>NC_060143.1:315615726-316990580 GCF_021461385.2 Schistocerca piceifrons | reverse complement strand
TTCGTAAACATTGTGTTTGATCATGTGTTTGCTGTATCAGAAGAGTGGCATCCCAATGAAGTGATACATTATTTCAGAACAGAACCTAGCTAAAAGTCAGTTTCAGCCTCAAGATACAGAGCTGCGTGCTGTTTTCTGCGTTGGAGACATCAGCTTGAAGAGAGCACGTTAGTGAACTGTAACAGAACCTTCGTATTCCACACAGTGCAGTGGAAAGAACTAGGCGCCTCACGTGTACTGCAGTCACAGAACAAATGTGCTCAGTGACACGTCATCTGCAGTAATGCAGAGGAGATAAAAGAGCATGATCGTTATTAACACCAACAATCAATTCATTCTTCCTTTCTTGCCGTACATCGTATGCAAGCACCTCGGCGGCGGCGATATGAATCCCAAGTCACTTCAATAAGCTGCCGAGAGTTGGGAGACGCCAGTAGGGTCAGATTCAGCTTCCGAACACCTCTTCCATGCCACCTAGTAGTAGCATCCGGCAGGAACAAACCACACAAGATTGTCGAAGCTGCTGCGTTTACTGTGATGAGGTAGCGGGTGTCACAACTTGCCCACCGCCGGCCGGTGTGGCCGTGCGATTCTAAGCGCTTCAGTTTGGAAC
This sequence comes from Schistocerca piceifrons, assembly GCF_021461385.2. NCBI lineage: Eukaryota > Metazoa > Arthropoda > Insecta > Orthoptera > Acrididae > Schistocerca > Schistocerca piceifrons. The sequence continues at coordinate 316,989,967 of NC_060143.1, read as the reverse complement.
CGCGTGACCGCTACAGTCGCAGGTTCGAATCCTGCCTCGGGCATGGATGTGTGCGATGTCCTTAGGTTAGTTAGGTTTAAGTAGTTCTAGGGGACTGATGACCTCAGTAGTTAAGTCCCATAGTGCTCAGAGCCATTTGAACCATTTTGAACTTGCCCACCCACGGTATTTACAGGTCGTTTCGATTCCTACTCTTTGTGGTCCGCCCAAGAAACAGGAGCAGTGCCAGTGCGTCATACAGGGGTAGAATCATCAGGATGCCACCGCATGTCGGCGACCTCCAGAGGGACGGCTGGTCAACAGAGGGCGCTGGCGGCGGAGAAGGAGGCGTCACAGGCTGCAGAGGACAAACTCTGATCAGGTAGGTTGGGAAGGAGACAAGCGCAAAACCATGGCTTCAAATATTTGCTGCACATTGCCTTATATTAGTTGTAATGTTGCATTTCCTTTGCTAATTTAGATATACTGCTGCTTGCTTTGCCAATTTGCATTTTTTGTCATTGCTGTTGTGTTAATTGTTTTGTACTGCTGTATTGCCTCGTCCCTTAGTTTATGTATCTGAGTTCAGTAGATTTAAGTTAGCTTAAGAGGGGGGGATACTATATACGAAACTAACTATGGAGAATAAGAAAAGAATGCATTGAGAAGTTATATGAAAAAGATTTGGGCCAAAATGTGTATTGTACAATGAGAAATAATTAGTTTCAAAGCGGATATGAACCAAACAGTAGCGTTTAGGGACGCCAGGTTTAGGTAGGATTTTCTTGGAAATAAATGATGAGGTAAGATAATGGAAAATAAATAATGAGGTAAGAAATAAGTGAACATATAAATACAGATAGCATGCTTGGATAGGATTTTTTTGGTGGAAACAAATGTTGAAATAAGAGGAAAGATCTAAGGAATGAAGTTTTGGGTTGGACTGCAGTACCAAATATTACACTGAAAACGAACCCTGTCCTTTCCTTTTGTGTTATTCCACTATGTGTATTTGTGTTTTTCCTGTCTTCATGTGTTTAGCTAATAAGATTTATGCTGTAGAATTTTTCTAATACTAAGCTGCATTCACTATGATGAGGATGTTATCCTCAAATATAATTTGCATTAACAATATGTCATTTTCTTTGTAAAGATGTTTACACATTAATTCTGTTCTGTTTCAATTTTCATGTGTGAAATTAATGTTTCAAAAACTATTCTCATTATTTTATTTATTCACTTATGTCATAATTCCTGTAACACTGATGTATATGTCTATTTCTATTCTTTTGTAAAGACTGTATTACTACAAATGTTATCTGTATTATGTTATTTAATGATGTGTTTTGTGCCTTTGTTATCGTATTCTCATGTTATAAAATTGTAATTGACACCAGCTCATCAAATTAAGTAACTTGTAAGCATTCATTTCACTGCACACATTTCTGTTGGTCATAGTATATGCACAATATGTGAAAAAAAGAGGACTGTTAGTGTTTGGACGTGTGTTAACAATTCAGCAAGGGACTGATTAACAGCATTGCTGGTTCTAAGGACAATTCCAAAAACTTTGTGAGTGCACAAGTGGTGGTTTATGGACTTCCTACGTATATTCTCCGCAAGACTCTTCGATGGTGATTGTGCACCTGCACAGTCGCAACAGACGGCTGCTGGCCGTCTCTACAAGGACTACAGTGGGTCTGCATCTTTGATGGCCCACCAATACCGTTATTTCTACGAGAACTGCAGTGGGTCTGCACCTCTGGTGGTCCACCAATACCGTAATCTCTAACAGGACTACAGTGGTCTGCTCTGTGATGACCTACCTACCAATATTCTTCAACTTCGACTCTGTTGTCGGTTTGCTCTGTTGTGGCTCATTACCTGTCCGCATGTCAAGAGTCAGCACTGTTTTTCCACAGGAAGGACAACACTACGTCTTCAAGACTGTATGGAAATCCACTACTTCCGTGTGCATTTTCTTTTACTAATGAGACTTTTCAAAAAAAACTGTAATTACTATTGTGAAAAATGATCAGGACTGTCTTTATGAGAACAATTTTTGCTTTTGACCAACAGTGTATCAATAAGTGTGTGCATCTGATATCTTTGTTATTGTAATTATGAAAATTTTTTTCAAATATGTATTGGCCACTGCCCAAAACAATTAGTAAACTTTGTTGTGGGGAGCATGGGGGCTGTGTAAGTAAGCTGTGTAGGGTTTTATGTTAGTAACGCCACGTAGCGCTCTGTATGCATATTACTGACTGTGCTGTGTGAATGCTGTGGTTGGTTTGCATTGTTGGAGCATATGCTATTGTAGTGTTGGGCAGTTGTCTGTTAACAGCGCGTACCGTTGTGCAGTTGGAGGTGAGACGCCAGCAGTGGTGGATGTGGGGAGAGAAATGGCGGAGTTTTGAGAGCGGATGATCTGGACGTGTGTCCATCAGACGCAGTAAACTTGTAAGACTGGGATGCCATTATGACTTTTGAACACTATTAAGGTAAATACATTGTTCGTTCTCTATCAAAATCTTTCATTTGCTAACTATACCTATCAGTAGTTAGTGCCTTCAGTAGTTTGAATCTTTTATTTAGGTGGCAGTAGTGGCGCTCGCTGTATTGCAGTAGTTCGAGTAACGAATATTTTTGTGAGGTAAGTGATTTGTGAAAGGTATAGGTTAATGTTAGTCAGGGCCATTCTTTTGTAGGGATTATTGAAAGTCAGATTGCGTTGCGCTAAAAATATTGTGTGTCAGTATCAGCACAGTAATTCCTAAATTTTTCTAAGGGGACGTTTCAATACTACCGACCATAATGGTGAGTCGCAGCTTGGGCTTGTTAATTCCATCCCGAACAAGAAATTCAGAATCGTGCATTGCCGTCTGTATGGGCTTTTTGGTTTCCCTGGTCAGACAGATAATCACTGTAATATTGATATGTAGGCAGGTCGATGATCATGAGCTGCTTCCGACCTGCACCACGTAAGTTTGCCAACCGACGGTTCTCTTATCTGGTTCTGACAACTGATATTCTATGTTTGTAATTTTAGTGATTTCATTACTTTTTAGATGTTTGTTCATTCTCATGGCTTTAAGTAGTAAACTGAAGAGCTGACCTGGTCATATTGAATAGTTTTCAATGATAAAATGCCTGTTGCTCGCCTTAAGATTCACTGCGCGATCTTTCATAGCGTACATTCATTCCTGCGTTGGATCTTAAGGATGCGTCTGCATCACGATTAGTTTTGATACAATTAATTTCACTCACACATACTTGGAGTTTTTCATTTTTACGTCCAAATGGTACCTTTCCAGACATGGATTCCTTATCAGAATTTTATCTACTAAGACTTCTCTAGAACACCTAGAAACCCGTAATACGATTTGTGAAACGCCCCGCATAGAGGAGATCTCATACTAGAATACTGCTAAAGTGTATGGCTCCCTACCTGACTGAAAATACAGAGGTAAATGAACGTAGATTTGTTGGACGCATAGAAGAGGTAGGTGCCATGTGTCCCACGAAATCTTACCTATTATGAAGTATTGGGAAGTATTAACTCTTTCAGTATCAGTGGTTTCGGCTAAAACGGCAATTTTATTAATATGTTTCTGAAGTTCCAGTGCTTTTAGTACGAAACCGCCGATACTGTTGCAAGAAAGAGGCATCTAGTGGTACACTGAGGTACTTCTACGGATGTAGTACATTGTAGAGGTCACACATTGTATATGCAGTGTGAAACCACATTAATGTGACCACCTGGCGAAAGCCTGAATTACCATCTTCCCAGAGCGGACCGCTGGAAGAGGGGCACGAAAAGAGTCAGTGAGGTTCTGGAAGGTACGGACAGGGATGTAGGGCAATGCCGATTCCGCTACTGTGGCCAGCTGCGCTAGGTGTCCCAGTTGAGACTCTATGGCGCCAACATCTCGATACAGAGGGTTCCATAGATTCTACATTGGGATTAAATCTGGGGAGTATGGTGACCAAGGAAGTACGACAGACTCTTCAAACTGCCTACGGACACTGCGAGTGGCGTGACACGTTGCATTGTCCTGCTGGTAGATATCATCGTTCCAAGCAGTTACAAACTACATGTAAGAGTGTGTGCATGGTCCCAGAAAGGTAGATGAATACTTATGTTGATCCATTGTGTCTTCCAGAATGTCGAGATCGCCCAGGGAAAACCACCAAAACATTCACCAGACCATAACGCTCCCTCCTGGTTGTACAGTGTTTGCTTTTAGATGTTTCACGCCGTACACGCCAATGGCCATCTCTCCAATGAAGTATAAAACATGATTCATCTGAAAAATCCACCCGTCGCTACTCAGTGGATGTCCAGCTGCGCTACTGGTGTCGGATTCCAGCCTTCGTTTCCGATGAACAACGCTTAGTATGGATGGATGAACCAGACGTCTACTGCAGAGGACCATACGCAACAATGTTCGCTGGAAGGTGGTTGAGGAGGCACTGTTGGTAGCCCCTTGGTTCATCTGGGTGATTAGTTGCCCAACTGTTGCTGATCTATTCGACCGTACACATCTCCGCAGCTGTCGTTCATCCCTGTCATCCATGGCCTCTGGCGCCCCTCAGATGCCTTGGCGCCAGTTTCGGATAGCAACATTTTGCTATACACATTATAGGTGAACCGTGGCGGCAGCCGAACAGTTTACAAACATATCCGTTAGGGAAATTTTTCCACCCTCGGTCCGAAAACCAATGATCATGTCCTTTTGGACGTGAAATAGATTGCTCCGTTTCGGTTTTATGACAATAACTGCGCTGTTTTCCGCATCTCTCAAACACGCTTCATATAATTCTCCACTGCTAGTGCTGCTACCTCCGAACGATGTGTTGTCACAACATCCAACATAGGCGGTGATCACATTAATGTGAGTGGACCGTGTAGTTTTGATACAAAATCTATTAAGTTTTAAGCTCACTTTTGCTTGTTATTTAGGACTATAAGGCATATAAGTTCATGGAAGTTTCGAGATGTGTCAAGGAAAAATTCTAATTTGCTTTCAGATGTATCAGATGAAATGATAGGTGATAGAAAATTGCATTTCCAAGTTGTTTCAATGTGAAACATCCTTAAAACAATTAATTTTTTTACTTTTTGCCAGTTTCCTTATATTCGTTTCTTATTATGATTGAAGGGATTAATAATGTGAACAACTTTTTAATTATATTTTTTTCATATTGGTGGGACTCAAATGGTTAAGTGATTATTCTAGGAGTATACTTCAGCCCCCTATTTATTACCAGTAGGGAGTGCGGAGGTGAGGGAAAGTTCATTACAGGACACACGGAAGTCTGCTAGGTCACGAGCAGTGCAAGGGAGTGCCAAGCGAACACCACTCTGAGGAAGTGATAACTCGCCACTCTGGTCCAGGCTGTCACGGATCTGAAGTTGCATCACTATGGAAATGTCGTGTGGCTAGGGCCTCCCGTTGGGTAGACTTGTCGCCTGGTGCAAGTCTTTTGAGGTGACGCCACTTCGTCGACTTGCGTGTCGATGGGGATGAGATGATGATGATAGAGACAACACAACACCCAGTCCCTGACCAGAGAAAATCTCCAGCCCAGCTGGGAATCGAAGTTGGGCCCCTTGGCATGACAGTCCCTCGCGCGGTCTGCATCAGTTTATACACCCTGGCGACAGAGAGGCGACACCTTATAACCGGAAGTGAAAGCACACCTCTCGTAGCACAGGCCGTCTACGACTAGTGGCTGGCGCTCGGACAACCTCTGTTTCGTAAAACTCAGCTTCCCACCACAATGGTTTCACACTAACAAGTGGAGATCACTATTTTGGGATCACGGATTTACTTCAAACTACCTTTAGTAGGCTATTACCACAACGTATGTGTTCCAGTAGTAAGTTGCACTACTTTGGCAATTCCGAGAAAATCGCAAGAGAAGTTTTACGCGTCTATTACGTAACTGATGTATTTGTGCTAGGGGCCAGACGCTGCAGTTTACGGTGGTCAAGTGACGTCATGAAGAGCTGACCCGCGCCTCTTCCACATTAGTAACGATACATTCTCTGGTAATCCGAATGTTCTTCTCGGGGAAACTATACGTCGGTGGTCTCCGAGTCTGACGTCTTGCTGCGCCCTCCTCCTTACGACGCCGGTTTCCTGCCACTCTCGGTGGTATTAGTATTAAATAAATAAGTAAATAAATAAATAAATACATACACGACGTTCATTGTACCTATACTCCACCCTCCCTACTCTTTCCTTGGTTCCTAGTGGGTGGGTAGTTGCGACCCCTGCCCACTTTGCCCCACCCCTCCCTCTGGCCGCTGGGGAGGTTCCTTAAGAAAGAAAAAAGAAGGAAAGAAAGTGGTTAGCGTTCGAGCACCATAGGACGAACGTGTATGAGGCAATGGTTCAACTCCCTCTGAAACCTTCGTTTTTGTAGTACAAGTGTAAATTTTGTGATACTCAAAAAATTTGCACCTATACTATTCGTTCTTGCTTTATAAACAACGTCTCAGCGCTAGGCAGATTAACTGCCAAATAAGGCCTGTCTGTCTGTGTGAAGCGTAGAGGTGCAAAACAGTTCCCGGTACCTCACCAGACTGCATGTACGAGGGTTATTCCAAAAGCAAGGTCCGATTGATTGCCAAATTGAAACCACAGTGAACATCAGAAATGTTTTACTTGTAACAATTAGCTACACCTTTCAGCTACTTCTCTACGTAGTCGCCGTTCTGACTTAGACTTTTGTCATAGCGTTGTACCAACTTTTCAATAGCCTCATCATAGAAGGCAGCCGCCAGTGCTTTCCGCCAATTCTCCACGCTGGCCTACACCTCGTTGTCTGTGTCAAAATGTTGTCTTCAAAGACAGCGGTTCATGTGACCAGAGATGAAACTCAGGGGAAGACAATTGCGGACTGTATTGTGGGTAATCTAACATTACCATTTGAAAACGATGCAGGAGCATCTTCATTGCCCCTGCAGAATGCGGCTGAGAATTGTCGTGAAGACGAAACAGCACGACAGTTATGTAATGTTGGCTGCATAGCTTCAGGCGAAATTTCTCACCAGGCCCTCGTACTTGGCGGCAGACACTATTTTCTAGACATCTTTACGCACTCACTGCGAGCTCAGAAATGAGAAGAGCGACGTGATGCTAACTGGGGTTATACTGGAGACACTACCCAACACATCTGTGCAAAGCTTTATCGGATTCTCATAGTCGTTTCCATTTCGCGACCGATCGGACCTTACTTTTGGAATAACCCTCGTACAAGGGACTTCGCGGATCACGACAGGCATGCATTTTCAGGAAAACTCTATGCGTTTCTTCATTTAGTTGTCGACAGTTATAGATATGTTTGTTCTAATAATTAAACTTAATTAAAAATAGTAAGTAGTCAAATCTTGGATGGGTGACCATCCGGTCTGCCGAGTGCTGTTGGCAAGCGGGGTGCATTCAGCCCTTGTGAGGCCAACTGAGGAGCTACTTTATTGAGAAGTAGCGGCTGCGGTCTCGGAAGCTGACATACGCCCGGGAGAGCGGTGCGATGACCACATGCCCCACCATATATGCATCCAGTGACGCCTGTGGGCTAAGGATGACACGGCGGCCGGTCGGTATCGTCAGGCCTTCATGGCCTGTTCGCGATGAGTTTAGTTTTTAAGTTGTCAAATAACAGGAAATTCACTAAAACTTCATGCAAATACACGTAGTTTTTTTAATTATATTACCTCTCAAATATTATGTAAATTAAATAAGGTGAACAGTGATGAAAAAATATAGATTAAAAATTAAGTTTCAACGGGAGTCGGACCGTCGCCTCATATATGTTCATCTTCCGTTGCTCGAACTCTAACGAGTTGACTACCATCAACGCTAACGGACAGTCTCTAAGCACAGATACATCAGTTATGTAATAGACGCGTAAAACTTCTTTTGCGATTTTCTCGGAATTGCCGGAGTAGTGCACTTTACCACTTGCACACTACGTTGTTTTAATGGCCTTCTGAAGTTGTACAAAGTTTGGAATAAATCTGTGATCCCAAAGTCGTGGCTTCCCCTTGTAAATCATTCATGCAGCGCTCTACTGGCAAATAAAACGGAAAGGAGTCCTAATACCTGAAACAGTGACAAGCACCCTCCGCCATGCACTTCACAGTGGTTTGTAGAGTACGGAAACGGAATACGCAATACGTCTTTCGTAGCTGTGCTATCACCATCTTGACTCGGCGAACGCTGAGTAATAAGGGAGTGAACGAACTAGATGCACAGGCAGACTTTTAATTTCGATGCTTAAGTTAATATTCACTCCAAGTTTCCATCTTCATTTTACTGTAGATCGCTGAAGCAATGAGAAGTACTGCAAAAAAGCGCAGGTCATTCCCAGTTTTAAGAATGGTCGTAGGAGAGATGCCCATAATTATAGGCCTACGAGGGGCTTTTCAAAAGTCCGTGCATAGTCCGAGAGAAGGTCGCCGGCCGAGGTGGCCAAGCGGTTCTAGGCGATACAGTCTGGAACCGCGCGACCGCTACGGTCGCAGGTTCGAATCCTGTCTCGGGCATGGATGTGTGTAATGTCCTTAGGTTAGTTAGGTGTAAGTAGTTCTGAGCTCTAGGGGACTGATGACCTTAGAAGTTAAGTCCCATAGTCCTCGGAGCCTTTTCAATTTTGATGGCATCACCGGGAGTATCGAGGTCATGTTTAGTTAGTAGTATCTTTGGAAAGACCGCACACCACGTTTCAGCCATATTGGTCTATTTATTTGTGTTTGGCATTAGTGTGAATCAATGAAGACGAGTGATTGTCAAAAAATGGACGGAAAAGAATGTCGTGTGGTGATTAAACATTACTTTATGAAAGGGAAAACGCCTCAGGAGACCAAAGAGAAGCTTGATAAATATTATGGTGACTCTGTACCTTCGATTAGAACAGTTTATAAATGGTTTCAAAATTTTCGGCGTGGCCATATGGGCACAAGAGGTGCTGAACGTTCTGGACGCCCGGTGGAGGTTACGACTCCAGAAATCATTGATAAAATCCATGATTTGGTGATGGATGACAGAAGTGTTAAGGTGCGTGCGATTGCTAGTGCTGTGGGCATCTCGAATGAACGGGTACATAATATTTTGCATAAACATTTGGACTTGAGAAAGCTATCCGCAAGATGGGTTCCGCGACTGCTCACGCTTGACCAAAAACGGAATCCCGTAAAGTGTCGCAAGCATGGTTTGCAGCTGTTCAGGAAGAATCCGCAGGACTTTTAAGCGTCGTTTCGTCACTGTGGATGAAACATGGACACATTACTACACTCCTGAGACCAAACAACAATCTAAACAATAGGTTACCGAGGGAGTATCTGCAGCCAAACAGACGAAGACCATTCCTTCGGCCGGAAAGGTTATGGCGACTGTCTTTTGGGATTCACAACGGATAATCCTCATCGACTATCTACGAAAGGGTAAAACTATTATAGGTGAATATTATTCATGGTTATTGGACCGTTTGAAAACTGAGCTGCAAGAAAAACGCCAACGATTGGACCGCAAAAAAGTCCTTTTCCATCACAATACACCAACACACACTTCAGCAGTTGTGGTCGCAAAATTAATGGAAATAGGATTCCAACTCGTTTCAAATCTCCCCTATTCTCCACACCTGGCTCCCTCGGACTGCTATTTGTTCCCCAATTTAAAGAAATGCCTGGCAGGACGACAATTTTATTCAAACGAGGAAATATTTGCAGTAACTAATAGCTATTTTGCAGACTTATACAATTGTTATTATTCGGAAGGGGTTAACAAATTAGAACAGCATTGGACGAAGTGTATAAGTCTAAAAGAAGACTATGTCGAAAAATGAACAAGGTTTACCCCAATCACGTAAGTAGTTTTATTTTTGCACGGACTTTTCAAACGCCCATCATGTCATTGATGTCAGTAAGTTGTAGAACTAAGGAACATATTTATACTTAAGAATTGTGACGTTTTTGGAGCCCGAAAATCTCCCCTATAAAACAACAATGGATTCCTTAAACGAAGATCTTGCAAAACTCAGATCCATCAGATCCATAGCACTGCGGAGCACGGCGCTCAGGTTGATGCCATGTTCCTTGACTTCATCAAGACGTTTGATACTCTCCTGGGCTTCTGTTTAGAGACAAAAAAAATCTTACTGAGTATCGGACCAGATTTGCGACTGAATTCATACATAAATGATCTAGCAGAAAGAGTCAGAAGCACTTTAAGACTGTTCCCAGATGATGTGGTTATCTACTAGAAATTAGCAACGCCAGAAGACAGTATCGATCTGCAGAATGACCAGCAGAGGACTGATGAATGGTGCAGGTTTGGCAGCTGATCCTGAACGTAAATACATGTAACATACTGCGCATTCATCCACTACTGTGGAAATGGAAATGAGCGTTTGGCGACATCGGCCGGGAGGCCCCTTACGGGGTAGGTCCGGCCGCTTTGGTGCTGGTCTTATTACATTCGACGCCACATTGGGCGACCTGCGTGCTGGATGGGGATGAAATGATGATGAAGACAACGCAACACCCAGTCCCAGAGCAGAGAAAATCCCCGACCCAGCCGGGAATCGAACCCGGGCTCCCTAGGACGGCAGTCCATCACACTGACCATTCAGCTGTCGGGAAGGACACCCACTGCTGTACAACCACATTATTCATAACAAATTGCTGGAAACAGTTATAGCGTAAAGTACCCAAGAGGATGTGCCAAGGGCGACTTTAAGTGGAATGGCCGCATTAAACAAATAGTAGGAAAAGCCCAGACAGATTCATAGGAAGAATCTTAAGGAAATGTAACTCATCCACGAAGAAAGTGGTTTATAAGGCGTTTGTTCTACAGATTCTTTAGAATAGTTCATCAATATGAGAAGCTTAGCACGTAGGACTAATGGAAGAGAGGGAAAAAAAGATACAACGAAAAGCGGCGCATTTCGTCACTGGGCCGTTTAGCCGACGCGAGAGCATTACACAGATGCTCAACCAACTTCAGTGGCAGACTTTAAAAGAGCGGCGTTGTACATCAAAGAGAGATTTACTATCGATATTTCAAGCGCGCATTTTTCAGGAAGAAACGGACATCATATTACTTCCTCCCACGTACATCGCACGAAATGACCGTGTCGAGAAAATTCGAGTAATTAGAGCAAATACAGAGTCTTCCCGACTATCAGTTCTCCTACGCACCATCTGCGATTAGAACAAGAAAGGGCAGAATCAATACGTGGTGTCAGAAGTACCCTCCGCCCCATACTGTCTATTGGCTTGTGGAGTATGATGGAGATGTGGATGTAGATCAGAATTTGGGTATTTAAGCTTTGGGTCGCGTAACACACCACTGCAGGGTAATAAATTGTCGACGTTAGGGATTTTCCTACGTACCCCCACGAGCCTTGGCGTACCCGGCCGCTCGATTTTTACAACAGAGTTGCGTGTCTCTTTCGGCAGCGGCTGCGGCTGCGGCAGTAGGGGGCGGTTTGCTCGCGATTGATTGGCTGTCGCCGCGGACGGCACGTGTCTGGGTTTCGGTGCTGCAAACAACAGATAAAAATTCTATTCCGCGGTTCACACAAATCGTTTCAGTTTCCTGTTACTGTCCCCCTCGGTCCCCGCTACTTGTCGGTGCCAGAGTCAAAAAATAAAATCCGTTGATTTGCCAGCGGACTCATCAACAGCTTTCTACTCTTTGACGTCAGACTTTGTTCACGTCAGCTGCGTATCGGCCTGGGGAAAGCTCTGGCCAAGGCATTGCAACTACGTAAATTATCAATTTACCTCGAACTTCACGAATATTTCTATTTTAATGTAACTGATTTACTAGCTGAAATTGCTTGGCAGGTTAAGCCAGCTGGAAGTTATTTGTCCTAAATGTACAATTGCACCTCAGAATATAAATGTTAATTTTCCTTTGTTGTTAATTCACCTTCTCCCCACACGGAGGTTGGACGGTCTACCAGCGGTTACAATTTCTCACTCTACAACCAAACTCTTTTAAAGATTTAAAACACACCAGATCATGGCATTCAAAAGTGAATGTTTTCACAAAATAAAATCCATATTGTGAGTTGAATTGGGTAAAAAATAAAAAGCTGATTTATTGATTGTTTAAAATAAGACATTCCAGATGGTATGGGAGTAGTCCTATGAAAGGCAGGATTAGTGGGAGTATGGGGATGGTGTGTTGGTAAGGAGATAGTAATTAGGACAGGAAGGTTGCCACTTCCATTTGGGTCGAGCGCTTCTGCAGTAGTGCGCCCAAGGGGGTTAGTGACTGACTCGATGACATCAAAAGCGGGATTCCTTTCAGGGTACGTATGTTGTGAGGCAGGGGCCATGTCATCTTGGAGGGGTCAATGAACCAATGCCACCACTGGAATTCTGCATCGGATTGGCTATGGATAATAAGGTCAGCCAGCAATATTATAAATCTAAAATAATGTTGTCTATAAAGGTGAGGAGATTATTAGGGATAGAATGACGGGATCGAATACACAGGTTGTTTATGGTGTAGGAACAGATGTGGTGATGATTGGTACTTTAATATGTGTCCACTTCAATGTTTTAGTTGCTTTCTCTCTGCATCGGACATATTCCCTCTCTCCCGTTGGAGGTTCGAGTCCTCCTTTGGGCATGGGTGTGTTTCTGTTGTTCTTAGCATACGTTAGTTTAAGTAGTTTGTAAGTCTAGGGAACGATGAACTCAGCAGTTTGGTCCCTTAGTAATTCACACACATTTGAACATTAGAAGACCTTCCCACAAACACATCACATTATTTACTACCTTCTGTATTCTGTATGGACGTAACTGCAAGGCGATGTAGACTACACATGCCCGTTTTGCATCCGCACATCGACACTTCAGTACCTGATTTGCTGCCCAGGAGAAAATAAACATAAATGGCTTGCTTTTGCTAGGTGTATTTGGAGATACTAATCAACACAGCAACATACTACTAGTAATAGCTGTAATGATTAGTCTCCATATGAAGTAAATACTGATGTAAAGTTCTTCAGTACACGGTCTTTAGGTGTCGGTATACCCCTACCACCCTGTGTATAGTGGTCCAGTTAACAGTTATGGTTTTGATGAAGAGAGAGAGGATGTGGGGTTTTGTAAGAGTGTTTTAAGAAGGTTGTGCCACTGAGGAATGTTCTTATGGTGGACAAATAGCAACCCTCTTCCTTGTGATGGGGTGTGGGTTATCTCTATGATGCCACCAGGTGCAGCGATGGATTCAAGGCCGAGTCAGGGCAGCTGCCTTTCACAGTAAGATCACTGTGGGGACTTGGTGACACAGGACTGCACACCTACCATCTGCACCAACTGCCACCAGACTCCTGCCACGAGGCAGTGGCTCGTCGCCACGAATGTCAGCCGTCCCTCATTAATGCGGAAGATGCGAACCACGCCTACATCGCCTGGCAGATGTAGCAAGAAGAAAGAGCGCACAGCTGATGTCAGGGATATGGACAATAATTTTGCAATCTCTTTTGTGAACAGGCTACACTTCCTGCAAACTATTCTAGTGGATCTCAGTTCCACATGTGCCTCTACTGTGATTAATCAGACGCGGTCGTTTCACTCCAAGTCACTCCGTATGCGTCTCCTAGATACACTACTGGCCATTAAAATTGCTAACCACGAAGATGACGTGCTACAGACGCGAAATTTAACCGACAGGAAGAAGGTGCTGTGATATGCAAATGATTAGCTTTTCCGCGACACCTACAACGTGCTGACATGAGGAAAGTTTCCTACCGATTTCTCAAAAACAAGCAGCAGTTGACCGGCGTTGCCTGGTGAAACGTTGTTGTGATGCCTCGTGTAAGGAGGAGAAATGCGTACCATCACGTTTCCGACTTTGATAAAGGTCGGATTGTAGCCTATCGCGATTGCGGTTTATCGTATCGCGACACTGCTGCTCGCGTTGGTCGAGACCCAATGACTGTTAGCAGAATATGGAATCGGTGGGTTCAGGAGGGTAATACGGCACGCCGTGCTGCATCCCAATGGCCTCGTATCACTAGCAGTCGAGATGACAGGCATCTTCTGCGCATGGCTACAACGGATCGTGCAGCCACGTCTGGATCCCTGAGTCAACAGATGGGGACATTTGCAAGACAACAATCATCTGCACGAACAGTTCGACGACGTTTGCAGCAGCATTGACTATCAGCTCTGAGACCATGGCTGCGGTTACCCTTGACGCTGCATCACAGGCACGAGCGCCTGCGATGGTGTACTCAACGACGAACCTGGGTGCACGAGTGGCACAACGTCATTTTTTCGGATGAATCCAGGTTCTGCTTACAGCATCATGATGGTCGCATCTGTGTTTGGCGACATCGCGGTGAACGCACATTGGAAACGTATTCGTCATCGCCATCCTGGCGTATTACCCGGCGTGATGGTATGGGGTGCCATTGGTTACACGTCTCAGTCACATCTTGTTCGCATTGACGGCACTTTGAACAGTGGACGTTACATTTCAGATGTGTTACGACCTGTGGCTCTACCCTTCATTCGATCCCTGCGAAACGCTACATTTCAGCAAGATAATGCACGACCGCATAATGTAGGTCCTGTACGGGCCTTTCTGGATACAGAAAATGTTCGACTGCTGCCCTGGCCAGCACAATCTCCAGATCTCTCACCAATTGAAAACATCTGGTCAATGGTGGCCGAGCAACTGGCTCGTCACAATACACCAGTCACTACTCTTGATGAACTGTGGTATCGTGTTGAAGCTGCACGGCCAGCTGTACCTGTACACGCCATCCAAGCTCTGTTTGACTCAATGCCCAGGCGTATCAAGGCCGGTATTACGGCCAGAGGTGGTTGTTCTGGGTACTGATTTCTCGGGATCTATGCACCCAAATTGCGTGAAAATGTAATCACATGTCAGTTCTAGTATAATATATTTGTCCAATGAATACCCGTTTCTCATCTGCATTTCTCCTTGGTGTAGCAATTTTAATGGTCAGTAGTGTATTTACTCGTCTCTTGTGAACTGTCGGTGCGTGTTCAAATTAATTTGTCAGCAGAAGACGCAAGAGGTTGCAAGCAGAATGTGACGAGTGCTGGGAGCTCCACCACCGGTTGGTGACAGGCAGCCGCAGTGGGACAGTGGCTGAGAGAGGGATCGAGAAGCGATCGGAACACTGCCAGGCTTCTTGGAGGGCGAGAATCACCTCCTGGTGAGATGAAGCAGGGGGCAGAGCAACGAGGCACCCTGGTGGGCTGACTGACAAGGCTACAGGCGTTTTTTGCCAAGACGGGGCATCGCCTCGGTTGGAAAAATGGAAGTTGTTAGGCTTCACCAATCCAAAAAATGCTGAGCAGCCGGTAGCGAAGGGTTGGTTGTTGCGGCTTGTAGCAGAATATGCAGTTAGTTTCTTCCACTGTGAAATATGTCTTTCTTGTTCTGTTCGTTTGGTATTAAGTAAGGTGTGTGATTTGATTAAGTACTTCTGAACTTTGGTTTTGGGATGAGATCTGTAACTGAGTGTTTCGTATGCTTACATTGTGCATTGTTATTAGTGTATCTTAATTCATTCCGTCGTATGTAGCCCGAATGGGCTCAGAAGGTCTGATTTATTGACACTGTCTGTTGTATTAGCTACTACTGTGTTGTGCTGAAAAGTAATGCATCTGAATTTTTTGTCTGAAATCTCTTAAAGCTTTTTAAATAAAACACACGTTATTGACGTTACACTTCTATATAAAAATTAAGACGAGACGACAAATGATTTCTTCGGTGCAGGTGCTCACCAGTCTCGAATTCTTACAGGAAACTGCGAATTTCCTCGAGTGATGAAGATAATCGGCTTGCGGCACAGCATTAGTAGTGTGTGAATACGATAAGAATTTAGGTCGTCCGTGCAGTTGCTTGGTTCAAATGGCTCTAAGCGCTATGGGACTTCACATACGAGGTCATCAGTCCCCTAGACTTAGACCTACTTAAACCTAACTAACCTAAGGACGTCACCCACATCCATGCCCAAGGCAGGATTCGAACCTGCGACCGTAGCAGCAACGCGGTTCCGAACTGAAGCGCCTAGAACCGCTCGACCACTGCGGCCGGCCGTGCAGTTGCAATGACTACTGTGTCTGGGTGGATTAGTTGTCAGGGCATTTGCTCAGTAAGCAACTAAACCTGCGTTCGAAGCCCAGTCCGGCACAAATTTTCAACATTCCCCGTCGATTTCAAACAATGCCTGCTCGTAGCCAATGTCTGTAATACTTTTGACTTAACTGTACTTATTTATTCTTGGTGTCTACATATATGCGGCCCCCTGCCGTTACAGAGTTCCGAATTGTAGAGCATGAGATAGCGGTGTGTAAAGTCATTATCTTGTTGCGTGAGAATCAGGGAGCTTGACAGTACTGGACCACACACGAGCTCTGCGACATCTGCAACAATACGACGCCTCGATTTCACTGGCATCGATCATCCTCCGTACAGTCCGGACTCGGCCCCTTCAGATCCTCCTATGGTTCCAAAACTTAAAGAACACATTCGAGATTTCACTTTGACAGTGATGAAGCAGTGCAAGCGGAACTGACGTTGTGGCTCTGTCAACGAAGTCACACGTTCTCTTGTGACAGTATCAACAGACTGATCTCACGTTGGTAGGAATGGGTGACTATGTTGAGGAATAAATATGTAGACATGAAGAATGATGATGTGAACTCAGGGCTTTGGGCTGTTGCAGATGTCACAGCGGTCGTGTGTGGTCAAGTACTGTCAAGCTGAAGGAAAGGGTGCTCCGTGTGTGGACTAACTCTTCGAACTCGAAACTCGATTACAGCAATCTTTTTCCCACGCACCGCCGTAGTTACATTACACACCGCCGTGTTACACACTGCAGTTCAGAGCCCTGTAGCAGCAGAGGGCTGCAATTATGAAGAATAAGGATGTAGAACGTTAATAACGTTTGTTTTATTTGAAAAGCTTTAAGACTATTCAAATAAACAATTCAGAGGGTTTACTTCTCAACATGTCTTCGTATCTTATTGCCGCTCTCAGTACAGTGAGAGAATCTTGAATTTCATTAATGTGATACGTCTACGATCGTGGTTGTGATATGTGAAAATTAATGTCTACAACCACGTTATAAAAAGGACAGGTGGCAAGTTGTTGCCAGTTAACACGAAAATACACACGATGATACCTCAAAAAGTTTAGAAATGTTAAGCACCTATGTACGGTGCAAGTATAGTTTATTACTGCAAATCTTCTACTACGACAATAACAGCGAGAATTTCCTACTTCATACTGCGGCCTCTGTATAGCTGTAAACCCGTAGAACTCACAGTAATGTGATCAGCGTCTATGTTGAATGTGAACGTGCAATAACCATTCACAGACGGTAGGTGGCAGTGGTAGCAGTGGCAGGTAGATAAAGCGTGTCGGGAGGACGCATGGTCATTGGTTTTCGGGACAAGGCTGGAAGTATATTCGAAACGGATAAGTTTGTAAACTGTTTACATGCTGCCGTAGTTACATTGTTCCGCGTGGTAAAACGACACTATCTAAAATCGGCGCCGAGGCAACTGCGGTGCTCCATGCTCCATAGATGATAGGGGTAAACGACGGCTGCAGAGATGTGTATGGGCTAACAGACGTACATCTGTTGAGCAACAGCCAAGAGGCTGCCAACAGCGTCTGCTCTACGACTCTGCACCAGACGCCCGGTTCATGCACCCATGCTGACTGCCGTTCATCGATGATAAAGGCTGGAATTTGCACAACAAGACGGTAATTGGACGTCCAATGAGTGGCGACAGGGGGTTTTTTCTGTTGAATCAAATCTTATGTTCCGTCAGATAGATGGCCAGTGGCGCCTACGGCGTGAAAATTCTGATAGCAAAGGGTCCAGGCCGCAGGAGGGAGCTTATTGTTTGGGGAATGTTTTCGTGGAATTCCCTTCCAAGATGCTACTCCAGGCGGGTGTAAAATGAATGTGCGCAACGGAGAATAATTAACGCTAAAATTAAGATGAGGCCCTGTGTGACTACCTCCTAAAGCATATCCTAGGATCTCTTAATTTTATAAATTACAATCTAAACATAAATTTAATTTTATCCATTGTTTTTCAGTGTTTGGTCCGCGACTGTTTTACTTTCGTAAAATGAAGAACAAACCGCCTTCAGTCACAAGTTGCGTTTATTTATTGTACTATGCATTTCGAGCCCTGGAGGCTCATCTTCAGGTGCTTTTTAGTGATTTACTTTCAGGTTTTTTAGTTGTTTGCCTGTTGGTATTACATTTTTGTGTTACAACATGGTTTATTGTAGATATAAGTTTAACAGCGTTAATAATCTGAAAATAACTTACAGTTTAACATTGTATGACGTCTGTTTGTACAGTGCAGTTGGTATACACAATATACATCTTTAATTTTGCAGTACATACTGGTATATATACATAGTTACACACTTTTTCGCACATCGTAGTAGCAGAACGTAAACATGTCAAAGATTCTCGTTCATACAGATGTTCTACTTCTAAATATAATCGATTTTCTTGTTTCACAGAAGATAATATGATATAGTATTATTAGTACACAGGTATTATTAAAATAATTATTTGGTAACATGTTGTGGGTTGTCAGCTGTTTGTACTATTATAGATTTGATACCTCAGGAAAAAATAAACTTTTAAAGGTGTAGAAAAAATTGTGGCTGTTAAACTCTGTTTGTTCATTCAACAAGTTTTCGGAATATTTTTCTTTGTGTAGCATTATTTCTAACTGTTCTAGTACATTAAGATTTTTACTGTGGGGTTCTGTGTGAAGTACAGTTAGGCTGTTGTGGATGTCAAGTCTGTGTTTATTAGTATACATGTGGTTAGCTGTTTTAGATTTTTCAAAATGGTTTAGTCGAAAGGCGTCGGTGTGTTCTTTATACCGTGAGTTGAAGTTTCTTCCAGTTTTTCCTATGTAAAATGCAGGGCAACTGTTACATTATAATTTATATATTCCACTGTGTTGTGTTATTGGCTTTTATATGTTCACTGTGTGAGGTAAGTGGTATCCATGTTTGCTGTTTGTGGAGCAAGATATTTTAATATTTTTTTTAATAAGTTAGCTATTTTTTGTGATACTGTGCCTAAGTATGGAATGATTGTGAAGATTTGTTTTGTGTTGGTAGTTTTCTTTTCAGTGTTTTTGTGAGTGATGTTGGTCTGAAATTTTCTAGATAGTTTATCAATTGATTTTACAGAGTAACCATTGTTTTGATGGTATCTATTTCTTCTGTTAGTGCTTTGGGTTTTAAAGGTAATGTATGCGCCCTGTTCAACATTGTTCTAAATGCAGCATACTTATGTGTGTTCGGGTGGTATGAAGATTCATGTATTGTGATGTCAGTGTAGGCTGGTTTTCGGTAAATGTACAAGTTATGTTCTTGTTGTTCATTCACAATTGTGAGGTCTAAGGAATTTATGGATTGATTTGTTTCATGTTCTATTGTGAACTTCATTTTATTGTGGAGTGAGTTGAATGATGTGAGGAGTTCTTCAAGTTCATCTTTAGTGCCATCAAATAAGAGTAGTGTGTCATCTACATATCTCTTGTAATACACAATTTTTTGGACAAGTTCATTTTCTCCTGAAGATGAGCCTCCAGGGCTCGAAATGCATAGTGCAATAAATAAACGCAACTTCTGACTAAACATAAATGAATGATGAAGCCAACTGATCCTACTAAATGATAAACGTTGTTCCTGCTTATGTATTTATTCTAGATTAAAAATAAACCTTTATATTTCAAAGTTTAAATTTCCTAAGTAAAATTACTAATCAGTCGCTCAACCCTGCCCCTTATTATGACTGCGCGGTCTAATATCAATAACGCGAAATGAGTGACATCATCTACGTACCCAACACTAGAAGACGCTACTTTCAAATATGATCTACGGTGATGTGGAATCTTAGTGGTAATAAACTAACGTGGTCACAGCTGTTTAGCTTTTATAGCCCTAACAAGCCTAAGCAATCTGCGATATCACCGTATGTACTGCGTCCGGCGCGTCGAAGTGATGGTCCTCGTACTCGTCTGCGACGATGGAAGAACTTCAGCCACAAATAAACTCTTTCAAACACTAAGACGGCAGAAGGCGGTCCTCTGACTAATTTACTATAATACTGTCTTCTCCTTTCTGTGTTCTACAGACGAGAAACGCGAACTCCCAACCACAAGGACGCAGTTCAGATAACGTCTCAACGTAAGTATAGGCAGAGGAAGTGCTCTCAATTACTGAAAGCTGCGTACTCAACGACGACTTCCAACCCGGAGGTGAAGTCCAGAAACGTATAGGTTCGCAACAGTACAGTGCCTAACTGTTCTAACTATAAACTCTCCTGAGAGCAAAGACAGCAAATCCGTCCGTAACAATAAAGCTGATATCGAGTGACCGTCACACACGAGCGCTCACAATGGAAGACCGCGTCTCTCCAGCACTGGCTTCCCACCAAGGCTTGGCTCCCCATCATCGTAATTTCGAGAACCAATCATATTCCCGAAACCACGGAATATTCTCCCTCTCTACAGATTCTTACGAAAGCCGACCAACCATATTTTAGTCTTTTGTCGTGCAGCGCGGAAACTCGTACAATGGTAAGCTTCTGAATAAAAATCCTTGGAAATAACCCAACATACGCGGTTTTCGAGGTGCCTCTTCTTCGTTCCTCTCACCTGCGTCCAAGATTTTCAGCGTTCGGAAGTGTTATCCGGTTATCCTTCCGGCCCCTACTACAACAGCAGCAGGCCGTCACCCTATTGTGCTCCAGAGCTCAGGTGCCACGACGTCCGTCTTGCTACACCCTGTCTTTGAGCAGGACCAACACCTGTGCGGGCCTTCCACCCAGAGCTTTCAGTTCTGCCTGCCGTTTGATCTCCACTGGCGTTCCAACCTCTACTAGTATAGGCAATCATTCAGTACGCCGTTTTTATAATAAAGACATTCCGTCACCTTCCATGCAATAAGCGCTAACAATTATTTACAAGACGTACGTGACAATGTCAATCTCCTTTATATATTCATATATACAATGTACAATCTATCACATGTTACCTAATTGCGTTTGTAGATCACGGCAAAGTGTGTGGATGAGTTCTTCTAAGATGCGAAATTATAACCACCTTACAGCCTGGGTGATCTCGT
The DNA here is from genome assembly GCF_021461385.2 of Schistocerca piceifrons. Lineage (NCBI taxonomy): Eukaryota > Metazoa > Arthropoda > Insecta > Orthoptera > Acrididae > Schistocerca > Schistocerca piceifrons. The sequence goes on along the minus strand of NC_060143.1, from coordinate 316,968,795 downwards.
CATTCCGAAAGGCACAATGGATCAACGCAAGTATACAACTATCCTTGGGGACCATGTTCACCCCTACACGCAGTTTGCTTTCCCTCGGCACAATGGCATCTACCAGCAGGAGAATGCAACATGTCACGCAGCTCGCAGTGTACCTGCGTGATTCGAAGTGCACCGGGATTAGTTTACTGTACTCACCTAGCAAAGAAACACCTGAGATTAAAAGATAATCGAGAATATGTGGAGCACTTCGATCGAGCTGTTCTCTCCATGGATCCCCAGCTGAAAAACCTAGCGCTGCTGATCAGGGCACTGGAGTCGGCAAGGATCCATATCCCTGGCCGTACCTTCCAGAACCTCACCGACTTTCTGATGTTCAGTTGACGTGGAACCGTTTCCAATTGACCTGTAGTGTTGAAGACGTACACTGCACAGGTCGTCCACGTTTGAGAGGTAAGCAGGAAGATCGATATCAATGACTTTTGCGTCAAAGGAACCGAGTGCTCAAGAAATAAAACCGGTATTCGAAAAGACTACAGGACGTCATGTATCGCATCAGCGTGTTAGGAATCTCCATCTCTGACGACCAAGGCGAGCGCCACGTCGTACACCAGAATATCGTATATTCCGTTACAGAGGGGCAAGAAATCACACAGAATGGATGGCCCAGGATTGGCATCGGGGGATTTTACGGACGAAACTTGGATCCGTTTTTACGCTGATAATCGCAGACAATGTGTTCGGAGGCAAGCCGGTAATACTGAACGCCTGAAACGCTGTGTCCTACATGTTCAACAAGGCGGTGGTAGAGTAATGTTCTGGGATGGCATTACATGGGGCGACTGTGCACTTTTCGTGGTAGCTGAGGGCAGCGCCATTTCTCTAGGGTACAGGGACGAGATTCTGCAACCAATAGTGGGATTGAATCGCCAACACTTTGCTTACAATTTCATCTTGATGGATGACAACTAGCGTGAGCATCGCGCTGTTCTCGTGAAAAAGTTCCTTCACCACGCTAAAATCGCGAGGATTGAGTGGCCTGCCTCTTCCCCGGACATGAACCCAATCGAACACGTGTGGGATCGACGGGAAAGAACCGTTTTGGACGTCGACAACGACCACATTCTCTGCGCGACTTGAGTCGAATCGCCATTGAAGAGTGGGGCAGTTCGGACTAGGGCTTGCTTGATGATGTGATCGATGGTTTGCCACGACATTTTCAGGCTCGCTTCGGAACAAGTGGACGTTTCACCGCGAACTGACGTTGCTCAGTAGAGTTGCGAAAGAACCTTCAAGGGAACAGACGATTTTTTCGTTACACAAAAGATTTGATTTGATTTGGTGATCTGGACACACTGAAAAAGAAAATGTAATCATGCATGAGAGCCACGAATTTCGAAATAAAGGGGTGATGCAAAACTTTTGCTGACGTGTGTGTTTACAGACAAGGATAGAGGAGATACGGCACGGCCAAACGTAATGTTCTTCACCCTCGGTGGACACCACCGGTAACACCTCGGCCATACCTCGGCATCTAGCTGCAACAGCATCCTACATCGTCAGTGTTACATGGCTACGTGGCAATATTGCTGGCGGCAACATTACTGCAGCCACATATTGCCATAAAAGTAGTTTTACACGTTTACACATACAACATATCTTCACAGCTACCTGAAACAACCTTCTCCATCGGCAGTAGTGTCCGTCCGTATGGAGGTACTGCTGTTTGTTACTGTTGGATACTACCAGTGTTGTTAGCAACGGAACAGCCGTCAAGCATTGCCGCAAAAACTGGCCTGTGTAGATACACCTTCACAAACGCCCATATACACATAGAGCATATAACGGTAAATACCAGCAACACCCTTTTTTCCTTCCAATCCCTTGCTTCTTCTACAGTTTTTACCCTCTATGGTTAGCTCTAGTACATAGAGGTCATTCCCTGATGTCTTAACAAAAGTCCTACCATTCTATCCCCTGTTCTTTTAGTGTTTTCCACATGTTCCCTTCCTCGCCGATTCTGCGCAGAACCTCCTCGTTCCCTATCTTTTCAGTTCACCTATTTTCAACATTGGTCTGTACCACTACATCTCAAATGCTTCGAATCTCTTCTCTTCCAGCTTTCCCACAGTCCATGTTTCACTACCATACAAAACTGTGATCCAAACGTACATTCTCAGAAATTTCTTCCGCTGATTAGGACGTATGTCTGATACTAGTGGATTTCTCTCGGCCAGGAATCTGTTTTTTTCCAGTGCTAGTCTGCTATTTATATCCTACTTGCTCCGTTCTGTTAACTTCATCGACTTCGTGATTATGAGTTCTGATGTTAAGTTTCTCGCTGTTCTCCTTTGTGTTACTTCTCTTTACATTCGTCTTCCTTCGATCTACTATCAATCCATATTCTCTACTCATTAGATTGCTCAAAATGGTTCAAATGGCACTGAGCACTATGGGACTTAACATCTGAGGTCATCAGTCCCCTACACTTAGAACTACTTAAACCTGACTAACCTAAGGACATCAGACTCATCGATGACCGGGACAGGATTCGAACCTGCGACCGTAGCAGCAGCGCGGTGCCAGACTGAAGCGCCTAGAACCGCTCGGCCACAGCAGCCGGCTTCGATTGTTCATTCCATTCAGGAGATCACGTAATTCTTCTTCACTTTCACTCAAGATAGCAATGTCAATAGCGAATTGTATCAACCATTAATTTTAATCCGACTCTTGAACATTTCTTTAATTGCTTCTTCGATGTACGGATTGAACAGTAGGGGCGGACGGCTGCAGCCCTGTGTCACACCGTTTTTAATCCGAGCACTTCGTTCTTGGTATTCCAATCTCACCGTAGCTTCTTGATTCTCGTACATGTGTATTACACGCCTTTTCATATAACTTACCACTATTTTTCTCAGAATTTCGAACGTTTTGCACCATTTTACATAGTCAACCACATTTTTTCAGATTGAAAAATCCCATGAACGAGTCTTGACCTTCCTTTAGCCTTGCTTCCATTAGGAATCACAACGTCAGAAATGCCTCTATGGTGTCTTCGCCTTTTCTAAAGCCAAACTGGTCTTCGTCTAACAGATCCTCAATTTTATTTTCCATTCTTCTGTATGTTTTTCTTGTCAGCAACTTCGACGCATGAGCTGTTAAGCTGAGTGTGCGATAATTCTCGCATTGACCGTAATTGCTATCTTCTGAATCAGTTCTATGATGTTTTTGAGACAATCTGATGGTATATCGCCAGCCTCATACATTCCACAAACCAACGTGAGTAGTGGTTTGGTTGACACTTCTCTGAATGATTTTAGTAATTCCAGTGGAATATTATCCATCCCTTCTCTCTTATTTAATCTTAAGTCTTCCAAAGTTCTTCTAAATTCTGATTCTAATATTTGATTACCTATCTCAACCATGCATTCTCTCCTGTGCAGTTAACGGTGGAATTCCCATGACATCGTTAACGTTGGTCCCGGCGGAGGTTCAAGTCCTCCCTCGGGCATGGGTGTGTGTTTGTCCTTAGGATAATTTAGGTTAAGTAATGTGTAAGCTTAGGGACTGATGACCTTAGCAGTTAAGTCCCATAAGATTTCACACATGTTTATTTGTTACCGTTACCGCACTTGCTTTTAATTTCACTGGAGATTCTTTTGACTTTTATATAGGCTGAAGCAGTCCTGACAATCATTTCTTTTCGATTTCTTCACATTTTTCATGCAGCTTCATTTCTTCTGCAGAAACCTGTCATACGGTCGTATTGCGGTGTATTACTGCCACGCTAACGGCAACACTATTATGGGCACACTCAGAAAAAAATTGTTCATGTGTAAGTAAGCACATTCGTAGACATATATACGCATACAAAATGTCTCGGCAACTACCACCAATAGCCTTCTCCTTCAGCAATATTGCCCACAATATTGCGCGTATTCACACAGACACGCACAAACACACAGAAGGTATTCAAGCAGTGTGAGTGGAGGTGAGGGTGCCGCCACGGCTGGTGAGCGCCCAGCGGTCACGTTTTGTGGCACGGAGCACGCTGGTAGCGCAGCGGCCCGTGTTGAGATTGCAGAGCGGCGCGGCCAGGTGTAGGCATGCGGCCGGTCCCGTGAGTCAGCCACTGCAGCGCCCGCTGCTATCGACTGCACCGCTGACGGCGGTGGCCGCGGCGACGCAGTAATTGGATTTGAGCGGCGCGGCGGTCCCGCCGTCTAGACGGCCAGGCCGCGCTGACTCACCCTGCAGCGCCGCGCCGCGCACCACACATCGACCGCCCCGCCACGCCACGCCGGCGCGGCTCAGCTGACGGCCGCGCGCCACCTCACCCAGCGTCGCCACCTCTCGGCGACTCCAACTCCCGACTGTCCTCAAACGGGATGCAATAGTCATCGTTACGCAAGTCACTGTGGTTTCCACACCTACCAGGTGCGTTCAACACTTTCTCAGCCGGAAAAAATATGGAATTCCTTGTGGGAAATGGTGGGCTATTCCCACTATAGCCCCTACAGTCATGCAGTTCCGATAGGCGGCGGTACTATACGTAGCCATTGACGTCTGTCAAGGAGATGCGTCCCAAACAGGAAACTCAGTTTCTTTTTGGAGGAAAACTAGAGCATCGCAGATATTCATAGGCTGTCGCAGAGTGTCTGCGGAGACCTAGTAGTGAGCAGAAGCACGGTGAATCGTTGGACGAGGCGTCTGTTATCATCGCAACAAGGTCACGCAAACTCGTCTGATCTCCCGCGTGGTGGCCACCCGGTCACAGCTGTGACTCCTGAAAAGTTGGAACGTGCAGACACTCTCACTCGAGGTGATCAACGCATCACAGTCAAACTTCTCGCTGCACAGCTAATCGTCTCTGTTGGTAGTGCTGACATTCTCGTCCACCAGTTGGGGACCTCAAAGGTGTGTGCCCGCTGCCATCCACGCCACCGTTAGACCGTAAAGAGCAACCAAGGACCATCTGTGCGGGATTACCTGCTCGTTACGAATCTGATAATGACAAATTTTCGTCGAACAACGTTGCAGGCTTTGAAACAAGTGTTCATCACTTCGAACTGGAAATGAAACGGCGATCCGTGGAATGGTGCCACACTACCTCCACTCTGAAGAAAAAGTTCAAACCACAGCCGCAGCCGGTAAAGTCTTGGCGACGAACTTCTGAGATGCTGAAGGGATTATTCTGTTTGATGTCCTCCCTTATGGTCCAGTGATCAGCTCTGAAGTGTATCGTGCTATCCTCAGAAAATCGAAGAAACTACTTCAACTTGTTTGTCACCACAAGAATGCAAACGAACTTCCCCTTCTCCTTGACAATACAAGGCCTTACGCAAGTCTGCGCATCCGAGAGGAGCTCACAAAGCTTCATTGCCCTGTTCTTCCTCACGCACCCTACAGACCGGATCTCTCATAATCCGACTTCCATCTGTTCGGGGCAATGAAGGATGCACTCAGTGATAAGCAGTACGTGGATGATAGGAAGATTATCGATGCAACAAGACGTTGGCCCCTGCAAGAACCTTCCACTCCTAGTAAACCTCCAGAAATGTCTCAGTTCAGCCGGTGAACCCATAGATGGTGGTATAAGGGGCATACAGTATAACTGGCCACCATTTCTCACTCGAGTTTTGCGATAATTAAACCTGCAGAGCCGTAGCAGCGCTGTCGGATTCCGAAAGCGTAACACTATTGTCTATGTTTTACGTACTCGTAATGAAGTGGGAAGAACTTCTTTGTGCAAATAATTTTTATATGTGATGCGGTTATGGTGCGTATATTTAAGAAAGCACTTCTTCATACTGGTTATAATCCAACTATTAACGGTAAAACGTCATAGTTTACCATATGACTAGATTGAATGGCATTCTACCGACGACTACCGACTATGGAGCACAGTCTGTAACTCAAGTGTACTATCGGTATAGTTCGTATAAGAGCGTGCATTATGCCAAAATTATTCACTTATTTACTAATATCAACGTTTCCTGGCATTGTAAAATTACTGAAAGATAGTGTTTAAGACCTGTAGCTTCTCCCTGTCACTTGCATGGATGACCATCCAGTCTGCCGAGCGCTGTTGGCAAGCAGGATGCACTCAGCCCTTGTGAGGCAAACTGAGGAGCTACTTGATTGAGAAGTAGCGGCTCCGGTCTCGGGAACTCACATACGGCTGGGGGAGCGGTGTGCTGACCACATGCCCCTCCATATCCGTATCCAGTAACGCCTATGGGCTGAGGATGACACGACGGCTGGTAGGTAGCGTTGGCCTTCATAGCCTCTTCGGGAGAAGTTTAGTCTATGACAAATAAAAACACCTACAGCCGTCCTTATCATTTGATTTTATTTCGTCGCAAAATAAAATAAATTCATAAGGACGGCTGTAGGTGTTTCTATTCGTCACGATAGTTAACGGCCGTTGTCCCAGAGACGTCCTACTAAAAGGATGGACATACAAGAGTTTAGTTTAATTTTAGCTTCTCCTAAAGACTGAGCAGCAAAAGGCAACTCTTTGTAGCACATATGTATTCATAACAATTACTTGATTCGCGCCAGAATGAATGTACTTTCCATTCCTATCTCTTTGCTGACGCCACGAGCGATTGCTGCATCGGCACCTCATCTCACTGGCTCTGAAAGCGCCAGATGGCCAACCAGCTACGCTAGCCAATCTTGGAACCTACCGCTCACTCCTTACTCCCTATGTACTGCACCTATGTGAAATAGCAAACTGGAAATGCAGTAAAACGTGCTCGTATCAGCAAATAAGGGGTATCTCACCCTCTGACGTCGACCAGTAGCATAGTGCTGTGCAGACATACTGGCCCTCTTAGTGAGATGGTACAAGGCTATCTATTGAACGGAGGTTATATCGAAAAATTCAGTTTTCTAGCCGAAGGAGTGGGGAATAATGTGGTGTAGTAGAATCCTGAATAAAACCAACCTATATTCAGGAAAATATGTGTTGCGTTACTTACTGAACGCCGCTCGTAGATCGACATCTACGTGTATACTCTGAAAGCCTCGTTCCAGTGTGTGACGGAGGGGACTTCGTGTAATAGTGTCATTCCCTCTTTTCCAGTTCCATTTGCGTATGGTTCATGGGAAGAACGATTGCTGGTAAGCCTCCATGTACGCTCCAATTTGATTTTATCTTCAAGGTCTTTACGGGAGATACATATACGAGGAAGCAATGTATTGGTTGGCTCTTCTAGGGATGTAGGCTGTCGAAACTTTAAGAGTAGGCCATAAGGTGATGCGGAACACCTCTCTAGCAGCGTGTGCTACTGGAGTTGACTGGGCATCGCCGTGGCGCTTTCACGCTTAATAAATGAACCTGTAACGAAACCTGCTGGTCTTCTTTGGATCTTCTGTGTTTCCTCTATCAGTCATATCTTGCACGGATCCCATACTGACGAGTAATATTCCAGTATTGGTCGAACGATTGTTTTGTAAGCTGCGTCCTTTATTAATGAACATTTTCTGGGGATTCACCAGTTAATCTCATCCCGTCAACTGTGTCACTCGCGATTAATCTTATGTAGTTGTTCCAATTCAGATCGCTCCTACGCGTACTCCACCCCTCTTCAGGCCTCTGTAGATTTTCCAGCATTTCACTACAAGTGTCTACCGTCGCGTTTTCTCCGTATACAACAGAATCATCCGCGAAAAGTCTCAAGTAACTTCCGACGTTATCTACTAAGTCATTGTGAAAAGTACTGATCGTTTCACAGTCCTTTGGGGGCAAACCCGAAGTTACTTTTACTTCTTAAGACTTCTCTCCATTGAGGATGAGATGCTGTTTTGCTTTTTGCTAGAAACTCTTCAATCCAGTCACACAGCTGATCTGACATACACCACGCTCGTATTTCGTTCATTTGGCGCCAGTGCAGAACTGTGCAAATGCTTTTCGAAAGTTAAGAAACACGGCCTCTACCTGGACGCCTGTATGTACTGCTTTCTGTGTCTCGTGGGAGGTCACAGCGAGCTGGGTTTCACACTATCGTTGTTCGGGACACATCGTTTTTCCTACAGAGGAGGTTTTCCGTCTCCAGAAATGTCATAATACACGAGCACAAAACATGTTCCGAAATTCTACAACAGACCGACGACAGAGATACAGGTCTGCAGTTTTGTGCATCTATTAGACGACCCTTCTTCACGTGGGAATTACCTGTGCTTTTCTCGAATCGAAAATAAACAATTTTTTTCAGCCTTCAGTTGCAAGGTAAATTTTACTCGTTTACCTAGGTTTCGATTCCAGTAATGGAATCTTCTTCAGAACAAAAAATTAAATTATTTTGAGAGCCAAACACTGGCCATGTCACAGATTAAAAATTAAAACAATAAAGACGCATAATCATAAGATTATGTCTGTCAAGATTAAAACCATTAAGGCGAGCGTAGACGAAGCTACGCCGGCGTACCTAGGTAAACGAGTAAAAACTACCTTGCAACTGAAGGCTGAAAAAAAAATTGTTTATTTTCTATACATATACGGTTGCTGACGCGCTGCATGATGTTAAAGATTTTTTCGAATCATTACAAACGCTTCGCTCCTCAAGAGATCTACGGCAGGGTAAGGTCGGCTGAAACTGGTCCAAATGTTTCAAATACACTACTGGCCATTAAAATTGCTACACCACGAAGATGACGTGCTACATACGCGAAATTTAACCGACAGGAAGAAGATGCTGTGATATGCAAATGATTAGCTTTTCCGCGGCACCTACAACGTGCTGACATGAGGAAAGTTTCCTACCGATTTCTCATATACAAGCAGCAGTTGATCGGCGTTACCTGGTGAAACGTTGTTGTGATGCCTCGTGTAAGGAGGAGAAATGCGTACCATCACGTTTCCGACTTTGATAAAGGTCGGATTGTAGCCTATCGTGATTGCGGTTTATCGTATCGCGACATTGCTGCTCGCGTTGGTCGAGACCCAATGACTTAGCAGAATATGGAATCGGAGGGTTCAGGAGGGTAATACGGAACGCCGTGCTGGATCCCAAAGGCCTCGTATCACTAGCAGTCGAGATGACAGGCATCTTATCCGCATGGCTGTAACGGATCGTGCAGCCACGTCTCGATCCCTGAGTCAACAGATGGGGACGTTTGCAAGGCAACAACCATCTGCACGAACAGTTCGATGACGTTTGCAGCAGCATGGCCTATCAGCTCGGGGACCATGGCTGCGGTTACCCTTGACGCTGCATCACAGACACGAGCGCCTGCGATGGTGTACTCAACAACGAACCTGGGTGCACGAATGGGAAAACGTCATTTTTTCGGATGAATCCAGGTTCTGTTTACAGCATCATGATGGTCGCATCCGTGTTTGGCGATATCGCGGTGAACGCACATTGGAAACGTGTATTCGTCATCGCCATACTGGCGTATCACCCGGCGTGATGGTATCGGGTGCCAGTGGTTACACGTCGCTATCACCTCTTGTTCGCACTGAGGGTACTTCGAACAGTGGACGTCACATTTCTGATGTGTTACGACCCGTGACTCTACCCTTCATTCGATCCCTGCGAAACCCTACATTTCAGCTGAATAATGCACGACTGCATGTTGCAGGTCCTGTACGGGCCTTTCTCGATACAGAAAATATTCGACTGCTGCCCTGGCCAGCACATTCTCCACATCTCTCACCAATTGAAAACGTATCGTCAATGGTGGCCGAGCAACTGGCTCGTCACAATACGCCGGTCACTGCTCTTGATGATCTGTGGTATCGTGTTGAAGCTGCATGGGCAACTGTACCTGTACACGCGATCCAATCTCTGTTTGACTCAATGCCCAGGCGTATCAAGGCTGTTATTACGGACAGAGGTGGTTGTTTTGGTTACTGATTTCTCGGGTTCTATGCACCCAAATTGTGTGAAAATGTCATGACATGTCTGTTCTAGCATAATATATTTGTCCAATGAATACCCGTTTATCATCTGCATTTCTTCTTGGTGTAGCAATTTTAATGGCCAGTAGTGTATAAAGAACACACATATTTTCACATGGACAAATTTTCATTGTGAATACTTAAGAACTTTGTCCTTTTGCGTACAAATTGTAATGCATGACATTGCGTAAATGTTGTTCATCATGACATTGCGTAAATGTTGTTCATCATGACATTGCGTAAATGTTGTTCATCATGACATTGCGTAAATGTTGTTCATCATGACATTGCGTAAATGTTGTTCATCATGACATTGCGTAAATGTTGTTCATCATGACATTGCGTAAATGTTGTTCATCATGACATTGCGTAAATGTTGTTCATCATGACATTGCGTACAAATTGTAATGCATGACATTGCGTAAATGTTGTTCATGGTTTCACAAAATTGATCTGAAGAATAGCTACATGAATCTGTTCGCTTTCTTCAAGTAAGACCAGTCGAGTCATAAATCCGGCGAATAGAATCAGTACAAAAAATGTATGTATCACGTTAAAATAGCAACACGTTTTCCACAAATAAACATCTTCTCTCACACTGCACCAACACCGTTCTCACGCTGCCATTGCCTTCACACTGAATCCAGTCACAAAATTTCGCCGACGTTGGGTCGCTGTATTTCATCTTGCAGAGTTCACAAGATTTGTCATTTTCGCCACGTTCCTTCGGAGGATTCTGATGAAGCTGACGGCCGTGATTCATGCTGTGGTGTTGTCTTTTCTTAACCTGGTGTTTCTTCAAACTATCGGGCTGGGACCACATTTTTCTTTCCTTTTCCAATCTTTGTTTTTTTTGTTGCATTTATATTTTCTGGGGATATAAGAAGTAGTGCTTTCTGTTTCCTGGCATAATATTTTACTGTAGTCTTCTTTGAAGACGGCAGCAAGTCGTGGAATGAAATAGAAGGCTTTGGCGTGTAATTATTTGGCCTATCATGAAATAAAGTAGCGGGAGGAAAAACAGACTGAAGTTCAGTTTCCTTTCGTGTGTTTTCTTGGCTCGACAATATACTAGCCAGTAAGAACTCGCGTTCAGCCACTGCTTTTTCACTCAACGGAAGATCCTCAGTTGAACAAAATCCATTTTCTGCAATCGCTGGTATTGTCGCTGTCATCCATGCAGCCTTGAAAATGTTTCCAAATGTGACTTGTTGATCTTCCTTGGGCCTATCGTGTTACGAATGGAGTTCATACATTCACTGTCGTAACGTGATTATAGTGGCTTAAAGAATGACCTGTCTAATGGCTTCAGGCGGTGAGTTCCTGTGCCTTGGTAGGAATATTCCGCTGCATGGCGCTTACTTCTACCCTGCAGGTATGCTTAAACCGCATTTTGCGTGTCATGTCTGGTCCACAGTGTGCAAATTTTTCTTCTGTATTTTCCATCTGCAATAAAGAACTAAAACAAAATAATACAAAACGAAAAAAATATAATAATTTCAATAATGGACATAAAATTATTGACCTTTTTCAGCGGATTGTATTGAGCCGATTCACCGAAAATGCAGAATATTTTTTCCCTACATTGGTAGTTCTGCGCAAGCATATTTACGCACTGGTAACACCTAACCTCTTCTGTAGTATATGAACTTTGGCGTGTAAGGCGTGAAACGTCTGAAAACAAACAACCTGCAACAATCGGCAGAATGGTCCAGCCTGGAGGAGACAGCATTATGGTCTGGGGAATGTTTACGTTGCATTCCCTGGGTGATCTCGACATTCTGGAAGGCATGATGGTTCAACGCAATTATGCATGTCTCCTTTGGATTCCCTAGATACAATTTGTTTTTAACTCAATACAATGGCGTCTACTAGCAGGACAACGCAACGTGTCACACAGCTCGCAGTGTGCGTGCGTGGCTCGAAGAGCAGCATGATGAGTTTACTAAACTCCACTAGCGATCAAACTCCCCAGATTTAAACCCGATCGAGGATCTGTGGCACCACCACGATCTGGCCGTTCGCTCCATGGATCCTTAGCCGAGAAACGTAGGGCAGCTGATTATGGAACTGTAGTCGGCATGGCTCCACATCCTTATTGACTCTTCCTGCACATCCGCGATACAAAAGGCGGTTATTTAGCTGTTGACTGATTGTCACAGTAAGGGGGTTTGGATCGTGTAAAAACTTTAAAATCTATGAATGTGTTCTAGGGCAGACAGGGGAAGTTCCATGTCTAGTCAGGAAGGACATCAGCTTACTAAATTTCCAGTACAGATAGCGAAATACAATTTTACAATAGCCTTCCACATAAAATAATAGTTATTTCATCTATCTCACCTTTTAGTAAAACCCCAAGTTCATTCTTGCTAGAGCTTTACTTCTATTCAGCAGCAGAATTTTTAGAAATGCAAAATATGTGAATTGAAACAAGAAAAAGCATGTATTTACTGCAATATTACTTGTAAATTTTCTGTATTTCTTATCAGTATGTGTGTGTGTGTGTGTGTGTGTGTGTGTCTCTGTAAGCTTGCATGCGTATACGTGTGCGTTTACGCTCGTACACCATATTTATAAAATAATCATGTATTCCAAAATCTAGAACGTTGTTCTGGATGAGTAATTAAACACAGAACTGCAGTGAAGAAGAACATCGCCCATTTAAGAAAGTAAATAAATAAATAAATAATGACATCTTAGAGGGTGAAGTAGGGAATGGAACATATTGTTTTTTTTTACATTAGTGAACGTAATTCATGTTAAAATGCATTAAATTTGCTGCATAATATACACATTGTATACTATATAGCTGACCACGCCCCCTCGCACGACAGCCTACGCACTGTCAATTACCATAGCAATTATGCGTGAGTGCAGCCGCGGGTAGCTAAAATTATATATATATATATATTTTTTTTTTTCGAGGACTCCGAGCAGCTACACTCGACTTCGTAACTCCGCACATCCATTCACTGCACTAGGCTGCACTTGTAACAGTAGACTATGTCTTTTATATTACGACTTCTTCAAGGCTTTATTTACTAATATGTCATTAACTGACATTTAATTATATCAAATCGTATCGGACAAGCATGTTTATGATAAATCTTCATTGTACCTTTGCCATGAAACGGCAAGTTTTCCTAACGCGCAACTTATAATACGAAAATAACCAAATACAAAAAACTCTTGAATGACATTTCCCTTCATTTTATTACAACTTGTGCCAATCACGAGGCGTTTTCTAGAGATCCTCAGCAGTGCTTTGATACAGCGTACATTCAAAGGACGTAAATTGTAACATAAAACTCACAAGATATGGGCTTCACCTGAAAACTACGAAATCCAAAACGGTGTTCCACAAGTTCTGCTAGTGATGCCTGATGCGATCTCGTATCTTATGCGGCACATTGCTGTTCACAAAGCAAAAATTTATCTTATTCAGTCTTCCTCGCTACAGAATACTATGGAATGTGAAATTTCGCGCTGCGACGTAACAAAGCACGACTAGCTCCTGGTCCGTGAGTACTTGCTCGTACCCTGTGAGGTACGCTTAACTGACGATCTATCCACCATCGCTACCGAGAGAAGTGACGCAGTGGTAACATGCTGAACTTGCATTCGGAAGAGCGCAACTCTAACACCGTCCAACACAGTCACTCAAAAGTCTAAGCCAGTGGTACAGACACAGGAAACTTCAGATGGCTCTACATAAAACAGTTTATATTCTACTCAAAGGAGCACTACAAAGTAATTCAACCGTAAAACTACACGATATTAGCATACTCAGACAACGGAAAACACGATATCTTGGTGTGCAGTTCGACGAACGACTGTCCTTTGACGAACACATCAGAACAACAACTGACCGGGCTGCCAAGATCATGCACAGGTTGGTCAAACTCAACATAACATATTGCAGGGTACCATAACACACTGAGAACTTACTATTGTGCGCTCTTTGAGTCTGTGGCCAGTGCTGCAGTCAGCGCATGAGCCCATGGAGTACGTCTGGTGACGAATCGCAACATTGTGCGGCGAGGGCAGAGAAGTGCCCTGGTAAGGCTGCCAGGAGCTTTCAACACCACGTCAGTGCAATCACTCTGCGTGGTGCTAGGAACCTTCCCTATCGACATAACCATTCGGTTTCGGACTGCAGTGTATTGGCTTAGGAGCCCGCCCGGTTAGCCGTTCGGTCTAACGCACGGCTTTCCGGACTGGGAAGGAGCGCCTGGTCCCCGGCACCAATCCGCCCGGCGGACTTGTCTCGAGGTCCGGTGAGCCGGCCAGTCTGTGGATGGTTTTTCGGCGGTTTTCCTTCTGCCTCGGCGAATGTTGGCTGGTTCCCCTTATTCCGCCTCAGCTACACTATGTCAGCTGTTGCTGCGCAAACAAGTTCTACACGTACGCATACACCACCATTACTCTACCACGCAAACATAGGGGTTACACTCGTCTGGTGTGAGACGTTCCCTGGGTCCCTGGGGGGGGGGGGGTCCACCGGGGGCCGAACCGCACAATAACCCTGGGTTCCGCGTGGGGCAGCGGAGGGGTGAAGTGGACTGCGGTAGTCGTCGTGGGGCTGTGGACAACTGCGGCTGTGGGGACGGAGCCTCTCCGTCGTTTCTAGGATCCCGGTTAACATACAATACAGTACATACAATTGGCTTAGGAGGGGTAGAGAGGAGAAGGTAATCGAGATTACCGGGCAGGACATTATCGAGATGTGCCAATTCGTTAAATGGCTGTTGATACTTGGCAAGGGGAATGGGAATTAAGTGATCAGGGTCGTAGGGTATATCAGTTCTTCCTGGACGTCAGGGAACGTGTGAGACTGAGCCGTATCAATCCCAGCTGGGATATGGTTCCCTTTCTGACAGGTTACGGCCCTTAACCCACGCACTCACACCACGTTGGCCGCAGCCACAGTGCTACTTGTAGATTTGGGGAACATGGATCCATAGGACACGTAATTTTTCACTGTCACCGATACAGACCAACTCACCAGCCACTAACACAGTACAACAACGACAAGATGTGGGCAGTAAGAGACAGAGACGAGTGGGAAATAGTAAATAAAATCGCTAATGATGTCTCAAGGACATTACATGACGAATACAGACAGACACGTCTGTGTAACAGAACAATGCAAAACGCACGAAGCGCGTAAGACAACAGCTCCAATTCGTGCACCATCCCAGACAGCAGCACCGAAACACACACTCACTCTAACAGTAAACACTTTCACTACCAGCAACAGAGACAACCTTAGACAAAATCTAAAATAATTAAACTGTGTCAGAATAAACAATGTAATGCAATCAACCTTATAAACCTGTTCTAGCTTCAGAATAAAGAGCAAGCATATTTATCTCACGTCCATTATACCGCTATTCGGATGTAATATTTGTAACTGAACACTTAGTATATAAGCACCATAACAGGTAAAATTCAAAACACATAATATAGGAACTCAAGATTAATTAATAACCCCAAGAAATAACATACTTTACATTCACACGCCAATGCGCTTTCCACAATGAATATAATAATTACAGTGTTTTTCAAAATAATGTTTAGAAATATTAATCCGTAAATTAAACTGTAGCAAACCGAGACTGCAAGGCTCGAAGTAGTTATGAGGCTTTTAGACCATTTCTAATGTATTTTAATTCATTATTACTTCCATTGCAATTGCTGAAATCAAAAATTGCTGTTTGTAATATGGAATACATCTTGTAATCCACATGAAAAGCTGTAAAATGAAGGATCTGTTATAAAATGTAAGGCGATAGATCTCTAAATGAGCAGTAAATCAAATCAACCACAAACCACCGACGTGTAACTTACGGTCACTGTGTACCCTGTGGCACGTATCACCAGAAACCTATCAAGGACTTTCCGAAAACGCTTCACGCAGAACTGTTGCTGTACTGCATTTCGAAGATGGATCAACACTCTATTAAGCAAGTTGTCATAATGTTTTGGCTCATCAGGGAATCGTATACTGAAACAAGTACGCTAGATGCACTATAAATACACTCCTGGAAATTGAAATAAGAACACCGTGAATTCATTGTCCCAGGAAGGGGAAACTTTATTGACACATTCCTGGGGTCAGATACATCACATGATCACACTGACAGAACCACAGGCACATAGACACAGGCAACAGAGCATGCACAATGTCGGCACTAGTACAGTGTACATCCATCTTTCGCAGCAATGCAGGCTGCTATTCTCCCATGGAGACGATCGTAGAGATGCTGGATGTAGTCCTGTGGAACGGCTCGCCATGCCATTTCCACCTGGCGCCTCAGTTGGACCAGTGTTCGTGCTGGACGTGCAGACCGCGTGAGACGACGCTTCATCCAGTCCCAAACATGCTCAATGGGGGACAGATCCAGAGATCTTGCTAGCCAGGGTAGTTGACTTACACCTTCTAGAGCACGTTGGGTGGGACGGGATACATGCGGACATGCATTGTCCTGTTGGAACAGCAAGTTCCCTTACCGGTCTAGGAATGGTAGAACGATGGGTTCGATGACGGTTTGGATGTACCGTGCACTATTCAGTGTCCCCTCGACGATCACCAGTGGTGTACAGCCAGTGTAGGAGATCGCTCCCCACTCCATGATGCCGGGTGTTGGCCCTGTGTGCCTCGGTCGTATGCAGTCCTGATTGTGGCGCTCACCTGCACGGCGCCAAACACGCATACGACCATCATTGGCACCAAGGCAGAAGCGACTCTCATCGCTGAAGACGACACGTCTCCATTCGTCCCTCCATTCACACCTGTCGCGACACCACTGGAGGCGGGCTGCACGATGTTGGGGCGTGAGCGGAAGACGGCCTAACGGTGTGCGGGACCGTAGCCCAGTTTCATGGAGACGGTTGCGAATGGTCCTCGCCAATACCCCAGGAGCAACAGTGTCCCTAATTTGCTGGGAAGTGGCGGTGCGGTCCCCTGCGACACTGGGTAGGATCCTACGGTCTTGGCGTGCATCCGTGCGTCGCTGCGGTCCGGTCCCAGGTCGACAGGCACGTGCACCTTCCGCCGACCACTGGCGACAACATCGATGTACTGTGGAGACCTCACGCCCCACGTGTTGAGCAATTCGGCGGTACGTCCACCCGGCCTCCTGCATGCCCACTATACGCCTTCGCTCAAAGTCCGTCAACTGCACATACGGTTCATGTCCACGCTGTCGCGGCATGCTACCAGTGTTAAAGACTGCAATGGAGCTCCGTATGCCACGGCAAACTGGCTGACACTGACGGCGGCGGTGCACGAATGCTGCGCAGCTAGCGCCATTCGACGGCCAACACCGCGGTTCCTGGTGTGTCCGCTGTGCCGTGCGTGTGATCATTGCTTGTACAGCCCTCTCGCAGTGTCCGGAGCAAGTATGGTGGGTCTGACACACCGGTGTCAATGTGTTCTTTTTTCCATTTCCAGGAGTGTAGATGGACCCTCCCGCTGAAACAACTATGTGTATAGTTCAAAATGGTTCAAATGGCTCTGAGCACTATGGGACTTAACTGCTGAGGTCATCAGTCCCCTAGAACTTAGAACTACTTAAACCTAACTAACCTAAGGGCATCACACACATCCATACCTGAGGCAGGATTCGAACCTGCGACCGTAACGGTCGCGCGGTACCAGACTGTAGCGCCTAGAACCGCTCGGCCACTCCGGCCGGCTGTGTATAGTTGCTATGTCCTTTACACCGACTGGCGCATGAGACTTCATCCAATGTGTGTGATCACAAGGCGGGACGCCTTCACAGCACCATAACCTATCAACCCATTGTCATCACCTGCAGCTTTTGCTAGAAAAGCGAGTTTACAGCTTACAGTGGCATGACACACTGTTCAACTCTGCAACCTTACAAATTTTCTTGAGGTGGGCAGTATAGCTTTTTCCCTGTAACTGTATTTTTGTGTGCACACCTGTCCCCTTTGTACACGGCAGGCAAGAAGTCTTGACACGCCGTAGCGAGCAAACATAACGTCTCAGCGCAGCAAGCACCGCAGTGAGCAGAATGCTTTGGTATGTTGCCATTTTTTGCAATAAAGGTGACCTCTGTGGCAAATAAGTAGTTTTGTGTTTTATCATATGAATGGAAAGACCACAGTGCAAGGTCTCGCGCTGTGAAGTGAGATGCCTCCAAGTGAACAACTGCCTATAGAACCTTCGGTGCTCGTTAGGGGTATACTCAAACACTAACAAGGTTTTTGCCCATTCGTAGAACATATTAAGCGTCAAGTGTATGTATGCGTTGTCCGAGTAACAGGAATCACTGCTTAATGTTGCAGTGTTGTGACTACATTTTTAGGCAGCCGTTAACTGCCAATGTTTTTTTTCTTAAATTTCCTCTGAAAGTCTGTTCATGGTCATAGATCTGAAACTGGCATACAAATTTTATCTACGGGATATGTTTTTCAAAAATTCCTCCGTAATTCTGTTCATCTTCATAAAGCATTTGAAACTAATACACAAATCTTATCTATGGAATATGTTTTTCATAAATATAATAATTTTTCTAGAACGTCTCAAATATGAATCATGGGAGATTTCATGAAAATAAAATGAACAACTGGAAATATATTTTATCTGTGATAATATTGTAATAATATTTAACAGTTCTCTTTTGTTTGCAATCATTTGGAAATAATTATTGCAAACTCGGACTAGCAATCACGAGCCTAACGCTGCAATTGCGCTTTACGCTATGCTTGCGAATTTTACCTTGAATTCTATCTTCAAGCGCAGTTAAGCCATCTAAACCTCTCCTGGCCATATAAATGAAGTCAAGTCTTGAGTGTGGTAAGATCTGCCATCACCGACGTGAGGTCATTGTGACACGTCTTCTGTCTCCGAGCTCTCGACCAACGCTACAGAAATTTTATTCTCACAGACAGACGTCGTCTTACAACAATGCTCAGAATCGCGCTCTCATGTTTCGCCCTCAGACTGTTACTATCGATATCTGAGTGATTATTTATTTTCATACAGAACCGCAGAATCTTACACAATGCAAAGAATAACCATAAGTTGGATATATTGTTTTCGATACTCAATGTAATATTTAATCAATGTAATAGAGAGTTTTGACACACTCCTTACAACAGAATGCCACACCAATTGGTTCCATAACAACCTTTGTCAAACACCATAATGCATGAACTGTCGAAACACAGCTCATGGAATTAGGGGAAAAGAAAGTGACGTGATTGACTGAGAAATTAAAAGAGAAATAACATTAAATGAGATGACATGGAAACACTTTCTTTCTAACAGATAAATTTATATTTCAGGGAAACGTTACGAAGGTAACAAGAACTGCTTCAACTTCTTCGTAAAAGCAACAGGACGTTGAATTTCAAGCGGAGTGCAGAGCAGCTTGTTTCGGAGGCGGATAGCAGCAATAGAGTAAGAGTCTGATAACATTTTTGAATAATTTCAGCAAAAAATAACACTGTTACGCTGTAATGTCCTCTGAAGGTTGTGAGTATAGTTCTCCAATTTTGCGCAGTGTAGCCATTCAGATTTTCATCTGAAATCAAAGTGGTTTTGATTTTACATCTGTAACTTATTTTCTAAGAATATGAACCTCAATGCAGGTGAAAATAATGAAAATTAAAAATTTTGCAGGCGTTGGAACAATTCGATCTTCGCGATTTTTTCTCTAATTATGCAAAGAAAAATACCCATAAAATCATGATATCATGTCACAAGTTGGTTCATATAATTTTTAATTTTATAAAGAATTATACTATCAATTTTCCTAATGATCGGTTCTATACTTTTTGAGTTAGACTGCGCGTAACTGTGAAAAAAGTTATTTCGAGATAAACGCGTTTGAAAAATAAATTCTCGGCAACTAGAAATTGAAATTAACAATAACGTAAAATTCTTATCGGTTAATCTGAGATTCCAGCACCATATGGTAATCATTTTTCTTCCTTATAGGCTTCGTTTTATGCTTGCAGTAATGCTTTCGGAGCTTTCCGACCTCGCTTCGATTCCAATGAACTACATCGATTCTGCCGGCTCATGCGCTGGTTATCCATTTGTACGGCATAACTGAAGCTTTCTGTGCCTACTACAATTCTTGCCTCGTTCATGAGCATCGAAAAGGATGTATTTTCTTCATTGAATAAGCTCGCTACTAAATACGATGCCAGTTCTTGCCTGATTCAAGCCACTCACTTCACCAGTTGGATCTTCCAGAAAAAATAGCACTCCGTCTTCAGGCCACGAGTGGCCTACCGGTACCATCCGACCGCCGTGTCATCCGCGGTGGACGATGCGGATAGGAGGGGCGTGGGATCAGCACACCACTCTCCCGGTCGTAAGATGGTATTCTTGACCGAAGCCGCTACTGTTCGGTCGAGAAGCTCCTCAATTGGCATCATGAGGCTGAGTGCACCCCGAAAAATGGCAACAGCGCATGGCGGCCTCGATGGTCACCCATCCAAATGCCGACCACGCTCGACAGCGCTTAACGTCGGTGATCTCACGGGAACCAGTGTATTCTCTGCGGCAAGGCCGTTGCATGGATCTTCCAGCGCTTCAGTAATTATCTACCAATCATCTTCTTGCTCCCTCAGCAATGGCACTGTGGATCTCTTTAATCCCAGAAGCACCTATTATATCTATATATCAGCACCTCAAACAATTCAATTCCTCATACAACTGATGTCAGCAACAAAAGGAGAAAGGACAGCAGACTAAAGATTTGTGTACTGCTTGTGCTGAAGGGCAGAGGACACAAATTTTCTGTGATGGTTTGCTAGAACACTGACCAACTGTGAAAAGCGAGCCAACATTAGCGAATGTCAACCCAACATTCAGTTCTATGCTCATAACATCTAAACGAATGAGAATTTAGCTTTGAAATTTTATCAGCTTTTTCTTGGATAGTTAAGCTAACGATTTATGCAATAAAAAATCGGATTTTTTTGAACCTTCTAATGTGGTTTCCCCCCTTAATGCGACCACTTCTCAGAAGCGTGAAGAACCAACTTTTGCAGCGCGGACCACTGCGAGACGAGTAGGTAAATAGTTAATGAGATGCTGAAAGATGCCAATAGGCATATGGAGCCCTGCCGACTCTAGCGCCGTGGTCAGATGCGCTACGTTTCTTGGTTGAGGATACATGACGCGCGCAGCCCGATCGAGGTGGTCTCACAGGCTCTCAATTGGGTTTAGATCTGGGTAATTCATCACGGTGCTGTTCCAACCACTCACGTACGCTGTGTTGTCCTGTTGGTAGATGCCATCGTATCAAGCAGAAATAAATTGCTTGTATGGGTTGACATCGTCCCCAGGAATAGATACACACTTCCAGAAATGCCACGAAAACATTATCCATATCTTAACACTTCCTCCTGCTGCCTGGACCCTACCAGCGACTGTTGCGGCGTGTTTGCTATGAGACATTCCACGCTGTACACGCAAATGGCCATCTATCGGATAAGCATAAAAAGTGATTCATCTGAAAAAGCCACCTGTCGCCACTCAGTTGATGTCCAGTTGAGGCATTGGTGTACAAATTCCAGCGTTCGTTGTCGGTGAACACAGTCAGCGTATGTGCATGAACCAGGCGCCTGAAGTGGAGACCTCTAAGCAGCAATGTTCACTGAATGGTTATTGGGGAGACACTGTTGGTAGAGTCTTGGTTCATCTGTGCCGTTAGTTGCTCAACAGATCACCCATGCACGTCTCTGTAGGCATAGTTCACCACTGTCATCTGAGCCTGCAATGCACTGCTCCAGATTTTTTTTTTCTTTATTGAAATTCACTACCCAAATTGGGACGGGCTGGCGGTGGCACAATATGCTGCTCTTCAACCAAGAGAGGTACAAAAGCATAAGCACATTAGGAGAAGAACATATAACAGGGAATGGTAAAAATTGGTGAAAAAAATGAGAGATGTAGATTATAAAAAGGTAGATTACAAAAAAGTAGATGAGAGACCCGCACACACATCTGGAGAGTGATCACTTTAGGTTAAAGAGAAAACAAAGAAACACCACTGCAGCAACGCAATGGGTTATACTGGCAGCACTGTTGGAGGTGACCAAATGAAGCACTACACGCATCACTGGAAAAACACTGACACTACAACAAAAACGATATATGTTAAAAAATCACTTCACCGAAAGTGGGGGGTGGCTACCACTAGGTGAAGTGTGGGGGAGGAAAGAGATGGGGAGGGGGGGGGAAGAGAGACAGTAGGGGAAACCTGGAGGGCAGAGGAGGGGTGGGGGAGAGGAGAAGGAAAGGAGCCACGAGCCCAGGAGGAGGTAGAAGAGGGGTGGCAGGGGAAAAGGAGGAAGAAGGGAAGGGGGTAGAGGGAGGGAGAGGGGGAGTCCTGAGGAGGAGGGGGGGATTAGATCTGGTAGGAGTGGTAGATGGAGGGCGCGAGGACATTATCTGGAAGCGGGAGTTGGCAGAAGCCACCTTGGGCAAGGGTATGGAGCGTGTGAAGACCAGGTGGGACACTGTGGTACAGGCGTGGCAGCGGGCTGGGGTGGGAGAGAATGGGAGAAACCAAAGGATGGGGAGGATCCAGTTTACGGGAGATGTATAGGGTTCGTATTCATTCAAGGAACAGGAGGATGTGGGGGAAGGGGATGAAATCATAGAAGATGCTCTTGGGGGACCAGAGACGGAGGCGATAAGCGAGGCAGAGTGCATGGCTCACTGCTCCAGTCTCGACGCCGGTTTTTGATAGCGCCATTTTGCCATGCACGCTATACTTTAACCACAGCAGCACCTGAACTGTTTACAGACTTAGCCGTTCCGGATATGTTTCCATCCTTGACGTGAACGTAAATGACACGCCCTTTTGGACGTCAGATAAATCGCTATGTTTCCGCATTATGAGAACAACTGCAGTGTTTTCCGCATCTCTCCGAAACGCTTTATATACCCACTAGTGCAAGTGCTGCCATCTGCCGTCTGCAAATGATTATTGCACGTTGACGTCGAACACCCGTGTTGCTCATATTATAGTTACCGAACCGAGTGTGATCGCAACCAACGTAACTGGGCCTATGAAGCAGTGACATCGTCATGTAAAAGAATGTTGCAAATATAGCACGCACATCCATTCCTCGTAGATGTATCTAACTAATTCATCTGCTCATCTGGAATCAGAGAAGATAACGAGCTAATCGTGCGGACACTTATTGGAGCGTGAAAGAGCTCGATTTATATCTGTAGCCTACAATGAGAAAGACAGCTGAAATTTTGTATTCTTTTGATAAGTCACACGGATTTCTACGGTGCAGTTTCACTGTCCATTATGTAACTAGCCCAGAGGGTTACGTCTGCAGGGTCGCGTTTCATTGTTTCGTCGATTCGCTGTGCTGTTTGCGCAACAGCCCGGCATGCGGATGTTATGCGACGCCGCAATATCTGTACGATAAAAAATTTACGGTGTTATGTGGCCACTGCTCTTACGTGATGTATAGACAACGAGCAGTACTGTTTATTCGAACTTCAGTTACCACCATGTTGACACCCAGATCCGCGATTAGTGCAAAAAAGGATTTCAGTCCGAAAATTCTCCTAAAGCGAGGAGCAAAATACTATCGCAAAAGGAAAACAACTAAATAATGTGGTCAATGGGAAAATTTGTGTCATACGTCTTCAACACACAAGGTTCGAATGACCGAGCGATTTTATAATCTACACGATTACCAAATACACGTAAAGTGCAACATACGTCATAAATTTATGAATCTAATAAGAAATCGTTTAGGTGGTTTGGTTTGAATACAAAGTTTAAAATAGGAAGGATTAAGCTTAATTTCTTCTGAAATACATGTATATTAAGAAAGGGAAAGGTTCTGTTGTTTGTTTCATTTAACTATTGTTTTATTTATAAATTTTACTGTAAGAACAGATCACTTACTGTGTGATATCAACAAGACCGCGAATAGTCTGCACCATTCTATACACACAACTACAGAGAACTTTGTAGAGAAGAGAAAGAACAGAACTGAGTAAGTTGCGTGGCCTGCCGGGGTGGCCGAGCGGTTCTAGGCGCTACATTCTGGAACCGCGCGACCACTACGGTCGCAGGTTCGAATCCTGCCTCGGGCATGGATGTGTGTGATGTCCTTAGGTTATCTGGGTTTAAGTAGTTCTAAGTTCCAGGGGACTGATGGCCACAGAGCCATTTGAACCATTTTGAATAAGTTGCGTACAAATATAATTACGTAAAAATTTGTAATTTCACGTGACTGAATGGCCTGGTGCAAGTCTTTCGATTGGGCACCTCTCTGGGGACTTGCATGGCCATAACCGACCCACCGACCCGTGCTATCCAACATGGGAAAGCGGAACTATAGTTTAACCCAGAACCCGAACGACTTTTTTTTTTTTTTGGTGACAACTAAAATCGTTGAGAGTTGAAGGCGCTATTCCACCTGGTCCGACCAATTTCATATATAGCTTTTCATGAGCAAGTTAGCACTTTCGAATCATATTTGACAGAATTATATGGGCGTATCTTTTGATTACACTAACTTAGTGCATAAATTTTTTTACACCGCCAAGGGACCGTAGACCTTGTACTGTATTGTATGTGAACCGGGGGCCTAGAAACGACGGAGAGGCTCCGTCCCCGCCGCAGCCGCAGTGGTCCACAACCCCACAACCGCAGTCCACCTCTCTGCCGCCCCACACCGAACCACTCTTTTAGGGTTAGGGTTATTGTGCGATTCAGCCCCCGGTGGACCCCCCCCCCCCCCCCGCCCCTCCAGGGAACTGTCTCACAACAGACGAGTGTAGCGTCTATGTTTGCGTGGTGTACACGAATGTGGAGAACTTGTTTGCGCAGCAATCGCCGACATAGTGTAACTGAGGCGGAATGAGGGGAACCAGCCCACATTCGCCGAGGCAGATGGAAAACCGCCTAAAAACCATCCACAGACTGGCCGGTTCACCGGATTCGTGGCGGGGACCAGGCGCTCCTTCCCAGTCCGGAAAGCCGTGCGTTAGACAGCACGGCTAACCGGGCGGGCACCGTAGACCTTAGTAGGTGACATAAATATTAACTTGATATCTCCAACCGCTTCTGGGATATGGGGTCTCAACAATCGGTCTGACGGGTAACAAAGTGAGCCGATAAGACTTCCGTTTTTACCGACTAAGGCAGGGAGCTACAAAAACAGAAAGAAAAATGAAAAATCTGTACGGAATTGCATTGAGCCACTACTTTTAATACTGACTATTAACCTCCTGGCAGACAGTATTATAGTGAAACACGTCTACCTTTCTGCTCGAGTTGTTTCGCTGTCAAAGTAATGTGGCGTTACTCCGTAATGTTCAAAGAGGCTCGCACGTATATACGCAAGTACCGATGCTGCACTGCGTACTGTAGCTCTATGGACTCACAGGCAGCCGGGCCCATGGCACGTCTCACTGGAGGTTCTTTGGTATTGTAGGCCGATCGGACGCTTACCGCTGGAATTCGTTCCTCCTGCAGTTGAACTGCGGTGTAGTGTGATTCCGTTACTCCGGTTTTCTGTCTTGGTTCCGGTCAGCTAAGCGGTCGTCGGTCGCTGTGCTGTGTTCACTACATTTTGCTGCAAATCTCCCCATCAGTTCGCTATGTAAGTTCGGCTTAAGCAACACATTGCGACTGTAATAGGCTGCATTCGTGACGAGAGAAATTATTTTCCCAGTACCGCGGTTACGAT
The DNA here is from genome assembly GCF_021461385.2 of Schistocerca piceifrons. Classification (NCBI taxonomy): domain Eukaryota; kingdom Metazoa; phylum Arthropoda; class Insecta; order Orthoptera; family Acrididae; genus Schistocerca; species Schistocerca piceifrons. The sequence continues at coordinate 316,943,177 of NC_060143.1, read as the reverse complement.
CAATAAATCTGTTTCTTCGCAATTCTGATTGAAAATAGAGCGTAGTTCTTTGTGGGCGGGTCTTTGTCGTCTGCCCACATGGACTCAGATATACATGCATTCTGTAGCCACCCATTTTGTTTTTTTCTTCAGTCTTCTGACAGGTTTGATGCGGCCCGCCACGAATTCCTCTCCTGTGCTAACCTCTTCATCACAGAGTAGCACTTGCAACGTACGCCTTCAATTATTTGCTGGATGTATTCCAATCTCGGTCTTCCTCTACAGTTTTTGCCGTCTACAGCTCCCTGTCGTACCATGGAAGTCGTTCCCTAACATCTTAATAGATGTCCTATCATCCTGTCCTTTCTCCTTATCAGTGTTTTCCACATGTTCCTTTCCTCTCCAGTTCTGCGCAGAACCTCCACTTTCCTTACCATATCAGTCCACCTAATTTTCAACATTCGTCTGTAGCACCACATCTCCAGTGCTTCGATTCTCTTCTGTTCCGGTTTCCCACAGTCCATGTTTCAATATCATACAACGCTGTACTCCAGACATACATTCTCAGAAATTTCTTCCTCAATTTAAGGCCGATATTTGATACTAGCAGACTTCTCTTGGCCAGGAACGCCCTTTTCGAGTCTGCTTTTGATGTCCTCCTTCCTCTGTCCGTCATTGGTTATTTTACTGTCTAGGTGGCGGAATTCCTGTTCTCATTTCTATTACTTCTCATTACCTTCGTCTTTCTTCGCTTTACTCTCAGTACATACTCTGTACTCATTAGAGTGTTCATTCCATTCAGCAGATCATGTAAGTCTTCTTCACTTTCACTCAGGATAGCAACGTCATCAGCGAATCGTATCATTGATACCTTTCACCTTGAATTTTTTTCCGTCATTGCTTCCTCGACGTACAGATTAAAAAGTAGGGGCGAAAGGCTACACCCTTGTCTTACACCCTTTTTAATACGAGCACTTCGTTCTTGGTCGTCCACTCTTATTATTCAAAAATGGCCTGAGCACTATGCGACTTAACTTCTGAGGTCATCAGTCGCCTAGAACTTAGAACTAATTAAACCTAACTAACCTAAAGACATCACACACATCCATGCCCGAGGCAGGATTCGAACCTGCGACCGTAGCGGTCGCTCGGCTCCAGGCTGTAGCGCCTAGAACCGCACGGCCACACCGGCCGGCTCTTATTATTCCCTCTTGGCTGTTGTACATATTGTGTATGATCCTTCTCTCCCTATAGCTTACCCCTACTTTTTCAGTTTTTCGAGCATCTTGCACCATTTTATATTGTCGAACGCTTTTCTCCAGGTCGACAAATCGTATGAATGTGTCTTGATTTTTCTTTAATCTTGCTTCCATTATTAACCGCAACGTCATAACTGCCTCTCTCGTGCCTTTATCTTTCCTAAAGCCATACTGATCGTCATTTACCGCATCCTCAGTTTTCTTTTCCATTCTTCTGTGTGTTGTTCTCGTAAATAGCTTGATGCATGCGCTGCTAAGCTGATTGTGCGATAATTCTCGCACTTGTCAGCTCGTGCCGTCTTCGGAATTGTGTGGATGATGCTTTTCCGAAAGTCAGATGGCATGTCGCCACACTCATACATTCTACACACCAACGTAAATAGCCGTTTTATTGCCACTTTCCTCAATGATTTTAGAAATTCTGATGGAATTTTATCTGCCCCTTATGCCGTATTTGATCTTCAGTACTCCAAAGCTCTTTTAAATTCTGATTCTAATACTGGATCCCCTATCTCTTCTAAATCGACTCCTGTTTCTTCTTCTATCGCATCAGACAAATCTTTCCTCTAATAGAGGCTTTCAACGTATTCTTTCCACTTAACAGCTCTCTCCTCTGCATTTAACAGTGGAAGTCCCGTTGCACTCTTAATGTTATCACCCTTGCTTTTAAGGTCACCAAAAGTGACTTTCCTGTATGCTGAGTCTGTCCTTCCGACACTCATTTTTTTATCGTTGTCTTCACATTTTTCCTGCAGCCATATTGTCTTAGCTTTCTTGCACTTCTTATTTATTTCATCCTCAGCGACTAGTATTTCTGTATTCCTGAGTTTCCTGGAATATTTTTGTACTTCCTCCTTTCAGCGATCAATTGAAGTATTTGTTGTTTTCCTTGGTTTCTTCGCAGTTACCTTCTTTATACCTATGTTTTCCTTCCCAACTTCTGTGATGGACCTTTTTAGAGATGTCCATTTCTCTATAACTGTAATGCCTACTGAGCTATTTCTTATTGCCTTAGAGATCTTCAACCGTATCTCGTCAATCCGTAGTACTTCCGTATCCCATTGCTTTGTGTATTAATTCTTCCTGACTAATGTCTTAAACTTCAGCCTACTCTTCATCACTACTATATTGTGATCTGAGTCCATATCTACTCCTCGGTACACTTTACAATCTACTACGTAATCTAACTGAAATCTTCCCGCATCTTTCGGCCTTTTCCAAGTATACCTCATCCTCTTGTGATTCTGGAACAGAGTATTCGCTATTACTAGCTGAAACTTTTTACAGAACTTAGTCATTCGCCTCTCTCATTCCGTGTCCCAAGCCCATATTCTCCTGTAACCTTTTTTTCTACTCCTTCCTCTACAACTGCATTCCAGTCCCCCATGACTATTAGATTTCCATCCCCCTTTACATACTGCATTACCCTTTCAGTGTCTTCAGACACTTTCTCTATATCTTCATCTCCAGCTTGCGACGACGGCATGTATACCTGAACTATCATTGTCGGTGTTGGTTTGCTGTCGATTCTGATAACAACAACCCTGTCACTGAACTGTTCACAGTAAAACACTTTCTGCCCTACCTTCCTATTCATAACGAATCCTACTCCCGTTACGCCATTTTCTGCTGCTGTTGATATTACCCTATACTCATCCAATCAGAAACGCTTGTCTTCCTCCCACTTCACTTCACCGACCCCTACTATATCTAGACTTAGCCACTGCATTTCCCTTTTCAGATTTTATAGTTTCCCTATCACGTTCAAGCTTCTGACATTCCACTCCCCAACTCGTAGAACGTTATCCTTTCGTTGATTATTCAGTCTTTTTCTCATGGTAACCTCCGCCTTGGCAGTCCCCTCCCGGAGATCAAAAATGGTTCAAATGGCTCTGAGCACTATGGGACTTAACTTCTAAGGTCATCAGTCCCCTAGAACTTAGAACTACTTAAACCTAACTAGCCTAAGGACATCACACACATCAATGCCCGAGGCAGAATTCGAACCTGCGACCGTAGCGGTCGCGCGGTTCCAGACTGTAGCGCCTAGAACCGCTCGGCCACTCCGGCCGGCTCCCGGAGATCCGAATGGGGGACTATTCAGGTATCTTTTGCCAATGAAGAGATCATCATGACACTTCTTCAGTTACAGGCCACATGTCCTGGGAATACACGTTATGTGTCTTTAATGCAGTGGTTTCCATTGCCTTCTGCATCCTCATGCCGTTGATCATTGCTCATTCTTCCGCCCTTAGGGGCAGTTGCCCATCTCTCGCGCGAGAATCTCTGTCCACTCCTCCGCCCTCTTTGACAAGGCCGTTCGCAGAATGAGGGTTACTTCTTACGCTGGAAGTCTTCAGCCACCAATGCTGATTATTAATCGAAATTTAAGGGGTTCGAACCCGGGACCGAAAACGTTTCGCTTTTGAATCAAAGACGCGACCCCTAGACCATGGATGCTAACATCAATGCTCCTCCTAGATACGAAATTCATTTCTCATTCCGTAACAGATCTTTGAGATCATTATCGTGTGAACGAAGTATAGTGATTTATTTTTTGTACTCAATGTGAATTTGTTTCCTGATTAATAGCGTTCATTGTGCATCGGCGGACTCTGTAAAAAAAAAAAATTATTAGCAAATCTGTTATTCATGTATCTTTCCCCAAACTCCATTTGTCTGCCCGTAATCAACATGCTTACGTAAGATCATGGTCTACAACAGGCCACACAATGATACTATTCCCTGTTTACCTATACAGCATCTCACAAATATTTTGCACCATGAGTATTATTACAAGAATATACACATTTATGAGACCAACTTTTGAAAGCGCTAACAACCATCTTTAGCAACAAGAAACGTTGCGAGACGTGCAGGAAGTGAGTAAGTCATGTTCTGGAAGGTACTGACAGGTATGTGGAACCATGTCGACTCCAGTGCCGCTTCATTTTGCTCTTCAAAGCTAAGAACCCAGTTTATTCTAGGTATCAAATGCAAACTGAAGAAGTCACCGGAAGAAAGTGCTGAACCTCAATTTATAAGGGGCAGACAAATGAAAAGCAAACACCCGCTACGGCGGGACCATGGAATGGTTCCATTGAAAAGCAGTCATCACAAACATAAAGCGGCGTGGGATAGCCGCGCCGTCTGTGGCGCCTTGCCACGATTCGCGCGGTTCCTCCCGTCGGAGGTTCGAGTCCTCCCTCGCTCATGATTGTGTGTGTTGCCGTTAGCTTAAGTTACTTTAAGTTAGATGAAGCAGTGTGTAGGCCTAGGGACCGATGACCTCAGCAGTTTGGCTCCATAAGAACTTACTACCACCTATACGGTGTCATTGTAACGTAATTAATTGGAACAGATTCGACAATATGAATCAGTGCAATAGAAAACCTAGATATACATTGTTGGTTGTCATTTATTATACTAATGCAAAATTCGAGCTTTGATCTTGTATTTTTTTAATGTTATTTTTGTGCTTAGTGTACGGTTTTAGTTTTCTGATCAGACAGCGAAAAGGTATTATAGATATTTTACTTGTGTACAAAAATCAGAAGGGTAAATAAGGAAAAACTGAAAACAGTAATGGACAAGCCGGTGGTGCAAATCACTGCGTTTACTGCAACGATTTCATTTTTACAAATGCGTTGTTTTTTCGTAACATTTCGGTGTCATCTGCGATGTCATTGTAAAGTCATTACTTGGAACAGAGATTCGACAGCATGAATAAATGCGGTAGGAAAAAAAAAAACGTTGATTATCACTTCTTATGCCGTTACCAAGAAAACGTAAACAAAATGGTATGTGAGCTACAACACTGAGTCAAAAAAGCTTAATATCATTGCTCTTCACATCTTTAAGCCAACTAGTCGCCGTACTGGGTAGCCGTGCAGTCTTGGGCGCCTTGCCACGGTTCCCACAGCTTTCCCCTTCAGAGGTCCGAGTCTTCCATCGGGTATGGGTGTGTGTGTGTTGTCCTTAACGTAAGTTACTTTAAGTTAGGTTAAGTAGTGTGTGAGCCTAGGGACCGTTGACCTCAGCAGTTTGGTCCCATAGGAATTTACCACCACCACCACCACCACCACCACCACCACCACCACCACCACCACGAACTTCGGTCACTGGTTCGTGGTACTTCTGAGGTGATCTATATGTAACAGGGCAGTAGTAACACTCAGAATACCCTAAATGCTATGGCTAAAATGCGCAGTTCCCAAATCACTTGACTTAGGCTGCAGGAGGTGTTGTGGACAGGAGTCTCGTTCTGCGCATCCGAATGCTCTCTCCATAGATATTTACTCTCTGTGGGTAATGCCGCAGCCTGAAACGCAGCAAAGACTGTTCTGGTCTTGCCTCAGCCGCCCCGGCGTCGCGGCGGCGTGCGGGGGTGGCGTCGCGGCGCGCCGGCCTGCGCCCCTTTCTATTCCCGGCCGCCGCCGCCGCGTTATTCCGGAGCGCGTCGGCGTCGCTTAGCGTCTCAGAGCGGAGCCGGCTTATAATTACGGCGGTCACCCCGCCTGACGAATGACCGGCCCCGATATGAGCTTTCACAACACGACCCGGCCGCGACTTTTGCCTTTAAATATACCTCGACATAAATTTACGATCGCAGAGGCAGCAGCGATGTTTATTTTGTTTACCACTTAGAGCGAAGATTAAAACAGTCTGTGGTGGCAACAGCTCATTCGGGATACTGCGAGTAAGCCGTAAGTCTTCCGAAAAAGTCAGCATCGCTAGAAGGTAGCAGCGGCTTTAAAATGAGAACAAAAACCAGTGTAAGGATTTCATACGTAAGCAGCAGTGTCCATGATCTGTTAGTACTTTAGCACGAACTTCAGTGCCAGATGCTCTCAGCAGTTTCCACAACGAGATTCTGTCTCCAAATCTGGCAGAAAAGCCGAAGAGATCCTGTAAATATGTAAAGTACACCAGCGGCAAGACGCAGTCAATACTGACAGCGCCACAAAAGCAGAGTTACTAAACGCAGTTTTTCGAAAGTCCTTCACCAAAGAGGACGAATTAAATATTCCTGAATTCGCATTAAGAACAACTTCAAACATTAGTAACTTAAACGTAGATACCCTCGGTGTAGCGAAGCAGGTTAACGCACTTAAAAGAAAGTATTCTGTTCCAGAGTGCATACGTAGCGATAAGTTTCCTTTCTCAGTATGCTATTACGATAGCTCCATACTTTGCAAAAGATCTTTTCCTTAGACTGGAAAGTTGTACAAGTCACGCCAATATCCAAGAAAGGAAACAGCAGTAATCAACTGAGTTACAGACCCATATCGATATCTATTTTATTTATTTCTTAAGTAAAGACTTGCTCCTATTTTAATATAGCAGGTCGACCATTGTGTGATTTTACATGTTCTGTTAAAAAATTCAGTTTTATTGCTTGTTCATTTTTTGTTATTGAAAATTTTACAAAAAAGTAAATTATAACACACACACACACACACACACACACACACACACACACACACACATACATACATACATACATACATACATATATATATATATACAGTACTACCAAAATAAACAAATATATAACTAAATTGCGGATAATAATTGACTTAACCACGTGTTACAAAAAGGTACGGCCAAACTTTCAGGAAACATTCCTCACACACAAATAAAGACAAGATGTTATGTGGACATGTGTCCGGAAACGCTTAATTTCCATGTCAGAGCTCATTTTAGTCTCGTCAGTATGTACTGTACTTCATCGATTCACCGCCAGTTGGCCCAATTGAAGGAAGGTAATGTTGACTTCGGTGCTTGTGTTGACATGCGACTCATTGCTCTACAGTATTAGCATCAAGCACATCAGTACGTAGCATCAACAGGTTAGTGATCATCACGAACGTGGTTTTGCAGTCAGTGCAATGTTTACAAATGCGGAGTTGGCAGATGCCCATTTGCAGTATGGATTAGCACGGGGCAATAGCCGTGGCGCGGTACGTTTGTATCGAGACAGATTTCCAGAACGAAGGTGTCCCGACAGGAAGACGTTCGAAGCAATTGATCGGCGTCTTAAGGAGCACGGAACATTCCAGCCTATGACTCGCGACTGGGGAAGACCTAGAACGACGAGGACATCTGCAATGGACGAGGCAATTCTTCGTGCAGTTGACGATAACCCTAATGTCAGCATCAGAGAAGTGGCTCCTGTACAAGGTAACGTTGACCACGTCACTGTATGGAGAGTGCTACGGGAGAACCAGTTGTTTCCGTACCATGTACAGCTTGTGCAGACACTATCAGCAGCTGATTGGCCTCCACGGGTACACTTCTGCGAATGGTTCATCCAACAATGTGTCAATCCTCATTTCAGTGCAAATGTTCTCTTTACGGATGAGGCTTCATTCCAACATCATCAAATAATAAATTTTCACAATCAACATGTGTGGGCTGACGAGAATCCGCAAGCAATTGTGCAATCACGTCATTAACACAGATTTTCTGTGAACGTTTCTGCAGGCATTGTTGGTGATGTCTTGATTGGGCCCCATGTTCTTCCACCTGCGCTGAATGGAGCACGTTATCACGATTTCATACGGGATACTCTACCTGTGCTGCTATAACATGTTCCTTTACAAGTACGACGCAACATGTGGTTCATGCACGATGAAGCTCCTGCACATTTCAGTCGAAGTGCTCGTACGCTTCTCAACAACAGATTCGGTGACCGATGGATTGGTAGAGGCGGACCAATTCCGTGGCCTCCACGCTCTCCTGACCTCAACCCTCTTGACTAAATGAGGGCATTTGAAAGCTCTTGTCTACGCAACCCCGGTACCAAATTTAGAGACTCTTCGTGCTCGTATTGTGGACGGCTGTGACACAATACGCTATTCTCCAGGGCTGCATCAGCGCATCAGGGATTCCATGCGACGGAGGGTGGATGCATGTATCCTCGCTAACGGAGGACATTTTGAACATTTCCTGTAACAAAGTGTTTGAAGTCACGCTGGTAGGTTCTGTTGCTGTGTGTTTCCATTCCGTGATTAATGTGATTTGAAGAGAAGTAATAAAATGAGCTCTAACATGGAAAGTAAGCGTTTCCGAACACATGTCCACATAACATATTTTCTTTATTTGTGTGTGGGGAATGTTTCCTGAAAGTTTGCCCTGTATATACACGAGGTTAAGTCAATTATTATCCGCAATTTAGTTATACGTTTGTTTATTTTGGTAGTAATGTCGTTTTGCGTTGATGACACATGCTTTGTTTATTTATTGTTATATCTTTGAAATTTTCAAGCTGCTAGGTTAGTTTCGTTATCGCTGCCGTGCTGTTAATAATAGCTGCTCCGCTGTCTATTAGCACCAAAGAAGAGCAACGTTCAGTGATCCTTTTTTTTTGTGGTCTGAAGGCGTATCAGTGGCCGAATTTCGTCAAAGACTTTCGATACAGTACGGGAACAGTGTTTTGCCACAACGGAGTGTCTACAAATTGATTAAAAAATTTCGAAATGGTAGCACAAGTGTTACGCACGATGAAGGAGCCGGACGACCGTTTACCGCCACAAATGAAGAAACCATTGAACGTTCACGTGAAACGATTCTCTTAGATAAACGATTAACTATTGACGAAGTGGCACAGTTTGCAAATTAGTCACGGCTCTGCCTGCGAAATCATCCACAACAGACTTGAATTTCATGAAGTTTGTGCAACATGGGGCCCAAAACAACTCACACAGTTGCATAAACAAATGCGTTTGGACTTCTGCAAAAAAACATTTTGATCTCTATGGTAACAAAGGGGACAATTTCTTGGACAGGATCATTTCTGGTGACGAAACATGGATCCATCATTACGAGCCGGAGAGTAAACGGCAGAGTATGGAATGAAAACATTCAAATTATCCGTGCAAGAAAGAGTTCAAGTCCCAACCGCCCGCAGGAAAACGGCTTTTTGGAACGCACAAGGTCCAGTACTGGAACATTATGGGGAAAGAGGCACAACGATAAACAGTGTACGTTACACTGAGATGCTTACTGCCAAGCTAAGGCCTGCAATTCGAAGCATCGCCGAGGATTGCTGTCAAAAGGTATTGTGTTGTTGCACGACAATCCCCGTCCGCATACTGCTACCCACACTGCTGAAACGCTCCAGAAACTCAAATTTGAAGTAATGCATCATCCTCCATATAGTCCCAATCTTGCCCCTTCTGACTATCACTTGTTTGGTCCACACAAACAGGCATTGAAGGGTGGTCGATTTGCCTCGGATGAAGCAGTCAAAGAAGCGTTGCATTCCTGGCTCGCAGCTCAACCGAGAACCTTCTTTTATGAGGGCATCAGGAGGCCTGTACAACGATGGATCAACTGCGTTGACACGCAAGGAGACTATGTCGAAAAACGATGTTCTTGTAAGTTTCCTATTTTATTACAATAATATTTTATAACTAATTTGCGGATACCAATTGACTTACCCATATATATAAAGTACAAATGCATGGAAGCAATTTTGTTTAAAACTGTTTCTAACTTATATGATGGTAGTAATGAGATACATAACAAATTGTGGATGCATTTTAATTTTAATTTAAAAGTATATTTAATGGAAGAAATAAGAGGTGGAAATTTTACTTAGTTATGATGTGACAGTTCTGTAAGGTCACGTCTGTTAAAATGTGTTGTCTCGACAGTGGTAATACTTAACGTATTGATTAGTTACGTTATAATGTGTTTCCGAATTTAAGTTAACAGTGGAGATTGGGAGTTTCGGAGTTGATTTAAATGTCATAGTCAGCTGCATCAAGTGCGAGGGCTCGGTAAAACTTGGAGCCAGTCACAGGTGACGCAGCGAAAGAAGAAGAAATGTCACATCTTCAGATAGTGTTACATGCTATGAAGTGTTATAACAAACAGTTGCACAGAGAGTTTTCTTTCTTTTTGAGATTAATTCGACTTAGTGTTGTAGAACGTTCGCTTATTTTTGCTATGTTTGTATGTTTGTCTCGTCTCCACTTCCTGTGTGTGATGTAGCAACCGATTACGTATCTGTACTTGTGTCTGTGTCGTTTACTGTGTACTGCTGATCTGTCCGACGTGGAGCCTGTCTTATTCTAGCGTATGGTCTCTCCTGTTTGTATCCTGCATATAGTGCTCGCTATATTTCGTCTGCGATGTTGTTTATAGAGTTCCAGTCGTCTTGTCTGCGTATTAACTATCATATGTCCTGGTTTCCTAAACTCGGTCTTATGTGTCCTAGGGCATAGAAGACGAGCACTATGTTTTCAGGTGTACCATTCTCACAACAGGCACAAGTATGAGTCTGTTTTAGGCCAAACCTGTGGAGTTGCACAGGATACGGGCCAGGGCGCGTGAGAAAGTGCACCATCCGGCGTGTTGGATTTATGTACTTCAAATTCATCCACTCTCCTATACAGGGGAAGAAAGAGTAGACTCGACTTCCCTTATCAGTTGTGTCCCATTCTGTCCGCCATGTATCAGTTCTCCACTTGTTTAATTTCCGTCTGTCGGTTACGTCATGTCCGGTTATTTCTCTTATTTTGTCCCTTCTTTCCCTCTTGAGCCAGTATGCAGATACTCTGTGGTGAATTGTAATGTCTGCAGGGAAAACTCCCACTGCCACGCACAGTGCCTCAATCAAGGTCGTGGCGAAAGCCCCAGAGATTCTGAGTAGAACACTCCTCTGGCCGCGCCTCACAAAGGTTTTATGCGTACCTAAGCATAATCGATGTACCCAAGCACAAGCCGTAGAACAAGTTATTGACTCAAAGAGTTCTTTGTAATATGTCCTCATTGTCTGAAGAGGTTGTCTGTATCTTACGGTGTTCATCCTTGCAGCTTTATGTATTAGTTTCGCCGCTTTGTAAATTGTCAGTCCGGCATGTTCGTTAAAGTGTGCAAAAATGTTCAAATGTGTGTGTAATCTAATGGGACTTAACTGCTAAGGTCATCAGTCCCTCATCTTACACACTGCTTAACCTAAACTATCCTAAGGACAAACACACACACACACACACACACACACACACACACACACACACACACACACACACACACACACACACACACACATGCCCGAGGGAGGACTCGAACCTCGTTGAAGTGTAAATGTTCGTAAATATAAATCCCAAGGTATCTTGTCACAGCTTTCCTTTTTGTAGGCGTGCTGTTTAACTTTGTAACTGGATTGCTTTTAAGCGTGCCTCTTAGAAGGAAGGTAAATAGTTTTGTTTGTTGCTATTGTGAATTTGTTGTTTGTGTACCATTCGCCAACGATCTCGAGGTGCCGCGTGGCTTTACTCTCTAAATGGGACCTGGAGTTTGCAGAAACCATGAACATCAGGTCATCAGCGTACGCAAGCACCCCGTTAGCCAGGTCTTTGTCTTTCTGGGCATTCAGTAGTGGTTCTATGGCTATGTCCCAGAAAATCGGTCCGCATATGGATCCTTCCGGACAACTCTTCGTTACCCTCTTTATAACCTTTTGGACACCAGTCTTCCATTCCACTATCCTGTTTTCACACTAATCTCTAAGGCTATTTCACAGAGCCAGTGGAACATTCATCTCTCTAAGTCTTGCAAACAGCGTCGGCCGTCAAAGGTTGTCGAAAGCACCAGCTATATCATTTAGGATTGCTAATATGTATTTGTCATGTATTGTCTGTATCATTTCTATGGTCCTATTTACTGCGTCATCGATGGATTTATGTGGTCGATAGCGTCGATTTGCAGAAGGGTTTTGGTACATACATGTGCTCAAACATTATGAATTACCTCGAAGGAAACTATTTATTGGTAAACAGCCAACACAGATTCAGAAAAAATCTGTTCTTTTGAAACAACTAGCTCTTTATACTCGCGAAGTAATGAGAGCTCTCGACAGGGGACGTCAAATAGATTCCATATTTCTAGATTCGGAGAAGGCTTTTGACATCTTTCCTCATAAGCAACTGCTAACGAAAGTGCGTGTCAACGGAGTACCATCTCAGTTGTGCGACTGGATTTGCAATTTCCTGTCAGAAAGGCCGCAGTTCATAGCAACTGACGGAAAATCATCGAGTAAAACAGTATCAATACATGGCGTTCCCCAAGGAAATGTTATAGGCCTTCTGTTATTCCTGATCTACATTAACGATATAAGACACAATTTGAGCAGCCCTCTTAGATTGTTTGCAGATGATTTACCGTCTTGCACAGTCATCAGATGATCAGAACTAATTTCAAAGTGATTTAGACAAGGTATCAGTATGGTGCGAAAAGTTGCAGTTGACATCAAATAATGAAAAGCATGAAGTCATCCACACGAGTACTAAATGGCACCCGCTAAATCTCCGTTAAGCGATAAATCACAAATTTTGAAAATTGTAAATTCTACTAAGTATTTAGGAATTAAAATTACGAATAACTAACATTGGAAGATCGTATAGATAATGAACCAAAGACCGATTTATTAGCAGAACACTTAGGGAATGCAACAGGTCTACTAGAAAGAATGCTTACATTTGCCCGTCGTCCTCTTGTGAAGTATTGCTGTACGTTGTGGGGCCACATCAGTTAGGACTGACGGGGGACATCGCGGAAGTCCAAAAAGGGCAGCTGAATTTGTATTATCGCGAAGTAGGGGAGTGCTACGGATATGATACGTGTATGGGAGTGGTAATCATTAAAGCAAAGGCGTTTTTCGTTGCGGCAGAATATTTTTAAAAAAGTTGAATCAGCATAAAAGACAGACAAGGGAAGTCAGTTAAATGTTCGTTTTTCCTGGGCTTTGTTCGAGAGCGGAATGCTACAGGAAACAGCTTGAAGGCAGTTCGGTGAACCCTGTGCCAGGCACTTAATTAAGAATTGCATAGTAATCAGATGTAAGAATGGGACTTTTCTCTCTATTTTTCGATTCTGGTGAAAGCCTCTTACTCCTTTTTCTTGGACAACTCTCTACGTAACATAATTATGTAGAATGACCTGAAAATAATCACTTATTTCGAAATTAATTTGCTGGGTGGGATTTCCATGACAGCTGTATTAGGTTCCTTGTATCGTAGTCCACTAAATTCATCACTTAATGCTCGCAACAAAACTTGTATTCCCTCAGTAAGGAGAATGAGGCTACGAGGAATCGAGACCAATGCTGTCATCGTCGTGTTCTCGTCTAGGCTTGTACTTAACATGTGTGTCTGGTAGAACAGACACTGTTGACGATCCACAGCTGGAAGAAATACCTCGCAATTCTTTTACTGACTGCGAACTCTTTGGCATTAGCTGTGTTAAGTAGAGATCTACTAATTAGTGGCGCCGTAAGGATGTGAACAGTGTGACATATGGAAGTTTGGGTCGGTCCGGAGAGTGTGCACGGCTAGCCGTAATGGTTAAGGCGACCGCTCCTAAGCGGGACATCCTGGTTCAAGTCCCGGTCCGGTACAAATTTTCGCATGCCACTGGTGGGTAGTAGATCGACAGCTAATACAGGTGACAAGGAATTGGCAAGTAGGGAATTAATTTCGAAGTATTTCGTACAGCTGTGGATCGTCGATACTGTCTGCTTTGTCAAACGTGTAAGTATCGTCTCTCATAGCTACTCGTTGTCCTGCATCTTTTGCTGAGGATCAACGTTCCTCACCATACAAGGCAGCTGGGTAGATTGCAGAGCGACATATTTTCTGTGTGATTTAAATAACGGGCGAGCGTCGCCATCGACTTTTGAGTCAGGGTACTGGAAGCTACCTGTATTTGGCAGAACTAGATTGTGTCTGTAATATTTCCATCTGTTGACAGGTAGGGCTGTGCGGCCTTGTTTTCTATTGAGGCTTACTCTAGACTGTGCAGGGCTTCTTTTTCTCTAGTTAGAGCTATCGTTGAAACTCATTCTTGTGTTCAGCAGCCAGAACAACGTCATCAGCATACAGCAGTGTCCGTAGTCCTAATTGCTGAAGGTCTGTGGTGACTATGTCGTGTCCCTTTCTATGAAGAAGAGGAGAGGAGAAAGAACAGTTCCGTGCTGGGCATCGACAGAAACAGGAAAATTACTCAGCCGCAGAATATGGACACCTTTTAAGACCGTAGTAGAGCAGAAGAACCAACTAAATTAGTTGCTCGTTATCGCCGATCTGCCAAACGTACGCACATCTAGGCATGTTTGTCTTTCCTTCCACCACCCCTTCAAAGCGATGTAACTATAAAAAATGATGCCCAGGGCCAATTTCGACAGCTGGTCGGAGTGGCCAAGCGGTTAAAGGCGCTACAGTCTGGAACCGCACGACCGCTACGGTCGCAGGTTCGAATCCTGCCTCGGGCATGGATGTGTGTGATGTCCTTAGATTAGTTAGGTTTAGGTAGTTCTAAGTTCTAGGGGACTTATGACCACAGCAGTTGAGTCCCATAGTGCTCAGAGCCATTTGAACCATTTGAATCAATTTCGGCATTTCGCTCCTCCTTACCCCTCTCCTCCCCACCTGCTGATAACTGCCCATCCTTTATTTAATCCCAATAGATGCTTAGCATCTTTAGTGGTTTACTGAGATCAATTTCAAACCCAGAATACACATAGCCCAAAGTCGCATTTCAGCATCAAGTTTGCGACTCCTTTTCCATTATCTTTTGCGAGTAATGCAAATCCACAACAAATAAAACTAATGCAAAAAATAGTCTCCACATGATGTCTGAAACAATCCCTCTGTTTTTAGGGTTGCATACCTTAGTCGGAAAAAGCGGAACCCTTATAGGATCTGTCTGATGCACTGTTAAGACCCCTTTTTCTCATGAATTGGTAGAGGTATCAGTTCACAATTTGTGTCACATGGTAAGGTCTACGGTCCCTTGGCGGTGAAACAATTTAAGCTTCTAACTTAACACAATCAAAAGTACGACTATTTTTTTATACTTGCAAACTCACACATTGAAGTCTATGGAATACTTCCTGTTGGTTTAACTCTTGAAATTTGGCAGTAAGCAAGGTTTCACAGTAGAAGTAAACGAATAAATACGAAAACTGTTTATTTATAAGTATATCACATAAAAAATTTTATTTCGAGTGCAAATTTAAATTGCGTTCGTAATTTGTCAAACTATTATAGGATTTTGATCTGGTTTTCACTGATAGGTAGAGTCACTAACGAGGAAGGTTTGTCAGCGTCATTTACAAATATTTCGTGCTAATTGGCTGATCTATGGTGAAGTGAAGGCCCCTGCCACTGCGAAAACTATGCCCTTCGCACATAGCGGTGATAATTCGACACCGGCGCTAGCATCACAAGTGTTTTTTATGAACTGCCCATTCTGCTTACAAACATTCTCTTACATTCTGTGCCTACGAGACGTACAGCATCTTAAAGTTTCACAGCAAAGTAATTATAGTAACTGATGCAAGACTGCCCTTCCCTTTGTTTGAGATGATGTTCTGATATCCCATGAAATATCCGTTGAAGCATTTCATAGGACATTGCCACTTCTGCGCAACAGCAATGGCCGTATGGCCGGCTGTACCATTTACTTCTCTGAAGACTTCCGACGAATCTTACCAGTAGTCTCAGCAGGGACGATAGCAATTGCCAGTTGGCGTAGAGTGTTAATATAACTCCAAAAATTACAAAACAAATGTAAAATTTCAACTATGATTACACAAAAAGTTTAAACTTAAAATTAAAACATTCTCGAAGTCTTGGAATTCCTGGGACCAATCTGTAGCCAGTATCGATATCGATAACAGGCAAAAATCGCCGAGATTCTCGATTCACGGGATGGATAAACTTTACGTTAGTTATTACATTTATACTGAACGCTCGGAGGGCGATTCCTACTCGTACTTGACCGGTTTTATTCTTTATTGTTATTTCATCCTCCTCGCCTGATGCGGACGAAGGGTGCACTGGTAGCAATATAATCAATCCCTTTGCCTCTGTAATATATTCTGGCTGTCGAAATTAGAGTCAATTTAATATGATACCACTATATTGCGGGACAAACGAGACCTCGAGAATTGGACTGAAACGTGATTGCGATCTTTCATTTATTTATTATCTGCTGGTTTTCCATACGACTTGCTCCTTAAAATATATTGCAGTCTCTGGCAGTTACTTTTATCGAACACCGCAGATCATCGACAGAGTTGTAAAACTACCAAAATAGCTTTGGCCGTATCCCCGTTACCTGCACGTTAGGTGGGTGGCATACATATCAGGCGTCACCTCATTACTCTCTCTCTCTTTGCATATGCGATCAAAGTTTTACTAGATTTCCCTAAAAACCGGAAGCGGTGAACTATCTAGAAACTGAGGATGTATAAAGGGCCAGGTTACCTACAAAATGTTTTCTTCTACATAGGTATCCTCCTGCCTGTTACTTAACAGTAAACGGTATTTAAAGCGAAATTTAAATTGCCAATATCAAATACATGTTTTACTCTAAAATCGTTGAAATGGAACATGAAACATAGGAATATTGCAGCAAAAACAAAGAAAACAACATAGATTTATCGTATAGCGGAATTTCCTCAACAAAAACGCAAAATGAAAACAAAACATGAAACAAAAATATATCAAACATCGCTTCAGAACTTCGTCAAACTTATGGAAAACGTGTTTCTGTTATTCATAAATAACTTTCGCATTTATCAGTAATAACAAAAAAATCTTGGCTTTGATCATGATGAAAAACATTCTATAGAGTTCAAAACAACAACGATTACATACATTTTTTATGTTTGTGCATAGAAACTGTTCTTACATCCAAAGTAACTGGTTTCGTTACATAAAAGCTCAGACGGTATTAAGTAACAATTATGCTACAGAATACAAAATTGACTAATATTGAATGACATACGTTTCTAATTATGTGCTAAACAAACAACTAAACAAACAAAAAAGCAAAGGAGTCGTCAGCTGACAGTTTCTTCCTTACACATTCATTTATGTGTCTTTCCCTAGCAATGCCACTAATACTACCACTAATCCTACCACCTACTACGTAATGAAAGTGTTTCACCAAAACTACCGAACCGTAGTTTTGGTAGAGTGCAACTAAATCTTTAATAACGCTAAGATCGCGTGGCGATAGGAGGATCGAGCACAATCCGAGATTTCCCAAGCTGTGACGTGAACTTCTCGAGCTATTCCTATCGCTCTCAACACTAGGAATAGTAATGGTCCCCCCTCCTCCCCTCCCCCCCCTCCCCCCCCCAAGATCCAGTTCACTGCACGTGTTACGAAGAGTAGTGGAAGAACAGATACACGTCCTTTGCCGCTGGAGTATGTGCCGCGCTGTCGGCGCCCTTCGACACGTAGGCGAGATACGGGCTAGCCGTATGTCTGTCGTTCTGGCTGCCGCAGTGATCCGTCACATGGCAGGCGACTGCCTTTGCCGCCCTAAAACTTGTGCGCACACACACACACACACACACACACACACACACACACACACACCTCACTCGGTAGCCTCCACATCGTGAATTTCCACGTACTATCAGTGCTGGAAAAGCTCGATCTGTTTACGTTATATTTCAACAAGTCTCGAGTCTTCCTCGATCTTTCGATCGCTTGACACTCTAGTGAATGCTCTCAGTGCCATCTTGACTGCATGTTTTGTGTCGTCGTTGACTCTTTAGAGTCTTGTACCAGGGGAAGCAAGGAGAGGATGTTTGGTAGCCAGTATCCTCTTCCTCAACACATCTGCACACTTGTATTAAGAGGGATTTTTATTTATCAGAACAGAAAGTTACTTATCTTTGAGCTAGTCCACGTGTTGTGGTACGAGCTCTTCCGTAATAGTCCACATTAGCCTCACTGCTGGTGAAGTACAAGTTCCTCTATAAACACTACACTTTCATAGCTGGTGACATGAACTGACAGACGCCAACGTAGAATAGTGACTGAGCTAGTAACTGAGCTGATTGCGATTGCGAGTGACTGTGTCTGTGGCAAGGCTGCCTGTCTGTGACTGACTCGGTGACTAAGCCTTCCGGTCCGAGTAGATACTGAATACTGGTAGTCGAGAGGGCGTTGGCGGCGTGTTGCTTCCGAGTCTGTCTTTGGCCTCTCTCCCGATAGGTGCGCTTGATTCAGCGCCTACTATCGAGCTTCTTGCAACCTCTTTGCTGATAGGTGTGCCGGCAACAGATTACAACAGCACATTCCTCCTCCCCAAAATGCCACACCATTGTCATGTAGGGAGGCAGCGAACAGCACCAGGGAGGAAGGCAGGACGCTGGACATAGAGATTAGCCAGGAACTGTGAGTGTGGAGGACGGCGTATTTCCGACCGTATCCCGCCATCTGGCTTGCGAGACAATAGGATCATCCTCCAGAAAACTGCTGCAGGGCACACGTCCAGGCGTCATGTCGTACCCTGGGACGATGACGATGGCGGGTCCAGGTCCATGGGGTAGGAGAGAGGGGGAAGGCGGGTGTGAGGGCGCATCGTCCATCTGCCCCTCCTGGGGTGTGCTGGTGGCAACAGCGGGCGGCTGCGAAAGCCGCGCGGTCCAGTGAGGGCGTGAATTTGGGATAAGAAGAGCAGCTGAACCACGGGGCAAATGACACGCGCGAATTTGGTTCTGGTGGCGGCGCTGCAGACCGTCGGGACCTGCAATCAAATACATAAAAGTGCCAATGCGTTCCTGGATTACGCCTCTTTCCCAGCGCGCATAGTTGTCATAAACCCTGAAAAGAACGAGATCGCGCGGCGCAAAGCGATACTTGCGGACAATTGGCGCCGCGGATATTGCGGAGGGTGTAGCAAGTGTAGCAGCGTCCGATGGCGGCGGCCATGCAGAAGCTCCGCCGGTGACGGTCCGTAACGTGGGGGGTAATGATAGGAGGCGAGAATGTGTTGCAGCGTCTGTTCCCACGTGTGGATGGTGTGTAGCTTGGCCATCTGTTGTTTCAAAGTGCGTACGAAGCGTTCTGCTTTTCCTTTGGGGTGCGGGTGGAATGGATCACTTGTTAGATGGTGATTACCATTTCGTTCACAAGACTGTTCAAAACCACGTGAAGTGAACTATGATCCGTTGTCCGACACAAGAACTTCTGGCAAACCTTCTATGCAAAGTATAGAGGGCAACGCTTGAATGGTGCTACATGACATTCTAAAGTTAATAGGCACTGCAAATGGAAACTTGCTAAAAGAGTCTACCACTACGAGCCAACGAGTATTGGAAAATGGTCCTGCAAGGTCAATGTGCACTCGTTGCAACGGCGATTGAGTCTTAGGCCAAGCTGGAAATGCTCGTGGCGGAGTGGACTGATATTCCGCGCAGGCACGACACTGTGACGTTATCTTTTCATTGTGGGAGTCCATGACCTGTCAAGTACAGTGCCGTCGTGCTAACTGTTAAGTGCGAATAATCCCCAATGTCCCTCGTGGAGCACCCGCAACATATCCTTTTGCTACGCTATGGGAATAAGCACAAGCGATTGTCCGCTGTAATTTTGAACTAGAATCGCACTCTGTTGTACCGAAAGGTTATGCCGACATACAACTGAGTTCTGGATACTGTTCAATGAACGAGGGCAAGACGTGCTAATGTAATGCAGCAAAATCTTTGAGATTTGGGTTTGCTTCCGTGTCTTGTGCAATTTTTTTGTAGTGCTAGGGAAAAGATTCTAGCAATTCAAAGACCTGCACATCGGTTTGCCGACATGATGTGGCAGATGCATCAAAATTAGAGTCTGGACCGAGATAGGGCGTCTGCATGCCATGCTTTGCTGTAGGTCTGTGCACAATTTCATACTGATACTGCGAAAGCAGCAAAGCCCAACGTTGCAGTTTTTGGGCAATGCGTGTAGGAATCGACTTGACGGATGAAACAAGGACTGCAAAGGCTTGTGATGTGTAACTAAATAGAACTTGCAACCATACAAATAGTGATGAAATTCTGTCACACCATATACAATAGCGAGAGCCAATTTTTCTGTTTGTGAATAATTACACTGAGTTTGAATTAACAACTTTGAGGCAAAAACAATAGGTCTGTCTTGTGTACTAATTCTGTGCGAAAGCACAGCGCCAAGTCTTTAGTAAGAAGCGTCGACTTGCAGAACTACTAGCTTGGCTGGGTCAAAACACGAAACATCTGTCACTGAGCACGGCATTTTTCACTTTCTGAAAGGCGCCGTAACAGTATTTAGTTCACACAAAAGGTACATTTTTGCGACGCAAGCGATGCAATGGAGCCGCATCTGAGCGGCATTCGGTATGAATCGAATGTAGTATGTCATCTTGCCTAGCACTGACTGCAGTTCAGACACGTTGCGAGGAATAGACAAGTCTTGGATTGCAAGAAAAAGTGACTGGAGTAGGTGCACACCCTGAGTTTTTAAGATATGACCTACGTACTATAGTTCAGTTTGAAAACAGTCATACTTTTCGAGACAACACTTGAGTCCTACTTCTGACAATACTCGAAAAAGAGTACGCATATAGGCAATGTGTTCCTCTGACGTACGATCTGACGACAATATTGTCAAGGTAGTTTCAATAAAATGGCACTTTTGCAATCAGCTGTTCCAAGTAACATTGAAAAATGGTGGTTGCGGAATCACTGCCGAAGGGCAAACGCAAATACTTGAACAGTCTTAAGTGTGTGTTTCCAACAAACACTTTCTTGATTCTGCATCCAATGGAATTTGCAAGTAGGCATCACGCAAATCTGTCTTAGAAAAGTAAATTCCTGCACCAAGTTTGTCCATGAGTTCCTCAGGACAGTGTCAACTACTGTCTGTGGGTTGACTGTAGACTTGAAGTCAACACAGATGCGAATGCGACCAGAAGCCTAAGGCAACATAAGTAGTGGACTTGCCCACTGACTAGCTTGAATGGGAGCCATTACACTATTATCTTGCAATCTTTCAACTCACTAGCTACTTTGTCTTTGAAAGCAATTGGAGCTGGGCGGGCCTGAAAACCTTAGGCAGTTCATGAGCTAGAAAGTTATTAGCTTTTCTCATTCCTTCTGAAAGTAGTTCAGGAAATTCTTTAGGCAAGCTAGCGACACTGTCTTTTGGTGCAAAAGCCGATATGGAAAGTACATTCCCGTGGACGCTAAGTCCAAACAAATGAAACGCATCTAAACCGAAAATGTTGTTACTATCTCCGGATTTCAACACAGTAAAATTATCTGTCCTATTGTAAGATCTGTAAGTGGAAGGCAAACTACACTGTCCAAACAATGGAATTTCCTGTCCGTTGTGAGCTTGCTAGATTTAGAAAGGCGTCGTGAGCCTAAATGTTCGTACGTGGCAAAACCTGCGTCCAACTGAAAGTTCACACGATGACCAGCAATTCGTAGTGAGACAAATAGTTTGTTAGAACGTCGTTGTACCGCAATAGGGCGAGAAGGAGGCACAAACTTAATCTTACTTCTGTCAGAACCTGCTGTAGGTTTTGAAAACACACCATTCATTGCATGTGCACAATTTCTGGGAGTGGGCAAAATTGGCGTTTCTGTGCCGTTGCAAACAAACTGCTTGGACAGGGCCGTTTTTCCACACGTGTAATACGTTGCGTTACGTGACGGGCAGTCCTGCCTTTTATGGCAAGCAAAACATGTAGAGCAAGCCTTCACTAAATTCACAGGTCTATTTACCTGTCTACGTGGCTGTGTACGCGCTTGTTGTTGTGGCTGCTTGGAGCGGTCGGGAGCAAGGGGCTCCTCGACCCAACAAATCGGGGCCTGGCGAAAGTTATCGGCCGCTATAGCACCCGAATCATATTGCTCTAAGATTTGCAGTACTTGGAGAAGTGATTGAGAAGAGTACCTTAAGATTTGGTCCCACATTTTACAATAGGGGACATTGAATATTATTGCATCCCTTGTCATTAAGTCACTGTAAAACTTGTCACCACTACACTTAAATTTACACTTCCTAGTCGTGCCCGTTAATTCTGTGTACCACTGGCGGAACAAATGTTCCGGCTTTTTCTGCAAGCGAAAGAGCTGATATCTAGCTACAGCTACTAGGACTTGCTGGTCGCCGGCCGGGGTGGCCGAGCGGTTCTAGGCGCTACAGTCTGGAGCCGCGCGACCGTTACGATCGCAGGTTCGAATCCTGCCTCGGGCATGGATGTGTGTGATGTCCTTAGGATAGTTAGGTTTACGTAGTTCTAAGTTCTAGGGGACTGATGACCTCAGAAGTTAAGTCCCATAGTGCTCAGAGCCATTTGAACCAACTTGCTCGTCATAGCGTTAAGTTAATGCAGCGATTAATTGGCCATAGCTCAGTTCGTCAGGAGATGCAGTAGGGAATAATTTTTGTATTAACCTGAACACTGGGGACACCACTATCGAAAGGAAGTATGGTAGCTTTACAATACCTTGAACTTGATGAACTTCACAATGTGCTTGGAACTGCGTCAGGAGTTCGAGCCTCTTCTGTGTCATTAAATTGCCGGAAGGGTGGTATGCTGACGGGCGGCAGTTGGGCCCATTTGTTGATCTGTTGTGCGTGGCCGACGCGCCTTGGGTGGCCAGTAGTTGTTAACGTCGTCAGCAAGGCAGCAATTTGTTGGTTCTGAAACTGGAAAGCCTGTGTTAGAACCATCACATTGGCTGTATACAGCTGAGGCGCGGGGCAGGGACTGGAGGTGGCGGGGTAGCCATGGTTTACAAAAATTTGTTAAAGCAAAAAGCAAGCAAACACTCTAAAAAGAGAAACTTGATTAGTTCTGCGGCACCCCTCGTGGAATCCATGCAACAGCACAGCAACAGATTAGCAAAATAACCACCTCTGCACGCTAAAACGCAAGCGAAGCAACCAAAATCTTCGGCCAAGTTGATCAACCTTGATCTGCATTGAATTATCGCCGTTGACACTTTTGTGGCGTCATTGACACTGTAGGGTCTTGTACCAGGGGAAGCAAGGAGAGGATGTTGTTTGGTGGCCAGTATCCTCTTTCTACAACAGAAATGCGCACATGTATTAATAGGGTTCTTTATTTATCAGAACAGAAAGCTACTTATCTTTAAGCCAGTCCATGCGTTGTGGTACAAACTCTTCCATAATGGTCCACGTTAGTTCGCTGCTGGTGAAGTACAAGTTCCGTTATAAACACTACACTCTCATAGCTGGTGATGTCAACTGACAGATGTCAACTAGAATAGTGACTGGGCTGACTGCGACTGCAACTGACTGTGTCTGCGACTGGGCTGACTGTCTGTGACTGACTGGGTGACTGGGCCCTCCGTTCTGTGGCAGCAATCTAAATACTGACAGTTGAGAGGCCGTTGGCGCCCTTGATTCACTGCCTATTATCGATCTTCTTGCAACCTCTTTGCTGACCTGTGTGCCAGCGACAGCTTATGCCAGCAGAGCATGCCCTACTGTTAGTATTCTACTACGGATTTGAATAATAAAGAAAACAGTGAAATACAGACTGCAATATCCTCTGCAGTGCAAGTCGCAGGTCGTTCACAAAAACGGAAACTAATAAACAAAAAATGCGGATAAGTGCGACTCGGACTCGCAAACCGAGGGATCCGTACAAACTTGATTATGTTTGTGGATAGTTCCTCCATCACAGGAAAAAAAAAATTGATTTTTTCCTGTTATCAGTATCGGTACTGGCAAGATATCAAAATATTGAAATACTTGTAAATGGCTGTACCTTTTTTTCTGTGTTTATGTGCAAGCCTCAAGTGTTTACACTACCAACTACCATAGACTGCAGTATTTGGCTCTGAGCACTATGGGACTTAACATCTATGGTCATCAGTCCCCGACTACAGTATTTAAACACGTTCCTGAGGAAAGAGGTCTTAACAGACATACTAATTAGCAAAAGAAAATAGCGTGATATAATTACCAATTAACAGTTTTCGGATTTTTTCTTTTACCTGTACTGCGAAACCTTCCTTCATCCAAATGTCTTGATTCTAGGAAAACGTCGTCAGGCCATGAGTGGCCTACCGGGACCATCCGACCGCCGTGTCATCCTCAGAGTAGGATGCGGATAGCAGGGGCATGGGGTCAGCACACTGCCCTCCCGGTCGTTATGATGGTATTCTTGACCGAAGCCGCTACTATTCGGTCGAGTAGCTCCTCAATTGGCATCACGAGGCTGAGTGCACCCCGAAAAATGGCAACAGCGCATGGCGGCTGGATGGTCACCCATCCAAGTGCCGGCCACCCCCAACAGCGCTTAACTTCGGCGATCTCACGGGAACCGGTGTATCCACTGTGGCAAGGCCGTCGCCCATGATACTAGGGCAGAAGAGAAATACCCTATAGGCTTCAATGAGTGAGTTTGCGTGTACCAAAATATGTGACGTAAGTGGCCGTATCTTTTGACTACATTGACTTAGAAGCTCAAATTCCTTACACTACCAAAGGACTATGGACCCCTTAGTGTGCAACACAAATTTCAACTTGCTATACCTATCGGTGCTTAATAGTCGGACAGATAGACACACGCCAGACAACAAAGTGATCCTAGAAAA
This sequence comes from Schistocerca piceifrons, assembly GCF_021461385.2. Taxonomy (NCBI): domain Eukaryota; kingdom Metazoa; phylum Arthropoda; class Insecta; order Orthoptera; family Acrididae; genus Schistocerca; species Schistocerca piceifrons. The sequence continues at coordinate 316,918,529 of NC_060143.1, read as the reverse complement.
GTTCCGTTTATACCAACTGACGTAATCACGATGCAGTCTCATTCTTGAGGTATCAGTCATCCCGCGATCTAGAGGCTTCTATTTGTGCCACTCGACGATGGGTCCTACTGCTCTAAGTAATACTCGCATTCACAGTCACAGCCAGTTTAGCATGATTTATTTCGTTTATGAGGCATGTAATTCTCGAATAAGTTCTTCCTTGTTTCATCTGAATGTTACCATCTTGTTTTAAAGCTGATTAAAGGCTGGTAACATTTTTACACTATAGTGCCCCCATATATATTTATATCGAACATTTTCATAATTGCTACGAATTAATGCAAGAAAGTCTGTACAATGCAATAACTACGGAAAAAGAAAATGGACATGTAATATAAAATTGTTAATTTTACGAAATTTCACTTTGGAGGAAATCAATGACAATAGAGACATGATGTAATGTGCCACGAAACAGTACATGTATATCTGTGACTTATAATTTAGTATATACACCTATATAAGTACCATTTTGATGGCATCTATCTCCTTGATATTCTCTCCCTGGTCCTCTTTCGGTGACTCTATCGTTTTTGAAGGTCGCTCTGCGTCTTCCAGATTTGTACTACTGTATAATGTGTTATTAATTGTGAAATAGATTTTTAACTTAAACTGTTATTTAAAGCTTTCGTTTCGTGGTCGCAATAGCCCTGTTTCAAATAACGAAGTATTTACAGCAATTTTAGCACGATGAGCAGTCGATGCAACGTAGTATCGCAGGAGCTATCGGATAGCAGCCGTTCCACGGAAAATTTCAATTTGAACACTTTTCTTTACAGTCGCGCAACTGCCCGCGCAGCTAGTATAACATTTCCATTTCACAGGAGCCAGCGGACCTGGAAGTAATTTTATTTACATCGACACGAGATGGTATACAACAAGTGATTGATTTTTCAGTGATGACTGGGTGTTGTGTGCTGTCCTTAGGCTAGTTAGGTTTAAGTAGTCCTAAGTTCTAGGGGACTGATGACCATAGATGTTAAGTCCCATAGTGCTCAGAGCCATTTGAAACATTTTTTGATTTTTCAGTTTTCCTGGCTACGAACCAACAAGGCAAATTTCTTCTAATACAGCACGAGTTTGTACGGTCGTAGGATTTCGTGCTTTTCCTCCTACGTTTCAAGAAATTACGACATTTTAAGCAGAGCTGTATATTCTTGCTGTGGCTGGTTGTTAGCTCTTCGCGTATCCTTTGCACTCTCGCCGTGCAAGTCAATTGTGACGTTATTGTTCGAACAGGTTCGACACTGTTTCGAACGCTGCTGTGTATCACGATATCACGAGCCAGTTCGAACGCGAGTATCGTTTTCCCTGCTCTAGTTCCAGTCCAACGCACAATGTGGTTCACCGCTTAACCTACTGCATCCGCATTCTCCCCATCGAATTTAGGATTTCCTTGGTTTCTCTGCTCTAGGAAGGTACCTTTGCAAACAACACAAAAAAATGCTCCTACCGACCACTTCGTCGAAGAGGTGAAACGGTACTACATCAGGTGAATGAACATTAGAACACAATCATGTTAAAATAAGCAAATATTCTTGCTCAGTTGCATTTCGAATGGTGGATGCCATGCAGATTAGAATACGTATTGCACGACACGGTTATGTGCATTTAAATGCAAAATCGTCTCATGCAGGTGATTGAAAACTTATGTTGTGCTTCTTCAAGTGCGTTCACAGGAGAGACGGAACACACTTAAAAAACAATAAAGATAAACCTAATAGCAGAATGATAATTCTGTAAGAGGAAATAAGATGTACTACGAGGACACATTCAATATCTCACAACAAATTCTTTCTAATTCATTTATTACCTAGGCCAGTAAAGATGCCTCATACGATTAGTTGAAATGTGTTTGCCAAAAATAGTTATTATTCAGTTATAAATACGGATAATATTTATTCTTACCTGCGTTATAAGCACCATTAGAATACAGCGTTGCCACTAGGATACATCAGAATACAAACATTTTCTTCTGTAATGCAGGTGACTGAATTTTATTTAACACCTAGTTGGGCCATTATTACCGCATGTGAAATATCACTCTTCTGCAACTTTTCAGCACTAGTAACCATGACGCAGACATTATGCGTCATTCTGAACAGCTCCCTATTATCAAATGGCATTGGAGGCAACACATAACTCAAAAAAAGTTAATAGCAATACAAGCTGACTTTTTCAGAGAAGAAAACAGTAACCAGTCACTGTTAATACTGCTATTTATTTATAAAAACTGCCCCATTGCCGGTTTTGGACATCAACACATTTATAATGCATTTTTTGTTTTTTATTGTAGTTGTCGGCTGTTTTTCACCCTCCGTGGCGAATATTCCTTGGAGTTATTGCGTCATACAGCAATAATCTATGTGAGAAACTGGCTATTTAACTTAACTGTTCCTCACAATGAATGAAAACAATCTAAACAAGTCTCTAAGGTCGAAATGGATTACTTCAGGTTACTTATGCCGAAATTTTCTTTGTCATAACTACAACTTATCAAAATCTACATTTGCAATGCAACTGCCAACAGACATGGAGTAAAAACATCCAGATATTGCACTAATAAGAGAGGTAGCCTCATGATCCTACTCGAAAGAATTGAAATATACATTCAGAAAAGCTAATCACGGCACAGTCTCTTCAATGAACAGACGGAGTTAGCTGATAGACCTCTTCTACAAAATTTCATTAGCCTGATTTCCTGTTTGAAACATAAATAAACACTACTGCCGTTGACAATAACAACATGCAAACAGTGACGCAACATGAGATACTACACTAAGAAAATAACAACCTGCTTAATCACACATTAATATGATAGTTAATTTTATCAGTATTTTCAACCAGTTGTAGATATTAATATAATGTCCACTGTACTAATAATTGTGCCTGTGCAACTGCTTCTTACCATTTATTTTTTTCCTTTGTATATCACAAAAGTTGAGCATTGTCCATTTCCGTAACATTTTTTGTCAAACTGTTTTCTTTATTTGCTTATTTTAATCGTAAACAATGCTCATTTAGTGTAAACTGCATGTAATGAGACGAGTGTACATTGTATATTTTCAGGTGTCTCATGAATATACTTAACATAATGTTTGTGAGACAGAAATTCTTTGGCACTTTTTTATCTCTGATATAGCTATCTTTATATGTAATCTACTATGTGGCAAAATTATTTCGATTTGTTTTTGGTGCTCTATAATATGTGCATATTTATATATAAGAAAGGAGTTTTATATATTTCTTACATTTTAGTGAACACAAGGAGTCAACCGTACAATATAATGACGGTGGAATTTCGACGTAAGTAACCTAACACTACCCATCCTTTCTTAGCGAATTGTTTACATTGTTTCCATTCATTATTAGGTACAATTACAGTAAAGTAGGCCGTTTCTCTCATCGTACTTTGCTGTAAGGCTCCATCGCCCCAAGGAACTTTCACCAGAAGGGTGAAAAAAAGCAGACAACTAATGTAAACTACAACAAATACGATCTAAACATGAACAGCTGTCAGAAGAATGGACTTGACAGTTTGTAACTGGTAACGGCGCCCTTTGTATAAATAAAAGCATTTTTAACAGCGACTGGTTGCTGTTTCCTTCTTTACGAAAATCGATTGTCTTCTGAGGCAAGCTGGTCTGAAATTGTAGTAACTGGTCGTTGATATCGTCGGTATTGGCAATGGGGCGGAATTGACGTTCGACCTGCTTCCACACATGTTCTATCGGGGTCAGATGTGGGGATCTTGCTGGCCGTGGGAGAGCCTCAACGACACGCGTACAGTTCACAGAAACATGTGCCACGAGTGGATGACCATCATCCTGCTGAGAAGCGTCGCCACGATACTGTCGCATAAGAGATAACACATGAGGACGCAGGAGATCCGTAACATACTGTTACAGCGTCAGGATTCATTCAACCACTGGCAGCCATGAGCTGAAGTCATACCCGATGGTTGCCCGCAGCTTGACGCTAGGAGCAGCACCGCTGATCCTCTCCAAAGCTTGGAAGAGTGTAACGTCTCCCCATGTAGCAGCCGACGATGCTCATCCGCAGTCGTCCAGACAGGGATTCAGCGTTGAACATAAATGGTTCAAATGGCTCTGAGCACTATGGGACTTAACTTCTGAGGTCATCAGTCCCCTAGAACTTAGGACTACTTAAACCTAACTAACCTAAGGGCATCACACACATCCATGCCCGAGGCAGGATTCGAACCTGCGACCTTAGCGATTCCAGACTGTAGCGCCTAGAACCGCTCGGCCACTTCGGCCGGCACAGATGGAACAATAGTGAATAAACTGTTTATAATTTCAAAAGTAATCACCATAAATTTTAATACGTTTATCTTACTGTGAGACTAGACGGTCAGAGCCCCCATGTAAAAATGTTTGTGGTTGCCTACGGAAACATGATTGTACGCAGGCGTGCACCTCTTCGTCCGAAGCAAATCAACGGCCACGATTATCTTTCCTCAGCTCTCCAAACATATGGAAACAACATAAGGTGTGATAGGGAATGCATGGGCCAGTCTGTATGTTACACCAAAGTTGTTTCGTGCACGCTGCAGAAGTTTCGCTGAGATGCCCATCACATCCACCAGATAGTCCCGATCTCTCTCCCGACACAATAGCGATATATTTGAAGCCCCGAAGAAATACATCCGTATACTTGCTTCGGACGCAAAAGGTGAAGACCTGAGTACAATCATGGTTCCGCAGGCTATCGCAAGTATTTTTCCGTTAAGGCTTTGATCGTCTTACTCTGAGGTAAGTGTATTAACAGTGATGGCGATTACTAGTATCCGACCGATGTTGTGGGATTGCACGGAACGCTGTAAGATGTCCATTACTTGTCCTCAGACGTATTGACACAGTGAGAACGAGCCATAATCAACAATTATAAAGATGCAAAACACATAACTATAGTCATTTAACAGTTGCAGTGCGCACTCGCAGATGTCATAATTTTTATTCCACTTCCACTATAATTAGTGAGCCGGCCGCGGTGGTCTCGCGGTTCTAGGCGCTCAGTCCGGAACCGCACGACTGCTACGGTCGCAGGTCCGAATCCTACCTCGGGCATGGATGTGTGTGATGTCCTTAGGTTAGTTAGGTTTAAGTAGTTCTAAGTTCTAGGGGACTGATGACCTAAGATGTTAAATCCCATAGTGCTCAGAGCCATTTGAACTATAATTAATGTCATTCTGGATTGTTCCCCACGAAAGATAACGAAACTTCTGTTGAAACACCGCGTATTTCACTGGTTTTTCTTATTATTCGCATGCGATTATTAACCTTACTCACTGAGGCAACTGTAAATCAGTTAAAAATCGTACCAGAATCTGTTCCGTACGTTAGTAATTAATATTCATGCTTTCACCACGTTTCCCCTGCTTTGTTCCCCGTCAACACTGTATTTTATAAAAGTGTACCGTTTCAAAACAACGGGACATAGAATATTTATAATGATACGTAGTTCTTGGTACGATTTATATACCTACGCGTCATGTAATGCAATGCCGGTATTTTAAGTTTTCACGAGACATGAGTTATAGCACAGTGGCTTATGTTTCCTGTGGTTACATTCCTGTAAGATTCTGTTGCTTCCTTCTTAACGTAGCAGAAGTATGTTCAGAAACGTTTACGTTATATACATAAAAAGTGTGCTCTCTTGGGAGTGAGTTGTTGTTGTCAGTAATTTACAAATTAACCTAGAAATGATCAAATAATAGTAAATATTCAAAACACGTTGATCATCCGGTAAAACAGACTATCCTTCAGAATAAAAAGCATAGATAGAATGTCACATTTACAAAAAAATTAAAATATAACTTAGCTATCTATAAAGTAACTTCCTGTGTTAAGTGTATGTAGCTTCGTTCCACAGTACGACTTCGCACCACGAATTGTCAAAACAGACGGTAAAACAACATTTACTATGTTGAGATGGCTGTGTGGGCACCTTCCGAAAGCCAACAAATTAAAAAATATACATAAAGTATAAAAGAAAATTTACGAGCTAGTTCTTTTAGCTGACTTCTTTGCCAAAAAAATGCCTTGAATTGAGGTGCACCTTTAACCAGCAATACGACGTTTTTAATTCATTTTAATAAAGCAAACTGTTCCGCGTTTCCGAGAAATCCTCAATGTGGTGGTGTTTGGAAACAGCATTTATTCGTGGAGTATAAGTTAAATGAGCTGCCCCTTTAATTCGTCTGCTAGAATAAATATCCACCCTTTTTAATTACAAACACCTGAAATTAGTTTTCAGAGTTTCTAAAAATAAACTTATGTTATCGAGATACCTTAACGAATAATGTTGGATAAATACGTCAAATGGATTCCATGTTGGCTGGCTTTGATTTGACTTTTCCCCGTAAATTGGCAAGTCGTCTCACATTTGGGGTTAATGAAGGTGTATTAGGAATCATAGTTAGTACAACTTTTTTACTAAGTTTCGGAATTAATTCTTGCAAGCAGTTTAATCTCTCCTTTACCCGTAGCTCGGTCGACATGAACGCAGAAATTCACACATTTATAAGCAACGTAGCTTCGAGGTTAATGTAGTCTGTAGTAAAGAAAAAGCATAACCTCCAGTGCTCTCTAATAGAGACAAATGTCATATAGCTACCTGTTGAGGGCAACCGTAGCTGAAGTAATGCATGTTTTTATAAACCACTTTAGCTGTACAGGAACTCTTATAGGAACACAACCAGTTTTGTGGGCTTGTTATATGCTCTTGCGTCTGGTCTATTTGGTTTTAAGGGTTTTTACGTGGAACAATATTATAGTTTGTATGGTTGTGCTGTGCAATGGGGCCCTCAGTCATTTCCATGAGGTGCACGCGGAAATTTTTGTAACTTTCCCCAATATATGTATGTTGGCGCTGGTGTCCCCCCTTGACACACATGCGCATATTGACTACCAGCGTGCCCCTGTACGGCCTGGCAGTTGGAGGGCTGCTGTTTGCCGCTTCCTGCTATGAAGCGAATTTTCTTGATCATGGGCTTTCAATGTTGCTAACTGGGGCCTTTTAGCTCTTATTGTTTTCTTACTTTTCTCTTTTCATTGTAGGTAGCCGTGTCAATTTTTCAACAGGTCAGTTTGACCTGTGACGTCATGCTTATTACAGGCAACAGTATTTTATTTTGAGATAGATTATTAGGATATGTGTCTGTTTTTTACCATAATGTCTTGTAGATGCACCTGAAAAAGTGATCTGACATCACGAAACCGTTCGGTCTCCTGTAAAAGCTCACATACAGCTGAAAGTGGTTATTTCAGAAACATGAGAATATTATTGTCTTGAACGTCATGTTTGCTTCATGTACTGTGAACCGTACGACCTCGAAGGACGATAAACAGCTCCTTCCGTCTTCAATACAGCGCGTGACGTCAAAATGGCGTTACGTATGCGTGAATACTTGTGAAATGAGCATTATCAGCCGGGGTGGACGGCCGCCGCAAGCCACAACGGAGCAACGAACGGGTCAGGGTTTGGGGTGGGACGATAGCTGCTGCGGGGGTGTGGAGCAAGGGGCAACGCTCGCTGCTTGGCTCCGGCTGGCACACTGCCAGCGCGGTTTCCTGTCGACTCCGCTGCGCGGCGCTGCCGGCGTGCTCTGCGGAAGCTCTTCCAGCTCCACATCTCGTCGTCTTATTCGCCCATCATGGGACACGAGCGGTGCTTCGCAAAGGCAACAGGGACGCACCTCAATATCCACGAGTTAAGCATTGCCAAGAAACCTTCTTAACAGGATGTCGGTGGGATTGCAGAACAACGCGTAGCACCAGAGTTACATACTAAACGTTTTAATCAGATGATGATGATAATTTGTTTAAATCAGCTCTTAGTACAAACTTGCTGGCAGATTAAAACTGTGTGCCGGACCGAGACTCGAACTCGGGACCTTTGCCTTCCGCGGACAAGTGTTCTACCAACTGAGCTACCCATGCGCGTCTCACGCCCCGTCCTCACAGCTTCTGGAAACATCTCCCAAGCTGTGGCTAAGCCATGTCTCCGCAATATCCTTTCTTTCAAGAATGCTAGTTCTGCAGGTTCGCAGGAGAGCTTCTGTAAAATTTGGAATGTAGGAGACGAGGTACTGGCAGAAGTAAAGCTGTGAGGACGGGGCGAGAGTCGTGCTTGGGTAGCTCAGTTGATAGAGCACTTGCCGGGAAAGGCAAAGGTCACGAGTTCGAGTCTCGGTCCGGCACACAGTTTTAATCTGCCAGGAAGTTTCTTCTCAGCGCACACTCCGCTGCAGAGTGAAAATCTCATTCGGGAGCTCTTAGTACACCTCTTAAAGGTAACTTTCTAGAAACTGCAGTTCAGAAAAAATTTAAGAAGAATGTGTAACATACAACTGATCTGACAACTACACAGCGTGATTCAGCTGCTGTTATCGATGTCGTTTTACGCAGCTCACAGTTCTACATCTGGCCTTCAAAAACAACGCTCTGGATTTTCGTATTATCTCGCTTGCTACGCGCAAACTGTTAGCCCTACAGTAAAAATGAGCAGAACATTGTTGTAGGAAATTTAATGTAGTCAAATTTCCTACCGGGAGACGTTTTCGCTGGAGACCACGATTTACGAGTTACGCAAGAAAAACTTACAAAAGTGACCTTCAACTGCAACTCCGCCCTCACACTCATCCCTCAGCAGTCAGGATCTCTAGTATGTTGTTCGTGGCACTCCCTCTACCACTCTAAAAGAATTTCCGACTACACGAATTATTCCCGATATTCGACCATTTTTGGTCTCTTGTTGGTTGAGCTGTTACGTCAACAGGATATTCGGCTATTTTATTAACATTATTAATTTCAACGTGCCCGTGAGGTAATGAAAGAAAAACGACTTTTGTAAACGTTAAGCTAAAACTTAACACTTACAAGCACAGCAGCTTCGTAGTCTGCAGACATGACGAATACAACGATGTAATTGTTTAGTTCGTGCTCTTAACATTCACAAAACTGTTAAGTAAAATTTGCACAAACGTCAATTTTACAATCTGTACGTGCTCGACTAAGCTGGTGGCGCAATATGGCCAGTCAGTGAATATCAAAACTGATCGAATGTGGGAAGAACTTTATGCAATCGCAAATATTAGCAAGTGGTAGTAACCTGGGCTACTAACTGTAAATCTCTACTGCTGAGGGCTGAATGTGGAAGTGTGGGTGCGTTTGAAGGTTTCTTTTGTGCGTTTTTCTTGAATAACTCGAGAACTACAGCCCATAGCGGAAACATATTCCAGTACAAAATTTAACTACATTACTTTTCCTACAGGAAGGTTCTGCTCATTTTTTCTGTAGGACTTACAGTCTGCGCCTAGCGAGTGAGAGAATAGGAAAATCTGGTGCATTGTTTGTGAAGGTCATATATAGAATTGCGGATTGCGCAAACCGACCTTGGTAGGGGCAGTTGCATAACCTTGTATGGTGACATCAAACTCTCAGAAACTAACAACGTCCCAATTTATACGCTTGAAATCTGCACTCACCATTATCAATATTCCGTTTCTTACTACGACTGTTAACACACTTAAGCAGCTATGGTTACGTGAGCTTGTAAATAAGGAGACTATTGTTTCTTTGAGTCGTTTTCGGCTTAGTTCGGGAAGTCAACCTTTATATTATTTTCCCTTAGTGGAGGGTCTTCCTGTCTTGCGTCACTCAATCTCCCGAGGTTTATCCGTTCTAACTGTGGTCTCAGGAAAACTGTCCTATTTGTTATTTAAAGCAGGTATGTCAGCGTGTGTATGTACGTCTTTTCCTGGCTGGAATTTTCTCTGCAGTCAGTCTCACTGCGAACACATCCACGTTGACAGTTCTTCACGTAAGCAACTGCGGAGTATGGTGAGTTAAACACAAATCATAATTTATAGAAAAGCTGCACATTTTAGACTCTTTACTTTCCATGTTATTTTATTCTCCGAAATTTATCTGGGAATTGTGGAAGTTGATAAACCAAAAAATATAAACACTTTTACTGAAATTTTATTCTTGTGTGTGTGTGCAGGGAGGGAGGGGTGGCGGAGGGACGGAGGGGAGGGGGAGGAAGGGGGTATAGTAACTCCCATGACAGCCACATTGTACCTCGTCTCTTGGATCGGCACGTGCTTCATTCGAATGTAACCTCCGTTAAGGTCAATTCACACTGGACGTCAACGTCAAAGGTAAGAGACAAAAAGAAGGTGACGTTTCTCACAAATGGAGCTAGCTGTGTTCTTGTTACACGGATCTTCAATGCAATGCCACTTCTTAGAACCCAGTACAGAACGGTGAATGTGAGTTGGGAAAAAAAGCAAAAAAATCGAAATATGCACTGGTGAGCACGTACGATAGTAACTTTTGCATGCTGTGTCACTGCGCAGTAAAATAATTCGATGACGCTTTAACCATACATAGAAAAAACTGCTACAGTGTGGTACAGAAGATGGATGAAAGAAATACGCTACGAGACAAACAGAAATAACACTTTTATTCAATGGTAATAAATATATTGAAGTGATTCATTATGGTCCCATTGACACTGAAAACGATGTGACACGGTTCTTAATAGGGTGTGTGCTCACCATAGACGACAGTGGACGCTCTGCAACGTGCGCCCATACTAGTCACAAGGTTGGTACACAGTTATTGCGGTAGAGCGTTTAGTTCATCCTGCAGTGTACTTGAGAGCAGCTGGATGATCGTTGGTGCACTGCACGTACCTGTAGACGCGCAGCAATGGCTCTCCCCAACGCATCTGACACACGCTCAATGGGATTTAAGTCGAGGGAACAGACACGTGAGTTCATTCACCGAATATCTTCTCGTTGAAATAGTTTCTCCACCTGCGTTGTTTCGTGCTGTCGCGGGCTTACATGCATAAAAATGAAGTGAGGGCCCAATGCATCCCTGGAAAGATGTATTTGGGGAAGGAGTACAGTGTGATAATAACACTGACTGGTGAGTGTGCAGCGTACAAAGGTTTGGAGGTCGGTGCGCTCCTGTAGCATTATGTCTCCCCACAACATGAAACCCAGACCACCAAAACGATCATGTTGGACAATGTTCCTGGTTGTATTATATGTTCCCAACTCTCTCCGTATGATGGTACGTCCAACACTAACGACCATGATTGTTTTGGTTGTCGAGGTGTTACGGTATGGTGCGGCATAATGATGCAAAGGCGAAGTGACCTACAAATCTTTGAGCATTGTATATTCATCGGTTAATGTCAGCATCACATTGTACTCCTTCCCCATGTGCAAACCACTATGAAGTGCCTGGTAGTCGCTACATCCCATGATACAAAATATTAGTATTTAATCCAAATCCATTCACCTAGAGATCACGGGAAATGTGACTGTTTAAATGCCTCTGTGCCTGGTGTAGTTAGTTTAATCTTGCTTTCGCAGTCCCTCATGGAGCTGTATATTAGAGCTTAAGTACAACTCTAGATTCTTCGATCAATACTGGATCGTGAAACTGTGTAGGTAGGCGTTCGTGGGAAAGGGGTAAAATACAGAGAAGGAAAAGCTATTTACAACTTGTACAGAAACCAGACGGCAGTTATAAGAGTCGAAGGGCATGAAAGGTAAACAGTGGTTCAGAAGGGAGCGAGAAAGGGTTGTAGCATATCCCCTATGTTACCAAATCTGTACATTGGAGAAGCATTACAGGAAACAAAAGAAAAATGTGGAGTAGGAGTTAAAGTCCAGGGAAAGAAATAAAAGCTTTGAGGTTTGCGGGTGACATTGTAATTCTGTCAGAGGCAGCAAAAGACTTGGAAGGGCAGTTGAACAGAATTGACTGTGTCTTGAAAGAAGGCTATAAGATGAACGTCAGCAAAAGCAAAACGAGGATAATGGAATACAGTCCAGTTAAATCAGGTGATACGGAGAGAACTAGATTAGCCGAAGAGACAATTATACACTCCTGGAAACGGAAAAAAGAACACATTGACACCGGTGTGTCAGACCCACCATACTTGCTCCGGACACTGCGAGAGGGCTGTACAAGCAATGATCACACGCACGGCACAGCGGACACACCAGGAACCGCGGTGTTGGCCGTCGAATGGCGCTAGCTGCGCAGCATTTGTGCACCGCCGCCGTCAGTGTCAGCCAGTTTGCTGTGGCATACGGAGCTCCATCGCAGTCTTTAACGCTGGTAGCATGCCGCGACAGCGTGGACGTGAACCGTATGTGCAGTTGACGGACTTTGAGCGAGGGCGTATAGTGGGCATGCGGGAGGCCGGGTGGACGTACCGCCGAATTGCTCAACATGTGGGGCGTGAGGTCTCCACAGTACATCGATGTTTTCGCCAGTGGTCGGCGGAAGGTGCATGTGCCCGTCGACCTGGGACCGGACCGCAGCGACGCACGGATACACACCAAGACCGTAGGATCCTACGCAGTGCCGTAGGGGACCGCACCGCCACTTCCCAGCAAATTTGGGACACCGTTGCTCCTGGGGTATCGGCGAGGACCATTCGCAACCGTCTCCATGAAGCTGGGCTACGGTCCCGCACACCGTTAGGCCGTCTTCCGCTCACGCCCCAACATCGTGCAGCCCGCCTCCAGTGGTGTCGCGACAGGCGTGACTGGAGGGACGAATGGAGACGTGTCGTCTTCAGCGATGAGAGTCGCTTCTGCCTTGGTGCCAATGATGGTCGTATGCGTGTTTGGCGCCGTGCAGGTGAGCGCCACAATCAGGACTGCATACGACCGAGGCACACAGGGCCAACACCTGGCATCATGGTGTGGGGAGCGATCTCCTACACTGGCCGTACACCACTGGTGATCGTCGAGGGGACACTGAATAGTGCACGGTACATCCAAACCGTCATCGAACCCATCGTTCTACCATTCCTAGACCGGCAAGGGAACTTGCTGTTCCAACAGGACAATGCACGTCCGCATGTATCCCGTGCCACCCAACGTGCTCTAGAAGGTGTAAGTCAACTACCCTGGCCAGCAAGATCTCCGGATCTGTCCCCCATTGAGCATGTTTGGGACTGGATGAAGCGTCGTCTCACGCGGTCTGCACGTCCAGCACGAACGCTGGTCCAACTGAGGCCCCAGGTGGAAATGGCATGGCAAGCCGTTCCACAGACTACATCCAGCATCTCTACGATCGTCTCCATGGGAGAATAGCAGCCTGCATTGCTGCGAAAGGTGGATATACACTGTACTAGTGCCGACACTGTGCATGCTCTGTTGCCTGTGTCTATGTGCCTGTGGTTCTGTCAGTGTGATCATGTGATGTATCTGACCCCAGGAATGTGTCAATAAAGTTTCCCCTTCCTGGGACAATGAATTCACGGTGTTCTTATTTCAATTTCCAGGAGTGTAGTAGTAGATGAGTTTTGTTGTTTGGGCACGCAAAGTAACTGATGCTAACCGAAGAAGAGAAAATATAAAATGTAGACTGGCAGTGGCAAGAAAAGCGTTTCTGAAGAAGAGAAATTTGTTAACATCGGGTATATATTTAAGTTCAGGAAGTCTTTTCAGAAATTATTTGTATGGAGTGTAGCTATGTATGGAAGTGAAACACGGACGATAAACAGTTTGAACAAGAAGAGAGTAGAAGCTTTTCAAATGTGGTGCTATAGAAGAATCCTGAAGATTATATGAGTGGATCATATAACTAACGACGACGTACACAACAAAATTGGGGAGCAGAGCAAAGAAATTTGTGCACAACATGACTAGAAGAAGGGATCGGCTGATAGGACGTATTCTGTGACGTGAAGGGGTCACCAATTTAGTACTGGAGGGCAGTGTGAGGGGTAAGAATCGTAGAAGAAGGGATGAATACAGTAAGTAGATCAGAAGGATGTAGATTGAAGTAGTTATTCGGAGATGTAGAGGCTTGCACAGGGTAGAGTAGCATGGAGAGCAACATCAAACCAGTCTTCGGACAGAAGACCACAGCAACAAACAGCACATATCAACCAATAAAAGCATTTTCACAAATATGGTAAAGGTCGGAAGTCAAACAGTAAACACCTTTTTTAAAAAGTAAATTTTTTACGTAATTCGCATAATATTCTTCTTGTACTACACGCTTTTCTAAAATAGCCTGCGTTCTGTCTAGGGGCTATCCCCACACCAAACTTAATCGAAAATGGTTGAGCGGGTCAGTCGTGAAAGCGTAAAAGGCAAACTTACTTACACATTTATAATATCAGTAAGGATAAAACTTTCAATTGCGATATTTTTGCGTGAATCTATATATATTGATGGAATACTGCCTACACAGGGCCCCAGGCTTTGGTCAGGTTACCTATGAAAACCCCATGAAAGAGATTAGCGTTTTCAGACAGGCACACACGGCAGTTTCAAACTTTAAATCTCTGTTTGTTTTCGTGATCCTATTTCGATGAACTAGAGCCTACACGGCGCCCCAAGTTAGGCTCAAATTTCCTGCGAAAACCCCATGAATATTCGTCCAGTAATTTTGGAGAAGTATATTCAAGCAGTGAAACAGACACAACAGTTTTACAGGTTTATTATTAGCATATAGACGATAATTTTCATCAAGATATATATGTATATATACGTAAGAAACAGTACTTTACATCTCCTATGGTTGACTATATCCGCGTTGCCAGTGAAGATTTGTTTAAGTATTTCACTAGTTCTGTAGTATTCTCCTCCCAACCGAATTTATCCTCAGGCTGCAATACTAACAATTTAACACATCAACCTCTTCTATCCGCACAGCGTCGTAATTTCAGGCATGCAATGAGAGAAAGCCTTCCTCAAGTTCGGAACTTCATATATTTCGTTTACTGACGTACAACTGGCTTCACTGATCTTTCCAAACCTGTACTTGATTTGCTATTTGCTGCAATGTTGCTATCATATACAAGCAAAACAAAATTTGGCTTAAAGTAATATTACTGATTAATGGTCATAAATACATACAAGACAAAATATAGTCCATGCGATGTACCAGCTCAGATGGAACCCTGTGGGACACCATATGTAATTATTTACCACATGCAGTCATTTTGTAGCATTCCTGTTACATCGTAATAGTCTAATTTACTTAAAAGGATATTGTGATTTACCCAATCAAATGGTTCTGACATAATAACGAATAAGCCAGTAGCCTTAATTGAGGGGAAGTACATGGAGCCACGAACAACAACTGTAGCAGAAACCTTCGTAACTAAGAACTGCACTACCCAAACGGTTGAAGGAGTTTCTCGACGTGTGACCTCGCAGGACGCAACATCTTCTCTGCTAAGAGGCTGGTGCTCATTTGCATGTATCACTGCTTTACACTGGCACGTCTCTAAACGATCGTCAAGGGGCCGTCCCTTGAAAACGGCGGCAGGTTGCCAGTATAAAGTCGATCTTATTACCAGCCACCCTGCTTATCGAATGCAGATCTCAACCCTACACACCACAGGCATCATGTGGTACGCAGCATTCCGCTTAATACGTGTACCGCTTTACAAATCAAAAGCAAATTTTATGACCGGTAAAGTACTTTGTATTATTTCATATAGTTTCTCTGTAGCGATGGGAACAAGCTACCGACGGTGTTGCAGCTGTTTGTTGCACGTTACGACGTGACCACATATTTATGAAACGTCAACCCCTAAGAACGGTGCATGTCATATGTTAAAGAGACGAAGGAATCTAGTCCATTTTCCACTCCTTTTATCATCTCTTACATGTGTACGGTATGCATGTATTGCTGCCTGATGGTTTTCCTCCTCTCTCAGTCATGTGGAAAATATGTTGGTGGTCGCTGGAGTGTCATAACGTCTTTGAGGTGTGAGTCACGCTAATGATCTTTGACGGCAGATCCCCGGCCGTGGCTAAGTAAATAAAGCCGTCCTCACACGGAACGCGTTTCTCATCGTGAATCACGACAAACGTGGTTTCCATCGCGACTGGTATACACTGAGTAACGAGCTGGTATATCGCACGGTACGTGCTTCTCACCGTGATTTGCAAATGCGGCGCATTCCAGGAGCAGTTATCCGGCTGTAGATATACCATGCGATCACAGAGTTTGTTTACGAAAATAAACGCGCGTAAAAATGATACTTTCGCTCTGTTAAGACACACATTTGCCTTGTTGTTCATATGATAGGTATATTGTTATGGCCGGCCAGAGTGGCCGAGCTGTTCTAGGCGCTACAGTCTGGAACCGCGCGACTGCTACGGTCGCAGGTTCGAATCCTCCCTCAGGCATGGATGTGTGTGATGTCGTTAGGTTAGTCAGGTTTAAGTAGTTCTAAGTTTTAGGGGACTGATGACCTCAGAAGTTAAGTCCCATAGTGCTCAGAGCCATTTGAACCATTTTTTATGTTCTTATGTCTGTTTTATACACAAATAAAAACTTCTGTGTCCACGAAAATGACACTGTATAAGCCAAAAAGAAAAGTTCCATGTCCAGTCAGCAAGGACATCAGCATTTAAAACATCCATTACAAATAGTACGGTGTAAATTTACAGTAGCCATGGCACACGACAAAAATTGCTTTATCAGTCTTGAAGCAAGAAACTGAAAAAAATCTCCTACTGCATGTAGCACAGACTCTTTTGAAGATGAAGCCAAAAAGATACTTTTAGTACTGCAATACTGCTGTTACATTTTCTGTACTTCATGTAAGTACTTACATGAAGTTTAACAGTGTGCACATACACGTTTTTGCCTATATTTACACACAATATTTGCAATGGAATGATGTATCGTACAGTGTGGAAAACTTTTGGACGAATGAATAAATAAATATTGAACTGCGAACGAATTAGGCATTTTTGTAGACAGAAATCTCGTAATTCGTTGGCCCATGTTCCCTGGCACGTTCACAAAATGGAACAGACCCATTCCTGAAGGGAAAGCGCTCTTTTATGCATAACAGCGACAATTACACAACATACTATCAACAACTTAGTAAGATAGCGCCAGAATCTACTAGGAAATATGGAGATGAATCAAAAATACACACAGAACGCGAATTCACTACCTTTCAGTATACAGTCTACATCTTTCCTAACTGCACTACAACTACAAATCGTCAGATTGTATCAGTGTTTTTGACGTTAACATTTCCTGAAGGCTTCATTGTTGTCTGCAATTTATTTATAACAAATCGTGCCAGAAACATTTTCGAGAGACAACCAATGTTGCGGTGCTTTGCAACAAGCCAAGAAAGAATAGTCCAGTAAGCATGGCTCTAAAGCGCATACTTTAAGAGTTATGAGTACTTGTTCATTTATGCTAGTGTGAGACGTCTCTCCTACTGAACAAGTGTTCATGGCTGTTAAGGTACGTGCTCTCGAGTCCATGTTCACTGGTCATTTCTTTCTTGTTTTGTTCCATACTATCAACTCTCAAAAGATGGAAAGCAAAGAGCTTGCAGCAGGAGGATTTGTTTCACAGTATCGAAGATGAAGTGCCGGCCGTGGTGGCCGAGCGGTTCTAGCCGCTACAGTCTCGAACCGCGCGACTGCTACGGTCGCAGGTTCGAATCCTGCCTCGGGCATGGATGTGTGTGATGTCCCTAGGTTAGTTAGATTTAAGTAGTTCTAAGTTCTAGGGGACTGATGACTTTAGAAGGCCAGCCGAAGTGGCCGTGCCGTTAAAGGCGCTGCAGTCTGGAACCGCAAGAGCGCTACGGTCGCAGGTTCGAATCCTGCCTCGGGCATGGATGTTTGTGATGTCCTTAGGTTAGTTAGGTTTAATTAGTTCTAAGTTCTAGGGGACTAATGACCTCAGCAGTTGAGTCCCATAGTGCTCAGAGCCATTTGAACCATTTGACTTTAGAAGTTAAGTCCCATAGTGCTCAGAGCCTTTTTTGAAGATGAAGTGCTCACAGTTAGAGCCCAAGTTTATTAGACTTTTTTCCTTGGAATGATCTTTCCTGTCATATCCCTAAATATTGACCATTCCTCTTGTGTCATGCTGTACGCTCATAGCACGTAAGTTGTAATCTAAAAAAATATACAAAAACCATCAAATTCGGCCTTCACCTGAAAAACGATGTAATCCAGAATGGTCGCAGGTGAGGTGGAAACGGTCTTTCATCACCCTGGGCACGTTCTTCTCCGCGAAGCAAAAATCTGACGGGTCTCACTCGTCCTTTCACGCTTGGTATTGCACTAGAGCGTGCAGTTAAACACTGTGACGTCACGGAAGTTGACTCTTCACGTCCATGTTTGCTTTCACGTCACTTTTGAGAACAGCATAAGCATATTACTTGGTCACTCGTCTTCAGCTGCCGAGTTGACTTCAAATCGCGCAACATGCAGAACTGCACAAGGTTATGAAGTTGCAGCAATTATGCGCGAAGCTGTTTAACTTTGTTCAGTTTGACCAATGACCGTAAGGGCTACTATAATAGTGTCTACTCCGCTGCGATTTTTTTCTTCCAAAGGTCGTTTTATCGAACAACAAGGTATTAAATATACTCTGGGAATGATTACGGTTACCCGTAACATGAGAGATAGAATTCTGTGAATCGACAATGCCAGGGAATAATGTGACGCTAATTTAAGTGTTAAGTAATATATACGATTCACATAATAGAAGAGTGGTAGTACTTCACACGACATGTGTAAAATTATCTTTTTGATACTACTTAAATCTTCAGGCTGAAAGCACACATGCCCTGATTCGAGTTGCCTGATGAGCTCAGGGTACATGATTACTCTTTTCTTGATGAGATGCAATACGCATATATTGATTTCTAATACTTGGATGCTGATCCATGCTACATATAATATTCATGAGTTTACGTTTTTTAATTGCGACCGCTTGGGTCGCATGTTAACTATGATTTTAAAGAGTTGGCTAGTTTGACTGGGAATCACTTAATATGCGTCACACAGTTTCCGATTATCTGAAGTTTACTTGTAGGTTGATTCAGAAAGAAAGAACAGATTTCAGTATTTTATTATAGACAAACTATGTCACAGGATAGAGGAAGGTTCAAAGTTTTATGTTCGTACAGACACTATACCATAAACACAACGTGAGCAGCATGTGTTACTCGAGAAACATCGAAACGGTAGTCCATTTCATTTCGCACACGAATCAATAGCTCCCTCTTTACTGAATCAACAACTTCAAAAAGTCGATATCTCAGCTTTTGAAGAGTAGCTGCCACAGATGGGATAAAGACACTGATTTTCATGAATCCCTACGAAAAAGGCGCAAGATGTGAAGTCTGGTGTCCTGAGAGGCCAAAAGCAATCAACAAAATCTTGTTGTCCATCTCTGTTGTGGAATGGTGTTGTTAAGATAAAGCCGTACCTCAAGGTCAAAGCGAGGGGTGGCGCCGTCATGGACAAAAATAAACTCATTGGAATCTTCGTAAAGTTGAGGAAACAACCAGTTTTTTAGCTTGTTCCTGTCCCAGTTTCCTGTGCAAAAAAGAAAATGGATAAACATTGTGAGCAGAAACGGCACAAAACAGTCAGATTCGGTGAGCCTCTTTCATGTTTGCTGACGACTCCAGGATTTTGTGACACCCCAGATTCTTACATTATGACGGTTTACTTTACCCACCAGATGAAACGTCGATTCGTACGAAAAGATGAGTCATTCGGAAAAAGTCTCCTCTGCCATATCCTGGAGAACTGAAATGCAAGATTTCTACTTTCTCATATGGTCGCCGGAACGCAATTTGTGCAGTAACTGCAACTTGTAAGGCTTTATATGCAGGTGTCGTTTCAAAACACGACTCACCGTTATTTGATGAAGTAGAAATTCCTGACTTTCTCGGCCTATGGACTATGTGAACGCATATCGGATACTCTCAACATTTTGATCAGACGTGCATTCCCGAAAATTCTCTTCCTTTTGCATATGCAACCAACTTCTAAGAATTTTGCATGCCAGTCATAAATTTGCTAGTGCAGAGGCGGCTTCTTGCTGAATCGACAGCGGTATGCACGTTGCACTTGAACAATGTATTGACTTCGCGCAAATTCTAGCACGGAACATGATTTCTCATGTGGTGTAGTCGCCGTGTTCCTACAGACAACCAACAGTGTAGCTGTCAGATCTTTGAATCTTTCTCTGTCTAGTGACATAAGCAACGTGCGCCTGACTTTTATAGTTTGTGTGTAATAAACAAGTGAAATCTGTTCTTTCTTTCCGAATCACCCAGTATTTGTAGTTCCGCTTCCTTCCACTGGACGGGCCAACACCACTATCCTGGTCGTTTACGGGTTTCTTAATCTTGTAACCGATACTACTCGGCCGGCCGCAGTGGCCGAGCGGTTCTAGGCGCTACAGTCTGAAACCGCGCGACCGCTACGGTTGCAGGTTCGAATCCTGCCTCGGGCATGGATGTGTGTGATGTCCTTAGGTTAGTTAGGTTCAAGTAGTTCTAAGTTCTAGGGGACTGATGACCTCACCAGTTAAGTCCCATAGTGCTCAGAGCCATTTGAACCATTTTTGATACTACTCGGCCACGTAGCCCTTTGGTCGGTCTCAAGAGGCTGAGTGCACCCCATTCCTCATACCAAGGAACAATCACTGACAGTACTGGGAACTGACCCCGGCTCCTCCACATGACAGTCAGCCACAGTGAACACCTCAGCCACGAAGGCGGTCTGTGTATTTCTACGTCCACCCAATTTCCCTGAATATCAACGTGCGGTAAGACTAGATAAACATCGGTAAGTATACGTTTGAGGCTACTAAACAATATATAATCCTACACGGTCCAGCCACGATATTGTAACCATCGGCTATGTTCGACGTCAAAGTGCAATAACCACTCACAGATGTCAGCACTTCCAGTAGAGAGTGTATAAAGCTTGTCTGGGAACGCGGAAAACCCTCCTACAACATCAAATAGCCCTCAGCCCCCTCACCATCTTTATCTCATTAGCAACATCACATAGTCCCAAAAAGAAGCCCTCCTACAACATCAAATAGCCCTCGGCCCCCTCACCGTCTTCATCTCATTAGCAACTTCACATAGACCCAAAAAGAAGCCCGTTTCCTTTTCGATCGTCTCGAAACACCTGTTTAACCTTCCCTCAAACTCCTTCTTGCTTCACGGATAATGGTGCAGCAGAGATACAATATCCTCTGCCACAATATCCGTTCCCTCCGTTCCAATAAATATCTTCTTATCCATACCTTCCAACAACACGAAATTCATGTTCTCCTCCTCAACGAAACCTTTCTCCAACCCCATCATTCTATATGCGTGTCTCCTTACATCATACATAGTACTGATAATTCGTACCTTATTGCCTGCAGTAGAGTAACCATCGCCCATCTCCGAAACATCGCCTCTACTCCCCAATCGCTCATAAATGATTGTCACCATCTATCTCCCAAAACTCACATTAATCCTTACCACTGTCTGCATTGCCCTGACCTTCCCATTCTTTACGATTTCCTTACCCATGTAGACTGAACCTTTACCACTTACACAATCGTAGCCGACCTTAACCTTTACTCCGACATACCCGCCGAGAAACGGCGGTGGCGTCAGTTTATGAACATCCTCAACGGCCTCAATATCCATATCCCTGTCGACACTCATCCTGACACAGATACGATCACCAATGCTATTATTGTCTCCCCCAGTCTCTTGAGATGCACCACAGTAGAAGTCCTAGATCCAACTGGGAGTGATCATCTATCTGTCCTTCTCCAGACCTCGTAATGTGTACCAAACCCAACCCACAGCACTTATAATCATCCACCCTAACATATCCTGAACTATTCCCACGCACACTGAAATGCATAATGAGCCCAAATTCATACCATCATCGGAAGCCACAATTCCTACCTTCAAAATCCTGACGACATCCAAAGTGAGGCTGACTCCCTACAACATACCATCTCGGATGCCATTTCCAACCATATACCACTCCCAAGTCTCCACTAGGTCTGTCCTACGCTTCTGCCACATGCTCTTACCCTGCTCCAAGAATCCCATCATGCATACAGAAAATTCATTCGTACTCACGACCGGGACACGCTCACATACCACCGACATCTCCATCGAAATGTTCACATATACTTACAAGCCGAACGATGTCGGGACTGGAACATGACATGCACTAAACTAAATGAAAGCCCTATTTACAAACTATTGGAAAGCATTCCATAGTCTCTTCAGAAACAACCCTACTCCTACCTATCCTATACTACGCAACAACAGACCACTTCCAGACAATCTCACCTAACCCCGCCACTTCGCATCCTACCTGGAATACACGTTCACCATCCCACATGGTCCCAATTTTGATTACACGATGGACCCTTATGTGTATGCATGTACTAACACAAGTATCCCATTCTCGGGCCAAACTTAGTGTATATAGACAGCACGCCACGAACAGCAATCAACACGCTAATAACAGCTGACGATATTACACAGACACCCGCTAAAAAGCGAAACACTGCACCTGGTCATGATACAACTAAATACCGCCACTTCAAGGAATGTTCCAAAGCTTATCACGAAACTTTTTCCATCCTTTACAGTACCATCCTGTGCACAGGTTATCACCCAGAGCAGCGGAAAACGTCCAAAATCCTTCCCTTCCTGAAACGTGATAAACCACCCACCCAGACATCATATAGACCTACCACTTTCACGTCAGTTTTCAGCAAAATCTTTGAAACCATTCTTACCCACCGAATCCATCAACTCTTCGCTACCCACCTACCCGCTTCCAATACACAATGTGGCTTTCGTTCCTACTCTTCCATAGATGACCAACTACTTTACCTTACCCACCTTATCTCCCGTCATCTGCATTAACGGAAATGCTCCACATTTGTTTCCTTTGATATTCAAAAAGCCTTCGACTGGGTACGACGTCCTGAACTGCTCTTCAAGCTACAAATCTATTCACCCCAGTGAACTATGTCTGCCTTATAACATTCTTCCTTCAACACCGTCCTACATTTGTCACTATCAATTATGCCTGACCCCGTACCTTCTGCTATATTCTGACGACACCTGCTATCTAACCACTCATCACACTCTTTAATTCTCCCATGTTTCCCTTGAACGCCACCTGAATCTCCTTGTCGAGTGGTGTAAGATATGTAAACTTCAAGCAAATTCACAGAAATACCAAGCACTCGGCGTTTCTGTCTTTTAGATTTACATGTCTCCAACTACAATCAACCTGTCCCTCTGAGTTACAAAGCAAAACTATTTAGGACCATCTCTCGACAGAAAACTGACATGGAACGTAAATCTCCTTATCATTCAAAACAAAGCCTGACGCCGACTAAAACTACTAAATTACTAACGGGTCATACATCTACATCTTTCTACCATTATCCTCACCTATAACTCCTTCATCTGTCCTATGCTAACTTACGCTTCTGGATTTCTGTCTCGCCTAAATTATGTAAGTTCCTTGAAATCCTGGAAAGACATGCACTCCGCTTCGCTTTCAAATGGCTCTAAGCACTATGGGACTTAACATCAGAGGTCATCAGTCTCCTACACTTAGAACTTCTTAAGCCTAACTAACCTTAGGACATCACATACAGGGTGTTTCAAAAATGACCGGTATATTTGAAACGGCAATAAAAACTAAACGAGCAGCGATAGAAATACACCGTTTGTTGCAATATGCTTGGGACAACCGTACATTTTCGGGCGGACAAACTTTCGAAATTACAGTAGTTACAATTTTCAACAACAGATGGCGCTGCAAGTGATGTGAAAGATATAGAAGACAACGCAGTCTGTGGGTGCGCCATTCTGTACATCGTCTTCCTGCTGTAAGCGTGTGCTGTTCACAACGTGCAAGTGTGCTGTAGACAACAAGGTTTATTCCTTAGAACAGAGGATTTTTCTGGTGTTGGAATTCCACCGCCTAGAACACAGTGTTGTTGCAACAAGACGAAGTTTTCAACGGAGGTTTAATGTAACCAAAGGACCGAAAAGCGATACAATAAAGGATCTGTTTGAAATATTTCAACGGACTGGGAACATGATGGATGAACGTGCTGGAAAGGTAGGGCGACCGCGTACGGCAACCACAGAGGGCAATGCGCAGCTAGTGCAGCAGGTGATCCAACAGCAGCCTCGGGTTTCCGTTCGCCGTGTTGCAGCTGTGGTGCAAATGACGCCAACGTCCACGTATCGTCTCATGCGCCAGAGTTTACACCTCTATCCATACAAAATTCAAAAGCGGCAACCCCTCAGCGCCGCTACCATTGCTGCACGAGAGACATTCGCTAACGATATAGTGCACAGGATTGATGACGGCGATATGCATGTGGGCAGCATTTGGTTTACTGACGAAGCTTATTTTTACCTGGACGGCTTCGTCAATAAACAGAACTGGCGCATATGGGGAACCGAAAAGCCCCGTGTTGCAGTCCCATCGTCCCTGCATCCTCAAAAAGTACTGGTCTGGGCCGCCATTTCTTCCAAAGGAATCATTGGCCCATTTTTCAGATCCGAAACGATTACTGCATCACGCTATCTGGACATTCTTCGTGAATTTGTGGCGGTACAAACTGCCTTAGACGACACTGCGAACACCTCGTGGTTTATGCAAGATGGTGCCCGGCCACATCGCACGGCCGACGTCTTTAATTTCCTGAATGAATATTTCGATGATCGTGTGATTGCTTTGGGCTATCCGAAACATACAGGAGGCGGCGTGGATTGGCCTCCCTATTCGCCAGACATGAACCCCTGTGACTTCTTTCTGTGGGGACACTTGAAAGACCAGGTGTACCGCCAGAATCCAGAAACAATTGAACAGCTGAAGCAGTACATCTCATCTGCATGTGAAGCCATTCCGCCAGACACGTTGTCAAAGGTTTCGGGTAATTTCATTCAGAGACTACGCCATATTATTGCTACGCATGGTGGATATGTGGAAAATATCGTACTACAGAGTTTCCCAGACCGCAGCGCCATCTGTTGTTGAAAATTGTAACTACTGTAATTTCGAAAGTTTGTCTGCCTGAAAATGTACTGTTGTCCCAAGCATATTGCAACAAACGGTGTATTTCTATCGCTGCTCGTTTAGTTTTTATTGCCGTTTCAAATATACCGGTCATTTTTGAAACACCCTGTACATCAATGCGCGAGGCAGGATGCGAACCTGCGACCGTAGCAGCAGCACGGTTCCGGACTGAAGCGCTAGAACTGCTCGGCCACGCCTCGCTTTCCATATCCACCTACCTTCTCCAAGTCGCACCCTGTACCAACTCATCCACTTTCCACACCTTCTTCTCTTCCTAGAGCATCTTCGGATCCGATATCATAATCACAAAACCCAGTCCAAGCACCCAGTTTCCGACCCAAAAGTAAACAATCCAGGTACCCTGCTGCACCTCTATAATTACATTTCACCTTCCATGCACCTCCATGCTTTATCCACACTCTTCCGCCGGAATTTTAACCAACTCGCACTCCCAACGATGAAATTCGCCCGAGATATACCCCTCTTTCCAACTCTAATCACAGTATCCAACTCACATCATCCTCCCATTTTCTACTTCCCCCTTCATCCACCTTGCTGACTTCTACTCACTGCATGTGGTTCTACAGGAACCCGTGGTCATAGTCAACGTCGCACCTTCATCATTTTATTTGTCGTCGAGCACCATCATTACACCATGGCAGCGTTCACTTTCGTTGGCTCTATTTTGACTGTAATATAAAAGCGTCAAATGAAGTTTCAAAACAATTCGGTATTTTCCATGTAAGTGTACTTTACAAAATACTCGTTTACTGTTTATGTAAAAATCGTCAGTATCGTCCATCTACGTATTTTTTACATAATTATCTGTTATTGTCACCTGTTACATATTTCAACCCTCTTTAAACACAATTTATGTTACTTTTGGCTGAAAAGTGGTTTTTATCCATTGACACTCCGCCCCCCCCCCCCCCTCCCCTGTGGGGCATTGAAATAACAATAAAGAAAAAATCAGAAAACAGTGCAGTCTCTGTCGTAATGTGGAAACGGAGAGATTTATCTGTGGTCCAAAAGAGCATGATCACTAGCTTTTGGGCCAAAGTTGGAAACATTGCCAAGACGGATAAGTTTGTAAACTGTTTGCATGCTGCCGTGGTTAAAGTATGCTGTGCATGGGAAAATGGCTCTATCCGAAAATGGCGCTTGGGCAACTGTGGTCCACCACGGGCCATAGATCACATGGGTGAACTGTGGCTGCGGAGATCTGTACTGGCGAATAGACGTGCAAACGTTGAGCAACTGAGATGAACCAAGGGGGTTCCAACAGTATTCCCTTAATGATCGTTCCACGAACACTGCTGCGCGTGTGCTTCCGCGTAAAGCGCTTGGTTCATACACCCATGCTGAATGCTAAACGGTAAACTCAGCCTGGTGCTCTTCGAATCACGCTACGTGTGTGACTCATTGTAGACGCCGTCGTGCCGAGGAAGATCAGACCGCATGAAGGAGTGGACATGGGCTCCAGGGATAGATGCAGACTAGTGTTGATCCATTGTACCTTTCAGAATAACGAGTTCACCCAGAGCACATTCTCCAGATCATAGTGCTTGCAGGGTGTCTGCTTTCAGATGTTTCACACCGTACACATCAACGGCCATTTGTCTGACCTACTTCTACATGATTACTCTGCAATTCACAGTTGAGTCCTGGCAGATGGCTCATCGAACCATCCTCAAGATAGTCCTCTTTTGTTACACTCTCGGACAGTGGGCAGGAAAAGCTAATATCTAAATCTTTCCGTGTGAGCTCTGATTTCTCTTATCTTGTTAAGATGATCCTTTCTCCCTATGTAGTAGGGAGGCAACAATATATCTTCACACTCTGAGGAGAATGTTGTTGATTGAATTTCATGAGAAGATCCTTCCGCAACGGAAAACATTTTTGTTTTAATGATTCCCTCCGCTCCCCCAATTCGCGTATCATATCCGAGGAATTCTGTAACAAGCGTAATGTAACAAGCGTAATGTAAGCAGTCTCTTTAGTGGACCCGTTGCTTTTCTGAGTATTCTGCCAATAAATCGCAGTCTTTGCTTTGTTTTCCCACAACATTAAGTGCGTGATTGTGCCAGTTTAAGTTATTCGTAATTCGCGCCAAATAGATACTTAGCCTACATTATTTTTTGATTGGTTTTGTTCAACTGATGAATTTACAATACAGTATATGACAACATGATCTGCAAACAATCCACGTAAATCGTTTATGTAGAACACGAACAGCAGTGGATCTGTAGCACTTCCTTCGGGGACACCAGACATCTGTTTTACTCGATGACTTTCGCAAAATTACTGCAAACCATAACCTTTCTGACAGAAAAGCATAAAACGCGATTTATTTGAAAACGTCCAGTGTCACCACTCTGTGGTCTTCCGATTACGGCCGTCGTTGTTGTTGTTGTGGTCTTCAGGCCAGAGACTTGTTTGATGCAGCTTTCCATGCTACTCTATCCTGTGCAAGCTGCTTCATCGCCCAGTACCTACTGCAACCCACATCCTTCTGAATCTGCCTAGGGTATTCATCTCTTGGTCGCCCTCTACGATTTTTACCCTGCACGCTGCCCTCCAACACTAAATTGGTGATCCCGTGATTCCTCAGAACATGTCCTACCAACCGATCCCTTCTTATAGTCAAGTTGTGCCACAAATTTTCTTCTCTGCAATTTTATTTAATATCTCCTCATTAGTGATGTGATCTACCCATCTAATCTTCAGCATTCATCTGTAGCACCACATTTCTAAAGCTTCTATTCTCTTTTTGTCCAAACTATTTATCGTCCATGTTTCACTTCCATACATGGCTACACTCAGAAACGACTTCCTGACACTTAAATCTATACTCGATGTTAACAAATTTCTCTTCTTCAGAAACGCGGAAATACTAGTGGTCGCTCCAAAGATACGACGAAAGTGCTGTTATCGATAAGCGCTGCTGCTGCCACGAGACGGGAGTACCGCCAAGACAAGATGTCAAGCAATAACGGCTCGAATACGAGCCGCGCACGGCTCAACATGGTTCGCCTGTATCTCTAGTGAATTTCGCGTTGCAGTTTCGTTTAGACGCAGCTCAGTGTTTACGACGTCTCCTGGAATAAATGTTGCACAGTGATAAAACTTCCAAGGTACATTCAGTGATATACAGGGTGGGCGAGAGGTCACTCCCTAGTTTTAAACGTCCATGAACTTTTGTTAACCCTAGCACCACTAAGGGGAGGGGGGGAGGACAAAAATTTCCCTCATTATTTGTTTTATTTGTGTAATAGTGAACATGCAAGAATTTAGGTAGTTGTAGAAAAATATCTAGAGTATGTGCTGTCATGGTTTTATAATTTTTGTGAACTATTTAAATCTGCCTATTATATTTAAGTGCGGGCAGTTTTTGCCCCCCCCCCCCCCCCCCCCCGCCACCCCTTAGACATCGGTGAGACAACTTTTCTCATTAAAATATTTCTCAATATGGCAGAAAGAAATGCATGACTGCTGGTTCCGCTGTATTGTGTTGCCATTGTCGTTTTGAAATAAATCTCCTTTGTTTTCGAGCAGTTGTACATTACTCGCGGTTCTAATAAAATGTCTCGTTGGTATCAGAGGTTTCTCACAGATGAAGAAGTGTCAGCTATAATATATAAAGCAAGTGAAGGTGATGAAAGTGATCCAGAAGAAGATGATACATACGATAGTGACACAGCAACTGAAAATGAGTCAAGTTCACGGAGTTCATCCCCTGATGAACAGCATGCAGCTGCTTCCAGCATCATTGTTACAGCGAAAAGCGGTAGGGAATATACTACTCCGCCTCCAAGGCAACTGCGCAGTTCTGTACGAAATATAGTGAATTTTCGTGAAGGTTTGGCTCAGAAAGGCTTGACCTCTAATGTGTCAGAATTTTTAAAAAAGTTTATAACTCCCGAAATAATGAAGATTATCGTGGACTAGACAAACCAAGAAGCTCGTCATAAGAGCTTAAAACTTACAACCATAGAAGAAATGTACGCCTTCATTGGTATTTTGATACTCACGGGCACAAATAATGACACTACACTGTCTCTTGAGGACTTAAGAGGGAAAGTACTGGGAAAGAATATCTACATAGCTACAATGAGTCGCATTCCATGTGGAGAAATTCTGCCCCTGATTACATTTGATGATAAAGAAACAAGAACCGAAATCCGAAAGCAGAATAAGTTTTGCCCCCTTCGTGAAGTTTTCGACAAAATTGGCGAAATGTTTGTGAAATACTACATACCAAGTGCAAATCTAACGAGCGATGAAATGCTCTCCCTATTCCGAGGAAGATGTCTTTTTAAAGTCTTTATGAAAGACAGAGCCTGGTGATCATGGCTCATTGATTAGGATGTTATCAGATGCACACATCCGGTATGTTCAAAAATGGAGGCCTATGCACGGAAGAATGAACGACCTGCCGAGGAACGGAGTGCAAAGGCAGTTGTTAGATGCCTAGTGAATCCACTGGCAGGAAGTGGAAAAAATATAACAACAGATCGTTATTGTCCATCCACAGACCTAGCCGAGGAGCTTTACAATGATGACAAGTTAACTTTGGTGAGAACATTGAAGAGTAACAGAAAACACATACCAGAACAGCTAAAGAAGACGCAGGGTCGAGAACTATTTTCCTCAAAGTTCCTATTCACAGGTCTGAAAACAGGCAACGCACCATTTACTTTGGTTTCATACATCTCCAAACTGAAGTCTACCATGAATCCCCCACTTCTTTCCACACAACACAATGATAACAAGGTGGATGAGTCGACAGAGGAAAACATCAATCTCTACTATAATGTGACCAAAGGGGGCATAGACAGCACTAATCAAATGACGCGACATCATTTTAGTAAAACGAGGATCGAGAAGGTGGTCATTACCTCTCTTTTTCACTTTGATATATATTGCCTGTCTCAATGCTGGAACAATTTTCATGATAAACAACCCAAACTGGAATAAGAGGAAGCTCAATGTAAGAAGGCTGTATCTGCTAGAATTGGGTCAACAGCTCGTTAGGCCACATGTGGAAGAGACAGCAAAGAATATGATGGGTTTATAAAGCCTATCATCCCTGCAATGGAAAGTGTTCTTACTGCAGCTGTTCAATCTGTTGAATTTTATTCAACAGATAGATGTCACATCTGTTTGAAGAGTAAAGCACTGAAAAAGGAAAAATACAAGATGACAAAAGTGTCTATAGTTTGTTGCAGGTGTTCCAAGCATGTGTGTTCCACTCATTCTGCAAAAACAATCATATGCAAAGGTTGTGAAATTGAAAGTGAAAGTGAGTAGGAAGGAAAAACTCAATTGTAATTTCTGACTTTGATTTTCTGTTTTCTTATTTGTGGTTTGCTATTGCACGTTCTTTTATGATTTCTTAATATAAGTCTGATGTATCTGAAAGTGTTACTTTCATGATAAAAATATAATAATATTTCTCATATTCATTACTTTATTTACTGTATTTGTATATGTTATAATGTTCCTGATAACTATGGAAAGTGTGGTGCAACCTAGTAAAGAAATTCCTAATTCATTAAATAATAAAAACAAACAAACAAAATGTTAAAAAGTGAAAAGAATTTGAGAGCAATTGGCTTATGGAGAACAGGGTGTCAAGAGATTTTTATAAAAGCATTGCACGTATGAAATTCAGTCACGGTCATTTAAAAAACATTTGCATCGCCCGCGTGTGATAGAAAATCGTCTTTTTACTTGTGGGGAAGAACAAGAAGACATGAACCATGTAATATTAGGATGTCCCCAAAAGGCAGACAGGACATATGTAACACTATATGAACTGAGTGCTATGGAATGGAAAAGCTCCTACTGCATCACCACTCCCTGTCGAACAACAGACGTGAGGGTGTTCCAACTAGTACACACAGCTCTCAAGGAATTACGAATGTCCATGCAATCAGCCACATCAAAATCTAAATCCTGCGAATACCTCAGGGAGGAGGAGAGAACCGGCAACACAAGACCACAGGCGAGAGCGGAGGCTCCGAGGGGGCACGGCAGAAAAGAGTAATTGCATTGCTTGGTGTGTAGTATCTTTTTGACCTCATCCTGATCATCGTAACTACGAAGACGTAATATTACGTCCGCTGGACACTCCCTTTCCACACAAACACCATAAAATGCTTTAAAAAAAGATAAAGATAGAACTAACAAATAAAAGAACCGCACAACGCGAAGGAATTTGCCGAATGGAAAGGAAATCGGTAGATGTGATCTACATGTACAGGTAAATAAATGATTACAATTTCAGAAAAGCCAGACGATTTATTCAATAGAAAGAGTTTCACAAATTGACAAGTCAGTAAACCGTTGGTCCACCTCTGGCCCTTACGCAAGGAGTTATTCAGCTTGGTATTGATTGACAGAGTTTTTGAGTGTGCTCCTGACAGATATCCTACCAAATTGTCCACAATGCTCAAAACGTCTGCAATTGGGGAGAGATCCGGTGACCTTACTGGCCAAGGTCAAATTTGGCAAGCACGGCGAAAATCGAAGTAGAATCTCTCGCCGTGTTCGGGCGACCACTATGCTGCTGAAGTGTAAGTCGAGGATGGCTTTTCATGAAGGAAAAAAAAAAAAAAAAAACAGGGCGCAGAATATCGCCGACGTATCGCTGTGCTGTAAGTGGTATTTCGGATACCAACCAAAAGGGTCTCGCTTTGAAATGAAATGGCATCTCATATCATCACTGTAGCTTGTTTGGCGGTATCGCGTGCGACAGTGAGATTGGTATACCACTCCTGCCCATGGGGTCTCCATACACTCTTCCGCCTGGAATCTCATTGACTAGAGCAGAATTGTCTTCACTCATGAGTCCCGCTTCGAACTGAGCCCATATGATCAGTAGATACGCGTTTGAAGACGCCTCGGACGGCGGTGGGATTCCAGCGTCACCACCGCTTGCCATACGACCCGACCACCTGGAATGATGATCTGGGGTGCCATTTACTTACAATGCAGGACACCTTTGGGTGTCATCCGCGTCATCCTTACAGCAAAGCGGTACACCGATGATATTCTACACGTCGTTTTGTTGCCCTTCATGAGAAACCACCCTTGGCTTGCATTTCAGTAAAGTAACGCCCAGCCGCACACGACGAGAGTTTCCACTGGTTGTTTTCGTGCTTGCCAAACCTTGGCTCGGCCGGCGAGGTCGCCGCTTGCCTCCTTAACTGAAAATGTTTGGAGCATTATGAGCAATACCCTCCAACCAGGCCGGAGTTTTTACGATCTAACGCACCAATTAGACAGAATTTGGCACCATGTCCCACAGGAAGACATCTAGCAACTATGTCAACCAATGCCAAGTCGAATAAGTGCTTGCATAACCGCCAGAAGTGGACCAGCGCGCATCTGACTTGCTCAATTTGTGAAGCTCTTTCTTTCGTATAAATCATCCAATTTGTCTGAAATTGCGGTCACACCTACGGATTCCCCCCCCCCCCCCTCCGCCCCTCCAATCTGGATAATTTCTTACGCGTGCGTCGTTTCTTTTTTCTATTTTTATCTGTCTTTTTTATTTTTATCTGTCTTTTCTTAAATAGTATATTACATCAATAGCAAGCTAAATGTTGAAAGTTCGATTTATCTAGAGTCGGCTGTACATGTTGACGACGTCTCCCCCCCCCCCCCCCCGGTAGCTGAGTGGTCAGAGCGACATAATGTCAATCCTAAGGATCCTGGTTCGATTCACGGTTTGGTCGGAGATTTTCTCCGCTCAGGGACTGGGTGTTGTGTTGTCCTAATCATCATAATTTCATCCCCATCGACCCTCAAATCGCCGAAGTGGCGTCATATCGAAAAACTTGCACCCGCCGAACGGCCTACCCCACGGGAGGCCATAGTTGCTCGACGTTTACATTTATTTATCTTGAAGACAGTGTTACGAGAACAGATGAAAGTGCCTCGGTTCTCAGTGCGAGACGTGGTCAGCGAGCGGAGACGAGCCGCTGTTCGGATGTGGTGTTCCTGCCCGCTTCGGACGGACCCAGCCAGCGGGCACACTGTGGCTGGAGCGCGTGGCGCGACAGATGCGCCGCCAGCCGGGCCCGCACGTGCCGCAGCGGCAGCTGCGCCCGGCCCGGGCGTCGAACCGCGGACCGCACAATGGCGACGCCGCACATCTGGCCCCGGCTCCCCTCACAGCGGCCAAAAGAAAAGAAAAGATCCCTCATCAGCCTCTTTCTGCACGTGCACAAAAAGCAACCGTAAACCGGCGCGAAGCGCTGCTGAGCTGCAACGAGGGAGGTCCTTCTCTCCCACAGATTTTGTCGCTTGCGGATCCAGGTTTCGATTCTCGGTGTGGGGCACAGTTTGTTCCTGTAGTCTCCTGCTATCCCTTCTAAAAACACTGACGGAAAAAATCGCAACTCCAAGAAGAAGTTATGCAACAGAAACGAAAGCTGGTAGACTTTTCTCTGCAACTGAAAGATGATGTCTATTCAAATCTCGTGCCAGTCGGATAGGAGTGGCACCAGAGGCAGGTTGACTTTGAATGCACGCTTCAACGGTTGTGAGCATTAGCTGCTTTTGAGATTGGATGTGACGAACTGATGTTAGTCAAGAGTTTCTTTGATGTGACAAAGGCGACATTATCAACGCCTCACTGAATGTGAGCGACGTCGTGTAGTGCGTCCACGAGAAGCTGAATGTTTCTTCGGGGATATTGTAGGAAGTCTTGGCAGGAACATAGCCACCGTACATGACTGCTGGCAGCGGTGGTCACGAGAATGTATGGTCTCAAGAAGAGCGTGCTGCGAACGGCCATATGACTACCGAGAGAGATCATCCCTTTTGGGGCAAGGCTCCGCCGCATTGTACTTCAACTGCAGCAGCAATTTCATCAACAGTTGGCACAACGAAATGATACAAATCGGCTACTTCAAGGACAGCGATGACACAGACACCTTGTCCGTGCATTCCACTGGCCCCAAACCATTGCCATTTGCGATTTCAATGGTGTCAAGCGAGAGCTCATTGGAGGTCAGTGTGGAGGACTTGTGTTTTCTGATTAAATCCGGTTCTGCCTCGGTGATAGTGATGGCCGTCTGTTAGTAGACGGCCTGTTCAGGGCCAGCAACCAACCTGTCTGCCTGCTAGACTCACTGGATCTACAGCTGGAGTTATGGTATGGGGTGCGATTTCATATGACAGCGGGAGCACCCTCGTGGCTATCCCCCGTACCCTGACTGCAGATCTGTACGTGAGCCTGCTGATTTGACCTGCTATGCTGCCATTCATGAACAGCATTTCAGGGGGTGGTTTCCAAGAGGATAACGCTCGCCCACATACCGCTGTTGTAACCCAATATGCTCTACAGAGTGTCGACATGTTGCCTTGGCTTGCTCGATGACCAGATCTGTCTCCAATCGAGCACATATGGGACATCATCGTACGGGATCTCCAGCGTCATCCGGAAGGAGTATTAACCGACCAAGTGCAACAGACATCGAACTCCATCCCATAAACTGACTTCTGGCATCTGTAAAACACATTTCATGCTCGTGTGCATGCTCACATTCAACATCTGGTGGCTACACAGGTTATTAATGTGCCAGCCTTTTGAATTTTCCATAACTTACCTCGCGCTTATATTAACCAGTGATCTTGCAACTTTAATCACTTAAATATGTTACCTAGACAAATGAAATGAAATTTCAATACTCTACGTAAATTATCATCTGGTGTTGTGTTTTTTTCCCAGTCTGTGTATAACGTGGTGTGACCTCAACTTTTAACGTGCAACGTGCTTATAACTTTAACACTAGAAACTATAAAATATTTACATTGCCTGCGAAAAAAAGTGGAGCACCTAGAAAATATGATCGGATGTCAATGCCAATTCCTACCCGTGTATACAAGGCATCTTCAGAAAATAAGTGTATTATATTTTTAGATCTTTTCAGAAAAGGTGTATTTGGTAAAATTAAACGTTTTTACTATGCTTGTTGACTATTTTTCCACATAATCGCCATTCTGTTCAATACATGTTGTGAGCCGTAGCATGAACTTCTGTATACCCTCCTCAAAGAACTCTCCCGCCAGCTCCTTCTCCCACTTCAGAACCTCGTTGTGCACCTGCTAGTAGGTTGAAAATTTAATTCCACTCATGTGTGCCTTCAGAAAGGCGCAAAGTCAGGTGAATGCGGCGAGTGGTTGAAAACATCCCAACCCAATGAATCCAAGAGCTTCTTGGTGGGTAAGGCTATTCGAGGACGTGCATTGTCCTGCAACAAGGACGCTCCTCTCGTCAGAATTCCCCTCCTCTTCTTTTGAATGTTCCTTTTTACGTTTTTTATCGTCTTTTATGGTTTTTAGGGTCTCAGAATAATGTTGTGCATTGACGGTTCCCTCCTGAGACAAAAATTCGACTAAAATCAAACCTTTTCGTTGCTAAACCTCAGGAATGTTCTTTTTTTTTGCCCGAAATTGTCGTTTTGAATTTTTTGACAGGTGAGCAATTGGTATGGTGCCGCAGTGACGACTGTCTCTATGTTTTGACCGCGTAATGAGGCACCCAGGTTTGACCTGCAGTCACGATAGAGCTCAGAAAATCTCGCCTTACAATTCAAGTCGCTTAAGAAACTCGAGGGCGCTATTAACCCGATTAGTCTTGTGCTGCTCTGTCATCTGCTTTCGGACCCATCTTGCGCACTTTTTCGGTATCCCAGCGTTTATGTGGGCATCTCGTATAACAGGGTTCTGGGGGGTTGTGAAAAGATCGCAGGAATTTCAATCATTGTCAACTCGTAGTCGTTACGAACAGCTTCCTCGATTTTTTGCAGAAGCTCGTCAAAGTGGAAGGTTTTCCACTCCCCCGTTCGTCATGAACATTTGATCTCCCGCCACCATACCGCCTACACCAGTTAACCACACTCGATTTGTTCACAGCAACTTCGCCGTAAACCGTTTTGATTGGCGAAAAACTTTCTGTAGGCGTTATTCTTTCGGCGAGAAAGAAGCGGATCACAACACGTGTCTCATACTTGGCGGGATTTCTCACCGACGTCTTGTACACAATTGGACACTACAACGTGAGTTAACGCACTACCATTTTCCTGGATACTGGCTCCCCCCTCTAGGGGGATCCTCTCTACCACTCATTGTTGCCCACCCTCAAAAAACAAAAAGACCACAGCCCGTTAGTGTCACAGAACGCTTACTTTTTGGACATGCCTCGTACCATCGTTTGGTTTTTAAACGATAAGAGTTGCAATTCTCTGTAACTGGTAGAACGGCCACCAGCGTGCGTTAGCATTGTTCCTGTTCACTGTTGTTGCCAGGCCTGGTAGGGCATATAAGTGCATGAACAGTACCACATGTTGAGTGATCATTCGGAAGGACACGGAGATGCCGCATACTAGTGTGAGATAGCGTTATCAGCCTCTGACAGAGTTTGAAAGGGGCGTTATTGTGTGTCTCGATCAGCCCGTCTGATCTAATCGTGCAATATCCAGATTTGTGTTGCATACGGATGTGATAGCGGCTCGATGTTGAACAGCATGGAAATGTGAGGGCAGGCGCATTCGTCGGCAAGCTTCCAGTCCACCACGTCCGACAACCACACTGGAGCTGCTACGTATTGTGCTTCAAGCACACCGTCGCCGCTTCACATCTGCGCCTGGAATCCGCGAACAAGTAATGGAACCCTTGCAGTACTCTGCATCATTCTACACCACTGGTCGGAGACTATCAGCTGACGGAGTAGGGAATTACCGTCCTATGGGTAGGTTGCCGTTAACAGTACAACACAAACTCGTGTTTGGAGCGGTGCTGATGAATGGCGTCGCATGAGCTGGCCATACACGAGTGGATTTCCGCGATGGGCCACGGATATTTCAGGTGGATTCTTGAATACCTGCAGTCCCCGTCCCGTGGGTTAATGAAGCCACGATCTTCAGACTGTAATGGATCTGGGAGATGTTATTTTTTTTTTACCGTATTTGTCGATACTGAATTGAAAATGTTTTCTCATATTTTTGTCAGAATTTATTATAATTTGTCTTATTATATGTTAATTTACTTCTGTTTTTGAGAGTAAAAGCATATTGATTACTATTAGAAAATGTATCGAAGAATAGCAAAGAAATTGATTGTGTAAAATATCTTTGACGTTGGAGTAGTCTTTGACTATAGTCAGTCCGAGTCGGAAGCTAACTCTTGGTGTGTGTTGACGGAAGAACAATGTGAAGGTCGCAGTCATAAATAATTTTGAATTATGTTAACTATTATTTTTGTATTATCTGAAAAGAAGAAACTACATTGGAAGAAACTGTATTTGAAACACCAAAATGAGAGAAACACGCTGAACCACGTCATTTTCTGCAGCCGACAACGATGCATTGTGGAATCATACTTAGACAACTGAAGCCAAGACTTATATTTGCTTGCAAACGTCTAATGGAAAAGGTACTGTCACGAAATATGGCAAATTTAAGTTTATAAAAAAAATAGTGGCCATATTTTCAACTTGTGCAATAGCCGGGATGCCTTATTTCAACTGGGGACTGTAGCCGGGATATTGTGTTCACGAGATCTTCAACAGTGCTACGAGGAAGAAAATTTTTGTGTGTTAATACCAGTTTCTTCAGAATGTGTGTTACAGTGTTTGTGTTCATCGGGAAGTAAAAGTTTTGGAGAAGAAAAGTTTCGGCAAAAAATATAATTTTCGACAGAAGAAAATACTTCAAGAATTTTGGTCAACAATCACATGGATGGAAAACGTGGTTTTGCAAAAGTAGAAGAGTGTTCCAGATAAGTCACGAAACCCTCGTATTTTGTTAAAACAATATTTTTATCTTGTTTTGTATTGTTGTGTATAAATTTTTGTTCTTCACAATGACTTACGAGATTTTCGAGAGTATTGTGCCTAAAGTAGAAAGTAGTAATTTAATAGACTTCGAACATCAGGACAGGTCAAATGAAAGAGAAAGAACCGATCAATTTGATTTAAAAAGTTTTCTTGTAAATTTCACGAAAGAAATTAAACAATCATTTGACGACAATAAGACATACTGGCATGAAAAAATTGATAACATTTTGTTGCAAGTCCAAGCAGTCAATACCCAAGTGGGTGAGCTTTCGAATAGAGTTGGCAGTGTTGAGGAAAAAATTGAATCTGTGGAAGCAAAAGTAAATGAAATTGATGTTAAATTGAGCGGTGAAATTAATACTGTAAAAATGAGTTACTGGTAGATAGGGAAAGAAATTAAATTGATTTTAATGAGATAAAAGGGGAAATTAAAAATTTGGATGAGAATACAAAAGTTTTAGTTAAAAATGTACAACAAGAAACTGACAATCGTTTGGTTACTCTAGAAGAAAAAGTAGAATGCAATGATTTGGAAAACAAAAAATCTGTCAAAGAACTTAGCAAAAAAATTGAAAGTTTTGACATTGAATTTCAAAGCAAAAATTACAATGTCAACACGTGTAATCTTATATCTAATATTCCAGTGAAGCACTTTTCGGTAGATGGACCCTTACATCCCGTTGATTTTATGCAGTATTGTAAGGATTGTTTTTTACCTCACTCACCACATGAAATAAAAATTAAATTTGTGAAAAAATTCTTGGAAGGGGAAGTTTTGACTTGGGCAAACCAGATTGTAACTTTGGGGATGACCTTTTCAGAATTTGAATCAAAATTTTTGGAAAAATTTTGGGATGATCTTAAACAAACTAGAATCAAAAGTGAATTTTTGAATGGGCGAAACTATACGGAATCAGATGGGAACATGAAACAATTTTGCAAAAGTGAACTTCAAAAACTTATTCATTTCACAAAACCTTTGGATGACTTGATCAAAATTGATATCTTAAAGAGAAGATTGCCATCAGCAATGCAGTTGAGTTTAGTTCATTGTCCTGATAGTAATGTAGAGCAGTTTCTCAATTATATTGAAAAGTTGGATAGGGTAACAACAAGAACACACAGTGGGTTTACTCAGAAAGGTAATGGTCAAAATTGGGGAAATGATCACTTTCAAAAAAGGGAACAAAACAATTATCATGGTGTCAGTCAAAATTCAGGGAGATATAGCAATTTTGAAAAGAAGGACCATAATTTTTATCCAAAACAAGAACAACATTTTCGCGTTAATAATCAACAAAATAGAAAACATTTTAGGGATCAAAATCACAGAAATTTTGATAGAGGTCAGTACAATAGAAACTACCAACAATCAGGT
This sequence comes from Schistocerca piceifrons, assembly GCF_021461385.2. Lineage (NCBI taxonomy): Eukaryota > Metazoa > Arthropoda > Insecta > Orthoptera > Acrididae > Schistocerca > Schistocerca piceifrons. The sequence goes on along the minus strand of NC_060143.1, from coordinate 316,879,319 downwards.
AATGTTTGGCATAGGAATGGGATCAGAAATGTTGATCAGAGACATTGGCAGAACCATAATCAGCAGTTCAAACAGGAACCGGAAATAAAAAACGAGTAGACGCCCCCTTGAAGGTCCGCAAGGTTGAGGCAGAAGGTGAGCGTGATGAAAGGACCAATGGATGTGACTATCATAATCCCAAACAGGTCAGTTCCAAACCTAAGCTATCACATGAGGTCATTAGTTGTTACTTATTGAAGAAATTTCAAGAGGAAAATAATAATGATAATGATAACATTTTCAATACACAAGAACATACAGTAGATAAAAGTAATTGTGATTCATTTAATTTAACAGAGTTTTACACTTGGGCAGAAAAGAACAACACTTTGACATATGATGTAATTTGTAGTAGTTCAGAGATGTGTGTGAATGAAAGAGAGAATGCATGCTGTGAGAATGAAAATGTTGGTGAAAGGGATCTGGTAACTTTAGAAAGGGGAAATAATATTTTGGGGGATAATTTGAATGTGTATGACCTGAATATGTGTAATGATAATGATGTTGTTGATAAAGTTGATAATGATGGTAATGGCATTGATGATGATGTTGAGGAAAGGTATTTCATTAGTTTAAATAGGGAGTTGGGTGTACACATGGTTGAAAATGGATTAAATAGTGAGAATATTATAGAAATTCCCAGGGATGTTACCAGGATGAATAAAGCTCACAAGCTGGATGTATGTAAAAGTGTGAATTTAGATGTTGCTGGTAAAGAATCTGACTACACAAATAACGATGACACATGTATAACTTCTTACCTAAGTGAAACTTTTATAGATACTAATGATACACACACATTTCTTATGAATATACGGCTGAACAGTGAAACTATTTCTATTGACAAGAACTTTAGAAAGATGTTTATTAATGTATGTGAAACTGTATGTCCTGAGTGGTGGAAAAAAATGAGATATGTTATTTTTGAAAAGCTGAAGGATAAGTACTTCAATAGTATACAATGTGATTTGGATGAAAATTCTTGGCTATTTGAGATAATAGAGAGTACTAATGACAATTTTGTATCTTGTGCAAATTTTATAACTGTGACAAATAATACATATAATGGTATACCATATGATTCTGATAAGTATAGCTTTGGGGAAATTGAAAGTGATTTATTACATGAGGATACAGGTTCTGAGAAAAGTGATCAATTTTGCAGTCCTTATATAAAAGTTCAAATTTGGTCATGGATTGGTAAATATTTAATCGATACAGGAAGTGAGATCTCGGGAATATCTGAAAGGTTAAGCAAGAAATTGAAAGTGGGGAAAGATTATGTTGAACTGCCAGTTGTTGGGGTAAAGATAAAAGGTGCTACTGGGAAGAGCAGTAAATTGGTAAAAAGCCAGGCTTTAGCGACATTTTTAATTGAAGGCAAGTTGTTCACACATGGATGTTTTGTAATTCAGGAATTTAATGAGGATTTTCTTTTGGGTATGAACTGGATAGTAAAAGTAAATACAGCATTTGATTGGGTTGGAAGAAAACTTTTGATAGAAACTAGTGAAAGGGAATACATTCAGACAAATTTTGTGAACACACTTGGTGATCAGAGTAATGGAAATTTTGACAGTATTAATTTACTAAAAGAAAATAGATTGGAGAATATTGAAATTCATAGATTTGATACTGATGAAGTTGAATTTGGGAATTTAGTAAATTTGAAAATTTCAGAAACACAAAATTTATCTGGGGAGCAAAAACAACAGTTAGAAAATCTGCTGTTGGAATACAGTGATGTTTTTAGTGACATACCTAGTGATATAAAATATATGTCAAGTTTGGATCTAACTTCGGGTTTTCATCAAGTACCACTTTCGGTTAATTCTAGAAAATATACTGCTTTCTTGTACAATGGTAAGAGTTACCAATATTGTGTTGTGCCATTTGGGTTAAATTCTTCTGTTTCCGAATTTATAAGAGCTTTGGATCATGTACTGGGGCAAGAACTTGCGTCTAAACTGATAATCTATGTAGATGACATTTTGGTTACAGGGAAAAATTGGGAGGAACATTTTTTGATTTTGAAGTCAGTTTGTGAAAAACTTAGAAAAGGGGGGATGACATTGAAATTAGAGAAATGTGAATTTGCAGTTTCTGAATTAAAATTTTTGGGTCATGTTGTCACAGACAAGGGAATTTTGGCAGATCCAGAAAAAATTAAAGCAATTTCAGAAATTCCTATTCCTAAGACTAAAAAACAATTAAAGTCGTTCTTTGGGTTATGCGGTTATTACCGAAAACATATAAGTGATCAGAGTCTGAATGCACCATGTTTAAGTCAGTTACTTAAGAAAAACACTGTTTGGTTTTGGGATAAAAGTTGTCAGGAAGAGTTTGATAAAATTAAGCAAGAGTTGAGGAAGCAACACTTATTACACAGACCTGATTTTAATTTACCATTTTGTTTGAACACTGATAGCAGTAATTATGGGCTTGGAGCAGAGTTATTTCAAGAAAGAGTAGAGATACATTGTACCATAGCATTTGCAAGCAGAATATTGCTCAAACATGAGAAAAGTCATAGAAAATCCACACCCTAATGCTTATCGTTTGGTGCATCCTAAGTCAAACAAATTATTTGGTCTTAGGAATGTTGTCTCTTTAAAACTGTATAAACAGAAATCATAATTTCAAAAATTTAAATGATCTATTATCATCTAAAACAAAAGTCCTCCACTGGAATATGCTTGTTAGAACAAAACTACCTGTACAACCAAGTATGTATATTTGCATGTATAAATTAATAATTTGAAGTCACATGTTAATTTAAACTGATGAAAAAAACCACTGATGTAACAAAGAATAAGAGAAAGATTTATATTTTACTTTTTTACAAAAAAAAGTTTCTAATTTTGGAAGCTAAGTCTTCCCTGTGGGTGAAGGCATGCATGTGAGGACATGCATGCAAAGGTATAAGTTTCAAAACCAATTTTAGATAAAGCCTCATGATATATGAGCAGTTTATTGTTGTTTATACTGATGTTGTGGGGAGCAAAAGTACCCTTCACAAGGATGTGACTTGTAGTAATATTGTAGTAGAGAGGAAAGTGTACATAAATAATTGCAAAAAATTTAGATAATACTGATGTATCTTTAGCTGTACTAAAAGAAGAAAATCATAAGAAAAAAAATACAAAATAAAAAAAACCTGAGTAAAAAAAATTTAAAAAGAAAATCATAAGCAAAAAATATACAAAAAAACCATGACTAATAAAAAAATATAAAAATTTAAAAAAATCAGAAGTTAAAAAAATGTATATGTAAAAGGCAAATATAGAGAAAAACACATTACACTATATATGTCCAGTATCATTTTTACTGTACAATATGTAAGCATAATGAAATTAACATTAATATAAAAAAAATTAATTAAATCTTATTCTAGGAAATGAGTGTTACCTTTCTATTATTTTCAATCTGTATGCTGTATGTTAGAATATTTCTCATGTATGTTTTATACCATGTATATTTGTCATGTTAAATAATTTCTTTACTTGAAATTTTTGTGTGTGGGATTGATGGGGAAGTATCATTGCAACAACAGCAGTAACAAGTCCACAGATTCAAAGAGTCCAAATTTGGTAGAGGCTATCAGACTGCATCATTAATGTACTAATTGTGTAATACAGATCAATCACTGAGTGTTGTCGGGATTTTGTTGTATATGTCCATAACAACAAAAGCCCTGGGGAGCAGTTGTAATGGATCTGGGAGATGTTATTTTTTTTACCGTATTTGTCGATACTGAATTGAAAATGTTTTCTCATATTTTTGTCAGAATTTATTATAATTTGTCTTATTATATGTTAATTTACTTCTGTTTTTGAGAGTAAAAGCATATTGATTACTATTAGAAAATGTATCGAAGAATAGCAAAGAAATTAATTGTGTAAAATATCTTTGACGTTGGAGTAGTCTTTGACTATAGTCAGTCCGAGTCGGAAGCTAATTCTTGGTGTGTGTTGACGGAAGAACAATGTGAAGTTCGCAGTCATAAATAATTTTGTATTATGTTAACTATTATTTTTGTATTATCTGAAAAGAAGAAACTACATTGGAAGAAACTGTATTTGAAACACCAAAATGAGAGAAACACGCTGAACCACGTCATTTTCTGCAGCCGACAACGATGCATTGTGGAATCATACTTAGACAACTGAAGCCAAGACTTATATTTGCTTGCAAACGTCTAATGGAAAAGGTACTGTCACGAAATATGGCAAATTTAAGTTTATAAAAAAAATAGTGGCCATATTTTCAACTTGTGTAATAGCCGGGATGCCATATTTCAAGACCGTTACCCGCAGTTCCGAGAATCGGTGATCCGGCCTCTCAACAGGCACACAAATGGGCGAATTTCAGCGAGGCGAGCCACCCGTGAGTTCTCGGCGAGCCGGTGGCCGACGCGCTACGCCGGCCGAACAAACGCGCTCACGTCGGCTACCCACAATCTTTCTCAAACGTGTTTAAAGAAACTATTCCGTACAAGAGTGATTTTTACTTCAGTTAGCTTTATGTTACCTAAAATGATGAATGTCCGCCCCGATAGCTGAGTGGTAGTCTGCACAGTAGCCGGCCGGAGTGGCCGTGCGGTTCTAGACGCTACAGTCTGGAGCCGAGCGACCGCTACGGTCGCAGGTTCGAATCCTGCCTCGGGCATGGATGTGTGTGATGTCCTTAGGTAGTTAGGTTTAATTAGTTCCAACTTCTAGGCGACTGATGACCTCAGAAGTTCAGTCGCATAGTGCTCAGAGCCATTTGAACCATTTTGAACCTGCACAGTAGCTCAGAGTGTTCGGTCAGAGAGCTGGTTGGCCTCTGTGATAAAAAAAACTGAGTGGATCAACAATGAACTTGAACGGATGTCATGTGACGTCCGCAACGACCAACACAACGAAAAAAAAGTGGTCAGCACGGCGGTCTGTCACTCCAAGGCACCCGAGTTCGATTCCCGGCTGGGTCGGAGATTTTCTCCTCTCAGGGACTGGGCGTTGTGTTGTCCTCATTATCATTTCAGCATCATCAGTGGGAAACCACCATTTGAATCCCTTCCCTAGACACTCATGTGGTGGACTTCTCTGACGAGGCTTCCCCCATGGCAAGACAAATGGTTCAAATGGCTCTGAGCACTATGGGACTTAACATCTGAGGTCTTCAGTCCCCTAGAACTTAGAACTACTTAAACCTAACTAACCTAAGGACATAACACACATCCATGCCCGAGGCAGGACTCGAACCTGCGACTATAGCAGTCGCGTGGTTCCGGACTGAAGCGCCTAGAACCGCGGCCGGCAATGGCAAGACATGCCGTAAGGCAGAACACAAATGTTAAGTCATGATGAAGTGCCTCTCATTTCGCCAATGGTCATACTTAATGTGATATTTCGCATGTAAATAAGACACAGGGTAAAATTCGAAATTTTGCCAATTAAAAATAGGGGTCACAACGATTTTGCGTTTGGTGCTTATTACACCACATATTGGTGCGTATGAAATTTAGTTAACATATCGAATTTTCCTTTACAGTTTGGAGGAGGTCTCTATCACATATGTCGAGAAAATTGGTGACATGTGTCAAACTCATTTACTACCGCGCGAGTCAGCATCAAAACACCCCTCGTATCTCATAAGCGGTTCGAGATATCTGAATGAGATTTTGACAAATCATAGCACACAAAAAGAAGAGTTTTTGCCGTACGGTAAACAAACCGAACTTTTTCATATACTGCGATATACGAGTAACTGCAGACTTTTGCAATAGAATGATGTAATTTATAAGAGTCCTTGGTAGCTAGTGAAATGAGAATAGCATGGCTTTGCAAGAACGTAAGTGAAGAGATTACAGCTTTGTAGCTATACCGAGAACATTCCATTTCGTAAGTTTTTGACCTGATTTGTCTTCAGTTCTTTGTTTAATAAACTGCTATTTCAGGATTCCTTGGCATTTGCAATGTCATTTGGATTGTTAGTGTGGTGACAGTGTGTAAACTCCACTTTGTTGTGACGAAACAAATTTTAACATGACAATCAGAAAAATTTTGGTGATACTCGAAGTTCTCCGTAAATCAATGAGTGGTTGTCAGGTGTCAGTAAGTTTCAGTTGCTATAAGTGTAGTTAAGGGGATGAAGCAATGACCACCTCGAAAAACTTATACAACTGAGCCGTTTGTGAAAACTAACATAGAAACATTACACAAACAAGAACTTAAAACATATGGGGTCCAAAGAAATAGTTGAAAAATTTATGGACCAAAGTGTTACAAAAACTAAGAACATTGTCAAGGGAGGGAATACCTGGAAAAAAAATGCAAGCAAACAGCGTTTACTGATTTGAGTGAAAATCGGACGTAGCGCACTGATCAGCCACAACATTATACCACCGACCTACTATCGATATAAACTCGTCCAGGCGATAGCAGTGTTACCTGGGCGAGGAATGACCGCTAGTCAGACACATGCATGGCGTATGTAGTATTAGTGAACGTGCTGTCCCTGTGTAGAATGGGGAAGGCGCGCGATCTATCTGAGTTTGACCGAGGGCAGCTTGTGACGACACGGAGCCTCGGCACGAGCATTTCGCAAACTGCACGCCTTTCCGGGTGTCCGAGGAGCGCTGTTACGAATGTCTTCAACGCGTGGCGAAACCAAGGTGCAACCACGTCGAGACGTCGTGTGGTTGGGCGACCAGAACTCATTACAAATGTCGAACGTCGTAGGCTGGGCTGACTGGTAAAACAGGTCAGTCGGCGAACTGTGGTGTAACTAACATAAGACGTTAACGATGGGGAGAATACAAGCATGTCTGAACAAGCAGTGCACCGAACACTCCTAATGATGGGACTCCGCAACCAACGACCCATGCGTGTGACACCACGACATCGGTAACTAGTACTGAAATGGGCGCGTGACCATCCACGCTGGACGTTGGCTCAGTGGTAGAGCGTTGCTCGGTCTGATGAACCGCGATACTTTCTTTATCATGCCGATGGGACGGCGCGAATCCGTTGTCTTCCAGGGATACAGCTCCTTTACACCTGTACTGCAGGACGGAGACAAGCTAGAGGTGCCTCCATTATGATCTGGGGAGCATGAACATGAGCATCGATGGGTTAAGTGGAGCAGAGTGACGACCATATGTCGATCATGTTTCCCGACGGCAGTGACATTTTTCAGCAAGTAGTGCGCTGTCTCACAAGACCAAGAGTGTGATGTGATGGAGTGGTTCGAGGAACAAAGTGACGAGCTCCAATTGATGGTGCTGCCTACCCTCCCCCTCCCACAATTCGCCATATGTAAACCCGATCGAAAACATCCGGGATATGATTGAACGTGGCGTCAAAGCTCATCGACCCTCCCCGAAATTTACGGGAATTAGGTGACTTGTGTGTGCATGTGTGGTGCCAGCGTCCTCCAATGACCTATCAAGGCCACATTGCTTGCATGCCACGACGCCTAACCGCTGTTATCCGTGCCAAAGGTGGACATACCAGCTATTAGTTAGATGGTCATGATGTTCTGGTTGATCGGTGTGTGAAGTAAGTAACATCAACTCGTTTATAATGAATTGTTTTTACGTGCAGAAAACAAACCAAACTGTAAATACGTTTATTTCAATAAATCTGCACGCAGTTACTGACAAAAATACACATTTTCTTGTAGTTTAAAAGACGGATTTGAAATACCTTCAATGATGGAGGTCTCTTGAAAGAAGCGTATGAAAGGGATGGAGGAGAATGAGTTGTATATATCAATAAAATGTTGCTCGTACTAATGTTCATTATTGTAAGCTATCACCCATAACTGTGTTATGCCCATTATGTAACAGGTATTGCGAGTTAATATACTTTAAAAAGGCTCATGCGGCCAGTGACTACCACAGTTTTCTTCCTAGCATCGTCCATGCTTTCTCCCGAAGATACAAATAACTTTAAAAATGCAAAAATGTACTAGAATGAATAAAATTCCCGTAAAACTTCGCACTGTACAGACGCGATTCCTGAAAGTCGTCGCCTGTTGCCTCTAGCCCATCGTACAACCTCGGGTCCGCGTGTAAATCACGAGAACCCGCCGATATGCCTCCACACTCGAATGGACCCGGGCTGCAGGCACATCGGGGAGCTAGATCCGGCGACCGGTGACTGCACGTTAACGGCGAACGAAGGACTCCAGATCGGCGGAATATATTCGTCACAGATATCCGCGGAACTGGCCCGCGGCCCTGGCCCGCAGCGGAAATCCGCTCGTGTATGGTCAGATCTGCACAGATGCGAATCGCAGGTCTGCTCTATCCCGGATGACAATCGGTGACGAGTAGGCGAAAATGGCGCCGATCTGGAGAAAGCCCCCTTTCTTCCAACGTCTTGGAGAGACACAGTTGTGTTACTTCTGGTGTGGGGAGCCATTTGGTATGACCAGGACATGGCTGAAAGTAATTGACGTAGCTCTGACGGCGCAACAGTAGGTTGTACATCCTGACGCCTCACGTGTTACCTCTCCAGTGACAGTATTGTGGTAAGGTTTCTATTTTATTTATTTATTTATTGCACGTTTCTTTAAGAACTGTCGTTGTGATGCTGATATACTCTTATGGACGGCGATTCCGAGCTCGTTCCCTGATAGGGGATCAGATCGAACATCAGCTCTGTCCCAGTAACACAATTACAGCACTACAGGCCAGCTGGCTACAGGAGAAGATACAGCGACGGTGAGGCACCATTCCCAAGCAAATTACAGGGAGTTCAGCGTTACACAGGTAAGTGGTCTTACACCGTCAAGTACTTTGTATATTTAATTTGAATTTGTAATCACTAAAATAACATTACATGCCGTCTTAAACCGTGAAGTTCGATTCCGCTTCCTCTTTCATTTTCCGATGCTTCATTTATAGTCACACAGTTCAATTGTAATAAACTGTTTAGTTACTACAAATATTTTAATCTGATAATAATAATTTGCTTACTTCAGTGAATAGGCCCTACTACATTGCTTTAACATAATGTCAAGCAAGTTTCATTTAAGAAAGATACAGCCTTTTAAAAGAATATTTCTAAGAATTCGAGAAGTACATGTGTCATGTAATTAATTTCAGAGTGATAATAACAATAAATTTTCCCAACTTTGATAACATCATAATTAGCACGACATAAGATCGAAGTGTTCATTCACAAGCCTCAGAATTTCACTCAGCACTACGATTGTGAACACAGAATCGCAAACTATTGCTACACGAGCGTGTTTTCTGTCGTTTCCGTTTACTTTTGGGAGTTTCCACAACCCGTCCACATGAGAGCTCTTTAAGATACAGGGTGTTTGAAAATGAATATACTTGTTTTAAGGCTTTGTAGCACTTATTGCATTCAACTTACAATTATAAATAATACTTTAAAGAAAATAGCAACTCAGAGAGCTTTTCTTAAAAGTGTTCAAAGTACCATTCGCCACACATTGAGTCGATGGTCGAGTTCTTCCCAGTTCTTGACTAGTGTGTCTGGAGTCACTGTTGCAACAGTGCCGTTCCTAAAGTTGGACAGATCTGTTGGTAGCACAGGCATATACGTGTGATCCCTTATGAACGCCCAAACGTAAAAAACCGAATAGCGTCAGATTGTGTGAAACATGGAGGTCGCGCAAAACAAGTTCTGTCGTCCGGTCCCTTGCGGTCAGTCTAGCGGTCGGATGTAACGTCGTTTAACCAGTCGCGTACTGAGTAATGCCAATGAGGTGGTGCACCATATCCCCGCCAAATATTGTTCCATGGTTCGGCTTCTTCCAAATTAGGAAAGATCCACCATTGTAAGGCATCAAAATAAGAAACACCAGTTACAGTTGCTTCACCGAAACAGAAAGGCCCATAAACTTTCCGTCGGCATATAGCACTTAAAACATTCAGTGTAGGGGAGTCTCTTTGCAGCTGTACAATCTCATTGGTATCTGATGACCCCCTAATGCATAAATTATGTCTGTTCACATCTGAACTTAGTTGAAGTGCGAATTCATCACTAAAGACAACAAGATCAAGAAAATCTTTATCGTCAAGCAACAACACGGCACGTAAACCGTAACCTGTAGGTATTAAAGCTTATAACAACTGCAAACGATAAGGACGTAGTTGTAAGTATCTCGCTGAAAGTCTCCACACAGACGTCAGTGGAACTGCTAACTCACTACTGGCCTTCCTAACTGATTTCTTTGGACTGCACGTGAAAGTCTGTCACTCGTTCAAACGTTCTTCAATCACTCATGGTCGATTCATACTCTTCCGTTAGCGCAAAGGTATACAAGCAAAAATGTTTGAGTTGCTGTTTCATTTAATGTATGATTTACAACTGTAAGTTCAATGTAATATATGGCGCAAAATTTTAAAACCCGTATTTTCATTGTGAAACGCCCTTTACGTTAATGCATATTATAGACACAAACGAAAGGCGCGAATAAATAATCCTAATAATTTTAATAAACACAGGTACTGAAATCAATGGTTTCCCCGATACGACGTATTCACAAGTGCAGTCATGAACGTGTTATAACTATCTTTATGCGTAAGGCTACGTTTTGATTTTTTGTATGGGGATATTTAAAAGCTTTGGTGTATTCCAGCCCTTCGATAGTGGCACTTAACTCCGAGAGTGGACTGTGGATGGTTGTCAATGCATGTGAAGTACATCAGGGATTTTTGAACGTGAACATGCCTCGAGGACTAGATGTGCCGAAGCGTGTCTTTACATGAACATTGGCCATGTGGAACAGTTGCTGTAATCTTTTTGCTTCGAATCCATGTCTGAGGTTTGGATCTTCACGGATTCTGTTGTAAAGCTGTTCATGAAATGACATGTAATACGTCATACGTGAAGACCGTCGACTTCGGACCTATGTTTTTAACACCGTGTATACAGAACTGTAGCTGTTTTTGTGACAAGGACCAGCTAAGAATGAAATTTTCACTCTACAGCTGAGTGTGCGCTGATATGAAACTTCCTGGCAGATTAGAACTGTATGCCGGACCGAGACTCGAACTCGGGACCTTTGCCTTTGGCGGGCAAGTGCTCTACCAATTGAGCTACCCAAGCACGACTCACACCACGTCCTCACAGATTTAATTCCGCCAGTACCTTAAAGCTGTGAGGATCTGCCAGGAAGTTTCAAGGACCAGCTTAATTAGCAAATTAACCATCTGAAATACGGGGTGGTTCTAATTAAACTTCGACTAGTTGCGCCAGTGTAGACGGAAAACTACTTACCGTATAGGTACTCAAGTTTTGTAGGAATGATGTTCAGACCGTGCAGTGCAAGATTTATGTTGTTAGTAGTGTTAGTTTCATGACGTGCTGTTAGGAGTCTGTGCCCCTGTGCGCGTTACAGTTGCAGACAGTCAACATGGTTCTGGACAAGGCGAGCCGTTTTATCAAAACAAGAGCAATAGTGCTACTGCCCTTCGGGAGTATCGACTGACTGAAGCGATACGGAGGGGTGATCTTTCCGCACCGAGGTTGAAGAACGTGATACGGAAGTTCGAATTAATTGACGACTCGGGAAGCCGGCCGCTGTGGCCGAGTGGTTCTACGCGCTTCAGGCCGGAACCACGCGACCGCTACGGTCTCAGGTTCGAATCCTTCCTCGGGCATGGATGTGTGTGATGTCCTTAGGTTAGTTAAGTTTAAGTAGTTCTAGGTCTAGGGGACTGATGACCTCAGAAGTTAAGTCCCATAGTGCTCAGAGCCATTTGAGCCGCACTCACGAGGAATCTTCCACTAGTAAATTCGAGGGACCCTTAGACAGAGGATCTTCTTACCCGGAGGTTCGCGCGGTTCTCCCCCGTCGGAAGTTCAAGTCTTTCCTTGGGCATGGATGTGTGTGTTGTCCTTAGCGTAAGTTAGTTTAAGTTAGCTTAAGCAGTGCGTAAGCCTACGGACCGATGACCTGAGCAGTTTGCTCCCATAGGAACTTACCACAAATTTCCAATTTTCTCCCTGACAATGAAATCTGGCCCGACATTTACCTTCCTACTAAGCACAGTTCCACCCCTCCCATTCCACATCATCAGTGCTCCCTTTTTCTTTCCACCCCCAGCTCTCCCTAGCCTTCTGTCTCTACACCTGTTTCCTCCCTTCATATTATGGCTTACCAACACCCTCAACTATCCTTTCCTGACTATTCAACATCCACTCAGTATCCATTGTTATTACTCATCAGTCTTCCTTCCTTGCAGGCTCTCTCTTTCATCCTACTAGACACCTAACGTAGTCCCTCCGAGCAATCGACCATTCTGTGCAGCGAAGGGCTTTCAGCTTTTATATCACAGTACAGTGCTTCATTTTTAAGATCACAGTTTTTACAATGTGTTTGAAATATTTTAAATGTATTTTTATCATTTTCGTTTTACCTTTTATTCTTCTTGCTTTAAACTTTAAAAAAAGTTGGCAATGTGCGGGTGGGATACGCGTACTGAGGATTCCGTACAAACTTAATTACATATTTAGATAGTTAATCTATCCAGGGAATTGAGATATCAGCAATGTTTGCTTATTATCGGTACCGACACTGGCAAGATATCGGTCACGGTAATTCCAAGCAAATATCAGAACCTCCACAGAAGTTTGTGAGACTAGCCCGGACATAGAAGAGAAGCAAATAGAGAAGAGTTAGTAAAATGCTTTTTATTTAGTTTCGAAAACATGACTTAAACTTATTTTTATGTTTTCATGTGGTGTTATTTTTCTATTATGGTTTTATCGCACGATGCATACCGTGTAAGTTCTAGTGACCAAAAGATATTTTTATCTGATATAAATAATACATAACAGCTTTCGGATGTTCTTCTTTTACTTCTGTTGTAAGATCTTGCTTTCCAAATTTAACGGGAAGTATCCTATAGATTTTAATGAGTGAGTTTGCGACTGTCAAAATATGTGACATAAAAGACCTATCTTTGGATTGCGTTGACGTAGAAGCTTACATTTTTTCCACCGACAAGGGACCGTAGAGCTTAGTATGTGACATAAATTTCCTTGATAACTCTATCCATTCTTAACAGTCGGACGAACAGACAAACAGACAGCCAGTCAGACAACAAAGAAATCCTATAGGAGTTCGTTTTTACCTTCATTAAATTGTTTACAAATTTTAAATTCATTCGTAAATGTCTCACTTTTAATTAATTGTTTTTCGTCTTTGTGTATGTCGAGCAACGGCCTTGCCGCAGTGGATACACCGGTTCCCGGGAGATCACCGAAGTTATGTGCTGTTGGGCGTGACCGGCACTTGGATGGGTGACCATCCAGGCCGCCATGCGCTGTTGCCATTTTTCGGGGCGCACTCAGCCTCGTGATGCCAATTGAGGAGCTACTCGACCGAATAGTAGCGGCTTCGGTCAAGAATACCATCATAACGACCGAGAGAACGGTGGCTGACCCCACGCCCCTCCTATCCGCATGCTCCTCGGAGGATGACACGGCAGTCGCATGGTCCCGGTAGGCCACTCGTGGCCTGAAGACGGAGTGCTTTGTGTATGTCACATATCGTTTGGCTGAAGAGCGGTGTGATTGTACAGATGTCTGTCAGCCCACAACCCCCATCCCCAAACCGCTCCCATGGGCGAGGAGAATGCAGTAACAATGACTTTCTTGCTGTCCTGGTTTACTCAACTCAACTCAACTACTTGTGGTTCTGCCGTCCTACCTGTCCACTGCTGTGACGTGTCGGGTTTGTTGTTGACAGCAGGTAGGTCAGCCTCTGGTGTGGCACTGAAGTTCCCGCTAAGGCAGCAAAACCAACCACTTGAGCACGCCCTCACTCAAGCAATTGAATAGCATTCAGTGTTAATCATAGCTAGTAATTTCTAGTATCGCTTTCCACTTTCAAGGCTGTTAGTTCAAAATGGTTCAAATGGCTCTGAGCACTATGGGACTTAACTTCTGTGGTCATCAGTCCCCTAGAACTTAGAACTACTTAAACCTAACTAACCTAAGGACATCACATACATCCATGCCCGAGGCAGGATTCGAACCTGCGACCGTAGCAGTCCCGCGGTTCCGGACTGCGCGCCTAGAACCACTAGACCACCGCGGCCGGCGAGGCTGTTAGTATTCTAGGTACTTTATTTTCCAAAAGTTAGCTATGAAATTTGGAAACTATATGTAAAAAGATAAACGTTTCTACAGCGACGGCAAAGTACGAGGGCTAGTTTTGGAAGGTTCCATCGGTCGTGAAATGAAAAACAGTGAAAATCAAAAACGTTTTATTTGCAACATTTAGCTGAACCTTCCAGCTACTTCTCGACTTAGTTGCCGCTCGAGCTTTCAAGAGGACAGCGCCTAACCATCATCACCGATTTCATTCAGATTTATAATACGGGGTGTTCAAAAAGTCTCTCCGCAGTGCCGTATGATTGTTAGCCGCGTGTGCCGTATGATTGTTCGCCTGCCTGGGTTTTTCAACGAAACAATAAACGCACCACAATACTGCAATGATGTTCTGTACCCATTCATAGGAGTACTTGTGTTAAGTGAAATACTGAACGGTTATTTTCAACAAGATGGCGCAACCGCGCATACAGCTCGCGTTTCAATGTCACTGCTTGCTGATGTTTTTGGTGATCGCATAATTTCACAAGGACCTGGGCCTCCACGATCACCTGACCTAACACCACCTGACTTTTTCTTCTGGGGTGCAGTGAAAGTGACTGTCTATAAAAACCGTCCAAATTCTATCGATGAATTGAAAACTGCAATATACACTTTCACTGCTTCTGTTACAGAAGAAATGTTACAGCTTGTGTTTGGAAACATGATTAGACGAATTGAATTGTGTATTCAACAACGGGGGGGACACTTTCAACATTTAATGTGAAAATTTTTAAGTGAAATGAATACTCAATAAATTAATAAATTGTATTTCACTGACTTTCATTTCTGTATATTCACTGCAGCATACGGCACGAGCGGCTGACAATCACACGGCACTGCGGAGAGACTTTTGAACAGAAGTGGACAGAAACGAAAGTGACAGAAGAGGGAATTTCAGGTGGCTAACTGTTTAGAAAGTGCGTGCCCAGAAATCGACAGGCTGCTGAATCGAATCTCAGATACACCATGGATTTTCCAGTCCTCTTTTTAACTTAGCTTTCACCTTTCAACGGTGTGAGGAAACATCTGAAACAACACGTGGTTCGGATTCCACGTCAAACTGTAGATCCTCTTTCCCTGATTGGATAATTGGGGTAGGAACAACGAACAGTTCTGGTCGACCTTCACGTAATTCATCATAAACATAGGCACGACTACGACGAAATTCTGCAGACCAACTGTAACAATCTTCCCTGAAGGTGGTTGATTACCAGAAGCTGAACGAAGTAATTCGAGGTTTATGAAAATCGCAAAAAATCGCGCAATGGAAACCTTGACGTAAAATTTCCATTTTTTACAAATGTATTTAAAAGCGTGTTCTTGTGGTTGTGTTCGTCATTCCGAGAACTGGTATGATTCTGTTCTCCACGCTGTTCTATCCTGTGCAAGAATCTTTATCTCCGAACATATACTGTAACTTCCATGCTCCTAAATCTGCTTACTGTATTCATCTCTTGGTCTCCCTCTGCGGTTTTTACCCCCACACTTCCCTCTAACACTAAACTGACGATTTCTCGAGTTTTCAGAATGTGTCCTATCACAGGTTGCGCTACAAATTTCTTTTCTTCGCAGTTATATTCAGTACCTCCACATTAGTTACGTGATCTACCCATCTAATCTTCAGCATTCTTCTGTAGCACCACTCTTCGAAAGCTTCTATTCTCTTCTTGTCTGAACTGTTTAACGTCCACTTTTCACTTCCATGCAAGACTACACTCAAATCAAATACCTTCAGAAAAGACTTTCTAGCACTTAAAATTATATTCGATTCTAACAAATTTCTGTTATTCAGAATTTTTTTTGTTGCCATTCCATATGTTATACCCTCTCTCTTTTGACCATCATTAGTAATTTTATTCTTCGAATAACAAAACTCATCTACTGCTTTCGGGATCTTTTCTAATTGTCTCAGAATCGCCTGTCTGAACTCGATTGCATTCCATTACCCTTACTTTGCTTTTGTTAATGTACGTCTTATATTCTTTTACGACAATGCCCATATCGTTCAACTGTTGTTATACATCCTTTCCTGTTTTTGACTGAATTACAGTGTCATCCGCAAACCGAAAAGTTTTTATTTCCTCTCCCTGAACTTAAATTCCCCTTCCAAATTTCTCCTCGCTGCCCTTCACAGCTAGCTCAACGTACAGACTGAATAACACTGGGGACAGGATACAACCCTGTCTCACTCCCCTTCCACCACTGCTTCCCTCTCATGCCCTTCGACTCTTACAACTGCCGGCTGGTTTCTGTGCAAGTTAAGTAACTTCTGAGTCCTTGTATTTTACTCCTGCTACCTTCAGAAAATTAATGCGTATATTCCAGCCAACATTAGCAAAAACATTTTTCAAATCTACGGATGACTCAAAAATAGGTTTGTCTTTCCGTAACTTATCGTCTCAGATGAGTCTTAGGGTCAGTGTTGTTTCACGTGTTCAAACATTTCTTCTAAACACAAAATGATCTTCCCGAAGTTGATAACTACCAATTTTTTCCATTCTTCTGTGAATAATTCATGTCACTACTTTGCCAGCCATGACTTACTAAACTTATACTTCGGTAATAGTCACACCTGTCTTCATCTGCTTTCTTTCGAACTGGAATTACGTATTACTTACATTTTCCTGGAAGTCTGAGGTTGTGTCTCCTCTGTCATATATTTTGCACACTACGTGGAATAGTTTAGTCATGATTGACTCTCGCAAGGATCCCAATAATTCTGAGGAAACGGCTTCTACTCCAGGAGCCGTTTTCCCATCGCATTTTTGCCTTCATTTCCCTTGTATAGCCCTACTATTTTTCAGCTTTACCTTCTTTTCTCAGTATTGGTTTACCATCTGGCCTCTTGATATTAATATAGCAGCTTCTCTTTGCTCAAAAGGCCTCTTTCAGTTTCCTTTAGGCGGTACCTATCTTTCCCCGAGTTATACGTGCTTCTATAGACTTAAATTTATCGTCTAATCATTCGTGCTTAGCCATGTTGCACTTCCTCTGATTCTAATCTTTTAGACATTTGTATTCCCTTTCGTCTGCTTCATTTGATGCGTTTTTAATTTTTCTCGTCTCATCAATGAAATTCAGTTTCTCTTGTGATATTAAAAGGTTGCTATTAAGCCTGTCTCTTTAGCTATTTGGTTTATACGCTAATAGCAAAGAAACAGAACTAATTTGAAGGCATGTCGACGTGTGGAACTATAAAAGCCGGATGTTCGAGAAACAAAACCACGATTAATGCTAGAAAAATGTATTTTTTTTTTTCGCGGTGTTTTTGTAAAAACGTAAAAGGCAGGCGTCATATATTGGAATAATTGGTGGTGGTACCTCCCTCTTTCCATGGCAAGGACAAAACGTAGGAGCGCTAAAAAGTCCTCTAATTTCTTTCCCATCATGCTGTTTTGTGTTTTGTTAGCACCGCGACGCACGGTTTCTGAGAACTCTGTTTTCCGCTCTTACAAAGTGGCTTTACGACATCTGCTATCGGGAAATAACTCACGGAAATGTTTCGTCAGTTGCAGAAGCAGCTGAAACTCATAATGGGGCTATACTGTGGAAATGAGGCCACCACCTGCCTCATTTTAATAATGGCCGAGGTTGTAATATTCAAAGTCCCGCAATACTTCGGCAGACCCTTGTAACTAGCCGCGCCATTTGGAGTGCAGCTGTTTGTGTATTCTTGTCCCGTGGCGTGGCCATCTCGAAAAAGCGATGAAACAATAGGGTCGGAGTCAAGGAACAGACAAATGAATAGTTTATGTAATACATTTTGCCCTTCCGTGACACAGTTAGCTCACGACACAATATATTTAGTTATTGATTTTGTCACTCATTTGGTGACTGATCTGCCCATTGATTTGGACATTGGGTTAGTCATTAACCTGGACCTTACTCCCTGTTCTTGGAGATGTTCTCAGTCGAGCATACGGTCGCAGGTTCGAATCCTGCCTCGGGCATGGGTGTGTGTGATGTCCTTAGGTTAGTTAGCTTTAAGTAGTTCTAAGTTCTGGGGGACTGATGACCTCATAGTTCCATAGTTCCCATAGTTCTGAGAGCCATTTTATTTGAGTCGAGCAAACACAATTTTCTTCTTTTTTTCCCAAGTAATGTTTCAGTGGAATCAACGTATCTTTTATGCTTGTTGTTTGGTTTCTACCAAATAACAGGAAATAATGATTTCTACTGTCTATATACGTAGACTTTCAGTTTTTGAAGTAAAGAATTCGTAGACTGAAGACAAAACAAAAAAATCCAATAACTTGTTAACAGATTCTGTTGTCTCTTTAGCTTTGTCTACTTTGCAGTACAGCTCTGTCACTCTTTTACAGAGAACAGAGAAGTTAATATAGAAAGTTTATTTGAGAGAGAGAGAGAGTGTGTGTGTGTGTGTGTGTGTGTGTGTGTGTGTGTGTGTGTGTGTGTGTGTGTACGCAGTAAGTGCACAAAAAAAGAAAGAAAAAATCAATTTTTGCTGTTATTACATAGAAAGCAAATAAAAAACACTGAAGATACTGTAACTTCAGCGAAGCATGTCTGGGTGAAATGCAGAACATACCCAAAAAGAAGTTTATTTGTAAACAATCACTCACGCAAGAACGAGCTTCTAGCTCAAGATGAAACAGACTTTATGTCTTCATGTATTTGTCAACAGGACAGAAAGCTAGAGTGAAACCTCAGCGACCTATTAAATAGCTGTCAAGCTTATTCAAACTGATTCATCTTTCGGTGGTCTTTTTGGTTTTCACACAACTGATTTAGAGTTGGATATCGGTTTCTTCCAAAAATCTATGTAGAATAACGTAGACTGCTGGGCGCAGGTATGATACGGATGTTTCGTAGCCGTCGTTGGGAGGAGGTATTTCTGCTTTGATTGATGTTGGCTAAAGTATGTCACACTTTGTTTAGATATTGAGCATCTCAATATCACACGGCTGTGGATCACAAGTTCATCTGCGCGATGATATTTCGTCGAAAATTGAAGTGGTGAGGCCGTGGCTGCATAAAAAATCAGGTTAATTAAGCAAAAACCGCAACGAGCCACTGTTAACCCAGCAGCAGTAGCGTGACAGAGATCGCAATGTGGATAAACTTATTTTTTTTGCTTACCGTAAAGAGGCACGTTCAAACAACAATAGTAAAGTATTGATCTTTGAAGCGGAAGTCGAAGCTGAAAATCGCTAGGTGACACATGTCATCCGCGTGACTACGCAAGAGTTAACAATTCTATTTATCGGGAAGAAATAGCGCTGTTAGTTTCCTAACCGAGAGGTTCATCATCAGACAGCTGTTCACGTTTAAATTCACTCACTTACGCTGCACATTTTTACTTCGACGTTTTTGTTTCTGAAAAAAATTTCCTTTGGGTTATGATGCCATAAAGCAAAAAAAAGTTATGTAAAAAAGAGCTATTTTGTTGTAACTGGACTTAATAATGAATTAAAACAACTTTATATGACAAGAACTGGATGCTGTTTTTACGTTATTTTAAAATAACCTGTATTTTTACATAGCCACGCTCTCATTATGTCAATTTTCGACAAAACGAGACAGAGACTCATTGATCACTTCACTGGGGTAAAAGACTGCAGCCTCCAAAATTCTGTCTAAAGGATGTAACTTCTAGTATCGAGTATCGTCAAATACGCCGTCAGGCCTGTCACACCAGCATCTACTGGAGACGAGGCATCACAGTCCAAAAGGTAAAGTTCATTATTGTTCCATTACTGCCCACCGTAACATACAGATAAAAGTATCTTCAACCACTCCTTAACCACAAGTGTTTCCCTGGGGTGGCGAATCAGGGACAAATTAAACCACCACCAAGAAAGGACGTTGTCACAGCACCTACTAATTACCAACCCATTTGCATTCTTCCAAGGCCTTAGACTTCATAGCCCACGGCCAGCTAACGAACTACCTAATGGCAAATAATCTACAAGAGGACTACCAGTCAGCTTTCCGTAAACATTACAGCAGAACACTGCCGTAATAAGGGTAACAGATGACCTAAAGCTTGCCGTGGTTTCAGAAGAGGCAACTATAGTGTGCTTCTTACGCTTAATAAAGCCTTTGACACTGTCGACTTCCACATTTTGCTTACCAAATTTAGCCTCCTAAATTTCTCGCCAAGTGAACTACAATGGTTTCACTGATACCTGACATCTCGCCATCACTGCGTCATATCAGGCACCACAAAAACCGCAACGGAAGCGGCTGGTATCAGGCGCCTCCCAGGCTTCGGTATTAGGTCCTATACTCTTTTTCATTGTATATTAGTGATGTGTCATCAGTTTTGTCATACTGCAAATAACACATGTTGGCTGATGACCTCCGTTTGTATCTAAGGGCAAAACCAAATAAAAACTGAAGACAACTACCGAGGATCTCACCTACCTGTGTACACTATCAAAATTGGTGCAGGGTATTGTGTTAAACCTCAACCCATCCAAAACCGAAGCGATATTGGTTGGTCATTCTAGGCTCACTAGCCCGAAATATCGGTAATCCCTACCATGTTTACCCTAAACGGGACAAATATCAACTTTTCTCCAGTAGCAAAGAACCTGGAAGAAATAACAGGTGACAATCTGTATTGGACTGAGCACGGATGTACAATTTACAAGAGGGCATCAGCATCTCTCCATGTTCCACAAAAATATAAAAAGCCCCCCTTTGAACTGAAAAAGAAACTACTTATAGTAACGTTATCCTGCGAGGACTTTCTCAGGAGAGCTCCAGAGCCTGGAATTGGTTATGAATGCCTGTGTTCATTATATCTGTGATGTTTCACTCTTTGATCATATTCCCCCATCATATGCACAGCTATCCTGGCTGCGTGCAGACAAGTGCAGAAGTTTTCCAAAATCCTTTCTGTCCCACTCCACTGTTCAGACCCGGCCGTAGTGGCCGTGCGGTTCTAAGCGCTGCAGTCTGGAACCGCGAGACCGCTACGGTCGCAGGTTCGAATGCTGCCTCGAGCGTTGATGTGTGTGATGTCCTTAGGTTTAACTAGTTCTAAGTTCTAGGGAACTAATGACCTCAGAAGTTGAGTCCCATAGTGCTCAGAGCCATTTGAACCATTTTTGAACCACTGTTCAGACACTTTCTCGAAGACCTTCTCGGTACCAAGAACCCGCCTCTGGAATAACCTCTCGCATTATATTAGAGGATTAAATAATATCTACAGCTTCAGAAGATTGACGCAATTAAAATTGTTACCATTATCCCTACACGTTTTCGTTACCCTTGTACATCCTCCTTTCCACCAGATCTATTCTTATATGGCGCTGTCTCCTTAAATTTCCATTTTCTAGAACTCGTTATATCAGAAAAATCTATTTTGTATACCTGTAAGTTCTTTTCATATATTATTGTTATTCCTGCCATTATTATTATTATTATTATTGTTATTTCTTTCTTGTCTCAGACGTTATGTCTGGTTAAAAATGGAAGGTGACACGGACCTTGATCAAGCGTGACTTCCTTTTAACTGTTCGGTATATGTTACATTGCATTTAGGAACTTTCGGGTAATTGAACAAGTGTCAATAATTACAGATTTCTGTAGTTGTATATATAAGTTTGGATGCAGCTGTATTGCATTGATGTACTGGTGGATATTGTGTGGTATGACTCCTGTAGTTCATAGTATAATTGATATAATGTCAACTTTATCCTGATGCCACATGTCCTTGACTTCCTCAGCCAGTTGGATGTATCTTTCAATTTTTTCTCCTGTTTTCTTTTGTATATTTGTCGTATTGGGTATGGATATTTCGATTAGTTGTGTTAATTTCTTCTTTTTATTGGTGAGTATGATGTCAGGTTTGTTATGTGGTGTTGTTTTATGTGTTATAATGGTTCTGTTCCAGTATAATTTGTATTCATCATTCTCCAGTACATTGTGTGGTGCATACTTGTATGTGGGAACATGTTGTTTTATAAGTTTATGTTGTAAGGCAAGCTGTTGATGTATTATTTTTGCTACATTGTCACGTCTTCTGCGGTATTCTGTATTTGCTAGTATTATACATCCGCTTGTGATGTAATCTACCGTTTCTAATCGTTGTTTACAAAGTCTGCATTTATCTCTTGTGGTATTGGGAACTTTAATAATATGCTTGCTGTAATATCTGGTTTTTATTGTTTGATCCTGTATTGCAGACATGAATCCTTCCATCTCACTGTATATATTGCCTCTTCTTAGCCATGTGTTGGATGTGTCTTGATCTATGTGTGGCTGTGGTAGATGATATGGGTGCTTGCCATGTAGTGTTTTCTTTTTCCAATTTACTTTCTTGGTATCTGTTGATGTTATGTGATCTAAAGGGTTGTAGAGGTGGTTATGAAACTGTAGTGGTGTAGCTGATGTATTTATATGAGTGATTGCTTTGTGTATTTTGTTAGTTTCTGCTCGTTCTAGAAAGAACTTTCTTAAATTGTCTACCTGTCCATAATGTAGGTTTTTTATGTCGATAAATCCCCTTCCTCCTTCCTTTCTGCTTAATGTGAATCTTTCTGTTGCTGAATGTATGTGATGTATTCTATATTTGTGGCACTGTGATCATGTAAGTGTATTGAGTGTTTTTAGGTCTGTGTCACTCCATTTCACTACTCCAAATGAGTAGGTCAATTTTGGTATAGCATAAGTATTTATAGCTTTTGTCTTGTTTCTTGCTGTCAATTCTGTTTTCAGTATTTTTGTTAGTCTATGTCTATATTTTCTTTTAGTTCTTCTTTAATATTTGTATCATCTATTCCTATTTTATGTCTGTATCCTAGATATTTATAGGCATCTGTTTTTTCCATCGCTTCCATGCAGTCGCTGTGGTTATCCAATATGTAATCTTCTTGTTTAGTGTGTTTTCCCTCGACTATGCTATTTTTCTTACATTTGTCTGTTCCAAAAGCCATATTTATATCATTGCTGAATACTTCTGTTATCTTTAGTAATTGGTTGAGTTGTTGATTTGTTGCTGCCAGTAGTTTTAGATCATCCATGTATAGCAGATGTGTGATTTTGTGTGGGTATGTTCCAGTAATATTGTATCCATTATTTGTATTATTTAGCATGTTGGATAGTGGGTTCAGAGCAAGGCAGAACCAGAAAGGACTTAATGAGTCTCCTTGGTATATTCCACGCTTAATCTGTATTGGCTGTGATGTGATATTATTTGAATTTGTTTGGATATTAAGTGTGGTTTTCCAATTTTTCATTACTATGTTTAGGAACTGTATCAATTTAGGATCTACTTTGTATATTTCCAATATTTGTAGTAACCATGAGTGGGGTACACTATCAAAAGCTTTATGGTAATCAATGTGTGCATAGTGTAGCGACCTTTGTTTAGTTTTAGCTTGATATGTCACCTCTGCATCTATTATCAGTTGCTCTTTACATCCTAGTGCTCCTTTGCAACACCCTTATTGTTCTTCATTTATAATTTTGTTCTGTGTTGTATGTGTCATTAATTTCTGTGTAATGACTGAAGTTAATATTTTGTATATTGTTGGTAGGCATGTTATGGGGCGATATTTAGCTGGATTTGCTGTGTCTGCTTGATCTTTAGGTTTCAGATAAGTTATTCCATGTGTATCAGGGAATGTGTATGGGTCTGCAACGTAACTGTTAAATAATTTAGTTAGATGTGAATGTGTTGAGGTGAATTTCTTTAGCCAGAAATTTGCTATTTTATCTTTTCCAGGGGCTTTCCAATTGTGAGTAGAATTAATTGCTTGGGTGACTTCATGTTGCAAAATTATCACTTCAGGCATTTGTGGTATCATCTTATATGTGTCAGTTTCTGCTTGTATCCACCATGCATGCCTGTCATGTTGTATCGGGTTTGAACATATGTTGCTCCAGAAGTGTTCCATGTCTGTGATGTTTGGTGGATTGTCTATTTTAATGTGTGTGTTATCTATTGTCTGGTAAAATTTATTTTGGTTTGTGTTGAATGTTTGGTTTTGTTTCCTTCTATTTTCACTTTTTTTGTATCTTCTAAGCCGTTTGGCCAATGCTTTTAATTTCTGCTTTTTTTCATCTAATTGCTCTATCACTTCTTGTTGTGAGATTTTATCTAACCTTTTTCGTTTTTTTCTGACATTTCATTTCTTATAAATTGTGTTAGCTGTCTGATGTCTTTTCTCAGTTTTTCTATTCTGGTCTGTAGCCTGTGTTGCCATGCTGGTTTTGTGGGTTTCTTCTGTGTGTTGGTTGGTTCTGATCTCTGCCTAGTGTGTATATTTACTGTAGTGAGTGCTCCTACATAAACCAGTAGTTGTAACTCTTCCACAGTTGTGTTTTCATTTATTTTGTTGTGTATGATGTGTTGATAGTTTTTATTGTTGTTTCGACTTGGTTATTTGGTGGTCTATGCAAGAATGGTCTAATGTCTGTATTTGTGTCTTTGTATTCTATAGATGTCAGCTGAAATTTTTCTTCTATATCTAACATGTGTGTCACTTCGTGTTCTATTTGTGCTTGTTCTGGTGGCTGTCTTAAGATTTCGTTTTCCTCTGACTGTTTAATTGATGTGTGTTGTTCTTTATTTGTTTCCTCTGGGATGTTTGAGTCCATTACTGTATTTTCTTCTTCTTCTGATTGCACATTATTTTGGTCCAGTATTTGTTGTACTTCTTTGATGTTTTCTAATTCTGACTGGGGTATCCCGTTATTTTTGATTATTACACGGATCTGATCAGCTAGTCGTTGTTCTGTTAAAAATTTTAATTCTGGGTATCTGGTAATAAATGTTGTGTATACTTGTGATCTGTATCCAGTTGTGTTGGTTCCTAGGTTTGTTGCTTGGTAATAACAGAACATGAGGTGTCGGTTAACTTCATCTGACCATCTCATCCTCTGTCTTTGTTTTCCTTCTAGGGTGGTTGCAGGAAGCATATCCTGCAAAACACCTCTATTTGCATTTGAATCATTTTCCAGTTGGCTAGCAGTGTTGTTACCATTGTGCGCGGGCATAGGGTTCAAGCGTCGTCCCCGACCGTGACGGCGCTTGTCCGCGGCTTCTTTAGTTCTGTCCTGAACCAACTAATCACACTAAAAGGGGGGGGGGGTTAGCCCTATCAGTGGTTTGTTCTTTTCGTCGCCTTTTACGACTCGCAGAACATACATATTATTATTATTATTATTATTATTATTAACGCTGTTTTTGTTGTTACACATATAAAAAGTGCTGCATCACCGTGGTTCTAGGAGTTCCTTAACCTTCACAGAAAACTGGAGTGATGAGGTCCCATACTCCTCGACAGAGCGTAGGGGACGATGCGGGAGAACCGCACCGCCGTACTGGGCAAGGTCCTAGCGGAGGTGGTTTTGTCATTGCCTTCTTCCGACCGTAATGAGGACGAATGATGATGATGATGATGATGATGAAGACAACAACACCCAGTCATCTCGAGGCAGGTGAAAATCCCTTGACCCCGCCGGGAATCGAACCCGGGACCCCGTGCTCGGGGAGCGAGAACGCAACAGCGAGACCATGAGCTGCGAACTACAAAACAACACTTCAGCTCTCTTTATTGCTCATGAGAACAAAAAATTGCAAGTTGTACATTAATAATCTAGACTTCCTGAATTTATGTTCCAGACGCTAACACGTCCTCTTGTATTGATATATGCCTATATTCGGCGTGGCATAACGTCCATTAGATCCAGGCACTGCTGGTCCAAATTGCTCCACTCCTCAACGGCGATTCTACACAGATCTCTCAGATTGGTTGGTGAGTCCAAAACCAGCTCTTTTTAATAAATCTCAGGCATGTTCGATACGATTCAAGTCAGGAGAACAACCTGGTCATTCTAATGTAGCTATTTCGCTATCATGAAGGAACGTAATCACGAGAGGTGCACAGTGAGCGCGAGAACTATCGTGTATTAAGACGAAAGTCGATACGGTTGCACTATACGTCGGAGGATGTCATCCCAATATCGTATAGCCGTTTGATTGCCTTCAATGATAACCAGTGGTGAACGTTGGCCTCATATAATGCCACCCCGAAACATCAGGTAACCATCACCTTGCTGCACTCGCTGGACAGTGAGCCTACGACGTTCAGGCTTACCATAGTGCCTCCAAAAGCCTCTCCGACGATTGTCTGGTTGAAGGCGTATACGAGTCTCATCTGCGAGCAGAACTTGATGGCAATTCTGACGAGTCCATTCAGCATGTTGTTGGGCCCGTCTGCACCGCGCTGCTTGGTGTCTAGGTGTCAAAGCTGGACCTCCTAAAGGACGTAGGGAGTGAAGTTGCACATCATGCAGCCTATCTCGTACAGTCTGAGTCGAAACACGATGTCATGTGGCTGCACGAAGATCATTATTCAGGCTCTGAGCACTATGGGACTTAGAACTATTTAAACCCAACCAACCTAATAGACATCACACACATCCGTGCCCGAGGCAGGATTCGAACTTGCGACCGTAGTGGTCGTGCGGTTCTAGACTTAAGCGCCTAGAACCGCTCGGCCACAACAGCTGGCCATCCGAGTCCCAATCTGATGTAAGTCATTGTACATGCGTGGCCCTTTGATGATGTTATCTCAGTTGACAACTTTTTTTTTAGTATGAGGGTATTAAGCTGCGTTTTGCATGTTGTCATCTCTTTGTCAGTAGGGAGAAATGCCACATTTCTTCTCATTCTTGTCAAAGATTGGCTTCTTACGGAAAAGGGCTGCCTGAATTATTTAGTGTTGTTGTGAAACGTGATTTCATACTCTGCTTCACCAATTGTGGACATCAGAGGTATACTACCGTAAGTGACAACAGTTGACTAACTTCACAGGAGAGCACGAAGAAGCTGCTGCGCCTTGGATGTTGCTGCCTCTGAAGCAACTAAAACAAACAGCTATGAAAGGCTTTACTTACGTCCTTTCCTGCTAGTATCTATGTGTACGTTATCTTTTTGAATATTTTAGTGAATTTTATTGGGGGGGGGGGGAATGACTTATGATATTTTCTCTCTCAGAAATATGGTTGTCTTTATTTACACTTGATGCATTATCAAGGTGCTTATTACAATAGTTTGCTATCCATTTTTCTTTTCTTTTTTATATTTGTATGTGTTTATATTACATAGGATTATTCTACTATATGTGAGTGGGAATATCAGAATTACTGGTATTGAAATTAAGAAATAAAAGCAGTTACACGTGTTGCATACCAGTAAGTAAAAGTTATTCTGTTTACGTTCAAAAATGCAGTCACAAATATTATTTGATGAGTAAAGTTTAAGTAAACAAAACAAAAATAACAATTTTAATCATAATGATTTACTTCTAGAAACTAAAGTAAGTACAATTACTTTAAAGCGTGTGACAATGACGAACTTTCCCGTCCAAAGTCGGTACCCATTAATTAATAAATTGAAAGAGAGAACAAAAACGCGATATATAAGTACAGATTTCATTTGTAGAATTATCTGAAAATATCTTCATGGTGTTCAGTTCCTTCTGGGTCTTTCTCACATTATGTTCATATGGTCTGTAGTATACTTGAAAACATTGAGGCATCCACCTTAGTAGCTTTACTAAACCTTCATAGCGTTTTGTAGTTATGGGTCTGACAGTATCTCGTTCTTCAGAAGGCCATACTGTCTTTCTTGTCCTCCGTTCTTCATCAAATAGGAAATGCACTATCAAATGTTTTATAGAAAACAGAATCTGAATTCTCTGCTCGTAATTGTAGATGGACTTGTCTAACCAAAGATTTTTCTGATGATAAACGTTTGGTTGTCCTTTTAACATTATAAGCCTTTCGTCGTCCGTTTTTATCCTTTAAAAAGACTTACAAAGTATTTGAAATCTGCCATTTTCATGTGATATATTTCAATCAATTCCTTGAAGCGACATTTGCGAACAAACTGTTGCCAATCCCTCGGTGTCGTAGTTATGGTATTTGCGTTCAGTTTGTTTTTGTTGTTCAAAAACAGCCTGGGCACCATCTGCCGCCATAATATGTCCTTTCAACAAAAATTTATGGTTGATCACTTTAAGATTAGGGACACACCCCAGATTACAAAAATATTACAGAATCATGGGGCCGTTACGAATCTGATCTTCACAGTTATCAATCCATATCGCAAGTTATTCGATTTCAGTTTTAAGGAGGTTAGCCAGGTTCACTTCAGCCAACAAGACGACACTTCTTTAGGCTCGTGACATGCGACTGTTCCATTCCACATGCAGCATAGGCTTTCTGCTCTGCAGCATCAAGGATTGTCTGATTATTATGTCCAAAGCTTTCATAAATAAAACCTACTGTAATTAGTACGATGTGCTGTTGGCAAACATTTCTGAAGATCTAACTTCACAACTTTTGTTTTTGATCCATATTATCTTGATCGATGTTTGTCAAAGGTCTTGCTTTTGTATCTGATGTCTGCTTCTGACATATGGGATTTGGAATTTGACTTAATGTGGACTGCTTCGCTTTCTGTTACATCATTTTTTAGTTTCACCTATGTGAGCTCGTCACAGCCATCGCAAGTACCAGTACCAGGTTCCTTAAAGACTAAGTCCATGTGTATCTCATGTTAAAGAAAATGAAGACTGAACATTGCATACATGGGATTCTTTATTTGTTAGCAACATATTGAGTCCCTCAATAACGTTGTCATGAGGTAAGGACACAAGCACCCAGTCCATTCGCAGTGTTGCTTCCCTAAGTAAGAATGCAAAATACCATTATCACGCAAAACGTGATGAATTTTACTGAATGCAGATGACACACTGAGTAATAGAGATGTACCTTTCACTGATAGTATGCGAAACAGTTGTGCCATTTCTGCACATTCCAGCCACTTACTTTCGTCAGAAGGAAGAGCTGTTTCTGTAGTTGCGTTAGACTCCGAGAGTTTCGAAGATGTTAATACTATCGCCTGGCGCTAAAGCCCCAAGATAATTATTCTCCTAAACTGGAGAATGTACGTTAAGTGTTTTGTTACTTTTCACTATAAAGAATAATATCTTACACTCTTTAACAGCTACGCAACTGACTGAAGGAGCTTGGTTGATGATGGATTGTGATTGTACGATAGAAATTAGCTTTTCAAGTACGTGAAACACTGACATATTTGCTTAAATGTACCAACTTTGGCGTTACTTCCTTGATCCTTTTACTTCTGCGTCTAATCGTGTCCATTTTATTCTTAGACACCGTCGTAAAATGCTGCTCCAATCATCAAAATTTATAGCAATTTGCTATTTTTACGTGATTAGTAATGAGTATTACAATACGGAAGTAACATATCACTGAGGGTTAAATCTTCCTAACGGCCAGTACGACAGGGAGAGAAGCGGACGACATTCGGCTCAGTTGTGTGTGTTCACATTTAACCATTGTTTACCGCTATTCTGTTACGGTCTTCAGTCCGAAGACTGCTTTGATGCAGTTCTCCAAGCTGCACTAACCTGTGCGAGCCTCTTCATGTCCGAATAATTACTGCAGCCAACATCTTTCTGAATCTGCTTGCTATATTTATCTATTTGTCTCCCTCTACATTTATTACCTTCCACATTTCCCTCCAATACTAAATTGGTGATCCCTTGATGTCTCAGAAAACGTCCTGTCAACCGTTCTCTTCTTTTGATTAATTTCTTTTCCCCCAAATTCTATTTAGTACATTCTCATTAGTTACGTGATCGACCCATCTAATCTTCAGCGTTCTTCTGTAGCTGCTATTCTCTTCTTGTCTACACTGTTTATCGTCCATATTTCACATCCATACATGGCTACACTTCGTACAACTACTTTCAGAAAAGACTTCCTGACACTTAAACCTATACTCGATGTTAACAAATTTCTCTTCAGAAACGCTTTCCTTGCTATCGCCAGTCTACATTTTATATTCTTTCTACTTTAACCATCATCAGTTATTTTTCTTCCCAAATAGCAAAACTCATTTACTACTTTAAGTGTCTCATGTCTTAATCTAATTCTCTCGGCATCACCTGATTTAATCTGACTACATTCCATTATCCTTGATTTGCTTTCGTTGATGTTTATCTTATATCCTCCTTTCAAGACACTGTCCACAGCATTCAACTGCTCTTCCAAGTCCTTTTCTGTCTCTGACAGAACTGCAATGTCATCGGCAAATCTCAAAATTTTTATTTATTCGCCCTGAACTTTTCCTATCCTAAATTTTTCTTTGGTTTCTTTTTTTGTTTGTTCAGTGTACATATTGAATAACATATTGGATAGGCTACAACCACTTCATTTCTTTCATGCCCCTCGACTCATAAGTGCCGTCTGGTTTCTGTGCAAGTTGTAAATAGCCTTTCGCTCCCTGTATTTTAACCGTGCTACCTAAAGAATTGCAAAGACAATATTTCAGTCGAAAGCTTTCTCTAACTCTACATATGCTAATATAACAAAGCTGAATTTCTTCTCTTTGAAACATACACACACAACGATTTACCAGTAAGAACGTGCGACTTCAAAAAGCCAAATCCATAGAAACCTCAAAATTGTCATTTTTGCACTTACGATAGTTTACCTCTGATGTCCAGAATTTGTCTGTCACATCGTTTTGAGTGATGCCGGAGTGTTCTTTGATCTAAACTAACTGCACACATTTATCTCATTTGTAGAGATGTCTATTTGTGTCCAATGCTTGAAGGTTCCATTGCTGATTTTCTCTAACTCTACAGTACTTCGATAATCACTGACCGTGCGGAATACATTGGACTGATTAGCTGGGTACCGAAGAGCTTTCTTTGATTTCAAAGGCATCGGCAGCCAGTCAAATAGCTGGCTTCCACAGACAGTTTGAACATTTTCATAGCTTGCGTATCTCCGCAGTATAAGGACAACCTTTTCTATTTGTTGATTTTGAACCAACACTACTCTAAACAAGCACAGTTAATTTCATTTTCCGGATAATTAGTGGCTAGTGTTTCCCATCCTGCAAATGAAATCTACTTTAAGGATGGCTTATGAAGGGTAAGAGCAGAAGACTACCAAACTATTATTCTGGACGTATTAGCTGGAAATAGTTGGCAGTCGATGCACCTGTCCAAAAATATATTTTGGCAATGGAAAAACTGAGATACCGAAGTACGAATTGCTGAGACCGTTTTCACAATATTTGCCACATTCTGCCTACAGAGCTTTTCCATCATTATCATGGAAATATGGTGTG
This sequence comes from Schistocerca piceifrons, assembly GCF_021461385.2. NCBI lineage: Eukaryota > Metazoa > Arthropoda > Insecta > Orthoptera > Acrididae > Schistocerca > Schistocerca piceifrons. The sequence goes on along the minus strand of NC_060143.1, from coordinate 316,847,999 downwards.
TCGTGCGTCCCATAGGATTCAGTCCATGGTACATTACTTTTCATCTGTATATAAATAATATTTCATTTGCGTAACTGCTACAGCTGCCATCTACTCGTTGAAGACATTAAGTTGTATCCAACCGCGAGCCCTAAGAACACTGCTTCTACCATGTCAAGTATGTATGGTGACCTTTGTTCAGTATCGCGATTAGCATAATGCTTCAGCCTTAAACTAAATCCTGAGAAGTCGTTAGTGATCCGTATATCGCGCTGAAGTTTGTTCAGTTAATATTAGCTCCTCCCTTACTCCTTGATAGTGATGAAGGGAATCCTATCTTGCCTAAACTCAGTTTAAATACGTAGAAACAAATGTCCTCTTGAAGTAAAACAAAGATTAATCCTTTCACCAATCCTGTCTAATATTTTCTACTGTTATGTAGCTCAAAACGGCGAAAACTCCAGGTGATTCGAGCTAATCAAAAATCCTTCAATGAGATATGTATGAAGCATTCCGTCGTTTGGGTATGACTGTCACTCTTAGGCTGAGTTAGGCTGGTTGTGACAGAACGTGCGATGTGATTTTTATACATATTGATTTCTTCGTCGGTTTCTTAGTCATTAGTGTCCTCTAAACCTCTTGTTGTACACTATATGCACCTATAATTGTTCAATAACTGCAGTTCCATGTCTGATACGTCCAGCATCTTGTCTATATCTACGCATAAAGTTAAATATTTCTGCATTTCTTTCTCCACTTCAGCTGTTAAACTTTGGCGTTACCTACCTTTTAACTATGGCCGACGTAAAACAACTCTGCGTCCGAGATGAGATTAAAAATTAGTTCTTACCATCAGCATAGCTTTCCATAGCTGATGTACGATATACGTAGTACTGTTACCAAGTCTTTTAGCAAAAATGGTAAGTGTTTTGGCAAAAGTATTAAGAAGCAACCGTGAGGTATTGGATAAGCAGCTGCAGACTGGTAGACGCACTGTGGCGACGTGTGAGTCAGAACAACATAGATTGCTCGGCGAGAAACTGCTTCACGCAGCGGTAATGACTGTAGTGGGACTGTTGATGTCACTGCAGCAGGGCCAAGTCTTCTGTCATTGGCGACGTGACTAGGTGCCAGGTTTTACTGAAACAAATGGGCGTCGGAGCGATAAAATCAAACTGATCAGCCAAAACATTATGACTACGTACCTAATCGTCAGTATGTCCACCTTTGGCACAAATAACAGCGCCGAGGCGTCGTGTCATGGAAACAATGAGGCCTTGATAGGACTCTAGAGTTTTCACTTCATTTGCACACACAAGTCACCTAATTCCTATAAATTCCGGGGATGGAGGCTATGATATCTACCGCGACGTTGAAGCACATCCCACGTGTGTTCGATGAGGTTCAGATCTGGCGAGTTGTAGGCCAGCACATCAACTGGAACTTGCCACTATGTTCCTCGAACTGCTCCATCACACGCATGGCCTTGCAACACGCCGCATTATCTTGTTGAAAAGTGTCGCTGCCGTCGAGAAACACGATCGTCATGAAGGGGAGTATGTATCTGCAACGAGTGTAGCATACTCCTTGGCTGTCATGGTGCCTTGCACGAGCACGACTGTACCCATGGATGCCCACCTGAGTGTTCCCCGAAGCATAATGGAGCCGCCGCCAGCTTGTCTCCCGTCGTGCAGTATAGGTGTCAAGGAACTGTTCCCTGGAAGACGACAGATTCGCGCTGTCCCTGCGGTATGATGAAGAAGGTATCGGTATTCATCAGACCAAGCAAAGCTCTGCCACCGCGGAAAAGTCCAGTGGCTAAGGTCACATGCACATTTCACTGGTAGTTGCCGATGTCGTGATGTTAACATTGGCACATGCATGGATCGTTGACCGTGGAGGCCCGTCGTTAGGAGTGTTCTGTGCAGTGTGTGCTCAGGCACACTTGTGTGTGTGTATGTGTGTGTGAATTTCTACGGAACCAAACTGCTGAGGTCATCGGTCCCCAGACTCACATACTACTTAAACTAACTTACAGTAACTTATGCTAAATACGAGCCACACACCCATGCCCGAGGGAGGACTCGAACCTCCGGAGGGAGGAGCCGCGCAATCCGTGACATGGCGCCTTAAACCGTGCGGCACACACACTTGTACTCTACCCAGAACTAAAGTCTGATATTAGTTCCGCCACGGTTCACCACCTCTCCTGTTTTACCAGTCTATTCAGCTTACTTCCTCAGACATCTGTAATGGTGGGTGCTGCCCAATATAATGGCGTCTGGACGTGGCTTCACTATGTGTTGAAAACATTCACCACAGTACTCCTTGCACGACCGACACGTCCTGCTGTTTCCGAAATGCTCGCACCAAACCTCCGGGACATCACAATCCGCCCTCGGTCAAACTAAGGCAGTCGCGTGCACCGTGCGTGTGTTCCAGTAGCAGTCACTCTTCGCCAGGTGACGTTGCTATCGCCTGGACGAGTTTATATCGATAGTAGTTGAGTGGTCATAATATTCTGGTTGAACAGTGTGTCTCTGTATTTTAATGCAGGGGCACTTCACATCACTGGAGTCCAGCAGCACCACCACCACGACGCCAGGGTGACGCCAGAGAGCGAGATGGCTGGGCATCACCAGCAACTGCCACGAATTCGAGGCCAGATTTTGCCTGCCGTCGCCAGCACTAAGTGCCTCCCAGGACCTGGTGCTACAGCACCACCAACATCCCATCAGCACCTGCAGCTGCCAGCATTAAGTTCCCTCTCTGGGACTTTGTTCTACAGCGCCAGTCACCGTCTGACACTTGCAAAGGAGCAGTGGGTCGAATCTCAAGCACAGCTGTCACCAAACGCGCCGCCGTGGCTGCATGCGGAGTCGAGGTGCCGTCTCAGGCGGCATCGTCGATGGAGCAGTAGCGTGCTGCTGACATCGCAATCGTGGTTTACAGTGGTCACCAGGCGCCCGTGGGCATGCCGCCAGCGTTGTGGGTCGCCTACGCAGCAACCTCTCACCACGGTGGAAGCTGCCGCCCGTACCCCAACGCCAGCAAGTCAGCCGAACGAGACGTGTTTTGCCTCGCCGAGGCACGACAAAGCGTATAGCGAGACTGAACAAAAGCCATCCTTATTGTCGGTAGTCACCACCAACACTCACCACTCTGAGTGCAGCTGCACACTTCGTATGTATCGTCCTTCTGCCGAACTAGCGCAACTGCCACACAGAGTACTGTCCCAGCTTTCCCTATCCCCGTCAATCACTGTTTTTCTTCTTTCTCATCTGCTAAATCTATCCTATTTTTCGCTTCTTTCTACCTCAGTCGAAATTCCCCAGCTTTCATTCTTTCTACTGCTGCCTTGTATTTCCGTTAGTATGTAATTACTATCACTAGAGAATTATGACGGTCCGAACAGGACTTGGAAGGCCTAACAGTACTGAGCGACCGCCGTTTTATTCACAGTCGATGGTGTCACTGGTTGCGGATATGGAATGACATGCGATCAGCACAACGCTCTCGTGGCTGTTGTCAGTTTTGGTGACCAGAGCCGGTACTTCTCAAATAACTAGCTCCTCAGTTGGCCCCACAAGGACTGAGTGCAGCCCACTTGTCAACAGTATTCGGGAGCCCCGGACGGTCACGCATCGAAGTGCTAGCGAAACGCGACAGTTCTTAACTTCGGTGATCTGACGGGAACAGGTGTTACTATTGCGACAAGGCCATTGGCCACTAGAGATATAAGCTATAAACCTCTTAGTGGTTACTTATTTTTATCGTTTCAAACACTGACCTACAGAATTTTCCCTGTCAAAGACAGCTCAAACTTTGTTTATTACCCACAATATACAAGCCCAACGCAATCTGACTGCTATACAATAACAACTTGGCTTCAAATAATTAACATGAAAGAATGGTCCTGAATTGGAAGAAATCATAACAATAACCCATACTTTTCATAAGTCACTTACCTCACAGAAAATCTTCATTACACGAACTACAGAAACTACAGCAAGCAACAACTACAACAACTACTACAAGCAGCAACTACAGCCAGCTAAATAAAAGGATTCTAGCTACTAGGAGGCATATGGTTAGCAAAAGAAAGATTTTGTTAATGAGCAAGCAATGTATATATTACCTTATTCAAGTGACATCCAGTTCCAAAAATTATGTAGTTGTCGATAATTCCACTACCCAAACATTACCAACTGCACTCCTGGAAACTGAAATAAGAACACCGTGAATTCATTGTCCCAGGAAGGGGAAACTTTATTGACACATTCCTGGGGTCAGATACATCACATGATCACACTGACAGAACCACAGGCACATAGACACAGGCAACAGAGCATGCACAATGTCGGCACTAGTACAGTGTATATCCACCTTTCGCAGCAATGCAGGCTGCTATTCTCCCATGGAGACGATCGTAGAGATGCTGGATGTAGTCCTGTGGAACGGCTTGCCATGCCATTTCCACCTGGCGCCTCAGTTGGACCAGCGTTCGTGCTGGACGTGCAGACCGCGTGAGACGACGCTTCATCCAGTCCCAAACATGCTCAATGGGGGACGGATCCGGAGATCTTGCTGGCCAGGGTAGTTGACTTACACCTTCTAGAGCACGTTGGGTGGCACGGGATACATGCGGACGTGCATTGTCCTGTTGGAACAGCAAGTTCCCTTGCCGGTCTAGGAATGGTAGAACGATGGGTTCGACGACGGTTTGGATGTACCGTGCACTATTCAGTGTCCCCTCGACGATCACCAGTGGTGTACGGCCAGTGTAGGAGATCGCTCCCCACACCATGATGCCGGGTGTTGGCCCTGTGTGCCTCGGTCGTATGCAGTCCTGATTGTGGCGCTCACCTGCACGGCGCCAAACACGCATACGACCATCATTGGCACCAAGGCAGAAGCGACTCTCACCGCTGAAGACGACACGTCTCCATTCGTCCCTCCATTCACGCCTGTCGCGACACCACTGGAGGCGGGCTGCACGATGTTGGGGCGTGAGCGGAAGACGGGCCTAACGGTGTGCGGGACCGTAGCCCAGCTTCATGGAGACGGTTGCGAATGGTCCTCGCCGATACCCCAGGAGCAACAGTGTCCCTAATTTGCTGGGAAGTGGCGGTGCGGTCCCCTACGGCACTGCGTAGGATCCTACGGTCTTGGCGTGCATCCGTGCGTCGCTGCGGTCCGGTCCCAGGTCGACGGGCACGTGCACCTCCCGCCGACCACTGGCGACAACATCGATGTACTGTGGAGACCTCACGCCTCACGTGTTGAGCAATTCGGCGGTACGTCCACCCGGCCTCCCGCATGCCCTCTATACGCCCTCGCTCAAAGTCCGTCAACTGCACATACGGTTCACGTCCACGCTGTCGCGGCATGCTACCAGTGTTAAAGACTGCGATGGAGCTCCGTATGCCACGGCAAACTGACTGACACTGACGGCGGCGGTGCACAAATGCTGCGCAGCTAGCGCCATTCGACGGCCAACACCGCGGTTCCTGGTGTGTCCGCTGTGCCGTGCGTGTGATCATTGCTTGTACAGCCCTCTCGCAGTGTCCGGAGCAAGTATGGTGGGTCTGACAAACCGGTGTCAATGTGTTCTTTTTTCCATTTCCAGGAGTGTACATCCTTTCTCCTCGTACAATGTATGTCCTACCAACAATGAGTCTCCACGAATGACATATGTCCAAGCTGTCCGCTCGCTAGCTTCTAACTGCTAATCCTTCCAACCACAGAGTCTATTACCGAGGGCGCAGAGCGCTGTCAGCGATATTAATGCAGTTTATAGGGCTGCCAACATACAAACATATTAACAGACTACTTACAGCTTAATAAAATGTTAATGTGATTAAAATGACTGTACTATCATAAGAGTCCTCACTCTTATTACTGGCACTGGTGTATCATGCACTGTGCACATTGTAACGTTAACTCTTAGAGGATGACTGGCTGCATATAATAAGGGTGTATGAGGTCCTGCACTTCTAGTTTCGGGAGCCTTAACGGGTTCAGGTTGCGAGTTTCCTCTTCGCTGCTCACTTCACTGATGATGGATCGTTTCATCATTAGCATTATTTGATGATCGGTTGGATGGTGCTTATAAAGCAAAATACATATATTCAGATGTCAGTATCAGTTTATTATATCCTTTGTCGAAATGTGTTGCAGGATTATAGTAACAAGAGAATGCCCAAGATTGGGATAAAGCGTCAACTTTCATTAATACTTCAATCTTGGACGACATTTCTTACATGTGAATTACTGTTCAATACTAACCCGACACGCGACCATATAATTCAGTACACTATTACGTTTTCTTTTGAATAGTTTCTTCTGCCGAGTGTTCACGAACGACCCAACTTGTAGGTTCCATCCCAACGACAACAGCGTTGGCACACGGTCAAAAGAGAGGAATCGTAACACACATTTTTGAGTCTAGAGATGCTTTACCGCACGTTGACACACCGCACAGAGGCAGTATCGATGACCTCATAGGTTTAGTTTTTTTGCTTTTTTTTTAAAGGCAAAAGACGATATAGCAAGAGAGAGTCAAAAGAAATCTATGAGAATTATTAGTGAATACGTAGTCAGCATTTAAACTATGTTAACCTAACAAGCATGTTTGAGCTGCAGTACAATTACTTCTTTTATTTACACGTTTTCGTCGGTTCTCTTTCTCCTGGAACCGACAGTCTCTTTTACAAAAAAAAAAAAAAAAAAAAAAGAAAAAAAAAAAAAAAAGAAACGGCTCTGGGCACTATGGGACTTAACTTCTGAGGTCATCAGTTCGCCAGAATTTAGAACTACTTAAACCTAACTAACCTAAGGACATCACACACATCCATGCTCGAGGCAGGATTCGAATCTGCGACCGTAGCGGTCGCGCAGTTCCAGACTGTAGCGCCTAGAACCGCAGTCTCTTTTACAGATCACAGTATTTTTATAAATGCGGTAACACTGAAATGATGTTTAATCTACAGCATTACAATTTGTGAACAAATAATTGTTTGTCGTTCCACCAAAATCTGTGACAAGGTTTCACAGATAAATAAAAGGTTAAAAGCTTCTGGTCAGAGAGATTTTATTGTGTGTTAACATGCAAAAGCTAAATTTCATTTTATCGCTATATTGAAAAAAATGTCCTGGTAAACTGCACAGTGTACTTGTGAGCACTGCTAACAACCGCATAACGAAAGTGTGTGCTGTTATAGATTATGTATTTTTCTTCCTGAAGATCAGCGTTGTGGAACGGATTTCTCCCGACATCCGACTAGGTAAACAGGTTCACACATTTTCGACTTGAATAAAAGTAATTTTATACTCGAGCGCCCTGGATGAGATCGGATCTCAGTCGGCACCTGCCGCCAGCAAGCCGTGAGTCCCACAGATTATTTAAATTGAGTTTCCTTGCTTTCACCGATAAGACGCACGCGCACCTGCCTAGAGCCTGTTACCGATCGTATCGCAAGAAATCCCGCACCGAGATATCGCTTTCTGAAGCGTTTAATTGGTCAGTGCCCTACAGAATCAAGTGGAGAAAAGAAACACCAAGCGCTCTAGCGTGATTCCGCGCAGGAATAAGGCGTGTTATTTAATGATTTTGGATACGTGTAAGTAGTTGTAATTGGAAGTATGCTTCGATTTATTACGAATAACGAGTGATTGAAAATACCTTTGAAGAGCACTTACAGCAAACATATCGACAATCATACTAGCACTTATACGCAGAATTATCTAGATAGCAGACTTGTGACCGTTTGGTGCGGCCTGCCACGAATTCATCTCTTGTGCCAACCTTTTCCTTTCAGAGTCGTTCTTGCACGTAACGTCCTCAGTTACGTGTTCGATATAGACTACTGGCCATTAAAATTCCTACACCAAGAAGAAATGCAGATAATAAACGTGTATCCATTGGACAAATATATTACACTAGAACTGACATGTGATTACATTTTCACACAATTTGGCTGCATAGATCCTGAGAAATCAGTACCCAGAACAACCACCTCTGGCCGTAATAACGGCCTTGATACGCCTGGCCATTGAGGCAAACAGAGCTTGGATGGCGTGTACAGGTATAGCTGCCCATGCAGCTTCAACACGATACCACAGTTCATCAAGAGTAGTGACTGGCGTATTGTGACGAGCCAGTTGCTCGGCCGCCATTGACCAGACGTTTTCAATTGGTGAGAGATCTGGAGAATGTGCTGGCCAGGGCAGTAGTCGAACTACTTCTGTATCCAGAAAGGCCCATACAGGACCTGCAACATGCGGTCGTGCATTATCCTGCTGAAATATAGGGTTTGGCAGGGATCGAATGAAGGGTAGAACCACGGGTCATAACACATCTGAAATGTAACGTCCACCGTTCAAAGTGCCGTCAATGCGAACAAGAGGTGACCGTGTAACTAATGGCACCCCATGCCATCACGCTGGGTGATACGCCAGTATGGCGATGACGAATACACGTTTGCAATGTGCGTTTACCGCGATGTCGCCAAACACGGATGCGACCATCATGATGCTGTAAACAGAACCTGGATTCATCCGAAAAAATAACGTTTTGCCATTCGTGCACCCAGGTTCGGCTTTGAGTACACCATCGCAAGCGCTCCTGTCTGTGATGCAGTGTCAGGGGTAACCGCAAGCATGGCCTCCGAGCTGATAGTCCATGCTGCTGCAAACGTCGTCGAACTGTTCGTGCAGATGGTCGTTGTCTTGCAAACGTTCCCATCTGTTGACTCAGGGATCGAGACGGGCTGCACGATCCGTTACAGCCATGCGGATAAGATGCCTGTCATCTCGACTAATAGTGAAACGAGGCCGTTGGGATCCAGCATAGCGTTTCCTATTACACTCCTCAACCCACAGATTCCATATTCTGCTAATAGTCAGTGGATCTCGACCAACGCGAGCAGCAATGTCGCGATACGATAAACCGCAATCGCGATAGGCTACAATCCGACCTTTATCAAAGTCGGAAACGTGATGGTACGCATTTCTCCTCCTTACACGAGGCATCACAAGAACGTTTCACCAGTCAACGCCGGTCAACTGCTGTTCGTGTATGAGAAATCGGTTGAAAACTTTCCTCATGTCAGCACGTTGTAGGTGTCGTCACCGGCGCCAACCTTGTGTGAATGCTCTGAAAAGCTAATCATTTGCATATCACAGCATCTTCTTCCTGTAGGTTAATTTTCGCGTCTGTAGCACGTCATCTTCGTGGTATAGCAATTTTAATGGCCGGTAGTGTATATCAACTAATTGTTACCCGGTGCTCCGCTCGATGGAAAGGCGCATGTACACTGAAGCGCCAAAGAAACTGGTATAGGCTTTCGTATTCAAATACACGTACAGTGATACGTAAACAGGCAGAATTCGGCGCTGAGTTCGACTACACCTACATAATACAACAAATGTCTGGTGCAGTTGTTAGATCGGTTACTGCTGCTACAATGGCAGGTTATCAAGATTTCAGTGAGTTTGAACGTGGTGTTATAGTCGGCGCACGAGCGATAGGACACAGTATCCCAGAGGTAGCCGTGAAGTGGAGATTTTCCCGTACGACCATTTCGTGAGTATACCGTGAATGTCAGGAATGCGGTAAAACATCAAATCTCCGACATCGCTGCTGCAGAAAAAGGATCCTGCAAGAACGGGACCAACAGCGACTGAGGAGAATCGTTCAACGTGAGAAAGCGCAACCCTTCCGCAAATTGCGGCAGACTTCAGTGCTGGGCCATCAATAAGTGTCAGCGTGTGAACCATTCAACGAAACATTATCGATATGGCCTTTCGGAGCTGAAGGCATACTCGTGTACCCTTGATGACTGCACAAAAAAAGGCTTTACGCCTCGCCTGGGTCCGTCAAACCGACCTTGTACTGTTGATGACTGGAAACATGTTGCCTGGTCGGACGAGTGTCATTTCAAATTGTATCGAGCGGATGACTTGTACGGGTATGGAGGCAACCTCATGAATACACAGATCCTGCATGTCAGCAGCTGTCTGTTTAAGCTGGCGGAGGCTCTGTAATGGTGCGGGGTGTGGCGCAGTTGGAGTGATATGCGACAGTTGGAGTGGTATGGGGCTCCTGATACGTCTAGATACTCATACGATTCTGGCAGGTGACACGTACGTAAGCGTCCTGTCTGATCACCTGCATCCATTCACATCTATTGTGAATTGAGGCAATTCCAGGAGGGCAATTCGACACCCCAAAAGTCCAGAACGGCTACAGAGTGGCTCCAGGAACACTGTCCTGAGTTTAAACACTTACGATGTCCACCAAACTCCCCAGACACGAATATTATTGAGCATATCTGGGATGCCTTGCAATGTGCTGTTCAGAGGAGATATCCACCCGCTCGTACTCTTACGGATTTGTGGACAGCCCTGCAGGATTCGTGGTGTCAGTTCGCTACACCACTACCTCGGACATTAGTCTAGTAGATGCCGCGTCATGTTGCAGCACTTCTGCGTGCTCGCGGGAATCCTACAGAATATTAGGCAGATGTACCAGTTTCTTTGGCTCTTCAGTGTATAAAAAATGTAAGCAATGCCGGTACGTAGGAACACAAGGAATGCATGTCTATTATTTTGCTGAATGTCGAATCTGAAAGCATGCGCTGTAATTTTCTGATTACATTTAAAAAATGCCTTGAAACGTTAAATTCGTGCAGAAGTAGAGTCTTTAGGGGTTGCTCTGGCCCACCTAGTACTGGACGTGAGATTCTGCCATCAGGGCAACACATACCAACCGTTTCTTCCTTCCATCTTAATGCATTATAGTGGCTACATTTTTGATCCATCCTCCTACGATGACTTATTTACGATTAGAACTGTACATTAATAAATCATAATCAAATGAAGCCTCACTAAAATCCATCTACGTTCAACAAATAAAGGTACGACTCACTGTTTGTCGTTCAGCTTTTGAATGACGCCGCTGTTGTGAGTCTCCGAGCATCTAGGGAGGTATAAAAGACTCTTGACGCTCAGCGAGTGAAATGCGACGGGCTTGCGACTGTTTTAGCGTCTCTGTAGCTCGGGAGGCTGCCTGACGTTCTGAATCCAAGTTTGGGGGAACATGATATTACTCTGAGGTTTTCTGGATTCGAGTAACTTTCGTAGCTCGTGTTCTCTTAGAACTATGCGCTAAATCAGACTTACGTTTGCGAGGTCTTAAATATGGTTGTCTGCATCCCATACACGAATACCATATTTAAGAATGTTAATAACACCCAAAATGATAAAAGTTTCCAAAGTAGCCTATGCTCTTTCTCAGGGTTCAAGCTATCACTGTACCAAATTTCATCAGAAAACATAACAGCCATAATTACCTTCCCAATTAATAATGCAGGTGTTAGTATGGAAGTATTGTTTAAATACGTTGAGAATTGAATACGCATTGCATCGCGTTGCATATGTTGAGTCATATTACGTAGAACATATCAAGCAATACAGGCCTTTTCACAAATGTGATAAAGTGCAGAAGTGAAATAAAAAAATAGCTTCTTCAAAGAGTAAATACTTTTTCTTAATTTGCGTAATATTCTTCAAATAAATAAATATTTTTAACTACACACTTTGTAAAGTAGCCAACGTTCTTCCTCACTATTCAAGCTATCTCACGTCAAATTTCATGGATATCGGTTCAGCAGTTTAGACGTCAAAAGGTAACAGACACAGTTACTTTCGCATTTATAATATTAGTACGAAAGTAATTAATAGTATGGATTAAAAACGTTGAGGATTGTATAAGCAGCCGGCCGCGGTGGCCGTGCGGTTCTAGGCGCTCCAGTCCGGAGCCGCGCTGCTGCTACGGTCGCAGGTTCGAATCCTGCTTCGGGCATGGATGTGTGTGATGTCCTTAGGTTAGTTAGGTTTAAGTAGTTCTAAGTTCTAGGGGACTGATGACCGCAGCAGTTGAGTCCCATAGTACTCAGAGCCATTTGAACCATTTGATTGTATAAGCACTGTATTCTGCGCTCAGTAAAATGAAATTTCATGTGTGTATTGCTTAATTGACCGGGATCTTCAGCAGTTTGTGCAAGTCTTTCTATTTGACGCCATTCGCCAACTTCCACATTGGTGATGATAATATGACAACAGACACAGTCGGACAAAAAAACCGAGAGGGACATAAATCGAACCAGGAAACCCATGATCCAAACAAAGCAACGTTCGCCACGTGATAGCGAACCACTCAGAATAATTGGGACACAACATAAAAGTTACAAGATAAACCTGCCGATCAGCGGCTTAAATGAGGCGGGCTTGCGACTGACGTTAGTATGGAAGTTCTAATGTTCAAATGTGTGTGAATTCCTAAGGGACCAAACTTCATCGTTCTCTAGACTTACACACTACTTAAACTAACTTAAACCATCTTATGCTACGAACAACACTCACACACCCATGCCCGAGGGAGGACTCGAACCTCCGGCGGGAGCGGCCTTTCCCATCCGTGACATTGCGCCCCAAACCGAGCGGTCACTCTGCAAGTCTGATTTAAGCACGTAGAGGATTGTAGAAGCGTTGAATCGCATTATCTAGAACATAACAATAAAAGCTTTTTTCACAATTAATATCTTGAAGTTCATCAGACCAAGAGTAAACAGCTTTTTCAAAGAAGAAGTATCGTTTCATATTTCGCGTTGTATTATTCACATCAATAACTACGTTGTACAAAACACTTTCTTAGTTAGCCTATGTTCTTCCTCAGCGTTCAAGCTATCTCCACACCAAATTTTATCAGTATCAGTTCAGAGGTTTGGTTCAAATGGTTCAAGTGGCTCTAAGCACTATGGGACTAAACATCTGAGGTCATCAGTCCCCTAGACTTCGAATTACTTAAACCTAACTAATCTAAGGACATCGAACACATCCATGCCCGAGGCAGGATTCGAACCTGCGACCGTAGCAGCAGCGTGGTTCTGGACTGAAGCGCCTAGAATCGCTCGGCCACAGCGGCGGGCTATAATTACTGCCATAATAATATCTCAGTGCACATAACTGAACTGGGTGTAGACATAGAAATTACAATTATTTTTGGTAAGTGTTGATGCTCGTCTGATGTAAGACAACATCTTAATGCCCTAACATGATTAGGCTCAATAAACTAATAAATAATACAACAAATGAATGTTGTGGGTCAGTGTTCAATGTCAGGCCCTGAAGGGATTCACTTCCAACAGTTTCTCACCTAATTGGGCACCTCCCCATGTGATTGTCGTCTCTCAAGTGTGACTGTTGCTGGGAGGGAGGGAGGGAGGGAGGGAGGGAGGGAGGGAGGGAGGGAGGGAGGGAGGGAGGGAGGGAGGGAGGGAGGGAGGGAGGGAGGGAGGAGGGAGGAGATGGGTGGCTAGACCTGACACTGGCACATATAGTTCCGTGGGAATGGGTACTCGATCTGTCAAGTTGAAAGCCTTTATTAATTGATTTAAGCTGCTTCGATACACCAGCATATCTACTTCTGCGAGGGCGTGCAGAAAAGTAAAGCTCCGAATTCTTTATGAGAAAACTCTTTAAGCTTCTTAAATGAAATAAACGTTATTAACATTCTACGTCTTTATTATTAGTTTAGAAATATTTATTTCTCAACACAGTCAACCTGGTGCCTAACACATTTCTCCTGACAAGAGACCATTCTGTTGATACCGCCACGTTGGACTGTTTGACTTCATTGACGGAGTCACTTCACGTCTGCTTGCACCACTTCATCACTGTCAGAGTCAACTCTTCGAAGGTGTTTTTTAAGTTTTGTAAGCAGATGAAAATCGGATGGGCCCAAGTCGGGACTGCGTGGAGGATGATGGCAGTGAACCCAAGGCATTGGATTGCTGAAAATGACACAGCTGTCGTGTGTGGTCTGGCAGTGTCATGCTGAAGGATAGAGTGTCCCATGTATGGGCGAACTCTTCGAATTCGTAACTTGGTTACAGCACGCTGTTTTCTCATGCACAGACATAGTTCCGCAATGTGACACGCTACAAATTTAGATCCCTCTGGTAGCATAGGTTTGCAAATATGCAAACATGACAAAGATTTTAATAACTTTTTTATTCTCTTTTTACCTTTAAGTTTGAGCAGTTCTCACACAAAAAGTTCGGAGGCATTACTTTTCAACAAGCCATCGTCACTTACTCATACTGGAAGCAGATTTGGATTCAAATTCGTTCGTTATCTGCTGTCCTGCTGTCGTGCGTACCTGATAAGGACTCTAAAAGCTGGAACAGTACTCTAGAACTGGCCACATCAGTGCCTTGCATGGGATTTGCTTTATGCGTGCACTGCACTTTTCATGAACGTTAACAACATATCTAAGTCTCCAGAATGAGATTTTCACTCTGCAGCGGAGTGTGCGCTGATATGAAACTTCCTGGCAGATTAAAACTATGTGCACGACCGAGACTCGGACTCGGGACCTTTGCCTTTCGTGGGCAAGTGCTCTACCAACTGAGCTACCGAAGCACGACCCACGCCCGGTACTCACAGCTTTACTTCTGCCAGTACCTCGTCTCCTACCTTCCAAACTTTACAGAAGCTCTCCTTCGGTAGCTCAGTTGGTTGAGCACTTGCTCGCGAAAGGCAAAGGTCCCGAGTTCGAGTCTCGGTCGGGCACACAGTTTTAATCTGCCAGGAAGTTTCATATCTAAGTCTCCTATTCGCTTTCCTGTGATCGTCCTATTTCATATCACTTCTTCGTATTGCGACTAACATTTTTACTTCATGAAATGCTCCAGACATTCACCGCTGATTCTCCTGTCGGATACTTATTGGGTTCAGGTCGTTTGTTACGGACATTATCTTGCATTTATATACACTTAAAGAGAGCTGCCATTGATTAGACCATGCAGGAATTATGTCCGCGTATTTCACCATTTTCTATCAATCGTCCAATAATGATACTTTCCTGCAGACAGAAACGTCATCAGGAATCAGTCTGATAATTCCGAGCTGCGCGGGTTAGACGCGCGGTTTAAAGCGCCTTGCCACGGTTCGCGCGGCTCCCACCAACGGAGGTTCGAGTCCTGTCTTGGGCATGTGTGTGTGTGTGTGTGTGTGTGTGTGTGTGTGTGTGTGTGTGTGTGTGTGTGTGTGTGTGTGTGTGTGTGTGTTGTCCTTATCGTAAGTTAGTTTAAGTTACATTAAGTAGTGTGTAAGCCTAGGGGTCAACGATCTCAGTACTTTGGTCCCATAGGAACTTACAAACACCACCACCACCACCACCACCACCACCACCACCACCACCACCACCGATAATTCCGCTGACACTCTTCTCCAGTGCCTTTCTGTGATGAAAACACAATTCAAATAAAAAGGGCATTCACCTTCTATGGAACTCATGCATACAAAATCTAACAGTGTGTGCAGCAGTGTGGTTCAGGGCAAACACGTTTCGCATTGTCGTTTCTGGTGCTTTACGAAGACGTCACAGCCATTTCCTAAATTTCAACCATTTTCGGGCGACAAACAAAAAAACATTTGTTTGAAACCATATTTTCATTCATTTAGTGTCTTGTGTTCTTCATATTCGTCTCATAGTTTTTGGGGTTACTATTTTTTCATAAATTTTCCTCTGTATATGAAGGTCAGTGTACAATGTTTACCTTACAATGAAATAGTACACTTATGTGACAAAATTCATGGGGTAGCGATACATACATACAGGGCGAACATTAATAAAACCAACAAACTGCAGGAACAGATTCCTGAAGGTAAATGGACGAAAAAAGTCCTATGAATGTGTGTCCGAAAATAGACGGTGTGCGTGCAACGACAATAAATCATCCCAGAACGCAGTACACACCTGCATCGCATTCACGTCACACCAGATGTTCGAAGTCGCCTCCATAGTGGGAGCTGTCATCTAGGATACACATAATCGTACTTTCCTTAGACCACGTTGAAGGGCCACTTGCCTGGATCTTTTAGTATGTTTCGTCTCAATATCCTGTAGAATCCGGTTCTCCAGATCTGATGTACGTACAGTCGGCCTCCTCCACGCACGTTCGTCTACTTGAAAGGACCGATGATCACACAAAAGCCCCAAAAAAGGCCTAAAATGTCATGTGATATGGTTAGTCTTCGTGAGGATACTTGTTCTGGTATAGCCGTACTCCCTATGGACCGTTTCCACCTGCTTGATCGTACACAAGCGCCATCTCTGTTTGTTCCCGACATGAATAGCTTATAGTACGCGGCATCAATCGCACAGCCTGCAACTCACAAGAAATACACGGTACATAGAGGAACGTTCATTCGTCAGAGCCGTCTACCATGCCAACTATGATTTTCCCAAAACATGTTCATGGGATCTTTCTTCCTCCATTCTTGCTCAGGAATCCGTCCCTACAGTTTATCCGTTTTATTAATGTTCACATGTATACAGATGGTGGTAGTACAACCTACACAGGAGAAAAAGTGCACTCCATTGGCAGAGTTGTCATTTGTACTCAGGTGCTTCGAGTGAAATTTTTCCTACATGATTAAGGACGCACGACGGTAATTAAGAGATTTTGAATGTGGTAGTTAGAGCCAGACGCTTGGGACATTCCATTTCGGAAATCGTTAGGGACTTCGGTATTCTGAGATGCAGATTGCTGAGTGTGTGCTGAGAACATAAGATTTCAGGCATTAGCTCTCACCACGGACAACGCAGGGGCCGATGGCCTCCCCTTAACGACCGAGAGCAGCGGCGTTTACGTGGAGTTGCCATTGCTAACAAAGCAACACTGTGTGAAACAACCGCAGAAAGAAGTATGGGACGTACGTCGAACGTATCCGTTAGAAGAATGCTGTGAAATATGGCGTTAATGGACCATAGCAGCATACCACCGACGCAGGTACCTTTGCTAACAGCACGATATCGCTTGCAGCGCGTCTCCTGGGCTCGTGACAATATCGGTCAGAGCTGACGGCAGTTTTCAAGTGTGGCACATGTAATGCATACGTGCATTCCCTTCACTTGTTTATCCTAATTATTACGCACATTTATGAACCTCTGCGAGATCTATATGCTCGGGAATGCTCTGTAGCAGCCACGATACATGTCCATCTGACAATTATGCGCCAGCATGCAGCATTAACGATAACATCATAAGAGGCATTGTTGTGCAATCTTAGTAGGGACAAGACACGACTATTCGGGAGTAGGATATTACAATCTGAGAAAGTGTTGCGAGACAAACTTCCGTCACACTGTCCGCAAACGTGACGTCAGATCCGCCTGGCAACAGCGATCTGAACGCCTATTGGCTGAGAGTTTTTATATCTATATGCGTAGGAGACGAGTGGAGTATCCCTGTTGGCTGAGGGAGAAAGGTGGGGTCTCTCTTGTGCGTCGGGAAAACGGTGCGAAGTTAGTAGCAAGGCGCCACTCAAAACGCACGGTCGAGTAACCGGAGGCGGCTCCAAAAGGACGGTCGCGAGTAGGCAGTGGCAGTAACAGTAGCAGAATACCACTGACCACAAATATAGAAGTGATAAACAAGACAAAGTTAATGTGAACGGTATTAGTTATCAGTGAACGCCACGTGTCGTGGGCAGTATCTAAAACGAGTATTGAAAGTGATAACTGTGTTGTAAAGTGTTGAGTTCAACGCTGTAGACAAGAGCTGTCATATTGAAAAGTTTGTGATGTGTGTTTTAAAGTCTTCTTCATTAAAACGATTATATTACAAAACGTTGTTAACTTTTAACAACTGGCATCCCGACACACCCCATTTCAGCAGGTGCACAAACCTACAACGAACCTGGCGCCTGAGAGCTACTACTGCGACGAGGGACAACCGAAGCAGCAAGACACCAGGTTAGTAATAAAGAAACCAGAGAAGGAAGATAGAGTCGCTTCCTTCTCGCTACAATGGTACGCATAAGGAGGAGGGCAATTGTGCATAGACCCCACGAAGTCTTGGTTCTCTGGTCCAACTGAACAGATCATTCACGGGAAATGGTTATGATCGGCTATTTGGGGCCCATTTCCAACCATTCATGGACGTCATGTTCCCAAGAAACGATCGAATTTTTATGGACGACAATGCTCCTTGGCACCGAGTCTCAACTGTTTGCGATTGGTTTGATGAACGTTCTGGACAATTCGAGCGAATGGTTTGGGCACCAATCGCACGACATGAGCCTCATAGATCAAAAATGGTTCAAATGGCTCTGAGCACTATGGGACTTAACATCTGAGGTCATCAGTCCCTTAGAACTACATAAACCTAACTAACCTAAGGACATCACACACATCCATGGCCGAGGCAGCATTCGAACCTGCGACCGTAGCAGCAGCGCGGTTCCGGACTGAAGCGCCTAGAACCGCTCGGCCACAGCGGCCGGCCCTCATAGCACATTTCTGGGGCATAATCGAGACCTCTTTACGTGCACAAAATCCTGTACCGGCAAGACTTTGCCAATTATGGACGGCTCTGGAGGCAGCATGCATCAGTATTTCTGCAGGGGACTTCCAAAGGCTTGTTGAGCCCATGCCACGTCGACTTGCTACACTACGTCGAGAAAAGGAGGTCCGACACGACATTAAGAGGTGACTCATGACTTTTGTCACTCCAGTGCAAAGCAGCACATTTTCTTACAGTATGTGGCGTGTACTGCACCAAAAAGAAGCGGTTAATCGATTCGTCCACTGTTACTAGGTAACACAAGGTAAGACAAAGGATTCGCAGCTTTTTATTGTTTTTCTGCTTTCCTCTCCCCATGATATAACTAGCCATCATCCCCATTTTAACGTGCTACAGGTACCTACATTTTTAGTAGTAATAACAATAAAGTATTTAAAAATTAATATAACATTAATAATATTTTGTTTACAACGGTGTATAGCATATCGTCTTAACACAGCGACCAACAGACTGTATTGCAGAGAAATATAGCATTTGAAAAGCATCTGCCTGACAGTCTGAGATGTACGTGTGTTGAAGAAAATTCGAAAACACCGAGAGCAGTGCATGCTTGAACGTAAATGTAGATGCTAGCCTAGGTGCAGCTTGCGCTGTTGTTTTGACCACGAACGGCCATGTCCTCAATCCATTCTAAGTGTGTGTCGTGGTCAGAACAGTGTTTTGCGCAGTTGTGATTGATTGCGTATGTCGGAGCTAACCGGATTCTAACTTAAGCAAACTGTTGTACTCGTATGGTGAGTACTTGCGTAACCAAGGTAGCCGAAGGGTTAGGTGTCTCAAGACGCGTCGCAGCGAAGAATTATACCGTACACAGTGAAAGCGAAAAAACATCATCCACTAAGTCACAACGGTGACGGATGTCTGTGTTGAATCATCGAGACAGACGGTCATTGAAGAGAATTATGACGAAAAATAAGAGGCTGACACTTCCAAAAGTCACTGCAGAACTGAATGTCGCACATGTGAACCCGGACAGCGCCAAAGACAGGGAATTTCAGGATGAAAAAAACATCATGCGTGATGCAAATAACCGTAACAAGAAAATGTGACAGGGCAGCCATAAAACCTGGACTATGGAGCAATAGAAAACGTGATTTCATCATATGAGTCTTGTTGCACACTTTTCAACTTTTGGCCGAATTTATATCCAAAGAATGAAACAAGGATTCTTTGGGCCCCAAAGAGACACATTACTGTGAAAGATTATGTGGTCATTTTGGCTGATCAGGTCCACTCTATGGTGCACCTTTTGTTCTCCGATCGTGATGCTGTGTTGCAAGACCACAGGGCCCCTTATCACACAGTTCGCATCGCCAAGGACTGGTTTTGTGAGCACGAGGATAGAATGTCGCATCTCCCATGGCCACAACAGTCACCAGAGCTAAATATTATTGAGCGTTCGTGGTGTATTTTGGAGAGAAGTGTGCATGATCGCTATTCACCGCCACTATCACTGCCTAAAATTTACACTATTTTGCCGGAGCAATGGCAAAAGATTCCCTCGAAAACCATACAAGTCCTGTATTTATCCATTCCGAAACGACTGGTACCTGGTCTGAGTTACAACAGATTTCCTTCACGGTACTGGGCATGGTAATGTATTCTGCTTTTTGGTGTTCCCAGATTTTTGTCCACCACCTGTATGTATGATAAGAAATTGATTTAAGAACTATTGTAATTACAGACTCTCACAACTTTGACAACATCGAACAATAATAGATGTAACATCAAAGTGTGCAGTCACCGCACCCCGGAGTGGCCGGGTGGTTCTAGGCGCTACAGTATGGAACGTTTGATGACAAGGCGACGAGTCAATCAAATCCTCCGCCAGATAACAAGTCTGGTGTGTCATATACGGAATTAGTGACAGTATGTGTCTCGTTTGACAGGAATCTATAACTGATGCACCAATTTGTACGCCTGGTGAGTGAGATATGCCTCCTTGCCCGATTCAGGTACTGGTATCAATGTGAATGTGATCACACCCAAAGAAATGATGAGAACATAGTCGTTCGTCATATAATCTGCAATAAATGAATGCAACAGTTTCACAATCACTCAGTTTCTCTGTGGTCTATCAAAACATATGTTCTTAACATTTTTGAAGTTGCGTTCCGTTTTGAAATTTTTGACTCTTGAATTCATTTGTTGTAACGTAGTTCACACCCGTTTATCCATTATCTTCATTTATATGAGACGTCTATGTGGTATCTCGCCTGCTCTCACTGACTGTTCATCACATTTACTTGCGAAAGTAATGTATTCTTACCACATGAGTCATATTCTATAACCACTGTACCACAGAAAGAGAACAGACATTTCAATGGCCGGACGGACAGTTCAAGATGCCGTAAAATAAATAAATAAATAAATGGCGCAAGAGAGGTTTGAGGCCGATCGAAGTGGTCGCGCTGTTCGATGCGCCATGTCACGGACTGCGAGGCTCCTCCCACCGGAGGTTCGAGTCCTCCCTCGGGCATGGGTGTGTATGTTGTTCTTACCTTAAGTTAGTTTAAGTAGTGTGTAAGTCGAGGGACCGATGACCTCAGCATTTTGGTCCGTTAGGAATTCACACACATTTGAACATTAGAGGTTTGAGCACTTCTCACCCAGTTTGGCCGGCCAGAGTGGCCGAGCGGTTCTAGGCGCTACAGTCTGGAACCGCGCGACCACTACGGTCGCAGGTTCGAATCCTGCCTCGGGCATGGATGTGTGTGATGTCCTTAGGGTAGTTAGGTTTAAGTAGTTCTTAAGTTCTAGGGGACTGATGACCTCAGATGTTAAGTCTCATAGTGCTCAGAGCCATTCGAACCATTTGCGCAGTCACCATTATCAGTATTTCATTAACCACTACGATTCCAAACACAGGCTGGAAACTATAGCTATTGAAACGCGTAAATGTGGGGAATGTTTACTCTTTGAGTCATTTCAGATTTAGTTCAGGAAGTTTATCTTTTCAGTACGAGTGGAGATTTGTCCTTTTCGGTCTGGCTTTACCAAGCTTGCTGTGATTTGCCAGTTCTGCCTGTGGTACGGCAAGTCGTGTCGAATCTGTTGTTGGTTGCACTACTGTGAGCGTCTGAACGTACTCCTCTAACTGGCTGGAATGTCTCCGGTCTCGCCATGAGCTCACCCATAAGGGTAAGCCGTCTCCTTACCAACGAAGAAGTATCCGATGTTAAACAAGCTTGCAATTTCTCCCACTCTTAATTTTCCGTGATTCCTTGTACTTTGAAAGTTAGAAGTGAAATTTAGACATGGATATATACAAAATTATAAACACTCCTTTTGTAATGTTTTGCATTTGAGAGGGGGGACGGTGTCATGGCCATATCCCCCCTCCCTGCCCGTGGACCCGCGCTTGAAATGAACTCATGACGAAACTCGTCGTTCTTCTTCAGATTCAGATTCAGATTCGGATTCAGATTCATTCTCTCTCTCTCTCTCTCTCTCTCTTCTGCTAATCCAACATTTCAAGTGTCTCGGACTGACAAACAATACTCAAGAATCGGCCGAACCATTCTTTTAGAGGCTTCTTTTACATATAAATGTAAATACATACATCGCAAGCCACCATATGGTGCTTGGCGGAAGGTACCTTTACCGCTACTAGCCATTTCCTTTCCTGTTCCGCTCGCAAATAGAGCGAGGGAGAAATGACCGTCTATAAGCCCCCGTACAAGCTCTAATTGCTCTTATATTTGTGGTCCTCACGCGAAATGTACGTTGGCGGCCGAAGGATCGTTCTGCAGTCAGCTTTAAATGATGGTTCTCTAAATTTTCTCAACAGTATTCCTCGAGAAGAAAGCCACCTACTCTCCAGGGATACCCCTTTGAGTTCCTGAAGCATCTCCGTAAACCTAGCGTGCTCAATGAAGGTACTTGTAGGAAAGTAGCAGCCCACTTCTGAACTGCTTCCATGTCGTTCTTTCATCGGACTTGGTGGGGATCCCCCCAAACAACGAGCAGTATTCGATAATGGCACTGTACGCAGTCTCCTTTACAGATGAACCACACTTTCCCAAAATTCTCCCAGTAAATCTACGACAGCTTACCGTCTCTACATGCTCGTTCCATTTCATACCGCTTTGCAGCATTACGCCTAGATACTTAATCAACGTAACTGTGCCGAGCAGCGCACTACTAATGCTGCATTCGAATAGTTTGATGTTGTTTTTCCTAAGCATCTGCATTGACTTACACTTTTCGACATTTAGAATTAGTTGCCATTCTTCACATCAACTAGAAATTTTTTCTTTTTGTATCTTCCTACAGCAATGCCTCCCAACTTGACAATAATTACCCCCTGAGGACTAAAACGAAATTTTCTCAGGGGTGAAAGCAAAAAGGATTCAGAGTCTACGTTTTAAAAGGTCACTACTATTATCACTAGTTCGTAAGACTGTAATACCTATTACATAAATTAGAAAAAATTACGTTTATTTAAAATACTAACATTAATCCGTGACATAATGTGGTGCAGGTTACATCTTGTCAAACGAATGTATGAACGTCTTCCTCACCACTGAGTATATATCATAAATATTTAAACATCTTATGAAAATGAGTTGTAGGAATTTCGAGCAGTAGACCAGAAATTGCTTCATTACTCAGTGCCAACAGTAAACAAACTGACTGCACAACACTGCAGTAACTATTTCTATACGAGTGACATGTCCGAAAGAACAGACACCATTTCTGTGTTTGATCCCGCGGTCGGACATAGAATGTGTTCAACAAGGAGAAAATCCGATCTGTGCCACATTCGGCAACGAAAGAATTCATTGGCAACAAATGAAAATTTTACTAAAACAGGAATTCGAACCCGGGTCTCCTGCTTATTAGGCCGAAGCGTTAATCGCCTACGCCACGAAAGTCAAAGGCAACTGCATGAATTACCCAGGCACGCCTCGCCCGTCAGTCCAAATTCCCATTTCACGCACACTACCAAAATAGTGTCCCCTACCCCTTTTTCTGCTTTTTACTCGTCGCATCACGCGAAGTCCAGCACGAGGTTGGGCGACGAATGTTTATATTACCCTTCACGGCCCATACACACCTATATGAGTGGTATCTGTTGTTTAGGATTTTGGTGGTGTGCGACAGATGGGGATTTGGCTTGCGGGACAGGCGTGCTTGGGTAGCCTGTGCAACTGTGCCTAGCCACCGTGCTAACATGGCTTAGATGGTTAACGCATCTGCCTACTAGCAAGGGAAATTCTCCATCCAACCTCCCTCAGATTTATGGTAACGTGGCCCAGTGGACATCTAGTCAAAAACAAACATTGAAACGGGAAGAAGGTATACTGAACTGTAAAAAAAAAAAAAAATAGAAACAGTGAAGGGCCAAAGCAGAAGTAGTGCAACAAGTGCAGCTTGCAAAAGCAACGGTGGCGTGGTAAAGAGATCATGGTGTTGGACTGCAAAGTGAATGAATGACTGAGCACTATGGGACTTAACTTCTGAGGTCATCAGTCCCCTAGAACTTAGAACTACTTAAACCTAACTAACCTAAGGACATCACACACATCCATGCCCGAGGCAGGATTCGAACCTCCGACCGTAGCGGTCCCGCGGTTCCAGACTGTAGCGCCTAGAACCGCTCGGCCACTCCAGCCGGCCAAAGTGGATGAGAAGTGCTCAAACCTGTAATGTTCAGATGTGTGTGAATTGCTAAGGGACCAAACTGCTGAGGACATCGGTCCCTAAACATACACATTACTTAAACTAACTTACGCTAAGAACAACACACACACCCATGCCAGAGGGAGGATTCGAACCTCCGGCGGGAGAGGCCACGCAGTCCGTGACATGGCGCATCGAACAGCGCGACCACTTCGATCGGCCTCAAACCTCTCTTGCGCCATTTATTTATTTATTTTTTTATTTTTTTTTTACAACATAATGAACTGTCCGTCCGGCCACTGAAATGTCTGTTCTCTTTCTGTGGTACAGTGGTTATAGAATATGAGTCATGTGGTAAGAATATATTACTTTCGCAAGTGAATGTGATGAACAGTCAGTGAGAGCAGGCGAGATACCACATAGACGTCTCATATAGATGAAGATAATGGATAAACGGGTGTGAACCATGTTACAACAAAGGAATTCAAGAGTCGAAACTTCCAAAACGGAACGCAAGTTCAAACATGTTAAAAACATATGTTTTGACACAGTACAGAGAAACTGAGTGATTGTGAAACTGTTGCATTCATTTATTGCAGATTATATGACGAACTACTATGTTTTCATCATTTCTTTGGGTGTGATCACATTCACATTGATACTAGTACCTGAATCGGGCAAGGAGGCATATCTCACTCACCAGGCGTACAAATTGGTGCATCAATTATAGATTCCTGTCAAATGAGACAGGTACTGTCACTAATGCCTTATATGACACACCAGACTTGTTATCTGGTGGAGGATTTGATTGACTTGTCGCCTTGTCATGAGACGTCTGCGGTTCCCATTCGAAAGCCACTTCCTTTCGACTGCTAATAGAGTAGTTGTGCAGAATCAACTTTCATTATCGGCAGGATTCGAACCTGTGACCGTACGGTCGCGCGGTTCCAGACTGTAGCGACTAGAACCGCTCTGCCACCTCGGCCGGCAATAGTTTTCATATAGACTCAAAGCATAAAGACAATGAAATCAGGTTATATTCGAAATAGCAAACTAAGAAAAATTCCAAGCTATTTTTAAGTACTGTATACGCTCATGTCTATATATACTTCATCTACACACATTTTACGCTAGAACCGAAGCGACACTGAGTCAAAAAACAAAACGAAACGAGCAGGAAAAGCAGGAGAGAACACGCCGAAGCAAATAAAATGGGAAACATACATAACAAAGACGACACCTATCATCGGATAAATGAAATTAACCGACATCTCGCCGACGGGAAACAAGATGCAACATGTTGTTTAAGAGGTCACGATATCGAGGCAAACGCAAACATGTCCAATAGGCCGTGATCATGTACTTCATGAAGTTCATGTGATCTTCCTCCTCGCCCTCTACAACATAATGAATGAAGTGTCCCAGTGACTATTTAACGATATGGGTTTTCGACCGTGGAAAGAAGGGATAATCTGGGCGCTATGTGATGTTCGTAGTGTATAAATTCTCAGAAGATCGAGTAAGGAAGGCTAATTACGTCCTAATCCAAGACCAATTTGCCACATGACCTCCACAAGTAAAGCGATGTATCGTATCTGGAGACGTACAACGACTACATAAATCTGTGTCGCTAAGTCCAATACCAAAAAGTCAAGTTATTTACTACCTTATACCAAGAGGACGCTACGCGCATCAGCAGAATCGGAAGACTGATATTGCACCAAACTTTCTTCCATTTTGTTTGCGGCGATTCTCTTTCAACGATGTTCGGGGAAGGAACTGCTTTCCAACGAGTCTGTAGGAATTTCATGGTGAGGACAGATCACCATAAAATGTTAGTCCCTAAATAGCTCGCTGCAAGATAGAAGTCACGAACGTGTTTTAACTTATAATTTATGCGACCAACATCAGTAGGGGGTTCAAGACTAGCAGGACGGACACACACAAATAAACGAGACGTGAATGTGTGAGTTTCTTGAGTCATCATCAAAACAGTATGTCGCACATATAGCATTTGCGACTTCCTTCGTATATCAGCCAAACATCCGGAATTCACTAGGGGTGTGAAACCGCAGCATCAAATCTGACTCAGGGTGGATTACTATTAATCGTAAGTTCTCCGAAATACTCGCGCTTTGGCACCACAGAAAGTTATCAAAGTTTGCCTGAGCCTCGGGTTTGCCAGCTGCGTCCATCAGTCAAGGATGGAAGAGTACTTTCCAGTGGACCGTAGAGTACGCTCCCACACGGCTTGCATCACGTCATCGAGAGAGGGGTCAGCTAGGTGAGCGACGTTTAACATCCACGGATTGTGAAACAATCTGTGTGGTTGCCATTCTACGAGGGTTGTAGCCACAACACAGTGATCAGTAAAGGAAGCTGGGATGACAACATTAAGAATGCAATCGCGCAGGCCGTCAGATAAGTAAAACCTATCTAACCCGCTACTAGGAGTCGCAGTAAAGTAGGTACATTTAACTAACGTCGGGTATTTATATATCTAGAAGTCTTGCAGGCATAAGGAGAGGACCAATTCATGTAATTCGCGGCAGAAATTAAAATTTGAAGATTGATCTGCAGGACGCAACACAGTTAAAGCAACCACCCAACAGAATACCCGGAGGACTCTTACGCAACTGATAATTTCCCCTTTATAAAAACGCGAACGATCCACAACACGACCAGTACCACAAGGAGCATATAAAAGAACTAAGGTAAGATTAAAAAGTCGACAACCTAAACCCCTGCCAGAATCCAACATTTGCACCGTAGCAATACGGATGCCTTCGCGAAAAAGTAAGGCGGTCCCCGTAGAAAATTCAGGTGCTGCATTAAAGATCACACGAAAATCAGGAAATGAAAAATGCCCAAATGACACCTCCTGTAACAAGACTATGTTCGCACATGAATCACAAATGAATTGACGCAGCGAATCCAATCACAATTCTGATTCCACACGATTAACATTTAAGGAAAGGAACGTGTAGGCTTGGGTCATCGATCAGGGATGTACGGGAAGTCCGAGCTGTATTTGTTAGACAGCTGAGAGTCAAGGTCCACTGCTGAATCCACAGAGGAATCAGACATTGGGAGACAAGAATCCCCGTCATCGCAACCTTTTTTTCTTAGATTTCTTACGTAGCACCGCACGCTCTGGTAGTATATGATGTTTCTTTCGGCTACGTGACATGGCGGCCTCTGCAGATGGAGGTGTGAGAGGGGTCATAGGCACAGCTTCCTGCCCCTCAGAAAAAGGGTCTTGTAATGCAGTTCCAGTCACATTATCTGGAGCTGCCAATGTAATACATGATACTTGGTCGCTAATTTTACTCTCCTCGGGAGTTGCAAATTCGGAAACCTTCAGCGACTGAAGACTTGCAGAAAGACATTGCATCGTCTCAGACTGTAACGAAGGGCTGAAAGACGAAGGGCGGGAGGGGGTTCCGCTCCCTTTTCACACACAAGCAGCTCAGAAGGAGCCACTTCGTGAGCAGGAGGGATGCTGGAGATAATTTCTTCGCCGCTTACCATACCACGGACAGGAGGTATCTTATCACCGAGAGGAACAGGGTGGACAATCGCAGAAGGCACAGCCATATCCTCACCATCGCCATCTTGAGTGCGACGTCGCTTGTTTGTCACCGTTACAGGTTCTGTCCTGGGGGCAATAGGATTCTGAACCTGTCGCAGAGGTAAGGTGGAAATTCATTGATACGATTATCAGAAGTGACTTTTTTTTCATTATGATCCGATGCAGAAGTAGGATCAACGGCGGGAGTGGAAAGAGCAAGATCTGCAACCGTCAATTTGCGACGCTGCACTAATGACGGATTTAATACAAAACCACTCCGCAGGCAATTATATTGAAGGTGCCTACTTTGATTACGTAGGAACCAGGTTCCCTCTTTACCAGGTTAGATGACACGAACGCGGTAACCAAACACTTTTAAGTGTGATGGAATATTGCGTTCGACAAGCATTTGCACAGAACGAAATCCACTATAACACTAATCTGTGTTGAACAGACCAGCGTTCACGACGGACATTTTTCACGTTACTATAAGGAGTCAATATGTCCTTTAGAAAGTTATTATCAACTTCCAGCGGGAGGTTGAACACTCTAACATTGGTATAGTCAATTTCAGCACCTGCGAGTGACACCATACTAACAGAATTATCGTCATGCTTGAACGGGGCTTGAGAAAAATGTCGCGACACTAATCTTACTACGTGAAGGGGATCCATAAATTTCTCGTAAAACACATACCCGTCTGCATCAAAATAAGGCGGTGTGGACCTGATCAGAGTGCACATGAATTGTATCGACAAGCCAATCCTGGATATCTAGAGAAGCGGGCTGTACATGTCACGTTGTTTTATCAAACGTAAAGCTCACAGTACCTTTCCGTGGAATACACGTGGAAACCATGGATGCTATAGCGGAGCTGCCGACGCCGCTGCGAGGAGACGAACACTAAACAGACAGTAAGGCGGAGCGAAGGCGCTACGACTAACTCGGCAGACAGAACAACACAAACGAGGAAAACTTCACACAAGCGACACTGCGGCAAGTGAAATAAACAAGAACCTTCCCGCTCGACGCTCGAAGTGGAACTGGCCACGAGTGCGTTGTTTTTGCTCATTGCACCATGTTGCACTTGTTCTGCTTGGACCGTCCAATGTTTCTATTTGGCCATCTTTTCCACAGTACAGTTCACCTTCTTCCTGTTTTCATGCTTGATCTGTGTTCAGTTCCAGATGGGCTGTTCATCGGGCTGTCTCACCACTAAATATAAGGGGGGGGGGGGGGGGGATGGGGATGAAGATGGGGAGTTTTCCCTGTAAGCAAGAGACCAGGGTTCGAGTCCCACCCTTGATACAAATATTCATTTGTCACCAGTGAATTCATTCACTGCCCGAATTTTTATTATTATTACCTTCAGCGGCAGTAGTTTTCTAGCATGCGCCATTTTAGAAGTAGTATGTCCAGCAATAGACTTACAAACAATAAGCAGTAAGTATAGTGCACACATTTTAACTTTGTTGATTTCAAATGGAGGTGCAGGACGCGGGTAAAGGAAGTGTCGTTAGTGAGACGACTGGTGCAGAGGAAGCATGTTTCGTAACAAGTGTCTACCCTCAATGTGGATTATCAGGAGTCGGAGGCAGCACTCACAATGCGCTTATAATTGCTTCACAGTTACGTAAAGTCCGCCCCGGTAGCTGAGTGGTCATCGCGACAGACTGTCAATCCTAAGGGCTCGGGTTCGATTCTCGGCTGGTTTGGAGATTTTTTCCGCTCAGGGACTGGGTGTTGTGTTGTCATCATCATCATTTCATCCCTATCGACGCGCAAGTCGCCGAAGTGGCGTCAAATCGAAAGACTTGCACCTGGCGAGCGGTCTACCCGACGGGAGGCCCTCGTCACACGCCATTATTATTAGTTATGTAAAAAATGGTTGCTAGAAATATGCAGTACCAATTGTCTCATTGATTCATTAGTTCATGGTTTAATAAAACACCTAAAAAAACTGGTACAGTAACTAGTCGCAAATAATTATAACTACAAATCCATAGTTTGGTAACTGTGTTAACTGTGTGACCATTTTCACTGCCAAAAGACATATAAAGGTCCGGTTACAATTAGGCAACATGCATGCTTTGTTATATGTACAGTTCTACAAGCTTTACATGTGAGTCAGTTTTATAATACCTACCAGAAAATTTGAGCTCAAACAAAAAAAACCACTTATTTGATACTGGTTGCTGTACCCTTTACTACTTGAAATAAATACAGTCGCTGGGCACATCTGCTTCCACACGGAATCAAATACGATTTATCTTACGCGTTTTAAAAAGAAAAATACCTAAAGAAAGTTTGTTTTCATTCTAAAGTTTAGCTAGGCGCTAATGTTGATGGTGGTGGCGGGAGAGGCGGAGGAGGAGGTACTGGCTACTGTGTGAGTGAACGTAGGGTTGATGCTGATGACGGGGAGAGGGGTACTAGTTAATATCTAATTGCACTCAAGGGTAATGATCTGGGGAAAGTCACTGAACGATTAAAACCTTCCCGTAAACCGCAGCGTCACAGAAAACATCTACAGACTGCTTTCCATCTCGTCCGTCAGATCATTTATGTATGTAGACAATAGTAGCGAACTTACCACACTTTCCAGGGACACTCCGGACGATATCCTTGTTGAGTCAATAATTAAATCACCGATGACTAAGTACTCTCATGGGTATGGTGGAGTGCCTAGCAGAATATTAAAGTACTGTGCTCCACATGTTAGCCCTGTATTTAGCTATATTTGTAATTTTTTTCCTTTAGGAATGGTCAGTTTCCTGAACGGTTAAAGTACTCAGTAGTAAAGCCGCTTTATAAAAAGGGAGAAAGGGATACAGTAGACAACTTTAGACGAATTTCTATGCCATCAGAGTTTGCTAACGTTATTTAAAGGGCTGTGTATGTAAGGATAATTGATCACTTTATTTCACACAATTTATTATCAAATGTACAGCTTGGCTTTAGAAGTCATTTAACAACCGAAAATGCTATATTATCTTTTCTCTGTGAGGTACTGGATGGGTTAAACAAAAGGTTTCGAAAGCTAGGCATATTTTTTGATTTAACTAAGGCGTTTGATTGTGTTGATCACAAAAAATTACTCCAGAAGCTGGACAATTACGGAATACGGGGAGTAGATCACAACTGGTTCACCTCTTGCTTTAGCAATAGACAGCAATAGTTATTATTCACAGTTTTGAGAATGGCTGTGATGTGGGGGGTCTGAGTGGGGTACTGAGGTACGGTTAAGTGGAGGGTGCCCCAGGGATCAGTGTTGGGGCACTCCTGTTCCTTATTTATGTAACTGATATGCCCTCTAGTATTATGGGTAACTATAAAATATTTCAGTTTGCTGATGGCACTAGCTTGGGAGTAAAGGATGTTGCGTGCAACAGTGGCTAGGTTTTAAATAGTGCACTTCTTAACATAAATTCATGGCTTGCATAAAATAAACCATCGCTAAATCATAGTGAGACTCAGTTTTTACAGTTTATAACACACAATTCCACAAAACCTGACGTTTTAATTTCACAGAATGGGCATATGATTAGTGAAACTGAACAGCTCAAATTTCTAGGTGTTCAGATGCATAGTAAACTGTCGTGGAAAGCTCACGTTCAGGACATTCTTCAAAGATTTAATACTGCCATTTTTACCGTTCGAACGGTATCGGAAGTGAGTGATCGTTCAGCACAAAAATTAGTCTACTTTGCTTATTTCCATACGCTTATGTCGTTTGGTATCATACTTTGGGGTAACTCTTCTCGTTCTAAAAGCATATTTTTGGCTCAGAAACAGCAGTTCGGGCAATAAGTGGTGTAAGTTCACGAACCTCTCGTCGACTCCTGTTCACGAGTCTGTGGATTTTGACATTGGCCTCTCAATATGTATATTACTTATGTCATTTCTTGTTAACAATATTAGCTTATTCCCAAGAATAAACAGCTTTCACTCAGTTAATACTCGGCAGAAATCAAATGTGCATTTGGATCAGACTTCCTTAACTCTTGTGCAGGAAAGTGTGCAATATACTGCTGCATCTGTTTTCAATAAGCTACCACAAGAAATCAAAAATCTTAGCAGTAATCTTTTGCTCTTTCAAATCGAGCGTCACTCCTTCTGTTGTGTCGAGGAGTTCCTTGAAAAATTAAGCTGATTCTTGTTGTACTGTTGATTACGTTTACTTAAATTTATAGCTTTACTTTCTTCGGGTTCACAGACATTTCATTTTTATATGTTATTACTTTTATGTTGTAATTTCATGTACTGACACGTTCCATGACCTTGGAAGTATGGTCCTCAATTTGATCCTACGGAACTTGACGTGTAAATAAATAAATAAATAAATTATGAGCACTCGCCGTCGACGACAAGGTACTGGATTCAGTTACTTTGGAAGTCATTGAGCCACCAACATAACTGGGAACCTGGTCCCATGCTGATGCCTTCGCTAACCGCCTGCTGTTGGGCACTATGTCAAACGCCTTCCGTGGATTAATTGCATTTCTCTAGGATTCTGCCTATAAATCTCAGCCTGTCCTCTGTTGCAATAGATCTATGAGATCTTTTCACATCAGTTCGCTCCAAACGGTTATTCCTAGGTATTTTGTGCTCGTTTCGGTAATATACGTAAATAGCAGCAGTTTCCAGTGATTATATCTCCTTATTTTATAAAAAAAATACACACAATTTATCACATTGAAATCATTTTATAGACATCGTACAACGTTTCTGTTGCTTTTCAACACAGTCGTCCAGTTTTTCCAAGCATTTTTTGTTACGTTACACAATTTTTTTCAAAACCAGCCTTAGGTTGGATCCTGTAGACTTCTTTAGAAATCTGCGAGTGGCCATCAAAAGAAAACGTTCCGGACTTTCGTCTCGTAAAGTTCTCTTCATTCACCGTCAGCACACAGCTCGAATGTTCCGCCCCCGATAGTTGAGTGGTCAGCGTCACAGAATGTCCAATCCTAAGGGACCGGGTTCTATTCCCGGCTGTGTCGGAGATTTTCTCCGCTCAGGGACTGGGTGTTGTGTTGTCCCAATCATCATCATTTCATCCCCATCGACACGCAAGTCGGCGAAGTGGCTTCAAATCGAAAGACTTGCACCCGGCGAACGGTCTAACCGAGGGGAGGCCCTAGTCACACGACATTTACATTTACACAGCTCGAATGACAAGGCGCAGTTTGGAAGATTCAACTGCAAAGTATTCCCGCATCGTCCATATTCATCAGATCTTACCACAAGTGCCTTTCACATCCTCCCCAAACTCAAAGGTGATCTTGGATATAAGCACTTCATCACCAATGACGAAGACATATCAACAGTGAACAGCTGATTAAGAGCACAGGACACGACCTAGTATAACACTCGTTAGGAAAAACTTCCGTCACATTACCAGAAATGCTTGTAAAAACGTGGAGACCATGTAAAAGAGAAGCAGAAATATTTTACAATGTCAATAAAATTATTTCAACATGATAAATTGGGTGTGGCGTTCACTATAAAATAGGGAAACTTATTTATTGAACACCCCTCATAATAACAGCCCGATAACATTCCGCTTCCTGGCTCCCGAAGTATACTTTCACATACACCGATTTCGTCCCAGTAAGAACAAACTGTTGGCGGTCTCTTAGAATTGACACCAAAATAACAGAAGTTCACAAGAAAAAAATTCTTCCTTTCGGGCAGAAGAATAACGGATGCAAGCAGGAGTGCAACAAGGTATTTAAAGAAGAAGAACAAAGACGGATGAAGCTTTCAGAAATAGAACGGTGTAACTGATAAAGAAACTGTTTCCCCAAAAAAGCGTCGCCTGAAGTGATAAACTAGGCCGGGAGTTCTAAGAAGCTGCTCCCCCGGTCGCCATAGATCAAGCAGGCACGTTTTAGTTGTCGTCTTCCCCGTTCTAATTTGTTGCCGCTTATTCCAGACAGATGGCCAATCTCGTTATTTCAGACACACCTGCCACTTCGTCTTTCAGTGCTATCGAAATTTAGTTATCGTCCCGAGTTTTCAGGTCTATATTGCTGCATTCAGGTTTCTCGCCCCCTATCCGGAAGTAATCACAGTGCATAAGCGCGTCACATTTCGTCTCGCGTTGCTCGCTTCCTTATTAGCCGCTGTCTTTGTCATTCTGCTCATATCTCGGCCATTTAGATGGTCATAAAGATTGCTTGAAATAGCCCTCCATCTACGAGGACGGCGGCGGGATTAAATGAGAGATGTGAAAAGTGGCTTAATTAGGGGCAGGGTACTGAGCAGACTAAAGGGATGCGTTTGGACGTGAAGAAAAAAACCTATTTTTTATTTATTTATTCAGTGTTCCACCCCGGACGGATTCGGGCCTTTAACAAGTGTCTTACATTCCACCACACTCTTCATGTTTTACGTCATAGATATATTTTATACACCAATAATTGGCAATACATGAGTTCTTGTTAACAGTTTATTGCGTAACTAATATCAGGTAGTACCAACATGCTGTAGGCTCGTTGGAGCAAAGACAAATGCACATACTGTCTGCCAACTACTGAAAGGTCACATGGAACGTTTCAGTTCTGTATATTAAAACATGAACCTCTAGTATGCTCTAGAAGCAGTGTTGGTCAAAGTAAAGATTATAATGACTTCTGATACTGGTGCTATTAATAATTTTATGTAAACTTATCTTTTGCCACTCTTACGAAAATCAAAGGAATAAAATATTTTATAAAGTTGCAGAACCGAAATTTTGGCATTCTGAAATCTGCCACATGTAGAGGACAGTGTGTATTTAACATTCACAAAATACCGAATTATTTACGAAGAAGTTAAGTTTATTTTTAGAACATAATAATAATTTTCTGTTCAGTGAGCAATGAATTTCGATGAACTACTACGTAAATTATATTCAGAAAAACTTCGAACCATGTGATATTTGTTATAACTCATGCAAAATGAAATCAGTACGATAAAAAACTTTTACGGCCAAAAATTTTCACGTTGAAAGACAAATATAAATTTTCAGTATCTTGCGAAATCATTTGGAACTGTGCAGAATTTTGGTAAATACGCGTACTTTATTATAAAGTGTTAGTCCAACAGACATGAATCTTGCGCTTTACTACTGCAATTAGCGGAGCACCTGGCGTTCTCCACGTACGTACTGAAATCCTATTAGATCATATCTTCCTTACCTCTCTCTCTGTCCGACTCTTCCGACACCCTAGCTGTCCATCTCCTTCTTCCCCCCCCCCCCCCCCGTCCATCTGCTGCTCCCCATCTGTCCATCTGCTCAATCTCCTCCTCCCCCTCTATCACCTCCTCACTCTCTTCATCTCCTCCTCCTCCTTTCTCGGTGCATCTCCTCCTCCCTATAACTGTATCCATCTCCTTCCTTCGCCTCTCTGTCTGTCCATCTCTTCCTCTTCCCCTTCTCTCCACGTTATTACCCTCACGCCAACAGAAGGTTGCTGTTTCTTACCCCCACAGTATATTTTTCCAAGTGTTAAGTAATATACCTACCAAGTTTGTTTGAAATCGGTTCAGGGATTCAAGAGGAGTTTTTTACGTGTGCGTTTGCCGGCATACGATCATGTCACACATGTGTCATGCATATTTAATATACACACATCAAAAAAAAGTTTTGCATCACCTCGGTTCCAAGAGTTCCTGAACCTGTACAGAAAATTGGAACGGAGATGAAGATAAACATTATTTCCGCGCTTTTATTGCTCATGAAAACCACACATTGCAAGTTACAGCGAGACCTTCAGACGCGGTGGTTCAGATTTCTGCACACACCGGTAGCTCTAATACCCAGTAGCACTTCCTCTTGCACTGATGCATGCCTGTATTCGTCGTGGCATACTATACACAAGTTCATCAAGGCACTGTTGGTCCACATTGTCCCATTCCTCAACGGCGATTCGGCGCAGATCCCTCAGAGTGATTGGTGGATCATGTCGTCCGTAAACAACCCTTTTCGATCTATCCCAGGCATGTTCGATAGGGTTCATGCCTGGACAACAAAGCTAGCGACTCTAGCCGATCGATGTCGTTATCCTGAAGGAATTCATTCACAAGATGTGCATGATGGGCGCGTGAACTATCGTCCATGAAGACGAATGGCTCGCCAATATGCTACCAATGTGGTTGCACTATCAGTCGGAAGATGGCATTCACGTATCGTACAGCCGTTATGGGGCCTTCCAAGACCACCAGCGGCGTACGTTGGCCCCACATAATGCCGTCCCAAAACAGCAGCGAACCTCCACCTTGCTGCACTCGCTGGACAGTGTGTCTAAGACGTTCAGCCTGACCGGGTTGCCTCCAAACACGTCTCCGAAGATTGTTTGGTAGCCGGCGGTTCTGGGCGCTACAGTCTGGAACCGCGCGACCGCTCCAGTCGCAGGTTCGAATCCTGCCTCGGGCATGGGTGTGTGTGATGTCCTTAGGTTAGTTAGGTTTAAGTAGTTCTAAGTTCTAGGGGACTGATGACCTCAGAAGTTAAGTCCCATAGTGCTCACAGCCATTTGAACCATTTTTTTTAATTGTTTGGTTGAAGGTATATGCGACACTAATCGATGAAGAGAACATGATGCCAGTCCTGAGCGGTCGATTCGGCATGTTCTGTGGTCGATCTGTACCGTGCTGCATGGTGTCGTGGTTACAAAGATGGACCTCGCCATGAACTTCGAGAGTGAAGTTGCGCATCATGCAGCCTATTGCGCACAGTTTGAGTCGTAACACGACGTCCTGTGGCTGCACGAAAAGCATTATTCAACATGATGGCGTTGCTGTCACGGTTCCTACGAGCCATAATCCATACTTATCGGTCATACACTGCCGTAGTAGCCCTTGGGCTATCTTGGCGAGACCTGTCATCCACAATTTCTGTCTCTCTGTATCTCCTCCACGTCCGATCAACATCGCCATGGTTCACTCAGAGACGCCTGGACATTTCTCTTGCTGAGAGCCCCTCCTGGCAGAAAGTAAAAATGTGGACGAGATCGAACCGCGGTATCGATCGTCTAGGCATGGTTGAACTAAAGACAACACGAGCCGTGTACCTCCTTCCTGGTGCAATGACTGGAACTTATCGGCTGTTGGCAACCTCCGTTTAATAGGTGCTACTAATGCATGGTTGTTTTTATCTTTGGGCAGTTTTAGTGACATCTCTGAGCAGTGAAGGGAACTGCGTCTGTGATACAATATCCACAGTCAACGTCTATCTGCAGGAGTTCTGGGAACCGGGGTGATACAAAACTTTTTTTGATGAGTGTATTTCGCACATACCTGTACATATACTTGTATCTCTAACGAATTTCGCCCTGCTTATGACATCGTATCTCCTGAAGTACGTGTCGTACAATAATATAGTTTTGTACGTCGTAAAGCGCCGTATGTGCATAGTGTCTGCGATATCTGTTACGAATGGAGTTAGCAGAAACAGGTAGTAAATTTAAACGTTATCCATGGTGTTACAGTTTTTCATGCACCATAACCCTTGAACTTTGTATTGTACAACCGTATAATTTTACAGGTTCAGTAAGTGGTATAAACCGTCTGATATGTGTGTCATGAATACCACAATTTTTAACATTTTTTAATGCAGCGACAGCAACTGATATTGTTTATATAAGAATATACAGCCTACAGTTGCAGGTTCACTTTATCGTTACCCAGGTTTCACCGTTAATAATAACGTCTTCTTCAGAACATGCAAAAAGTTAATATTATAATGTGCTAGTAAATTATATTAGATATGGTCATCCTACAGGATGAAACGTGTAGTACTTACATAAAATATTATTTAAATGTTTGCCTAAAACAAGCCATGTTCTAAGTCAACTTTATAAAACTTTATGCAAAACCATAAGGTTTTGTCACTTCTATTAAACAAGCTGTAGCAAATTCACTTTAAGCCCGTTGTATGGGCCTCGTCGTGTGACTAGAGACTGCGGACCGCGAGGGCTTCGCGGCCTGCCTAGGTAAACGAAAAAGTTAACCTGCAACTGTAGGCTGTCATGAATACAGTTAGAGGTAAAGCAGTAATAAATTGGGATGTCATGTCTGAAGGTGAAGTTTTATTGTATGAATAGCGACGATGTAGTAAGCGATAATTTTTTTTCCTTTCATCATTTTGTGACGACTGACAGCGAGAAAACGTTTCTTAAATGTTTGAATTTATGGTTAAAATCACTTAGTGCTCTCATTGTCGAATACTTTTTGAACAAAATCTAGGTATATCCACGTCCAGAGCTTCCATACTTTTTCACCCCCACTCCCACCCCTTTGATAGGCAAGTGGTAGCTATTCTTTCGTTATGATAAGTAATGTATGTACCAAGTTTGGTTGAAATCGGTCCAGTGGTTTAGAAGAAGATGTCGAACATACAATACACACATGAAACTTCCTGCCAGATCAAAACTGTGTGCCGGACCGAGACTCGAACTCGGGACCTTTGCCTTTCGCTGCAAAGTGCTCCGCTGCAGAGTGAAAATCTCATTCTACATACACATATGTTTATAAAACGTATGGATTAACATGAAAATTGCTAAAAAAATAAAAAAAAAATAAGAGAGTGAGAGAGAGGGGATCGCAGTTTTTGGTTAAACTACAATGCTATCACAGACTATGTTCAACAAAAGAATCCCACAGTTTCTATTTGTTATGAGCGCCACCCCAAACACTCAACTACTGTGAATCTGAACTACTGTGAATTTTCTAAGTGCAGTGATGGATCATTATGGGCAAATATTTTTCTCGTCTTCATTCTTTAATCGAGTAAGCCTCCCGATTGCCAGCACTCTGAAGCGACACCCTAATCCAGAGACTTGTAATCGTTTCATTGTTGCATGCCCCACTGTGCCCACGCAGCAGCCTTAAAGAGGTGTGCTGTAAACCCTGCGGCCCAGACACACACAGCCGGCGTGCGGGTCGCCTGAGGACCATGACCCGGGGCGCTCAGCCGCCCTGGCCAGATCGATGCTCCCCGTCTGCCTCTGCGGCATCCCCAAACTCTTGCGCCCTTCCGGAAGCTGCCCTCTCTACACATCTCTTTTTTTATCCCGACTCTACCGAAACGCCACAAATTCCTAACAGTCCTTGCTGTTATCTACTACGCCTGATGATCACTACCAGTAGCGGCGCTGGATTACCCGAGCGGTCTACGGAGCTGCAGTCATGGACTGTGTGGCTGGTCCGGTGGAGGTTCGAGTCCTCCCTCGGGCATGGGTGTGTGTGTTTGTCCTTAAGATAATTTAGGTTAAGTAGTGTGTAAGCTTAGGGACTGATGACCTTAGCAGCCAAGTCCCATAAGATTTCACACACATTTGAACACATCACTGCCAGTAGAACATGGCGATACTCGACGCTAGGCTTGTAACCAAAATCAACACAGTTTCTATTATCGCGTGTGTTGTGTATATTTACAGCTCCACTACTGATCTAGAAGAAAGGAATGTTCTCTTAAAGTATCTTCTGTAGAATGACTAATGGCGGTGACTCAGTTGTCAATGTTACGATTCGTGAGCAAAGTATTAAAGTTGCAGCACTGTAAACCCTCCACTCATAAAATCATGATCTTATTGTTACAGGTCTTTGCCGCCTTAAAGGCCATCCATTGTTATTCAAGATAGTGTGCCCCACCAAGCAGCACTAGTTCAAATAGCTCTGAGCACTATGGGACTTAACTTCTGAGGTCATCAGTCCCCTCGAACTTAGAACTACTTAAACCTAACCAACCTAAGGGCATCACACACATCAATGCCCGAGGCTGGATTCGAACCTGCGACCGTAGCGGTCGCGCGATTCCAGACTATAGCGCCTAGAGCCGCTCGGCCACCTCGGCCGGCTAAGCAGCGCTAGTCGTGATCCAAATTGTACATGCGAGTTGACGAGATACATTATCACGAGGTTTTAAATGTAGTGCACGTTCGTTTTGATCTATAAAATTTATTATTGTACTTCTGGTAGAAATATTACTTATTATGTGTTCTGTTTATCTGACTGTGGCCGAAACCCATAAGGTGTATTTTTTCAAAAAATAAATATATGAACAGCGATCAAGACGGACTCTTATACTGACTTCGTAATAAGGTTGATATATTCTCTGTCACTTCGTAAGTCGACCACGAAGGAGCAGTGAGACAGAACTTGCAAAATACTCCTCACAACCAAGACAAGACCAGCAAGAGATGTTGTTTGCCTGTTAAGAATCATAGAGGAAAGATATACAGTGCATCCATCTAACTTTGCACGTCACATGTTTCCCAAATGGGAAAAAAATGGCAATACAATTGGCCAGGGAGGCATCTATATATCACGGACAGGAAAGCACAATCCTTACAATCAACATCAAGTTACTTTTTTTTTTTTTTTTTAGTTGAATTCGAATGTTTCTTCGTCTATCGAAATGAAAACTAGAGATACAATTACTGATGACAGGTTTGGTTTCACTTCTCTAAACCGTACACCTTCTAAAATATTATACTTTTAACAACGGAAACGGTGCCACAGTTTGCTGTAAAGAAGTAATGCGGTTTGCCTGCACTGTCCTGAAGCCTGCTCTAGGCAATTCTAGTGCAGAAACTGTAGCGCCGTTGCCATCCCTTAAAGAATACGTAATTCAGAAGGTATGAGGTTTATAACAGTGAAAACATGTCTGCCGTCACTAATTGTACCTCTTGCTTTCATTTCCGTAGGAAAAAATACACGTGTCATTAAAAAAAAAAGATAAATTTTTGTCGAAAGCAACCGGCCGCTGTGGCCGGGAGGTTCTAGGTGATTCAGTCCGGAACCGCGCTGCTGCTACGGTCGCAGGTTCGAATCCTGCCTCGAGCATGGATATGTGTGATGTCCTTAGGTTAGTTATGTTTAAGTAGTTCTAAGTTCTAGGGGACTGATGATCTCCCATTAGAACCATTTTTTTGTGTTGAAAGCCATGTTTGTTTACGTTTATGGATTGCGGATTCCTGCCTGTTGTGTAGGCCCCTGACGTAGTTGCATCCCTGGCTAGTTATGTTTTTCATATTTTGTTTCGTTTCAGGAACATATGAGGTGGCAGAATTAGGTGGGACACCTTTTATTGATAAAGATAGAGACATTTATGGTGCTTTTATTGATATGGAAAAAGCTTTGGACAGAGTGCAATGGAACAAGCTCAGGCATGGTTTGAAGAGAGACGACTAGACGGGAATGAGACATGACTGGTACAGAATCTGCTGTATATTTACAACAGAAAGTAACAATAATGATGGGAAATGAAATGTCAGAAGCAAGCAGCATTGGAAGGGGCATTAGACAAAGTTGATGTCTTTTCCCTTTGTTGTTCATCTTATACCTGGAAAGGATTATTGCGAAACTCTTAAACAGAAAAAAGGAATTGCTAACAATATGATATTATTGACAGATAACATGCTAAAAGATCTGAATTAACATTGTTTGGAATACAGCAAAAAAAGGAAGGTGATCGGTAAGGAAGGAGGCTAGCCAAGTAGGAGCATTGAAATACCTTAGAAGTACAATCACTGAAAATCTGAGATGCCACCACGAGGTGAAAACTCGCTTTGGTATAGTGAGGGAGGCA
The DNA here is from genome assembly GCF_021461385.2 of Schistocerca piceifrons. Lineage (NCBI taxonomy): Eukaryota > Metazoa > Arthropoda > Insecta > Orthoptera > Acrididae > Schistocerca > Schistocerca piceifrons. The sequence continues at coordinate 316,806,811 of NC_060143.1, read as the reverse complement.
TTCAATTGTAAGAGGAGATCATTATGTGGCAAATGAGATAAATGGCTAAGGATAAGGCTTGGTACGTGTTTCATATGGAATGTGGCACCCTGTTGTGGCATAAAACTAGACACGGACAAGAGATGATGAAAAATGAAAAGCTCAGAAGAAGAGTGCAGAGGATAACCCGGATGGAAAGATAGAGAGTAACAAAAGAGTGTTGCAAAGAGTTGGCAAGAGGAGGCGACTGTCGCAGCTTAAAAGAGAGAGGAAGATCATCTACATCTACACGGTTACTCCACAATTCACACTTGAGTGCCTGGCAGAGGGTTCATCGAACCATTTTCATACTACTTCTCTGCCATTCCACTCTCGCATGACGCGTGAGGAGAAGGAACACCTAAATCTTTCCATTCGAGCTCTGATTTCTCTTATTTTATTATGCTGATCATTTCTTTCTACGTAGATGGGTGTCAACAAAATATTTTCGCATTCGGAAGAAAAAGATGGTGATTGAAATTTCGTAAATAGATCTCGCTCCAAAGAAAACCGCCTTTGTTTCAGTGGCGGCCACCCCCACTCGCGTAATGTATCAGTGACACTCTCACCCCTATTGCGGGATGACACGAAACGGGCTGCCCTTCTTTCGAGTTTATAGATGCCCTCCGTCAATCCTACCTGGTATGGATCCCACATTGCACAGCAATATTCAAGCAGAGAACGGACAAGTGTAATGTGGGCTGTCTCTTTAATGGGTTTGTCGCAACTTCTAAGTGTTCTGTGAACAAAGCGCAGTCTTTCCTTCGCCTTTCCCACATTATTATCTATGTGGTATTTCCAATTTATGTTGCTCGTAATTGTAATTCCTAGGTATTTAGTCGAATTGACTGTCTTTAGATTTGTGTGATTTATCATATACCGGTACCTAAAATTTATCGGATTTCCTTTAGTACCCATGTGAAAGACCTCGCACTTTTCTTTGTTTAGTGCCAATTGCCTCTTTTCGCACCATACAGAAATTCTCTCTAGATCGTCTTGTAATTGGAATTGATCTTCTTATGATTTTACTAGACGGTAAATTATAGCGTCATCTGCAAACCATCTAAGGGGGCTGCTCAGATTATCGCCTAGATCATTTATATAAATCAGGAACAGCAGAGGGCTTATGACACTACTTTGTGGAACACTAGATACCATTTCTGTTCTACTCTATGATTTACCGTCTGTCACTACAGACTGTGACATCTCTGAGAGGAAATCACGAATACAGTTACACAACTGCGACGATACTCCATATGCACGCAATTTGATTACTAGTCGCTTGTGAGGAACGGTATCAAAAGCCTTCTGGAAATGTAGGAATATGGAATTGATCTGAGATCCCTTGTCGACAGCATTCATTACTTCATGGGAATAAAGAGCTAGCTGTGTTGCACAAGAACGATATTTTCTGAATCCCTGTTGGTAATGTATCAATAAGTCATTTTGTTCAAGGTGATTCATAATGTTCGAGTGCAGTATATGTTCCAAAATCCTATTGCAAATTGGGGCCAGTGATTTGGGTGTGTAATTCAATGGGTTACTCGTATTTCCTTTCTTGAATATTGGTGTGACCTGTGCTACTTTCCAGTCTTTAGGAACAGACCTCTCGTCAAGTGAGCGGTTGTATATGATTGCTAATAAAGGCGCTATTGTGTCTGCGTACTCTGAAAGGAACCTGATTGGTATACCAGCTGGACAGGAAGACTTGCGTTTCTTAAGTGATTTGAGTTGTTTCACAACACCTAAGATATCTACTTTTATGTCACTCGTACTAACAGCTGTTCTGATTTCGAATTCTGGAATATTTACTTTGTCTTCTTTCGTGAAGGAATTACGGAAAACTGTGTTTAGTAACTCCGCTTTAGTGGCACCAGGATCGGTAACATTTCCATCGCTATCGCGCATCTTTCGTGAAGGAATTACGGAAAACTGTATTTAGTAACTCCGCTTTAGTGGCACCATCATCGGTAACATTTCCATCGCTATCGCGCAGTGACGGTATTGACTGTTTTTTGCCACTGGTGTAGTATACATACGACCAGAATCTCTTTGGGTTTTCTACCAGATTTTGAGACAATGTTTCATTGTGGAAACTATTAAAAGCATCTCGCATTGACGTCAGCACTAAATTTCGAGCTTCCGTGAAACTTAGCCAGTCTTGCGGAATCTGCCTTCTTCCGAATTTGGCATGCTTTTTTCGTTGCTTCTGCAACAGTGTTCTGACGTGTTTTGTGTACCATGGTGGATCAGTCCCGTCTCTTATTAACTTATGCGGTATGAATCTATTGCTGTCAATACTGTATCTTTGAATTTAAGCCATATCTGGTCTACACGTACATAATTTGATTGGAAGGAATGGAGACTCTCTCTTAGGAAAGCGTCAACCGAATTTTTATCTGTTGTTTTAAATAGATATACCGGGTGATCAAAAAGTCAGTATAAATTTGAAAACTGAATAAATCACAGAATAATGTAGATAGAGAGGTACAAATTGACACACATGCTTGAAATCATATGGGGTTTTATTAGAACCAAAATAATACAAAAGTTCAAAAAATGTCCGACAGATGGCGCTTCATCTGATCAGAATAGCAATAATTAGCATAACAAAGTAAGACAAAGCAAAGATGATGTTCTTTACAGGAAATGCTCAATATGTCCACCATCATTCCTCAACAATAGCTGTAGTCGAGGAATAATGTTGTGAACAGCACTTTAAAGCATGTCCGGAGTTATGGTGAGGCATTGGCGTCGGATGTTGTCTTTCAGCATCCCTAGAGATGTCGGTCGATCACGATACACTTGCGACTTCAGGTAACCCCAAAGCCAATAATCGCACGGACTGAGGTCTGGGGATCTGGGAGACCAAGCATGACGAAAGTGGCAGCTGAGCACACGATCATCACCAAACGACGCGCGCAAGAGATCTTTCACGCGTCTGGCAACATGGGGTGTCTTTTTTTTGTTCTAATAAAACCTCATGTCATTCCAAGCATGTGTGTCAATTTTTACCTCTCTATGTACATTATCCCGTGGTTTATTAATTTTTAAAATTTATACAGACTTTTTGATCACCCGGTAAGTCGCGTTAATATTACCACCTCTTAGAAATGCTAAATAACCACCTTTTGCAGCGCGTAATGCTGCGAGACGTGAAGGAAGAGAGTAAATTACATTCTGGAATGTACCGACAGGGAGGCGGAGCCATGACGACTCCAGAGCCGTCACTAACTGTGGTGGGTTTCTCGATTGAGAATCCACGGCACGAACAGCCTGATCGAGGTGGCCGCACAGATTCGTGATTGGGCTTTAATCCGGGGAGAATTATGGCCATAGGAATAAGATAAACTTATCCTGATACTCTTCGGACCGTGCACGTACACTGCGAGATGTGTGACACGTTGCATTGTCTTCCTGATAGATGCCATCGTTCGGTGGAAAGATATACCACATATTGCGGTGGAAATGGTCCCCAAGGACACATGCATACTTGTGCAGATGCACTGTGTGATCCACAATTACGAGACCACCCAAGGAATGCTACGGAAACATTCCCCAGACATTAAAGGTCTCTACTACGGCGTGTTCCCTTCCTGTGATTGTTGCAATGTGTTTGCCATCTTCCCGATGGAGCATAAAACGTGCTTCACCCGAGAAGAATACTTGTCGCTACTCGTTGAATATCCAGTTGCAGTATAGGTAAATTCCAGCCATCGTCGCCGATGAGCAGCAATCAGTACGTGTGCGCGAAACAGGCACCTCCTGTGGAGGCCTATACGCAGCAATGGTCGCTGAACTGTCGTTAGGAGATACTGTTGGTACCTTTTGATTGGTCTAGGTGGTCAGTTGTTCAACAGTTGCACGTCTGTTCGCTCGTGTACGTTCACCCATGTCATATGTGGCCCGTGGTACACCACAACTGTCTCGACGCCACCTTTCGACAGCGCGATTTTGCCATGCACGGTATACAGTAACCACGGCGGCACGCGAAGTACTTACAAACTTAGCCGTTTCGGAAATGCTTCTATCCTTGGCCCGAAAGCCAGTGGTCATGCTCTTTTCGATGTTAGATAAATCGCACCTTTTCCACATTACGGCAATGCCTGCACTGTTTCCGCGACCCACGACACACTTTATATACCCTCCACTGCTAGTGCTTCCACCTGTCGACTTTGGTTATTGCACGTTAATATCGAACGAAGGCGGTGGTCACACAAACATGATTGGACCGTGTATAGAGGAACATTCACAGGGACGGGAATGCTTACAAACAGACGCTTTGGAGGGACTAATTTGTGGGAGGAGGAGATACGAGATGATAGAAGACATAAAGGGAAGCGGGAATTACACGGACATGAACCGGGTGGAAGAAGAAATGAAGGCTTGGAGAGTTATCATGCGGGCACCTGCCTTGGGTAGAAAGCTAATGATGATTAAGACTGTTCCGCATCAAACTGGCCAGCGAAAGAGTATCTCATATCCGTATAGTAAAACGGTCACCCAGTCACCCCCTCACAGTTGCGGGAAACCTATGTAACGGCTTACAGGGGCAGTAAAAATTTGATTTTTAGCACTTCGTATAATTAGTGCCCGAGTTTTCAATTCTAAAATGCTGCCACAATCTCTTCGTTAAGACGTATAATCTTATGTTATAGGTTACACATATGAGTATTAAAGTCAGGAAATGTGTCTATGTCTTGAGGTAGTGTAATTAACGGCGCGCAAATTACCGAGACTTCATACATCCTGCATTTGAGAATGAGAGCACTTAGGAATTTCAAGCAGATATTACCCATGATTTCAAATTTCTATGAAGCTTTTTCTTGCTGACACCCCCCACAAAATGAAGAAGGAAAAACGCTTATCGCTTACTAAATTTTTGCTGTTCTTACTGTAAACTTTAGCATCTGGCATGGCGTTTCAGTTCGGTCCTTCTTTATTACTGGCTCTATTCGTAACACATTTTGGAGACATTATCCACATACACAACTGAATGTACCTGCAAAATCATATCATTATATGAGACGTAGCCCAGCAGATATGACGTCAATGAACATTGAGTTGCTTAAAACAGATTGGGATTTATCCACACTATACTCATTCAGTGTTTCAAAATGAGAACACTTAGCGACTTACAACAAACTTAAGACATAACTTCAAACTTTTTCCAAGCTTTTATTGTTTACGTACTTGACGTAAAATGTTGAAAACGTTAACATATTTGTAAAGTTATCAGACGTTTGTAGCTGTTTATAAGTAGGAGTTGAATTCTTCAAGGACTCAGACATGGTGGAGGATCGGGCAAGGGGGGGGGGGGGGGGGCAAGGCTACTAGTTCTTTCTAATCTTAGAAATTAATACGTAGAGTACTATATTGGGACCGAGCGAGGTGGCGCAGTGGTTAGACACTGGACCCGCATTCGGGAGGACGACGGTTCAATCCCGCGTCCGGCCATCCTGATTTAGGTTTTCCGTGATTTCCCTAAATCGCTCCAGGCAAATGCCGGGATGGTTCCTTTCAAAGGGCACGGCCGACTTCCTTCCCCGTCCATCTCTAATCCGATGAGTCCGATGACCTCGCTGTCTGGTCTCCTTCCCCAAACCAACCAACCAGTACTATATTGTTGGACATCTCCTCACCTGGTAGCATGGTTACGTCAGTGCTTCCAGACGTAAATAAAGTACAACATGCGATTTTATCTGCTCAGCTGTATTAAGTCAAAGAACCATTGTATCATTATACATTCACGAGTGACTCGAGGGACTAAATTTTATATTCTTCTCTTTTATGTAAAGAACAACTAAGATACATGAAGTTCGTTTTGGATCAAACAGCAGTTATATTTACACACAGACTTAAAAAAAAGGTTCAAATGGCTCTAAGCACTATGAGACTTAACATTCTAAGGTCATCAATCCCCTAGACTTAGAGCTACTTAAACTTGACTAACCTAAGGACATCACACACATCCATACCCGAGGCCTGAGTCGAACCTGCGACCATAGCAGCAGCGCAATTCCGGACTGAAGCGCCTAGAACCGCTCGGTCGCAGCGGCCGGCACAGACTTAATGTTGTAACATAACCAACTCATTTTTTACTGTGCACATTACACTAAGATGGGATTGTGATATGCATATATACAGATGGACGAGTATCGCGCACACAGTTTATATGAGGGTTGGAACTTAAATAGTGGAAACTATTTATTTACATCTGGTACAAAATAGATACGTGTTTCAAACTTTTACTGACCTTCAAAGTAGTCACCAGCATTGTGTATAACCCGTTGCCAGCGATGCGGAAGTCATAGGATACTCTTAGCAGTGACAGTTGTATTGACAGTTGGAGCGCCGCCGTCTACTGCCCGACGCATTTGTAGCAGTTCTGTAACCATCAGTGCTGACATTTGTTGTCAACTGTTGAGGCGTCCTGTAGACGCAATGCAAGAACATCTATCAGGAGGGACCGATGACCTGGCAGTCTGGTCCCTTCCCCCTCTTTAAACCAACAAACCAACTATCGGGAAGACTGCGTGAACTGATGCCCGCTCACATTCTGCTAGACTGACAAAAAAACACTACACAGGAGTTGGGTTGAGAAGTTATTCACCTAATCTGGCGCCCTCACATCTTCACATTTTCCGCTCTCTATTGAACAAGCTTGTAGCCTCCCAACATTTAAAAAAAAAATTTATATCATTCACATTTAGTAACCTACCAACAGATAAATTCCATAACCTACCAATAATAAAAATGTGAATAATCTCTCAATAAAATTCTGGCTTACTTATAACCTTTCAATAATTAACTGACTGTCAATCTAAACTGGTAACTTTGGACATCGGCAGTGCTGCGTCATGGCCCTGAAAGATCATACTGAATAAACTGAAAATTCTTACCCCAATCAGGTCGCCGGATAACGCATGTATATCTGCCCCTATAAGAAATTTTTCTGGCACAGCCCAGTGCAATGGTGGCCGATAGATTTGTCATGTATAAAAAGAAACAACTGATTTTTCTTTACAATAATCGGGATGACCATGGATTGGAGAAATTAGTAAATTCTTTAAATTGAGATGAATGCATGTCAAAAGTTAATTTTTATAAGAAATATTATTATTATGAGATTTTTAAAAAAAAAAAAACAACATAACAGTAGTACATATGCGCGAGGCTGCTTTTACCTTATACTAGAACGCTCAGGTACCGCCATCGCTCCCCACGACCGGCCCAGCGAACTCGATACACACGACTGCTAGCTACTACTTACTGTGGTGTCACCGCCAAACACCACACTTGCTAGGTGGTAGCCTTTAAATCGGCCGCGGTCCGTTAGTATACGTCGGACCCGCGTGTCGCCACTATCAGAGATTGCAGACCGAGCGCTGCCACACGGCAGGTCTAGAGAGACTTCCTAGCATTCGCCCCAGTTGTACAACCGACTTTGCTAGCGATGGTTCACTGACAAAATACGTTCTCATTTGCCGAGACGATAGTTAGCATAACCTTCAGCTACGTCATTTGCTACAACCTAGATTAGATTAGATTAGATTAGATTTACTTTCATTCCAATTGATCCGTGGTGAGGAGGTCCTCCAGGATGTGGAACATGTCAGAAAAACAACAATACATGACAAATATTTACAACTAAAACAAATAAGCTAATGTACCATTCCACAGGTCCCAAGTGGAATAATCGCCATTTTTTAATGAACACTAAGAGTCATTTTACAAATACTAATGCACTGAATTTAAAATAAAAAAGTTTTTTATTTATTTATAAGGTAATAAACATGTAATACAACTACTGTGATACTTATTTACAATGAACACATTACTGCACTGAAATGGTGCAGAATTTAGATTATACTTACACACACACACACACACACACACACATTTTCAATGAACACATTACTGCACTGAAATTGTGCAGAAGTTATGTTGTACTTATATACAAATCAGTTGGTTTTACTAAGAAATTCATCAATGGAGTAGGAGTTGGCCACCAATAAATCCTTTAGGCTTCACTTAAACTGAATTTCATTGGTTGTTAAGCTTTTTATGGCTGCTGGCAAGTTATTGAAAATGTGTGTTCCTGAATAATGCACACCTTTTTGTACAAGACTAAGTGACTTTAAATCGTTGTGAAGATTATTCTTATTTCTAGCTTTGATTCCATGAATTGCGCTGTTGGTTTGAAAAAGTGATATATTTTAATGACAAATTTCATTAAGGAATAAATATATTGGGAAGCTGTAGTTAGTATCCCTAGTTCCCTAAACAGGCCTCTGCAGGATGTTCTTGAGTTCACACCACATATAACTCTTACTGCACGTTTTTGTGCCCGGAAAACTTTAGCTTGGCTTGATGAATTACCCCAAAAAAATAATCCCATATGACATTATGGAATGAAAGTAAGTATGGTATGCCAGCTTTTTCATTTTTATATCCCCTATGTCTGACAAAATTTGCATTGCAAACAGAGATTTTTTAAGATGCTTCAGCAGTTCTGTGGTGTGCTCCTCCCAGTTGAATTTATTATCAAGCTGTAATCCCAAGAATTTAACACTGTCCACTTCTTCCATCTTCTTGTCATCGTATGTTAGATATATACTCTTGGGACACCCCTTACAAGTTCTGAACTACATGTAGTGTGTTTTTTCAAAGTTTAGTGACAAATAATTGGCTAGGAACCAGTGATTAATGTCCACAAATATTTTATTGGCTGATCTTTCTAAGACTACACTTGATTTGCTATTTATTGCAATGTTTGTATCATCGGCAAACAAAACAAACTTGGCATCTGGTAATGTTACTGATGAAAGGTCATTGATATACACAAGAAAAAGTAAGGGCCCCAAAATGGAACCTTGTGGGACCCCACATGTAATTAGTTCCCAGTTGGATGATGTCTGATAGCTTGATACATGTCTCTTTCCTAATAACACCCTTTGTTTCCTGCCAGAGATATAAGATTTGAACCATTTTGCAGCATTTCCTGTTACACTATAATATTCTAGTTTACTTAAAAGGATATTGTGATTTACACAGTCAAATGCATTTGACAGATCACAAAATATACCAGTTGCCTGCAATTTTTTGTCTAATGAATTAAGCACATTTTCACTGTAAGTGTAGATAGCCTTCTCAATATCAGAACCTTTTAGAAATCCAAACTGTGACTTTGACAGTACATTATTTGAGATAAGATGGTTATAAAGATGACTGTACATTACTTTTTCGAAAATTTTTGAGAATGCTGGCAACAGTGAAATTGGACGGAAATTTGATGCTATTTCTTTATCTCCCTTCTTAAACAGTGGCTTAACTTCAGCATATTTCAGCCATTCAGGAAATATTCCACTGATAAACGACTGGTTACACAGATAGCTTAATATGTTACTTAGCTCAGAATCACATTCTTTAATTAACTTTGTTGATATTTCATCATACCCACTAGACGTTTTTGATTTTAAAGATTTTATGATGAACATTATTTCTGTTGGGGTAGTGAGGGTCACATTCATATTATGGAAGTTACTTGAAATGTCTGGTCTAAGGTAATCCATAGCAGCATCTACCGAACCTGACAACCCCATCTTTTCAGTAACAGTTATAAAATGTTTGTTAAAAAGGTCTGCAACACTATACACATCTGTCACCAATGTATCATTTACTCTTAATGCTATTTGTTCCTCTTCATGTCTGGTTGTACCAGTCTCCTCCTTCACTATATCCCATATTGTCTTTATTTTGTTATCTGATATGAGTATCTTTTCCTTGTAATATATTTGCTTTGACATCCGTATTACAGTCTTTAATATTTTGCAGTATTTCTTATAATGTGCTATAGCATCAACATTGGAAATGTTTCGGATTGACAGATACAGTTTTCTTTTTGTTTTACAAGATACCCCCATTCCTCGAGTAATCCATGGCTTCTTTGTAGACTTTGCTCTAACCTTGGTAAGTTTTGGGGGAAAGCAGTGTTCGAATAAGGTAAGCACTTTATTAGCAAAAATGTTATATTTTTCATTCATGTCATGAGCACTGTAAACATCAGTCCAGTGAATGTCTCTGAGGAGTGTCCTAAAATAATCAATTTTTGGCTTACTAATTACCCTCTTGAGCTCAGATTTAACAGATTTTATATCCTGTTCAGTATTAACATTTAACAGAAGGAACTGCATGTCATGGTCTGAGAGGGCATTGACTATTGGTTTTGTAATATAATTTTGTTCATTGGACTTTTCTATAAAGATATTATCAATGGCTGTTTGTGAGCAAGTGGCTATCCTTGTGGGGAACTTTACACTGGGAATTAAGTTGAATGATAGTGTTACTAACTCAAATAAGTTCTTATTGGGAGAGTCTTTAAGGAAATCTACATTGAAATCACCAGCAACCACTATTTCTTTGTTTTTGGTTGTTAAATGGGCCGGTACAGCTTCAAGGTGGTTTACAAACAGATTAAAGTTACCTGCAGGTGCTCGATATACACTTAATATTATGAAGGATATTTTGTGAAATTCTAATTCTGTTGCACATGCTTCCATATGCTGTTCTAGGCAAAATTTATGAATATCTATGTTCTTAAATTTATGACAGTTCCTGATGAATGTGGCAACTCCTCCTTTCTCCATTTCTGATCGACAAAAGTGAGATGCTAACCTAAACCCTGTAACACTTAAAAGTTCTATACCAGTGATCACATGATGTTCAGAGAGGCAGATTATGTCAGCTGGGTTTGAAGACTCTAATTCATCTATGCAGATAGTTAATTCATTAATTTTATTTCTCAGTCCTCGACAATTTTGATGCAATAAAGATAGCTGACATTTCACATTGACTGAGTTAAAATTGGGTGGAGTTAAAATATCTGCTGACAGTTGAAAATTCTTAACCAGTGGCTGTTTATGCTGATGTAATAAGCTGGAATTATGTCTTTTGATTTCTTTCTCAAACTGAAGGTTTGTCTCAGTTCTAACCTCTCTTAAAATCTGCTTTGTTTTTGTCCTCCCTACCCTAAAAAAGGTTCTTTTCTCAATCCTATAACCACTGGTATTTTACCACTCATGACAGTACCTCCCCCCTTTAACTTTCCTGCTATTTCCCCACCCAATTTACCCTTCCCCTTCCTGTTGAGGTGAAGGCCATGCCTAGTATAATCCCACCTATTGAGAGAATCAACATGAACCACACCAATATGTGACCCCGCACCCGACATGAGCAGCCGTTCTAGCTCCAAATTAACTCTCTTGACAGAAGAGTTCAAATGAGGTCGGTCATGGCGCCCAAGAACAGATACAAACTCAACACTAGTATGCTTCGATGCTGATGCTAAACGCGTGCCTTTCAGCTTCCTCTAAATTTCGTGGGTTGGTCTCCTGCCAATCCACAACATTTTGGCGACGAGGCCAAACCGCGTTCGTAACTATACTGCCCTGATTTACTTGTGTAATGGCTTCGCCACCATCTCCAGATGTACTGTCCGAATTTTATCGCTTACAGAATCAGCAGACGCAGGCCTTACTCGATGCCCTTGGACAGCTCGTCCAGGGTCAACGTGCAATGCAAAATGATGCGGCAGCCGTCGCTCCACCGCTAACGCAGCCACAACACGCAGTTGCACCAACTTTTCGTCCTTTTGATGCTCCACTGGAAAGCTGGACGGAGTGGTCACGCCAATTTGGATTCCATCTAGCCGCCTACAGAATTCAAGGTAATGAGCAGCAGCCATTTTTATTGTCTTCCGTCGGCGTCCAAACGTACTGTGTGATCGTCAAATTATTTCCCCGACGCGACGTAGCAACTCTGTCCTACGACGAAATTTTGTCTGTATTAGATGCATATTTCAAAGAATCAGTCGATGTAGTTGCCAGATGGTATACCTTCTTTCGTACAAAACGTACGGCAGGTCAGACTAATCGGGAGTGGGTTGCAACCTTACAAGGCCTTACTAGGGATTGTGCTTTTGAGTGCCAATGTGGACTCCCTTATTCAGATACTATGGTACATGATGCAATTTCACAGAATGTTTCTGATGTTCGTATAAGGGAACAGATTTTGAAACTAGTCAATCCCTGCCTTCAACAAGTGATGGACATATTGGATTGGCAGGACACACTTGACTTTGCTCAGGAATCATTTGAAACTTCACCAGCCATATGCCAGGTTAACCGGCCTGCCGGGCGCGCTGCACGGAACAGTAAACAGTCCTCGCGCCTGGCCGCGCAACTGCCTGTTTCTGTAATAGAAAAGGACATGTTCTTAGTGTTTGCTAGAAAAAGCTCAGATCGGACACTCACAACCATTCCAGGCCCTTTGCTTTGCGCCGGAATCGGAATCGAACCAAGGATACTCAGGCTCGCGAAACTTCGCCCATGGAAAATCATGTAGTTCATTCCACTCCGCTCAGTGCCACTCTCTCTACCAGTGACTGTGTTCGTCCCACAAATAGTGTGCGTCGACGCCGCCGGAAATTCCGTCAAGTCGCAAGTGATTTTGTACTAGTGTCAGTTCACGTTGCACGAGACAGTCGCTCTTGTCGTCAACAGGACAATAAACTTTTTGTCGACTTGGACATTAACAGCAAAGTGATACCATTCCAGCTCGATACCGGAGCTGCAGTTTCACTGATCAATCAAGACACGTACAAACAGCTGGGCACACCTCCGTTGCGTGCCGCAAATGTTAAGCTACCTACATATTCAGGTCACGGGCTCCCTGTGTTAGGACAGTGCAGCCTTCTTGCAACATACAAGGGACAAACAAAACTTGTGTCATTGTACGTCCTTCGTTCTTCTTCTGCAGTGAACTTGTTTGGTTTTGATTTATTTCAGTTGTTTAACTTGTCTATAGTCAATCAGGTCCTATCAGTGAACCAGACTGTGCCTTCAGACAGTGTTTCTCGTCTATGTGAAGAATTTGCAGACATTATTGCACTGGGCCTTGGTTGTGCTAAGAACTATAAAGCACATTTGGAACTGAGAGTAAACGCGCAACCGAAATTTTTCAGAGCACGCAATGTTCCCCACGCATTGCGTGATGAGGTCGCAAAAACATTACACGATTTGGAATCACAAGGACTAATTGAACGTGTGCAGGCTTCTCTCTGGGCATCACCCTTAGTAATTTTGCCAAAACCTTCCGGACAATTGAGACTTTGTGAGGACTTCAAGGCCACAGTGAATCCACAATTAGTGATTGCAACTTTTCCTTTACCCCGCCCGGAAGATCTTTTTGACAAACTGTGCCGGGTAAATATTTTTCGAAGTTGGACCTAGCAGATGCGTACTTGCAAATACCGGTGGATGAAGAATCCCAGCGCATCTTGGTGGTTAACACGCATCTTGGTTTGTATCGATTCAAACGACTGCCATTCGGGTGTGCATCCGCCCCTGCATTGTTTCAGCAATATCTGCAAACTGCTTGTGCGTCGGTCCCTACTGCAGCAAACTATCTGGACGATATTGTGATCTCCGGAAAGACGAAAGAAGAACATTTAGCCAATCTCAGAACATTATTTCAGGTCTTGCGACAAAATGGCATTCGCTTGCGGAAGGACAAATGTGTGTTTTTTGCTCGCGACTTGCCCTAAATGGTTCAAATGGCTCTGAGCACTATGGGACTTAACATCTATGGTCATCAGTCCCCTAGAACTTAGGACTACTTAAACCTAACTAACCTAAGGACAGCACACAACACCCAGTCATCACGAGGCAGAGAAAATCCCAGACCCCGCCGGGAATCGAACCCGGGCGCGGGAAGCGAGAACGCTACCGCACGACCGACTTGCCCTACCTGGGACACGTAATCAATACCCAAGGCATACATCCCAGTCCCGAGCACCTCCATGCCATACAAGACTTGCCTTCGCCGCAGAATTTGAAGCAGCTACAGAGTGTGCTGGGAAAAATTACTTATTATCATCGCTATGTGCGCCATGCATCTTCCATTTCAGCTCCGCTTCATCGGTTACGCCGTAAAGGTGTTCCGTTCGTCTGGACGACGGAATGCGAACGCGCCTTTCGCCAGTTGAAATCGGCGTTGCTTTCCAATACTTGCCTAACGCCATTCGATCCCCAGCAACCCCTTTTGTTGATGGTGGATGCATCGGATTTCGGGATTGGTGCTGTGCTTGCGCACAAAGTTGGATCGCATGATCGTCCTATTGCCTTTGCGTCCAAATTGCTCTCGTCTGCGCAAAGACATTATTCACAGATCGAGAAAGAAGCATTGGCTCTCGTCTTTGGTGTTACAAAGTTTCATGGTTTCTTGCATGTTCGTCACTTTACCATCATCACAGACCACAAACCTTTGACATAGCTTTTTCATCCGAACAAGCCTGTACCTCCAAGTACAGCGCAGAAATTCATTCGCTGGTCTATTTTCCTCTCGCAGTACCGCTACGATATCTTGTATCGGTCCACTGCTAAGCACGGAAACGCCGATGCGTTGTCCCGTTTGCCTGTTGCTGAGGATTGAGCATTCAATTCTTCCGAACTTGCTTGTATGTTCATTGATGCGGAAACCGATGACGTGGTCGAATCGTTTCCGATTGATTTTCGTCGTGTAGCTACAGCCACAGCTGCTTACCCTGTCCTTGCTACCGTTCTGAGTTTTGTTGTTACGCAATGGCCCTTGTCAAAGTCACCGATCGGGGATCCGTTAGTTTGCCGATTTTTTGCTCACAAGGAGAGTCTTTTTGTTCGACGTGGTGTTTTGCTGTTGCGTTCTGATAATGATCAGTCCAGGGTCGTGGTCCCTCGTTCGTTACAGTCCTCTGTCTTACAGCTTCTCCACCAAGGACATTGAGGTATAGTGAGAACGAAACAACTTGCTCGTCAGCACTGTACTTGGTTCGGAATCGATGCTGCGATTACGAATATGTGTTCTTCTTGCATGGCATGTGCCGAACAACAATCCGCGCCGCCGCGGAAATTCTTTGCATGGCCAAAAGCCCCTTCCCCTTGGCAATGCTTACACATCGATTTTGCTGGTCCATTCTGGAATGCTCGATGGTTGGTTGTGGTCGATTCATTCAGTAATTTTCCTTTTGTTGTCTGGATGTCTTCCACGACGATATCTGCCACCATCCAAGCGTTATCTGCTATCTTTTGCATTGAAGGTCTTCCACAGACTATTGTTTCCGACAATGGCCCATAATTCATGTCCGCAGAATTTCAGTCATTCTGCAAGGCCAATGGTATTCAACATCTGACGTCCGCGCCGTTTTCGCCACAGTCAAACGGTGCCGCTGAACAATTGGTCAGGACATTCAAGTCACAGATGTTGAAAATGAAAGAATCGCATTCTCGGGAGGACGTGTTATTGCTCTTTTTGTCCTCGTATCGCTCTCAGCCCCGAGATGGTCGCTCGCCGGCTGAGTTGCTCCACGGTCGTCATCATCGAACCTTGATGTCTTTGCTACATCCGCCGCATCAGGTTCCTGTGCAGCGGCAGACACCTGCTTTTGCTCCAGGCGACGTTGTCTACTATCATCACTATCGAGGTTCACGGCGTTGGCTTGAAGGGCGCATTCTTCGCTGCCTCGGCCGCGCTATGTATCTGGTTTTGGGGGCCTCTGGTGAGGTGCGTCGGCATCTCAATCAGCTGCGCCTCTGTCGTCGCACGGGATCTGCCGCTCCCCGTCTGCTTTCAGCGACGGTGCCGTCCGGTCAGCGCCCTGGGGACCCATCTACTGGCTCGCCTCAGCCCCAGATGTTACCGACCCTGCCTTCCATTTTGCCCCATGACGACGCGCCGCCGCCGCCGCCGCCGCCGCCGCCGCCGCCGCCTGTTCTCCCACCGGCGACGCCCGCAGTGGACGCTTCGCTGCAGCAGCCGGGCGTCTCCCTGGGTTACGCGCCGCCGATCGCTTCCCGTGACCAGTTGTCCTCCGACATGGACCTCTTGCCCGCTCCGGACCATATGGCGTCTTCGCCCGTCGGGTGCCCCGGCCCGATGGAGGCCGACCCTTCGGCCCCTCCTGTCTCTCTGCGGGCGCATACACCGCATGTTGGCGTGCACCATGGAGCAGGTTTTCAGGCGTTTCCTAGCTCCCCTCGGTCCGAATGGCAAGGTGCGGGTGGCACAGCCTCGCCTGTTGTTAGGCTCCCCACCTCGTCGCATACGTCAACATGGGGTCCTCCCCACGGCGGGCGGAAGCCTTGTAACACAACCGTGCGCCGATTTGCGGGGGAGGAATGTGGTGTCACTGCCAAACACCACACTTGCTAGGTGGTAGCCTTTAAATCGGCCGCGGTCCGTTAGTATACGTTGGACCCGCGCGTCGCCACTATCAGAGACTGCAGACCGAGCGCCGCCACACGGCAGGTCTAGAGAGACTTCCTAGCACTCGCCCCAGTTGTACAACCGACTTTGCTAGCGATGGTTCACTGACAAAATACACTCTCATTTGCCGAGACGATAGTTAGCATAGCCTTCAGCTACGTCATTTGCTACAACCTAGCAAGGCGCCATGTTCAGTTACTATTGATATTGTAAATAATATACAGACAAGAGCTACGTTCAACATTAATGGATTAAAGTTAAGTATTCCACCATTTGCGTCCGTTTCTCTAAGTTCTAATTTCCTTGTCCTGTTCCAGACCTCACGCCAGCCTGCGTGAGCCAACCGCGTGCCTTTCGGTTTCCTCTAAATTTCGTGGGTTGGTCTCCTGCCAATCCACAACACTTACTCCTACTGCCACACAGTTCCTACTGCAGTCAGCACTACTCTTTGGTGTGAGATTCTCTTATATCTTACATATCGCAGGCAGCGCGTGAGAAATCCATCGAAAATACATCTGCTCGAGTGCGCTAGCAATAAATTCCTTAGTCATAGACCTCTTACAAGCTTCAAGGAACTTCATACCCGGATGAAAATGCACTCCGAGCATGGCATGACGAGCTCTTCCCCTCAAAACCACGTGATCCCTATAGTCGCGGAATCGAAAAGTTAACCCCGCGTTGGCAGACTGTTGCAAATAGTGAAGGAGAATACGTTGTAAATGACTAAAGTATCAGTGATGTGTATCTGTTGCGTTTGTTAAACTTATGGAAAAACCCTACGAACTTATGCACCATATTTTTATTTATGCATAATATTTTTACTACCATATTTTGTAGTGGCGTCCATCTCTACCTAGCGGTCATATTCCTTCAAAAGCAGGTACAATTCTTTTGTCAATATCACATGTACTATTTTCTTTGTGACAGTGTGACAAGTATGAATACTGTGAGGTAGTTTCTCCGTTGTTTTACGTGCAACTCCCTGCAGCACTTGAAGCGACACCTTCGATTCCAAAATTTGTTTTTCATTGACACGGAAAACGTTTCCTGCCGTCTGAATAGTGTCAAACGCTGCTTCAGATACGCACTCCTAGCTGTCGTCGGTAGTGTAATTTTTGAGTTCGGTTCATCTACGGACTCGTTCGCATTCAGACTGTTCACTTGCTGAATGTGATGCACGGCGCACATCACAAAATACGAATTTCTGCTTACGTTGTTTCACTGTTGTCCCTGGTAGGCAATGGAGAGATTGTTCTTTCTAGTGTAACATCTCATCTACGTCGTTTACGCCGAAAATATGCACTTACAGGCTTCACTGCGTCATTGGTACTTGCTGATTCGCTAAAAGTACTCCTTTGTTCCAACTAGTCTACGAGAAATTCAGCATCTTCTATCAGGCCATGGCGACTGAGGCGGAAATACCGTAAATGTCGCGTGACTAGGGCCTCCCGCCAGGTAGAACGTTCGCCGGGTGCAAGTCTTTCGATTTGACGCCACTTCGGCGACTTGAGCGCCGATGGGGATGAAATGATGATGATTAGGACAACACAACACCCAGTCCCTGAGCGGAGAAAATCTCGGTACCAGCCAGAAATCGATCCCGGGCCCTTAGGATTGACATTCTGCCGCGCTGACCACTCAACTACCGGGGGCGGACACGGAAATACTGTGACATAGCAATAAACCGCAGATTGTGTTAAAACTGAGGGTACCGGTATCTGGAACTGGATTATTTGCTCGAACCATTCTGAAAAGATTTTCCGGAGCTTTTTGTGAAAGTCTGGACAATAAAACACAGTGGAAACTTTTTCATTCAGAGGATACTTGTGAACGCTAATTGCTGCGGTTGCTGCCAGAACAACTCCTGTTTTCCAGGAACTTCTATTCCCGGTTTTTAAATTTTTAAGCAGCGTAATAACACTCCTGAAGAACTGCGCAGAGTCATAGAGTTTGTCTGCAACAGCTTTACACATTGCAGAGTTCGTCTGCAACAGCTTTATACACTGCAGTTTTTCTATTCGTCGACACCGGAAAATTATGTCTAAAACATATGCAGTTGACTCAGTACAACCATAAAGTTCCGTATCTTTACTTCTGCTGCATATTTAATTGCTTCTGGAAAACTATGATATAAAAACGTGTAAGCTGGAGCAAGTTTCATTTTACCGTATTGCCCTGGTCTTATTATTTTTTATCGTAGGTTCCAGGCAATCTTTAATTTTTTCTCTTCGTCAGTATCATACAGTTTTGCAATAGCCTCAACGAAGACAACTGGATATTGCAAATAATTGCCTTCAGCGACTTGTTTGGGAAGAATAATCTGGTCAGAAATTGCCAAATGGTTTCACAGTTTCATCAGAAAATGAGCCACCCTGGGCATCAAATATTCTTTATTAATGCAATTCTTGCTATTCGTCTCAAATTGATCAGATGTGAAGTGAAGCTAAGAAATGAAAATAGACAATGAATTTAATATTAAAAGTAATTTAAAGCTCTTACACAAACCTGTTATTAATAAAGTAGAGTACAATTAACCAAAGAGAACGAGAAAAAAAGAAACAAATATTCCACCGAATAAAGATCGACATTGTGAAAACTGCGTTTGAAATACCGCACGCTAGCAACTACGCTATAAACAAACTTTTGCTTTAGGTACTAAATAATAATATACATCAGTTCACTGTTAGGCACACCACAACGAGATAAATGTTTATTCATTCCACACAGTCTAACAGACTCGTATGGAAACGCACCTTTTCTTCCAATTCAGTACTGTCATATTTTGCATCTTTCTGTATCCCTTCCACATTGTGGAATTCGGAAAGACGCACTACCAAGCTCTGCCCTCGAATAGTAGTTTACTGCACAGCACTGCGGCATTCTCCACCACACGAAAATTGACACGTTTTCTTAGGTTCTTAATTTAATAAAAAATGGGTCTGCATGTTTCACAAATCCTTATAGTCTCAGGTAACAGCTAACTGCATTCATCCTCTCGCTCACTCTCTTGTACTATTTGCGTCTAAAGTAGCCGCCTTCTACAATGTGACGTTCAACTGACCAATGGCAGCGCTCAGTTGCTCAGTTGTCGGCAATCGTGACGTAGTAGGTTGTCGCTGCTGTTTTTATTCAGGGATTTACTGGCGAAACGTTCTCTCGGCACTCCGCGCCAGCGCAGTCACATACAAATAAACAGAAAAGAAAAACGTCAGTTGATTTTTCATCTTTTATCTTATTTGCATTCTTATAACATTACTTTATTTCCTCTTTATCGTCTTATTTATAATGTTGCAAGATCTCCCTCTATAACTTGTTCCCATTCGTGACGCAATACACTGGAGGAAAGAAAAAAAAAAAAAAACGTTCCATCAACTTCTAAAACTTTTTGTAGCATGTCAAGACAACATATTCCTTGGCGGTCTCTGTTACTATTCAGGAAGGAGGAAAGCAGCCAGTGGGCGTCGAATGGGGCAAAATTCTACATTAAGCTCAAGTGGCAAATGCAATGTTGTGCAGTTGCTGCCAGAGAACGACATCCAGTCAGCGAAGAACGTGCGGAAACGTAAGGAATGAAAGATTAGACTTTAACGTTCCGTCGACAACTAGGTCATCAGAGACGGAGCACAAGCTCAGATAACGAAAGGATAGGGAAGGAAATCAGCCGCACCCTTTTCAAAGAAACCATTCCGGCATTTGGGATCGGAAATTTTGGGAACTCACGAAAAGCCTATATCTGGATGGCCAGGCTGGAGCGGGATCTGAACCATCGTCCTCTCGAATCCGAGTGTAGAGTGCTAAACACTGCGCGCTCCCGCTTGGCGTAAGGGAAGGGACAGAAATCTGTCAGTGTCCGTCGTTGCATAGCAAGAAGACGTCATGAGAATGTTGCATTTCTGCATGACTACTGCAAATCTGTCTGAGTCTACCTACTGAATTACATAAATGCGTGCCGTCCGTTCTTTGTGAGAAAGAATGGACACTGCATTCATGAAACTGATTCGCCTCGATGAGCAATTAATCTACCACCTTCAGCGAGGATGCTGCAGAAATCTCAAAGTAGCGAGCATGGAGAACATGTAAGGGTACTGTGGATAGGTGGCGCTAGGTGGAAATGTGAGTCAGTTGGGAGACAGACAGCGCAATGGCAATAAACCATGTGTCTGGATGGCGCACGCGTTAATAACTGCTTAACAAGCGGGAGATCCTGAGTTTTAATCGAGGTCCGGCACACATTTTCTCTCGTCGTAGCTAATTCCTCATAAAGTTCCGATTCAGCTGACATCAGTAGTTCTTTCCCTTTCCTTCGATTTACATATTACCTACTCAAGCCTAGACTAAGATTTTTATTCAAAATGGTTCAAATGGCTCTGAGCACTATGGGACTCAACATCTTAGGTCATAAGTCCCCTAGAGCTTAGAACTACTTAAACCTAACTAACCTAAGGACATAACACACACCCATGCCCGAGGCAGGATTCCAACCTGTGACCGTAGCAGTCCCGCGGTTCCGGACTGCAGCGCCAGAACCGCACGGCCACCGCGGCCTGCAAGATTTTTATTACCTCTCCATTTATTATTCCATGATGTCCTAGGATGTCTCCTATCGACCTGTCCCTTCATTTTGTCAAATTATACAGTCATCAGAGAGCACATTATGACCGTCTACATTACAGCCGATATATCCCCTTTTGCACTGATGACTGGCGACACGTCGTGGTGTGGAAGCAATGAGGCCTTGTTAGGTCGCTGGAGGGAGTTGGCTCTGCATATGCACACAAAATTCACCTAATTCCCGTAAATTCTGGGGAGGGGGACGATGACTCTCCGCGACGTTCGATCACATCTCAGATGTCACTATGTTGCTCGATCCACTCCATCACCCTCCTGGCCTTGTGCCATGGGGCATTACCTTTCTGAAAAATGCCACTGCCGTCTGGAAACATGATCGTCAAGAAGGGGTGCGCTTGATCTGCAACCAGTGTACGAAATTCTTCGGCCGTCATGGCGCATTGTAAGAACTCCACTCCCCGGAGCATAAGGGAACCGCTGCTAGCCTCCCTCTGTCCCACAGTACAGCTGTAAAGGAGCTGTTACCCAGGTAGACGAAGGAGTCGCGCCCTCCCATGGGCCTGATGAAGGAGGTATCGGGATTCATCAGGCGATGCAACGCTCTGCCACCGCTGCAGCGTCTAGTACCGATGATCACATGCCCATTTCAGTCGTGGTATTAACACTGGCACATGCGTTAATCGTCGCCTGCGGAGGGCCATCGTTAGGCGTGTTCGGTGCACTTTGTGTTCATACACACTTGTACACTGCCCAGCATTAAAGTCTATATTAGTTCCCCCACAGTTCGCCGCCTGTCCTGTTACACCAGTCTGCCCAGCCTACGACGTCCGACATCTATAATGAGGAGTGGCCGCCCAACCCCACGACATCTGGACAGCTTGGTTTCGCCATGTGTTGAAGACATTCACCACAGCACTCCTCGAACTACCGACAAGTCGTGCAGTTCCCGAAATGCTAGTGCCGAGCCCCCAGGCCATCACAATCTGCTGTCGGTCAAACTCACTTAGATCGTGCGACTTTCCCATTCTACACATGGGACAGCAGCTTTCTGATACTAAATGCTCCGTGCATGTGTCTGACTAGCAGTCATTCCTCGCCAGGTGACGCTGCTTTCGCCTGGACGGATTTACATCGGTAGCAGATCGGTGGTTATAATGTTATGGCTGATCAGTGTACATCAAATCTCGTTTATTCCCAATTCCAATGAGTGATCAGTGCTCTTTAATTAGATATTCGATGTAACCACCTAAATTTTACCATTCTTTTGCAGCTACATATTCCAAAAGCTTATATTCTTTTCTTGTTTCAACTTTTTATTTCCATACACTTCAACCAAATAGTTTCAGAAAACATTTCATAACACATGAAATTAAAATTCTATGCTAACGTATGACTGTTTTAAAGGAACGCTTTATTGCAGTTGCGCGTTTGCATTTTATATGATTTTTAATTCGGTCACCATCAGATACTTTTTTGCCCAGATGGTAAAACTCATCACCTGAGTCTGATTTACCTATCTAATTACCTCAGCCTCGCCTGACTTAATCTGATCGCACTACATTACGCTTATTTGCTTTTTATTCACGTCCACCTTATACGTTCCACGATACTATTCATTTCCTTCAACTAATGATTCAGGTCTCTTGCAGTGGTATCAGCAAACCTTAAAGATTTTATTTATTCTCTCTGATAAACAGTTTTCTTTCCTGATTTCTGCATTTCTGCTTGCTCAATATACAGAATAAATAACGTAGAGCAGAGCTATAACCCTGTTCAATTCTTCCTCGATTACTTGGTCCCTTCCATGTCCCTCTCCTTTTAGAGCTACACTATCTTTTCCATAAAAAGTTAATATAATCTTTCGTTTCTTGTATTTTATCCTTGAGAAC
Organism: Schistocerca piceifrons; assembly: GCF_021461385.2. Classification (NCBI taxonomy): domain Eukaryota; kingdom Metazoa; phylum Arthropoda; class Insecta; order Orthoptera; family Acrididae; genus Schistocerca; species Schistocerca piceifrons. The sequence goes on along the minus strand of NC_060143.1, from coordinate 316,784,033 downwards.
TTCAGGATTCCAAAAAGCAGTTTTACTTAGTCATTATGGAAACATTTTGGAATTTGTGGCGAGTTGCTATGGGACCTAACTGCTGAGGTCATCGGTTCGTACACACTACTCAATCCAACTACTTAATCCAACTTAAACTAACTTACGCTAAAGACAACACACACACACACTCATGACCGGGGGAGGACTCGAACCTCTGACGGGGGAGGCCGCGTGAACCGTGACAAAACGCCCGAGACCGCGCGGCTACCCAGCGCGGCTCATTTTGGAAAAAGATAGGTGATTAATCTCCTCAGTGTGTATTTCTGTTGTTGAGCATACTTATTCAAGCTGCAGAAAGATTGCTTCATTGTCTAGTATTTCGTTAACGTACAAGGTTCTCCACTTGACTGTGCAAAATATGGAACGATAGTCCCTATATCCTATGCCAGTAAAATCGTGCTATCTATACTGCATGTGAGACTGAAGGTCATTTTACTTCCACAAATATCAGATGAACAAACTGGATTTGTTCCAGGCGAGCGAACCCGTGAACAGATCCTAAACAGCCGGTAGCTCATAAAGAAGGCGAGGGAATACAGTATCAAGATGTTGATATGCTTCACGGATTATAATAAAGCTTTGGACAGAATGAAATGGTGATAGCTATGAACTATCCTCACTGAGACGAATACGCCGAGACACCTGATGTACATGATCCAGCAATAGTAGGTTTGGAACCCTGTGACAGTAAGAATCAGTGACACCTTCTCAGACATCTTTTCTGCTAACGCTGGCGTGAGATAAGGTTCCATTCTCCCCCGCTGTTATTCAGTGTACATAGTGAGCATATTATGAGAGATGTTATTGAAGACGTATTACCTATCGTTGTAGGTGGCATAAAAATAAACAGTCTCAGATACGCAGATGACATTCTTATAATTACAACAGACGAGTAATACCTGGAAGCCACAATCCAAAGGTTGACCGTACGAAGCAGGGAACACGGGCATGAAATCAACAATACAAAGACGAAAGTGATGGTTGTAGATCGCCCTAATGACAACAGACCTGATATCACAAATATTGCTGGCTGCGAGGGCGCCAGATGCTTCGGACATTTATTTATTTATTTAACATGGCAAGATTAGGGCCATCAGGCCCTCTCTTACATCTAACCAGGCATTCTACTTATTTTACATTCATATGTTTTAGTAGGCATGTTAAACTACATCTAGTACAAAAAGTGAAATAAAGAATTTGAAAGGTACACCTGGAAAAATACATACATATAGAGTTTATATTCTTAGGTCACAAGTACTGTTATAATTAGACATTATTGAAGAGACAGATTTTAGATAGGAGAGCTGGCAACAGGGAATATGAGGGAGACTCATGGTGAAGGGAGGAGAAGAATAGAGACATGATGAAACATAATTAAGGAAATATAAAGGAAAAGAAGATTGCGTGGCTAATAGAGATAGATGAAGAGGAAGGCATCTCAGGAACAAGATAGGAGACGCTAGCTTTGCTATTTGACAGATGAGGGGATTGTCCTTGTACATTAATTTTGTGGAGAACTTTGTGAGGATGATAGTAGGAAATGCTTCAACTTTTTCTTAAAAGCAGCAGGAGATCGAATTTTGCGCAAGGTAAGGGGCAGTTTGTTCCAGGGCGGACAGCGGCAACTGAGAAGGAGTTTGCAAAAGTTTTTGTTTTGTGAGTGGGCACAGTTAGGATACCAAATAAGAGTGACCTAGTGTTTCGATTATGATGACATGACAGGTTTTTAATCTCTGAAGCAAGGATCTATTAGGATCTATTGTCACTGATACTGGAGGTTGCGAATTGAGATTCTTAGGCGCACTTTGACTGCGAGAATTCTACAGTAAAACTTGTTCACATCTGAAAGGACACCTCCATCACTGCCAAACAACGCTCCCCTTCGTCAACTCCTAATCTTCCCTGTCGTGACCTATGCAGCAGCAACTTGCACGACTGACGCTCTGGAAATATGGTGCTGCAGAAAACTACCTCGAATACTTCAACAGCACATCGAACTAATGAATCGACCCTGAGGCAGCTCGGTATTGGAAGTAGACTGTCGACTCTGGTCAACCAAAATCAGTCGAAATATTGTGATTTCAGGAGGCCCAAAGGCGCTGAAAGAACTATGATAGAGGGAAAAGATGATGGCTGAAGACCTATAGAACGCACACCATTACAGTGGGCAGACCTGATTAAGAGAATGTACATTGAATAAAGTAGTAACTTGTAATGATTTGCAAATTAAGTTATGAAAGAATACCATCACAACTAGTTACCGGCTGTAGCTCATGTCCAAAGCAAGGCCATGAAATACCTACCACACAGCGTATACACAGAAGTCAGTAAAAGAACGTACCTTTTCGTCGCGTACATCCGACTGTTAGCGACTCTTTATGTCTTTGTTCTACGTCGTTTGTGTTTACGCAAGAAATCAAGTTCCTGCAAGTGGTGAGTACAACTATTACATGACAGCGTTATGGCCGCAATCTCAACTAACCAGTCCCTTACATGCAATGCGTTTCCGTGGCAACACACCGGTACCAGCGTAAAGCAAACGATTGTTGATTGCTAATAACAGGAATATATGTACCCTAATATATTACAGTTTAGTACCGTTTGTAAACCGACACCTTTAAAAACAGCGAGCAGTTTCATCGTAGAATCTTCGTACACCAACTGTCCTGTCGTCTTTCGTTTGTTGTGCTATAGTGTTAATATGGTGAAGCATCCCTGATATAAGTGTTGTAATGTTACTGTATTATACCAATTACTGTATTTCTGAACATAGATTACGTTGCTTCTGTGGTAAAATTTACTTCTATATTTTTATAGTAAAATTCTTCACGTGGGTTATCAGTATGTAACATAGCCTTTGTTACAACTGGATGATATAGAAACATACATGCAGACGCTCTAAAAAAAGAAGAACCTAAAGTTTGATCCACAGAATGCGAAATACCGTAAAGCATAATTTGAATAAAGTTGACTGAAGGCGGAATTTATACAAAGATTTATTTGAATGACTATAGTCAAAGACATTTAAATGCTGCTCACGGGTAACTATGCAGGTTGTCCATAAACTCTCGCTATCATTTCAAAAAGTAATAACTTGGAAACTATTAAGCGTAGAGGATCGTCGTTTCTTGTAAAACGTTTTGCAATTCTCAAGTTTTCCCTTTGTCGTTCGTTGGAGATTCAACATGGAGTGGGTCAAAATGGTGACAGACCAAGAAAATTCACCATGTTCCATCTGGTTTGTAGACTCCAAATCTGTGACAACGGTGCTGCACAATTGCCGACGCCAGTACGGGGGAGGGGGTGGGGAAGGGGGCAGGGGGGAGGGCGGCAGAAACAAACTTAATCGGGTGCTTCAAAATCACACAGTGTCAAAGTTCCAACAGTTCCTGTTAACAGATATCCAAGATCATAATGTTCCATCATGTAGATTGAAGTTTGAACCGGAAGGATGTGCTGAAATGACATTTTTTCGAGAGTGTCAGAGTCGTGATCGTCCTATCGCTTGGCCCCCGCTCTCATTTTTACATCAAGGTTGGCGTGTACACAACACCAGTATACGTCATTACTCCCATTCATGCACGAATCAATGAAACAATCAGAACTGTTGACGAAGGTGCAAGTAAGTACATGAAATAAATTTTCAGATATGTAAGTTGCTCGAAGTCTTCTTAAGTGATAGAACCCCGTATGTTTTTCTTGGCAGCGAGTATCCATCAGAGAGAAGGGTATCGTCAGGAGTGCCCCAGGGAAGCGCGATAGGACCGCTATTGTTTTCCGTATACATAAATGTTCTGGCGGACAGGATGTGCAGCAGCCAGCGGTTCTTTGCTGATGATACTGTGGCGTACGGGAAGGTCTCGAAGTTGAGTGTAGGAAGATACAAGATGAGTTAGGTAAAATTTCTAATTGGCGAGATGAATGATAGCTGCCAATGTGGAAAAATGTAAGTTAATGCGGATGAGTAAGAAAAAGAAACCTAAAATGCTCGGATACAGTATTCTCAGTGTCCTGCTTGACACGGTGACGTCTATTAAATATCTGGGCGCAACGTTGCAAACTGATACGATATGTAACAGGCATGTGAGGACCGTGGTAGGGTAGGCTAATGGTCGACTTTTATTGGGGGAATTTTAGAAACATGTGATTCAACTGTAAAGAAGATCACATATAGGACACTGGTGTGACCTGTTCTTGAATACTATAAAAGTGTTTGGGATCCGTACCAAATCGCGTTCAAGGAGGACATCGAAACAATTCAGAGATGGGCTCCTAGATTTGTCAACGGTAGGTTCAAAGTGGTTCAAATGGCTCTGAGCACTATGGGACGTAACTGCTGAGGTCATCAGTCCCCTAGAACTTAGAACTACTTAAACCTAACTAACCTAAGGACATCACACACATCCATGCCCGAGGCAGGATTCGAACCTGCGGCCGTAGCGTTCGCGCGGTTCCAGACTGTAGCGCCTAGAACCGCCCGGCCACTCAGGCCGGCACGGTAGGTTCAAACAACACGCAAGTGTTACTGATATGGTTCGGGAACTGAAATGGGAATACCTGGAGAAGACGCGACGTTCTCTTAGAGGAACACTACTCAGAAAATTTAGCGAACTGGCATTTGAAGCTGACTGTTGAACGGTTCTACTGCCGCCAACGCACATTGCGCGTAAGGACCACGAGGGTAAGATACGAGAAATTAGAGTTTATACGGAGGCATATGAACAGTCGTTTTTCCCTCGCTCTATTTGCGAGTGCAACAGGAAAGGAAATGATTAGTAGTGGTACAAGGTGCCCTCCGCCACACGCCAGACGGTGGCTTTTAGAGTTTATATGTAAATGTAGATGTAGATGTAGAAGGGCAGAACTCGAATATGAAAAATCAAAAGATTGATATGCGAATATTTGAACACTGCTAAGGACTTATGACTGCCGCTTCCCACAGCAGGAGTACATGGCATCCCTTGCACTTGCGGGTAAGTATACGTAGGAACTACAAAACGAAGCATTAACACCTGTATAAAGGAACATAAGAGCGATTGTTGCCTACGCAAGACGGATAAATCAGCAGTAGCAGGGCATGCGCAGGGTCCAGGGAAACACCAAATTTGTTCCTGTGACATCGTAGTTTTAAAAGAAACGAAGAAGGATTAAAATTAGGAAATTTATGGCCTTAGTGCAAAAAAAAGAGAAAACAGAGCGCCAACTCTTCCCCTCTACAAGCTCTGAAGCATATGTCGTCGCGACTGTGGGACAGGGGTTTCTTGACGTCACGAATCGACGGTTTCATGGATACGTACAAACAGCTCGACTTTCTGAGCTTGTCTGAGACTGTAGCTGCTTTCTGAGTCTTTAAAACCTCTGATGATGTCTCCAAAATTGGAAGAGAAAACAACGTTAGGCAGAGAATTATGCGTTGGACCACCGGCTAACACTCATAAATCAAATATTAGCAATTTCCGAATAGCTTTAGTCGGGGGCAGAAAGTTCTCTTTGCTGATGACAGCAGTATTCTTTACTGAGAAAACAAGAGAACTCCTTGATTTATTTATTTAATCGTAAGGCTAGGACCCCCCGCCGGGCAGACCGTTCGCCTGGTGCCGGTCTTTCAAAGAGAAAGTAAATGAAACCAAGCAAGATTACTGTTGATCAATACGCAGTAAAGTTACAATAAACATAAATAAAACAAATGCCCTTAACTTCGGTTCGAACACAGAAAGAAACTGCTTTTAAATTACATGTAGATGATACTTCTACAAACTTCATAACAAATAAACAATTTCTTAGAATGAATATTGACTGTCAGTTGAAAAGGTGTAAACACGCAAAGGTACTTGAAAACAGAATGTCATCAGCATGTTATGCCTCAGAATGTGTAATAAATGTGTGTCAGCCAATGACCGTAAGTCACTTTCAGCTCATATTTACACTAAATTACTAGCAATTCTTCTGGCGAAAAATTACGCAAAATATGAACACAATATTCACACTGCTCAAGAAAAGTGTAATACCCAAAAACAGTAATCAAGCTCATTGTAAACACCTATTCAAAACATCGGCGTTTCTAAGCCCATAATGTAAGCACTTCTAAGAATCACATATGTACTTAAAAATAGCCTTGATAATTGTTACAAAAACGTTTCCGTCAATGAACATGAAGCAATGGAACAAGATCTACACTGAAGTTACATTTGTCAAGGTATAAGAAACCTAAAATTCAAAACACCACTTTCTACCAAGGAATAAATCTGTACAGTAAATTGCCGAAGGAAATTAAAGAGTTTACTAAAACTAACTTACTTGAAAGGCAGTTAGAAAGTAGGCCATACCTGTTAAACTACACAGTCTCTACAGTAAAGAATTATTTACATAAAACCGAGAAAGCGGTTTGATCAGAAATGAATCTTCAGTAAATTATAATGAATCATCCCTGTCATTTCACAACATATTTTAGTACCATAAACTTTTTTCCAATTTTCACGAAAATCTTAAGATGTAGAAGTGTATATCGCTAGGCGTAAGATAGATTCTGTCTACAGGAAAATTAAAGAGACCTTTGGAGAAAAGAGAAAAACCTGTATGAATATCAAGAACTCAAATGAAAAACCAGTCCTACACAGAGAAGGGAAACCGGAAAGGTGGAAGGAGCATACAGAAGATCTATACAAGAGAGATGCACTTAAGGGCAATATTATGGAAATGGAAGAGTACGTAGATGAAGCTGAGAAGGGAGGTATGATACTGTGCGAAGAATTTGATAAAGCAATGAAAGACTTAAGTCGAAACAAGGCACTGGGAGTACACACCATTCCTTTAGAGCTACTGATAGCCTTGGGAGAGCCAGATGTAGCAAAACTCTTCCATCTGGTGAGCAAGATGTATTAGACAGGCGAAATACCCTCAGATTTCAAGAAGAATATGATAATTCCAATTCGAAAGAAAGCAGGTGCTTAAAGATGTGAAAATTACCGAACTATGAATTTAATAAGTCACTGTTGCAAAATACTAACACGAATTCCTTACAGAAAAATGGAAAAACTGGTAGAAGCTGACCTCAGTGAAGATCAGTTTGGATTCAGGAGAAATGTAAGAACACGCGAGGTAATACTGACCCTTGACTTCTCATTGAAGATAGGTTAAGGGAAGGCAAATCTACGTTACTAGGTTTTGTAGACTTATAAAAAGCTATTAACGTTGTTGACTGGAATACTCTCTTTCAAATTCTAAAGGTGGTAGGGGTAAAACACAAGGAGCGAAAGCCTATTTACTATTTGTACAGAATCCAGATGGCAGTCACAAGAGTCGAGAGGCACGAAAGGGAAGCAACTGTTGAGAAGGGAGTGAGACAGTGTTGGATCCTATCCCGTATTTTATTCAATCCGTATATTAAGCAAGCAGTAAAGGAAACTAATGGAAAGTTATGAGTAGGAATTATAGTCTAGAGAGAAGACATAAAAATTTTAAGGTTTACTGATGACATTGTAATTCTGACAGAGACAGCAAAGGACTTGTAAGAGCAGTTGAACGGAATGGACAGTGACTTGAAAAGAGGATATCAACAAAAGCAAAAAGAGGATAATGGAATGTAGCCGAATTAAATGAGGTGATGCTGAGGAAATAATATTAGGCGACTAGGAACTTAAAGCAGTATATGAGTTATTCTGTCTGGGAATCAAAATAACTGATGACAGTCGAAGTAGGGAAGATATTAAACGTAGACTGACAGTGGCAAGAAGAGCGTTTCTGAAGAAGATCACGTAAGCAATGGGGAGGTACTGCATAGAATCGGAGAGAAGAGAAATTTGTGGCACCATCTGACTAGAACGAGGGATCGGTTGGTAGGACACTTCCTGAGGCTTCAAGGAATCACCAATTTAGAATTGGAGGGCAGCGTGGAGGGTAAAAATCGTAGAGGGAGACCAAGAGATGAATACACTAAGCAGATTGAGAAGGATGTAGGTTGCAGTAGGTACTGGGAGATGAAGAAGCTTGCACAGGATAGAGTAGCATGGAGAGCTGCATCAAACTAGTCTTTCCACTGAAGACCACAACAACAAAACATTCAACAGATAATAGAGCAACTTCTTGCTTGACACCCGACCTTTGAATTTTCAGGAACTTAGAGCTTGTCAATGGAAATGTAATTAACATGTTACTCTTTTATCACTAGGAATGCCAACAGTTTTATAGTCATAATGATACCAGTGTATTTGACAAATGCTAAGATGACACTATACTTAAGATTTTTGCTGTAGTAGTATAAGATGTTGACGACGGATGAGTGACATTAATTGTACTCTAATACGGTTTCTATTCTAAGAGTGTATGCAATAATTAGCTACTTTGATTGTAACCATACTTTTTTCTATGTTATTTTACCTGCGATAAGTTGTAGTTACCATTCTGATCAGATAGATAAATGTATGTAACTTCAGAAATGATATCCAAGTATTTTCATTTATGTTACGTACTATAAGAATAGAGATGAATACTTAACATTGACATTTGATACCAGATTGATGATTAACTGTTGACTTGTTTAAGTAATTGACTGAAATAACACGAGAACTTTACTGACAAGCCTAATGTGTTATGAAATAACCATTACTGCTGTATGTATATTACATAAGCATTTTTGAATAAGGCCATGTTGTTGTTGTCTTCAGTCCTGAGACTGGTTTGATGCAGCTCTCCATGTTACTCTATCCTGTGCAAGCTTTTTCATCTCCCAGTACTTACTGCAACCTACATCCTTCTCAATCTGCTTAGTGTATTCATCTCTTGGTCTCCCTCTACGATTTTTACCCTCCACGCTGCCCTCCAATGCTAAATTTGTGAGCCCTTCATGCCTCAGAACATGTCCGACCAACCGGTCCCTTCTTCTTGTTAAGTTGTGCCACAAACTCCTCTTCTCCCCAATTCTATTCAATACCTCTCATTAGTTATGTGATCTACCCATCTAATCTTCAGCATTCTTCTGTAGCACCACATTTCGAAAGCTTCTACTCTCTTCTTGTCCAAACTATTTATCATCCATGTTTCACTTCCATACATGGCTACACTCCATACTAATATTTTCAGAAACGACTTCCTGACACTTAAATCTATACTCGATGTTAACAAATTTCTCTTCTTCAGAAACGTTTTCCTTGCAATTGCCAGTCTACATTTTATATCCTCTCTACTTCGACCATCATCAGTTATTTTGCTCCCCAAACAGCATAACTCCTTTACTACTTTAAGTGTCTCATTTCCTGATCTAATTCCCTCAGTATCACCCGACTTAATTCGACTACATTCCATTATCCTCGTTTTGCTTTTGTTGATGTTCATCTTATATCCTCCTTTCAAGACACTGTCCATTCTGTTCAACTGTTCTTCCAAGTCCTTTGCTGTCTCTGACAGAATTACAATGTCATCGGCGAACCTCAACGTTTTTATTTCTTCTCCATGGACTTTAATACCTACTCCGAATTTTTCTTTTGTTTCCTTTACTGTTTGCTCAATATACAGATTGAATTACATCGGGGACAGGCTACAACCCTGTCTCACTCCCTTCCCAACCACTGCCTCCCTTTCATGTCCCTCGACTCTTGTAACTGCCATCTGGTTTCTGTACAAATTGTAAATAGCCTTTCGCTCCCTGTATTTTACCCCTACCACTTTTAGAATTTGAAAGAGAGTATTCCAGTCAACATTGTCAAAAGCTTTCTCTAAGTCTACAAATGCTGCAAATGTAGGTTTGCCTTTCCTTAATCTAATTTCTAAGATAAGTCGTAGGGTCAGTATTGCCTCACGTGTTCCAACATTTCTGCGGAATCCAAACTGATCTTCGCCGAGGTCGGCTTCTACTAGTCTGTAAAGAATTCGCGTTAGTGTTTTGCAACTGCGAGTTATTAAACTGATAGTTCGGTAATTTTCACATCTGTCAACACCTGCTTTCTTTGGGATAGGAATTATTATATTCTTCTTGAAGTCTGAGGGTATTTCGCCTGTCTCATACATCTTGCTCACCAGATAGTAGGGTTTCGTCAGGACTGGCTCTCCCAAGGCTGTCAGTAGTTCTAATGGAATGTTATCTACTCCGGGGCCTTGTTTCGACTCAGGTCTTTCCGTGCTCTGTCAAACTCTTCACGCAGTATCGTATCTCCCATTTCTTCTTCATCTACATCCCATTCCATTTCCATAATACTGTCCTCAAGTACATCGCCCTTGTGTAGACCCTCTATATACTCCTTCCACCTTTCTGCTTTCCCTTCTTTGCTTAGAACTGGGTTTCCATCTGTGCTCTTGATATTCATAAAAGTGGCTCTCTTTTCTCCAAAGGTCTCTTTAATTTTCCTGTAGGCAGTATCTGTCCTACCCCTCGTGAGATAAGCCTCTACATCTTTTCATTTGTCCTCTAGCAATCCCTGCTTAGCCATTTTGCACTACCTGTCGATCTCATTTTTGAGACGTTTGTATTCCTTTTTGCCTGCTTCATTTACTGCGAATTTATATTTTCTCCTTTCATCAATTAAATTCAATGTTTCTCCTGTTACCCAAGGATCTCTACTAGCCCTCGTCTTTTTACCTACTTGATTCTCTGCTGCCTTCACTACTTCATCCCTCAGAGCTACCTATTCTTCTTCTACTGTATTTCGTTCCCCCATTCCTGTTAATTGTTCCCTTATGCTCTCCCTTGTACAACCTCTGGTTCTTTCAGTTTATTCCTTAAATTCCCACCTTTTTGCAGTTTCTTCAGTTTTAATCTACAGTTCGTAACCAATAGATTGTGGTCAGAGTCCACATCTGCCCCTGGAAATGTCTTACAACTTAAAACCTGGTTCCTAAATCTCTGTCTTACCATTATATAATCTGATACCTTCTAGTATCTCCAGGATTCTTCCATGTATACAACCTTCTTTTATGATTCTTGAACCAAGTGTTAGCTATGATTAAGTTATGCTCTTTGCAAAATACTTCCAGACGGCTTCCTCTTTCATTTCTCTCCCCCAATCCATATTCACCCACTATGTTTCCTTCTCTCCCTTTTCCTACTCTCGAATTCCAGTCACCCATGACTATTAAATTTTCGTCTCCCTTCACTACCTGAATAAGTTCTTTTATCTCATCATACATTTCATCAATTTCTTCATCATCTGCAGAGTTAGTTGGCATATAAACTTGTACTACTGTAGTAGGCATGGGCTTCGTGTCTATCTTGGCCACAATAATGCGTTCACTATGCTGTTGGTAGTAGCTTACCCGCACTCCTGTTTTTTTATTCCATTATTAAACCTACTCCTACATTACCCGTATTTGATTTTGTATTTATAACCCTGTATTCACCTGACCAAAAGTCTTGTTCCTCCTGCCACCGAACTTCACTAATTCCCACTATATCTAACTTCCACCTATCCATTTCCCTTTTTAAATTTTCTAACCTACCTGCCCGATTAAGGGATCTGACATTCCACGCTCCGATCCGTAGAACGCCAGTTTTCTTTATCCTGATAACGACGTCCTCTTGAGTAGTCCCCGCGCGGAGATCCGAATGGGGGACTATTTTGCTTCCGGAATATTTTATCCAAGAGGACGCCATCAGGCTGTAGTCTCCCCTTGCTTTCAGCCGTGAATAAGGCAAATGTGTATGGAATTATACGTTTTCCAGGACAATTCCTTACATGGATGTAACTATTTATCTAATTACTTTCTAAATTTGTTTCATGTATTCTGGACATACGTGGGAAACGATCTGGGCTACCACAAATGCACAAAGTTAATGGACAGTGTATGCCAAGTGGCTTCTGCAATTTGCTGTGGCACTAGGTTGAGTGTCACACCATGTCTCAGTTCATGAAAGATGGATCAATGAAACTCGCTTACTGTGTCAGTGCCACAATGATTGTAGCTCTTCAAATTCTGGGTTGCCAGCGGAGGCTGCCACAAGACACTTACTCCTCCCTGAACCTGCCTGGATAAAATACTTATTTTGAGCCCTGAAGGCAAAGCACTATGCTCCCTGAGTCTAGCTCAGGAATGTGCTCATGTTACCATGCTGGTGCAACTGTGATAAGCCCGTGTGTAACAGAACAGCGATGTGTGTGACTTTTAGTTGTGGTATTTTTCTTCCATTCCATGACGTTGTCCTCACAGGTTTACTCAATAATTTTGACCAGACAACTGTACCCTTTTTTGTACCCTACTGTAAATGTATGTATCTGTCTTGCTTTATTTGAACAGACAAGATCATTTACTTTTCTTCATAATATTTTCTTAAATATTTGGAGAGACAATCATAACAGCTTTGCAAAGTTTTGTACAATATTGCATGAAATGTGTGTGTCTTTCTTACTTCATTGGAACTGTCAATAGTACATACTTGTCCTTACAGGTTTCTTTTAAACATTTGTACAGCTCATTGTAATGACTTTTTAATACTTTGTACCTTATTGAAAAACTGTATGTATTTATGCCACTGTATCAGACTGAAGTAGACTGCTGAGTTACCATAGCAAGCATGTTATTATGCCAAGTCTTCTGTATCATGATAAATACGTAAAATGACTTATTATTAGAAGCTTTGTACACTTATTTGTATGTATGTACTATTACTTGGAGTTCAACCTGTGTACCATATTATACTTTGTACCTCTTCACAGATGTTTCTTATAAATTGTCAGCCACTCCAGGTGTTAGCAACCGCACATATTGTGCCATGCGTTTGTGATTGTTTCTTCCGGAGAGTTTTTTGAGTGCTTCCTGCTTCTGTATTAACAGAAACCACTCTGCATAATTCTTGTTTAATAGGGGAGGGGTGAAGGTGAAACTGAAATGTGTAACATTTTTACTTAAACTCGTGTTCGCGTGTGTCTGGTTGTTATATGCTAAATGTATAAAACTTACTTTGATACTGAAATGCGTGAATCTCAGTGCAGGGCAACAGAACTGTGTTAGAGTTACATTTTGAACGGAAATATGTTGAGCTCAAATTACACGATGCGAAATCCAAGCTAGCCGGTACATCAAACAATTCGCCTGCGACTGAGAAATTCATTTTCAGTGTAATTTACTTATGCTATCTGACTGCAAAACAAAATGATTCACATTAAAATGTTGGCCCTGAATATAGCTAATCTTTATCTTAATCTTGTAAACAAACAATATACCAAAATTGTTACTGTAATTACAGAGCAAATGAAGATAAAAATTAACGCATCTGACTGTATGATAAAACTGCTTGAAAATTCACAAGATAGCACTTTACTGAAATCTTTTGTTGTATTAAGCCTAAGAACTGATACTGATATTTTTACAAAAACGCTCTCACAGTCACTGTACCCTACAATATACAAGAATATTGATGGTAATTAAATTCATTGGCCTGCCGTTGCGCACGTAACGCTCATCTGTCTTGCAACCTCTTATTATTAAGATAAGCTCTCACTGTCCAAAACCCAGTTTCATTTACCGTACTTGCCATGTGCAAAAAAATGCTTCTGCAGCACAAAACACGCAATGTGCAATGAGGTTAAACAAACACATTCATAAAGGTAAAGAATGGAAAATGAGGAACTAAACTTAACGACTGCTAAATGAGAACAAAGACTCAAAGTTAAACTGTGCTTCATTAAACCATAACAATAGACCCTTTCATAAAGTTCTTACAGCTTGATACGTTAGCACAATATTTCTTAATAAATTCCCTGTGAACAATTACCTCCCTTGACACTTGTTTCAATTATAAGACAAATCCATTGCTTCACTATAAAACTTCTTAGAGTAAATTTTAACCATATACAATGTTCTAACAATAAGAAACTACACAATTACGATTATATTAAAAAAACTAGTTTGCCTTAGAAAACTTTCATTCTTACATTCTTGCATTCATATCACCTGAGTTTCACAAAAAAATTTTCTTTCACTAAATTAATACAAAATCATTTTCAAGTAAAACCGCGTCCACTATACGCCAGGTCAGCTTCCATCCTTTTCAAAGCAAGTACATAACCCGACTATCTAACACACACTACATCCTACTCTGACAAAGTAAACTAACCGCTCTCACCAAGACTTGTGGTTTCAGGAACAGACTTACAAGGAATGCTGTTATATCGATGCTAGATGTTGAGTACATTTATCAGATTCACAACTTCGTTCACAGTTATGGTCAAAACGAATTAAAAATCAGTATGGAAAAATAGGACAACCCCGTTTCACTTGCCCTACACAATAGAAAAGGCAATAAAATCATATTCACAATCACAGTGGAAAATTCAGTTACGTAATCTCAACCGCAACTTCGCAGCTGGAACTTCAAAACAAAATTTGCACTCCATAGATAAAACTATAGTAACTTGTGCACCGACGCGTAAAATGAAAGATTATCTGTGTAACCATCTGCATCTCTTTAAGGAATAAAAATTCCACACCTGTTGTACAGATTATTTTATTCTAATTAGTCTACAGTACAATCACCTAAAATATTTACAATTCCTTCTGAAACACCCTGTATAAAAATTACGTTCTTTTTTGTTCTTAAAATGTAATTTCATGACATGCCCATTACCCTTGTAAAAATACTCCACAGGTGAATAGAACTACTGCTAGTACTACTAGGATAGAGTGAGGAGAGAAGAGCATATTTTGAAAACATTGTCTAAATCGCGTTAATTTGGATATGTAAAAGTGTAAACGATTGCCAAAAATTTGGCACACATTTATCATCTTTGAGAGGAAGATCGCTTCTGTAAATACATGAAGGAAAATGAAATTTTAAACAGTACCTAAAATGACTATATTTTCCCATATCTTCTCCTAGGGTAAGTGACGTGATTCACGAAGGGTACAAGAAATGCCCAGTGATTGTAGTTTCGAGCTGGTTCGTTTTATTATAATGGCACGTCTAGCCTACTGGCTTAAAACTGGCTTAAGTAGTTTTTATCACACTTTCAAACCAATGAAAACAATGAAGGAGTCAGAACAACACTTAATTATTATACACACAGTTGGTCACAAACACAAAAACTGAATGAAATTATTATTGTATGGGTAATTACGCAAAAAAAGAAATTATGATACAGGAAGTGTTTGTATAACTGACATTTCCACTGCCTTTCCTGTCATTTCTTCCACAAAGGGCATATATGTTGCTGTAAACTGAACGATCTTCACGCAGTCATGTAGAGTTACATATCGTAACCACCAAGTTTTAGATCCGTCTTCAGAGACATTGTACACTTTCATCTTCATTGAACTATTCCGAGTCATTAAGCGTTGACCGCACTTCTCAAACCATTTTCGACCCAAGAAGCACGATTTGTTATCCAGTCACTGATATTCGGCATGATTTATTTAACCTGCAAGCAGAATACAGGAGATTTAGACAAACTATACCACACTATAAACGCGAAATTATCGCACAGTAAAGTGATACCCATTTTAGGTTTGTGTCTTCTCTCCTACTGTCTTCATGCCTCAACTGTCGTAAAGCAGTAGTGAAGAAGACGCACCTTGAACACTCCACACACCATTGTCATTAACGGATCTATCGCTTGCATCATTCAGTTTTTCGTTAATCCACTTACATGTCTGTTATATTTCAGAAACTTTTCTCGGCCAGTCTGCGAGAAAATTCCCTACGAAGAGTTGCGAATATGCTCACAATTTCTACAGAATTTGCAGAATGCCTGTCCTCTACAATTACTAACTCGTTACTAACATACTCTTGCTGCCAGACACTGGTAAGTATGAAAACGGAAAGTGCGTCTTCTCTCCTACCCGCGTCAACTCTGCTAGCTTTACCGCGCTACTATTACTAGTTCGCCTACGGCTTCGTCTATTGGGAAGTGCTAAGCTTCAGTTGGCTACGAATACCTTTGTATTTGGTGTTGAGTTTTCGTTGTCAGTGCTGAGTATGTCGCAGGAGTGTGTAATTACGTGAAGAAATACACATTTATTTCTTAGTGTTCTTCGTGGTATTAAGACTGCCATCTATATGTGATATTGATCCCTAGATCTACTGTGTAGAAAGTTAATTACTCTAATTGAGTGCTGGATGACTTTATAAATGCGAAGCCGAAGAGTCGTAGAGGCGACGCCACGTGTTCATCCACGACGTGCGACTTTTTCACTTAACGGCTTAATTAGTTCTGTCGTGACGTGTTCTTTGGCCGTTACATCAACAAAATGCGCTCACTTTTACGAGTTTTTATTCCCGCAAAGTGACTTGAGCGTTCGGAAAAAGGATGAGGGAACACAGGATGTAACGTTTAACGGCTGTAAAACGATGAAGTCGTTTATGGGCAAAAACGTTTGTAGGGCAGACCGAGAGAAGTTAAGGATCATCCTTTTCGGACAGAGCGGACGATCGACCAGCTCCGAGAATGAGTGTCCTAACTCGTTCTGAACGCAACTGTTAATGCACGGGGTGAATGAGTTTCTCCACAGATTGCTTGTAAGTTAATCAGCAAATGGGCAAACTCTGAACAACGTTGGCATCATGACAATGACATGACAGCTATCGGGAGACATCAAGTTAGTGAAATTTTCAATCAACACTGAAGTATTATCCCGAAATAAAGAAATATCGTTAGCTGACATCCATACATATTATGAAAATGGGTGAATGTATGAGTGTATCTTGCACAGCTCCTCCTAAACCAGTGGGCTGATTTCAACCAAACATAGTACATATATCTCTTACTGTTAGGCAAATCACTGTGGTGGTAAGAACCACATACACATCATAGTACCTCCTGCATCACGTATGTCGTTCAAATTTATTACGTCTGTGCTACTAACACTACTCGCAATAAATTTCGCAGACTGTATCTACATATGCCACTAAATGCATCTACAAAATTGTATCTACATAATTATATCTTCAGAATTATTAGGAGGTATGACATCATAAACACTTTCATGCGTAATAAACTGTTGCATCATGAATAATGTTTAAATTTATTACTCCTTTTCCACCAAGCCTATTCGTAACATATTTCAGAAATCAAATGTGTGTGAAATCTTATGGGACTTAACTGCTAAGGTCATCAGTCCCTAAGCTTACACACTACTTAACCTAAATTATCCTAAGGACAAACACACACACCCATGCCCGAGGGAGGACTCGAACCTCCGCCGGGATCAGCCGCACAGTCCATGACTGCAGCGCCTAGACCGCTCGGCTAATCCTGCGCGGCGTAACATATTTCGCAGACTATATGCACATATGCCGCTAAATGAACCTACTCAAGCATACCACTGCACGACATATAGTTGAAGAGGTATGACGTCATAAACACTGAGATGCGTGCAAACATGCATGAAGTTTTAATACATTTATTCTTAACTGCTAAGGAACTCCTACAGTCGAGTCATCTTCAGGAAATTCGTGGCACTTGGCACCGTCTTTGACAGCTTTCAACTGTGAATCGATTACAGCTGTAGGCGAAAACAATAGCCGTCTTAGAGCTATGAAGAGCCGTTACCACAGAGACGTTTACAAAATCGCGTTGTACACACGCAAAGCAACTGCGCCCAGCGTACAGAAACTGTTTCATAATTTCAGAACTGTTTTCACGAATACATGGAAATGAAATTTTTCCGATATTACACTACAAACAAAGTTCATTTTTTTGTTTTGTTCCTAATAGAAATTTGGCGCAATGAATACCTGAGCAGTGTCGGATTTGTCAGCTAGTAATAAACTTAAAATCGGAGTTGGACGAAAAACTGAAGGATTGACACTCATCCTAGAAAAGCCACATGAACAATATGGAGGTTAAGTGTTTGTGAGGCCAGTAGGCCAGTGATTGATAATAAATCTGCAAGTCAGACATGCAGGAACAACACCATCTTACTAACAAGAGAACTGGAGGCTTGCACAGTAACATCAGTCTACAAACTACATAACGCCAACTTCCAGCATGAAGAGCATCAATATTGTATTGTTAGATTTCAATTGCGAAAGCACAATCTGGCACTATGAAACTAAAGGCAAAAACGGAGACATGGTGGAAAGCGAAGGCCTGAAACTAACAAACGAACCTAAGCTGAAACCATATTCATGAGGTGGAAGTTGGCGTAACGACTATAAACCGGTCCCGGCGGAGGTTCGAGTCCTCCCTCCGGCATGGGTGTGTGTGTTTGTCCTTAGGATAATTTAGGTTAAGTAGTGTGTAAGCTTAGCGACAGATGACCTTTGCAGTTAAGTCCCATAAGATTCAACACACATTTGAACATTTTTGAACTATAAACCGGACAATGTTTTCGTCAATTTACCAGCAGCTCAATGTTTTATACAAAAAACTGAGGAACCTGTTCCCAAAGTGCTTAATCCCGTAACGTGTGCAATAGTTCGAATTATCATTTCTCAAAGGAACTGAACAATAAAGTTGCAAAATTCAAAAAACCTCCAAAATCGTCTGAGGATTTCGTACCCTAGTAAAAAATATGTCTCGAAAACATATCTCGTTGGTTTAGGACACAATCCATGTCTGGCAACCAAGACTCAGTTAACATACTTAAGATCTACCTAGATAAACATGAAAGAGACCCACTAGCTGAAGACACCATTAAGTTTGGTGAAGAGCTTTTAACATTTTTTAATGTTCGGATAAGTTGCCGTCTCTTTATCTAAGAATAGATGATGAATGCAGCTAGCCGCTAACTCTGTGTAATGTCTTGTCTGTATAGACGTGTATCAGTTGCCTTTAAGATCCCTTCACCTTCACACATAAATCTATACAGTAGAGTAAGGGCCTCCCATTTCTTGGCTGATCCGTGATAAGACAGGCGAAAAGTTAGACTAATGGAGGATTATTAGTATTATCTCTATTTTCATTTACTCTCTCTCTCTCTCTCTCTCTCTCCTTTATCTATGTACAATTTTTAATATATTATTTCATTACGTGAAATCAGCCAAATAGAATCTTTGGTGGAGTCCTTCGTCTTGGTAATCAGCGGCTGGCTTGCTGTAAGAGATCTTTAAATTTATTATTACTGTTAAACACTGCAGTCAGTCGGGAGAATCAATCGTGTGGACAATTTGTTCCTTTTACGAAAGATTGCGAATTCCAGATTTGTACGAAGCCTTTTTGGACGATTTAACACAGACTCAGTGATTGCAGGCTCTCTTCGACACAGCTGAAACTTCCCCGCTAATTACAGGGCCAACGTGATCATCAAATGATTCAGAAAAAACTTATTCGTTCATTCATTCCAGAACAAAAAAGCCACAAACCTTATTTATTAAGGAAATTGTGTATTAAATCCATCTCCATTACATATCCAGATCTCCGGTGATTCCACGCCTTAATTATTTTACTTTTACAGTCTCTTTCTCTTCAAACAAACCGCTAGCGGCACGAATGTTAATTGGCTCGCTTTAGCGAGAAGAAAAGCAGAATATGTATCTCTCAGAAACACGTCAATCCCTCAACAGATACTACAGAAGCTGTCCTAGTTACCACTCTAACAACCATGGAGAATGCATATATGCATCTCTGTTATTTCAAAGAATAAACGCACTAGAAAGTACTTTGGCGTCGTCGAGCTGTCGCCGCATATGTTACGAGAAAATCAGATCAGATAACTTTTCCAAAGTGAATGAATGTGGATGGTTTGATTGAAAATGATTAATTGGTGCGTGGTAGAGGGTATGTTCTGTGGGGACATTACAAGCTGATGACATTTATCGCAGAAAGCAGTAAGGGAAACTGGTGAAGTTTTTCAGCTGAGTCAAAACAGTATAAGGGCACTTAAATTAATTAAAACTCTAAGCAATGGCCCTAAAAAGCCACCAGAGGAATTCCTCTTATTAACACCAAATGAAAAGGCCTACCATACATCAAGATCGGTAAAACAGAGAAAAAATCACAAACTGAGAATTATTGCGACACATTGAAGAAAATAAGTTTCTGAGCTTGGCTTTTACAACAGCAGAATGGTTCAAATGGCTCTGAGCACTATGGGACTTAACTGCTGATGTCATCAGTCCCATAGAACGGAGAACTACTGAAACCTAACTAACCTAAGGACGTCACACACATCCATGTCCGAGGCAGGATTCTAACCTGCGACCGTAGCGGTTTCGCGGTGCCAGACTATAGCGCCTAGAACCGCTCGGCCATCCCGGTCGGCTTTACAACAACAGAGTTGGTAAGTACCACAAAACCAAGGAAAAACAACAGTGCTGCAGGCCAGATGACATGGGAAGAGAGAAGCTGAAAAATTTCGGACCAGAGACTATAAAGTAGTTGGTTGAGTTAATAAATGAATGTGTTGAACCGCCCTTATATCTAAGCTCTGGAGAAAAACACGTTTCGTAGCTATTCCGAAGCTGGGGTAAGAACCCTAAAATCCAAAGAATTTTCGCCCCATCGCGCTTTTGTGTCTCCTTTATAAAGTCTTTCAGACTATGGTACTGACAATGATACTGACTAGCATTTCGTCAAGTGTGGATTAAAGCATCATCTCAGGGCAAGCTGATCTTTGACCAGGTAAGTCATGCCTTAGCCAGCTCCCTAACCTTACCCAACACATTCACGATGTATGTAAAAAAAAAAACTAATCACTGGTGCAGCTTTTACAGATCTCAATACTGAAAGGCACAGTGAATCGCAAAAGGCTTATCCAAAACCTACACGAAATTACAAGGTATTTTAGGCTGACAAATGTAATCAAAGCAGTGCTCCAGAGTATAAGCTTCTATGTAACGCTGCAAGGTAAGAAGAGTCGTCAGAGAACCCAGAAGAACGGATTACCTCAAGACAGTGTGCTGTACCCGATTCTCTACAACATGTATACTGATGATCAGTCAGATGTTAGAGATGCAAGGCGATTTATCTACGCAGATGACACAGCTGTGGCAGCCGGAGGGAAGACCAATGAGGAAGCTGAATTCAAAACAAGCAACACATTTGAAAGGTTGGGTGCCCTCTGAAGCCCAGTCCAGGAAAGAATCAAGTATGCGTTTTCCAATTAAGAAACAGAGACGCTAAAAGTAAACTGAATATTAAGCAGAGAGGATCGGAAATTTAGCAATGTGATACTTCAAAATACATGGAAATTTTGTCAGAACATACTGCACGAATTTGAAAGGAAAAACTTGCATCATAAGCAACATATTGAGAAAACTGATAAGGTTTCCGGTCAGCTATGGTGAGACTGTTTCTCTGTGGTGGGAGGATATGGAACTCCAGTTTGGGGGGGGGGGGTGTCTAGGCTTGTAGACGTTGCCTTAAAGGAGCCAGTCCGCTTAGTTACTGAGTGTCTTAATGGAACACAGTGTCAAAGCTCCATCCCGTGGCCAGTATTGCACCAATACCCATCAGACGCAGAGTGTCGGGAGAAATGGGACGGGAGAAGCAGACTGAAAACCTAAAACACTTGATGCACCATTATACACATGCAGCACGTCGCTTAAGTCCAGGAAAAGTTTTTTACAGTGAACCGTAACATTAAACGTCAAGCCAGGTGTTAGACATGTTTTCTTGCGCCAAGTAAGTGACAAACAAGAACGGTTCTCTCCAGGAGAAGAAATTAACTGAGGGTAGCACCTACCCTACACAACTTGGAAAGCTATTAATAAATTAAGAACAGAAGTCTACAGACGCAGTACAAATGTGGTCTCAGGAAGGTATGAGGAGAACGTTCTGTGCAGCTGCGGAGCAGTCCAGACACCTAATCATCTCCTACACTGGTGTGCAAAATTAGAGGACGAAAGTAATTTTCGCATAATATGTCACTGCCAAGTAGCATAACACGGTAGTCACAACTGCTACGTATAGCCCAGAAGATAACTGAAAGAAGTACACAATGAGTGGACCAGATATGACACTTCAGTCAAAGACAATCATTACAGTGGTACTTATATAGATATGGAGTCTATTCTTTCGGACATGTCCGAAAGAAAAGACACCGTTGATGACCTACAGACGTTTAGAACGATATTAGAATTATATTAATACCGTCAGCTGCTTACGAACGTTGATATATATCAACGGGGACAAGTGAAAACGTGTGCCCTGACCGGAACTCGAACCCGGGATCTCCTGCTTACATGGCACTCGCTCTATCCATCTGAGCCACCGAGGGCACAGAGGACAGTGCGACTGAGGGACTATCTCGCGCACGCCTTCCGCGAGACTCACATTCTCACCTTCTATGTCCACACACTACATTCGGACATGTCCGAAAGAATAGACACCAATCCATATAAGTATATAGTTCTGGCAATACCGGCCATGACCTTCTTTTTCTGTGCGGATGCACACATACTCCCCGAACTCTTACGGGACTTGGTAAGAATGTCTTCCATGAGTAAGAAGTGTGTTGAGGTGGGACACTATGAATGTAGTGTGTGGACATACAAGGTGAGAATGTGAGTCTCGCGGGAGGCGTGCCCGAGATAGTCCCTGCAGTCGCACTATCCTCTGTGCCCTCGGTGGCTCAGATGGATAGAGCGTCTGCCATGTAAGCAGGAGATCCCGAGTTCGAGTCCCGGTCGGGGCACACGTTTTCACCTGTCCCCGTTGATACATATCAACGCCCGGAAGCAGCTGACGATATTAATATAATTCTGATGAATCATTACAGTGAAACCGCTATTTATGATGGTCCCCTGGACGTTAGGAAATGTTGGATACGATTCTTCATAGAGTTTGTGATCACTACAGACAGCTATGGATATTATGGAGCGTACTCTCATGCTGGGCACAAGGTTGGTAAGGGTTTCTTTTGGTGTGTCTTCCATACCTCCATAAGCGTGATTGGCAACTCCAGTGCATTAGGATATACTGCAATACGTTTCCCCAATGCATCAACCGAGCGAAGCGGCGCAGTGGTTAGGACACTGGACTCGCATTCGGGAGGACGACGGTTCAATCCCGCGTCCGGCAATCCTGAGTTAGGTTTACCGTGATTTCCCTAAATCGCTCCAGGCAAATGCCGGGATGATTCCTTTGAAAGGACACGGCCGACTTCCTTCTCCGTCCTTCCCTAATCCTATGAGACCGATGACCTCGCTGTTTGGTCTCTTCTCCCAAACAATCCAACCCCAACCAAACCCCAACGCATCGCACACGTGTTTGGTAGGGGTTAAGTTGGGGGAGCGGGCATTTGCCGAATATCCTCTCGTTGCAAGATCACCTCCACCTGCGCAGTTCGCTTTGGATGCGCTTTGCCATCCATAAAAATTGAAGTCATGGCAGAATACACCCCAGAAAAAACGCGCATGGGGAAAGAGTACACTGTCACACTAATGTTGACCAGTGAGTGTGCTGTATCGAAAGATCTGGAGGTCAGTACGTCCATGCAACATTATAGGTCCCAACACCATAAAGCTTAGACCACCAAAACGATCACGTTCGACGATGTTCTCGAGTGCATTACGTGATCACCTGTCACTGTATGAGGGTATGTATGCACTCAGGAACACTGTTCAACATGATCAGTTTGGCGGTCCAGCACTTACGCCGTCGTCACATTAACGTGACTGTCACCTATACTCGACGTCAACGTGCAGTACCACTCACAGGCGGAAGCTGGCAATACTATCAGTGGGGTAGTATACACAGCTTGTCAGGTGGATGCAGAAAATGATGCAGTCGTCCTCGTAATGCGGGAACGGAGCGATATACCTAAGGTCCAAAAGGGCAAGATCATTGGCTTTCGGGCCAAGGGTGGCAGCATTTCCGAAACAGCTAAGTTTGTAAGGTGTTCACGTGCCGCCGTGGATAAAGTACGCCACGCATGGCGCTGTCCAAAACTGGTGGTGAAGAAATTGTGGTGCAGCACGGGACTCAGATGAAACGGGTGAACAACGTCTGCAGAGATGGGCGAATAGAGGTGCAACTTCTGAGCATGTGACCTCCCAAGGAGCAACCAACAGCGTCTCCTCAACGACCGCTAAGCGAATATTGCTGCATATAGGCCACCGCAGCAGGTGCCTTGTTCAAGCACGCGCGCTGACTGCTGTTCATCGGCGATGAAGGCCAGAATTTGCACACCAGTACCGGAATTGGACACCCACATAGGGGGGACAGGTGGTCATTTTAGATGAATTACGTTTTACGCTCCATCGGGCAGATAGCCGTCAGCGCGTACGGCGTGAAACGTCTCAAAACAAGCACCCTGCAACAATCGTTGGAAGGGTCCAGGTCTGAGGAGAGAGTGTTGTAGTCTGGGGAATGTTTTCGAGGCATTCACCGGGTGATATCGTCATTCTGGAAGGCACAGTGGACCAACAAAAGTATGTATCTGTCCTTGGGGATCTTGTATCCCCCTACATTCAGTTTGCTTTTCCTTGCACGATGGCTACCAGCAAGACAGTGCAACGTGTCCCACCCTCGCGGTGTACGTGTGTGGTTAGAAGAGAACCAGGATGAGTTACCAGTCTCCCCTGGCCACCCAACTTCTGGGATTTAAGCCCAATCGACAGTATACGGGACCTTGCTGGTCAGGTTCTCAGTCGAGAAACCCAGCTTACTTGACCACGGCACTGGACTCGGCACAGCTCCACGTCCCTTTCGGTATGTTCCACAGCCTTATTGACTCTCTTCCTGCACGTCTCTCTGAGGTCCGCGCTGCGAAAGGCGGTTATTCAGCCTTTTGGCACGTGGTCTTATCCCACGAAAAAAATAACTGTATGGCATTGCTGGCCGGGATGTCTCATTCGGGTTCGGCCGCTTCTCATCCCATTAACTGCCATGATCCTAATTTGGGGCTCGTTTAAAATACAGCGTTTACTTCAACGTTATTTCATTTTTTTATTTTACATTCATCTTCCCAGTCTCTTTATGAGTCAAGTAACCCAGAAATAAATTTAGGTTGAAGAATTGTAACTTGGTCTTCATTTCAATCAGTTAACTTGAAAATAAATGTAGGCTGAAGAAAAATAATTTGGCAATTAATGAGTTAATGTGACTGGAGACTGCATGATATTGGGAAGCACGATGCTGCATGGGTGCACTACGCTCCATATCTCTGAACACCGTTCCATACAGCAACATTATCTAGAAGTATGCTTTCCCTTTCCTCAGTGAATGAAACATTGTCCGTTGAAAGCTATTTCTTGTATACAAATGTTCCTTTAGTCAAAACAATTCTTCTTCTGATCGCGCCTCACCTGTCGTCATATATAGATCGAATCTATATCTGGATCAGGATAACAAAATGAGTGATAGCGAAGCACAGTTAAGCAAGAATGGGGTCGATGATGTCAGTTCGCCCGTGCCTGCGTGTTCAGTATGGCTCAAGCAGTAACAGATTTTCGTGCCAGTACTGACTATATTCTCAGGCTCCCTGTGAACGAGGAGTATTGAGTTCGCTTTACTGGGTATCACTGTCAGATGATGGTTGCGCTCCTGTGCATAAAATGATACCGTTTTCCTATTTCTTGTAAATCTCAACAATAGCAACAGGACGTGCACCATCTTTTGCAATAACCAGTATGATGTACGTATGCCGCGCGGGATTGGCCGAGCGGTCTCAGGCGCTGCAGTCATGGACTGTGCGGCTGGACCCGGCGGAGGTTCGAGTCCTCCCTCGAGCATGGGTGTCTGTGTTTGTCCTTTGGATAATTTAGGCTAAGTAGTGTGTAAGCTTAGGGACTGATGACCTTAGCAGTTAAGTCCCATAATATTTCACACACATTTGAACTTTTTTTTTTTAATGTACGTATAGTTGGTATATTCGATACGAAAGAGATGTGAATCATTCTTGTGAACACAATAACTTACAGTATTAAAAAACACAAACTATAGTGTGCCTGTAGTACGTCATACTTATGCAGAAGGGTGTTTCTTAATAACGTGATGCGATTTCTTATGGAAGTGTGTTCCACGCACTGTTTTCAAATGGTTAACAATGGCACTTACAAAACGACAACACTGCACAACACTGTCACTTCTCTACATTATATTTTTGTGTCCATAAACTTTTAGATGCGTGAAACGGAGGGCTCTGACGACTGTTAACATGTAAGTCTTGCTGCCACTGGATAATTTGTCTCGTAAAGATTTTTCATCAGTTCTGCAGGAATTTCATCAACACCTGTTGCTTTTCCTTCTTTGAGATTCCGAGGACTATGTTCAAATTCATGTCTCATGACTGGAGGATCTTCTACTCTTCTTTCACAATCATTGATGTCTTCAGTTAGATTACTTTAATCCATATCATTGCACAAGTTTTTCTACGTATTCTTCAGAAAGAGCACTTGCCTCATCATTATTTATCAGAAACATTCCCTCATTATTTTTAACTATTTCTGACCTCTTTCTTGGTTTGAAGTGATACGTTAAACAAGCAAATTATTAGTTAGGAATTATAATTAAATACGGAGGGCAAATGAAACATGATTAGTTGCCTACGTAGTAATTAATGGGAAGTCATCTAGTGAGACAGAATTACTACAGCAGTCATTAAAACATAGATGTTTTCGTTGCGGGGTCATTTGTTTACGAAATTTCAATTATCAATTATATTTTGTTGGCGTCCATCAAGATAGAGAAATGACCACCATAACAAAATAAACGACAGCTCACATGGGGAGATTTAGTTGTTCCTTTGTCCAACATGCTAGTCCAGAGTGGAACGATCGACAAATAGTCGTAAAGTTGTCCTATGAACAATCCGCTAAACACTTAAGTGTAAACTGCAATGGAACCATATGTATGTATGTTCGTTAGCAAACGTAAATCTGAGGTGCCAGAGTACAGGGTGATTCAAAAGAAATGTAATGTGAACCAGAACTCCACTGACATAATTTGGTGGATAGCATGGACCAAAACAAGAAAAAAAGTCCAATAAACATGGGCTCTAAAACGCATACCTTACGAAATACGAGCGCTTGTTCGCCTTCGCTACTGCCGAACACATCTAATCCACTGACCAAGTGCTCTCAGCTCTTAGGTTATGCCCTTTAGACCCTTTGTTTGGTCAATGCTACCACCTCTGAAAGTTTGTCGTTGGAACTTTGGTTCCCTCATTTTGTCCTTCATTGCATGATTCCTCGCCCCGAACATAACGGGGTACGGGGAAAGCCGCGCAGTGAACTTCAGGCGAACAGATCGTCGTAGATGGTTAAATAGGTATAACTGGGAAACTTCCTGTCTCAGAGTCCTTCCTTCGGTAAAGATAAATCTATATATCTTCTAAAACATGCATATGTCTACTTTTTTCCTTTGTTGAAAGATAAGTCTCTATTTCTGATAAAGTCTAAGTACCTACTTGTTTCCTTTACGGCGAATATACAACAAAAACGAAAGTGAAACCCGGGAATTCTCTACAAGATCTATACCTGTCCTTGAATATGGCCCAATACTGTGATTCTCCTTAGAAGAACGTGCGCCTAACGCACTTTTATTACATTATCACTACGCATTACGGTAAACATAACGCCTCATAGACGTCGGCGCTCACTTCACATACAAGTCA
Organism: Schistocerca piceifrons; assembly: GCF_021461385.2. Classification (NCBI taxonomy): domain Eukaryota; kingdom Metazoa; phylum Arthropoda; class Insecta; order Orthoptera; family Acrididae; genus Schistocerca; species Schistocerca piceifrons. The sequence goes on along the minus strand of NC_060143.1, from coordinate 316,756,571 downwards.
GATATCGAATATAAATGTAACTAAATTTTTTCCTCTTTTCTGCGTGGCGTTGGTATATCGAACGATTACTCCTGCCCAATAATTTCCATGTTTAATGTCGCCGCATCATCATGTGCTCATAAGGCACTTCCTCACCCCCCGCCCTCCCCCCCCCCCCCCCAAGCCCCCAAAGAAAAAATCCCTCCTCTCCACTTCGTTATGTGTATTAAACTGCTAAAAGGTGTTACAATTGTCTAAAAAAAAGTATGATATTAATCTAATGAATGCACACTGTACAATGCAAATTAATGGACCACTTTTTCGAAACCATGTAACTGTCTACCATTGCGACGCATAAGTCTGAAATTCGGCTAAAAAAGTGCCCACAACCATTCTCTGTAATGGTGTAAAAGCACGGCGCCTTGCGACGTCACCCTAGAGATCGGCAATGCTTCAAACACCAAGGTGTCGACACACGCGAAAAAGAAAGGCCAGAGCACAGAAGTTCACGTGCCGTGTCAGATGGGTTAATGACGTCACATTTACACCAAATTTCACCACAATTTGACCCAACCCTGCCGTGAACGTGTCACACGGTGGAAAGGTCGTCACATCTTCATTTATCCACATTCCACCCCCTTCTTTTGACGCCTCTGCGATGAAAGTGAGAACGACGTCGAAAAGCGGTGAAATCGTGCCGTTTTATAAGGGGTGGCCGAGGAAAACATTTCAGTCACACCGACGTTCAGGATCGACACCAGAAGGCCTCAGGGCGACAGTGAAACCACCCCTTGATTCCCACACATTTTGCGGAGTTTGCAGAGAGATGAGCAGGACGACGCAGTTGACAACCTTTAACAGTGCTGACACACCCGGACGTTCCAACCCTTGATAAGACCACTGTGCTGCTGCACCCCACTGAACGTCATCGCACTCCTTTGGAGTGCAACGCGACCGCAAATTTTGCTGTCGTGCACAGGCTGAAACCACTATGGACCGTTCCAAACCATTCGATGAAATCGGAAGGTGATACCAAGCAGCAAAGGATATTTATGCCCTTTCAGCCCTCCTCCTTCGTGCCCGCCTGTGGCGTTATCACAGAGAGGTGCGACATTGGCACATGCGTAAATAAAACGGCAAAGGGTCCCTCTAAGATTCCCCCCCCCCCCCCTCCCTCCAGTTCCGAAACAACCCTCAGTGGCACCCACACACCTTTATTGAGACTTTTGAAAATGTGCCTGTACTGAGACAACCTATGAAGCTGTCCTAAGCCCCTGACAACCCTCCTACCCTAGATGCCTGATCACGCTATAGGAGGGCGCGAAACAGGAAGGCTGCTTCGGACCACCTTCCAATTTGGAGGAGACTGCAGAGGGAAGACGCTGTTGTGATATGTACTTAGCAGGCCATTACCCGCTGCCACTTCATCTCACCTCTGTTCAGTTTAACTTGTGCAAGTTTACGCAGAAATGTGGAAAGCGAGTAACATTCACTAGAGAGTAGGCTTCTTTTGATCTTACCTCATATTAAAAGGACATGTTTTGCAGTTGACCTCTGTGCCACGACTTTGCTGTCGGGTTTTCTCGCGTGTTTATCCACCTCTCTCACCGAATCGATGCAATCATGACGATCAGAGTGATTCCGCGTTTAAATTGAATTAGATTCTGCATGAAGCTTTGTTATCTCAGTAATCCCAATTCCATTATGAGCCGTACAGTTTACCCTAGCAATTTAACAGGATTATTTCCATGAACTCAGTGTCCGAATTCATTTCTTCTAGGACAGTGAATTTGTGTACTTGTTTTGTCCAGTGGTAATTTACATTCGACTGTTTTGTCAATAAATCGTGATGTTTCTGAATTCCTGTTTCATACCAGTAGCCATCTGTCCCAAATGCTACTCTCCTTCTCATTAATTTTGTACAAGAGTAACAGCTACAGAGGATGTCTTAGGACCAACCTTCCGTTTCGTTTCCTAGTGCTTACATCATTATTATACATTTGAATCATAGTGGGATGATTTATATATCGAGAGCGGATACTCGGTGCGTATTAAAAGAATTTATTGAAAGTATACCCATAAACCCAGTGGCGTCTTGCAGACTCATTTGGTCTGAATTTGTTATTATATACACCTACAATGATGAACCACCGCTCACCTCACTAGTCAATAAACTCGCCTTGCAGTTGAGGACATAGCACTTTCTTTCCAGCAATGTGTACGTCTACGGCCTTCAACGGCCCACAAAAAGATCGCATTCCCTGTCTAACTGCAACTGCACTCATAAAAATCTATGCCATGAATGTTGTTATGTATTAAGTGATTTTTAAGTGTTCCTGGATAAGTACCTGTTCAACACACAGACAAATGCTGCAATTTCGTCACTACATGTTGATGATCAACTTATTCGAATTCTCAGAGTAAAGCTCTCTTTCAGCTGTTCAGAGCCGGAGGGCTTTCATTTAAATAGGGTTAAGGATTACTTCAAACTACACAAATTTCGTAAGCATGAGAACTGAACAAGATTACCTACAAGACGAATTCCATTACTCTCAGAATTTCATAACCTTTGCACACCCCCGCCCCCTCGCCCAATTCCTATTTATTTCCCTTGGAGTACTTAAAAATTAATTTTTCATGAGTTAATTGAGCCTGTTTTCCGTTCAGCTTGCTAAGAGTAAATGTTTATCACCAAGGCTTGCAGGCTAAACGGATGTAGCATTAAACGTGTAATTCAGATCATCTTTGGTTGACTACTTAAATTGGTGCAAAGCCTGTTGTTCAAGAACTTCTCGACAGAACTTCTTTTCTTACTGTCCAAATAAGGTGATGAAAATTTCATTCACAATCAGTATTCGAACCTTATACCTTCGAATGAAGCGCCGCCAATCAGCAGTGCTTTAACGACGCCGACTTAGACAGGCGGGTTCCTCAACCGTGCAGTTTCCGTTACCAGCTCAGATGTATTGCAGAGCTCATGGAATCTTTCTCTTCTTTCAGTCTTATGCAGAGCCTGTACATTCCCGTCTCACTAACAGATCCCCCCTTCTCTGTTCCACTCGTGAATGGCGCCTGGAAACAATGATTGTTGGTAAGCCTCTGTATTAGCTCTAATTTCTCGTATTTTTCGCGTCGCTGTCATTTCGCGAGATTCATGTGGGAGGAACTAATATGTTCTTCGACTCTTCCGGGAAAGTACTCTCTTGAAATTTCAAAAATAAACATCTCCGTGATGCAAAAATACGATTTTGTAATGTCTGTCTACGGAGTTTGTTGAGCACCTCTGTGACTCTCTCGCGCCGACCAACGATTCATTGAACAAACGTGCAGCAGTTCATCGGATTTTATCCATCTCTTGTATGAGTTTTACCTAGTAAGGGTCCCATTTTGATGAATAATACTCCAGAATCGTTCGAACAAGGGCCTTGTAAGCCACATCGTTCGTGGATGAGTTACCACTCTTCCTGTGATTCTCAGTCTGGCATCCGAATTTCTTTTATGTGGTCTTTCCGCTTAACGTTTTTCTGCACAGTTACTCCCAGATATTTTACGGCAGATCCTGTTTTCGCCGGCTGGTGTGGCCAAGCGGTTCTAGGCGCTACAGTCTGGAACCGCGCGACCGCTACGGTCGCACGTTCGAATCCTGCCTCGGGCATGGATGTGTGTGGTGTACTTATGTTAGTTAGGTTTAAGTAGTTCTAACTTCTAGGGGACTGATGACCTCAGAAGTTAAGTCCCATAGTGCTCAGAGCCATTTGAACCATTAGAACCATTCCGTTTCCAGCAATTTGTCATCAATAGTGTAGTTGCACGGTAGTGGGTTCCGTTCCTACGTATACGCAGTGTGCTACATTTATTTACTTTCAGAGTCAACTGCCTAAGCTTGCACCGTGCATCAATCCCCTGCAGGTATGTCTGCAAATTGATACTGACTTCTGGCGTTGCTATTTTCTCGTAGACAAAAATGGTTCAAATGGCTCTGAGCACTACGGGACTTAACATCCGAGGTCATCAGTCTCCTAGACTTAGAGCTACTTAAACCTAACTAAGGACATCACACACGTCAATGCCCGAGGCAGGATACAAACCTGCGACCGTAGTAGCAGCGTGGTTCCGGACTGAAGTGCCTGGAACCGCTCGGCCACAACAGCCGGCTTCTTGTAGACAATCGCATCATCTGCGAACAGTGTCAAAGAGCTTCCTACGCTTTTTACTAGACCATGTACCTACATTGTATACAGTAACGGTCGTATCACTCTTCCTTGGAGAATTATGAAAATTACCTTCGTATCTGTGGATTTTGTTTCGTTAAGAGCGACACGTTGAGTTCTATATAGAAAGAAGTCTTGAATCAAGTCGTAAATCTGGTTCGATACTCGGTAAGCCCATGTGTTATACATATATATATATATTGCTCGTATACCTGATCTATAGATGACAGTGTTGGTTTGGTTTCGATCCTGCTGGGACTAACCCTGTCGTCGAACACCTCGAAGTAACTCACTGTCAGTTCTAGCTTTCTATTCGTAAAGAGTCCTACTTTCGTTACGAAACTTTCCGCTGCCGCATATCGCTGTTCTCTGTGGTATTGCTGCTGAAACTACAAATACGACTGCTCCTCATACATCGCTCCACGCGTGAAAGCTCAAATGAAAAGGGCAAACCAGTTGAACTGGGAATCTATAAAACTACCTGGTTAAATATGCAGCTGAAACCACTCGTATGTCAGTAAAAACTTCTCATTTCTTGATAGTTAATTGTGTATATGGGCGCCCATTACAGATCGCAGCTTGTAACCGGCTGACGACGAGAGCAAGCAGTTTCACCCACACTGAATCATATAATTACTACTGTTGTTATTGTGATTTCCGGATAAAAATAGGATGAGGAGAGAAAGACTTGCATGAATGAAATGACAAATGCAACTGCAAGGTCGTAATAAATTATGCACGTATGTAAGTAAGTGCAGAATATTAACTGCTTTTAGACTAATTAATTGGACAGGTTTAATAAATGAGCAGAGAGTCAACTGTAAATAATAATTCCCCACAGTTCTGGTATCTGGTCTTGACGTCTCTGTTTTCTGCCGCTATCTCCCCTATCTTGAAAATATGTGACTCTCACCTCCAGTCACAATCATCGAGGTATCTGCGTTATTTTTCACCAGCGACGCGTCCCCACTTGGCACAGATAGTTCTAAGCATCGAGTACTCGTAATTAAAGTTCAGCTACTCACTGAGGTCCATTTTGGACCATAATTACGGTATGATAGCGAAACATGTTGATGTGCTAATGCGTTAATACCAAACCGATTTACGATGAGAAAAAATTGATTGGTTCAAATTATGGCCACCAGGTGCGAATTTGGCTCTGTACATTGTTTGTGTGACGATACGACACCCACGCTCTCATTTTAAAAGCCATGACGTGAGTGAACAGTATAGCTGTCGAGAAGAGAGACAGTGCAGTGTCAATGGAACTCTTTTATGTGAACAGCAGAATTACAGTGCTGCATTGAGAAAGTATTACCGACTGAAAAATCTGAGGAGAGCTCCGCTGTCTGTAGGTGGTTTAAAGAAGAATGAAATTCGAAATCACAGGTGACAGAGAGTGGTAGCTGGGAGAGAAGGCATCCTATCCCGGTGGAAATCATTGAAGAGCTTGCTGTTTATCTAACTGATCATGTACCATGTGTAGTGTTAGTGCGCAACAAAGAACTTACTTGGTCGTTCTGCTGCCACTGCTTGATCTGCTGCATTCCATTATTTAACAAAAACATAAAAAACCTATAATTCATGCTGAGTGCAATGCATGTTCTGTATGGCGGCTCCTGCTGTTGTTGCTGCTGACTACAACTACAAATAATTCTAGAGAAAGAGTTTGGTCAAATCTAAACTCGATAAACGATAATTCAAACAAGTAATTCCTTTTTTCAAAAACTATATTCAGAAAGCGATTCTTTCTCATTCAATTAACAAAACGCTAGAAGCTCTTTGAACAATCTCTTCGTACGTAAATCTGCCTCCAGTGGCATTAAATCAATATTACAAATTAATCAAACTCTTGAGACAGACTGAAATACTTCTCAATTAAATACATAATGAAACAATTCCCTGACAATTACAAAAGAAATCAATGACAAAAATCAATACTTTATCTATTCGCCTAACAATGGTTTCCCTTAAGAATTCAACTCCTATCATTATCAAAATTACCGTCTGCTGCTATACACATCCACAAACCCTTTTCTTTAAATTAATAAGCGCGCTACAAATTATAAAAAATATCAGCTCATTACCAAATCCTGTGTGCTGCTGGCGGACACGGCAGTACGGCAGCTCGGCGACGACCCCTCGCCCAACAAACGTGTGCACCACAGCAGGAGGGCTCCTACACTGGCTTCCAAACTGCCACTAGTTAATCCGTGCGCTGCGAAACGTGACAACAATGTCTTAGATTCCAGAGCTTGTGTTTGCGCGCTGTAGCCAACCTTTAAATCCTAAGAGAATATTGCCAACTCTCAACATCCTGAGGTATTAATCAATTGTACATTTGATAATGGAGATAGGTTATGGGGGTAAAAACCGTAGAGGGAGAGAAATGCTCGAATATAATAAAAAAGATAAAATTGGGTATCGTTTCCACTAGTAATGTACATATGAATAGTCTTACACAGGATTGATTAGCGTGGAGGAGACCAGTCTTCGGACCGACGGTCACAACAACATCGTTACACCACCGCACCCGCCCATTGGTTTCGTCGTTATTCTGTTTCTTCTTTGTTTTCAACGATTTTTTTATACGGAATCAGACTGTTTGCTTCTGTGTTACCATTATTATAACGTAAAGTAATAGTCTCTTTCCATTTATTGCCTCCTGCTGAAACAGCTGAAGTGATGTGACTCTGTACACTTGTTGTGCTACTTCCGATGTCAGAATGGACCAATAACCAATGCGGTAAATCAGTAATTTGTTTGTCTTAAAAAAATACTTCCGAAAATGTACTCTATTGTTTATTTTATTTATGTGTGTCATCATAAGTTTCCTGTAGCTACAGTGCGGTACGTTGTCAGCTAAAATGAACGCATTGCATCTGTCTTGGGGTGGCCACACATGCAGACATTGTATTTCTTTTGAATCTAGTCCCTTTCCCTCCTAAAACCTCCCTTACATCCACTCCTTCGCTGAGTGCTAAAAAAATAGAAAATCTTCCAGCCGCATGTTTACAACCGAGACTTTTTTCTCTTTTTCTTCGTTGTTATTTCATCTCCCAACTCTCCATAAGGGAGGATGACTGGACTATCAGCAATACAGTCGCCCTACTTCTCAGCCGATTAACAATAAATCTGTTGAAGAGCAATTCGGGGATGGCGTTTGCGTCTTTCAACACAGTCGAGCTACTGTTCGTAATGCACGACCTGTAATGGATTGAGAGCGGTGTGCTGACCACACGCCCCTCCTATCCGCATCCTCATCTGAGGATGACACGGCGGTCGGATGGTCCCGGTGGGCCACTTGTGGCCTGAAGACGGAGTGAGTGTAATGGATTGGCCTGCACAGAGTTCTGACCTGAATCCTGCAGAACATCTTTGGGATGTTTTGGAGCGCCGACTTCGTGCCAGGCCTTACCGACCGACATCGATACCTCTCTTCAATTTAAGCACTCCGTAAAGAATGAGCTCCGATTCCCGAAGAAACCTTGCAACGCTTTATTGAATGTATGCCTGCGAGAGTGGAAGTTTTCATCAAGGCGCCACGAACCTGTGAGTCATTTTCAGTTAGGTTCCCGGTTACTTTTAACCACATAGTTATTTACAATGAATTTAAAAATTTTAAAAGTTGAACATAAAATGGATGTTTTTAAATACATAAGTGATATGAATGCCTGCACTTTCAGGTGAAATCGGTAACAGTACAAGGTAAAACGCAACACAATAAGAGCACATTTAAAAAAATTTGAAATATGATGCCGAACACTGATGTTTAAAAGACATACTTTCCTGGTACTAAAATTAGATGGACATACCAGAATCTGGAGTCTGTTGTTGAGTGAAGGAAGACTGGGCAGTGAAGATAGTAGGAATATGGTGCCATAAGAATGGAGGACTGGTGCATAGAATCGATAGGGCAGGGGTCGCTGTTGGTATAGAAGAGGGGGTGGAGTAGAGGGAGGGGTATCATTGAGGTTAAAAGTTGATGGGAAAAGAGGGGTAAGAAAAGAAAGATGGACAGGGAAAAAGGAGGATAGATAAATATGGAATGGGGAGGGAGAGGGAGCCCCGATGAGGTGGAATGAGTGGGGTGAATTTAGAGCTGGCAGCATGGGTGAAAGTCGGGATGGAGTTCATGATCTGGGAGGGCGAAGTGGTTGAAGTTTATTTGGAAGAGTATGTGGAGGGTGTGTAGGTACAGGGTTGGTGGGATGTGTTGATAGAGGTCTGGCAGCGTACGAGGATTGGAAAGCAGTGCAGAAACTATAGGATTATTGGAGTCGAGTGTCCGGGTGGTGTAGGTAGTTCAGAGGTGTTCAGTGTGAGTGAGGAGAGGTGGGAAATTGATTAGTTGATAAAGGATCCTTGTGGGAGAAGGTAAAAGGATGCGGAAAGTGAGGCAGAGTGAATGGCGTTCCAGGATTTGTAGAGACTTACGTGGGGCGGAGATCCAAGCAATATTCCATAGCAAATGATGGTTCGGATCAAGGATTTGTATGTGGAGAGCAGTGGAACCGTGGAGAGCAGTGGAGCCATGCAATACGTAAGTTCGACCAGTTAGTAAATATAGTCGGTTGTGGGCGTTTCTGCTGGATGGCTGCCCGCATCTCGTGGTCGTGCGGTAGCGTTCTCGCTTCCCACGCCCGGGTTCCCGGGTTCGATTCCCGGGTTTTTCTCTGCCTCGTGATGGCTGGGTGTTGTGTGCTGTCCTTAGGTTAGTTAGGTTTAAGTATTTCTAAGTTCTAGGGGACTGATGACCGTAGAAGTTAAGTCCCATAGTGCTCAGAGCCATTTGAACCATTTTTTTGCTGGATGGCCAATGGTTAGTCTAAGATATTTTGGTCTATTAGTTAGCTTTCAAACAAGAATCACCACATATTATAAATTAATATTCCCCACTGCAGATACTACCTGCATAATCACGCTAATATCAGGGACTACTATTACAGGGATTGTGATACCGTTTTCACTAGCAGATATACTGATTCAGGAGGAATTTTCGTGTACATAATTTATTGTTGCAGTAATGATGAGTGTGTAAAGTGAGTATGTAAATGAAGTTCGGAGTGATATCTCGTGGCAACTACGGTAGCTATGAACTGATCAGCTATAGAGAAGGCGGTATCTGGAAGAGAAACAAAATGTAAACAGCCGCCACAACGTCAGAGAGGAGGAAATCTTGAGCGAAACCTATGTGCGATCTGTTAGACTAGCGGTAATGCACGTACCTGGAAGCTGGATGGTTGTGGGGTCGAAACCCGATAAGAATACGTATTTTTCAGTCTGCCTATTAACTCAGCATTCACGATGAAAAACTTAGCTCCAGTTTTGGAAGGTTCAAACCTGGTGCTGTGACTGCAAGAAAGACATACAAGTGACAAAAGCATAATGTTGATTTTATTATTAACCACCGCGTATACAATTAGTTCAGTATGAGCACCGGAGACGCTGACGAGAAGCTGCATTATTGTAAAACGACGTGATCAACAGTTGCTCGCAGCAGTTTTTCAGTGAAATCTGAGCAACGTGTTCATGTCTACTGGTCTTCAGATCAGGTCGAGATCGAATGTGACCTTGGTAAACGCATTCTTTTAGATGTCTCCAGAGCGAAAAGTTACATGGATTCAGGTCACGGGATTTGGAGGCCACGCATCTGGAAACCTCTGGAGGTAACACGTTCGTGGTAGATTGCATTAAGCAGATCTTTCACTGGGCGAGCGACGTGAGGTGTTGTCCGATCTTGCACGAAAATAGTGCTTTCCATGCAGTTGCACGTCTAAAGTGGGTATCACATGCTGTGTAAGGAAGTCTCAAAATGTGCGGACGTTATGAAACACCTGTCAGGCCTTCTGGATGTATTCTCTTCACAGAAGAAAAGACCGAGGATAAATGTGCTTGTGAATTCTCACCACGCAATCACATCTGGCCAGTGCAATGGTTCTTCGAGAACAACACGTGGTTTAACAGTACCCAAAATTCGGCAGTATTCGCTGCACCCTGTAATGTTATATGTGCCTCGTCATTCTATAGAATATTGAACGGTTACATGTCATCACCGTCGATGTGTGCCAGAAGCTGAAGAGCAAGCTCAGAACGTGGAAACGGATCACAAGGTTCAGTTACTGCACAATCTGCATCTTGTCCGCGTACTAGTGTAACAGAGACCTCAAAAATTTCTTTACTGTTGACCATGGTACAGCCAATGCGCGTGACACTACACGACCAATAAAAAAAATAAAGTTTAGGAGATCTCTGTAATAGTAAAGTTAACAATAGTACAAGCACGAGATTTTTAGTAGAAAACACGAGATAAGAAGATAGAGCTCGCGACTTTCAATGTGTCCTACCAACCAATCCCTTCCTTTAGTCAGTCTGTGCCATAAATTCATTATTTTTTGCTCTTAATAGGTTCAGAACCTTTACATTAGTTATTCGATCTGCAGTCTGTTATGTCACAGCGTGGTCGGCATTACACACAGGTGGTAAAAGATATCGCCTGAGTTCTTTCACATCCCAACAGAGGGGCTTTTATCCTTCATGCAATGTCCGTGAAGCATCAGTTTGCTTTGAATTCTTGAGCAGAATTCACACACCACATTTATCAAAGATATTTAGTGCCCACCAAACGTTGGTTCATCAACGAAAGTGAAAATTGGATACTGCAGAAGGACTGTGCTCCGAAGCACCACAGCAAAACTTTGCAGCGGCTGGAAGAAGGAGAAATATGCGTGAGTACTGGTTTGGATCTTAGAGTCGCCTGTTGCTAATCCTAATGTATTGTCTTGCATCAAAATGTAGTTTCAACGAAAGAAGATTTTCACTTTCAAACAGCCGTCAATGCAAATTCGTCGCATTTGGAGGACTCTTCCACGTGAAAGTGCGGAAAACTTGGTTTCAAGCAGGTCTCGGTGGTGTCAAGTATTGATCGACGCTGTGGGTGATGTAATGTGTTAGTAACTACACTAAAGAACCAAAGAAACTGGTACATCACCGCGAGGGGTAGCCGCACGATCTAGGGCGCCTTGCAACGGTTTGCACGGGTCCACCCGTCGGGGGTTCGAGTCCTCCCTGGGGCATTGGTGTGTCTGTTGTCCTTAACGTTGTTGTTGTTGTGGTCTTCAGTCCTGAGACTGGTTTGATGCAGCTCTCCATGCTACTCTATCCTGTGCAAGCTTCTTCATCTCCCAGTACCTACTGCAACCTACATCCTTCTGAATCTGCTTAGTGTATTCATCTCTCGGACTCCCTCTACGATTTTTACCCTCCACACTGCCCTCCAATACTACACTGGTGCTCCCTTGATGCCTCAGAACATGTCTTACCAACCGATCCCTTCTTCTAGTCAAGTTGTGCCACAAACTTCTCTTCTCCCTAATCCTATTCAATACTTCCTCATTAGTTATGTGATCTACCTATCTAATCTTCAGCATTCTTCTGTAGCACCACATTTTGAAAGCTTCTACTCTCTTCTTGTCCAAACTAGTTATCGTCCATGTTTCACTTCCATACATGGCTACACTCCATACAAATACTTTCAGAAACGACTTCCTGACACTTAAACCTATACTCGATGTTAACAAATTTCTCTTCTTCGGAAATGCTTTCCTTGCCATTGCCAGTCTACATTTTATATCCTCTCTACTTCGACCATCATCAGTTATTTTGCTCCCCAAATAGCATAGCTCCTTTGCTACTTTAAGTGTCTCATTTCCTAATCTAATTCCCTCAGCATTCCCGACTTAATTCGACTACATTCCATTATCCTTGTTTTGCTTTTGTTGATGTTCATCTTACATCCTCCTTTCAAGACGCTGTCCATTCCGTTCAGCTGCTCTTGCAAGTCCTTTGCTGTCTCTGACAGAATTACAATGTCATCGGCGAACCTCAAAGTTTTTATTTCTTCTCCATGGTTTTAATACCTACTCCGAATTTTTATTTTGTTTCCTTCACTGCTTGCTCAATATAAAGATTGAATAACATCTGGGAGAGGCTACAACCCTGTCTCACTCCCTTCCCAACCACTGCTTCCCTTTCATGTCCCTCGACTTTTATAACTGCCATCTGGTTTCTGTACAAATTGTAAATAGCCTTTCGCTCCCTGTATTTTACCCCTTTCTGCTTTCCCTTCTTTGCTTAGAACTGGGTTTCCATCTGAGCTCTTAATATTCATACAAGTGGCTCTCTTTTCTCCAAATGTCTCTTTAATTTTCCTGTAGGCAGTATCTATCTTACCCCTAGTGAGATAAGCCTCTACATCCTTACATTTGTCCTCTAGCCATCCCTGCTTAGCCATTTTGCACTTCCTGTCGATCTCATTTTTGAGACATTTCTATTCCATTTCGCCTGCTTCATTTATTGCATTTTTATATTTTCTCCTTTCATCAATTAAATTCAATATTTCTTCTGTTACCCAAGGATTTCTAATAGCCCTCGTCTTTTTACCTACTCGATCCTCTGCTGCCTTCACCACTTCATCCCTCAAAGCTACCCGCTACCCATTCTTCTTCTACTGTGTTTCTTTCCCCCATTCTTGAGAATTGTTCCCTTATGCTCTCCTTGAAACTCTGTACAACCTCTGGTTTAGTCAGTTTATCCAGGTCCCATCTCCTTAAATTCCCACCTTTTTGCAGTTTCTTCAGTTTTAATCTAAGTAAGTTACGTTAACGTAAGTTAGTTTAATTTGGATTAAGTGGTGTGCAAGTCTAGATACCGATGACCTCAGCAGCTGGGTCCCATAGGAACTTCCCACAAATTCCCAAATTGGTACATCTCCCTAATATCATGTGGGGCCCCCGCGAGCACGCAGAAGCGCTACAACACGACGTGGCATGGATTCGAGCAGTGTCTGAAGTAGTGCTGGAGGGAACTGACACCGTGAATCCTGCAGGATTGTCCATAAATCCGTAAGAGTATGGGGATGGAGATCTCATTCGAACAGCATGTTGCAAGGCATCCCAGATACGCTCAATAATGTTCAAATCTGGGGAGTTTAGTGACCAGCGGAAGTGTTTAAACACAGAAGAGTGTTCCTGGAGTCACTCTGTAGGTAATCTGGACGTGTGGGGTGTTGCATTGTCCTGCTGGAATTGCACAAGTCCGTCGGACAATGGACATGATAGGATACAGGTGGTCAGACAGGATGTTTACGTGTGTATCACCTGTCAGAGTCGTATCTAGACGTATCATAGGTCCCATATCAGTCCAACAGCACACGCCCGAACCATTAAAGAGCCTCCATCAGCTTGAACAGTCCCGTGCTGACGTACACAATTACACAATACAATTTGAAACGAGACTCGTCCGACCAGGAAACATGTTTCCAGCCATCAACAGTCCAATGTCGGTGCTGACTGGCCCAGGCGAGGCGTAAAGTTTTGTGCCGTGCAGTCACAAACGGTACACGAGAGAGCCTTCGGCTACGAAAGTCCATATCGATGTTGTTTCGTTGAGTGATTAGTACGCTGACACAGTTTGATAGCCCAGCTCTGAAAAAATCTCCAGCAATCTGCGGAAGGGTTGCACTTCTGTCACGTTGAACGATTCTCTTCAGTCGCCGTTGGTCCCATTCTTGCAGGGTCTTTTTCCGGTCTCAGCGATGTCGGAGATTTGATGTTTTACCGGATTCCTGATATCCATGGTACTCTCGTGAAATGGTCGTACGGGAAAGTCCCTACTTCATCGCTGCCTCGGAGATGCTGTGTCCCATCGCTAGTGTGCCGACTACAACACCACGTTTAAACTCACTTAAATCTTGATAACCTGCGATTGTAGCAACGATAACCAATCTAACAACTGTGTCAGACACTTATCTTATATAGTCGTTGCCGACCTCAGTGCCGTATTTTGCCTGTTTACATATCTTTGTATTTGAATTCTCATGTCTACAGCAGGTTTCTTTGGCGCTTCAGTGTATATTCTTCACAGATTCGATGGTGCCTAGTTTTTTTAAAACGAAAAGTACAATTTGCTATGTTCGATGTTGAAGTTTTTAACCCTATATTTCGTAAGTTTAAAGATTAGGAAGTCTTTTCTAAAGGTATTTGTTTAGAGTGTAGTTCTATGCAGAAGTGAACAATTGGGAGATATAGATTCACACAAGAATAAAATAGAGGATTTTGAAATCTGGTGCTACAGAATAAAATGCCGAAGATTAGATGGATACAGTCTGGTAAGTAAGGTCGTGGTCGGACTAATCAGTAGAAAAATGCATCTGTCAACAACCTAAAACATGTACACACATCACGTATGAACAAAAGAAAAATGAAACTACGACGTCTATGTATAAAAGGCAATGTTCCGATTGAGTGACTCACTCACTAGCCCGTCATCGCCCAGCCCAAACCACTGAAGATAGAAACTTGAAATTTTCATAGGGTGTTGATCTTATGCTGTAGACATCGTTTGAGGATAGATTTTTCGAAATTCCCCCCTTAGGAAGTGAATTGGCGGATAAAGGGTTTTTTGAAAACATGTAGCTATTAAGGCCGTTTTTAAGCTAGACGAAGGAAAATCTGTATTTGGTTTCCCGATCAGAAATAAAGAAACACGTGTTTCAGCATTTCTTGATACTTAATCCCTATGGGAGTAAAATAGTCGGTGACATTCTTAATGAAAATAAGTCATTGTTGAAGAACTGCTTAAGCATTTTTAAAGCTAGATCTATGAAAAATGGTATTTAACTTGTTTGTTAGAAACAAAATACGTGCTTCAGTATTTTTGGAAATTTAGTCCCTATGAAATACTTCATTATGAAAGGATTTGTGAAGATAAATCTATGAAAATCTGAATGTGGCTTATTGGTTAGCAATAAAAAGTACATATTTCACTGTTTATGGAAATTAAACCCTATGAATGTGAAATAGAGGATGAAAATTTTTATAGAAACATTTCATTATCCATTTTAAGGTAACTTCTCCCTTAGAAACAAAAAATATATATACATTTCGCTGTTTTTGCATAGCCCGGAATTACAATCTTAAGTGGGTGAAATACGGGATAAAAGGCTTTTTGAAAATTTGTAGCTATTAAGCCAATTTTGAAGCTAGAACTATGAAAACTGCTATTTGGTTTCTCAGCCAGTAGTAAAAAAAATACCTTTCATCATTTTTGGAAATTCATCGATTAAGTGAGTAAAACAGGGGATGAAAATTTTTAACGAAATATTTCTCTATATTAAAAATTTTTTAAAGGTAAATCTATGAAAATTCGTATTTCACTTCTCGGTTAGATATGAAGAAATATGTGTCAGGGGATGAAGTTTCCATGGAAAAACCACCACAAGAAAACAAAGGTCGGGTTGACGGAGGAGATAGAGAAGATCCAAAGAAGAGCGGCGCGTTTCGTCGCAGGGTTATTTGGTAAGCGTGATAGCGTTACGGAGATGTTTAGCAAACTCAAGTGGCAGACTCTGAAAGAGACGCGCTCTGGATCGCGGTGCAGCTTGCTGTCCAGGTTTCGAGTGGGTGCGTTTCTGGATGAGGTATCGAACATATTGCTTCCCCCTACTTATACCTCCCGAGGAGATCACGAATGTAAAATATGACAGATTCGAGCGCACACGGAGGCTTTCAGACAGTCGTTCTTCCCGCGAACCATACGCGACTGGAACAGGAGAGGGAGGTAATGACAGTGGCTCGTAAAGTGCCCTCCGCCGCACACCGTTGGGTGGCTTGCGGAGTATAAATGTAGATGTAGATGTAGATTAACAAAAATCTTGGTCTCCAGCTACCACAATAGCTTTTTGGTCAGAAATACATTCGGCAAAGCCCATGCTTCTATGACCTTAATTAGTACGAAAAGTGTAGAAGGTGTTACAATTTGAGAACAACAGAAAAATTCGATTAAAGAAAAACAAAAACAAAAATAAATAAACACATAAATAATCTGAGTAGATCAGACAGTCTACGCGAACGATGCAGGCGGGCGCTTAGCTACCTGTAGATCGAAAATTACAGGCATAATCAGCCCAGATATGATAATGTGGGGTACATATTTTCACAAAATTGACGTATACAACATACCTTATGATAATACACCTCAGTACATCTGCATAATACGTACAGTATATCGTATCAAGTAGTAATACGTTATCCCAGGAACACGAAGGTGATATATCTGCATGTCAATAATGAAACAAGATTTACATAAAATATCACGCATAGACTATTGATTGCGCCAGCTCATATTCACACTGCAAGTGGAAGGAGACTGAGGATCACAAGTGAAAGCAAAGTTATTACGAACTAACAGCAGATGTCACTCTAGAAGAACAATTGAAATATTGAATTGTCAGAAAAGCATACACAAATTACAATTACACATCAACATCAATACAGCACAAGGTCTAGGTTCTAATGTAACTCGGTGCTGGAAGTCTTGGTTTAATAAGCACCTAGTATCAAACCAGAAATTAAGTAATGAATAAGTGTATATAAATAATCTGCAGTAAAGTAATATAGGTACAATATCAAACCATTGCGATTAACTTACATTCAGATATTACGAAACAACTTGGTAGCTCGAGGTGTAGATGTAAAATATATACACTGACCCGACGAAAGTTATGAGACGTCTCCTAACATCATGCAGGAACTCCCTTTGCCCAGCATAGAGCAGCAGCTCGAAGTGCCATGGACTCAACAAGTCGTTGGACGTCCCCTGCAAAAACATTGAGCCCTACTGCCTCCGTAGCCGTCCATAATTACCAAAGTGTTGCCGATGCAGGATTTTGTACACGAACTGACCTATCGATTATGTCCCATAAATGTTCGACGGAATTCATGTCAGGCGATCTGAGTGGCCAAATCATTCGCTCGAACTGTCCAGAAAGTTCTTCAAACTAATAGCGAACAAGTACGGCCCGGTGACTTGCCACATTGTCATCCATAAAAATCCCATCTTTGTTTGGGAACACGAAGCTCAAGAACGGCTGAAAATGGTCTCCAAGTAGTCGAACACAACCATTTCCAGTCCAGTCAATGATCGGTTCAGTCTGACCAGAGGATGTCGTGCATTCCATGTAAACACAGCTCACACCATCATGGAGCCACCACCAGCTTGCACAATGTCTTGTTAGCAACTTGAGTCCTTGGCGTCAAGTCTGCGCCACACTCGAACACTGTCATCAGCTCTTGCCAAGTGAAATGAAATTTGTCATTAAAAATACACTCCTGGAAATGGAAAAAAGAACACATTGACACCGGTGTGTCAGACCCACCATACTTGCTCCAGACACTGCGAGAGGGCTGTACAAGCAATGATCACACGCACGGCACAGCGGACACACCAGGAACCGCGGTGTTGGCCGTCGAATGGCGCTAGCTGCGCAGCATTTGTGCACCGCCGCCGTCAGTGTCAGCCAGTTTGCCGTGGCATACGGAGCTCCATCGCAGTCTTTAACACTGGTAGCATGCCGCGACAGCGTGGACGTGAACCGTATGTGCAGTTGACGGACTTTGAGCGAGGGCGTATAGTGGGCATGCGGGAGGCCGGGTGGACGTACCGCCGAATTGCTCAACACGTGGGGCGTGAGGTCTCCACAGTACATCGATGTTGTCGCCAGTGGTCGGCGGAAGGTGCACGTGCCCGTCGACCTGGGACCGGACCGCAGCGACGCACGGACGCACGCCAAGACCGTAGCATCCTACGCAGTGCCGTAGGGGACCGCACCGCCACTTCCCAGCAAATTAGGGACACTGTTGCGCCTGGGGTATCGGCGCGGACCATTCGCAACCGTCTCCATGAAGCTGGGCTACGGTCCCGCACACCGTTAGGCCGTCTTCCGCTCACGCCCCAACATCGTGCAGCCCGCCTCCAGTGGTGTCGCGACAGGCGTGAATGGAGGGACGAATGGAGACGTGTCGTCTTCAGCGATGAGAGTCGCTTCTGCCTTGGTGCCAATGATGGTCGTATGCGTGTTTGGCGCCGTGCAGGTGAGCGCCACAATCAGGACTGCATACGACCGAGGCACACAGGGCCAACACCCGGCATCATGGTGTGGGGAGCGATCTCCTACACTGGCCGTACACCACTGGTGATCGTCGAGGGGACACTGAATAGTGCGCGGTACATCCAAACCGTCATTGAACCCATCGTTCTACCATTCCTAGACCGGCAAGGCAACTTGCTGTTCCAACAGGACAATGCACGTCCGCATGTATCCCGTGCCACCCAACGTGCTCTAGAAGGTGTAAGTCAACTACCCTGGCCAGCAAGATCTCCGGATCTGTCCCCCACTGAGCATGTTTGGGACTGGATGAAGCGTCGTCTCACGCGGTCTGCACGTCCAGCACGAACGCTGGTCCAACTGAGGCGCCAGGTGGAAATGGCATGGCAAGCCGTTCCACAGGACTACATCCAGCATCTCTACGATCGTCTCCATGGGAGAATAGCAGCCTGCATTGCTGCGAAAGGTGGATATACACTGTACTAGTGCCGACATTGTGCATGCTCTGTTGCCTGTGTCTATGTGCCTGTGGTTCTGTCAGTGTGATCATGTGATGTATCTGACCCCAGGAATGTGTCAATAAAGTTTCCCCTTCCTGGGACAATGAATTCACGGTGTTCTTATTTCAATTTCCAGGAGTGTATATCACTTTTTCAAACGGACAGCTCAATTCATGAAATCAATACTAGAAATAAGAATAATCTTCACAAGGATTTAAAGTCACTCAGTCTTGTACAAAAAGGTGTGCATTATTCAGGAACACACATTTTCAATAGCTTGCCAGCAAGAAGCTTAACAACCAATGAAATTCAGTTTAAAAGAAGCCTAAGGGATTTATTGGTGACCAGCTCCTTCTAATCCATTGATGAGTATATATATATATATATATATATATATATATATATATATATTACAGAGAAATTCGTCTATATATACATATATATAACTTCTGCACAATTTCAGTGCAGTAATGTGTTCATTGTAAATAACAGTGTGTGTGTGTGTGTGTGTGTGTGTGTAAGTACAATCTAATTTCTGCACCATTTCAGTGCAGTAAGGTATTCATTGTAAATAAGTATTACAGTAGCTGTATTACACGTTTATTACCTTATAAATAAATAAATAAACTTTTTTTTATGTTAAATTCAGTGCATTAGTATTTGTAAAATGATCCTTTCTTATAGCGTTCATTAAAAATTACGATCATTCCACTTGGGACCTGTGGAACGGCACATTAATTTATTTGTTTGAGTTGTAAATATTTGTCATGTATTGTTGTTTTTATGACATGTTCTACATCCTGGAGGACCTCCTCACTACGGATCAATTGGAATGAAAGTAAGTCAAATCAAACCAGAGATAGGGAATCAACTGATCAGGCCACGTTTTTGCAGTCGTTAGAATCCAACCGTTATGGTCACATGCGCAGGAAAGACGCTAGAGGTGATGTGCTGTCCATCGTCTGCTGCCAGAGCCCATTAACGCCAAATTCCGTCGCACTGTAGTAACGGATTCGTTCGGCGTACGTCCTGCATTGATTTCTGCGGTTATTTCACGCAGTGTTGCTTGTCTGTACCAAATTTCAGGTACTTCCTCTCGCCACGGACAACAAAGTGACCGACGGCCTTCAGCAAAGACCGTGGGCAGCGGCGTTTCCGTAGAGTTGTCTGTACTAACAGGTAACGCTGACATCTCTACGCAGACGCCGTTGCTCTCGGTCGTTAAGCGAAGGCCGTCGGTCACTGCGTTGTTCGTGGCGAGAGGAAATGCCGGAAATTTGGTACTCTCGGCACAGACACTGTGGATCTCGGAATATTTATTTCCAAAACAGAATGTCTCATGCGTCTAGCTCCAACTACCATTCCTCTTTCAAAGTCTGTTAATTCTTGTCGTGCGTCCATAATCACGACGAAAAACATTGCACTTGAATCACCTGAGTACAAGTGACAGTTCCGCCAAGCCAATGCGCTGCCCTTTTGCACCTTGTGTACGTGATACCACAGCCGTCTGTGTATGTGCATATCGCTTTCACAGTGCCTTTTGTTAACTAAGTGTGCAGAGCCACCGGCACAAAGAAGGATATCACTAATTTGAAGTATACCGATAACAAGTGTAGCATTACAGTGTTCAACTAACATAATATCCGAAAAGGAGGGACACGTAATACTGTTAACAAATAACGTATAGTGTGACACAAGGTGCCGGTGCTAACGTAACACGGTGCTCGAAATCTAGGTTTGGCGTAATAAGTCTAGTATAAGACCAGCTGTTGAATGTAGCTATACAAAGAATTCGCAGTTTTTTGCACTGAATAACACGCGTTCTCGAACAAGATTTCTGAGCACTTCGGTAGATGTGTCCAGTTCCTCTTCACTTGCCTTCAGAATTTACGTTTTACATTATATATAAATGACCTAGTAGACAACGTCGGACGTTCCCTGAGGCTTCATGCGGATGATGCTGTTGTATACAGAGAAGTCGCGACAGTAGAAAACTGTGGTGACGTGTAGGAAGACCTGCAGACGTTATAGACTCGGTACAAGGAGTGACAATTGACTCTCAACATAAACTAATGTTGTATGATTACAAAATTTCGAAATCAGTCACTGGAAGCAAAACAAAACAAAAAAAATGTTCAAATATGTGTGAAATCTTATGGGACTTAACTGCTAAGGTCGTCAGTTCCTAAGCTTACACACTACTTAACCTAAATTATCCTAAGGACAAACACACACCCACGCCCGAGGGAGGACTCGAACCTCCGCTGGGACCAGCCGCACAGTCCATGACTGCAGTGCCTTGCCGGCCGGAGTGGCCGAACGGTTCTAGGCGCTACAGTCTGGAACCGCGCGACAGCTACGGTCGCAGGTTCGAATCCTGCTTCGGGCATGGATGTGTGTAATGTCCTTAGGTTAGTAAGGTTTAAGTAGTTCTAAGTTGTAGGGAACTGATGACCTCAGATGTTAAGTCCCATAGTGCTCAGAGCCATTTGAACCATTTTTTTGCAGCGCCCTAGACCGCTCGGCTAATCCCGCGCGGCCACTGGATGCACTTAGTTTCCTAGCAGTATGTACACGGGGCGATTTCAAGTGGATCGACCATATAAAATTAATTGCGCGTGAGTGAGATGCCAGACTGAGATGTATTGGAGTCCCCAGGAAAAGCAGTGCATCGAAAAAGGAAGTAGCTTACAAAACACTCATTCAACCAATACTTGAACACTGCTCGTCAGTATGGGATCCGCATCAGGTAGGACAGATAGAGGAAACAGAGCAGATCCAAAACACGTTTCATTGCAGGTTCACTTAGTGGGGGCGAAAAAAATCAAGGATATGCTTGAAATCCTGGTCGTCGCAGGACAGAGCGGATCAGGCTGTGGAAAGCGGCCAAGGTCAATTACTGTTAGTTATACAAGAACACACAACTTTATTGCTTGAACCAATGCACAGTTTTCTCCTTAGAACAACAAAGATGAGGGTCCAAGTAACTCCTCCAGAATAAGTTTAAATGATTCCTTTTAAAACACCAGGAGTTAGAGTAACGGCTGAAGGCCTTAATTAAGTAAAATTGCAGTATCTTCTCGGCTAAAGGCCGAAATAATATTTCAGATCAGCTAAGGAAGTTCTTTAGAAGTCAAGAATTTACAATTTTCGGCTAAAGGCCATATTAAGGAAAATGCAAATAAATTCTTCCGCTGAAAGCCCAATAAAAATGTTTACATAATAAAAGAGAGGATTTAAAGATAAGCTTTTACACAGTACAACAAAAACATCTTAAGAAAACTTGAAGTATCTTGTCGGCTTAAGGCCCAAACAATTACTCAAGAATAATTAAAGACCACCTTAAGATAAACATTTACAGAACACGGCTGAAGACGGTTTCAAGTATTCAAGATAATTAAAGTGAAACCTTAAAGACAAGGATGTATATATTAAAGCCACAGTTTCTGATACAAACACGGCTGAAGGCCTAATCTTAAAACAGTTGTCATGAAGTCGACTGAAGGCCATATACTAAACATAAAACAGAATATACTAAACATAAAACAGACAATATTAATACATAGCCGAAGGCCTGGCAAAGTACCTGCGTCCAAATAAAATGACAATCACAAACAAACAGTGGTGCTCAGAAGTGTTCCAAGTGTTGGTCTGGGGAGGAAACTCTAACCACAGGCAGCCAAGCGTAACAAAACAATCAGGTTGCAACGCGACCTAGGGATGGCTGAAGAACCAACCAACAACCTAATCAATTCCCTCTGTCGCAACTGACCAACTGCCTATTCCAGTACGCAGACAGCATTCATCTGCTCAGTATTCGACGTAAACACACTTGCGCAAGAACTCGAACAATCGTAAAAGCAATCACTGTGGAACAACAAGGACGAATCAATTCGACACACAGAGAGCTTCCACAAGCGGTCGGCGACTAAATACACGTCGTCCGATGAGACGACCGACAGAACGACCAACCCAGGTCGTTCCCACTCAAGTTAAGCGTGTCGGCAACGGTCGGGCAAGTCTTGGCCGTGCGAAGCGGACTGCAGCACCAACCCAACTCAACTCGATGTCCGCTCGGAATTCGGAGACACGGCGACCCGGGAACATTGGCTCGGACCCAACCATGCAGAGGTAACTCTTGCCCATTGGCCACGACATCTCTGCACCAGGGAGGAACCGACCCAAGTCCGGCAAGATGACCAACTGACGAGGCCCAGAAACGGTCAAAAGACAGAAATCACGTCGACCGATGAGACGACCAACCGAACGACCAACAAACGGTCGTCCCGCTCCGATCTCCTTCCGTCGGACAGATCATGTGTGTCGCCAGCGGTCGGCGAGCACTGGCTGTCCGCACCTCACTGGCGCTCCGTCTCGGACTGAACCTCCGTCCCGACTGCTACTCCGTCCCCGACTGACTCCACTGCTGGTCCGTCCGCAACTGAACTCCCGACACATTTTTTTTCCTTTATTGACTTTCAATTCAAGCTGGCAGCAGCTTAGTACGCTGCTCTACAGCCTACAGACTTTTTTAAAAACGGAAGAAGAAAAGAAATAAGAAAAACAAGAGATAAAACGGTAACTTAAAGTGTAAAATGGCTGAAAATTGCGGAAAGTTAAATCACAAAGCGAAGGGGTTGGCAATGTTAATAAAAGACACAGGAATCAGACATGTAACATAGTAGACACACAATTAAAAAACAAGGCGACAGTCTGGTTTCTGTTCACAAGAGATTAAAAAAATCACACCCAGCGACAGTATGATGGCCGTTCGCAACACTTCCCAAAAGACACACAACACGGAACACTCACTGTAAAACACTCACTGTAAAACACCGCACGAAAATGTCGGCACAAAGGTGACACTCCCTAGCCAAGGGCAGAGGGGGGGGGGACCTGGAGGAGGGGGAAAACAAGGAGGGAGGAGAGGAAAAAAGGGGGAATCAAAGAAGGGAGAGGACTCATAAGGGGGGGAGAGGGGCAGGGCAGACGCGAGACGGAATCGGAAAAGGCAGAGGAGGGAAATGCAAAAGGACTCGGGGGAGAGAAGGGGTCAGAGAGAGGGGAGGTGGGAAAAAAAGAGGATGGAAGGGGCGGAGAGGGAGCCCGGGAAAAGGACAGAGGAAAGGAAGGGGAGTGAGGATCAGAGTTGATAGGAGGGATAAATGGAGGGAGAGAGGGCATCATCCAGGAGGGGGCGTTGATGGAAGCCACCTTGGGAAAGGAGATGAAGGGTGTAGAGATGGAGGGTAGGGGGGACACAACAGTGAAGACGTGGCAGG
Organism: Schistocerca piceifrons; assembly: GCF_021461385.2. NCBI lineage: Eukaryota > Metazoa > Arthropoda > Insecta > Orthoptera > Acrididae > Schistocerca > Schistocerca piceifrons. The sequence continues at coordinate 316,732,654 of NC_060143.1, read as the reverse complement.
GGGCAGGGATGGGAGAGGAGAGGAGCGACCAGGGGGTGAGGGGGATCAAGGTGTAGAGGATGATGTTCGAGGAATAGGAGCAGATGGGGGAAAGGAATGAGGTCACAGAGGATCCGCGTGGGGGACAGGAGGCGTATACAGAAGGCGAGGTGGAGGGCATGATGCTCAAGGATCTGGAGGGACTTATAGAATTTGGGGGGGCAGATATCCAGGCGGGACTGGCATAACAGAGGATGGGACAGATTAAGGATTTGCAGGTGTGGATGATGGTAGTGGGGTGCAACCCCCATGTCCAGCCAGAGAGGAGTTTGAGGAGTTGGAGGCGGTTGTGGGTTTTGGATTGGATGGAGCGGAGATGAGGGATCCAGGTGAGGTGACAGTCAATGGTGAGGCCAAGGTAGGTGAGGGTGGGGGTGAGGTGGACAGGATAGGTGCAGATGGTAAGGGAGAAATCCAGGAGCCGAAAGGAGTGAGTGGTACGACCTACAATGATTGCCTGGGTCTTGGAAGGATTGATTTTCTGGAGCCACTGGTTACACCATGCAGCAAAAAGGTCAAGGTGATTCTGGAGAAGGCATTGGGACCATTGGAGGGTAGGAACGAGGGCGAGGAATGCGGTGTCATCAGCATATTGCAAGAGGTGTACTGGAGGGAGGGGGGGGGGGGTGTTGGGGGCACATCTGTCATGTACAGGAGGTAGAGGAGAGGGGAGAGGACAGAGCCCTGCTGGGGCACACCTGCAGAGGGGTAGAAGGTGTGGGAATTGGCATTATGGATGGTAACATAGGAGGGGCGGCGGGAGAGGATGGAAGCCATCAGACGGATGTAGTTGACAGGAAGGGCGTACGTTTGGAGTTTAAATAGGAGACCGGGATGCCAGACACAGTTGTAGGCCTTTTTGAGGTCGAGGGAGACAAAAATGGTGGAGCGACAGGAGTTAAGCTGGAGGGAGAGGAGTGAGGCGAAGGAGTTGGTCATCGGCAGAGAAGGAAGGTCGAATGCCACATTTGGTGTTGGGGAGGAGGAGGTTTTGGTGGAGGTGGTGATGGATGCGCGGGGAAATGATGGATTCCAAGAGCTTGCTGAACACCGACGTGAGACAGATAGGACGATAGGAAGACGCATCAGATGGAGGCTTGTTGGGTTTGGAGAACATCAGGATACGGGAGGTTTTCCACAGGTCGGGATAGAAGCCAGTGGCAAGGATGACTTTGTAGAGGGTGGCAAGGACTGAAAGGAAGGAGGGAGGGCAGTGTTTGAGGTGGCGGTAGGTAATGCAGTCGTGGCCGGGAGCAGTGTTGCGTTTAGTGCGGAGTGTGAGGCTGGTGTCCTGTGTAGTGATGGGAGTCTTAAGTTCGGATGGTGGTGTGTGGCCCAAGTACTGGAAGCTAGGAGCAAGGGGAGGAACAGAGGTATTCGTACGGTCCATGACGTCAGGGAAGAGGGAATAATCAAAGTGGGGATCATCGGGGACTCCCGACACACCACGACCCAGGAATACTATCGGTCACTCCAGAGATGGTACGACAGTGCACTTATCGATAAGCGTTGCTGCTGCCACTCACGGGCAGGTAAGGCAGGAAGTTAGTGACGCCAATAAATGGAATAAAAAACGAGGCGGCAGTACCGTAAGAGAAGATGACAAACAATAAACGGCATGAACACGAGCCGCGCACAGTTCAATGCTCAACCACCTCCAGTGGCAGACACTGCAAGAGAGGCGTTCTGCATCGCCTTGTGGTTTACTGTTTACGGTCCGAGTACATAAAATTCTAGAAGAGTCAACCAATGTATTGCTTCCTCTTACGTATATCTCACGAAAAGGGCATCAAGATAAAATTGGAGGTATTAGAGCCCACATCAGTAATCGTTCTTCCCGCGAACTATAGTGACTGGGACAGGGAAAGGGGGACGTGACGTTGGTACACAATGTATTCTCCGCCACACACCGTGAGGTGCCTTGCAGAATATAGAAGTGGGTGTAGATATAGTTATCAAGAGAGGCCTCCATGAAAAACAAGGGATCACCGAGAATGAATCTCTGTGAAAACTTTTTTAAAGACATGTGGAAAAGAAATAAGGAATAAACCATTGAAAGAAACACAGTGTAATTTCCTCATACGAGAATAACATTCGTCAGTTCCGTGTAATGTTTTAGTTCCATGTTACAAACATTCAAACGTTGCACACTGTGATGACCATCTGCATCCATGACGTCTTGGAAGTTCGTGCGGATACCATTTCACAGTTGTTCGCAGCTCTTTTCAAACTTCCGTATCATGTTTCTCAACCTAGATGCGGAAAGATGACCTCCCCGTACTCCTTTAATGCCTCGATACTGGCGGAGAGCAGCAGCACTAATGCCGCTGTTTTGATAAATCAGCTTTGCAAGTAAAACCCTGTCCACTTTGTCCAGATCCATGTTGGCTGTCTGCAACAGTAATGCGCACTGATGCTTGTGTTTCAGCCGTACGTCACTGTACCAATATCGGCGCTTAATGACAAATCATAGCACTAACACTACTAACAACGCAAATCCTGCTATGCATACTCTGAATGTCGTCCCTGTAAAGTTTGTTACCCATATGGTAAACAGTTTTCTGCCTCCACTGCGTCAAGTAGCCACCCTGTTAACTTTCCTCACCTCGTCCCGTGCCCGCAACACCACCAACATTCATTGTCACAGTAGGCAAGGGCCATAATGTTTTGGCTCATCAGCGTACGAAAACGCTTGCCCAAGACAGACAAGCATACAGTGGCGAGGCGTGAGGTTCAAAAATGGCTCTGAACACTATGGGATTTAACATCTGAGCTCATCAGTCACCTAGAACTTAGACCTACTTAAACCTAACTAACCTAAGGACATCACACACATCCATGCCCGAGGCAGGATTCGAACCTGCGACCGTAGCGCTCGCGCAGTTCCAGACTGAAGCGCCTAGAACCGCTCGGCCACTCCGGCCGGCGAAGCGTGAGATATTCGTAACTCTAATCGCTTTTAAAAAATTGTTAAAAGTAGCAGCTTTTTTGTAGTTATTATTATTTTCGCTGTTATTATTATTATCTTATTGTTTATGATTACCCAAGTAACGGCATTGTTATTGTTATTATTATTATTATTATTGTTATTATTTCTTTCCTTCCTCAGACGTTATGTCTGGTTAAAAATGGAAAGTGACTCGGACCTTGATCAAGCGTGACTTCCTTTTAACTGTGCGGTATATGTTACATTGCATTTAGGAACTTTCGGGTAATTGAACATATCTCAATAATTACAGATTTCTGTAGTTGTGTACAGACGTTTGGATGTAGCTGTATTGCGTTAATGTACTGGTGGATATTGTGTGGTATGATTCTTGTAGTTCATAGTGTAATTAGTATAATGTCAACTTTATCCTGATGCCACATGTCCTTTGACTTCCTCAGCCAGTTTTATGTATTTTTCAGTTTTTTCTCCTGTTTTCTTTTGTGTATTTGTTGTATTGGGTATGGATATTTCGATTAGTTGTGTTAATTTCTTCTTTTTATTGGTGAGTATTATGTCAGGTTTGTTATGTGGTGTTGTTTTATTTGTTATAATGGTTCTGTTCCACTATAATTTGTATTCATCATTCTCCAGTACATTTTGTGGTGCATACTTGTATGTGGGAACGTGTTGTTTTATTAGTTTATGTTGTATGGCAAGTTGTTGATGTATTATTTTTGCTACATTGTCATGTCTTCTGGTGTATTCTGTATTTGCTAGTATTGTACACCCGCTTCTGATGTGATCTACTGTTTCTATTTGTTGTTTGCAAAGTCTGCATTTATCTGTTGTGGTATTGGGATCTAAAATAATATGCTTCCTGTAATATCTGGTGTTTATTTTTTGATCCTGTATTTCAAACATGAATCCTTCCGTCTCACTGTATATATTGCCTTTTCTTCTTCTTCTTCTTCTTCTTATTATTATTATTATTGTCATTGTTATTATTATTGCCGCGCGGGATTAGCCGAGCGATCTACGGCGCTGCAGTTATAGACTGTGCGGCTGGTCCCGGCGGAGGTTCGAATCCTCCCTCGGGCATGGGTGTGTGTGTTTGTCCTTGGGATAATTTAGTTTAAGTAGTGTGTAAGCTTAGGGACTGATGACCTTAGCAGTTAAGTCCCATAAGATTTCATACACATTTTTTTGCTATTATTATTACGTTATTTTTACTGTTATCCGTGATTGCGGTGTATCACGTCATAGTATTACACTAATTAACGTCGTACGCCCTCTATTAAAGTACAAGGCCCAGCCTCGTAAAGATTAAGTCTACTGAGCGACAGCGGATATGGGATGACACCTTTTATTGTATCTACATTATTAACAATGATATCAAAAATTCCTTTGCAAAAACAGACATAATATCTGATGGGATATCGCAGTCACTGGTTATACAATGTTACTTATAACCTATCTTGATTGCAAAAATGTTCATTCACATGACCGGTTTCGGTTCCTCTTCAGATCTGAAACGATAATATACTATTTTACTATTTCACATACGCAAAACTTTTTTTCATTCTGTGGGATCAACATCAAATGTACCAGCACGTACCTGCAATTTCGGTTACAGGACTAGCCCGTCCACACACAGCAACCTTCTCATGCTGTGTCACATAAAACTGTTTGGCAGAATGCACGTCATTTATATTAATTATAAAACTACATATGGCTTCTGGTACACCTGTTACATTACATATGCACATATTGTATTAAGAAGATTTTTGTACTTTACTTTCATCTCTAAAAATACTTAATTAAAATCTGTAGATGTCAGGGTTAAAATCTGTATTTGTTAAAATTAAAATACACAATATAATTATCAGTTTTGTACGATCTAAAACAAAGGGCGATTTCTGTATTCGTGGCGCTGGTGTAGACTTGTTTTCCTCCATCCGACAGGATGAAAAAAGTTTCGCGTTTGTGAAATACTAAATTAGTATCATTATCGTTTCAGATCTGAAGATGGTTCTAGAGGAACCGAAACCGGTCATGTGAATAAACATTTTTGCAATCAAGACGGATTATAAGTAACATAAAATATTCCAGTAATCGCAGTTTTATTTATATTTTAGATCAATTCTGCTATCCTTCTTGTGGAAAATTTCAGTCGCGGAGTCGTAAAATGATACGTGTTTCACAGACCTGAGCAGTCGTTTTCACTGGACAACAAAGCAAAATAAGAAAGTCTGGTTTGCGACTGTGCACTTCGAAGACAAGATTCGTTTTGGTTCTGAACATTTAATATCAAGGCTTTGGTCAAACAAAAATCTATCTTTGAACTACCAAAGTTAATGAGTGTCCATGCCGGCCGCGGTGGTCTAGCGGTTCTAGGCGCGCAGTCCGGAACCGCGCGGCTGCTACGGTCGCAGGTTCGAATCCTGCCTCGGGTATGGATGTGTGTGATGCCCTTAGGTTAGTTAGGTTTAAGTAGTTCTAAGTTCTAGGGGACTGATGACCACAGTAGTTAAGTCCATAGTGCTCAGAGCCGTTTGAACCGTTTTTTGAATGAGTGTCCATACAGATTTACTCACGTCATTTCTTGTGCACAGGGCATCGGCAGGGAAACAAAACACATGGACAGCAATACAGTTTTTGTGTCTGTTTACGGCCGCGTAACCTTTCGTAAGAGGAGCACAAAGATTATTGAAAATTTCTGTCATAATTTTTAGTTCCTGTATGTAGAGGGTTACAATTATTGAACTATATGAAAAAACGTAAATTAGTTAGAAACTGCGATGTGCACACACTTTACACAAGATGTAAACATCACTAAAGATATTCAGATATAGGTTATCACAAGTTCGATATGCTTGCCATCATTGACGATGATGTGGCGTAGACGAATAGCCAAATTCTACATAAACCGCTGAAATGCCGATGACCTCCTGGAGGACTGTTTCCAGCTCAGCAATGGTTTTAGGATTATTGCTGTATACCTTGTCTTTAATATAGCCTCAGAAAAAGAAGTCAAGTGTGCTGGAATCAGGAGAATACGGCGGCCAAACGAGGCCGATGCCAGTGGCCTCTGGGTACACCAGAACCAGAATGCGGATCCCAAAATACTCCTCCAGGACATCACTCTCCTACTTCGATGGGGTCGAGCTCCGTCTAGCACGAACCACGGCTTTTCGAAATCAGGCTCACTTTGGGTAATGGGGGTGAAATCATCTTCCAAAACCTTCACGTACCGTTCGGTAGTCGACGTGCCTTCAAGGAATGTCGCACTGTTCCGTGAATGGACATTGCACGCCTCACAGTCACCCACTGAGTGTGAAGAGACTTCTCGGTCGCGAAATGCGGATTCTCACTCCCCCAAATGAGCCAGTTTTGCTTATTGACGAACCCATCCAAATGAATGTGGGCTAAGTTAAACGACGAGCATACTAATTCCCATCATGCCTGTCCGCAGCTCGTGGTCGTGCGGTAGCGTTCTCGCTTCCCGCGCCCGGGTTCCCGGGTTCGATTCCCAGCGGGGTCGCGGATTTTCTCTGCCTCGTGATGACTGGGTGTTGTGTGAGGTCCTTAGGTTAGTTAGGTTTAAGTAGTTCTAAGTTCTAGGGGACTGATGACCATAGATGTTAAGTCCCATAGTGCTCAGACTCATTTGAAACAACCCATCGTGCCCCGCAGCCAACAGTGCGGTTTCAACGTCCTAACGCAAACCCTTCAGAAGTTATGACGATTTTATTTCATCATCATCATCATCATCATCATTTAAGACTGATTATGCCTTTCAGCGTTCAGTATTTATTTCATGTATTTGAATAATTGACAACCCTTTAAATGTGGATGATTTTGTGTTGGCAGTCCCTGTTTGATCACGTCACTTTTCCTCTCGGAAGTAAGTCCTCAAAATCGATATTTCCACAGACTTTCCAGCATGTATTCACAATATGATATGTTTGTATCTTTTGAGAAGCTTCATCAACCCAGCTTCAATCTTACGCAGAATCTAATTAATACCTGCTCACTAAAAATGTACTAACACACTGTAAAACACTAAAACAAGTACCCTGATTCATATCTGAACACTTCCAGCACTTCAGCGTGCGTAAGAATAACATATGTGTTCTTAGAAGACTAAAGAATCGTAGACGCTACATGATTATCAGCTACCTTTAATAGCTGCGTAGCCCTCATTCTCTTTCTCTAGAGCAACTGCGAGGCCGGATGTACCTTGGATTGTGTGGCGCGCACACCGTTTTAATAGCTTTTTCTGGGTAGTTGCAGGAGTGCAGCATGTAGCTCTCCAGCCCCTGTTGCCTTCCAAACTGACGGCTGTCACATCTTAAATCATCATCATGTTCTTGGAGCCTTTGTCCCGCTTCAACGCGTGGCCGGCTGTGTTACTATGGATTTCGCGATATTAGCGTCACACGGTGACCAGACGTCGTTCCTGTCGCCTCCCCGAACCCCCTGGAATGGAATTAGTGTATCCCAGCTGTCTGCATTTAGTGTAAGACATGAAATAACGCGAACGGTTTCAAATACCTGCGAGTCGTATAAAAGAGGTGGAACGTGGGGACCAGCCAGGTATTCACCTAGCAGGATGTGGAAAACAGCCTAAAAACCACATCCAGGCTGGCTGGCATACCGGCCCTCGTCGTTAGTCCGACGGGCGGATTCGATTCGAGGCCGGCGCTCTTACCCGACTCCAAGAAGCATCGCATTAGCGCTTTCGGTTACCCTGACGGTCAGCTGTCACATCTTAAATGCCACAGGTTAAAGATGTGCTTTGCAATTATGAAATATACTCGCAAATGAAACTGTAGAAAAATTACACTACTGGCCATTAATATTGCTACACCACGAAGATGACGTGCAACAGACGCGAAATTTAACCGACAGGAAGATGATGCTGTGATATGCAAATGATTAGCTTTTCAGAACATTCACACAAGGTTGGCGCCGGTGGCTACACCTACAACGTGCTGACATGAGGAAAGTTTCCAACCGATTTCTCATACACAAACAGCACTTGACCTGCGTTGCCTGGTGAAACGTTGCTGTGATGCCTGGTGTAAGGAGGCGAAATGCGTACCATCACGTTTCCGACTTTGATAAAGGTCGCATTGTAGCCTATCGCGATTGCGGTTTATCGTATCGCGACATTGCTGCTCGCGTTGGTCGAGATCCAATGACTGTTAGCAGAATATGGAATCGTTGGGTTCAGGAGGGTAATACGGAACGCCGTGCTGGGTCCCAACGGCCTCGTATCACTATCAGTCGAGATGATAGGCATCTTATCCGTATGGCTGTAACGGATCATGCAGCCCGTCTCGATCCCTGAGCCAACAGATGGGAACGTTTGCAAGACAACAACCATCTGCACGAACAGTTCAACGACGTTTGCAGCAGCATGGACTATCAGCTCGGAGACCATGCCTGCGGTTACCCCTGACGCTGCATCACAGACAGGAGCATCTCCGATGGTGTACTCAAAACCGAACCTGGGTGCACGAATGGCAAAACGTTATTATTTCGGATGAATCCATGTCCTGTTTACAGCATCATGATGGTCGCATCCGTGTTTGGCGACGTCACGGTGAACGCACATTGGAAGCGTGTATTCGTCATTGCCATACTGGCGTATAACCCGGCGTGATGGTATGGGGTGCCATTGGTTACACGTCTCAGTCACCTCTTGTTCGCATTGATGGCACTTTGAACAGTGGACGTTACATTTCAGATGTGTTACGACCCGTGGCTCTACCCTTCATTCGATCCCTGCGAAACCCTACATTTCAGCAGGATAATGCACGACCGCATGTTGCAGGTCCTGTACGGGCCTGTCTGGATGCAGAAAATGTTCGGCTGCTGCCCTGGCCTGCACATTCTCCAGATATCTCACTAACTGAAAACGTCTGGTCAATGGTGGCCGAGCAACTGGCTCGTCACAAGACGCCAGTCACTACTCTTGATGAACTGTGGTATCGTGTTGAAGCTGCATGGGCAGCTGTACCTGTACACGCCATCCAAGCTCTGTTGACTCAATGCCCAGGCGTATCAAGGCCGTTATTACGGCCAGAGGTGGTTGTTCTGGGTACTGATTTCTCAGGATCTATGCACCCAAATTGCGTGTAAATGTAAATACATGTCAGTTCTAGTATAATATATGTGTCCAATGAATAGCCGTTTATCATCTGCATTTCTTCTTGGTGTAGCAATTTTAATGGCGAGTAGTGTATATACCAAGAATGGTGAAACATAAAAAAATTAGTATTATTTTTTATTGCAATCGACGATTACATAGTTACTAGCACGTCTCGCCCCTGCAAGCGCGGACAGTGAAATCAATTTCTTCTTCGGACTGATTTCTACAGAAACAACAGCAACATTATGGAGTTACCCCCAAGGAGTTGACACGGGGTAGCAACGCGCTCAGACATCCAAATGGTTCAAATTGCTCTGGGCACTATGGGACTCAACTGCTGAGGTCATTAGTCCCCTAGAACTTAGAACTAGTTAAACCTAACTAACCTAAGGACATCACAAACATCCATGCCCGAGGCAGGATCCGAACCTGTGACCGCAGCGGTCTTGCGGTTCCAGACTGCAGCGCCTTTAACCGCACGGCCACTTCGGCCGGCCTCAGACATCCGCCTATTAAACAGGTGCGGAGCAGTGGGCAGCAGGCCGCGCTTCGGCAGTTGTAGAAACTGTGAATGCTCATTACGGAGGTGTTCCTCAGCTGATGGCGCTTTATCGCGCAATTAGAGTGACGTATTATGACAGCTGCGATGCGGCGTCCCCGAGCAACAATGCGATTCCCGCGGCTCTCGTTAGTGGCGCGGCTAATTAATTGCCAGATAGGCGGCAATATTTTAATGTGCTCATTATATTTATGCCGCCCACTGAGACGTGGAGCGGAGTGGGTCCGTGCGCCGCCGCCGTGCTTCCGGCCCGGTCGCCTCGTTAGCTCGCCCGCCCTCCAGCGGTTTATGGCCCTCCACAGCCGAACCAGCAGGATCCGGGTTCGCTTCTCGGCGAGACAGCGTAGCTACGCTCCCTAAACCAGTTTTCTTAATCGCCTACTCCACGGGTCCCCACCTCTCTCTCTCCAACCTCCACACCCTTCGGAATAATGTGCAGGACCAGACGTCCAGCGAGTTCGCAATGTCAGTATTTCCGGAAACCTTCCTGATGGGCTACAAAAATGTGAGACAAAAGGGGAAAAGAAACCTCTTGTCGGAGAAGAGAAATTCTCATTATAAGTATAAACATTCAGTAATGCCTAAAATGTCTGTTTTGGTTTTCTTTTTCTGTACTAGCGAACCTGCCAATGCTTCACAGTTGGTAAATTTGTATTAGAATTGGATATAACCATAATACTCTCCTTCCTGATCTCTCTGTCCATCTCCTCCTCTGCCCTCCTTTTGCCCCTCAGCTCCTCCTCCTCCCTCTGTCCATCTCCTCCTCCACCTACTCCTTTCCACCTCCTGCTTCTTTTCTTTCTTCGTCCATCTCAGCTTCCTGCTCTCTATGTTCACTCCTCCTCCCCCAAAAAAAGAATTCTATCCATTTCCTCTTCCCCCTCCCGCTGATCATGAGCCTTGTTTCTTGTTATTGTCACACAACACTGATTGGGAACTGATGGCACTTAAAACAAACTGGAAATCGATTGGGCAGTGTGGAGTGACCGCGCGGTTTCAGGCGCCAAGTTACGTTCTGCGAGGCCCCTTCCGCCGGAGGTTCGAGTACTCCGAAGGGCATGTGTGTGTGTGTGTGTGTGTGTGTGTGTGTGTGTTGATGTTATCATAAGTTAGTTTACGCAGTGTGTAAGTCAATGAACCGATGACCTCAGTAGTTTTGTCCCTTAGGAATTCACACACAGTTTTTAAATCGATTGGGGTCATTAATATACAGGGCATAAGAGAAATATCTCCAGCCGGCCGGAGTGGCCGTGCGGTTCTAGGCGCTACAGTCTGGAATCGAGCGACCGCTACGGTCGCAGGTTCGAATCCTACATCGGGCATGGATGTGTGTGATGTCCTTAGGTTAGTTAGGTTTAATTAGTTCTAAGTTCTAGGCGACTGATGACCTCAGAAGTTAAGTCGCATGGTGCTCAGAGCCATTTGAACCATTTTTTTAGAAATATCTCCTGTTCTTGGATCCGTGAGGATTGTAGTTTCAACGGCAGTATTTCACTTAGTTCTAACTTGCAAACGGGCAAAAATGTATAGTCTATCTCCGCTGAATGTTTATTAGAGTGTCGAGTAAAATTTTGAAATAATTTGATTAAGATCTTTACAAGATTTATTTTTCTGAGCAAGTCTCCAGGCTATGTTCATCCATATGCTTATTACGATGTGTGTAAAAATTTGAAGTAAATCAGTGAAGAACTTATCGAGATATCTGCTAACAACGTTTCACTCTTATATATTATATGTTCATTTAAATACTACATAATTCAAGAAGATGAGTAGCCTATGTTCATCTGAGCTATCATTGGAATGTTATTTAAAACGTTGAAGTAAATCGGCTCAAAAATTTTCGATGTTTCTGCTACCTACGTTTTTCCTTTATCATGTAAAAATTTGAAGTATTTTGGTCAAGAACTTCTCGAGATTTTTGCTATAAATATTTCCCCTTTGTTTAGTATATACGTACTTATATACCACACACACATATACACACAGGGTGTTACAAAAAGGTACGGCCAAACTTTCAGGAAACATTCCTCACACACAAATAAAGAAAAGATGTTATGTGGACATATTTCCGGAAACGCTTAATTTCATGTTAGAGCTCATTTTAGTTTCGTCCACCTACGCTCAATGGAGCACGTTATCATGATTTCATACGGGACACTCTACCTGTGCTGCTAGAACATGTGCCTTTACAAGTACGACACAACATGTGGTTCATGCGCGATGGAGCTCCTGCACGTTTCAGTCGAAGTGTTTGTACGCTTCTCAACAACATATTCGTTGACCGATGGATTGGTACAGGCGGACCAATTCCATGGCCTCCACGCTCTCCTGACCTCAACCCTCTTGACTTTCATTTATGGGGGCATTTGAAAGCTCTTGTCTACGCAACCCCGGTACCAAATGTAGAAACTCTTCGTGCTCGTATTGTGGACGGCTGTGATACAATACGCCATTCTCCAGGGCTGCATCAGCGCATCAGGGATTCCATGCGACGGAGGGTGGATGCATGTATCCTCGATAAAGGAGGACATTTTGAACATTTCCTGTAACAAAGTGTTTGAAGTCACTCTGGTACGGCTGTGTGTTTCCATTCCATGATTAATGTGATTTGAAGACTGGGTGTTGTGTGATGTTCTTAGGTTGGTTAGGTTTAATTAGTTCAAAGTTCTAGGGGACTGATGACCATAGATGTTAAGTCCCACAGTGCTCAGACCCATTTGAACCGTTTTTTTTGTGATTTGAAGAGAAGTAATAAAATGAGCTCTAACATGGACAGTAAGCGTTATCGGACACATGTCCACATAACATATTTTCTTTCTTTGTGTGTGAGGAATGCTTCCTGAAAGTTTAGCCGTACCTTTTTGTAACACCCTGTATATATAGGGTGGTCCTTTGTTAGTGACCGGGCCAAATATCTCACGAAATAAGCATCAAACGAATAAACTACAAAGACGAAACTCGTCTAGCTTGAAGGGGGAAACCAGATGGCGCTATGGTTGGCCCGCTAGATGGCGCTGCCATAGGTCAAAAGGGTATCAACTGCGTTTTTTTAAATAGGAACCCCCATTTTATATTACATATTCGTATAGTACGTAAAGAAATATGAATGTTTTAGTTGGACCACTTCTTCCGCTTTGTGATAGATGGCGCTGGAATAGTCACAAACGTATAAGTACGTGGTATCACGTAACATTCCGCCAGTGCGGACGGTATTTGCCTCGTGATACATTACCCGTGTTAAAATGGACCATTTACCAATTTCGGAAAAGGTCGATATCGTGTTGATGTATGGCTATTGTGATCAAAATGCCCAGCGGGCGTGTGCTATGTATGCTGCTCGGTATCCTGCACGACATCATCCAAGTGTCCGGACCGTCCGCCGGACAGTAACGTTATTTAAGGAAACAGGAAGTTTTCAGCCACGTGTGAAACATCAACCACGATCTGCAACAAATGATGATGCCCAAGTTGGTGTGTTAGCTGCTGTCGCGGCTAATCCACACATCAGTGGCAGACAAATTGCGCGAGAATCGGGAATCTCAAAAACGTCTGGGTTGAGAATGCTACATCAACATCGATTGCACCCGTACCATATTTCTATGCACCAGGAATTCCACGGCGACGACTTTGAACGTCGTGAATAGTTCTGCCACTGGGCAAAAGAGAAATTACGGGACGATGACAGATTTTTTGCACGCGTTCTATTTAGCGACGAAGCGTCATTCACCAACAGCGGTAACGTAAACCGGCATAATGTGCGCTATTGGGCAACGGAAAAGCCACGATGGCTGCGACAAGTGGAACATCAGCGACCTTGGCGGGTAAATGTATGGTGCGGCATTATGGGAGGAAGGATAATTGCCCCCATTTCATCGACGGCAATCTAAATGGTACAAAGTATGCTGATTTCCTACGTAATGTTCTACCGATGTTGATACTAGATGTTTCACTGCATGACAGAATGGCGATGTACTTCCAACATGATGGATGTCCGGCACATAGCTCGCGTGGGGTTGAAGCAGTACTGGTTCAAATGGCTCTCAGCACTATGGGACTTAACTACTGTGGTCATCAGTCCCCTAGAACTTAGAACTACTTAAACCTAACTAACCTAAGGACATCACACACATCCATGCCCGAGGCGGGTTAGAACCTGCGACCGTAGCAGTCGCTCGGTTCCGGACTGCGCGCCTAGAACCGCTAGACCACCGCGGCCGGCAAAGCAGTACTGAATAGCACATTTCATGACAGGTGGATTGGTCGTCGAAGCACCATACCATGGCCCTCATGTTCACCGGATCTGACGTCCTCGGATTTCTTTCCGTGGAAAAAGTTGAAGGATATTTGCTATCGTGATCCACCGACAACGCCTGACAACATGCGTCAGCGCATTGTCAATGCATGTGCGAACATTACGGAAGGCGAACTACTCGCTGTTGAGAGGAATGTCGTTACACATATTGCCAAATGCATTGATATTGACGGACACAATTGTGAGAATTTATTGTACTAATGTGTTATTTACAGATAATCACGCTGTAACAGCATGCGTTCTCAGAAATGATAAGTTCACAAAGGTACATGTATAACATTGGAACAACCGAAATAAAATGTTCAAACGTACCTATGTGCTGTATTTTTATTTAAAAAACCTACCTGTTACCAACTGTTCGTCTAATATTGTGAGCCATATGTTTGTGACTATTACAGCGCCATCTATCACAAAGCGAAAAAAGTGGTCCAACTAATACATTCATATTTCTTTACGTACTACACGAATATGTAATAAAAAATGTGGGTTCCTATTTAAAAAAACGCAGTTGATATCCGTTTGACCTATGGCAGCGCCATATAGCGGGCCATCTAGCGGGCCAAGCATAGCGCCATCTGGTTTCCCCCTTCAAGCTAGACGAGTTTCGTTCTTTGTAGTTTTTTCGTTTGACGCTTATTTCGTGAGATATTTGGCCCGGTCACGATCAATGGACCACCCTGTATATACAGTATATAGGGTTGTCCATCTGAAGTTTCGGATGAGATTATCTCGAAAAATATACATCGGGTAAAAACAGTGGGTAAGACAATTTCGTAAGCTCAAAGAGGGACTTCAAATTATACTACACGTCACCTGCAGCCCCCGCACCATTTTAAATCTTAAATGGAAACACCAATCTTTTATTGCAGATTCGGACTCTCCTTAAAAAAGTAATCAAATTTTGTCTGAAACATTTTTTAAACCATTGACAGATGGCGCTGAAATCAAGAAAAATTAAAATAGGGGAAGAACTCCGATTTGTTTAGAATGATCCAAGAAAGACGCATCAAATCGATACAAAATGTGCACCAACTCTTTCATTACGCCAAATTAAGCTATTTTTTTTATAAAATGTATCTTAACAGTCACAGTTTTTGATGAAGGGAGGTGAAATGGTGTTAAAATATCGTTAGGGAACTCTTCACAATTGCATTACTCACCCGACTGTAGTGCTACCGTGGCCAAACTGCGAACTATGGCTCAGTATAATGGTCGGTGCAATGCGATCAGACGTCACTTCACATTCAGATTGTGAACCTTAAACATCAACTGACGAAAGTAAATTATTCTTTAGCGAAATATGGCTCACTATCCTCCTACAGAGATTGTTCATATTATGTTAATTATAGGTGAATGCCATAACAATTGCGCTGAAGCTGCGCAATTGTATGTGGATTTTCCCAAACAGACGAAAACATTATTCGAAACTGCACTGAACGACCTCGAAATGGAGACGTACAGCGTCCACCTCGTCGTCGCGAATACAATGAAAATGACGCTCGTCCCTTACTGTTCTCGCCTTTGTTCAACTGGATCCCGAAATTAGTAGTCGTGCAATTCAGAGACAAACTGGAATACCGAAACCAACTGTTTTGAGGATTTTGAAGGCACATAAATATCATGCGTATCATATCACACTGACACAGGCATTAACGCCGAAAGACACGCAAATATGCGTGCATTCCTGCCAATGAGGCTTGGAAATGATACGAAGTGACAATGACTTTTTTAAATACGTTATGTTCACCGACGAAAAAGACAATGGCGAATTAAATCGTCATGATTGTCATTATTGGTCCCCTGTCAGTCCACATTAGCACAGACCCGTTGACAATTAACACAAATGGTCGTTAATGGTCTGGTGTGGAATTTTAAACGGGGACCGTATTTTTTGACCGAAATGTTACTGAGGAATCTTATTTACAACTTCTCCGCGACGATTTGTTGGAGCTAATGGAAGATGAGGATTTAGAAACTGGGCAACGAATGTGCTTCCAACAGGACGGAGCAGCTCCCCATTATGCTAAAAATGTGCGGAACGTTTAAAGTTTACGGTACTCTGGTCGATGCATACGACGCGGCGGACCAATTCAGTGGCCTCCCCTTTCACCAGGCCTAACATCTCCTGATTTTTTCTTGTGGGGTTATTTAAATACTATTGTTTATGAAAGACAGCCCACAACCAGAAACGATATGGAGCAACGCATTCGAAGAGCGTTTGCAGCCATACCACGGGATGTGCTGCTCAAAATTGTGGACAACTTTTGCAGACTATTAACTTTACGCATTGAAGCAAATGGGGATAATTTTGAACAATTTCTTCGTGGCTAATTTCATTAATTAAGCACCCCAAATTGTGAGAGGCAAGGGGACTCACACTAATAAAGCACCCCAACATGTGAGAGGCAAAGGGACTCACACTAAGAACATCATTCTACTACGTCCATGTCATTGTTCCTGGGTAACGTTAAAAGTAGGATACAGTACATTTTGTACAAAAATAGCTTAATTTGGCGTAACGAAAGAACTGGTGCACATTTTTTATCGATTTGATGCGCCTTTCTCGGATAATTCTAAATAGATCAGAGTTCTTCCCTAATTTTACTTTTTCCTCGGTTTCATTGTCATCTGTCAATGGTTTAAAAAATGTTAAAGACAAAACTTGATTACTTTTTTATGAAGAATCCGAACCTGCAATAAAAAAATGGGTGTTTCCATTTAAGATTTAAAAGTTGCTCCGCGCCCCACCCAAGGGGGTGGGGGCTGGAGGTCACGTGTTGTGTCATTTGATGTCTCCCTTTGAGCTTACGAACTTGTCTTACCCACTGTTTTTACCCGATGTATAGTTTTCGAGATAATCTCATCCAAAACTTGTGTGTGTGTGTGTGTGTGTGTGTGTGTGTGTGTGTGTGTGTGTGTAGCCGATGTCAGTCCGAACGTTTACCACAATACAATGTAAAAATTTGATGTAAAACGGTAAGGGGCTTTTCGAGATTTTTGGTAACAAAGTTAAACTATGAGTTGTCTTTATACGACTGTACGGATTCATTCTGTATGTGCTTGTATCGATTTGAAAGTTGATTGAAAACAACAACGGTCAATAATACCATGTCAGCCATCTGAAAAAGGACCTCTTGTCGCTGTGAGGAAACAACAGTGGCCAGACAAGAGGCGCCTGTTATAAATCTCGCAGCTGCGCACGCAGTTCTTCACAAAATAGTATCTCCTAAGTTTTTTAGTGTAAGGAGCTCAGAGCACAAAAATGGTTCAAATGGCTCTGAGCACTATGGGACTTAACTTCTGAGGTCATCAGTCCCCTGGAACTTAGAACTACTTAAACCTAACTAACCTAAGGACAGCACACACATCCATGCCCGAGGCAGGATTCGAACCTGCGACCGTAGCGGTCACGCGGTTCCAGACTGTAGCGCTTAGAACCGCTCGGCCACCCCCGCCGGCAGCTCAGAGCAGCTTTATATAAAGGCGCGCCGGTGTCTTCAGGGATGAAGGCAGATTCTGGCTGCACACGAGTCAAAGTCGTTTGCGCGTACGACGTAGACCTGGTGAGCGCTGTCTCGTCCAAAACACACTGGCCCCACGCCAGCCCTGATGGCGTGGGATGTAACAAGCTACAGCTCTTGCTCACTTCAGGTGTTTTTGAAGGGGATGCTAACCAACGCTTGGCACATGCAAGATGCTGTTAGACCAGTCTTTTTTTTTCTGGAAGGTGATGTGTTGTACCAAGAGGACACTGCTCGCCCACGTACTGCCCGTGAAATTAAACGTGCTCTGCAAGACGCGCAGCAACTTCCCTGACTACTACGACTTTCCTGACTAGTACGACCTCCAGACTTGTGTCGAATCGAGCATGTGTGGGTATCATGGGACGAGAAGTAACTTGTGCGGCTCGTCAACCAACCACTCTTACGGAACTACATGAACATAACCCAGGACAGTATTCACCATCTGTACAATCGACTGGATGCCACAGTCAGAGCCCGCATTTCCGCCTGTGGAGGTTATACCACGTACTAAATGAGTGTTTCACAATGGATCGATACCTGGAACCTCAGAACCGCTTGACCACTGGTCTGTAAATCTAATTAGTTCATGTATTCCAAAGCACTGTTGCAACAATAAATCTTGAATGAACTGGAAACCTCTAAAAGGGCGAACAATTTTTTTTCTGGCAGTGTATGACCAGGCATACTGTGGAGTAGAGTTACGCACAGGAATCGAATGTTTGTCATTATCTACCCATAAATGAAGGCTCTTCTTCTATGTCTAAAAGGGGTGAATAACTGAAACGAGTTTTCTCACTCAGTAATGAATGTTGGTGTGTACAGTTCTGTATCCTAGTATCCAATATTTTTATCTGAGAGACCTTTGCACTCTCTCCCTCTATGTTTAGGGTTCCTATGTCTATTATATATTGCTTCGGAAAAGGTTAAATCTCTCTTCTTTAATCTCCCGCTTCTCTGCTGTTCACTGAGCCAAGTACAGATTAGTTTCCCAATGTGTCCAATACAGCAAAACTGACACTCTTGGCGAACTATCTTACAAACCCAAATTTTCATGATGGCTAATTGTTTATCTTTTGAATTGAAGAAATATCTACATGAGGTCGGTGGGACATGGGGGAACACAGAAAAACCCTTTC
This sequence comes from Schistocerca piceifrons, assembly GCF_021461385.2. Taxonomy (NCBI): domain Eukaryota; kingdom Metazoa; phylum Arthropoda; class Insecta; order Orthoptera; family Acrididae; genus Schistocerca; species Schistocerca piceifrons. The sequence goes on along the minus strand of NC_060143.1, from coordinate 316,713,998 downwards.
CCTCTAACAGTTTGCCTAACCTGCTTGAAGTTTTACGTATTAAAGGTAAAGCACACTATTTCCTTCTCAGTCTATCTACGCTTTTTACCAGCTGCGGCAGGGATCTGGTTTGTTTCCTCAGGTGTTTATTGAAAATTTTGTCAATAATGCTGCAGTACAATTCATTATTTGTGGATATTAATTTTATCGTATCTATTTGAGTGGATATTATAGACTGAAAATAGTGACAACTTAAACTTCATTTAAAATTATACATGATTATTTTGTTACAAAGAGCCTTTTTTAAGAACTCGATTATAAGCTATAAAATAAGACGATAAGCTGAGCACTTTACCAATCCCATTTTGCGCCGTGCATATCCATATGCCACAGAATTACACTGAAGTGACAGCAGTCATTGGATAGCGATATGCGCATATAGACCTGGCGTTGGTATTGCGTACGCAAGGTACAAAAGTGCAGTAGTGGAGCTGTCCACCGTCCCTGTCAACTCCTCCATGTACTGATCTGCTTCCCACTGCCTTACTGGTACCCATCCTGCCCCACAATATCCTCTTGTCCACGACAACCACCCCTTCCCTGAAAACCTCAGTAAGGCTAACAGTTTTGCTTCCCACATGGTCTTCTCCATTCCTGACGATCCCCAGTTTGATTACTCCCTCTTCCTCACCGTCCTTGAATGCACTGGTACCTCTGTCGCACCACTCACCCCCAGTTTCCGGTACTCGGATCAGTTACCCCATTCACACATAAACATTCCCATTACCACACACGACATCAAACTCGTACTCCGCTCCAAACACAACACCGCCCCTGGTCACGATAGTGTCACCTACTGTCATCTCAAGGAATCGCCCACCCTTCCTGGCTGCCCTTGCTACCCTCCTCTCTGCTGGCTTTTATCCTGACCTGTGGAAGACTTTCCGTGACCTGCTGTTCCCTGAACCCAATGGTCCCCCTCTGATACCTCTTCTTATCATCCCAATGGCCTCACTCCCATGCTCTCCCACCATATTCATCACCACCTTAACCACCACCACCTCCTTCCCATTACTTAGTGTGGCTTCCAGCAGTACTTCTCAGACGACGACCAGCTCCTGATAACCAGAGCTGTGATCTGGTCAGATGTCCAGATTTTATTTGGTAAGAGCTGATGGCAGTGTTCGAGGTTGGCGCATATCCCACAATGTTGCTGTCGGATGACGTTTCCGACATAGATATGTAGATAACTGCAACATTTTCAAGGAGCATGGGATTTAAATTAATACTGCAGGTTGTCATTTATGAATGAAACGAGCAGTAATGGTCGTTCATTTCTTGTCCAGCATATGTACCATCTTGATGTAGGTTTCACAACTGTAGTATTGCCTGTGAATAAAATACCAGCGCCGGCTGCCTTTTCTTTTTATTTTCCGTTATTCGGTGGAACATGTCATTCTGAGAGAGCACAGAGCGGTGGCAGTTCTGTTTTCTCAGGACGCGTGTCATATTCCACTGGATAATGGAACTGTGGGCCGAAACCGGTAGTGGTTTTTAAAATAAAAAGAAAAGTGCAACTGGTGCTGGTGTTTTATTCAAAACGTAAGTGTCCTCATAAGGAATGTCATATTGTCATAAGAGCTGCTGCAACTGCACATTTTCTGAAATAATTATTTTAATTGTCTCAGTTCCTAGTTTCAGTTAATGGGTGATCATCTTCAGATCTATAAATAAAAATAAAACATTACTGAGAATATGGTAGGTGTTTGTGGAGAACATAGTTTAATCATTGCAAATGCTTGCTTTAAGAATTGAGAAAGATGACTGCAAATTTAGAAGGGAGCTGGGGACACTGGAAGGCTTCATACTGAATATATAATGGCAAAACAGAGATTTCGAAACCAAATTTTAAACTGCAAGACATTTCCCAGAGTAGATGTGCACTCTAACCATAATTTATTGGTTATAAACTAGAGATCAAAACTAAAGAGATTGCTCAAAGGTTGAAGTTTAAGGAGATGGTACCTGAATACATCGAAAGAAGTAGGGACTGTAGAAAGTAATGATGCAGCACTAGACAACTTGGACTGAAACAGAGGAAAGGCATACCAGTGATTAGTTTCGAGAGTTAAAGTATGGAAGGCAGCAGAGGATCACGTAGGTACAGAGATATAACCTAGTAAAAGAACTTGGGCGACATTGGAAGTGTTTAACCGACGAAATGTTGTAATAAATTAATGTTTTCAATAGCAAGTATTCTAAAAACTGTTGAAATCTATTAACAACGTGTAATACATTCATACGTTAGAACTACTGCTCAGTAAGTTATTTCATCGTGTAGTTCCCACTGTGTGACACCTAAAGTTAGCATTGTCAGCATAAGACGACAAACGATTTGTGCTGCAAGATAAACTTAAATGTGATTCTAGTAGGTGTGTCTGAGCATGCAAGCAAGACATTGAATATGAATTGTAAGTGATTAATTGTCTGAAAATGTAAAAATAAGTAAAATGTCATTTTTAACTGATTTGTTGTGAGAAAATTAAAAAAAAAAACAGAAATGTGTCTTCAATTCTACTTATAATATTACTTATTTCATGTAAATGTTTCTTCGGTTTAACAGGAGATGTACACTTTATAATTTCGACAAAAAAGCATAATTCTTAAACACCTGACGTCATGTGTGTGTAGTGTTATGCACTTAAAGGTTCTCACTGAAATTAATGAAGAAGTAAAGCATAAAAGATAATAAAAGCACTAAAATTTACTAATGAGACAGTACAGTATTTGACATAAACTTTGTGTGTGTTTGTGTGGTTACGTAATTTTTGATAAGTAGTTCAGATTGTTCAACACTTTTGAACGTGATGGCAATTCACACGATTCAGGTGAAGTGTACATCTTAACGTGTAAATACATTAATGTCGCGCGTATCTTTGACAAATAATTGAATACTTTCAAACGTGATGTAAATAATTATAGACTTTTCAAAATGGCGGGTAGATACTGTTTGACTGTTTCGATTTAAAGCCCAGTAAAATACGGCACTGTGATTGCTGTTCCGGCTGATAAAATTTTACCTCAGTGAGATCTTGTATTGTGGCGTGTAGACTGTGGTTACATGGAATTGGCTGGGTCCTCTTGGGCAACTGAACCGATAATTGACTATAAATGGTTATATTCGGCTACTTGGAGACCATTTGCAGTCATTCATGAACTCCATATTTCCAAACAACGACGGAGTTTTTACGGATGAAAATGTGCCTTGTCACCAGGCCTCAATCGTTCGCAATTGATTTGAAGAACATTCTATACAGTTTGAGCGAATGATTTGGCCACCCAAATCGCCTTACATCAATCCCATCGAAAATGTATGGGACATAATCGAGCGGTCAGTTGGTGCAAAATCCTGCAATGGTGACACTTTTTCAATTATGGAGGGCTGTGGAGGCAGCATGGGTCAATATTTCTGCAATGGACTTTCAACGACTTGTTGACTCCATTCCAGGTCGGGATGTAGCAGTTCACTGGGCATAAAGAGGTTCGACACGATACTGGGAGATATCTAGGGACTTTTATCATCTCAGTGTAGATTGTAACAAAGATACTGTCTGAAACATATACTACAGTCAATTGAAAATAAATAGGTTACTTAGAAATGTGCTCGTTATTAACATTCGGAATTACCATATTAAAAATAAAAAACTAATAGTCAAGTTGAAATAAATTTCTTAAAGGTTATGTGCACACTGTTTTCACCAGTAGGTCTCTGGGTTGTTTACTTCTCCTGGTACACATGATGCCCGATCTGCCGACGGCTGAGCTGCCTTGCTGTCTGCAAGTGTCGTCTTCCAGTGAGGCACACTGCAGTGAACACGCAATGTTACTGCTGACTGGACTGACTGAGTACATCGCCAAAATTCTTGAAGCACACAGAATTATTGAAATTATAGTGGAGACTGTCTATTTTTATTGGTACGTGCAGATGATGTCCACTGATGTCAAGTTGTTCCACAATGTTAAAAAAAAGTGCGTTGGGTGTGGTGTGGAAAATTTCTAAATTTGTGTCTATTGGTAATACCGAGTGTGTAGTTTCTGCTAGATGGTCTCCAAATGTTCTCTTATTGTTCAGCAGAGAAATGTTTCCTTTATAATGGATCTTAAAAGTTCTGCGAATGTGGCTTCCTATTGCTTAGAACAATCGTTGAATGTAATTTTATACACTCCTGATCCACTGAATTTATTTGCGTCGTATTTTAGTTTAAAACGAAGAACTTCGCTTGTGTCAAAGCCTACTCTTGCACAGTTTTTTTTAAGTTGTTGTCCAGTTATAGCCAATACCGTTCCTTTCCATTCCACAAGAACTCGATGTCCAAAGCGTCAGTTATATCAAGGAAATTAATTACCACAGTAGTATACCCGTGTGTGGCCTGCCGCACCCCTCAGCCCTGGGTTCGGATACTTAGGTCCTGGTCTTGTGACCCAGTAAGAGCATTTTTGCCATAACACCGTAATAAGATATGGCACTGGAGGTAAAATTTAAAAAAAAACTATCCGCCGAAACAGCCAACCACAATATATATTTTAGTGGCCATTAAATCGAAACAGACAAACAGTGTGTATCCGACATGTTTAAAAGCATATAATTTTTTATACTACGTTCAAAAGTATTAAATTATTTATCAAAGATATATACAATATTACTGTATCTGCACGTTAAGAAGTTATGTACACTTCATCTCAATTGTGTAAATTGGCATCATGTTCTAAAGTATCGAACATATCACTGCACACACGTTAGCTCAAGTGTTTAAATGTTACCCTTTTTTGTCGAAATTATGATGTGTATGTCTCCTGTTAAACTAAAGGAACTTTTAGATTAAATAAATAAAGCTGCTGCAACATTTGTGTTGTTTTTATTTTTTCACAACAAATCACATTTTTTTGACGTTTTCATACAATAAATCGCTTACATATCACATTCAATGTTTTCTTTACATTCTCATACAAACACTAGAATCATATTCAACAATATCTTGCAGTACAGATCACTTGTCATCAGCTGCTGATAATGCTGACTTTTGTTGTCACATAGTGGGAACTATACGGTGGAATGACTTCCTGGATAGTAGTTTTAACATATTACTTTATTATACGTTCTTATTTTCTGCAATTTTTAGAATACCAACTATTGCAAACAATATGTTACCACAGTCCAGTAAATATGTGAAACATCTACTCTCTATCAACTAAACAAGAAATGAAATTCATATGCACAAACTGCAAAGTATTATTCGCTGCAATTTTAAATTTTCTCCTTTTCTCGATTAAATTCAGTACCTCCAGCGTTACCCAAGGTATTCTACTATCTCATATCTTTGTAGCTATGTGATCCTCTGCTGCCTTCCATAGTCCATATCTCGAAGCTAATCATTCGCTTTGTACTGTATTTCTTTCCTCCGTCTCGACCCAAGTTGCCTAGTGCTCCGTCATAACTTTCAATAACCTGTGAATCTTTCGATTTATTTACTCTCTATCAACTAAACAAGAAATGAAATTCATATGCACAAACTGCAAAGTATTATTCGCTGCAATTTTAAATTTTCTCCTTTTCTCGATTAAATTCAGTACCTCCAGCGTTACCCAAGGTATTCTACTATCTCATATCTTTGTAGCTATGTAATCCTCTGCTGCCTTCCATAGTCCATATCTCGAAGCTAATCATTCGCTTTGTACTGTATTTCTTTCCTCCGTCTCGACCCAAGTTGCCTAGTGCTCCGTCATAACTTTCAATAACCTGTGAATCTTTCGATTTATTTATGTCCCATCTGCTCGAATTCCAATCTTTGCGCAATTTCTTCAATTATTACTTCTAGTTTCTAACCTATATATTATTGTCAGAGTACAAATCTGCTGCGGGAAATGTCTTAAAGCTTAAAATTTGGTTTCGAAATCTCTGTCTTACCTTTATACGTTCAGACTGAAACTTTCCAGTGTTCCCAGCTCCCTTCTAAATTTACAGTCTTCTTTCTTTATTCTCAAAACTATGTTCTCTGCAAACATCTATCTGGAAGCTTCTAGAGATTTAAAAAATATTTTCACTCTATGTTATCTTATTAACTATGACCCCATTAATATTTTACTTTTATTTACAGATCTGAAGTTGATCACGAATTAATTGAAATTTGCAACTTCAAAAATTAAAATAGGAAACGTACTGTTGTACCAACTCTTATGACAATATGTTATGCTTAAGAGGACAATTACTTTTTGAATACAATGCCAGCACCAGCTGAACTTTTTTTTCTTTAAAAAAAAATCCACGACCGTTTTCGGCCCCCAATTCTATTATCCAGCGGAATATGTCATGCGTCCTGAGAGATCGCAGAACGAAAACCACAGTTTTGTGTCCTCTCAGAATCACGTATTCCACTGAATAATGGAATTGGCGGCCATAATCGGTTATGGTTCTTAAACTAATATAAAAGTTCAACAGGTGCTGGCATTTTATTCATAAGGACCACTATGTTGTGAAACCTGCATCATGATGGTCCATATGCTCGACAAGAAATTAAGGACCATTACTATTCCTTTTATTCATAAAGGACAGCCTGCAGTATTAATTGCAATCCCATGCTCGTTGCATATGATGCAGTTATCGACGAGGAAATTCCGTAAGGTAAAAATTGTAGTAATATCCAGTTATAGCTCGATAAAATATCAGTCCAATGCAAATACCGCCAACTAATTCTTAAAACAGAGAAATATAGCTTTATGCACTTCACGAAGGTATCATTTGACTACAGGATTAACCCTTACCATCCCAAGCGGGATCCGCTAGGTACTTCAGAGAGTGATTTTTGGTCATACTGCCGCAACTGTATGAAAGTATTCTTGATTTTTATATTGGTCCTGCATCTACATAAGATATACAGGGGGTTTCACAATTCATTGTACACTATTGTATAGGTCGTAGAGGAGACATAGTAGATCGATTTTTACCTACGAACCCATGTGTGGACGCTGTCCAAAGACGCTAGAATGCATCGACGTTATAGTCTCCGCCACCTGTAAATGCATGTATATATACACGGTGATTCCGCGAAGATATTCCAAATTTTTAAGAATGATGTAGAAGGATAGATACACAAATCTGAGGTAAGGGAAACGAACGAGTCGAAAGTTATAAGCTTTCAGAGGTGGTAACACGGACCAAAACAAGAAACTGTCTAGTAAACATGGGTTCCAAAATGCGTACCTTAAGAGCCATTACCGTTTGTTCGATAGGGGAGATGTGTTTCATAGCAGCGAAGATGAACAAATGCTTGTAGCTCGTGAGACATGCATTTCAAAACCCATGTTTACTGGACTTTTTTTTTCTTGTTTTGGTCCATGCTATCACCTCTGAAAGTTGCCTCCCCAACAATCTCAGCAACAAGAGTACCAGTACATGTATTCCACCGTCAGAAGTATCAGAACAGTTTCTGCTTATGACTTTCGACTCGTTCATTTCCGATACAGGGACTTTCACCCCAGACTGGCACACTGATCTGTCTCCATCACCCTTGAAAGTTTGCAACATCTTCAGGGAATCACCCTGTGTAAAAGTACATTTACAGACGCCGGCGACTATAACTTTGACGCTCTGTAGCGTCTTTGGATGAAGTTTCTGGGTATGGGTTCCTGTGTAAAACTTGATCTACTAAGTTCCCTCTACAACCTCTAGAAGTATCTAACGTGAATTTTGAAACACTCTGTACGTTACATAACTAGATCTATGATGCGTTCTTTAAAAAAATAAATTTCATTACATATTTTGATGGATTTATTTTATTTTATTTTATTTTTATCTTTCGTGATGTGAACGCCATAAATTTTCAGAAATGGCCAAGAAGCAAATCTCAGATGCTGGATGAATGTGATCTCAGGGACTCAAAAGATGTCTGGAGTGAAACTGGTGAGGTTTTTGCTCCAGAACAAGAAGTGCCAGAATCCGAAAATAATCTTGAAGTGAATTAAGAGGGAAGTTATATTGCAAGTGAAATTTCTAATGGGGATTCTTGTGAAGGAGATAAGGTTGTTACAAAGTCAGGAGGCATATGGAAAATTTAAGTGTACTTGTGACTTGCTGTTGTCCAGTATATCACTGTCAAAGAATTTTCCAGGTCAACGAAGGCTAGTGATTTTGCACCCACGATGTCTGAAGTCTGCATATGTTCTTTGATGAACACATTCGACAAAGCTAAGCGTCATGTGTTGTTCAGCAGTATAGTGCAAATGCTGCTCTGAAGAGATTGAGAATTAGGTCAGATGTAGATACTGCCAGACAGAGTATTTTTTGGTGTGTCACTGATTGCTGAAACTCTACCTGCTGAAAGAAATCAATTTTTGGAATGTGTGCAATAATCGAAAATATTCGTCGCGCAATTTTCACTGTTCCCGTGGCACGGAATCATTTTTCTCATATTTTTCAGTTTATCAGATTTGACCTCAAAGCAACAGGTCAACAATGCTTATTTGATTTAAATATACCATTAGACATCCAAAGAATCTAATGTGAATAATCTTGTGCACTACTGTGTTGAGAACAAAAAAAAAAAAAAAAAAAAAAAAAAAACATAGCGTCCCCAGATGACCCTCTGCTTAGTGAACATTGTTGACGACTTAAGCTGAGTATGTTAAGGATTTATTGAGTCACAATTAGAGTCAGTCTCGTCAAAAAATGTTTTGCAGTAACAGTATGTACAGGGTGTTTCAAAAATGACCGGTATATTTGAAACGGCAATACAAACTAAACGAGCAGCGATAGAAATACACCGTTTGTTGCAATATGCTTGGGACAACAGTACATTTTCAGGCAGACAAACTTTCGAAATTACAGTAGTTACAATTGTCAACAACAGATGGCGCTGCGGTCTGGGAAACTCTATAGTACGATATTTTCCACATATCCACCATGCGTAGCAATAATATGGCGTAGTCTCTGAATGAAATTACCCGAAACCTTTGACAACGTGTCTGGCGGAATGGCTTCACATGCAGATGAGATGTACTGCTTCAGCTGTTCAATTGTTTCTGGATTCTGGCGGTACACCTGGTCTTTCACGTGTCCCCACAGTAAGAAGTCACAGGGGTTCATGTCTGGCGAATAGGGAGGCCAATCCACGCCGCCTCCTGTATGTTTCGGATAGCCCAAAGCAATCACACGATCATCGAAATATTCATTCAGGAAATTAAAGACGTCGGCCGCGCGATGTGGCCGGGCACCATCTTGCATAAACCACGAGGTGTTCGCAGTGTCGTCTAAGGCAGTTTGTACCGCCACAAATTCACGAAGAATGTCCAGATAGCGAGATGCAGTAATCGTTTCGGATCTGAAAAATGGGCCAATGATTCCTTTGGAAGAGATGGCGGCCCAGACCAGTACTTCTTGAGGATGCAGGGACGATAGGACTGCAACATGGGGCTTTTCGGTTCCCCATATGCGCCAGTTCTGTTTATTGACGAAGCCGTCCAGGTAAAAATAAGCTTCGTCAGTAAACCAAATGCTGCCCACATGCATATCGCCGTCATCAATCCTGTGCACTATATCGTTAGCGAATGTCTCTCGTGCAGCAATGGTAGTGGCGCTGAGGGGTTGCCGCGTTTGAATTTTGTATGGATAGAGGTGTAAACTCTGGCGCATGAGACGATACGTGGACGTTGGCGTCATTTGGACCGCAGCTGCAACACGGCGAACGGAAACCCGAGGCCGCTGTTGGATCACCTGCTGCACTAGCTGTGCGTTGCCCTCTGTGGTTGCCGTTCGCGGTCGCCCTACCTTTCCAGCATGTTCATCCGTCATGTTCCCAGTCCATTGAAATTTTTCAAACAGATCCTTTATTGTATCGCTTTTCGGTCCTTTGGTTACATTAAGCCTCTGTTGAAAACTTCGTCTTGTTGCTACAACACTCTGTTCTAGGCGGTGGAATTCCAACACCAGAAAAATCCTCTGTTCTAAGGAATAAACCATGTTGTCCACAGCACACTTGCACGTTGTGAACAGCACACGCTTACAGCAGAAAGACGACGTATAGAATGGCGCACCCACAGACTGCGTTGTCGTCTATATCTTTCACATCACTTGCAGCGCCATCTGTTGTTGAAAATTGTAACTACTGTAATTTCGAAAGTTTGTCCGCCTGAAAATGTACTGTTGTCCCAAGCATATTGCAACAAACGATGTATTTCTATCGCTGCTCGTTAATTTTTATTGCCGTTTCAAATATACCGGTCATTTTTGAAACACCTGTAGAAGTACCCTCTGCCAGGAACTTAAATGTGATTTGCAGAGTACCTATGTAGATGTAGATGTACCACGATCACACAGGCTCAGTTGGAGGCGAACCAAATGGCAGGGTAGGATTAAGTGGTAGGCTATTGACAACTACAGGCTTCATCCACTTAGAGAAGCTGAGTGCAAGGCAGCCATTCTCCATCATACTCTATCCACACCGAACAGTGTTACGCGCTTTCAGCAGGCGAACATTTTCAGAGTGAGACTAAACAGGTATGTGGCACCTTCTATAGGACTCAGGTAATATGGCAGTTCACTTGGTCACAACATAGTGCGAGGTCTACAGAAGACCACCGATACAATTTTACAGCCTGTACGCATGATGTGCTGTCCGCTTGCCTATGCAAGTCCCACAAGTGATTATGTGATCAGGAGTGGTAGCGACGGTCGTACTTATGCTTATTTGCTCTCGGTCACACACACTGAACTCCACGTGTAGAGGGCGCACTCTTGCTGTGGGGTACTGGGAACCTCCAGTTTTCTACGAAAGAGACTGCATATGAAACACCTCTACTGTGGGTACTGGAATACTGCTCAAGTGTATAGGAGCCATATCACTTCACGCCAACAAGTAACGTTGAGAGTGTACAAAGAATGGTGCTATGAATGGTCACTCTAGGATCCGATAGAATCCACATCAGACTCAGTACTGAATTTGCGTCTGAATTAACCCCTCTTATAACTAAAATTCATCGTAGACACCTCGAACTATAAATCGTGGCAAGCAGTTGGAAGAAAGCGGAGGTGACATCCGTTTACAAGAAGTTATCGACAAAACTACTGTCCAATATCGACTGGTGTAGAATCTTCGAACCTATTCAGAGCTCGAATATTGTGAGATATCTCAAACAGGATGACCTCCTCTGTGACAATCAGCATGGATTCCGAAAAAAATCGATCATGCGAAACCCAAACTCACACTTCTTCCCATGACATACTGAAAGTTTTGGATCAAACCAGTCAGGTAGATGTAGTATTTCTTGATTTCGAAACAGCATTTGACTCAGTATCACAGCTATGTTTATTATCAAATGTATGAGATGTCATGCGAAATCTGTGGCTGGATTGAGGATCTTTTGGTTGGGTGGATGCAGTATGTTATTCTGGATGAAGAGAGATGGTCAGATGTAGAAATAACTGATTGTGTCCTAAGGAAATGTGTTGAGATCATCTTTGTTCATGTTGTAAATTAATCAGTTTGCAGACAATATTAATACTAACCTCAGAACTTACGCAGATGATGCAGTTATATATAATGAAGTACAATTTGAAAGAAGCTGCATAAATATTCAGTCAGCTCTTGATAAGATTTCAAAGTGGTCAAAGATTGGCAATTTGCTCTGAATGTTCAGAAATGTAAAATTGTGCAGTTCACAAAACGAAAAAATGCAGTACACTGTGACTATAACGTCAATGAGTCACCGCTGGAATCGGTCATCTCATACAAATACCTAGGTATAACACCTTGCAGGGATGTGAAATAGAATGATAACATAGGTTCATTTGGGGGTAAAGCAGGTGGTAGACTTTCGGCTTATTGATAGAATACCGGAAAAATACAATCAGTCTACAAATTAGATTGCTTACAAATGACTCAAGCGACCCATTCCATAACACTGCTGAAGTGTATGGGATTCCTACTAAATAGGACTAACAGGGGAAATTATATGTACACAGACACAGGAAGCACGAGTGGTACAGGTTTGTCTGACTCGTGGGAGGGTGTCACAGAGATACTGAAGAAACAGAACTGGCAGACTCTTGAAGATAGACGTAAACTATTCCGAGAAAAAAAGTTTGTTAACAAAGTTTCAAGAACCAGCTGGAAATGATGACTATAGGAATATACTACAAGCCCATCTGCATCACTCCCGTACAGATCGTGGGGAGATGAGATTAATTATATAACGCACAGAGGCATTTAAAAAAAGCACTCCGTCTTCAGGCCACGAGTGGCCTACCCGGGACCATCCGACGGCCGTGTCATCCTCAGTTGAGGATGCAGATAGGAGGGACGTGGGTTCAGCACACCGCTCTCCCTGCCGTTATGATGGTATTCTTGACTGAAGCCGCTACTGTTCGGTCTAGTAGCTCCTCAATTGGCATCACGAGGCTGAGTGCACCCCGAAAAATGGCAACAGCGCATGGCGGCCTGGATGGTCACCCATTCAAGTGCCGACCCTGCCCGACAGAGCTTAACTTCGGTGATCTCACGGGAACCGGTGTAGACACTGCGGCAAGGCCGTTGCCACAGAGGCATTTAAAGAATCTATTTTCCCGCGCTCCATATGTGAATGGAACCGGAAGAAACCCTAATAACCGGTACCATGGGGCATGCCCTCTGCCATGCGTTTCACAGTGGTTCGCAGAGTATGCATGCAGGTGTAGATATAGAAGTAGAGATTTTTTATTGACGAGAGATTGTAGCAAAAATAATGAAATAACTCAAATAGGAGACACTTCAAGATAGACTTGGTACGTCAGTACGTCTATGTCTGTACTCTGCAAACCACTTTGAAGTGCATGACAGAGGGTACTTCCCAATGTACCACGTATTTGGATTTATTCCAGTTCCATTCGTATACAGAACTAGGGAAGAGTAGCTGTTTAAATGCTTCTGCTGTCACTTAATTAGTCTACTCTCGTCTTCGCTCTATGAGAGCAATGCTCTGGGAAGAGGGCGGGGGCGGCTGAAGTACATTCCTAGCCCCCTCATTTACTTGCCGTTCTCGAAACTTCGTAAATAGGCTTTCGCGGGATAGTCTACCTCTTCAGCTCTCTCAGAATTTCTGTAAATCTTTCCTATGGGTGTAAGAAAATTGCGATCATTCGGTGCTTTCTTTCTTTGTACACGTCCAATATTTCCTATTAGTCCTATTTAGTATAGGTCCCACACACTTGAGCATTATTGTAGGATAGATCGACTGAGTGTTTTGTGAGCAGTCTCTGCTGTAGACTGCTTGCATGTTAGCAGTATCCTACCAATGGACCGAAGTCTGCCACCTGCTTTATCTACGAATGAGCTAGTCTGATGACCTTCTTCAGCCTATCCACTTTGTACCTGCACTGGCTAAACCACAAGCAAGGGAATTAGTTTCTGGGAGCACTTTCAAGTCAGCAGGCTGAAATGATTTAACACATTTCTTGACGAACTTTCAGAGATTTACAGAATAATAAACAAATAATTTTTGTTTTCTCATACGTCATCCTGTGCTCATACATTTTTACTGTCTGTAGTGATTTAGAATAACAGTCTCTCTCCCAGACTACTAGACTACTAATGTTAACGATTGCATCTCTTTCGTTGTAATCAGATGATGTTTTACCGCTAAGTAGGTGGTGAGAATCTGACAAGCAGAAGATTATTAACGTAGCAAGGACAGATTTAGTCGCAACGTGTTCTGTTCCCAGGGAAATGAAACAATTACAGCTTCTCAAGTAGTATAGATGAGGTGCGAATGAGTGATGAAAGATAATAGTAAGAACTTGTATTGACAGTGGCAAGGAAGAGACTAGAAAATGTGATACACCGTTTTCACTAAGTCAGTTGAATCTTGATTCAAATGCGCAATGGCAGGTCCATACGTCGTGGAAGACGGAACAAACGGCAAACATTGCTTTTCCAAGGTAAGAATTCTCATTATTGCCTTGTCTGTGTTGCGATTACTAACGGCATCTTGTTTGCCTCAGCCGTTTTACATGATAGACTTTTTTGTAGCCATTGACTTCTCAAGACATCTACTACAGCGCCTCTGGCGTTTAACTCCTGCACTAAGTTTCCTCTGTTCCGAGTGGTTGGTTTCGTTTACAAGTAAGCGCCAAAAGTGTGTCTGTTGTGAGAACTGTCTGCTGTGCAGTTTGTCATCTGAATGGTGAAACTAAGATTATGCGGGACAGCCTTTAAACGAAAAAAACTGAAATATAGTAACAAAAATGGAGGAACAAGCAATGATACTAGAGTTTATTAATGATAGAAGCAGAATTCATAGCTGAAGTTCTTGTCAAACGTCGTTTGGTAAATTCAGTACACTCCTGAGAAATGAAGAACAGGAGAAGTGCCATCCAAACATTTCAGAACATGTACATTTATTTTCTCAAGAAAATATATACTTGTAAATATATCAAACAATTTGTAGAAGGCAGTAAATAGTGCCTTTCTGCTTCATCCTTTATGTCTTGTTTTCTTGCAAGTGGGAACAACAACGAAAATTATTTATACCATTAAATAATTCCGACATTTTCACTGCTGAAGTAATTTTCATTGAAACACTTTTATCTATCTACGTTCTAATTCGTGCATAGTGTAGGTTTCTTCCCTGTAAAACGTTAATACCTTTTTGCTTTTAGTTGTCTCGTTTCTCTTATAGGAGAAGACTGACGTGAACAAATGCCAGGACATTGTGAAACTTTTCAGTCTTTCACGAAAACAAAGCAAACGACAGAATAAATATTAAATAGACATGGAAGTACAAAAATCATCTCTATAACAAACGTGAGCTCGGCCAGAGTATTTCAGCTACCGATGTTAGAAGACGCCGCCATAGGCCCCTGTTTCTGCCGATACGCAGCGTGCAGCATACTCGGAAATTTATAACTCCACACTCGGCACAATTTCTAAATCATTGAATTCATAAACACACTCACGTCGTGATTGGTTGCTGATTTACAGTTGGCACGAAAGGCACACGTACTTCGAGCAGTCGATTTTGACCAAAAAGTCGCTCGGGTGAAACGGGACCTATGTGTATGTGAGCAAAGATCGAACAGAGAATTTAACAACAGAAATAAAATTAACTGCTGAAAATATTTACGTCAGAATGAGTGAACCTGTATCAGCATTTATGCTTCATCTCACTTGGTGCAGCGGGCCTCGAGGCGGTAGTATTGAGTTTAGAATAATTTGCCTTTTCAATAAGTTATTTCGACCATACTCTGATTTCAGTTGACAGCGCGTTATCCACAACCGAATTTATGAAGTGAATTACACTATTCTGCATTTTAAACCTTCTGTAACGAAGTTTCATCACTGTAAGATGATATTTAAAGTATTTTTCGTTCTGATTTCAAATCTGATTTTGAATTTTCTTTATCAAGTCAGATTTTTGTACAAATCACGTCTGAACTTTTAAAGTTGAATCACTTTTTCTTCTAACAGGAATTTTTTTTGACTGCATTGCATTAAATTATTTATTTTGTATCCTCGTATTGAATCACGTACACTTCATTACAGTAGACAATCTTATATGTCGACTTAAAAATTCAAATAAATGTTACACAAAGCACAACTCATGTATTACAGTTTAATTCCCCTCCGCTGATTTCACTGCACCAGTTTCTTTCTGACATAGGGCGAAACTTCTCTGCTATCAGAAGTGCCATCTCTCTTTAACAATAAACAATAGTCAGCCATAACATTTCCACGCCACCTCCCCTGGTAAGTCTTCTCCATCTCCTTGATATACTGGTGGCGCCTTTCTCCTTGTTCTTCACTGACATTGCCAAGGCTTGCAGCGAAAAAATGTAAGATTTTTGAAAACGAAGCTTCACAGTCATGTTAATGCCTGATTTGATGAAAATTTGCAACATTGTTTTAATAATGGTTTTATAATTTACATATTTCGTGTTGCCCAAAAAGTTGCCAACCACTTCTTTAAATGAAAATCACTAGCTTTATTGTACTTCCAATCGAATTCACTTTCGTTAAAGTACTCATCTGCAGCTCCATAAAGATCCCTTCTTTAAGTTCCTCTTAAGATATTTTTGGAAATCCTGTTACCAAATATTGGAAGCAGTGACTCTCTTTCGGAATGACTTTAGTGAACTGTTTCATTCATCTGAGCTTGATGTGAAGAGGAGGTAATAGTATCTGGCTTAGTTGAACAACCGGTTCATTTATTATATTCCGTGAAATGGGATGGAGGGTTTTGCTATTGGGCTTGTTAGTTACCTTCCAGCGCTAGTTTCTGGCTCAGCTGTTCCACTCACAAACGAAACACAACATTTTCCATGTAGCCGGATTATTAAATAAGTAACGTGCCAGCTACTTTCCAATTCCCATATATTGTCCAAGAATGTTTTCATGGTTTGAGTATATCAACATAGCTTTGATATTTTCATACGTCTCCTTGTGGTGTACTGAATGTACAGAACAACTTATGTGGTGCCAAACTTTTATTGTAAGCGACGAGCACCATATCAAAGTATGTGTAGTAGACATTTTTCACAGAACTATTATTGTCCTGTCTCTGCCTATTAATTACTTAGCTGCGACAAATGTAACAAAATACACATGTGTTATCGAAACGACTGTGTGATCTCATTTCTAATAAACTGCAGCACAATAATTATAACCTGATAACACTGCAGCATGTCAACAATGAGCTATAAAGCTTCCTGCCTAACAACCAGATGCTTGTGGCCGAAACTCCATCTTAATAAAATAAAATTTCTCTTACATTCAATAAAATTTATTTCTGTGGCACTAGGGTTTAAATGAAACACCAGTCGGGGAGAAAAGTGCTTCACGGACAGTGAAAATTACGCTAACACAAAAAATCATGTTGCTAGTGTTACTGAAATATATTCTTGGCAAACCTGCAACTCCGTTTTATCAGGATGTGATTGTAGTGAAAAAAAACTGCATTCAATGGTTCTCATAAAAATGTGCTAATTTTTACAGTACTCAGTCAAAACTGTTACATATCGCTGAATTGCTTGACAAACTCATTTACCTCAGATTGCGTTAGCTCTCCCACTAAAATTAATCAGGTGCAAAATTCTTCCGTTAGTTGTATAGAATTACATGTATGCACAACATATGAACTGTCGTTAAATCTTTTTTTGAAAGTAAAATTACATTTTCCACTCCAGCACACAGAGAAATTAAGTTTCAACTCAGAAAACATTGATTTCTGTAATAGTATGTAAGAAAATATGCACATTGTCTTAAGCCCTTTCCACACGCCGGCCGCGGTGGTCTAGCGGTTCTAGGCGCTCAGTCCGGAACCACTGGACTGCTACGGTCGCAGGTTCGAATCCTGCCTCGGGCATGGATGTTTGTGATGTCCTTAGGTTAGTTAGGTTTAAGTAGTTCTAAGTTCTAGGGGACTGATGACCACAGATGTTAAGTCCCATAGTGCTCAGAGCCATTTGAACCAACCATTTGACCCTTCCACACGCAACGATCTGTCTGCGCAGACATCGGCGCAAATATCTGTACATGCAAAAGATCACTGCAAATGTGGTGTGTTCACACGACACAAACCTCAATCTACTACTCGCCCGCCATCTGTCGGTGTAGAAAAGAAATATCAGTGGCAAGCGACTATGCTCCCCGTAAACGTCGAAAATTTAATTCAGTTATTTCCAAGTATAGAAATGGAGGAAGTTCTGTTGTGGTCTGTGTTCGCAACTTGTGTTGCAAGAAACATTCAAACCAACCACAGGACACAGAGAAAGCAGTCAAAATGATGTAGACAGTGGCTGCTAAAGCGAAAGCAGTTTTCTCACGTAAATCTACTGCGAGAGTTTCAGGGCGAACCTAAAACATGGACAAGTATATTCATGTTTCTTTTTATAACAGCAGTTAATTTTCTATTATGTTTGCACACAAATATATTATTTTGAATAAACCTTTGATAAACGTATGTGAAATATATTTTTTTACATTACCTCGTGTTCCATTTCATCGCACATTGACACTCCAATTTCATCTTCAGTTGTACTCCTGCTTGATCTTGGCGTTTCTTGATCACTAAGAAAGCCAAGCAGATCAAAATACTATAACGTTTGCTGGTGTACTTGATTTACTCCTGCACCAGATCTTCTAGTTTTCAGAACTTTGGATAACCCTTTTCGGTAAACAGTTCGCAACGAATTTTTTTTGTTACTGTTTCTCTGTTTGCCGAGGCGTCAACTGCCCGCGATTTTTCAATTAGAACATTGTATGCTGCTGTCTTTTGTCTCAGTCACTATATTCTTTACTTTTAATCTTCCACAAACATGGGTGGTTTCTATATATTTCAATGAATTCACTTACAAACTCTCGAGTACACTGACGAGTATCAGCCATTTTAATGCCCTGTGCGCTCAAATACAAACACTAGATTGAGCTAACAGCTGTTTGGTGCCAGATTTGCGGCGATCTCCTGTCCACACGCAGATGTGGTTTGAACCCACAGATTTGAGAGGTTTCGCTCAAACCTCCAACTCCAACTTCCAGGTTTGCACACACTTCAGGTTGGTGCAAATCTTCTGTCCACACGCAACGATCGGTCTGCGCAGATGTGATGTGCGCAGACATTTGCACTGACAGATCGTTGCGTGTGGACGGGCCTTTATGTACTACAACGGAAATGGATGTGTTCTAAGTTGTAACTTCATATTGTCTCATGTATATAGCATCTTTGACTGAGTGCCACAAGAATTATCAATTTCTTTTGCAAGAACAAGTGAAAACATTTTTTTTCTGCTATAGTCTTCTCCTGGTAGAACAGAGTTGCAAGTTCAGTAACTAAATATTTCAGTAACACTATCAACATGATGTTTGCATAATTTTCACTGTTGCTGAAGTATTTTTCTGCGTTGATTTCAGATATGTTATTAGTTTTTGTCTATCACGTGCAGTTTTTTCACGAATAAAGTAAGCTCATTTTTCATTTAAACGCGAGTTAGACAGAGAGAAATTTTGTTGCATGTAAGGGAAATTTTGTTTTATTAAGTAAGAGTAGTTGGCCACATCCATCTGTTTGTTAGGCAGAAAGCTTTGTACTTCATTGCTGACATGCTGTAGTGTTATGAGATTATATCTTTGCTGTGAAATGTAGTTTTCCAATTTCTTAGAAATGAGGTCCAAAAGTGTTTCGATAACCCAAACTTATTTTATTATCTGATGGAATTAAATTTTTCTTGAGACCTATGAGCCTCAACTTTATCTACAACAATGATAGAAGCTGAATAAATGAACTATCTGTGTCACAGTGGGGCTTGAGCCCAGGTCTCCCGCTTACTAAAGGTAGATGTGCTAGCCATTACACCATTTTACCAGTACAGATAACAGAGCTGCACAGACTTCCATAGTCCAAAGACCTCCCTAACACAAACTTCAATTCACACCTTCAGTCTACTATCCCTCCTAAACCGTTAGTAGTGCCGAGGCTCTCCAGTGGCACACCAGCTTTGTACATAATAGGGAAATCGTGCCTGTACCCCAGGTGTAGGTGACTTATAGGCCTGATGGAATTGAATTTTCCTTGAGATAGACGATTATCAACTTTGCCTATAATAGTAATAGAAGGTGAGGAAACGAACTGAAACTTGTATCACACTCAGGACTTGAACTTGGTTTCCTGCTTACTAGGCAGATTTGTTAGGCATTACAGCACCGTAGCAATATAGGTAACACAGCTGCATCTACATCTACATGATTATTCTGCAATTCACATTTAAGTGCTTGGCAAAGGGTTCATCGAACCACAATCACACTATCTCTCTACCATTCCACTCCCGAACAGCGCGCGGGAAAAACGAGCTGTTCGAGCTCTGATTTCTCGTATTTTATTTTGATGATCATTCCTACCTATGTAGGTTGAGCTCAACAAAATATTTTCGCATTCGGAAGAGAAAGTTGGTGACTGAAATTTCGTAAATAGATCTCGCCGCAACGAAAAACGTCTTTGCTTTAATGACTTCCATCCCAACTCGCCTATCATATCTGCCACACTCTCTTCCCTATTACGTGATAATACAAAACGAGCTGCCCTTTTTTGCACCCTTTCGATGTCCTCCGTCAATCCCACCTGGTAAGGATCCCACACCGCGCAGCAATATTCTAACAGAGGACGAACGAGTGTAGTGTAAGCTGTCTCTTTAGTGGACTTGTTGCATCTTCTAAGTGTCCTGCCAATGAAACGCAACCTTTGGCTCGCCTTCCCCACAATATTATCTATGTGGTCTTTCCAACTGATGTTGTTCGTAATTTTAACACCCAGGTACTTAGCTGAATTTACAGCCTTGAGAATTGTACTATTTATCGAGTAATCGAATCCAACGGATTTCTTGTGGAACTCATGTGGATCACCTCACACTTTTCGTTATTTAGCGTCAACTGCCACCTGCCACACCATACAGCAATCTTTTCTAAATCGCTTTGCAACTGAAACTGGTCTTCGGATGACCTTATTAGACGGTAAATTACAGCATCATCTGCGAACAACCTAAGAGAACTGCTCAGATTGTCACCCAGGTCATTTATATATACCAGGAACAGCAGAGGTCCCAGAATGCTTCCCTGGGGAACACCTGATATCACTTCAGTTTTACTCGATGACCTTCCTGACAGGAAATCACGAATCCAGTCGCACAACTGAGACGATATCCCATAGGCCCGCAGCTTGATTACAAGTCGCTTGTGAGGAACGGTGTCAAAAGCTTTACGGAAATCTAGAAATAAGGAATCAACTTGAGATCCCCTGTCGATAGCGGCATGGATTATCTTACTCTAGTGCCCTCCCTAACACAAATTTCAATTCATGCCTTCAGCCTATTTTCCCCTTCTTAAACAGTCAGTATTGCTGAGGCTCTTCAGTATTGGAAAACACCCCAGCTACACTGGACTCGCATTCGGGAGGACGACGGTTCAATCCCGCGTCCGGCCATCCTGATTTCGGTTTTCCGTGATTTCCCTAAATCGCTCCAGGCAAATGCCGGGATGGTTCCTTTCAAAGGGCACGGCCGACTGCCTTCCCCATCCGCCCGTAATCCGATGAGACCGATGACCTCGCTGTCTGGTCTCCTCCCCCAAAAACCAACCAACCAACCAACACCCCAGCTTTGTACATAATGGGGAAATCCTCTCTGTACCTCAAGTGTGGGTGGTCTATAGATCTGATGAAATTAGATTTGCCTTCAGACATATGATTCTAATCTTTATCTACTAAAATGTCAGAAGCTGAGGCTATGAATTACAGTTTGTGCCACGGCAGGGACCTGAACCCAGAGCTTCTGTTTACCAGGCAGATGTGCTAGTCATCACATCACTGGAGCATGAACAACCCAAGTTAAATGTCCTTCCTGCTATCTAGTAGACAGTATTCAGTTACGTTTGTGATAGCTAAGCTCTTACTAATCAAAGACGAGACATTAATAGTCACATGAAAAAGTCTACTATACCTTATTTGGTATAAGGCTTGGTGGGCAAGACAAAAGTTTGGTGCTGGACAAGTTAGAACTCATCGATGACGTCATCAATAATGTGCTTTGGACCATAACCGGCTCAGCTGGTCTACTGCTGATGAACTTTCGTAGGCTTGCTGAAGCCAGAAGCATTTTGAATTAGTGGTTCAGAGTGTGAAATGTTGCTAAATATGATTATTTCAAAGTTTAGAAGTTTTAGGTATCATATTCAGCTGCTGAACAATACTGACTTTTGGTTTGTCCTGTGTTGCGCATGTGAAACAGTGTCGTGAAACAAAACTTAGTGAAATATTGATTTTAAATAATGAAAACTAATTCGGAGTGGTATATTGATTTGAAATAATGAAAACTAATCCAAAATAACTAACTGTGTAGTCAGTGAAAACTGTTAACTGAAACTCAACGCTGAAGTACATTATGAAAGTTGGGGGTCATGAAATTTCAGTTTCTGACTTGGAATGTCCACAAAAATAAAATACTGGACCGTTCACAGGAAACAAATCTGCTTGCTTCGCACAACAGTCAGTAATTCTGACTGTGAACTGTTTCCTCATAAGAATACAAATTGAGATCTGGCTTGAAATAAAAGTAACTTACCTCGTGCTTAGCATGTTGTTTTGTTCTTGTCGTATTGACGTTCAGAAAACAGTACATTACAAAAATCTTATTCGCACATGCAGATTTCTTTATGAAATTACTTACGAATATCTATGTGAAATAACCAAAACAATAATGAAGCATTCATATATATATATGCTAAGTATAGTTGGCGGTGGCGTGTTTATTGCTGCTACAAGTAGTTTATCTTAGAGAGAAATTGAAGTAGATAGTTGCTGAGAGTTAGTAGGTATAAAATAATAGCTGGATCCTTTTACCGATCTCCCAACTCAGATGATACAATTGCTGAAAGGTTCAAGGGAAACTTAAGCCTAATTTCAGACGCATACGCGATTCGTACAACTATAGTTGATGGCGACTTCAATTTGCCCTATATATCTTGGCAAAACTAGATATTTAAATCGGAAGGTACACTTAAAACATCATCCAAAATTCTGCTAAACGCACTTTCTGACAATTATTTCCAGCAGTTAGTTCATGAACCGACTCGAATAGTAAACGGTCGTGAAAAGACACTTGAACACTTAGCAACAAATAATCCTGAGCTAATAACGAGGGTCAAAAATGATACACGGATTAGTGAACACAGAGCTGTCGTAGCGAGACTGAATACCGTAACTCCAAAATCCACCAGAAATGATCGAAAAATATATCTGTTCAAAAAGCAGATAAAAATTCACTTGACGCTTTTCTGAGAGTCTCCACTCCTTCCAAATTAACAATGTAACTGTAGATCACATGTTGCTTGAATTCATAGAAATAGTATCGACAGCAACTGAGGGATTTATACCAAATAAATTAACAAACGACGGAGCTAATCACCCATGGTACACAAATTAGGTCAGAACCTTGTTGCAGAAACAACAAAACAAGCATGCCAAACTTAAACAAACGCAAAATCCCCAAAATTGGTGATCTTTTACAGAAGCTCGAAATTTCGCGTGGGCTTCAGTGCGAGATGCTTCAACAGTTTCCACAAAGGAACTTTGTCTCGAAACCAGGGAGAATTCAAAGAGATTCTGGTCATATGTAAAGTATTCCAGCAGCAAGCCACAATCAATGAATTTTGTGCGCGATAGCAATGGAAATGCTGTTGATTACAGTGCTGCTAAAACAGACTTACTAAACACAGTCTTCCGAAATTCCTTAAAAAAAGAGTAAATAAAAGACTCCAGAACTCGAATCAAGGACAGTCGCCAACACGGGTAACTTAAAAGTAGATATCCTCGGAATAGTGATCCAGCTCAAATCACATCATGAAAGCAAGTCTTCCGATCCACACTGTATACCAGTTAGGATCCTTTCAGAGTGTGCTAATGCAATGGCTCCACACCTAACAATTATTGAGAACCGCTCCCTCGACGAAAGATCCATACCCAAAGACTGGACAGCTGCACAGGTCACTCCAACATTTAAGAAGGGCATTGGGAGTAATCAAATAAATTACAGGTATATTCATTAACGTAGATATCTAGCAGGATTCTGAAACATATATTGTGTTCGAATATTAAGAATTACCTCGAAGAGAACGGTCTACTGACGTATATTAAACACAGATTTAGAAAACATCGTTTCTGTGATACATAACTAGCTCTTTATTCACACGAAGTGTTGAGTGCTATTGACAAGAGATTTCAAACTGATTCCATATTTTTAGATTTACAGAAGGCTTTCGTCACTATACCTCACTGCGTTCAAAACGTGTGTGAATTCCTAAGGGACGAAACTGCTGATGTCATCGGTCCCTAGACTTACACACTACTTAAACTAACTTATGCCAAGGACGACACACACACCCATGCCCGAGGGAGAACTCCAACCTCCGGCGGGAGGGGAGGCGCAATCCGTGAGATGGCGCCTCTAACTGCAGGCCACTCCGCGCGGCTGAAACTGCGTGCATATGGAATTTCATCTCTGTTATGCGACTGGATTCGTGATTTTCTATCGGAGAGGTCACATTTCGTAGTAACTGATGGAAAGTCATCGAGTAAGACAGAAGTGATTTCTGGCTTTCCCCAAGCTAGTATTATAGACTCCCTGCAGTTTCTTATCAATGTAAACGAATTGGGAGAAAACCTGAGTGGTAATCCTAGGTTTTTTTTGCAAATCATGCTGTAAGATGGCAAGAACTACGCCCCTTACATGAAGTCATTAAAGATCACCTAACGCACGTTGAGCGAACAGTAGGGCTGATCAAAAATGACTGACAAGGCACAATGCATCTTGTAGAGGGTATAGTATAGAGGCACATTTGCATGCCGTGCGTGAGTTTCCTCGGAAACGCGAAATCTTAATTAAATAATTAATCTCTGACAAATAAATAAAGCCTGTGGCACAGAACTGCAGCGCTATGTCGCTGATAAAACAAAATACAATTAGGACACTCTTATGTTTGATTAAGAAGAAGTAGGTCTGGAGCGGGAAGCACGTATATTTTATTAACTGGCACACCGCCATATTTTGTGTTATATAAGAACACTGCGAGTTGCAATCTTACTAGGCACTCGATGCTGTAAAGAATCTATATTTATGAAAGTAAGTTGAATTATTTAACTGTAGGCTTATTCGTTGAATATATCTGATTTAACTGTGTAAACTTTTTTATGTTTAGTAGACAGTCACCTTTGTGCGACGTATTGACATGGCTGGCAAATTATTCTAATATTGAGATTCAGATTTTGAGTCCGCACCTACCGCAGCAGTCTTTGGAAAAGATTTAAATACGAAGTCCGATTATTTGAGTTTTATTTCACGTTCAACTACGAATAACATTGCACTTACGAAAAAGCCACTGTCAAGCGTCTGATTCCAAATAATTAAACGTCCACATTCCAGATAAGCAAATATTAATTACAACCAATCGCTATCATACATATACAATAAATTAATATTTTATTTTATTTTATTTATTTTATATTGGCGACTGCGTGTCGGACTTGTTCAATTTTGTCATTTGTTGCATTGTTCTCTTTGTTTCATGTGAAAAATCAACTTTCTGGACCTGGACGTGAATGTACGAGAAATAACAAATATCTGAAGATATTTTCCAATTCTAAAATTTTGCGGGAAGACGAAACGAAGCTTCCAGCAAAATAAGGTAAGACGCAGCATCTTTGCATTGGCAGGCTTGACCAGACGCATAATTCAGTGTATTAGCTCTTCAGTAGATTCTGTAATATTTCTTTCGCGCGTAGCAGTTTTCAGTGATAAATTTCATTCTCAGTGCTTTTCCTTAAATAATAACTTCTGCAACAATACCTATACACGAGTGTACAATATGGCCGACTTCTGTACTATACGTTGTAACATGGCCAGCAGCCATTAACAATAATCCCATAATCAGTTTACATTTTTAAATTAACAAACAGCCATTGTTGTTACGAGCGATTCATGTTCAACTGCATTTTATTTTAAAACCACTGTCAAACTTTATTTTCTTGAAGCATACCATACGAGTGGCATGGTCATAACTAGAAAACAATACGCAAAGATGGAACAGCAAAGACATACTATTCAGACGCAATCCGACTCGGACGAGAGCCAAATGTTAGAAAATGACTTTACGACAGCAACCGGTAGTGACGATTCATCAAATATTGACGCAAGTGTTAACGGAAATTTTGACAATAGGCCGTCCACCACAAAAATTTCAAAGTCTCAGTCGGAGCCCATGTTAATACATGACGTCACGTCTAATGACGCGGCGGGGGCAGAGACCTTGCAAACAGTAAACATTGCCAACATGTTACAAATGCTAATGAAACAAAACGCAGAAAATATGGCAACCTTAAGGTTGCAGAACGCGGAAAACTTGACAACCTTAAAGACACACAATGAACAGTTAAAGACACAAAATGACGAAATTAAATCTGACCTCATAGCAATCAAGGCATGTAATGACACTTTATGTAAACGTGTGGAACTTATGGACACCACACTGACCAAACAGATGACTGAACTCAGTACGAAATTTTCCAAGCTTAATACGAGACAAGAAAAGACCACAAATGACGTGGCACTTTTACAGACACAAGTAAAAATCCTTAATGTCACGTGTGAAGCTCTTACTGAACAAATTCAAACATATCCTTCAGTACATGACAACCTTGAAAAACGAATTACTGACGTGCAGAATAAATTTGGCGATGTTGAACAACAACTGACTGACAGATTACAATCTGATACCGCAGCTCATTTTCAAAATATTAATAAAGAATTTCATGATTGGGTAGAGAGCAAAGACAAACATTTTGATAGATGCATACGTGAAAATTTACCAACAATTGTGCACGACTCCATAGCGGAATACATCACTAATAACAAACAGCTGATTAGTGACGCAGTACAATCCGTCACTGCACCCGTGAGACAATTCACCGATCAACCACAGTCTGAATGTAACGAAAATATCAGTCAAAATGTACAGTTAAGAAACCAATATACATTCGAGTATGACGCACACATACCGCACACGAAAAACACACAAGAACAAAACACACCACGACTACAACACGTACCACGACGTGCAAACACAAACACAAGCTATTATCATGGTAAACCACAGCAACATTATCGTAATTACTCGCCATCTGAACATTGCAGTAATTACAGTGGAACAAATCCATATCATAATGCAAAGGAAGAAGAAAGCTTAATAAAACACAGGCAATTTCAGACTTTTATCCCAGAAAAACGAACCATTCATCCGGTGATTTTTCTTAAATCTTTTAGTAACGCATTTCCACGCACTTGGAGTGACCGGAAAAAGATTTCATATATTGTCGGTTACATCCAAGGCGATGCAGCTGTCTGGGCATACAGTCAAGCTGACGTATGTACCACGTACAGCGAGTTTGAGCGTGCCTTTCTGAACAAATTCTGGTCGCAATCCGTCCAGGAGCGACTCAGAAGACAAATTTTAGAACCTGAAACTTTTAACAGTAAAAATGGTAACTTACGCAGATATTTTGAAAAATACTTGAACATGGGACATTTTTTGGACGAACCAGTCGCAACACGTGATATACTCCGTGCGTTGAAGGCCAAATTGCCTTTCAACATTAAAGAAAAACTCTTACATATTCCGGATGACGATCCAGATTATTTTTTAACGGCTTTAGATTCGGTTGACATGTTACTAGAAGATCAGCGCTTCGCGTGGCAAAACAGCAGCCACAATGTTTATACTAGTGGTATGCAAAACATGCAGGCTTGCCAACTCAGTTCTGGCGCGCCCACAGTTGGATACGCGGTACAGCAAAAACAGCAAACTCACATGCCGTCTCAATACGAAAATCAAAATCAACACGCGTATTCCAATACAAACAACAGTTACAACAGTAATAACACTTCATGCGGCAATCCATACAAAAGGCACCGCGGTAATAACAACAACTACAACAACAACGGTAATAACGGATACAAATGTAACAACAAAAACACAAACAGAAATAGAAATAATAACAACTACGAGCCAAGACAGCATCAAGGCTGGACTCGTAGCGATCAACACATTCATTCAAACACTGCTATACCACAGCAGCCACCAGGACAAAATTGGAGCATACCTTACGACCGACAGGTAAGTCACAATGCGCAACTGCAACAACAACCGCAAAAGTTTGGAGATCACAACAGGCAATATCCGAATGTGAATATAATAGAAGTGAGACCTGATACACAACCTCTATCTGTGTCAGTACATAATACAAATGCTAATCCAACAAACTAGAAACAGTCACTTCTATGCCCCGGGTCGTGGCTGAAGAATTCTTGGGGGGCGACTTCAATGTTAATCAGTTATTTGACACCACCATTGAACAACAAAATATTGATTTGCCTAATAATTCTAAACAAAAACTACCTGTTTTATTTATAAGATACAACCACAATGAGAATATATCAGATGAACTTTTGCAAGACAGTACACAATGTCGTAAAAACACAAATGAAATTGTTTTAGCATCTACTACTGGTGTAGTAGGTGGGATTCCAACTACTATTATCTTAGATACAGGTGCAGCTGTGAGCGTTTTGTCTTTTAATTTCTATAAAAAGATGTGTGAATTGGAGCCTGTGCCTGAGTTTCCCGCCCAAAACTGTAAAATAACTACTGCTCTAGGTAATAAGTCATGTAGGGTTAAGAAGCAAGTTTTTGTAAACATTAAAATAGGTAATGGAACCGTACAATGTCCATTCCTGGTTGTACAAAACCTTGTGACAAATTGCATATTACGATTAGATTTTATGAGCGAGAAGGACTGCATTATAGACTTCTCCAAAGGTAAACGTATTTTAAATGATAAAGGCAGTGTAATTGATTTGGACAGGAGAACTCTAAAGCATGACGAACGCTGTACAGGGTACAAGGTTGAGTTAGTACTTGACAATGACATTCAAGACATGCAAACACACTCATCTGACACAGAGCTAATGGACTTGAAAACATTGCTTGATCATAAGATAAATGAAGCTACAGCTCTCAGTGTACATGAACGTATAAAACTACAGGAAGTGTTATCCAAATATTTACTAGTTTTTACCAAACGATTAGGTGTTATCAACACGTATGTGTACAAGATTGAAGTTAAGCCTCACAAGATCTTCTACCACAAGACATATAACGTACCGTTATCTCAACGACCTGCTGTGTGGCAAGAACTAAAACAAATGTTAGACTGGAGGGTCATAGAACCATCCACCTCACCTTACTGTAGTCCTCTACTTCTCGTCAAAAAACCAAATGGTAGCATTAGGCTAGTGTTAGACGCACGAGCAATTAATGAAATAATTTTACCGCTTCACACAAAACCCGAAAATTTAGAAGAGCAATTACAGAAATTTCTAGATGCAAAATATTTTTCCACAATAGATCTCGCTAATTCATTTTGGCAAGTAGGTATCACTCCTGATTCTCGGAAATATACTGCATTTATGTTCGGGGGGGCGAACCTATCAGTTTTGTGTTCTACCCTTCGGACTGAATGTCAGTTCTGGGGTATTCATTACAGCCCTGGATACCGTGCTTGGCGATGATTTAGTTGAGACAGTCACACACTATGTAGATGATATACTGATAGCTACACAGTCTTGGAATGAACACGTTGACACACTTAAAAGAATTTTAGAAAAATTTACACAAGCTGGAGTCACAGCCAATCTTAGAAAATCAAAATTTGATTGCAGTGAGATAAAATATTTAGGACATATCATTAATTCACAGGGCACACGTCCTGATCCCAGTAAATTAGATGCTATCAGAAACTTTCCTAGCCCTCGAACAAAAAAGCAGTTAAAATCATTCCTTGGGCTATGTTCATTTTTCAGACGTTCTTTACCACAACCACTTTTGAACAGTAAACATCTGTTAAATCTACTCAGAAAGAATCAAGTTTGGATCTGGTCAGAACAGTGCCAGAATGACTTTAATGCAATTAAACATGCTTTAGTGAATGCAAACATATTGAGCCATCCAGATTTCAATTTAGATTTTTGTATGACTAGTGATGCTTCATGTACTGGCTTGGGCTGTTGCTCATTTCAAGTTGTAAAGAATAAAGAAAAGGAACACATAAGAGTTATTGGGTTTGCAAGTCGTACTCTAACTGAGTGTCAACTAGCTCTGCGGATGACGAAGAAATTGAAGAAATGTATGATGAAATAAAAGAAATTATTCAGATTGTGAAGGGAAACGAAAATTTAATAGTCATGGGTGACTGGAATTCGAGGGTAGGAAAAGGGAGAGATGGAAACATAGTAGGTGAATATGGATTGGGGGACAGAAATGAAAGAGGAAGCCGCCTGGTCGAATTTTGCACAGAGCACAACATAATCATAACTAACACTTGGTTTAAGAATCATGAAAGAAGGTTGTATACATGGAAGAACCCTGGAGATACTAAAAGGTATCAGATAGATTATATAATGGTAAGACAGAGATTTAGGAACCAGGTTTTAAATTGTAAGACATTTCCAGGGGCAGATGTGGACTCTGACCACAATCTATTGGTTATGGCCTGTAGATTAAAACTGAAGAAACTGCAAAAAGGTGGGAATTTAAGGAGATGGGACCTGGATAAACTAAAAGAACCAGAGGTTGTACAGAGATTCAGGGAGAGCATAAGGGAGCAATTGACAGGAATGGGGGAAATAAATACAGTAGAAGAAGAATGGGTAGCTTTGAGGGATGAAGTAGTGAAGGCAGCAGAGGATCAAGTAGGTAAAAAGACGAGGGCTAGTAGAAATCCTTGGGTAACAGAAGAAATATTGAATTTAATTGATGAAAGGAGAAAATATAAAAATGCAGTCAGTGAAACAGGCAAAAAGGAACACAAACGTCTCAAAAATGAGATCGACAGGAAGTGCAAAATGGCTAAGCAGGGATGGCTAGAGGACAAATGTAAGGATGTAGAGGCCTATCTCACTAGGGGTAAGATAGATACCGCCTACAGGAAAATTAAAGAGACCTTTGGAGATAAGAGAACGACTTGTATGAATATCAAGAGCTCAGATGGAAACCCAATTCTAAGCAAAGAAGGGAAAGCAGAAAGGTGGAAGGAGTATATAGAGGGTCTATACAAGGGCGATGTACTTGAGGACAATATTATGGAAATGGAAGAGGATGTAGATGAAGATGAAATGGGAGATATGATACTGCGTGAAGACTTTGACAGAGCACTGAAAGACCTGAGTCGAAACAAGGCCCCCGGAGTAGACAATATTCCATTGGAACTACTGACGGCCGTGGGAGAGCCAGTCCTGACAAAACTCTACCATCTGGTGAGCAAGATGTATGAAACAGGCGAAATACCCTCAGACTTCAAGAAGAATACAATAATTCCAATCCCAAAGAAAGCAGGTGTTGACAGATGTGAAAATTACCGAACTATCAGCTTAATAAGTCACAGCTGCAAAATACTAACACGAATTCTTTACAGACGAATGGAAAAACTAGTAGAAGCCTACCTCGGGGAAGATCAGTTTGGGTTCCGTAGAAACACTGGAACACGTGAGGCAATACTGACCTTACGACTTATCTTAGAAGATAGATTAAGGAAAGGCAAACCTACGTTTCTAGCATTTGTAGACTTAGAGAAAGCTTTTGACAATGTTGACTGGAATACTCTCTTTCAAATTCTAAAGGTGGCAGGGGTAAAATACAGGGAGCGAAAGATTATTTACAATTTGTACAGAAACCAGATGGCAGTTATAAGAGTCGAGGGACATGAAAGGGAAGCAGTGGTTGGGAAGGGAGTAAGACAGGGTTGTAGCCTCTCCCCGATGTTGTTCAATCTGTATATTGAGCAAGCAGTAAAGGAAACAAAAGAAAAATTCGGAGTAGGTATTAAAATTCATGGAGAAGAAATAAAAACTTTGAGGTTCGCCGATGACATTGTAATTCTGTCAGAGACAGCAAAGGACTTGGAAGAGCAGTTGAATGGAATGGACAGTGTCTTGAAAGGAGGATATAAGATGAACATCAACAAAAGCAAAACAAGGATAATGGAATGTAGTCTAATTAAGTCGGGTGATGCTGAGGGAATTAGATTAGGAAATGAGGCACTTAAAGTAGTAAAGAAGTTTTGCTATTTGGGGAGCAAAATAACTGATGATGGTCGAAGTAGAGAGGATATAAAATGTAGGCTGGCAATGGCAAGGAAAGCGTTTCTGAAGAAGATAAATTTGTTAACATCCAGTATTGATTTAAGTGTCAGGAAGTCATTTCTGAAAGTATTCGTATGGAGTGTAGCCATGTATGGAAGTGAAACATGGACGATAAATAGTTTGGACAAGAAGAGAATAGAAGCTTTCGAAATGTGGTGCTACAGAAGAATGCTGAAGATAAGATGGGTAGATCACATAACTAATCAGGAAGTATTGAATAGGATTGGGGAGAAGAGAAGTTTGTGGCACAACTTGACCAGAAGAAGGGATCGGTTGGTAGGACATGTTCTGAGGCATCAAGGGATCACCAATTTAGTATTGGAGGGCAGCGTGGAGGGTAAAAATCGTAGAGGGAGACCAAGAGATGAATACACTAAGCAGATTCAGAAGGATGTAGGTTGCAGTAGGTACTGGGAGATGAAAAAGCTTGCACAGGATAGAGTAGCATGGAGAGCTGCATCAAACCAGTCTCAGGACTGAAGACCACAACAACAACACTCTATCTGAATGTGAGCGTACATACTCCACTACTGAGTTAGAAACACTTTCCATAGTCTGGGCATTCAAGAAATTCAATTATTATTTATTTGGCAAACATACAGTAATTTATACCGATCACCAGGCCCTGACATTTTTGTTAACTTGTAAACTTGTACATCCTAGATTATCACGATGGGCAGTTACTCTTCAGAACAACTCTTTTGAAATTAAGTACATAAAAGGTAAGGACAACACCATTGCAGACGCTTTGTCTAGACTTCCACAAGGTATGAATGAAACTAACAGTGACTTAGAAAATATAAATGACTACAGGATTCTCTTAATGCAAGACAAGCAGTATCACCAATATTATATTGATATGTGCAGAAACATGGCTAAATTACAAAAATCTGATCCTCACTGGTATAAGATAATAACATTACTGGTAGAAAAACACAATCATCCTTTGACTAAGTATTACAAGTTACACAATGATGTGTTATTTTATCGCCGACATCCAAATGCTACTAACTGGTGTGTATGCATTCCCAAAGAGTCTGAACGTAATTTGATTTGGCACACACACTAAGTTTGGGGTCATTATGGGACGAAAAAGTGTTTGGCAAAGCTCAGCACATACTGTTATTTTAGCAATATCAGAAGAAAAATTTACAGGGAACTGAAAACATGTGTCATATGTCAAAAATCAAAACCTCAGAATTTATCCACAAAAACAGATTTACATTCTATTTTACCGAGTAAATCCCTGGAAATTCTGTGTACTGACATCAGTGGACCGCATCCAGCAAGCTCTGGAGGCGTCAAATAAATCTTAGCTTTTTACGATATATTTTCTAAACATGTAAAACTTTATGCTTTAAAATCCGCCACTGCAAATGGTACAATACGAAGATTCTCAAGTAGTTACCTGACGCACGTGGGAAAACCTAAAGCAATTCTGTCAGATAATGCAGCATACTACTCTGGGTACAAATGGAGAAATTTCTTGACGGACAATAACATTAAAAGTATATTTATTTCAAGGTTTAGTCCACAATGTAACGCGACTGAGAGACTTTTCCGAGAACTAAACCGATTCATGAGGACCTATATTTGTCAAAACATACTAATTGGGTGTCCTACCTATGTCTTTTCGAAGACGTACACAATAACTTAAATATTTACAATACAAATTACACACCTAACAAGATCATGTTCAATTGCAAACAGAGCGATCAATGGATAGAACCATTACCTAAGTTGTCAGACAAGGAAATCACAACTGAACAGAAAATAAAAGAAGTATTGACTACACTGACACATCACGCACAGATATGAAACAAACATCAGACAAACATAATAAAAAGAAACAAAAATTCAAGGTAGGAATGCTTGTACTACTTCGTACTCATCATATATCTGTAGCACTCAAACGACGCAATGCTAAGTGGCGTCTGCTATATTATTGTTAACATATCGCATCCTGGTGCGTATCTGTTACAACATCCTAGAACTAACAAAATTATTGGGCTATACGCACACCGAGATCTTAGAGCATTTCATGCTAAATAATGTCAAAGCCATATCCATGAAAACATTGCTAAGCAACTCGCAAAACTCTGTTTGCTACAACACAGATAATAAGTAGTATGGAAATTTTCATTTCAGCTGTACCAGTGACGCAGTTGCAGACAGAAGAACTTTTCTTTCAACGCCGCGGCACTACCAAGAAGACTGAATATTAAGGTAAAATTTATGATTACGTAGCAGTGAATGATATATTAATTTTTCACGGAACATATGTGACTGTAGGTACCACTGACTTGGTATGACACCTGACGAACCGACAGACGTCATCTGAGAAGCGATCTTTTACTTCGAGAAATAGATTAGACGCACATCTCTCAGCAAGAAAAGCATCTACCAGTAGCCAAGGCCACACAGACACTATAAACACACTCACAAAACGCGAGGAATCTAACAGCTTTCCTTCTCTTATTATTTTGAATATTTATTGAGTAGTGAAAACGCCTGGTCTTGCCTACTGATGTAATGAATGTTGTGTCTAACCTATCTCAATTTCAGATGACATCACAAAAAACATCGATAAAATCCCAGCAAAACCGTTAAAGAGAACGTAAACCTCTGCAATTCATGTAATCAAATGTGACAAATGTAATAATTTATAGCTATGTAATGATGATGTAAACATGTTTATGTGTAACTGAATTATGTTTATGCTAAGAACATATATAACGTGTATATGTATGATTACTTTTTTAAAAAAAAAAGATGTATAATGTAACTGTTACTATGTGAAAATTCGAACGATAACGAGTGCCAAAATGTGAAAAACTTAAAAAAAAAAAAAATTGCGTAGTGAACCACTGTTCACGGACATTAACGTACATTACTAAGTCTGCAACTACGCAGAAACCTATGTGAAAGAACCTGTTAATGAAATTCATCATGCATCGTACCTTTGTAAACGCGATGAACGATTTCTTTGATAAGTAACTACGAAAATTTAGGTGAGCTATATATAGCAAAAAAAAACTGAAAATGTGAAGTGCGTAATTTGTGCATCGTCTAGTGACATTACTACAGTATCTAACTTCAAGATGTTGACTGGATTAAATGGTCACAACGTGTCTGTCCAGAAAACAACACGACGAGTGGAAGAATTTTGGTTAGAACTTCAGGGAATGGAATGTTCTCGAAATGTGATGGACACACTTACCTGGACTGTCCAAGGATCGACGCCAGCTATGTGCCGTCCGAGGTTCTGCAACCAAGCTTCCACGGAATATCGAAAACGAACTGCATATGGACCAATTACTCGACGGGTCACGTCTGATCTGTAATAAACAATGCTTTTTGTGACAACGAACTGCATCACAATGACTATGATGGAAATAGGAAATGGACATGCTTATGTATCAATTACGTTGTTATACAGCGATGTTACTGTGACTTTACCACGACGACACTAACCTGTGAAAAATTATTGTGCAGCAGATGAATATAAACTGTAATAACGACACGATGTGTATAGGTCAACGCACCTGAAACAAAAAGACATTTTTCTTCGAAGTGTATCAATGCAATACTATGTAACTAAGAACATTCAACAATCTAAAGTTGTATTGTATTATAACAAATATTGTAATTTTAAAACTAAGTTACCTGTCATAGAATGTACTCTTCATATGTAATCTTGGTGGAATATTTCCTTTATGCAACGACTAAGAAACGCGCGCGCACACGAACAATATGAACTGCAATACTGTGCCGCGAGGTCTAAATTTACGATATAACGGCAGTGCCGGAGTCACACAGACGCTTCAGTGCATGCGCGTACTCTATTTTGCCAACATAAGAACTTTTACGGCGCACGCGCGTCATTCAAATTTTGTATATAATATACTGTATAATGTATGTCATGTAAATAGTTGTAGATAACTTAGATTTTCTTGTGCCTTTAGGTGAATTGCTCGCCTGCAGGTGTGTCCTTTCGCCTCGCAATTCAGGGGGCAATATAAAGGCACATTTGCATGCTGTGCGTGAGTTTCCTCGGAAACGCGAAATCTTAATTAAATAATTAACCTCTGACAAATAAATAAAGCCTGTGGCACAGAACTGCAGCGCTATGTCGCTGATAAAACAAAATACAATTAGGACATTCTTATGTTTGATTAAGAAGAAGTAGGTCTGGAGCGGGAAGCACGTATATTTTATTAACTGGCACACCGCCATATTTTATGTTATATAAGAACACTGCGAGTTGCAATCTTACTAGGCACTCGATACTGTAAAGAATCTATATTTATGAAAGTAAGTTGAATTATTTAACTGTAGGCTTATTCGTTGAATATATCTGATTTAACTAACTGTGTAAACTTTTTTATGTTTAGTAGACAGTCACCTCTGTACGACGTATTGACATGGCTGTCAAATTATTCTAACATTGAGATTTAGATTTTGAGTCCGCACCTACCGCAGCAGTCTTTGGAAAAGATTTAAATACGAAGTCCGATTATTTGAGTTTTATTTCACGGTCAACTACGAATAACATTGCACTTACGAAAAAGCCACTGTCAAGCGTCTGATACCACATAATTAAATGTCTACGTTCCAGATAAGCAAATATTAATTACAACCAATCACTATCATACATATACAATAAATTAATATTTAATTTCATTTTATAATAGTATGGATGTCTTGGAATAATTAATGTCAGGTGATGGTTTTAAAGTAATTCACACGACATGAAAACTTTGTGGAGTTGCATCGATTTACTGGAGGCTAGTTTATCCCAGGGAAGTATTCAGAGTTGACTGTGGCCGGCAGGGGAGCAGTGAAGGGAAGCAGCAATAGGCAGCTTAGGGCTGCTCAAGCTCTGAGAAAGCGGTAACGGGGCGCGGCCTCCAGCTGCCTTAAGATGAGTGACAGTGAGTGGGTGGTTGACCCCATGCTGGTGTGCCGGGAAGCAGACGGAGAACTTGTACACCTGTTGATAAATGTCTGTCGTCCTGTTTTCAGTGAAACATGCGAGAAACCGCCCAAAGCTACGGTGGAGCGGTCATCAGAGGTCAAAATATGTGTGTTGATAACTATAGCAACTTCACGCTGAATTCACAGTCCGCAGAGTCTGAAGTAAATCAGGTGAAGAGCGACAGAATGAAATACGCCGGCCTCTGATAGGAACGTAGGACCAAGGAATTTGAAGTACTCTCCTGGGAGTCAGAATTCCGGAGAAATTGGTGTTTGTGCATACACTAACCTTGATGGGTAGCCTGGGAGGAGCTAAATAGCAGAAGTTGAGAGGAAGGAAAATTTTGTGGGAATTTGTTCACTTCCCAGAGCAGGCATTGGTCGGCGCTGGGAAGCGACGCATAATTAACGCAACTTGCGCTGCAATTGGCGTAAGTGATTTTGCTGGAGGGGAAACTGAGGCGAAGAGCGGACTGTGAGAAGTCTCTGTAGGAGTCGTCCGTTCCCAGCTTGCCTAGAGTGCGGATGTGGCGTTCTTTACTCAACTTGCCTGAGAAAGTGAGCATCTCCGCAGTTTACGACTAAGCAAATGGAACGATTGAGCTTGGAGATAGGAAGTTTTGGTTCAGCTATGTACTGAGGAAGATAGCTAGGAGTGAGTAGACGAGCGCAGCCTTGCAGCACCACAAGGTTGGCCGACGGCCGCACAACGACACTGCTCCGCCACACTGTATTCGGTGATATTGCACCCACTCCGGCCACTGATTAATTTGTTGGATCACGTCCGCAAAGTTTCCATGAGGGTTTCATGGGCCGTGTATTGTAGAATTCTTCAGGCACTTCGCATTACGCCTGGGTCAGTCGATAGGAATTACTTTTGAGTTATCACGCTTTACTCCACGCAAACGCAATTTATTACCACTGCCTGGTAATGTGATGATTGAAGGTCATGAGTTAAAATAAATTTGTGCTAATCGACTGCATCTGTTTTCAATCAAGTAGTTGAAATCCCAAGTCATTTTCTTAATTAATTTTATGTTCAACATTTGTATCTGGTGTTCAATAGCTGAATATAACATCAATGTGTACCCCTTTTTAATTAAAAGGGATCAATTCTGAATCAATTAATGTGAACACTGCCACAGCAGTTCAATCAGGAGTCACAGGGCCTTATTACTTTCTTTGCATTATCTGACATTGTGGCAGTTTTGCACTCTCTGTTGATCTGTTAGTTAATTACCTGGCGTGAACACACACCAAAACCAGATAGGTGACGGGTGGGGTGTTACAATGCTATCGATTATCATGTAGTTATGTCATAAGAAGATCCAATCAAATTGCAAAATGATTTAGAAAAGACATCTGCATGGTACAAAAATTGGCTGTTGACCCTAAATAACAAAAAGTGTGAGTTGATCCACGCAACTGTTAAAAGGAATTCGTTAAACTTCAGTTACACGATAAAGCAATCAAATCTAAAGGTCGTAAATTCAATTACGAACTGCTTGTGGAAGGCGAACCAAAGACTGCGTTTTATTGACAGAACACTTAGAAGACGCAAAAGATGTACTGAAGTGACTGGCTACACTACGCTTGTCCAACCTGTTTTGGAGTGCTTCTGCGCAATGTGAGATCCTCACTTGATAGGATTAAGGGAGTACATCGAGACAGTTCAAAGAAGAGCAGCACGTTCTGTACTATCGAGAAATAGGTTAGAGTGTGTCACGACATGATAGAGGATTTCGAGTGGTCATCATTAAAACAAAGGTCTTTCTCATTTTGGTGGGATCTTCTCACGAAATTTCAAACACGAACTTTCTCCTCCGAATGCGAAAATATTTTATTGACACCGACCTACAGAGTGGGAAACGATCATCATAATAAAATTAGAAAAATCAGAACTCACTCGGAAAGATGTAGGTGACCGTTTTTCGAGAGTGGAGAAATAGGTAATTATTGTGAAGCTGGTTCGATGAACTCACTGCCATGCATTTATGTGTGATTTGCAGAGATATAGACCTTATTCCTAGCAAATTTGTGGAATGGTACAAGAGCATTGCACGAAAACCTAAGATGAAGCTTATATACAATACGTTAATGTTTGTAGATTACAGTAATCAATGTGATCAAAAACATCTCTATACGCAAATAATTATGCAATATTCTGTTCAAGGTACCAAGAGGAAGTTTAACAAGTGGAGCAACTGACAATACAACATCTTCTAAAAGTGACAAATGGCTGTGTAAACGTATAAGAAAATCTGGTGTGCACACTATAACATATCTTATGATACCTAATCACTCAGGAAACATCAGGTTACAAATAAGTAATGACTAGCATGTAAAACACAGGAACAGTGGTTATAAAAATGCAAACATGAAAAATACAAACGTAAAGGCAAGAATGTGTATAGACCAGAAAAAAAGCAAAAACAAATAAATGTATCATAGTTCATGTAAAGGAGAAGGAAAGAGAGGCGAGTGCACTACAGTATCAAAGTCTCAGTCAGTCTGCATGATATTTGATCCTAGTGTCATATACTACTCTAATGTTCTGATAGGCTTTATAACTTCTGTACTGTATTCATACCACATGAATTTATATTTTCACTGAAACCTATTTTTCTCATAATATCTTCTACCTCAATTCACCTGCCGAAAAACATAATATTCACATAGTAATACATTTCATGGCAATTTACCTGCCAAAAATATCGTGTCAATTTGCCTTCCAGAAATGTGATACTCAAACTTCCTTCCAATATTTTTTTAGCACTTTGTCATAACCATGTAATGTAAACTTATTCAACCTGCCTATACTCAATTATATTTCCACATTGCAATCAACATGTTGCTTCAGCCAAAGCATATATGCATACGACCTGCTCACTAAAACATTTTACTACTTACATTTCTCTTTACTTATTTTTTCTCATTTCTAGGTACACCTGCTACATTCTCGATTTTCTATCTTAATGACATCAATTTTTCATAAATGTTTATTAGTCATGACATTTACTTTATTTATTATCTCTAACCTCTAACAGTAAATACTGGCCCTAAGTGTTAAAACTACAGGAGCCACATACACACACTCTCTCTGTTATATATATATATATATATATATATATATTGAAGAGCCAAAGGAACTGGTATAGGCATGCGTATTCAAATAAAGAGATATGTAAACAGGCAGAATATGGTGCTGCGGTCGGCAACGCCTTTATGGGACAGCAAGAGTTTGGCGCAGTTGTTACGTAGATCAGTTATTGCTGCTACAATGGCAGGTTATCAGTGTTTAAGTGAGTTTGAACGTGGTGTGATAGTTGACGCACGAGAGATGAAACACAGCACCTCCGAGGTAAGGATTAAAATGGTTCAAATGGCTCTGAGCACTATGGGACTTTGAAACGTCCCCTTTGAACAATTATACAGGACTGTGCTTAAACTGACACACAATATTTTGTTAGCGCAACGCAATCTGACTTTCAAAATTCCCTACAAAAGAATGGCCCTGACTAACATTAAACTATACCTTTCACAAATCACTTACCTCACAAAAATCTTTAAACTATACCTTTCACAAATCACTTACCTCACAAAAATCTTCGCTGCTCAAGCTACTGCAATACAGCGAGCGCCACTACTACCAGCTAAATAAAAGATTCAAACTACTGAAGGCACTAACTACTGATAGGGATAGTTAGCAAAATGAAAGATATTAATAGAGAACAAACAATGTATTTACCTTGATATCATCATATACAAATATAGCAGTTCATGACAAATTTCAAAACTCCGCCATCTCTCTCTCCACATCCACCACTGCTGGCGGCTCACCTCCAACTGCGCAACGCTACGCGCTGTTCACATCCAGCTGCCGCTGCCCAACACTACAATGGCCGACAACAATGCAAACTAGCCACAGACTGCACACAGCACAGCCAGTGATTTTCATATTGAGCGCTACGTAACGTTGCCAATAAGAAAACATAAACAGCCTACTTGTAACGTTGCCAATAAGAAAACATAAACAGCCTATTACATAGAGAAAACATAAACAGCCTACTTACAACTTAACATCTGAGGTTATCAGTCCCCTAGAACTTAGAACTACTTAAACCCAACTAACCTATGGACATCACACACATCCATTCCCGAGGCAGGATTCGTGGTCACGCGGTTCCATACTGAAGCGCCTAGAACCGCTCGGCTACATCGATTAAATGGGAATTTTCCCTTATGACCATTTCACGAGTGCACCGTGAGTCTCAAGAATCCGGTAAAACATCAAATCTCCGACATCGCTTCGGCCGGAAAAAGATCCTTCAAAGACGGGACCAACGTCGACTGAAGAGAATCGTTCAACGTATCAGAAGTGCAACCCTTCCGCTAACTGCAGACTTCAATGCTAAGCCATCAACAAGCGTCAGCGTATGAACTATTCAACGAAACGTCATCGACATGGGCTTTCGGAGCCGAAGGCCCACTCGTGTATCGTTGATGATTGCACGGCACAAAGCTTTACGCCTCGCCTAGGCCTGACAACACGGACATTGGACTGTTGATGACTGGAAACTTGTTGCCCGGTCGGACGAGTCTCGTTTCAAATTGTATCGAGTGGATGGACGTTTACGGGAGTGGAGACAACCTCATGAATCGATGGACTCTGAATGTCAGCAGAGGACTGTTCAAGCTCGTGGTGGCTCTGTAATGCTGTGGAGTGTCTCATCACCTGCGTCCATTCATCTCCATTGTGCGTTCCTACGGACTTGGGCAAGTCCAGCAGGACAATGCGACACCACACACGTCCAGAATTGCTACAGAGTGGCTCCAGGATCATTCTCCTGAGTTTAAACACTTCCGCTGGCCACTAAACCCCCTCAGACATCAACATTATCGACCATATCTTTAACGCCTTGCAAAGTGCTGTTCAGAAGAGATCTCTACCTCCTCGTACTCTTGCGCATTTATG
This sequence comes from Schistocerca piceifrons, assembly GCF_021461385.2. Taxonomy (NCBI): domain Eukaryota; kingdom Metazoa; phylum Arthropoda; class Insecta; order Orthoptera; family Acrididae; genus Schistocerca; species Schistocerca piceifrons. Next base: position 316,672,257 of record NC_060143.1, on the reverse strand, counting down.
GACAGCCCTGCAGAGCTCATGGTGTCAATTCCCTCCAGCACTATTTCAGACATTAGTTGACTCCATGCCACATTGTATTGCAGTACTTCTGCATGGTCGCAGGGGCCATATATTATTATTTTTGATTATTCCCTTTCGAGAGAGCGATTGAACTTAAGTAGATATGATATCTTCTTTTTTCTTCGTTCTTCTCAAATTCTCTTCATACGTTCACTGTGTTCTCTCTTGCGTTCTTCCGACCATCTTTTTCCCGTTCTGTTCTCCGTATGTTCTTGTTTAAATGTGTGTTTCTGTGTGATGTTTCTAAACTGTTCTCTGTTGTTTATGTTGTCTTGTGTGATCCCAAGTTCTTTAATGTGTTCTTCTGCTTCAGTGATAAACTTTGCCTTGTTTTTGCTCTTGTGTACTATCTCAAAGATTTGTCCTGTGAGCCTGCTTTTGTTCATCCTGCTGATATGTCCATAAAATTTCATCCTTCTCTTTCTAATGGTGTCTGTTATTGTTTCTATGTCTGTGTAAATCTCTCTTTTTGGCCTCTTCATCCAAATTCCTTCCCGAAACACTGGTCCATATATTTTCCTCATATTTTTTCTTTCCTGCTTTTCAATCTCTCTGATCTTAGTATGACCATGAATCATTGTAGTTTCTGTAGCATAAAATGCTTCTGGTTGTACTACTGTGTTGTAATGCCTTAGTTCACATTGACAGAAATAGATTTCTTATTATAGTGATTCCAAGTGGGCTTTTATGCTTTTTGTAATCTAGAGATTCTATCTTTATTGGCTATTGAGTTCAGCCCTGATGGTTGGATTATCTCTCCTAGATATCTGAAGTGGGCAACTTGTGCCACTTTCCCGTATTGAGTAGTAATGGGGAGATTATCGACAAGTTTGTTTTCCATATACCGTGTTTTCTCGTAGGAGATTTGTAGCCCAATTTTCTGTGAGATTTCGTGTAGTTTTTCCAATGCTAGTATGCAAGTTTGGCTTCCCCTCTATTGTTCATTAGAACGGCAAGATCGTCATATATATATATATATATATATATATATATATATATATATATATATATATATATATATATATATATACACTCCTGGAAATGGAAAAAAGAACACATTGACACCGGTGTGTCAGACCCACCATACTTGCTCCGGACACTGCGAGAGGGCTGTACAAGCAATGATCACACGCACGGCACAGCGGACACACCAGGAACCGCGGTGTTGGCCGTCGAATGGCGCTAGCTGCGCAGCATTTGTGCACCGCCGCCGTCAGTGTCAGCCAGTTTGCCGTGGCATACGGAGCTCCATCCCAGTCTTTAACACTGGTAGCATGCCGCGACAGCGTGGACGTGAACCGTATGTGCAGTTGACGGACTTTGAGCGAGGGCGTATAGTGGGCATGCGGGAGGCCGGGTGGACGTACCACCGAATTGCTCAACACGTGGGGCGTGAGGTTTCCACAGTACATCGATGTTGTCGCCAGTGGTCGGCGGAAGGTGCACGTGCCCGTCGACCTGGGACCGGACCGCAGCGACGCACGGATGCACGCCAAGACCGTAGGATCCTACGCAGTGCCGTAGGGGACCGCACCGCCACTTCCCCGCAAATTAGGGACACTGTTGCTCCTGGGGTATCGGCGAGGACCATTCGCAACCGTCTCCATGAAGCTGGGCTACTGTCCCGCACACCGTTAGGCCATCTTCCGCTCACGCCCCAACATCGTGCAGCCCACCTCCAGTGGTGTCGCGACAGGCGTGAATGGAGGGACGAATGGAGACGTGTCGTCTTCAGCGATGAGAGTCGCTTCTGCCTTGGTGCCAATGATGGTCGTATGCGTGTTTGGCGCCGTGCAGGTGAGCGCCACAATCAGGACTGCATACGACCGAGGCACAAAGGGCCAACACCCGGCATCATGGTGTGGGGAGCGATCTCCTACACTGGCCGTACACCACTGGTGATCGTCGAGGGGACACTGAATAGTGCACGGTACATCCAAACCGTCATCGAACCCATCGTTCTACCATTCCTAGACCGGCAAGGGAACTTGCTGTTCCAACAGGACAATGCACGTCCGCATGTATCCCGTGCCACCCAACGTGCTCTAGAAGGCGTAAGTCAACTACCCTGGCCAGCAAGATCTCCGGATCTGTCCCCCATTGAGCATGTTTGGGACTGGATGAAGCGTCGTCTCACGCGGTCTGCACGTCCAGCACGAACGCTGGTCCAACTGAGGCGCCAGGTGGAAATGGCATGGCAAGCCGTTCCACAGGACTACATCCAGCATCTCTACGATCGTCTCCATGGGAGAATAGCAGCCTGCATTGCTGCGAAAGGTGGATATACACTGTACTAGTGCCGACATTGTGCATGCTCTGTTGCCTGTGTCTATGTGCCTGTGGTTCTATCAGTGTGATCATGTGATGTATCTGACCCCAGGAATGTGTCAATAAAGTTTCCCCTTCCTGGGACAATGAATTCACGGTGTTCTTATTTCAATTTCCAGGAGTGTATATATATATATATATATATATATATATATATATATATATATATATATATATATATATATATATATAATGCAACAAAATTATATATGTACATAAATGTTTCATCAGAAAAGCAATGCAGCCAAATTCATTATCATGCACATGTGAACATGATAAATATTTCATCAGAAGAATAAAGCAGCAGAGTATCTTATCCTACACATATGCAGCAAAAAATCATCATGGTAAACTGGTAAGCAAAACAAAGTACACATTCTTAAGCTAAGACAAATCATATACAAAAAGTTTCATCACTAAAACGATGCAGCAACTAGAGCAAAGTATGCCACAAAAATGCAAGATACCAGTGTCATCACGAACTGCCAGTAAGAAGTCTGTGTCAAAAGGCAAGTTGGTGCACCAGTAACTGTGTAACAGGTAAGTTCACATAAAGTAAAAGCTATGTTAAATAATAGTCACATTATACGACAAAACTACATACATTTATCATCACTAATCTAAGCCATACAAGGAAATTAATTAATAAATGCTAAAATGAAAAAACGGAGAAACATTGTGAATTGGTAGCATATTTTTCATTAAAATTGCTACGAAAATCCATCTGTATTTCAATCAATAGTCTCTTCATTTATGTTTTTCCATCTCTGTCTAGTATCCTTTACTTCTTTTAGCATGTATTGTTTCCACTTCTAAGGTCCACCGTAGACCAAGAAAAACATGACTCAGATGCTTATTTTCGTGTGATAATGGACGAGATTTCACAAGTACTTTCTGATAAACATATAGCTTGCTGACATTTATCTTAGCGTGTTGCGACTTCTAACTTCGCTCCACAGCTTTCTTGATCCGACCTATTGTTAAGTCTATTATCTCTTTGTGACATAGTTTGTATGAGTAGGGAAATGCTGAACGCTCTCACATTCGGTCTGGTGGCTGTTCATTCCAAAGTGCAATTAAGGAAGGCAGTGGAGTAGAATCATGTGGAAATTCGTTTACAATGTTCTGAACCATGTGTATCTGCCTATCTCAATTCTTATGTTGTCGGTGACAATATAATACGAAAAGTTTGTTGATTTCTCGCATCAGGCGTTCAGAAGAATTAGCTCGTGGTCAACAGAGACACATGAATATGGGTTTAATTTTGTAATTTCTTGAAGTTATTGCCCAGGTGCCTGAGCGGAATTGCGAACTACTGTCCAAAATTATTTTCAGCATGTCCTGCTTCACGTAGAGTCAGGTAGGAAATACTTCACAAATGCTTGTGAAACAGTTTTGCCGCTGGCCCTCCGTACCGTAATGCCTGAAATACGTTTAGAAGGCAAGAAAAACATATGAAAATCCATTCTGAGTTCTTACGGGTGGGCCTAGAAGATGTACAGTTGTTAATTCCGTTAACTTTGAAGGAACGATGGGAAATAATGGAACACTGTGTGTTACAGCGGATGGCTTTGCACTTTGACGCAATTTTTCTGATACTCTTTTCTGTGTCATTGAAGTAACAGGTTGCACGGAGTTTGTTGAAACATTTACGTGGTCCAAATAAATAAAACCAAAGTGAGTTGTTGACAGTACAAGGTTTAAAGAGAGTTGTTTGTCTTGTCATGCCACTTACTTTTCAGGTCTATCCAAACGGGATCCCGATCTTGTTCATGTGCAATATCTTTTAAAGGCGAAGCAATTGGCAACATTCTGTATATTATTTAGCACACTGATATTTTTCTCAAGATTCAGTCCTGTTAACAATGTCGGCAGTTGCCAGCGTTGCGAGTCATTGTTGTGTGTTATTTCCACGCCGCTGATTGTTGGCCGGGTTAGGCGGCCTCACCTCAACCATCTAAAAATAACGCGGTGGGCTTGATCTACTAGCGTTTCGCCATTGTTGACTACGTTATAGTTTTGACAATACTGTCCATTTCTATAATTATTTTGTTATAAGTTCTGTAGACTTGATCTATCAGAATTGTATCCTTTATCATAAGCATTGCGCCTGCAGTTGTTCTGGTTACTATGACAGTTTCTGGGCTCGTTTCCATAGTGCCTGTCCTGTCTATTACTACGGAAATGGTTTCTGTCACGATAACTGTTTCGGTCACGCCATTGTGAATCATACGGACGGTGCCAGGTTTTTTCGTTAGTAATTGTCTCTCTGATAATGAGTTTCGCGAGAGCGTTGTTCATTTCTATGATGGTACGGCAGAAATTAATTTCGATATTCATGATTTCTGTTGTAATTTTTTCTAGTGATACAACTATCGGTGTCTAGTTCCAATTCTTGTAGAAAATCTTTAAAAGTATGTAGGTCGTCCGTGCATCTTTCTTCTAACATTACATGAAGGTAATGTGAAGGCAACTTCGTTAAGCAAATGTTTATCGACTGAGATGGATCGTACAGGTTTGTGAGACATTGGTTCCTACGTAACATATCCTCAAAATAACTGACTAGGGTTCAAGACTCGGACTGATTAAATTTTTTCTTAATTAATATTCCATGCTTTACTCGATCCTGAGAAGCTTGCCACCAATACGTAGACAGGAAAGCGTGGTAAAAATGAGCTTCGCTTCGACAATCTCTGATTACCGACCGCGTTTTCACAGCCGGCTCGCTTTATATATATATATATATATATATATATATATATATATAAAAGAAAGAAAAAAACGAAAAAGACCATCCGAACAGGCTGTGAGGGCCCAGTGGCAACGGCCGGCCTCCGTGTCATCCTAAGCCCTTATGCGTCACCGGATGCTGATACAGAGGGGCATGTGGGCACCAAACGGCTCTCCTGGCCGTTGTTAGTTTTCGTGACTGGCTTTAGAGATATTCACACATGAATTCCAGTTTGTGGCCTAAATGTCAATTTTGTGGTAGCGAAAACAAAAATTGATCCAACCAGGCTTGAGGGTAGATGTTGTTGCTAAAGTTTCGAAAACTTTTGAATTTACGGTCTGAGAGAAAGTGCTTGTATGCGAAATTGTTTTAGTGACAACCGAAATGTTCTCTACCGGGCGTGATGAGCGGCTATGGTGTGTTGGTGAAAAATATTGTTCCCTGAGAAAATCATCAAGGCGCGACAAACTGGTATTTTCATCACAAGTTTCTGATCGCGTGTGTGTGTGTGTGTGTGTGTGTGTGTGTGTGTGTGTGTGTGTGTGCGTGTGTGTGTGTGAAATCATTGATGTAGTCATTGCTATTCAGTTTGTGTTCAATACGTGTTAGCTGTCCTCGCATGTGTCTATGCGTTTTTTTCTGTTGTTGACTGATTTTAGTCTGACTTCCTTAAAAATTCTTAAGTGACTGATGTTCTGTTGTGTCTGAAAATGGTACAGATACGTGACATCAGAACCATTGTCTGCATTAGTGGACAACTTGCCGTCTCTTCGTCAAATCATCTTTAGTTAATATACAAAGCTGTCTTTTTGTTCGTCTTCCTGTTAACTAATTGCTTCAGCGGGGATACTAAGGTGGTCGGGACGTTCTGTCAGTTGCGAGACTACGCCGCACACAACAGAACGATAAAGGAGAGCTACTCGCAAAAATAAACACCACAGTATTTATTTTTGCAAATAATTGTTCTTTATCGTTCTATTGTGTAGTTTTTAAATTATTTCGTTCAGTTTCAAGGCTGTATGGCCTGGCCTACTGCCAGCCTACGTAATAATAAGTTTTAAGTCATGTCTGATCTCTTGCCGGATTTCTTCAGAAAGTCTTTGCTGTTTTTTCTCATGTTTATTGATACCTTTACTTATTTCATCTTGTGATTTTTGTTTTATTTAAATGTTTTGCCTATTTCTGAGATTGTTCTGTGATTTTTTTCAAGAGTTTTATTCACGTTTACTATCAGCGCTAAAAAAATTGGGTTACTAATTTCCGCATCAATGTTTATGGCACTGAGTGTTATCAGTAATCGATGTTGGCTCGTGAACTATTTGACTGAAAGAAATGGAAGCAAAACCCGAATCAAAAGTTTCAATAAGTGGTTGTTGCGTAATTTCGCGTAAATGAGGCGACCGGTCGCTTGCCTATTCGTCTTCAGCAGTTTCTCGTTCTCTGTTGGATATCCATTCTGTTGCATTTACTATTAAAGAATTCATCTAAAGTTATTTGTATTCTCTAAAATCTCAAGTAAATTATTTATGTGGAATGACTGTTGTGGTTATTCTGTTTTATTAATTACTGAGTCATCACTTTGTGACGTGGTTTGCAACCTGGTAGCAAGACGGAATAGTTTGTTGCTAGCCTTAGCGTTGAAAATGTTAGAACAGAATTACCCAACACAATTTCTATTGTAGCTACGTGAAATGAATTTTTAGTTAAATAACAGAAAGTGATAAATTGTTTTATGCAACAGAAATATCTGCCAAAAATATAAGTAACACTGAAATATTTCACATCGTATGTACTATCTGTTTACATAACAAAGATCTTCACACTCAATAGTTTTGCCAAAACAGTTTCACAAAAAATTCCATCCAAAAATGACAGTGAAGTTGCAATAGATGAAAGAAAAATACAAATGCTACTACATATATACATAGCACTTATTTGCTTTCGAGGGCCTGTCAATGAAAACTGTTAACTGAAACTCAATACTGAACTACATCATAAGAGTTGTGGGACATGAAATGCAGTTTCGGACGTGAAATTTCCACAAAAATAAAATACTGCCTTTCCCAGAAGAAAAATAACTGTTTGAGATTACCTACACTGTTCATTGTAAATTAATTGGCTTGCTTAGCACAAGACTGATAGTTCTGTCTACGAATTGTTTTCCCCTAACTGTGCAAATTGAGACCTGCCTTGAAATAAAAGTAACTTGCTTCCTGCTCAGCATAATGGAGTACTGACGTTCTAGAAAGCAATTATAAATCAGCAAATGCAGCAGCTAAATGAAAAATAAACTACTCACTACAAAATTTGTTTTTCTTGTCAGAAACAATCTATGGCTTCAAGTGGCGTAAGGTGCATCGCACACACGACAAAATATTCAAAACTATACTGAGAATGATGAAGGAGGGTTTTACTTTAAAGAAAGACTTCTAGAAAGATTAAACTCCCATTACTGTCAAGGATGACTGTACAGCATAAGAAGACTCTAACAATAATGAAATTCTCTCAATACAAAAATTACAGACATTCCAACTAATTGCATTATTTGTGACATAATGAAAAAAAGATATCCAAGTACACTCCTGGAAATTGAAATAAGAACACCGTGAATTCATTGTCCCAGGAAGGGGAAACTTTATTGACACATTCCTGGGGTCAGATACATCACATGATCACACTGACAGAACCACAGGCACATAGACACAGGCAACAGAGCATGCACAATGTCGGCACTAGTACAGTGTATATCCACCTTTCGCAGCAATGCAGGCTGCTATTCTCCCATGGAGACGATCGTAGAGATGCTGGATGTAGTCCTGTGGAACGGCTTGCCATGCCATTTCCACCTGGCGCCTCAGTTGGACCAGCGTTCGTGCTGGACGTGCAGACCGCGTGAGACGACGCTTCATCCAGTCCCACACATGCTCAGTGGGGGACAGATCCGGAGATCTTGCTGGCCAGGGTAGTTGACTTACACCTTCTAGAGCACGTTGGGTGGCACGGGATACATGCGGACGTGCATTGTCCTGTTGGAACAGCAAGTTCCCTTGCCGGTCTAGGAATGGTAGAACGATGGGTTCGATGACGGTTTGGATGTACCGTACACTATTCAGTGTCCCCTCGACGATCACCAGCGGTGTACGGCCAGTGTAGGAGATCGCTCCCCACACCATGATGCCGGGTGTTGGCCCTGTGTGCCTCGGTCGTATGCAGTCCTGATTGTGGCGCTCACCTGCACGGCGCCAAACACGCATACGACCATCATTGGCACCAAGGCAGAAGCGACTCTCATCGCTGAAGACGACACGTCTCCATTCGTCCCTCCATTCACGCCTGTCGCGACACCACTGGAGGCGGGCTGCACGATGTTGGGGCGTGAGCGGAAGACGGCCTAACGGTGTGCGGGACCGTAGCCCAGCTTCATGGAGACGGTTGCGAATGGTCCTCGCCGATACCCCAGGAGCAACAGTGTCCCTAATTTGCTGGGAAGTGGCGGTGCGGTCCCCTACGGCACTGCGTAGGATCCTACGGTCTTGGCGTGCATCCGTGCGTCGCTGCGGTCCGGTCCCAGGTCGACGGGCACGTGCACCTTCCGCCGACCACTGGCGACAACATCGATGTACTGTGGAGACCTCACGCCCCACGTGTTGGGCAATTCGGCGGTACGTCCACCCGGCCTCCCGCATGCCCACTATACGCCCTCGCTCAAAGTCCGTCAACTGCACATACGGTTCACGTCCACGCTGTCGCGGCATGCTACCAGTGTTAAAGACTGCGATGGAGCTCCGTATGCCATGGCAAACTGGCTGACACTGACGGCGGCGGTGCACAAATGCTGCGCAGCTAGCGCCATTCGACGGCCAACACCGCGGTTCCTGGTGTGTCCGCTGTGCCGTGCGTGTGATCATTGCTTGTACAGCCCTCTCGCAGTGTCCGGAGCAAGTATGGTGGGTCTGACACACCGGTGTCAATGTGTTCTTTTTTCCATTTCCAGGAGTGTAGCACTAATCATGAATGTTATTAGCTATCTGAGGGACAAAGATTTTCTTAAATTAATGATTCTGACAAACAAACATTTCATTCCAGAATGAGATTTTCACTCTGCAGCGGAGTGTGCGCTGATATGAAACTTCCTGGCAGATTAAAACTGTGTGCCCGACCGAGACTCGAACTCGGGACCTTTGCCTTGTAAAGTTTGGAAGGTAGGAGACGAGGTACTGGCAGAAGTAAAGCTGTGAGTACCAGGCGTGAGTCGTGCTTCGGTAGCTCAGTTGGTAGAGCACTTGCCCGCGAAAGGCAAAGGTCCCGAGTTCGAGTCTCGGTCGAGCACACAGTTTTAATCTGCCAGGAAGTTTCAAACATTTCATTCTCGCTCATGCGATGGTTACCCTGAAGAATTCCTCTAAAAATCTTCTCCATCGATAGAATCAGTGTCGTATGTTTGCAAACAAGTTTTAATATCCATAATAAAGTATTCCACATAATTTCTCTCATGTTCACAAATATTAAATCTCCTTCTCTAAAAACTCAGCTGCTCGCTACTATTCCTCAATTACTAATGCCCCAGGCCTGCTCAATTGACAGGCGACCAAACGAACCGTAGATAAACTTAAACACAGAATCAGGGAGTCAGGGATCTTATTCACTACTCGTGCAGCGCTCTCATTCATCTTTGTCCGGTACATTACAGCTGAGTTATTTACAGCAGCAGATAACGTATCAAAACATTGCACTTCATATGAAAATCGGATTCCGACCAGCGTCATGCCCTACAGAAGGCAACGAGACACCAACGATTTAATGAGGTGATTAATAACGTAGACTTTTGGATGTGGATGCGCGATTCGACGCAACTTAGTTAAAAATAATGATCGATGTCTAGTTGGAAGACAGATCATTGAATTTTCAGTGCGATAGGGTCTGTAGCTCTAATGAATTTTTTGCACGATTTCGTGATGCCTTCAGCTGCCATTCTCTATATTTCATGCACGACTGTACAGTTTCGGCCTTAGGCCATTTTCAAGTATCTAAAACGGAAGTATTTACATTGGATGCATTAGTGACATTTGTGATTTTGACACAGGAACAAGTCATGTCTGAAGATATACTAGGTGCATTATAACTTACTTATAACTTAGCAAAATTAACTGCGAAGAATGCTAAAGATTTTGTATTGGACGGACAGGAAGGAAGTTATCACAGAATTTAAACAAAATAGGACAATAAGCGGCAATATCTAATCCAGCAGTGCTGCACACTTAAAAGACACCAGCCACAAAATACTTAATACAGAAGAATCATTTCAAATATTACAATAAGGTACAGAAAGGAAAAATCATGGATGTAATGGAAGAAATTGCAATTTACATCCATCTGAAAGACCAGTCAGACACTGTTTAAATGAGCAAAACCATCCGCGAAATAGGAAATTCCTAGACAACTTTTTAACAGTTCTACGACGAAGCATTACAGATCCATAGAATGTAAAATTTTCGCTACACTATTTATAAATATGACTGTAATGTGAGACATCGATCAACCATAAAGCAGTTTTTACTCTCACAGTTTTCAGTACTGTTTCATTAGAGTACTGTGATCGATTTTATGCACAAGATCTTTGTAACAACTACTTAAAATGACGTGCTCCCGCAGTAAGAGAACAAATAATTACAAGTTACTTTAAAGAAATTACGCAGTCATATTTATACCAATGATGCATGATAATTAAATATAATCGTTCGGCATGGGTGACCCTGCTGGTAGCTACGTTACCACTGGCATAGCCCTCCGTATCCATAGCACGGAAACCTCCTCGCCCGCACGGACGGTGCTACGTTAATGCGCTGTCCTCTTTTGCAGAAGCTTCGGTATGCGGTGAAAACAATTCGTCTAACATTGTTCTGGATGTCTTGTCCGAAAATTAGTTTGAGCAGATAGAGAACCAACTCGTGAGGTTGGCAACAAACAGACCTGAACTTTTCGACTCAGGTTGTTGTGGTCTTCAGTCCTGAGACTGGTTTGATGCAGCTCTCCATGCTACTCTATCCTGTGCAAGCTTCTTCATCTCCCAGTACCTGCTGTAACCTACATCCTTCTGAATCTGTTTAGTGTATTCATCTCTTGGTCTCCCTCTACGATTTTTACCCTCCACGCTGCCCTCCAATACTAAATTGGTGATCCCTTGATGCCTCAGAACATGTCCTACCAACCGATCCCTTCTTCTAGTCAAGTTGTGCCGCAAACTCCTCTTCTCCCCAATCCTATTCAATACCTCCTCATTAGTTATATGATCGACCCATCTAATCTTCAGCATTCTTCTGTAGCACCACATTTCGAAAGCTTCTATTCTCTTCTTGTCCAAACTATGTTTCACTTCCATACATGGTTACGCTCCATACAAATACTTTCAGAAACGACTTCCTGACACTTAAATCTATACTCGATGTTAACAAATTTCTATTCTTCAGAAACGCTTCCCTTGCCGTTGCCAGTCTACATTTGATATCATCTCTACTTCGACCATCATCAGTTATTTTGCTCCCCGAATAGCAAAACTCATTTACTACTTTAAGCGTCTCATATCCTAATTTAATTCCCTCAGCATCACCCGACTTAATTCGACTACATTCCGTTATCCTCGTTTTGCTTTTGTTGATGTTCATCTTATACCCTCCTTTCAAGGCACTCTCCATTCCGTCCAACTGCTCTTCCAAGTCCTTTGCTGTCTCTGACAGAATTACAATGTCATCGGCGAACCTCAAAGTTTTTATTTCGTCTCCATGGATTTTAATACCTACTCCAAATTTTTCTTTTGTTTCCTTCACTGCTTGCTCAATATACAGATTGAATAACATCGGGGATAGACTACAACCCTGTCTCACTCCCTTCGCAACCACTGCTTCCCTTTCATACCCCTCGACTCTTATTACTGCCATCTGCTTTCTGTACAAATTGTAAATAACCTTTCGCTCCCTGTATTTTACCCCTGCCACCTTCAGAATTTCAAAGAGAGTATTCCAGTCAACATTGTCAAAAGCTTTCTCCAAGTCTACAAATGCTAGTAACGTAGATTTGCCTTTCCTTAATCTAGCTTCTAAGATAAGTCGTAGCGTCAGTATTGCCTCACGTGTTCCAATACTTCTACGGAATCCAAACTGATCTTCCCCAAGGTCGGCTTCTACCAGTTTTTCCATTCGTCTGTAAAGAATTCGCATTAGTATTTTGCATCCATGTCTTATTAAACTGATAGATCGGTATTTTTCACATCTGTCAGCACCTGCTTTCTTTGGGATTGGAATTATTATATTCTTCTTGAAGTCTGAGGGTATTTCGCCTGTCTCATACATCTTGCTCACCAGATGGTAGAGTTTTGTCAGGACTGGCTCTCCCAAGGCCGTCAGTAGTTCTAATGGAATGTTGTCTACTCCCGGGGCCTTGTTTCGACTCAGGTCTTTCAACTCTTCACGCAGTTTCTCCCATTTCATCTCCATCTACATCCTCTTCCATTTCCACAATATCGTCCTCAAGTACATTGCCCTTGTATAGACTCTCTACATACTCCTTCCACCTTTCTGCTTTCCCTTGCCTGCTAGAGTGGCCGTGCGGTTCTAGGCGCTGCAGTCTGGAACCGAGCGACCGTTACGGTCGCAGGTTCGAATCCTGCCTCGGGCATGGGTGTGTGTGATGTCCTTAGGTTAGTTAGGTTTAATTAGTTCTAAGTTCTAGGCGACTGATGACCTCAGAAGTTAAGTCGCATAGTGCTCAGAGCCATTTGAACCATTTTGCTTTCCCTTCTTTGTTTAGAACCTGGTTTCCATCTGAGCTATTGATATTCATACAAGTGGCTCTCTTTTCTACAAAGGTCTCTCTAATTTTCCTGTAGGCAGTATCCATCTTACCCCTAGTGAGATGAGCCTCTACATCTTTACATTTGTCCTCTAGCCATCCCTGCTTAGCCATTTTGCACTTCCTGTCGATCTCATTTTTGAGACGTTTGTGTTCCTTTTTGCCTGTTTCACTGACTGCATTTTTATATTTTCTCCTTTCATCAATTAAATTCAATATTTCTTCTGTTACCCAAGGATTTCTACTAGCCCTCGTCTTTTTACCTACTTGATCCTCTGCTGCCTTCACTACTTCATCCCTCAGAGCTACCCATTCTTCTTCTACTGTATTTCTTTCCCTCATTCCTGTCAATTGTTCCCTTATGCTCTCCCTTGCACAACCTCTGGTTCTTTCAGTTTATTCCTTAAATTCCCACCTTTTTGCAGTTTCTTCAGTTTTAATCTACAGTTAGTAACCAACAGATTGTGGTCAGAGTCCACATCTGCCCCTGGAAATGTCTTACAATTTAATACCTGGTTCCTAAATCTCTGTCTTACCATTATGTAATCTATCTGATACCTTCTAGCATCTCCAGGATTCTTCCATGTATACAACCTTCTTTTATGATTCTTGAACCAAGTGTTAGCTATGATTAAGTTGTGCTCTGTGCAAAATTCTATCAGGCGGCTTCCTCTTTCATTCCTTAGCCCCAATCCATATTAACCTACTACGTTTCCTTCTCTCCCTTTTCCTACTACCGAATTCCAGTCACCCATGACTATTAAATTTTCGTCTCCCTTCACTACCTGAATAATTTCTTTTATCATACATTTCTTCAATTTTTTCGTCATCTGCAGAGCTAGTTGGCATGTAAACTTGTACTACTGTAGTAGGCGTGGGCTTCGTGTCTATCTTGGCTACAATAATGCGTTCACTATGCTGTTTGTAGTAGCTTACCCGCACTCCTATTTTTTTATTCATTATTAAACCTACTCCTGCATTACCCCTATTTGATTTTGTATTTATAACCTTGCATTCGCCTGACCAAAAGTCTTGTTCCTCCTGCCAGCGAACTTCACTAATTCCTAGTATATCTAACTTAAACCTATCCATTTCCCTTTTTAAATTTTCTAACCTACCTGCTCGATTAAGGGATCTGACATTCCTTCTCCGATCCGTAGAACGCCAGTTTTTCTCTCTCCTGATATGGACGTCCTCCTGAGTAGTCCCCGCCCGGAGATCCGAATGGGGGACTATTTTACCTCCGGAATATTTTACCCAAGAGGACGCCATCATCATTTAAGCATACAGTAAAGCTGCATGCCCTCGGGAAAAATCACGGCTGTAGCGTCCCCTTGCTTTCAGCCGTTCGCAGTACCAGCACTGCAAGGCCGTTTTGGTTAGTGTTACAAGGCCAGATCAGTCAATCATCCAGACTGTTGCCCCTGCAACTACTGAAATGGCTGCTGCCCCTCTTCAGGAACAGACTATTGTCTGACCTCTCAACAGATACCCCTCCGTTGTGGTTGCAGCTACAGTACGGCTATCTGTATCGCTGAGGCACGCAAGCCTCCCCACCAACGGCAAGGTCCTGGGTTCTTGGGGGGGGGGGGGGGATAGCACCTATGACAGTGGGCCTGACAGAGAATGTTAAGAAAGGTAGGGACATATTTTTGCCTTAGCAAGAGTGACAGGATACATATTTCAGGGTATGTGAGCAGTCAGCATCAAATATTCGATGCTGAGGACATAGATGTGGGAAACAAAAGCAAAAAAAAAAAAAAAAAAAAAAAAGAAACAAAGGAATCATGCGATATGCCATAGGTGTTAAGGGATGGGAAAGGCCCACAATGGTATAATAGCCATATTAGAAAACTGCTACATATCAAAGAGGACTCCACCTCAGGTTCAAGAGACGTAAAACACTGGCTCTCAAACAAAAGCTGAACGAAGCGAAAATGAGCGTAAGGAGCGCACTGAGAGAAGCGTTCAATGACTTTAAAAATAAAACTTTGTCAACCGATCTGAGTAAGGACCCTAAGAGGTTTTGGTCACATGTAAAATCAGTAAGTGGGTCAAAATCATCTGTTCATTCACTCAGGGTCCGCAGCTCGTGGTCTAGTGGCTAGAGTTGCTGCCTCTGGATTACGGGGTCCCTGGTTCGATTCTCGGCCAGGTTGCGGATTTTCTCTGCCCGGAGACTGGGTGTCTGTGTTGTCCTCATCATTTGTGGACGTGGCTAAAATTGGACTGCGTAAAGATTGGGACATTGTACGGGCGCAATTGAGCGCCCCACAAACCAAACATCATCATTTACTTAGTAAGCATACTACCACCGAAACGGAAGAAAACAGAGAGAAACCCGAAATATTGGATTCGGTCTTCAAACATTGTTACATTGTTTCACAGTGGAACATCGTAACACGGTCCCTCCTTTCAATCATCATACGAATGTCAAAATGGCAGATATTGGGTTAACCGATGGCGGAATAGACAAACGACTACAACCGCTGGTCGTGGAAAGGCGTCAGGACCAGATGAGATACCTATAGGAGGCTAAAAAGATTGTGCGAAAGAACTTGCTTCCTTTCTAGCAGTAATTTATCGTACATCGCTTGAGGGTATCTAGCGACTGGAAGAAAGCAAAGGTCGTTCCTTTTTTTTAAGATGGGCCGTTGGACACATGCAAACAATTATAGACCTATATCGTTAACGTACATCTGTTGTAGAATATCAATGTTTTGGAGAAGGGAAATCTCCTCTATAAAAATCAACATCGATTTTGCAAACAGAGATCCTGCGAAATTCATCTCGCTCTGTTCGTCTATGAGATCCACGTTGGCATAGACAACGGCGCTCAGAGTAACGCCGTGTTCCTTGACTTCAGAAAGGCATTTGACACCGCCCTGCACTGCTGTTTAGTGAAACAAATACGAGCTTATCGAGTATCGGAGAAAATATGCGACTAGGCTCAAGACTTCCTTGCAGACAGGACACAGCATGTCGCTCTCAACGCAACAAAATCGACAGGTGTAAAGGTAATTTCCTGCGTGCACGAAGGAAGTGTGATAGGACTGTTACTGTTTACAATATATATAAACGATATAGTAGAAAGCGTCATATGCTCTTTAAGACTCTTCACAGACGATGCATTTGTCTATAACAAAGTAGCAATGCCAGAAGATAATAACGGTTTGCAGAATGACCTCCAAAAGTGATGAATGGTGCAGGCTTTGGCAGTTGACCCTGAATGTAAATAAATGTGACATATTGTGCATACATTGGAAAAGAAATCCTTTACTCAATAGCTACACTTCTGATGACAAACCGCTAGGAACTGTAATTGGAATGACCATATAAAACAAATGGGGGGAAAAGCGAAAGCCGGACTCAGATTCATAGAAATAATCTTAAGGAAATGGAATAGAAGGGAGAACCGTTAAAGGTACTCAAGGTACCCTCCGCGACATACCGTCAGGTGGCTTGCGGAGTATGGATGTAGATGTAGATGTAGATGTAAATCCACTTAGAGAGTGGATTATAAGGCGCTTGTTCGACACATTCTTGACTGTTGTTCATGTATCTGGGATTCCTACCAGATAGGAATGATAAAAGAAATAGAGAAAATACGACTAAGAGCTGCACGTTTCGTCACGAGATCGTTTAGTCGGCACCAGAACGTTACGGAGACGCTTAACAAACGCCATTGGCAGACGTTACAAGAAAGGTAATGTGCATCTCGGAGCGATTTACTATCGAAATTTCGAAAGAACACACTCTGGGAAGAATCAAACAACATATTACCTCCCGCCACATACGTCTCGCGTAAAAACCACGAGGAGAAAATTCGAGAAATAAGAGCCGATGCACAAGGCTTACCGACAACCATTCTTCCCACACGCTAATGGCGAGTGTAATAGGGTTGGATGGCTCAGTTAATGGTACAAAAAGTTGCCTCCGCCACACACCTTTAGGTGGCTTGCAGAGTATGGTGTAGATTTAGATGGTGTAGAAGAGCCAGTGTTCTTACGTGGTACTTTACTAGTGATGAACAGCAGTCGGATCTTTTTAATAGGAAATATAATGTAGTTATATTTTGTACTGCGATACGTTTTCTGGCCGATCGGTTCTAGGCGCTACAGTCTGGAACCGCATGACCACTACGGTCGCAGGTTCGAATCCCGCCTCGGGCATGGATGTGTGTGATGTCCTTAGGTTAGTTAGGTTTAAGTAGTTCTAGGTTCTAGGGGACTGATGACCTCAGATGTTAATTCCCATAGTGCTCAGAGCCATTTGAATCATTTGATACGTTTTCGCTAGAGACCGTAGTTTTCGAGTTATTCAAGAAATACTCACCAAAGCGACCTTCAAACGCAACGAGGGATGAGTGTGGGATGGAAGGGTATTTGAAGGTCTCTTTTAAACGTTTTCTTGAGTAACTGGAAAACCATGGACTCTAGCGAAGGCGTATCCCGGTACAAAACTTGACTACAGTAATTTTCCTACAAAACGCTCATGATTCTTTTTATTCCGTAGGACTAATAGTTTGCATGGCATTGCAAGTCTCATAAAATGACAGCAGTATGGGTAGTTGAGTCACCCTGTATAGATGACTTAAGCTGTACATAGTTCCTCCTCTCACTCCTAATGTGACATGAGTGCCTCCTCTATATGTAACATCAAATCCCGCATAAAATTTCCTTATATTTATAAAGCAGAGTCTACGTGTTCAAGATTTCCTCCCAGGCCCCTGTATCTACACTACTGGCCATTAAAATTGCTATGCCAAGAAGAAATGCAGATGATAAACGGGTATTCATTGGACGAATATATTATACTAGAACTAACATGTGATTACATTTTCACGCAATTTGCGTGCATAGATCTTGAGAAATCAGTATCCAGAACAACCACCTCTGGCAGTAATAACAGCCTTGATGCGCCTGGGCATTGAATCAAACAGAGCTTGGATGGCGTGTACAGGTACAGCTGCCCATGCAGCTTCAACACTATACCACAGTTCATCAAGAGTAGTGACTGGCGTCTTGTGACGAGCCAGTTGCTCGGCCACCATTGACCAGACGTTTCCAGTTGGGGAGAGATCTGGAGAATGTGTTAGCCAGGGCAGCAGTTGAACATTTTCTTTATCCAGAAAGGCCCGTACAGGACCTGCAACAAGCGGTAGTGCATTATCCTGCTGAAATGTAGGGTTTCGTAGGGATCGAATGAAGGGTAGAGCCACGGGTCGTAACACATGTGAAATGTAACGTCCACTGGTCATAGCGCCGTCAGTGTGAACAAGAGGTGACCGAGACGTGTAACCAATGGCACCCCATACCATCACGCCGGGTGATACGCCAGTATGGCGATGACGAATACACGCTTCCAAAGTGCGTTCATCGAGATGTCGCAAAACACGGATGCGACCATCATGATGCTGTAAACAGAACCTGGATTCATCAGAAAAAATGACGTTTTGCCATTCGTGCACCCAGGTTCATCGTTGAGTACACCATCGTAGGCGCTCCATCCGTGATGCAGCGTCAAGGGTAACCGCAGCTATGGTCTCCGAGCTCATAGTGCATGCTGCTGCAAACGTCGCCGAACTGTTCATGCAGATGGTTGTTGTCTTGCAAACATCCCCAAGTCTTGACTCAGGGATCGAGACGTGGCCGCACGACCGTTACAGCCAAGCGGATAAGATGCCTGTTCAAATGGCTCTGAGCACAATGGGACTTAACTTCTGAGGTCATCAGTCCCCTAGAACTAAGAACTACTTAAACCTAACTAACCTAAGGACATCACACACATCCATGCCCGAGGAAGGATTCGAACCTGCAACCGTAGCGGTCGCGCGGTTCCAGACTGTAGCGCCTAAGATGCCTGTCACCTCGACCGCCAGTGATACGAGGCCGTTGGGATCCAGCACGGAGTTCCGTATTACCCTCCTGAACCCACCGATTGTATATTCTGCTAACAGTCGTTGGATGTCGACTAACGCGAGCAGCGATGTCGCGATACGATAAACCGCAATCGCTATAGGCTACAATCCGACCTTTATCAAAGTCGGAAACGTGATGGTACGCATTTCTCCTCCTTACACGAGGCATCACAACGTTTCACTAGGCAACGCCGGTCAACTCCTGTTTGTGTGTGAGAAATCAATTAGAAACTTTCCTCATGTCAGCACGTTGTAGGTGTTGCCACCGGCGCCAACAATGTGTGAATGCTCTGAAAAGCTAATCATATGCATATCACAGCATCTTCTTCCTGTCGGTTAAATTTCTCGTCTGTAGCACGTCATCTTCGTGGTGTAACAATTTTAATAGCCAGTAGTGTATTTTGACACAGAAACAGCAAGCCTCAAGTTTCTACCTCCAATATATGCAGAGATACGTGCAAAAATATATTTTTACCAGCTCCTATCATATAGGCTGCCGTGCATGAAATGCATGCCGTGTGGGAATAGTGTCGGTTCAAGTGGTTCGAATGGCTCTGAGCACTATGGGACTTACCTGCTGAGGTCATCAGTCCCATAGAACTTAGAACTACTTAAACCTAACTAACCTAAGAACATCACACACAGCCATACCCTAGGCAGGGTCGCGCGGTTCCAGACTGTAGCGCCTAGAACCGCTCGGCCACTCAGGCCGGTGGAATAGTATTGGCTTGCCAAATCAGCCTGCTTTGTAGGGCAGCCTACACAGCAAATAAATGATTTTCAAACCACTGATGTGTAGCATGATATGCGTAACATTCATGCTGTGGGAGTAGTGTCGACCAGCTTTTGTGAATTGTATTGCAGGAGCTATAAGTACCAATTCTTATGAATGGGGACAGGTTGAAATGTATGAGGAAAGGGTTGGACAGAATTAGGGGGAGAAAGAAATGGACAGAGAGAGGGGAGGAAGGAGAGATGTGTGAGGCAGATGGCAGATGAAATTAGTACAGGGGTATTGGGTAGATGGGAAAGGAAGAGAGGAAAGGAGAAGGAAAGTGAGAGGGAAAGGGGGATATGTTCAGAGGGAAGAAGACAGCCAGACAGAGGTGGTGAAGAAAATGAAATGGCTCTGAGCACTATGCGACTTAACTTCTGAGGTCATCAGTCGCCTAGAACGTAGAACTAATTAAACCTAACTAACCTAAGGATATCACACACATCCATGCCCGAGGCAGGATTCGAACCTGCGACCGTAGCAGTCGCTCGGCTCCAGATTGTAGCGCCCAGAACCGCACGGCCACACCGGCTGGCTAAGAAAATTAACAAAGTGAGGGTGAAGAAGAAGTGTAGAGACAGAGTGAGGAGGATGAGGTAGATAGTGGGAGAGTGAGATGGACAGGCAAAGAGGTGGACACAGAGAGAGGAAGAAGGATCTGTGTTCAATATATGTGCCAAACGCATACACAGCTGAAGCTGTGGAGAAAAGGTTAGCATGAAGTATGGCACACTTTAAAAAATAGAGTATGCATTGTACAACAACTACCGTAATAAGAAACACATGACTCGTAGAGGGCATTCCCGGTTGACGTTTTGATGTTCAGGTAGGCCATGACTCACAAGGGGCAGTACCTACTCGTCATTACCAATTTCGTTTAGATTTATGATAGCTGCAGAGCTTGGCCAGAAATGAAATAAGTCACAGTTCCAGATGGTCAAGCGTTCAAAAAATATACTTTTTTTGACGATGGTCAGGGGCGGCATGTGCAACTTATGTTAGCGTAATTTCCAGGCAACGTTTGGCGGATCGGGAATAATACGGAATGGTAAGCAACGGGATGTGGGATCGAATCTCTACGCTAATGTTTTCCTTTTAATTTATTTTGAATTTCTGCGTTCCTTATTCGGCAAATAAAATGAAATAACGCTCAATATATTGTACTTATTACTATTTTCACAAGAAACATGAAAGGGAAAAGGGTGCGAAAACTTGGGATTGAAAATAAATTCCCAAAGAAGTATTGTAAGGCATACACGAGAACTTTATATATCAAATTAGATACTCTTAGTATTTTACAGCTGATGCTTTGCACTTGCTGCAATGACATTCATCGTAAAAATCGGGGAAGCAGTAATTTTCTTGGTATCTTACCTACATTATAAACACCGCGTTTTCTACAGAAAAACAAACATGCTTTCCATTCATAAAATGTTCTCTCTCGTCGCACAGTGTGGCAGCAAGCCATCATTCCATCAAATACTGGCAGTGGAATGTATTTTGAAGTAGTATTCTCGGCGCGTGATTTTTTGTTTCTCTCTCCATTAGATAAGAGAAGATTTGAAGCTTTTTGATCAAATTATTTACCTGACGAGAAAAACAGACATCTCAGGGATGTAGTAGCGAGCGCTTTTCTTGGGGACACGGGAGGAGGGAGAGGGGATCACGTTAATACTGCACGATGGCAACCCCTCTTCGTCTTCAGAGATCTTGTCGTACAGCTGAGGATTTGTTTGTCCTGCCGCGAGTCAGTTAGAAGAAATTTGTTTTCCCGCACGTGAGGCTTCATCACAAGATCAAATATTTTTTGTGGAGAACTGTTCTAAGTTTCCCCGATTTTGATGAAGTAATGGAGACGTTCCTATACTTTTCCACGTACTTGTCGACCAAATTTTTCTTTGCGTTTCCTTCTCATATCTTTTCTCAAAATGTTAATAAATATAACATACTGAGTACTATTACGGTTTACTTGCAGTGTAAGAAAGATAAAAACTGAATACAAAAAACGTTTACGCCTAGGGACTCGACCTGAAGACCCTTGGATAACGTCCTATACTCTTTCTGCAGCGCCAACCACTGCCTGGTACCCATGGCAACATAAAACACACGTACCTCGCCCGACCCGCACCTCAGTGATAATTTTTGGGCTCCGTACCTCAGTCCGTAAAAATGGAGCCCTTATATGATAGCTTTTTTGTTGGTCTGTGTGTCTATCCGATTGCTAAAAATCCTTCTTCTCTGGAATAGGCAGAGACGTTAAACAGAACGAGAGGTTTGAGGAATTCATTGTGGCCTTAAAAGAATTACAAGGATAGTTTTCTAAATGTTTTGAGGACACTGCCAATCTTTCACTTGTTTTCTCGCTTTTTCCGAGGAATATTTTAAATTTGCACCCAGTGAATTGTACCCAACCAGAAATCAGTTAAATTTGCAACCAGTCTACTTGTAAACTATCTGCTCATTACTTCATACCACGGCCTCCGTGCGCCCGGAGTCCTCGCTCCCCCCTCCCTCGGCCGCATTCGGGTGTTACGGGCCCCGTGCGAGCTGCGTCGACGCCGCCGTGCGTATGACCAACGTGAACAAAATGTCCTGCTGCCGAAAGGACAGCAAGAGCGCCGCCAGTTGTCGACATAACGCTCTACGATATTCCCTCTTACACACTTTTATTACACCGGTTCTACTTGTTTATATCGTACTCTCCTTCTTTTATGATGCATATCTACATCTACATCTTCATGACCACTCTGAAATTCACAATTAAGTGCCTAGAAGAGGCACTTTCATATTATTTCTACACCGTTCCAATCTCGAACAGCACGCGGGAAGGAATAACACCTAAGTCTTTTCGTACGAGCTCTGATTTCTCTTATTTTATTATGATGATCATTTCTCATCGGAACATTTTCGCAATAGGGGAGAAATTTGGAGTTTGGAATTTCATGAAATTTCTCCAACTCGTGAGTCATACCCGTGTGTATGTCCCCTATTTCGTGATAATACAAAACGAGCTGCCCTTTTCTGGACTTTCCGATGTCCTCCGTCAATCCTATCTTGTAAAGATCCCATACCGCACAGCAACAGAAAAGCGTAGTGTAGTGAGTCTCTTTAGTAGACCTATTGCATCTTATGTCCTGGCAATAAAACGCAGTGCTTGGATTTCCTTCCACATAACATTATTTGTCGTTGCAACGAAAGTAATTCTTAACTCTTATCCATAGATCCTTAGTTAAATTGACAGCCGTTGCATTTGTGTAATTTATTGTGTAACCGAAATTTGACGGATTCCATTTATTACTCATGCAGATGACGCCATACTTTTCGTTATTTACAATCGATTTCCTCCTTTTGCATCATACTGATAATTCGGCTACATCATTTCTCTGATTACCTAACTAGACGATAAGTGATGGCACCATCTTCAGACAACCTAAGAAGATTGTTCAGATTGTTTATATACATTAGGAACAGCAAAGTGCCTATAACACTTCTTTGCAGGACGCCAGACGTTTCTGTTTTACTCTATGACCCTCCGTCAACTAATACTAAATTTGATCTTTCGGACAGGAACTCACGAATCCATTCACGCAACTGAGACGATACTTCATAGGCACGCAATTTGAATAGAAATCGCTTGTGAGAAACGGTACCAAAAGCCTTCTGGAAATCTAAACGTTATATAGAATTAATTTGAGGTACCCCGCCGATAGGACTCATCATTTCATGAGAATAAAGAGCTAATTGTGTTTCACAAGAACATTTTACTAAATCCATGCTGGGTATATGTCAATGATCTTTTTCTTGGAGGTAATTCATAATGTAATTATGTTCCAAAATCCTGCTGCAAATCGACCTCCGTGACCTCGATTTGTAATTCAGCGGATTGTCCTTTCTTCCTTTGTTGAGCATTGGTGTGACCTGTGCAACTTCCCAGCTTTTTGGTAGGGATTTTTCGCCGAGCGAGCAGTTATACATGATCGCTAAATATGGAGCTATTACATCAGCACACTCTGAAAGGAACGTAATTCGTATACAGTATGGACCGGAAGACTTGCCTTTATTAAATGATTTGAGTTTCATCTGTACATCGAGGTTTCTAGTCCTAAGTTAGTCATGCCGGCAGTAACTCTTGGTTCGAATTTCTGACTGTTTACTTCTTGTTTTTGGTTGAAGAAATTTCGGAAAACCGGATTTAGGTAACGTCCCTTCAGTGGCACTGTCTTCGGTAACATTACCATACATACTCTGTTAACATGAGAAACCATTATGCTTCGTCACCTTGAATTTTTGTTGTTGTTTTTTTTTGTTTTGTTACATTAGTTGTGACGTTACGTAAGATGTGATTAATACCCTGTTTTTAGAGTATATTACTTAGTACAGAATTTTATAATGATCGTGTACAACGTGTCAATTATTGAATTACATGAAATAAACATAAATTAGTTACAAAAAACGGCGTGGACACACTTTATTCAAGACGAACACGTCACTACAGATATTCGGATTTAGGTTATGACATATTCGATATGCCTGCCATCATCGGCGATACCGAAATTCTGCATGACCCGCCGACCTCCTGAATGGATTTTTTCAGCTCAGCAATGGTTTTGGGCTTATTGCTGTACACCTTGTCTTTAATGTAGCCCCACAAAAAGAAGTCGCATGTGTTCAGATCCGAAGAATATTGCTGCCAACCGAGGCCCATACCAGTGGGCTCTGGGTACCCCAGTACCCCAGAGCCAGAATGCGGTCCCCAAAGAGCTCCTCCAAGACATCAAACACTCTCTCCTTCGATGGGGCCAAGTTCCGTCTTGCATGAACAACATCTTGTTGAAATCAAGGTCACTTTGGATAATGGGATAGAATCATCTTCCAAAATCTTCACGTACCGTTCGGTAGTCACCGTGCCATCAAGGAATATCGCACTGATTGTTCCGCGACTGGACATTACACATCACTCATGGGGGTGAAGAGACTTCTCGATCGCTAAATACGGATCACCCCCCTAACCGCCCCCCCTCAAAATGCGCCAATTTTGTTTAATGACGAACCCATCCAAATGAAAGTTGGCTTCGTCGCTAAACCAAACCACAATAATTTCCATCATGTCCCGCAGCCAACAGTGTAGTTTGAACGTCCTAAAGCAAACCATTCAGAGGTTACGACGATTTTATTTAATATACGAGTTCAATAATCGTGACCCTCTACCTTCCACTTAGCAATAAAGACAATGGTCTACAGAATTATCAAGGACTATTGCTCCTACAAACATTAGTGTCAGCTATGCTGAGGAACAGATGAAACAGCTAAAATTTAACAAAGCGTCAGCAAGCGGTGGAGTCCCTATCAGATTCTATATCATATTTAAGTCTGTGTTACCCCATTTTAAGATCCCTCGAACAAAAAATGATACCCAGTGGTTGGAAGAAAGCACGGGACACACAAATGCACAAGAAACGTGTCAGAAATGAACCATAAAACTAACGTCCAATATCCTTGAGATCCATTTGTTGTATAATCTTGGAAAATATCCTTATCTCAATCGTGATCCGTTATCTACTCAGTGTCAAAACGTGGACCATGTGAAACCCAGTTTGTACTTTTTCCATCTAACTTCCTGAAAGGCATGAATCAAGACAGTCAGGTAGATGAATAGACCTATCCACGTCGTTGTGCATCACTGCTGGGAGATCCATCCCGAGGCTAGGCCGAGCAGTACGGAATGCAAGCTTCAGAATCAAGAGTAAAGTGGTCCTTACTGTTGTAACCGTAAGTACCATGAGGAAATGGAACAAGTTTCTTCAAATAAGACACATGGCACATATCGTCAATAATGTGACTGCCGTGGGGATATTTTCAAACCAGTGCCAGCGGTAAGAAAACAAACGAAATGTAGCCACCCTGTAACGAACGACTGGAGATGACCCTTATACCAAGGTAGCCGGAAATATCAAATGGTTCAAATGGCTCTGAGCACTATGGGACTAAACATCTGTGATCATCAGTCCCCTAGATCTTAGAACTACTTAAACCTAAGGACATCACACACATCCATGCCCGAGGCAGGATTCGAACCTGCGACCGTATCGGCCACGCGGTTCCAGACTGAAGCGCCTAGAACCGCACGGCCACACCGGCCGGCCCGGAAATATCCCTGGACAATCTGCGAAATTTTGTCGGTGCAGTTCTGGTTCAGCCTGTACACACGCAAAACGCCCTTTTCGTTAGAATGATAACGCATCTTATGCACATTACATGTACCATATGCTGATCCGCGGGATTAGATCATACTTTATTTTAAAGTATGCTTTGTCGAGTAGATATGATTTTCAAAATGCGTTTTTGGAATTCGGGTTTAATGTTTTCAGCTGCATTTTCTGAAGACCTCATCATCATCATCATCATCATTTAAGACCGATTATGCCTTTCAGCGTTCAGTCTGGAGCACAGCCCCCCTTATACAGTTCCTCCATGATCCCCTATTCAGTGCTAACATTGGTGCCTCTTCTGATGTTAAACCTATTACTTCAAAATCATTCTTAACCGAATCCAGGTACCTTCTCCTCGGTCTGCCCCGACTCCTCCTACCCTCTACTGCTGAATCCATGAGTCTCTTGGGTAACCTTGCTTCTCCCATGCGTGTAACATGACCCCACCATCTAAGCCTGTTCGCCCTGACTGCTATATCTATAGAGTTCATTCCCAGTTTTTCTTTGATTTCCTCATTGTGGACACCCTCCTGCCATTGTTCCCACCTACTAGTACCTGCAATCATCCTAGCTACTTTCATATCCGTAACCTCAACCTTGTTGATAAGGTAACCTGAATCCACCCAGCTTTCGCTCCCATACAACAAAGTTGGTCGAAAGATTGAACGGTGCACAGATAATTTAGTCTTGGTACTGACTTCCTTCTTGCAGAAGAGAGTAGATCGTAGCTGAGCGCTCACTGCATTAGCTTTGCTACACCTCGCTTCGAGTTCTTTCACTATGTTGCCATCCTGTGAGAATATGCATCCTAAGTACTTGAAACCGTCCACCTGTTCTAACTTTGTTCCTCCTATTTGGCACTCAATCCGTTTATATTTCTTTCCCACTGACATTACTTTCGTTTTGGAGATGGTAATCTTCATACCATAGTCCTTACATTTCTGATCTAGCTCTGAAATATTACTTTGCAAACTTTCAATCGAATCTGCCATCACAACTAAGTCATCCGCATATGCAAGACTGCTTATTTTCTGAAGACCTGTTCATAAAAAATGAAAAATTAATCTTACAGAAAATAAAAACGCTATTATCAATTCCAATTGTAAAACTTTAGGCATTACAGTTCTTGTTCGAACATCTTCAGTCCTCTTCATCAGGACACCACATAAAGCCCGGCCGGCCTGCCGCGCAAGTCACAGAGTTGCACCCAGGAAAGGTCGAGGAAGGATCCATCAGTTCCGGGGTGAAAATTTCCCTGGGTGTAGTTTGCGGGCCAACGTTTTCAAGACCGTTTGCCGTTCCAGTTGAAAGCACCCCTGTGCATGTGCAGCTGTAACTGACTGATATGCAAGATAATTCCCGTTTTAAAGATAAATCCTTTTAACGTTAATACTGTCCAGGACATCTACAGCGCTTCTCTCAGGTGCGAATTCCACACCTTCTATAAGTGCTACAATATTTTGATCAACATAAGTGTGTGAAAGATTTTTTCCGACAGTGAAACTGAATAAGTCAGGATCACGCTGTAACCGAGGTGATAATATCTATATAACGGTATGTGGCTGTCCGTATGCCGGCATATTTTAGGACTATCAGATAAAAATCATGTATCTTCAGTGTGCCAAAAACACTTAAATAATAATGAAAGTTTGTTTTGTTTTTGACTGTGTTGTTGAGAAATGTGAAATCAGAACCAAGTCATACGCAATACCTCTGGTCAAAAGTGTAATAGAAAAATATTACTGCATGCAATCATGAAAGCTAAGTTGCAGTCATGTTTTAGTAAGTAAATGAAAGTGTTTCATTAAAGCGTTTCTCTCTAAATATATAAACTGAAGTCCTCGCTTATTTCTGTACATCCGGGCTAGCCTGAAGAACTACCGTAAAGATTTTGATACGGCCTCAGAGCTCCCGAGATCGATATCTTACCGGTGCCGATACTGATAAAAGGAAAAAATCGACTAGATTCTCGATTCCTGGGATGGTTGAACTAACTGTTATACATGATTAAGTTTGTACGGAACTGTAAGCGCGCGAGTCCTATTCGTACTTGGCCACTTTTTTCTAAACGTTTGGCTATCTGGAGCTCTTACTTCAGTCACTTTCACATCTGGCCAAGCCGTGCATTCACCACAAATGTGGAAGAAATCGGTGATGACGAGTAGGTGCATACCACTTGTTAGTCAGCATGTGGTTCACAGGAAATTTCACTTGGTGCAGTTCGCCTACATCTGATGGGCGCGGACAGTGCAAGAACCCTTCACTAGTACTAAACCTTCAGAAACGTCTCAGTATAGCCTGTGGGTCCGCAGATGACGGTATAAGGGGTGCAGAGTATTTCCCACGAAAGTTTTGTAGTAATCAAGCCAGTCCGTCCTGGAGCTGACTTAGTGAGCCGCCGCATACGGATTCTTCCCACCTATTATAGAGACGCTCCCGTAGTTTTATGTCCCCTTACAGAGCAGTAGCAGCCCCGTCGAATTCTGAAAGTGCAATACTACTCTCTATGTATACGTAATGACTAGATCCAAAGGCATGCTGTCGATGATGGTGGACTATGGCGCACAGTCTACAACTCGTGCATTCAATCGGAATAGTTCGTGTAAGAGTGTACACCTTCGGTTATGCTAAAGTTATTCGTTTATTCATTAATATCTACGTTTCCTGGTATCGTAAAATTACTGAAAGATGGTATTTATGACCCATAGACGGCTCCTAATGTCTGAGAAGCAAAAGGCTACTTTTCTTAGCAAATACTTATTAATGACAATTACTTGTTTCGCGCCAGAACAAATGTACTTTCCCTACGTATCTGTTTGCTGACATCACGAGCAATTTCTCCATTGGCACCTCATCCCACTGCCTCTGATAGCGCCGGATGGCCAATCGCCTCTGTTAGACAGCGTGGGAATCTACCGCTCGCTCCTTACTCTTTACGTATTGCAGCGCTGGTACATTCACTTCACGTATGTGAAACATCGAAACTGGAAATGACGTAAAATGCCCTCTTATCTGCATATCGGGGGTGCCTTACACCAGGAACTGGCATCTCACAAAGTGACAGTGGTACACAGAGTGCCCTCCGCTACACACCATCAGGAGACCTGCTTGGTACTGGAGTCTGATGTACTCACAACATGGCCTCAGTGTGGACCAGTGCTGGCAGCTGGCTGCAGCGGTGCTTTAGTATGTGACAGCCGTGTCTATTGGCGGCGGATTAGACGCACGTAGAGGGCCCGGAGCGAGGGAGGTGACCCTGAACTTGTGCGGGGGATTCCGAGAAGCGCGATTTGGTGGTCTTTTGTGGCGGGGGCGCACAATGCGTAGTGCGGGGGAGGATGAGTGTCCACAATGGCGGCGGGGCGCGCTGCGGGGGCTGCGGATTCCGGGAAAAGTTTGCAGCTGCCGGGCGCCGACGGCGCCGTAGCCTACTTGACTGCCAGCCTGCGTGCGGCTGCGTGGGGGGTGCGGGGGCTGGCCGAGTAGCCTTCCTCTGGCAGCGTAGAGGCGGGCCAGACGGTTAATTCAGAGTATCAGATATCCCATTTACAGTTATTTTTATACCAGTTACTTTTAACAGTTATTTATACACTGAAGTGCCAAAGTCATGGGATAGCCATGTTGTTGTGGACTTCAGTCCTGAGACTGTTTTGATGCAGCTCTCCATGATACTCTATCCTGTGCAAGCTTCTTCATCTCCCAGTACCTACAGCAACCTACATCCTTCTCAATCTGTTTAGTGTATTCATTTCTTGGTCTCCCTCTACGATTTTTACCTTCCACTCTGCACTCCAACACTAAATTGGTGATCCCTGGATGCCTCAGAATATGCCCCACCAACCGATCCCTTCTCCTAGTCAAGTTGTGCCACAAATTTCTCTTCTCCCCAATTCTATTCAGTACCTCCTCATTAGTTATGTGATCTACCCATCTAATCTTAAGCATTCTTCTGTAGCACCACATTTCGAAAGCTTCTTTCTCTTCTTGTCTAAACTATTTATCATCCACATTTCACTTCCATACATGGCTGCACTCCATACAAATACTTTCACAAACAACTACCTGACACTTAAATCTGTACTCGATGTTAACAAATTTCTCTTCTTCAAAAAAGCTTCCCTTGGTATTGACAATCTACATTTTATATCCGTTCTACTTCGACCATCATCAGTTATTTTGCTCCCCAAAGAGCAAAACTCATTTACTACTTTAAGCCTCTCATTTCCTAATCTAATTCCCTCAGCATCACCCAATTTAATTACACTACATTCCATTATCCTCGTTTTGCTTTTGTTGATGTTCATCTTGTCTCCTCCTCTCAAGACACTGTCCATTCCGTTCAGCCGCTCTTCCAGGTCCTTTGCCGTCTCTGACAGAATTACAATGTCATCGGCGAACCTCAAAGTTTTTATGTCTTCTCCATGGATTTTAATAACTACTCCGAATTTTTCTTTTGTTTCCTTTACTGGGTGCTCCATATACAGATTGAATAACATCTGGGAGAGGCTGCAACCCTGTCTCACTCCCTTCCCAACCGTTGCTTCCCTTTCATGTCCCTCGACTCTTATAACTGCCATCTGGTTTCTGTACGAATTGTAAATAGCCTTTCGCTCCCTGTATTTTACCCCTGCCACCTTCAGAATTTGAAAGAGAGTATTCCAGTCAAAATTGTCAAAAGCTTTCTCTAAGTCTACAAATGCTAGAAATGTAGGTTTGCCTTTCCTTAATTTGTTTTCTAATATAAGTCGTAGGGTGAGTATTGCCTCACGTGTTCCAACATTTCTACGGAATCCAAACTGATCTTCCCTGCGATCGGCTTCTACCAGTTTTTCCACTCATCTGTAAAGAATTCGTGTTAGTATTTTGCAGCCGTGGCTTATTAAACTGACAGTTCGGTAATTTTCACATCTGTCAACACCTGCGATATGTACTTATAAAGATGGTGGCAGTATCACGTGCACAAGATATAAAAAGTCAGTGCATTGGAGGAGCTGTCATTTATACTCAGGTGATTCATGTGAAAAAGTTTCCGACGTGATTGAGGTTGCACGACTGGAATTAATAGACTTTGAACGCGAAATAGTTGTCGGAGCTACATGCATGAGACTTTCCATTTCGGAAATCATTGGGGAATTAAATTTTCCGAGATGCATAGTGTCAAGAGTGTGCCGAGACTACGAGATTTCAAGCATTACCTCTCACCAGGGATAAAGTAATAGTCGACGGCCTTCACTTAACCCTAAAGACTCACACTGGGGTGTTAAGAACCTCAACGAATTTTATTTTCGCCAGGTTGCCTTCCATTGAGAAGGCTGTTGCATGCAGCGACTGTTATGTTGACTTGTAAATAATAGATTTCAGCTATCAGTCGTCCTTTTTAAATTTTATTGGCGGATATAGATTTCAGCTAGAAACTAACCATTCTCAATGCACTGTCATTTTTGATCAATGCATGTAATGACTGTTGGTCGGGCTTCATCCACAGTTCATTGAATAGCATTCCTTTACAATTTGCAGCCACAAAACACAAAACTAAAGAGACCTAAGTTTTTAATGGAGTTATCACTGACAATGATAAAACCATATATCCAAGCAAAATTGGGAGTTCAAATGGTTCAAATGGCTCTGAGCACTATGCGACTTAACATCTGAGGTCATCAGTCCCCTAGAACTTGGAACTACTTAAACGTAACTAACCTAAGGACATCACACACATCCATGCCCGAGGCAGGATTCGAACCTGCGACCGTAGCGGTCACGCGGTTCCAAACTGTAGCGCCTAGAACCGCTCGGCCACCCCGGCCGGCCAATTGGGAGTTCCTACACTCAGGCGAAGTATCCGTAACTCAGTTTGTGAAATACAGGATATGCAAAATAATGAAGCAGTGATTCGCCCATAAGATGATGGACCAGCCCCAGAAATATAGACATACGAAGACTAGATGCATTTCCTGCAGAAGGTATACTTGTGACGAACATCGCCTCAAACTCTGCTACGAGTGCGAGAATTGAAAATGTAGGATAATTATTGTCCAGAATAAGCCACACTATCGTTTATAACCCCCCATGAACCATGGACCTTGCCGTTGGTGGGGAGGCTTGCGTGCCTCAGCGATACAGATTGCCGTACCGTAGGTGCAACCACAACGGAGGGGTATCTGTTGAGAGGCCAGACAAACGTGTGGTTCCTGAAGAGGGGCAGCAGCCTTTTCAGTAGTTGCAAGGGCAACAGTCTGGATGATTGACTGATCTGGCCTTGTAACAATAACCAAAACGGCCTTGCTGTGCTGGTACTGCGAACGGCTGAAAGCAAGGGGAAACTACAGCCGTAATTTTTCCCGAGGGCATGCAGCTTTACTGTATGATTACATGATGATGGCGTCCTCTTGGGTAAAATATTCCGGAGGTAAAATAGTCCCCCATTCAGATCTCCGGGCGGGGACTACTCAAGAGGATGTCGTTATCAGGAGAAAGAAAACGCGTTCTACGGATCGGAGCGTGGAATGTCAGATCCCTTAATCGGGCAGGTAGGTTAGAAAATTTAAAAAGGGAAATGGATAGGTTGAAGTTAGATATAGTGGGAATTAGTGAAGTTCGGTGGCAGGAGGAACAAGACTTCTGGTCAGGTGACTACAGGGTTATAAACACAAAATCAAATAGGGGTAATGCAGGAGTAGGTTTAATAATGAATAGGAAAATAGGAATGCGGGTAAGCTACTACAAACAGCATAGTGAACGCATTATTGTGGCCAAGATAGATACGAAGCCAACACCTACTACAGCAGTACAAGTTTATATGCCAACTAGCTCTGCAGATGACGAAGAAATTGAAGAAATGTATGATGAAATAAAAGAAATTATTCAGATTGTGAAGGGAGACGAAAATTTAATAGTCATGGGTGACTGGAATTCGAGTGTAGGAAAAGGGAGAGAAGGAAACATAGTAGGTGAATATGGATTGGGGGACAGAAATGAAAGAGGAAGCCGCCTGGTAGAATTTTGCACAGAGCACAACATAATCATAGCTAACACTTGGTTTAAGAATCATGAAAGAAGGTTGTATACATGGAAGAACCCTGGAGATACTAAAAGGTATCAGATAGATTATATAATGGTAAGACAGAGATTTAGGAACCAGGTTTTAAATTGTAAGACATTTCCAGGGGCAGATGTGGACTCTGACCACAATCTATTGGTTATGACCTGTAGATTAAAACTGAAGAAACTGCAAAAAAGGTGGGAATTTAAGGAGATGGGACCTGGATAAACTAAAAGAACCAGAGGTTGTACAGAGATTCAGGGAGAGCATAAGGGAGCAATTGACAGGAATGGGGGAAATAAATACAGTAGAAGAAGAATGGGTAGCTTTGAGGGATGAAGTAGTGAAGGCAGCAGAGGATCAAGTAGGTAAAAAGACGAGGGCTAGTAGAAATCCTTGGGTAACAGAAGAAATATTGAATTTGATTGATGCAAGGAGAAAATATAAAAATGCAGTAAGTGAAACTGGCAAAAAGGAATACAAATGTCTCAAAAATGAGATCGACAGGAAGTGCAAAATGGCTAAGCAGGGATGGCTAGAGGACAAATGTAAGGATGTAGAGGCCTATCTCACTAGGGGTAAGATAGATACCGCCTACAGGAAAATTAAAGAGACCTTTGGAGCAAGGAGAAACACTTGTATGAATATCAAGAGCTCAGATGGAAACCCAGTTCTAAGCAAAGAAGGGAAAGCAGAAAGGTGGAAGGAGTATATAGAGGGTCTATACAAGGGCGATGTACTTGAGGACAATATTATGGAAATGGAAGAGGATGTAGATGAAGATGAAATGGGAGATACGATACTGCGTGAAGAGTTTGACAGAGCACTGAAAGACCTGAGTCGAAACAAGGCCCCCGGAGTAGACAATATTCCATTGGAACTACTGACGGCCGTGGGAGAGCCAGTCCTGACAAAACTCTACCATCTGGTGAGCAAGATGTATGAAACAGGCGAAATACCCTCAGACTTCAAGAAGAAGCAGGTGTTGACAGATGTGAAAATTACCGAACTATCAGCTTAATAAGTCACAGCTGCAAAATACTAACACGAATTCTTTACAGACGAATGGAAAAACTAGTAGAAGCCAACCTCGGGGAAGATCAGTTTGGATTCCGTAGAAACACTGGAACACGTGAGGCAATACTGACCTTACGACTTATCTTAGAAGAAAGATTAAGGAAAGCAAACCTACGTTTCTAGCATTTGTAGACTTAGAGAAAGCTTTTGACAATGTTGACTGGAATACTCTCTTTCAAATTCTAAAGGTGGCAGGGGTAAAATACAGGTAGCGAAAGGCTATTTACAATTTGTACAGAAACCAGATGGCAGTTATAAGAGTCGAGGGACATGAAAGGGAAGCAGTTGTTGGGAAGGGAGTAAGACAAGGTTGTAGCCTCTCCTCGATGTTGTTCAATCTGTATATTGAGCAAGCAGTAAAGAAAACAAAAGAAAAATTCGGAGTAGGTATTAAAATTCATGGAGAAGAAATAAAAACTTTGAGGTTCGCCGATGACATTGTAATTCTGTCAGAGACAGCAAAGGACATGGAAGAGCAGTTGAATGGAATGGACAGTGCCTTGAAAGGAGGATATAAGATGAACATCAACAAAAGCAAAACAAGGATAATGGAATGTAGTCTAATTAAGTCGGGTGATGCTGAGGGAATTAGATTAGGAAATGAGGCACTTAAAGTAGTAAAGGAGTTTTGCTATTTGGGGAGCAAAATAACTGATGATGGTGGAAGTAGAGAGGATATAAAATGTAGGCTGGCAATGGCAAGGAAATCGTTTCTGAAGAAGAGAAATTTGTTAACATCCAGTATTGATTTAAGTGTCAGGAAGTCATTTCTGAAAGTATTCGTATGGAGTGTAGCCATGTATGGAAGTGAAACATGGACGATAAATAGTTTGGACAAGAAGAGAATAGAAGCTTTCGAAATGTGGTGCTACAGAAGAATGCTGAAGATTAGATGGGTAGATCACATAACTAATGAGGAAGTATTGAATAGGATTGGGGAGAAGAGAAGTTTGTGGCACAACTTGACCAGAAGAAGGGATCGGTTGGTAGGACATGTTCTGAGGCATCAAGGGATCACCAATTTAGTATTGGAGGGCAGCGTGGAGGGTAAAAATCGTAGAGGGAGACCAAGAGATGAATACACTAAGCAGATTCAGAAGGATGTAGGTTGCAGTAGGTACTGGGAGATGAAAAAGCTTGCACAGGATAGAGTAGCATGGAGAGCTGCATCAAACCAGTCTCAGGACTGAAGACCACAACAACAACAACATCGTTTATAACTTTGAATTTTGTGTTTTTTATGTAAATATACTTTTATTACATACTTTTATAAATGTATTAATGTCCTAAATCAATTACAAAAAATATTGTGCAAAATAGTACGCTAAAGGGTTTATTATACGTATAATAATACATAGAGTATTACTTATAATCTAATAATTTTATACGCACACATCAACAATAACCTACAGACAATTAATAAGTAGATGGATAAAGTTATATGTACTTATATGACAACATACCGTTAAAATTAAAAGTGGGGTGTTTAACACCCCGGAGTGTCTGCTGTGTTAGCATTTACTAAGTGTGTCTCACTAGGGTTAACTACCGAGAACAGCGGCGTTTGCGTAGAGTTATCAGTGCTAACAGACAAGCAACACTACGTCAAACAACTGCAGAAATCAATGTGAGACGTACGGCGTACGTATCCGCTAGGACAGTGCGGCCAAATTTGGCGTTAATGAGCTACGGCAGCTGACGAGCCGATGCGAGAGCCTGCAGCGCCTCTCATGCCATATCGGCTGGACCCTAGACGACTGGAAAACCTTGGCCTGCTCAGATGACTACCGATTTCTTTTGACAAGAACTGATGGTATAGATCGAGTGTTGCACAGACCCCAAGAAGTCATGGACGAAGGTTCTCAAGAAGGCTCTGTGCAATCCGTTGCTGTCGAGGAGACTTTAAATACTAATCTCTCCTTCCCCCGCTCTCGTCCACTGTGCAAGTTGGTATGGTCTGTGCTGCATAGAATGGGCTGGGTCCCTTGGTCCAAGTGAAGCTGTCATTGACTGTAAATGGTTATGTTCGCCTACTTGGAGAGCATTTGCATTCATTCATGGAACTCACGTTCCCAAACGCCGATGTCATGTCACGAGAGCACAATTGTTGGCAATTGGTTTGAAGAATACTCTGGACAATTCGAACGAATGATTTGGTCACCCTGATCACCCGACATGAATACCACTGAACATTTGTGATACATAACCGAGATATCAGTTTGTGCATAAAATGGCTGCGCTTGCAACACTTTCGCAGTTATGGACGACGAGGCTCAGCATGGCTCAGCATTTCTGCAGGGGACTCCCAGCGACTTGTTGCTGAACTGCGCCGGGAAAAAGGGACGCCCGACACGATATTAGAACGTATCCCACAGCTTTTTCCACCTCAGTGTAACTGTCTGGATGGGTTAAACTGTGACGTTACGGTATCAGTGATTTCTGTGAATGCTACTTAAGTTTCTCAGCTGCAATTTATCGCAATTAAGGAATTCACGACTTGTATCTTTCCGCTCTCTACCTTTGCTATTTCTCTGACTTCTGAGATTTCTGCACTCACGTGATCTCTTCGACTTCTTATATTTCTGCGATTTATCACCGTATACCTGACTTACACTTGGCCACAGCGAAAATTCTATCTAACAAAACGGCCAGTAATAAGTATATTTTACATTTGTACTTCCTTTGGTTTTAATTTTGTATTAATGAAACAAGTGCGAAAATATTAGCAGTGTGATGTTGTGAATCATAACATAAGGCGCTTCAGTCTGGAACCGCGCGACCGCTACGGTCGCAGGTGCGAATCCTGCCTATGGCATGGATGTATGTGATGTCCTAAGGTTAGTTAGGTTTAAGTAGTTCTTAGTTCTAGGAGACTGATCACCTCCGATGTTACGTCCCATAGTGAGATTTGAGTTTGCGATGAAGTTCTTGACTCATTATCACGAAGAAGGTGACAGCTTCTTGAGTCAGATCGTAACTGGAGACAAAATATGGGTTTCGCATATGACGCGTGAACCGAAGCAACAGAGCATGGAATGGAGACACAGACACTCGCCTGTAAGGGTGAAGGCCAAACAGACTCTGTCCCAGCACAAATTCGTGGCGTCGGTGTTTTGGGATAGGCATGGTGCTTTGTTGGTCGACTTCATGCAACGAGAAACCACTATCTATGCGGAAACATACTGCCAAACCCTGAGAAAGCTACGCAAAGCGATTCAAAACAAAAGACGCGGCATGCTGACAAAGGGAATTGTTCTTCTCCATGAGAATGCAAGACCTCACACTGCAGGTCAGACGCGTGATTTATTGGATAGATTTGGCGCGGAAGTTTTAGACCACCCACCCTACAGTCCTAATGTTGCGCTGAACGATTACCATCTGTTCCTCCGCCTCAAACAACGCCTCAGTGACAACCGTTACAATGATGACGACGACGTGAAAACGGCAGTGAACTCGTGGTTATCAGAGCAGGTGGCAAGTTTTTATGAAGAGGGTATTTTAAAATTGGTTGAGAGGTATGATACGTGTTTCAACAAACTTGGCAACTATGTCGAAAAATAGAGGCAAGTATGTACTTTCTGAAAATAATTTTTTTTAAATAACCTTTCTTTGTGTACTTATGTTCAAATGCACCTTACTTAAAAAACACGCCTCGCACATCCATAGCGCAGTGTGTGATAAAAGGTTCTTAGAAGTATGAAATTCAACTGACAGATGGCACACAGCATTGAACGTTAAATACTACTCTTATTTGCTGCTTGTGACTTCTAGTTGCGACGTGTCACTGGAATCGCAGTCATACTCGATAGCATGTCACAACGTTCACATGAAGAAGTAAGAACTTCGACCAACATACGGCACATAACGTCGAATGTTAACTGCTCCTTTAGAAGTTGATTGCGATTTGTAGTTGCGACTTGTCACTGGAATCGCAATCAGACTCGATAGTGAGACACGAAAGTCACAGAAAGAAGTATTGAATGTTAAATGCTACTTGCGGCTTCTGGTTGTGAACGTAGCCACATTCTGTAAAATTGTTATTATGATAACTATGACTTTTTAGTCACTGTGATTTGTAACAGATAGCGATTTCTTGCCCACTCCTACCACCGAATCCCCCAGACAGGAGTATAGTTAACTCTTGAGTACCTGCGAAGCGAGAACTGGTGGATTACCCTCAGCTTGGGAACAAGCTACCTCGGACTTGAATAATTTGTATTTGTTAAGGGCGAAACTTAAACTTTTGTTGCTTAATCTCTAGGCAGTGTTTAACTCCGGTTTCTTAACGTAGGCAGCTACAAGTGCCGCATTTGTCGGTACCTTGCTCTTCGAATCGTCGCTGAGCCTGAAGGTGACGTCACAGAGCGCCACAGTTTTGCGTCATCACTGAGGAAGGCTATAGGTACATTTTGGCCAAATTTCAAGCTTCTGTGTCGCAACTGGAGAAAATGAGGGGGTTTCAAAAAATACCCTTTAATTTTCCTGTGCAGTGTATTTCGTAGGTCGCTGAGCAGCAAAGATTACCGACCGATTGAGGAAAAAGTAGTCGGCATTTTTAAGAAGGGTCGTCGAACTGATGGACGTAATTATAGGTGTATATCGCTGATGTCAGGCCTGTGTAGAATTCTGTATGACGTTTCTGGAGAACGAAAATCTTCTCTACGGCAATCAACATGTATTATGTGAACACAGACCATGCAATTAACAGTTCATCCAGGAAATCCAGAGCTTCCAAGTTGACGTCGTGTATCTTGACTTCAGGAAGACATTTGATGCAGCTATGCATTCTTGTGTTGTGTTAACCCCTGTATGTATCGTAGGTATTAAAAATTTATACTTAACACTAATAAGTTCTTTTGCAGTTCAGTTTCTGTTGTTACATCTTTACCTACTATTTTTGGAATAAACAGAATTGTTTGATTGTATTACAACGAGGAACACAAAACAAATGACTCTGTATGTCCATCTTTTTAGAGATCGTCGCGGTACTCAGCTGTTAGATAGAGGATGTCAAATTAAATACCTTTCAGTCGTCAAATTTCCAACCTTATTTTATTTGGCAACCAGTTTCAGCGTTCCACTACGGCATCCTCGGGCCCCTGACCGACGTGTAGGAAGTATCTACCTTGGTTGTGATCAAAACAGGGGCCAGTAATACTGGTATTATCAGATATTTGCAACAGTTATCACTTCAACCATCGCCTGTCGAAAGTTCAGGGAGGCTTCAGCTTGCCAGGTACAGTTTGGAAGAGTCATACTACCAAAACTGAAGCCAGAGACAGGTATTTTTGTGACATTATTCTGACTGCATTGTCCGAAAATTATTTCGGGCGTATAATTAGAGAACCAACTCGTGAAGGTAGCGTCTTAGACCTCATAGCAACAAACAGACCTGAATCTAATGGGTCAGTTAATGTAGAGGAAGGCGTCAGTGTTCATAAGGCTGTGATAGCAACTATGACTGCGGTTGTTACAATGAATGTT
Source organism: Schistocerca piceifrons (assembly GCF_021461385.2). Lineage (NCBI taxonomy): Eukaryota > Metazoa > Arthropoda > Insecta > Orthoptera > Acrididae > Schistocerca > Schistocerca piceifrons. The sequence continues at coordinate 316,632,789 of NC_060143.1, read as the reverse complement.
AAGAGAGGCAGGGAATTCAATGCTGAAGACGAAGATGGGCAGCACAAATTAGAAGGAAACCAAAAGCATCGTTCAATAAGTCTTAGATAAGAATGTTCCGAACAAGATCTTAAGCGATGGGAAAGATTCACCCCCCTTTAATAGCCGTATTAGAAACCTTCTCCGTAAACAAGAAGCGAAAAGGAGCATACGAGCATAAGGAGAGCCATGAGACTGGTGCACACTGACTTCACAAAAAAAAAAAAAAAAAAAAAAAAAAATCAGCCGATCTGAGTCAAACTGCTAAGCGATCTTGATCTTATATACAGTCAGTAAGGGTTTCGAAAGCGTCTGTTCATTCACTCAGTGACCATACTGGCACCCAGACGGAAGATATCACAGAGAACGCCGAAACAGTGCATTAGGTCTTCCGGAATTGTTTCACCTTGAAAGATTTCATACGATCTCCGCTTTCAGTCACAGTACAAGCGTCGAGACGGTACAGATCGCGAAATGGAAAAGCAATTACAATCCCTTGGTAGTGGAAAGGCATCAAGACCAGTTGAGATACCTGTCTGATTCTAAAGATATTATGCGACAGAACTTGCTCCTCTTCTAGCAGTAATTTTTCGTAGTTCACTTGAGCAACGAAGGGTAGTTAGTGACTGGAAAAATGCTCTGGTCATTTCCGTTTTCAAGAGGTTCGTAGGACAGATGCATATAATTATACGCTTATGTAGTTAACATCAATCTGTTGTAGAATTATGGAACATGTTTTGTGCTCAAGAGTTATCAGATTTCAATCTCCTCTACAAAAATCAACATGGATTCTGCAAACAGAGATTTTGTGAAATTCAGCTCGCTTTGTTCCTCCATGAGATCCATAGCGCTGTAGAGAACGGCACACTTATGGATCCCACGTTCCTTGACTCAAGGCATTTGACACAGTCCCACACTGCCGTGCTTACGGAGCTTACGGAGTATCGGACGAGATTTGCGACGTGATACAAGATTTCCTTGGAGATAGAACTCAAAACGCTCTTAATGGAATAAAATCCTCAGATGTAACGGTGATATCCAGAGTGCCTCAGGGAAGTGCGATAGGACTGTTACAGTTTACAATGTATATAAACGATCTAGTAGAAAGCGTTGGAAGCTAGGACTGATATGATTAAAGTTTCCTTGAGACATATGAGTCTCAAATTTACCTACGATACTGTTAGAAGCTGAAGAAATGAATTAAAATTTATGCCCCAGCTACAACTTGAACTGGCGACTCTCTGTTTACTAAGCAGGTGTCCTAGCGATTACAGCACCACACCAGTATAGTTAACACAAGTGCATGGTCTATCCTAGTCGAATGTCATCCCTCACACAAACTTCAGTTGATCAGCTTATTTTCCCCTTCTTAAATCACTGTTGCTGAGGCTCTTCAGAATTGGAATAGCACCCTAGCTTTGGATGTAATGGAGAAATCGTGCCTGTAACTCAGGCATTGGCGATAGATAGATCTGATATAATTAAATTTTCCTTGAAACACATGAATCTCAAATTCATCCAAATTAATGTTACAAGCTGAAGAAATAAATTGAAATTTGAGCCACAGCTGGGACCTGAGCCCACGCCTCCTCATTTACTAGGCAGCAGTACCGGTGTTATGGCTGCATGGACTACCCTAATCCAACACTCCCCCCCCCCCCCCCCCCCAATACAAACTTCAGTTCAAGTGTGTGTTAGGTATAGGTGGGATTTCCCCATCATTATGTCCAAAACTGTAGTGCTGTTCCAATACCAGAGAGCCTTGGCGGTAGTGATAATTTAAGAATGAGGAAATAAACGGAAGACACATATTGAAGTTTGTGTTAGGGAGGGCATTGGACTAGACTAGTCCATAAAGGGGTGTTCTGAACGCTGCTGTCGTGGTGTAATGGGTAGCCCAATTACCTGTTAAAGATGGAGACCCAGGTTCAAGTCCTGGCTGTGGTAAAAAATTTCATTTCATTTCTTCAGCTTCTAACATTAACAAGATTATTCACAGATGTTGCGGTTGTCCATAAGAAATCAGAAACGCCAGAAGACAGCATCGATTTGCAGAATGAATTACAGAGGACTGAAATAGTGCAGACTCTGCCAATTGACCCTGAACTTAAATTAGTGTAACGTATTGCACATTACTAGGAAAAGAAATCCACTGCTGTACAACTACAATATTGATGACAAACTGAAGGAAACAGTATCCACCGTAAAATATCACCCAGAGTGACAGTAAGTGGAACGACCACATAAAACAAACAGGAGGAAAAGCAGATGCCAGACAGAGATTTATAGGAAAATGTGGCTTACCAGGCGCTTATTCGACGGTTTCTTGCGTATTGTTCATCAGTCTGGGACACTTACCAAGTATGATTGATAGAAGACGTACAGAAAATCCAATGAAGAGCGACCTGTTTCGACACGGGGCTGTTTAGTGAGTGCCAGATCTTTAGATAGATGTTCAACAAACTCCAGTGGCAAACACTATAAGAGAGCCGTTATGCATCACATAGAGGTTTACTATTGAAATTTCGTGAGCGTACTTTACTTGAAGAGTCTGAAAACATATTACTTCCTCCCTTATACATATCGCGGAATGACCATGATGAGAAAATTGGAGAAATTAGGCCCAATACAGAGGCTTACCGACAATCATGATTCTTTCTGTCCGTCATTTGCAACTGGAACAGGAAGCGGAGCAGGTAAGAGGCTTGCAGAGTTCTCATGTAGAAGTAAATCTGCTGTCGACTAGTAGTTGTCCACGAATGATATGTGTATAATCAGATTACTGCTACGTCACGATTTTCTTTAAAATATATTTTGCACGACACGTTTCGGGAAATACACTCATCAAAAAAAGTGTTGCATCACCCCAGTTCCCAGGAATCCTGAAGATGGACGTTGACTGTGGATATTGTATCACAGACACAGTCCCTTTGACTGTTCGGAATGTCGCTACACCCTCCCAAAGATGTAAACAACCATGCATCAGCAGCGCCTATTAAACGGAGGGGGTACAACAGCTGATCAGTTCCAGTCATTCCACCAGGAAGGAGGCACACGGCTCGTGTTGTCTGCAGTTCAACCATGCCTCGACGGTCAATACCGCGGTTCGATCGCGTCCGCATTGTTACTTTGTGCCAGGAAGGACTCTCAACAAGGGAAGTGTCCAGGCCCCTCGGAGTGAACCAAAGCGATGTTGTTCGGACATGGAGGAGATACAGAGAGACAGGAACTGTGGATGCCATGCCTCCCTCAGACTGCCCAAGGGTTACTACTACAAGGGATGACTGCTACCCATGGATTATGGCTCGGAGGAACCCTGACAGCAATGCCACCATGTTGAATAATGCTTTTCGTGCAGCCACAGGACGCCGTGTTACGACTCAAACTGTGCGCAGTAGGCTGCATGATGCGCAACTTTATTCACGACGTCCATGCCGAGGTCCATCTTTGCAATCACGACACCATGCTGGGCAGTACAGATGGGCCCAACAACATGCCGAATGGATCGCTCAGGATTGGTATCACATTCTCTTCACCGATGAGTGTCGCATATGCCTTCAACCAGACAATCGTCGGAGACGTGTTTGGAGGCAACCTGGTCAGGCTGAACGCCTTAAGCATACTGTCCAGCGAGTGCAGCAAGGTGGAGTTTCTCTGATGTTTTGGGGTGGCATTATGTGGGGCCTACGTACGCCGCTGGTGGTCATGGAAGGCTCCGCAACTGCTGTACGATATATGAATGCCATCTTCAAACCGATAGTGCAACCATATCGGCAGCATATTGGCGAGGCATTCGCCTTCACGGACGACAATTCGCGTTCCCATCGTGCACGTCTTGTGAATGACTTCCTTCAGGATAACGATATCGTTCAACTACAGTGCCCAGTATGTTCCTTTCGAACATGCCTAGGATAGATTGAAAAGGGCTGTTTATGGACGACGTAACCCAGCAACCACTCTGAGGGATCTCCGCCGAATCGCCGTTGAGGAGTGGGACGATCTGGACCAAAAGTGCCTTGATGAATTTGTGGATAGTATTCCACGACGAATACAGGCATGCATCAGTGCAAGAGGACGTGCTACTGGGTATTAGAGGTACCGATGTGTACAGCAATCTGAACCACCATCTGTGAAGGTCTCTCTGTAACTTGCAATGTGTGGGTTTCATGAGCAACAAAAAGCGCGGAAATGATGTTTATGTTGACCTCTATTACAATTTTCTGTACAGGTTCCGGTACTCTCGGAACCGGGGTGATGCAAAACTTCTTTTGATGTGTGTAATTCCCATATTCAAGAGCCTTTTTAGTGTGCTATGCTGTTTATTCACGGTGCTTCCATGTGTGAGGCGCTGCCTTGTTCGAAAAAACTGTTTATAAAATCTTAGGCAAATTACTATGGGAAAGTTGTCTATTTATATCGATAAAACTGTTGTATAGGAATGAAAAGCAAATGTTGTAATATAACTGCATAACGAAATCTTGTAACAAGTAGATGGTTGTGTGTTCAATATGACCAGATGCCATGATATCTCAGAATGTGTCCTATAAACCGATCCCTTCTTTAATCAAGTTGCACCACAAATTACTTTTCTCTCCAGTTCTATTCACTACATCCTCATTAATTACGCGATCTACGGATACAATCTTCAGCATGATTCTGTAGCATCACAGTTCGGGCGTGTCAGAAAGAAGACATCATTTTGGTCCTGCAGAAATTATGAATTAAGACAAAAAGTATCTTTGGTCTATTCTTTTCTTGTGTAAACTGTTTATCGCCCTTCTTTCACTGCCATACATCTCTACAGTCCAGGGAAATACCTTTAGAAAATACACTGAAGAGCTAAGGAAACTGGTACACCTGCCCCCGCGAGCAGGCAGAAGACTCGACACTGCATGGACTAATGTCTGAAGTAGTGCTGGAGGTAATTGACACCATGAATCCTGCAGGACTGTCCATAAATCCCAGATATGCTCAGTACTGTTCATGTCTGGGGAGTTTGGCGGCCAGCGGAAGTGTTTAAACTCAGAAGGATGTTCCTGGACCCATTCTGTAGCAATTCTGGACGTGTGGGGTGTCGCATTGCCCTCCTCGAGTTGCCCAAGTCCGTCGGAATACACAATGGACATGAATAGATGCTGCTGAAAAGACAGGATGTTTACGCATGTGCCACCTGTCAGGGTCGTATCTAGATGTATCAGGGGCCCGTATCACTCCAGCTGCACACATACCACATCATTACTGACCCTCCACCAGCCTGAACAGTTCCCTGCTAGCATGCAGGGTCCATAGATCCATGAGGTTCTCTCCATATCCGTACACGTCCATCCGCTCGATACAGTTTGAAACGAGACTCGTCCTACCAGGCAACATGTTTCCAGTCATCAACAGTCCAATGTCGGTGTTGATGGGCCCAGGTGAGGCATGGAGCTTTGCGTCGTGCCGTCATCAAGGGTACACGAGTGGGTCTTCGGCTCCGAAAGCCCATATCGATGATGTCTCGTTGAATGGTTCACACGCTGGCACTTGCTGATGGCCGAGCATTGAAATCTGCAGCAATCTGAGGAAGGGTTGCACTTTGGTCACGCTGAACGATTCTCCTCAGTCGTCTTTGGTCCCGTTCTTGCAGGATCTTTTTCCTATCGCAGCGATGACGGAGATTTTGTGTTTTACAGGATTCCTGATATTCACGGTACACTCGTGAAATGGTCGTACGGGAAAATCCCCACTGCACCGCTACCTCGGAGTTACCGTGTCCCATTGCTCATGCGCCGACTGTAATACCACCACGTTCAAACTCACTTAAATCTTGATAACTTGCCACTATAGCAGCAGTAACCGATCAACTGTGCCAGACAGTTCTTGTTTTATACAGGCGTTGCCGACTGCAGCGCTGTATTCTGTCTGTTTACATTTCTTCGTATTTGAATACGCATGCCTATACCAGTTTCTTTGGCGCTTCAGTGTATTTGGTAACACTTAAATCTATTTTCGATATTAACAAATTTCTCTTTGAGAAAAACTCTTTTCTAACTATTGCCAGTCTACATTTTATATCTTCTCTACTCCGGCCATCATTAGTTAGTTTGCTGCCTAGATATCAAACCTCATCCACATCTTTAGGTGCCTCATTTCCTAATGAATTCTGTCGGCATCACTTAATTTACTTCGACTACATTCCATTATCCTTACACCCTCCTTTCAAGTCACTTCAGCTGCTCTTCCAAGTTCTTTGCTGTCTGTGACAGAATTACAATGTCATCAGCAAACGTCAAAGCTTTTATTTCTTCTCCCTGAACTTTGATTCCTTCTCCAGATTCTTTTATTTTATTCTACTGATTGCTCAGCGTACAGATTAAATAACATTGGGTATAGGCTACAACCTCGTGTCACTCCCTTCTCAAATACTGATTCCGTTTCATGCCTCAAGACTCCCACTGTCAAAATAAATAAGTAAACAGATCAGAATACATAAAGGGATGGATGAGGATGTAGTTGATACACAACATAATAGAATTTATAAAGGGAAACCAGCAGTGAGAATAACGGAAAACATGCCGATGTTTGGAACAGCATTTTATGTAAACAAAAAAATCGTAGATAGTGTAACACAATTTAAATCGAATTCAGAAAGGATATCCATGTTAACAATGAAGTGCAAGAATAAAAGTTACGCCCTCATAAACTGCCATGCACCTATAAATACTGACACCAAAAGAAATCCGGAGAAAGTAAATAAATTCTGGGATCTTTTAGAATCTGAAATTTCTGTCATACCTAAAAAGAACGTTAAAATACTTCTCGGTGACTTCAATGCGCAAATTGGGAGGGAAAAGAAATTTAGAACTATTGTAGGTGAATATCCAGCACACCCAAGAACAAGCAGAAATGGTGAAAGACTGATCAACATGTGTAAAATGTTCCAGTTAAAACTCATGTCCATACATCTATCTAAGATTAAATTAAAATTTCTCCCATCTAAACCAAAAAAGGCGACCAAGAAACTGATCAGATACAACACCACTACAGCTAATATTACAAAAGAAAATATAGAAAAATTTAGAGAAGAAATTGAGACAAGTAAAAAAGGTGATTGTCGTGAACTCCAGATGAAAATAACTCAAGCAGCAGAGAAAACTTTAGGACTAGCCAAGAATAAAAAGAAGACATGGTGGAATGAGGAGTGTGAAGAAGCACTAATACAAAGAGCTCAAAAATGGAGAAAATGGAGATGTTCGAAAAAAGAGGAAGACCTTGAACAATTCAGACAACAAATAAAAGAAACATCAAAAATAATCCGGAAAATCAAAAGGAACTTGGAAAATTGTCAGCTTATTGAAATAGAAGAAAATTTCACCAAAAATAATTCTAGAAATTTTTACCAAAGCTTTAAACACATACTTAAAGGATATCAGGCACCAACTATTTTTTTCAAAGACGAAAATGACAAAATATGAACAAATAATAAAGAAAATTGCGAAATTTTAGCATTTTTTTGAAAAGTTGTTAAGCTGTCCAGTTCCAACAGATAAATTAGAATTTCCAGTGACACCTCAAACCTAGAGGAAGATTTCTCGCCAACAGAGCTAGAAATTCATGAAGCCATCAAAACATTCAAAAACAATAAAGCAAGTGGTGAAGACTCCATTACAGCAGAATTATTGAAGTGGTCAGAACCAAAAATGATAAAGGATGTACAGCTGCTTTTGAGAACATTTGGAAAACTGAAAAGATTCCAGTTGAATGGAAAACAGCATTAATCCACCCACTACATAAAAGGGAGACAAACAAAATATCAGGAATTAGAGAGGAGTGTCACTTCTGCGAGTGACATACAAAATATTATTAAAAATTCTCCTCAACAGAGTGGTAGATACTTTAAACAAACAACTAGGAGAATATCAGGGTGATTTTCGAAAGAGAAGATCCTGTGCAGAACAAATTTTTAACTTAGTCAATAATTCGCCATAGAATGTTAACCAGCAAACCAATACTAGTGTCATTTATAGATTTCAAGAAAGCATTTGATTGTATAGACAGAGAAACGATAGATAAGGTCATTACAGACTTTGGTGTTAAATCAAAACTAGCAAACATAATTCGTGAAACACGAAAAGGTACAGTATCTAAAGTCAAATTTTTGGGAGAAGTATCTCAGCCTTTTGAAATAAAAACTGGTGTTAGACAAGGTGATGGTTTATCACCTTTACTGTTTAACTGTGTTCTAGAAAAAATTGTAAGGATCTGGTATTCGGAGCTAAAAAAATCACAAAATTGAACCAATAACTCTGGGATGGAAAACAAATGGAATTAAGGTAAACTGCTTGGCTTTTGCGGATTATTTCGCAATACTTTAAGAAAACCTGACAGGAGCAGTTACTCAAATAAACATTCTGGAAAAATTAGCAAACAGAACTGGTCTCAAAATTTCAGCTGAAGAAACAAAATTCATGACAAATACAAAAAATGCACCAAAATGCATAGAAATACAGAAAGGTAAAATAGAGTGAGTAAATAAATTTAAATATCTTTGAGAAACTATACAACAGAATGGACTAGAAAAATCTGCAATAGATGTAAGAATTAACAAAAAGGAAAGAGCATATGGTTTAATCAAAAATATTTACAACAAGAAATGTATATCTAGAAAAACAAAACTAAAACACTACACCACAGTGGTATGACCAGAATGTTTATATGGATCTGAATGCCTAACGATGAACTATGAGATGGACAAACTAGAGGTACTGGAAAGAAGGATTATTAGAAAAATAATGGGTGCAATGGAAACTGCAGATGGTTGGAAAATAAGAAGTAATGAGGAGATCTATAAAAATATAGAGAAAATATCTGAAGTAATGGCCAAACGAAGATTAACCTTTTTTGGACATCTCTACGGAATGGATGGAAACAGACTAACAAAACAAATACTCCTATATTTCTGGAAGAAGAAATCGACAGTAGCATGGATTACAGAAGCAAGAGAAGATCCTGAAAGAAACAACATCAAAGAATCAGAAATAGCAGAAAGAAACCGTTTTAAAAACAAAATACTAAATTTGGAAGGCTTTCAAAGCAGAAGAAATAAAAAATCGGGAACATGGACAGAAGAGAGGAAGAGACTTCATGGGGAAAAAATGAGGGAATACTGGAAAAATAGGAAACAACAACAAAGGAAGAAGAGGAACTGAAGTTGTTAACATGATCCTAGTTGGTCAATACGATTGTAAAAAAAAAAGAAAAAAAGAAAAAAAAGGAAAAGATACCACGAGTGATTCAGTACACTGTAGTTAAATCTGTATTCAGTAGATATCCAAAAGGAAGCGAGTGACGAACAGCCTTTGGTTAAGAAATAATTCTACATTTGCATTGTCTGCGATATAGACTTCAGATTGTGATAAATGACTATCAATAAAACATACTCCGATGTTAGATACGACTTAAATTTAGACAAGCGTTTTCCTTTGAGAAATTTAGAGCGACATGCGCTGCACCCTTTGGTGAGAGTGAACTAATTCGACTAATGATCCCTCTGTCACTAAGACGTTAAGCCCCGGTTAAAAAATGTTTCATTTATTCCGATGGCTCGCATTATTATTCTTAAGTAGTATCTTCTCATCGCAGGCGTCCCCTGGTATGAGCAGGTGGCTAATGGCTGGCATCGTCATTCGCTGTCAGACAGATTTTGAAAAATGGAGATAAAACCCGCTCAGAAGCGAGCCCGTGGGATGACGCGGCGATGGCGCGCTTGTTGTGACGCGTGGCGCGTGTTCGCGGCAGCTGAATCTGGCCACGCCGGACAGGTGGCAGCACTGTCAACATGCCGCCCAATTAGACGGCCGCCTAATTTCCGGTCCCGTATGCCGGCCTGCGCAGCCCCCCCCCCCCCCCCCCCACCCACAGCTCGTAATAACAGACGCTCGGCAGCTGCGTCGGCCTTCCTCAAGGGGCGGAAGCTGCGCACCTGGCCGAAAGTACACTCCGACTTGACTCTTTTTTTGTTTCTTTTTTATTGCTGACATTCACCGTCAAAAATAGATTCTGGTAAGATTAATGGCTGCAAGCACAGATTACGTATTCGGTGAACTAGAGGGCTCAAGCAGTTCAATTCACAGCTCCGTGCATGTCGGGCTCTGCTCTAACCTTCGATCACACATAATCTAGCGACATTTACTTGTAAAACAGTATCTCCGCGACATGTCTTAGCGTTTTAATTTAATAAACAAAATAGATACACTGACTTTAGTCGTCAATACTACAGAGGGATCCAAAAAAATGTATCAACTGCTTGAAAGTCATTAACTGGCAAACTAATTGACGGAGATGTCTCATCTTTGGTAGTGTAATAGTCTGTAGTTCAGGCAATAGCCACACAAGCGTTGTATTGCGTTGTTTTGTTTTGTCAGATGACAGTCGCCAGATACTCAGTGTTTTGTTCTCAGTTGCACGTAGTGACTCAAGTAAACATGGTTGGCGCAAGGCTTACATTCGATGAAAGGAAATTAGTTTTGATGTGGTATTTTAAGTACGAAAAGATTAATGAGGTTTAACGGCAATGGCGAAATGAGTATCAGACAGAGACACCGACACGTTTAACGATTCGTCGCATTCGAGACAAATTTGAAGCCGATGGCTGTGTTAAAGATGTACACAAACAACGATCTGGGCGACCTGTAACAGTAACAAGTCCCAGCTAACTCCCGTCGTGTGTTACAACAATTCACTCGCTCACCACAGATGTCTGTTAGACAGTGTGCCCGTGAAACTGGAGTGAGTCGCTCAAGTCTTCGGCGAATTTTGAAGACAGCAAAGTGGAAGTGCTACATCCCACGATTGCTACACGCAAGGAACGAGGACGACCCAGATCGTAGAATGGAATACTGCGAGTGGTTTACTAACATGCTGCGCAACGATGAAGAGTTTGTAGAGATGATTGTGTGGTCTGATGACGCAGAGTTCAAACTCAATGGTACAGTAAATCGTCAGAATTGCATCTTCTGGACCGCCGAAAATCCGAGCGTCCATGTAAACAAAGCCGTGAATTTTCCAGGAGTAAATGTGTGTTGTGGGTTGTCTTACCGGGGCTTGATTGGGCCATTCTTCTATGACGGCACAGTTACCAGTGAGGTGAACCTCCAGAAGCTTCAGACATTTATTTTACCCGCCATCCGTGACTTGTATGGAGACGGAAGAGTTTACTTTCAACAAGATGGTGCCCCAGCCCATTACCAAAATCGTGTTAGGGCGTATCTCGACGAAAATCTATCAAGAAGATGGATAAGCCGTAGAGGTGCTGTGGAGTATCCACCACGTTCCCCAGACCTACCCCTCTGGACTTTTACCTGTGGAGAACACTAAAGAAAGCCATTTATCGACTAAAGCCACGCACATTGGATGAACATCGAGAATTCATTGTACATTCATGTGCAAATATCCAACTGACCACATTGCAGCCAGCAGTTCGTGCTGCAGTTCGGCGGCATCGTTTGTGTGTGGATGTTAATGGTGACCATTTCTAACACCTACAGTGATATCTTTAAGTTGGACCTTAAGCTACACTTTCACCAAAAATGAGACAATTCGCCGGCCGCGGTAGCCGAGCGGTTCTAGGCACTTCAGTCCGGAACCGCGCGACTGCTACGGACGCAGGTTCGAATGCTGCCTCGGGCATGGATGTGTGTGATGTCCTTAGGTTAGTTAGGTTTAAGTTGTTCTGAGTTCTAGGGGACTGATGACCTTAGAAGTTAAGTCCCATAGTGCTCAGAGGCATTTTTTTAGACAATTCCGTCAATTAGTTTGCAAGTTATGGCCTACATCCTCTGCACTGCAATCGGAACGTTAGCCCCTACAGGAAAAGAAGAAAATGTTATAATTTCAGAGAAGTACGCAAGACATGCACTCTACATTGCATAGTGAAATGCAAGACGCGTTTTACATGTGTTTTTGCCCGCATGACTGCAAAGAAAATAGTTATGTAAGAATTTCAGTCGTTTAAACTTGAGGTCTAGGTATGTTCCTTTGAAATGACATTAACACTGTAAGACGTCATGGTCTCCTGACCATCATTGCTTACATATTCCGACCTCACAATTATATTCCGCACATCAAGACGCTTCATTCGAACCCAAACTCGATAAGATAAAGTCAATGTTGTATGAATTCATGTAAACGATATGCAATTAACAAGTAGGCGCACCATGTTTGAAATACTTGAGGCTGGCGTACACACATACATTCCAGACACGACGGTCACAGAAGCTTTAAGTTCGGGAGAGAAACCGCACAACGGGACGCCGCCCCCTTCACAGGACGACCCAGCCAATGTCGGCCGGTGACCGCCCATGTAGCGGACAGCGTGGGCCTGAGTGAAAGGGGGGAACAACCCCCTGTTCGGCTTAAAAGCAAATTCCGCTACAATGTGTGGGAGTGGCCAGCCTCTGCATTCTTTGCACATAGCACACAGTTTCAGAAATTTTCACAGGGAGACAGCAAACGCCAAACGACAATGTTACAGGTTTCCGGATTGGTCGCCTTAAACGAAACGTCATTCTCCCGACTTAGAAGAGCAATGCTGATTGGCAGACGATATTTCTGACGCCTTGAGCTTGAAAGGTCTCTGTTGGATTCCTTTCATGTTAATTTCTTAAATCTGTTGACATTTACGGCATAAATTCCTCTTCTAAATTTACTGTGGCGTTTCTGACTATCTGGGAGGAGACTGAGTAGTGGAACGTGTTACTTTTACACATAAACAAGAACGATCTGTCACACTACTACACTTTAAAACACAGTTTATATGTAATTCATGTCACATAGTCTCATACGGAACCTACATCCACTTTCTTTTATATACTGTATATGATAAGATACTGTCATCCCCCTTCCCTTCTGTGTGAGAGGATGACTGAGCAAATGTATTTCTAGTTGGATGCTTGAGGGTAGCAGACAAGCCTGTCTGCTAGAGAACAGTAGGACCAACGTCAGAACAGGTAGCTACACTTTCGAAAAGCAGAGAGGTATCTATTGCTAGTCTGGTCCTGTCCGTCCCTTGTCATGTTGGTATAGGAAGCTGCCCCTCTGGCCACTTCCGTTTGTATTTGTGAGCCACCCTCAGGAAGGGACCAGGGCAGTCTGTCCGTGGCGAGCGTCTGAAGTGGTAAGATCTCCGGCTAAGCACGTGTCTGCTAAGTCCATAGGACAATGGATTTCTGAAGTTAAGCCTAACTGAAAATTTAATCACCTTTATTTCAGGTTTAGCTCTAAACTATCTAATGTTAACTTAAATTGCAACACGGTGTAATTTGCGTGTGAAGTTCAGAATATCTTCCAGTAGTTGCTTTGTCACTACTTTGTGAGTAAAGTGGAACCACGTGTTGATCATTAACTCTAACTAAGATCATCAATCTTAAATGCGAATGTACGTGAGATTATAACGTCTCATCTTGACAATATTTTTCAATATAGCAAATTTTCTTTATGTTCAACCCATGTGGGGTGTACTTCGTGAGACCAGTACCACGTGCTTATACAGTTTTTTGACCCATCAGGTTAATAGTAAGACGATAGTAACCAGTTCGAGGTTTTTCTTTAGTAAATCGCGTTTCGATGTAATTTATTTTAATTAACAAAATTATTGTGCAGTTACACCCTTTGTGTAAACCAAGTTGACCACGTGAAGCATGTGGTGTAAGCATCAAATAGCCCTCAGCTATTCTCTTCGGGAAGATTTCACAGAAAGTTAGTATGAATTTAGTATACCAGTGTGTGGTAATTTCATGATGGACAGGATTGCGCTACGAACGTAACTTCTTTGGGCGAAAATTGAATCGGTTGGTTGTGGTTAATCTCCTCTTGCATATGTTTCAACGTTCTTCATGTGTTATTTTATGAATGCAGTGTTGTATGCAGTCTCCCAATCTTGTCTCAATATTTGATGTGTTCCATAAGATTACAAACTCACATTTTCACAGTCCTAAATAAGGCACCAGCTTAGTTATGACTCACGTTTAATATGCTGGAATTTCAATGATCAAAGTTAAAATAAATTTCCAAATATAAACTGATTTATTTCTTTTTATTTAAATTCTGTTTTATATATATATATATGAATATCACAGGATGTCGTATGACTATTAAAAGATTATAATTGATGTTAGTCTGGTTGGGAATTTGGTAAGCTAGACTGGATACCTGGTGAAACAGTTGCGCAGTAATGCAAGGTTAACTTCCCCAGACAGCTTACAGCTTTTAACCCGCTTTTATTGTCTATCAGTACCGCTTTCATAGCAAATTAAAGCAACAACGTTACAAGCTGAAGGAATAATGGAAGATACTGAAAGATATATCCCTTCACGTCTGGCATGGAGAGGTGCCGTTCCGTTGTCGCGAGGAACAAGTCTCTCCTCAGTATTTCACTGGGAGAGCGAATCGAAGTGCAACTCTATATTGAGTCCTTACGATTAAGCGTTGTTCATTGTGTTGGCCGACACACTTATTGTGCGGTGTGAACAGACAGAGTTATAGTTAGACGCCTGTGAGCGAATTTTTGAGTGGCATTGCGGTGGGCTGGTTATCTGACCGGGGTACCACGCCAATACTTAGGCTAGGGGCGAATAGGAATCCTTGACTTCATCGAGGCATAGGGAAAGTTTGATTGGCGAAGGTCAATCCATATAGAACGAGAGTTATCTTATTTGTCAGCAGCGAGCGACGTAGACAGCAGTCATCGCAGCTTACGGTATTGTGTGCTACAGCTATTGTGAGCCCCATATTTCCTCCACAACAGTACACTTCCTGCATTTCACACGCAATATCCTCTACTGTACCTAGCAACATTCTAAAGGATAATTATTCAAGTTGAGTAGGTGTGCCTCTCAGCCATTCTGCCAAGCAACAACCATCTTAAACTTTGTATAGAAATTTCATTAGCGAATCCTATCCTTGAGAGGTAACTTCACATTCCGAAAAGAACCAGGATATAACTTGTTCAATTCATAACTAAAAGTGCCATTGTGAAATTTCAGAATTTTTGCAAAATAAATAATAACTTTCGTTAGTTTCATTTTTTCTTACACTAACTAGCACTACTCCAGTACCCACTAGTTATGTAAGAAATTTAATGAATTTTTGTGTCATTTCCTTACAGCGGACGACTCCAGAAGACATTTATTGCTGAATGTTTTTCAGGCATTTCTCTTTAGAACGTTAGGAGTGTCTGTCTGACTTCTGTAGTAGTGTTGGGGTGGAAACTGCATCTTGCAGGAGGCACAGGGTAAAGGGTACATCTCAGATTAATCCATTGTGCAGAATAACAGAATAGCAGATCAGCCCCACACCTCAGAACACGAGCAGTCAATAATACGATAGAATCCCAAATCTACAACCCGAGTGGATATAGACGATCCAGTCACTTTAATGTGACCACCGCTTATATTCGACACTTAACAGATAGCAGGCGCCAGGACTAGTAGTGTAGTGTATATAAAGCGCGTTGGTAGGATGGGAGAAAGAGTGTAGTCATTGCTATAATTCGGAAACGCAGCGATTTATCTGATGTGCAAAAGGACTGATCATTGGCTTTCGGGCCCAGGGTAGAAGCATTTCCGAAAAGGCTAAGTTTGTAAACAGTTAGCGTGCCGCCGTCGTTAAGGTATACCGTGCGTGGTGAAATGACGCACCAAGAGCCATAGATGACAGGGGTGAGCGACGGCTGCACAGATGTGTACGGGTAAACAGAAGTGCAGCTCTTGGGAAACTGACCTCCTTGATGAACCAAATGGCTAACAATAGTGTCTTCTCAATGAACGTTGGCCTCCACAGCAGGTGCCTGGTTCATGCAACCATGTTGACTGCTCTTCATCAGCAACGAAGTCGGAGCGGTGGCAGGAGAGCTTTTCAGATGAGGCTCCATAGGACAGATGGTCACTGGCGTTACAGCCCTCCAATAATCATCGGAAGGGTGCAGGCTGGAGGAGGGGGCTTTATGGACTGGGGAATATTTTCATGTGGAAAGGCTTCCGATATTATCATAGCTGCATGACGGGGATGAACAGACTTTGAACAGGGAACGGTAATTGGAGCAGGACGCTTGGGTCATTACATTTCGGAAATCGTTAGGGAATTCAGTATGTCGAGACCCACAGTGTCAAGAGTGTGCCAAGAATACCAAATTTCAGGCATTACTTCTCACCACAGACAACGCAGTGCCCAACAGCCTTCACTTAACGACCGAGAGCAGCGGCGTTTGTGTAGAGTTTTCAGTGCTAGTAGACAAAGAACACTTCGTGAAATAACGGCAGAAATCAATGTGCGATGAACTTATTAGTCAAGACAGTGCGTCGAACTTTGGCATTAATGGGCTATGGCAGCAAACGACCGAAGAGAGTGTCTTTGCTAAGAGCACGACATTGCCTACAGGGCCTCTCTTGGGTTCGTGGCCATATCGGTTTGACCTGAGAGGACTGGAAAACCTTGGCCTTGTCAGATGAGTCCCGATTTCTGTTGGTAAGAACTGATAGCAGAGTTCGAGTGCAGCAGAGACCCCACGAAGCCGTGGTCCCAAGGTGTCAACAAGGCACTGCGTAAGCTGGCTGTGGCTCCATAATGTTGTGGGCTGTGTTTCTGTGTTTGAATGGAGTGGACTGAGTCCTCTCGTTACGTTCGGGTACTTGGAGACCTTTTTCAGACATCCCTGGATTTCATGTTCAACAACGATGGAATTTTTTTGGATGGCAATGTGCCATGTCGCTAGGCCACAGTTGTTTGTGATTCTGGACAATTCGAGCCAGTAATTTGACCATCATACCGCCCAACGTGAGCCCCATTGAACATTTACGGAACATAATCGAAAGGTCAGCTCGTACATAAAATCCTGCACAGACAACACTTTCGCAATTATGGATGGCTATAGAGACAGAATGGCTCAATATTTCTGCAGGGACCCCCAACGGATTCTTGAGTCCATACCATGTCGAGATGCTGTACTACTCTGGGCAAAGGAGGTTCAGCACGATATTAGGGGGTATCCCACGACTTTTGTCACATCATTGTAGTTCAGGGAAGCCATTACCCACAACACGTACTACGTAACTGCCACTAAGCGTTGGCTCAGACTGCCAGCAGATATTAACAAAGGTGGAGATAATTTCTAAGAGAATAACCAAAACTTGAATCACACAAAGAAAGTTGGTAAAGGAAATACAGACCAGTGGAAAAGTGCTGCTATCGAAGTGCAAAAAAGGCAAATATGCCTCTGTTTAACTTAAAAAACTCAGACTGAAAAGTGGGGTACCAACTGTTTCATTCTACCTTCGACAGTATCTTTGAAAAATTTCCCAAAAATTATGGCTAGCAAAGATATTCGTATTCTCTTGAACATGCACCTCTCCTCTCACTCCCATAAGCTCTCCTCATTGTAACTCACTGTAACTCACTCACACCCGCAAGCTCCCCTAACTGTATCTCATTCACACCCACTAGTCCATCGTTGTAAGTTGTTAATACCAATCCGTTCCCAACTGCCCTTTGTCACTCACTCTTGCATCCCAGTGCATTGTCTTGATCTCTTTGTGCCTCTCTGTCACTGTCTCATGTCTCATAGTCACAGTTCCCTTCATATGTTCCTATTACAACTGTCTGCTCTTACTGTCATTGTCTCCCTCTTCCTCTGCCTTACTGCTACTATCTCATCATTCCTTCCTGCTATGGCTGTCTCTTCTCACTATCACTATCTCTCTCCCTCGTTGTCATTTTCATAGACTCCCTCTTTATTACAGGTTCTCACCTACTTCCACCATCACCTTCTCTTTATCCCTCTCCTGCTGGCACTGTCTCCTTGACTCTTTTGCTAGCATAGTTCTTTGAGTGTCAGCTATGTTCCATTACCATTGTTCCCTCTTTTTCTCTCAAACTGCCGTTGTCTCCCTCGCTCTTTCTACAGCAGCCACTTTCTTCCAGTATTCCCACTGTTACTGTTTCCTTCTCTTCTAGCATGAAAAGCGCGAATATATTGGCATGCAAAAATGTTTGGGGAAAATTTTAAATGTGACAAGGTTGCTGGAATATGGCAACTATTAAGCCGCTTTACGTTCAATCTTTTAAACCAGGAGCATATTAGCCTTTTTTGTGCTCTTATATGAGAATTTTTCTGCTGGTTCACTTCTTTTCCCTGCTACAGCAGGGGAACAGAACAGGACTCTGCAAGACAGTAAAAAAATTTTGGTAGGTTGGCTATGTGAAACCGAAATAACCAAAACTAATTTTACAATCCAGTCCAGATTTTAATGGCACAATAATTTTTTACATGCTTCGGTACTACAATATGGCATTCCAAGAATCCTACTGTTGATAACAGGGACACTTTACAGCATATTTCTCCATGCTATAGGATGTGTAAATAAAGTTTCAAGACTGGTCTCATAACACAAAATTTATTGAATAATTTCATACATGAGACTCAAATTCTTGAAAATAGGTGTCTTGAGAATACACACCGCTGCTGACGAGATTTCAACTGCTGGTAAGCTCCCTGGAACTCTGTAATGGGAATGCTGTCCAAAAACCTCGTCGAAGCCTTTTGGACCACTGCAATGCTGTCAAACTGCTTTCCTTTCAGGTCTCTCTTCATCCGGGGGAACAAAAGGAAGTCACTGGAAGTTACTGGAGGCGAGGTTGGGGCTATAGGATGGCTGCAGCAGCGTTGCCGCATTGGACCAGGTCAAAACTTCAGTGATGGCGAAGCAGGTGTGAACAGTTGCATTGTCATGGTGGAATATTTCCTTTCTGTACAGACATAGCAGAGTCGATCCCTCAGACAGCGGACCACTCCAGTATAATATTGACCATTGACAGTCTGTCTGGTAGGCACAAACTCTTTGTGGATCATTCCTTTTGGGTGTGCTTGCTTTTCACATGTGACTTGCTTATGCAGGCTTTCTTTGGCATTGGTGACGTGGAGGTGTGTCACTCCAAGCTTTGCCTCTTCGATTCTGGCTCGTGTTCGAAGACCCTGGTCTCATCACCAGCGACCACTTTGTCCAGAATATCAGGTCCAGTTTGTAAACGTTCAAGTATTTCCTGCGAAACAGCCAGGTGCCGCTCCTTCTGTTCATCCGAGAGCACTTTAGGGACAAGTTTTGTGCACACTTTTCTCATCATTAGATTTTCTGCGACTAGCGAAAACACAGTTTGGTGATTCAAATCCACTTCATCTGCAATCATGCTGGTGCTGAGATGTCGGTCACTGTTTAAAACTTGATGAACTTTGGTCAGATTTTCGTCAGTTCTGCTCGCTGAAGGTCTTTCAGAGCGTTCATTATCCTCCAAGTCTTCGTGGCCATCTTTGAACGTCTTGTGCCACATGAAAACAATGACAAGTGACATAGCGTATTCATTATAAGCCTCTTGAATCATTTCGAACGTTTCTGTACCAGTCTTGTTCAGCTTTACACAAAATTTGATCGAACCCCGCTGCTCTAAGACGCGCTGCATTTTGGACGCTCCGATTTCTCGACGACGTTTCGAAACAGACACTCCCTGCACTCGCGATGTTTTCGCTCCAATGCTTCGCCGGCGAATAGCAATGCCTGACCAACTTAGCCAACACCCCCTGCACCTGGCGCAGGTGGTGAGCCAGGTCTGCGCGAGCACCGCTACTCAGGAAAGAATCAGTCTTGCATCTTTATTAACACACCCTGTATGTCAATTTGTAAACTACACTCTCACCTCACTCCGGATTTTCTATGTGTATTTAACGTGTACAAAGAGGGTAGCTCTGAACTTCTGTATCTCAAAAACAAATAAAGATATCAAGACACTTTTCAAGGTTGTTCGACATCGGGTCCTCAAGAATATATCGTAAAAATTTCAGCCATATGCTGTGCATAACCGTCTTGAAATTCGTGTTCCGCGATAAGGGATGAACATTTTTGAAAAAGGAAAGATGGCACCTGTACATAAATACCTAAATATACCGTTAAAACTTGACTAGTTTGCTGCTGTTAGTTATTTAGATATCTGCTGCTGACGGCGAAAAAATGGTCAAAAATTCTTTATCAGCTTTCCTCAGGAACCAGCCATGAACTATACAGGGTGATTCAAAAAGAATACCACAACTTTAAAAATGTGTATTTAATGAAAGAAACATAATATAACCTTCTGTTATACATCATTACAAAGAGTATTTAAAAATGTTTTTTTTTTCACTCAAAAACAAGTTCAGAGATGTTCAATATGACCCCTCCAGACACTCGAGCTATATCAACCCGATACTCCAACTCGTTCCACACTCTCTGTAGCATATCAGGCGTAACAGTTTGGATAGCTGCTGTTATTTCTCGTTTCAAATCATCAATGGTGGCTGGGAGAGGTGGCCGAAACACCATATCCTTAACATACCCCCAAAAGAAAAAATCGCAGGGGCTAAGATCAGGGCTTCTTGGAGGCCAGTGATGAAGTGCTCTGTCACGGGCTGCCTGGCGGCCGATCCATCGCCTCGGGTAGTTGACGTTCAGGCAGTTACGAACAGATAAGTGCCAATGTGGTGGCGGTCCATCCTGCTGAAATATGGATTGTTGTGCTTCTTGTTCGAGCTGAGGGAACAGCCAATTCTCTAACATCTCCATATACTGTAGTCCAGTTACAGTAGCATCTTCGAAGAAAAAGGGACCAAAAACTTTATTGGCTGAAATGGCACAGAAAACGTTCACCTTAGGCGAGTCACGTTCATACTGAGTTGTTTCCCGCGGATTCTCAGTGCCCCCATATACAGACATTGTGATGGTTGACTTTCCCGTTAGTGTGGAAAGTTGCTTCATCACTAAACACAATCTTTGAAACGAAAGCTTCATCTGTTTCCATTTGAGCAAGGATAAAATCACATAAATCGATTCTTTTAATCTTCTCAGCTGCAGACAGTGCTTGAACCAATTTCAGACGATAAGGTTTCATAACTAACCTTTTTCGTAGGACTCTCCATACAGTTGATTGTGGAATTTACAGCTCTCTGCTAGCTCTGCGAGTCGATTTTCCTGGGCTGTGAACAAATGCTTGCTGGATGCGTGCTACATTTTCATCACTCGTTCTCGGCCGTCCAGAACTTTTCCCTTTGCACAAACACCCATTCTGGCCGGCCGCGGTGGTCTAGCGGTTCTGGCGCTGCAGTCTGGAACCGCAGGACTGCTACAGTCGCAGGTTCGAATCCTGCCTCGGGCATGGGTGTGTGTGATGTCCTTAGGTTAGTTAGGTTTAAGTTGTTCTAAGTTCTAGGGGACTTATGACCTAAGATGTTGAGTCCCATAGTGCTCAGAGCCATTTGAACCATTTTTTTTGAAACACCCATTCTCTGTAAACTGTTTATACCATCGTTTAATACACCACCTATCAGGAGGTTTAACACCATACTTCGTTCGAAATGCACGCTGAACAACTGTCGTCGATTCACTTCTGCCGTACTCAATAACACAAAAAGTTTTCTGTTGAGCGGTCGCCATCTTAGCATCAACTGACGCTGACGCCTAGTCAACAGCGCCTCAAGCGAACAAATGCACAACTAAATGAAACTTTATAGCTCCCTTAATTCGCCGACAGATAGTGCTTAGCTCTGCCTTTTGTCATTGCAGAGTTTTAAATTCCTAAAGTTGTGGTATTCTTTTTTAATCACCCTGTATTGTGGCTCCTTAAGCCTTTAAAGCGCTTCATAAAATCCAGATCTAACGCAGAAAGAACCAACCGATTTGCTCCATATGTTTCAGCTGTTTACAGCGTCTACTATTTAATCTTTGATACCCTACTGTAGGATAATTACCTTAAGAAGATCCTGCTGTTAGGCATGCAAATGGTCGCTGGCCCAAGGGCTATCCAAAACACTTGAACTTGCCCTTCCACCACCAATAGAACCCGAGGTACGAGCCCTGGAAGATCCCGTTTTTAAGTGCGGCGTTTTGGAACATGTTGGTAGCACATGGCGTCTCATGCGCACCGATAAAAACATCAGCATGGAAAGAGACGCATAATTTAAAGCATATTCTTTTATAAACGGTAATGTTACATCAGAACCATCTTTTATTCCGTTATATTTTATACTTTCGAAAGCAGTTTTCACTTGAAGCAATCGGTTGGGAACAGAACGAATGGACGCAGTCGGTCTCAGATTCATGGAAAGAAAGCTTAATTCAAATGCTTTGCAATTGTACCTGATTGCTTCACATAAATCGCAGCCTCTCACCCAGCAGACGAAACCGTCTGTATCCATATGAAGTAATTTGAGATCAGCAAAGTTTGGCTTCGCAAACTCGTAGTGGAATTGGTACATGTGGAGCATGGAGTGAACTAAAACCTTAGCCATCTTCATACCGACTAACCTTAGCCATCTTCATACCGACTAGGTTGTTCTTTTTTTTTTTTTTTTTTTTAAATAGTGTCTCGCTATGTAATCTCTTGTACCATAATGATCCTACCATCGTTAAACCAAATCCACTTCGCGATATACTCCTTGTGGTGTGGTGTGAGGCGTCGGCCTTGTCTTGGTTTTCCCCTCATATTTTTTAATTAATAGAGAACTCCATCACGTCTAAATAATTCAATTTTGCATTCCAGTTTGAACGAAGACTTGAAACGTGATAGGTTAACAGATCCCACCGGGTCTATAGTTAGTTTTATCTTGATTGCAACCTTCTTTAAGCTGTTTTCATTACTACATTCTTTTTTCTATCAAACGTTTCTGCATGTGGGAACAGTTACTGGAGCCATGTGATGGGGCCTCTGAACTCGCTGTTTCATGGGTCCTGACACAGGTGGACCTTCACAACATCATTTCGGGAGGCGATCTCCTGGAGAGATACGAAAAGTCTGATGCCCACTGGGCATGGGTAAAACACTTATAGCGGAAAGCAGCTGACCTGAAGTGCAAGGAAACATTCGGGGCTGGAAGGCTGTGGGACACCACTAGATAGTCAAAGAATACAGCCTCGAAAGTATTCCACGGAAAACACTCATATGAGGGAACGTAGATCCTTGAAGTTATCATTTCTGTTTTCATTCTGTCTGTATGCTGTTCATTTTTTAACACAACCTACGAGCAGCTTAGAGACAGAAGTGATGACACTTTCTGCAGGACCTGACCATCATTTTGCAGGATAATGCGCAAGCACGTACAGTGCAAGCTGTTACTGATTTGTTTGACTGATGTGGCTGCTAAGTTCTATACCACCTACTGCACTCCCCTCACTTAAGGCCTCATGAGTTCAACTCGATTTCGAAACTGAAGGCAACACTTCACGGCATTCGCTTCAGAACTGCTACAAATTCATCAGGCAATAGACCGCACCGCTTGAACTGTCAACACAATTGGCACTGCTAAGAGTATCCTTCGACTTCCACATCGCTGGCAACGGGCTATACACAATGCTGGTGACTACTTTGAAGGTCAGTAAAACTTTGAAACACGTATCTATTTTGTATGACCTGTAAATAAATAGTTGCCACTATTAAAGTTCCAACCCGGAATAATGTAGATAGAGAGGTACAAATTGACACACATGCTTGGAATGACGTGGGGTTTTATTAGAACCAAAAAAATGCAAAAGTTCAAAAAATGTCCGACAGATGGCGCTTCATCTGATCAGAATAGCAATAATTAGCATAACAAAGTAAGACAAAGCAAAGGTGATGTTCTTTACAGGAAATGCTCAATATGTCCACCATCATTTCTCAAAAATAGCTGTAGTCGAGGAACAATATTGTGAACAGCACTGTAAAGCATGTCCGGAGTTATGGTGAGGCATTGGCTTCGGATGTTGTCTTTCAGCATCCCTTGAGATGTCAGTCGATCACGATACACTTGCGACTTCAGGTAACCGCAAAGACAATAATCGCACGGACTGAGGTCTGGGGTCCTGGGAGGCCAAGCATGACGAAAGTGGCGGCTGAGCACACGATCATCACCAAACGACGCGCACAAGAGATCTTTCACGCGTCTTGCAATATGGGGTGGAGCCCCATCCTGCATATACATCGTACATTCCAGCAGGTGTTTATCAGCCAGGCTGGGGATGATGCGATTCTGTAACATTTCAGCGTACCTCTCACCTGTCACGGTAGCACCCGGTATATGCATTTCCCAATGATGCAAAGTTTCAGCTTGTGACAAAGAAGGGAGTCGTCCTTTACGAATACCTGAATTTGAAGGAGAGACATCATAGAACAGCCTGCTGAAATGGATACAGAATATGGAAGCGTGTGGTGAATATTTGACTGGAGTTCTGCATCTCTGATTTAAAGAAATATGCTAGACTGTACAAGAATTCTGATGTACACCTGCCTGCAGACATAACTGAGAAATTCCAGAGTGTATGCCTGGGCACATACTTTTTGAATTTTCCTTTCTATTTTACTGCACCTGGGCTTTTATAGGATCGTGTTAAGAAGAATACATGTCAGCATCGAACTGTTGGCTGATGTTATATACTGTTCTCCTTCGAATGCGGGATTTGTTGTCATTGCCACTGTGAGCACAATTATGCTAAAGCAAATAACACGCGATTGAGTGAGAAGGAGTACAGGTCATCTGATAATTTAAATTACATCCTTTACTTTTATATAGACAACCCCTACATTCATGCCACGCAACAACCTCTATACCTTGGAGGATTCCAATGGTCGGCAAAAGGGGAAATCGTCATAGTGGAGAACAAGATAGAAAATCTGGCTGATTTCAGACGACTTTATATGGCTGAGGACAGTTTACCTCAAAACAAGAAGTTTATTGGCCTGAAAAGACAAGGCAAACCTTTTGCAGATTTTGGAGTTCGTAGGGATCAGGTCGAAATCTATGTGCACTATATAGATGCAGATGCCACCCATTGGATGGCAATTTATTTCAGGTCATTCAGCC
The DNA here is from genome assembly GCF_021461385.2 of Schistocerca piceifrons. Lineage (NCBI taxonomy): Eukaryota > Metazoa > Arthropoda > Insecta > Orthoptera > Acrididae > Schistocerca > Schistocerca piceifrons. The sequence goes on along the minus strand of NC_060143.1, from coordinate 316,607,885 downwards.
TCAGGAGCAGGAGCAGAATATAGGCTGTTTCAGTGTCCATTTTCTGTTCCTTCTAACAGCAATCCTCTGCAAAGTGTTGCATATACGACGACTTTTAATAGGTACTGGAGAATACTGCGTTAAAGGGAAAATTAGTGGGCCTTAAGGCAACCTAGAAAGATCCAACCATGACTGCTGAGACTACTGCAAAAAGACCGAATCGTCATCTTCAAGCTCCGAAATACCCCTTCCACAGGAATTCAGAAAGTTGTTGTGGCATCCCCAATAGCTAAGGATAAGGTCAGCCTCAAAGGTATGGCCATAAATGAGACATGAGAACGGCTTAATTTGAATTATCAACATAACTATCTTGGGATACTCTTGGAAGATTATGAAATGGTACAATGAAAGTTTCATATGATAAAAAATTTAACACAGTAGTAGTATGAACAAAACCAGACAGAAATAAATGTTAGGTCGAACTAATATTCCTTTCGTTAAGATTGGAGATTGCATACTGACAACATAGACAAAATTTCACAAGTATTCTGTGACTTCTTTAAACGTTGTATAATCAAAATATTCAACACAGACAATGTAGCTGATACAAAAAACTGATACTCCTGAACCAATGCCAAATGAGTGAGTGAAGCCATTCTAAATATAAAGGAAAGAAATGCACCTGGAGATTGTGCTGTTTCAATATTATTTACAGAATGTTGGTGGAAGAAGAGAGTTCCACCAACTGGAACATTTAAGTATATATTCTGATTAACTTTGTAGGAGGCAGACAAAAAAACAAAAAACTACAGCCTGAGCATCCTCATATACATAATATAGAAGATAATTAAGGAACAGAAACAAACAACCACGAACAGCAGCTGTAACATGGAGTCAAACGGTTCCCATCAAATGACCATCTTCATGTCACATATTAACAAACATACATAAGAAATAATGTAAGTCAAAATAATAGAGATGAACGATTGTATATTATGGATACTCATGGATACCACTGCATAATGTTAAAGGAAGATTCCTTGGCATCAAGTACACAATTCTTTTAAGTTGCATGATCTCAATTAAATAGATAAAAAGATATTAAAGGTATTAAGCAAAACATATATGTGAGTGTATATGGTATAGATACACACAAATTTATGATCAGTAGCTGACACATACATAAGCATCAATTATTTTGTACATCTTTGTATTACACACTAAATGCACAAATTGACAGTCCATTGCTCTGTTCAGCATACCAGCATACTGTTACACCACACTCATGTTATAAACTGACAATTAAATCAGGTGATGTTTGTTTTCATACGATATTGCTTACGAGTTAGGATAATCGATCGTAACTTCAGCGTATAACTTACAATTTTGTATGTCTTTGTATGTGTATGATGAATAAAGCTAGAAAAACAGGGGAAGCCACATGAACCATCAAGCCTAAAGCATAGACTAGTCTAGTGTAATCATCTGGCATCAAACAGCACATCTAAGAATCTATGCACTACACATTCAAATGGAATGCAGTCACTTGTATACCGGGTGATAGGGGTATAGGTATAGATATCATGGTAACTGGTATTTAATATGTACTTGCTTCAATGTATTAGTTGTTTTTTCCCTGCATGTAACAGTTTTTCCACAAACACATCACATAATTTATTACCTAATGATATATGTATGGTTGTAACTGCGTCATAAAGTGGACTACACCTGTCAGTAAAGATTATTTGTTTTGTGCCCACTTGTCCACACTTTAATACTTGAACAGCTGTCCAGTGGAAAACAATCATTAATAGCTTTTTGTGCCACACATACTCTTGGAGGTACTGACCAACCTAAAATATACTACTGATAATAGCTATCATTGTTAGCCTTCAAATGCAGTAAATACCGATGTACCGATGTAATGTTGTTCAGTACTATACTGCCTGCAGTCATCAATAGAAATATCTGCACTTAAACCACTAAAATCCAGTTGTTATATATATATATATATATATATATATATATATATATATATATATATATATATATATATATATATGTGTGTGTGTGTGTGTGTGTGTGTATGTGTATGTAGATGCATGTGAATGTATAAGGGTGTGTGATAGCATTACATTTGAATGTGTAGTGCATATACACTTTGATACACTGTTAAGTCAGATGATTACACTAGACTAGTCCACACTTGAGGCTTAACGGTCCATGTGGCTTTCTCTGTTTTACTATAAATCTGCGCCTTCTGGACCACACAATTTTCCATATGGGGCATATTCAGAGGTTTTTTTAGCTTTCCTTTGTGCCCACATTACTTTCATTATCTCAGAATGAACCCCTTCCAATTAACCAGACCAAGTTGTTCTAGTCTTCTTTAGTTTTTTCTTCAGACCAACTGCTCTGTTCTGAATTTACTATCTAAATATTCTTCTGTTTTGTATCTCAAGTTGTGTTATCCTTGCTTTTTCGAGTCTGCTTTTACCACACAGATCCAATTTATTGTTACAACTTTTGCCTTACTGCGATGTTACAAAACAGTCCAGTTTATATGGAATTATCAGTTCAGTCGTCAATTTGTGATTTCAGTGAGGTAGTAAGCGCCTGTCAGTGTGTGCACCTAGTGACTAACAGAACAATGTGCAAGATAATGGGTGCACGTATAAGAGGCAGTCAAAAAGTTTCCGTTTCAAAGCGTTTCTGCACCGTACATGCAACGTAGTGCGACTCCATTGTGCGTATAAAAATGCCGACATTTAGGCGAGGCATTACTGTGGCATTCATGTGTTTCCGACATGTGTGCAGTAAATGCAGAACCTTGAACTATGGCAACGTTATTACCAAATGCATCCAAATAAAACCAACGTGCCGTTATTCTTCTCTTGGCTGCTGAAGGACAAACACCGTTAGATATCCAGCGGAGAATAAAGAATATGTATGGGGCAACATGTCTGTCGAAAACCATCGATATGCCAAGTTGTGTGCTGGTCGTGATTCGACACAAGACGCCGGTCGATGTGGATGCCCAGCCTCGTCTACCACAGACACAGGGAGACACGGGGCATCCGCCCTACAGTCGTGATCTCTCCCCATCCGATTATCACGCCTTCGGTCCCTTAAAAAAGGGCTTGAAGGGTCGACGATCCCTGTCGGACGAGGATGTGCAGCAATTAGTTATGGATTTCTTTACACAGCAGGACACGGCGTTTTACCAAACGGGTACCTTCAGCCTGGTGCGTCGGTGAGATGGTTGCCTCAATGCTTTTTTGCCTCACTGGAACACAGACGGAAAAAAATCGTAACACCAAAAAATAAGTAGTGTGGAGTAATTAAATTTCGGGACTATATTTCTCTAGGGAACATATTTAAGTGATTAACATTTGCAAGACTACAGATTAATGTAAGCGCGAAATAAGCCATTTAAAATGTGAAATGTTGGTACGTTAATAACCGGTGTAACCACCAGGACGTTGAATACTGGCATACAAACGTGCATGTAATGTGCTGTAGAAGTGCCGGATGTCAGTTTGTGGGATGGAGCTCGATACCTGATGCGCTAGGTCGAGCAATACAGGGACGTGTAGTGCTCTTTGTGGATGACGCTGGAGTTGTAGTCCTATTATGTCTCTTGTGTGCTCGACTGGAGACAGGTCCGGTGATCGAGTAGGCCAAGGCAACATGTCAGCACTGATTAGAGCAAGTTGTGCTACAACTGCGGTATTCGTGCGAGCGTTGTCCTGTTGGAAGACACCCCCTGGAATGCCATTCATGAATGGCAGCGCAACAGGTTCAGTCACCAGACTGACTTAAAAATTTGCAGTCAGGTATGTGGAATATCCACGAGAATGCTCCTGATGTCATACAACAAACTCGCGCCCCAGACCTTAACTCCAGATGTAGGTCCAGTTTGTCTAGCACACGGACAGGTTGGCTGCAGGTCCTCAACGGACCCCCTTCTAACCAACACACGGTCATCACTGGCACCGATACAGAACTAGTTTTCATCAGAGAACGGAGCAGACCTCCACCTTGCCCTCCAATGAGCTCTTGCTCGACACCACCCAAGTCGCAGATGGCAGTGATCTGAGGTCAGTGTATAACACTCCTGTCTGCTACTGCTATACCATAACCTTAAAGTTGAAGGCAGGTAGTGAGACAAAACGATCTTGTTAAAGCAATTACGGTATAAAGTAACAGAGCAGTGTTACCCTCTGAGAGGAATTTTGTTATGTTGACCGTGTTCTGCCTAACGGAGGTGGCTTATCGGAAATGAAAGTCAGAATTACGTAAATAATTGAACAGTAACAAACAAAATTTTTGCCTATCTGCACTGTTTAACGGATAAAGAAAACGGTCGCCAGCCTAATTAGGCAAGAGAATGATTAACATTCTCGTTTAAGAAAGTAGGTATGTGTAACTTCAACGGACAAACACAACCTAGACTTGGCCACACGCGAGTGCAATGAACTCTAACACCTGTATATGTTAACGTTAAGGTTGGGACGAACAGCTAAAGCAGCACAAACTATTTGCATAAATATAACAAATAACGAAACACACTATTACTTTCAGTGCTTATTCATACTGAATGGTCTTTATAACGTTATTATTACTATTCACTGCAGAATCATTAATAGCACATAGGTTAAGTCTCTCTCAGTTAAATACTTTACTATTTAAAAATTAACGTTAATTGGAATCCACTAACAGGTTGCTTCTCACTATCATTTGAATAAAGAAATTATGGTTTTCATAATTAGTGGTTTTCCGTTACTTGTTACCGAGCATTAACACAATAGCCAAACTGTGGATCCTATTATACTATTAATATGCACTTCTAATACACAAGAGAGACAAACACTTAGCAAACATGAGTATATAAAGATTCACAACTGCAGTTTTCCACTTTTACTACAGTGAGAGATAAAATTAACATATATGTAAGATACTGACTCACCTTCTGCGATTTACAACAGGCAGTAATGTGATCATTTACTAAGCAAAACTTTATAAGCCTCAGTCTTAAGAACTTTTAATTTGAAGTTGGCAACAACACAAAAATAAGCAGTTTTACTAGGAAAATTATTTTCAGCAAGCATCATTAACTTTAACTCACTCTCTTGCCACATTAACTTTAACTTTCTTTTTACTATGTTCAAGAGGCATCAATTAGCAAAACACTGGGCTTTAATGTTCTTTCAGTAAGGACACTCGGATATCACTTTAGTTCAAACGGAGAGGACCCTGAGGGGTGTTATGATGAGGAGAAAAATCAAGGTAGGTGCATTAATTCAGATATAAATTACCTTATATTTGAGCACACTAACACATCCAGTAAGCTGATCCTTCACTGTACATCATTGTAGCATTCCGATATAATGATTGCGCAATGTGGTGGCAACTGCATGTTGGTAGGTGGAATTGCAGGTAGAATCGCTGGACTCTGTCAGTTCTTGGTGGCGATGATAGATACAAATTCCAGAATAGTTCCAGCTATTTATCCATCCATCCGAGGCATTGGAAAGTAGCAGAAAAAACCAGGACAATATGCATCTTTTACATGGCAGTGCACAGTTTGGTAGCTCGTCCCCGACTGCTGGCTCGTCCCCGACCCGTAGCTCGTCCCCGACTGACTCTTGTTCCACCTTTCCTACCTAGGCCAACCACAATTTTCGCGCGCTACACAGTTCCGTTCCCGAGGGGAACCACTACACCTTTTACATACAAAATAACTGAGAACCCTAAGTGAGGATCAGCAGTTTACACAACAGCAACCAAATTCATTCAATAAAACAGAACATTTGCACATATTGACATTTCTACAAAAAATTATTCATTCAGAAATTACAATTATATATAGTAGGTTTTGTTCTCTCCAAATGGGACAAAGAATTTAAATGACAGATACACTACTTTGCATAGAATCAAATCATGACATCAAAGTTCTTACAAAGAAAGGAGTATACAATTTTATGTTATCGATTCAAACAAACACATTTACAGAAGCTCAACGGTGTAACATTAAATAAAACAAAAGCAAAATAAATCAGTAGAGTATGAGAGCTCTGGTGTTACAAGTGGAACGCACGCTACAGGGCGTGTGGCTCGGAACTGTTCTTGACGTAACCGATCTGTAACAGTTCGTTGTGTCACTGTGGTGCCAACTACTGCTCAGATAGCTGCTGCAGATGCAGTACTATGCACCAGAGCCGCACACCGAACACGATGGTCTTCCCTCTCGGTTTTGCCACGTGGCCGTCCGGTGCCCGGTCTCCTTGCGACCGCACATTGTCGTGACCACCGCTGCCAGCCGTCAGTTACACTGGCTGCTATCCTGCCAAGTCTTTGCGCAGTGTCGCATAAGGGACATCGAGCTCCTCATAGACCTATTACACGACCTCGTGATAGTAGCGTCTTTGTTGCTTTAAATGCATTCTTGACTAACATCAACTCCCCACGTCCGAGCTTAAAGATAACTAAATCTCACCACCATTACAGCGCCACTCTTTTGCGGCTGGCACGAAATTCGAAGGGACATAATCCTTCTGATATAGGAACACATCTAACAACTTTCGTGTATGTCACATACGTCCTTCTTAGTGTTGCAGTGTTTTTCCGTCAGTGTATAAGTGACAAATACTCATGTTAGATTTATAAATATCTATAAAATGTGTACATACTCGTAGGCCTTCCGCAGAAAAAGTTGCAATACCACTTTACTCCGAGCGTATAAGCGACTTAAGCTCAGTAACTACGGTGGCTTGAACTAACACCTGTAGACAACAGATGTTCATTTTATCAGTTGTGATCTGGCAGTGTTAAGTAGTGGACGTGCGACCGTAGTTCGTATAAGTTGTTGGGTCACAAATCGCAATGAAGCAACATCTCTAAATCAAGCGTTCAAGACATTTCTCAGAAAAGTGTATTCAGAGAGCATTCCTTCGCTCTCGAACAGAAAACAATGACACGTAGACGCCTGTCGCCCCTTCATTGAAAAGCAAAATGCAGACAATACTTTTCTAGAAAAAATCGTCATGGGTGACGAGACTTTGTGTTATCAATACGAACCTGATATTCAGATGAAGAGTCCACACTTGGCGGAATGACTGACACTGAAGCTAGTGTGATACGAGACTTGAACAAAATCCCGAAGAAGGATATAACTGACACTTTCAAATGGTTGCGTGAACGTTCTCTGTATTCTAGCCATGTGGGGAGGGACTTTGTAGAACACCTGAAGCTTTATGGGGAGGTTTACTACCTTTTATTTCAAAAATATCGATTATTTTTTTTCAATTGCATTTTTGGATCCATAAAAGTGTTTAGAATCTACCCCTGAAACGGTTTTTGCGAATACGGAACGGAAATGTTTGTTATTCGCGGTTGAACAAAAAAATGCACCTCCCAGAAATCAGCCTTTTTCATGCACCAGTTTTTATTCTTTCGGAGGACGAGTTATTGTACCGGTGCTTGGGAGAAAACACACAAAATTCAAATGAAAGTTTGAACGCGTATGTTTGGAAGTTAACCCCCAAGCATTTGCATTCTGGTGCGAAGACTGTGGAGTTTGCGACTTTCCTGGCAGTAAGCAGCTTCAGGGAAGGGTGTTCAGCAATATTCAGGACCATGACAATGATGGACGTCATCCTGGGACTCTATTCTACACAGTTCGCCAAGCATTCGGACGACCACCGGATTCCAGCGGCCGAAAACCGCTTGTCACCGCCCGTACGAGCGGCTCTGGAGCAGCGCAGGATGGTCCAGATCGAGCAGAACGCCCTCTGTGAGGAAGAGGAAGGACTAGTTTATGGACCCGGAGTAGCAGACTGAACATACGTTGCATAATATTGCATTTATATATAGTCAAAACTTTAAACGCATTTTCTCGAAATGACGTTTTTTATAGCGCGCGGTATGCTAACTTCAAATCTACTTAACCGATTGGCATGGTTCTTTGTTTCCGACGAAGCTAAATAAATTGTCAAGGAGTTGTACCACTTTTATTCCGATCCATCAACTGTAAATATTTCTGCTTGGCCGACGAAGTCGAAAAATCGATGAAAAAAACCTTTTTTCTTCAAATAGCTGCCATTTTGTTTCCTATGGTCCAAATAATTTAAGCGGGATACAGCTCCTAAACAATCTTATATACTTCGCTAACGTCAACTCAATTTTGATGTCAGACGAGCCGGCTGACCTGTGTTGTACCGCTCGTGGAGGTCTACATCGAAATTTTGTTTCGTTCAGACGGCACATACGCCGTTGCTCTTCGACATTTCCGGTCGAAAAAATTCCGGTTTGTAGAGGAAATATCAATAAACATTTTGACCAAATTTTACGTTGATATCTATAACACATAGCGAGATAAAAATTTTAAAAGATCATGCTTTTTTCGGGCCAAAGATAGTAAACCTCCCCTTAAAAACCACCATCTTAATGTTTTACCATTTCTGTATTTATCCACCCTGGAGAGCACTCGAGTGGCAAGGGCTAGTGTCTTTCACTAGTAATCAAAATGCCCTCTGTTTCGGGTTCGAATTCCGCCACTGCTTAAATTTTTAATAAAAATCATCAGCAATGGCAGCAGAATATTTCCGGCATCAGAAATAACACTTATTCTGCCAACGGCCGTATCAAAGACGGCGGGAGAGCTCAGTTGGAGAAGGCTTGGAATGGAAAATCGACCGTAGTTTTGTTGGAGGAAACATTCTGGCATTAACGTTAAGTAAATCGAAAAAACCGTGAAGAAACTGGATGAGGATGTACAGTATCTCAATGACTGCGTTAAGTAGGAAATTATCATAAATAGAGATATTATTCAAGATCCTTACTAATTACTTCAGTAGTAAAAAGCCAGGTAACAACAGGCATTCTCGTGCCTATTCAAACATAATAATTATGAAAAGATTTTTCTGAAAAACCTGAGTTTGACTTAAATATCAAGTAGATGAGCAGACAAATTAATCGATGCCGATACTCCGTGATGCTGTTCAGTAAAAACTAGTTTTGTGAGTCGGTTATCACCCCAGGATTCCAAGTTTCATCAATGATCTGTGCGTAGTCATAGTACTTTGAAAATCTTTTATTACTTCGTTAACTGTGCGATGGTCGCTAGCTCTACGCATGTTGGAAGTAGTTAATGTTAATAAGAGAAACACTTGCCATTCGCAATGCTCTCACATTATGGCTCATTTTCCTGTAAAGTATATTTCAACGAGATTACAATCTCGTTGTCGGGTGCAGCGTAATTACAAAGGGCTATTACGCTCATATACGTATGAGAGATGGCCAGATGAAAACTAATTTCTCATTTGTTGCAGTTCCTGTGTAATTGCATCTGACGTAAGGTATTCGTCTGACAAAACTCAGGCATTAACGAGCGTGTGTGAGGTGATGAGAGCGATAGTACACGCTACAAAGTGTGTTGCCCGTCTGCGCAAATTCTCCGCAATTAAAGTGCAGGTAAAAGCAAGGCGTTGAGAGAAATGAATGAATCGCTACTTTCAGCAACTAACAAGGTGTGCAAGGTGTTTCAATGATTTGATCTTCGAACCAACATTCGCATTTTACAATCAAGTATTTTTTTCTTACTCAAAATTTGTAAAAGCTGGTCATTATATGCACTTTTTTTCATCCATTTCAATTCAACCGATAATTGTAAATCTCTGAGGCGGTCTAGCAATGACACTAACAACATCAACATTATAATCTTACCAGAGGTTGAAAATACGGCTTCAGTTGTAAATTTCTGTCATTTCACGACCGGTTTCGGGCTCTCGTAAGCTCCTCCTCAGGTGTCGCAACTGGGCCGGTACACGTCGACCGCGCGCTTGGGGGCCACAGCACAGTTGCGACACCTGAGGATGCGCTTATGAGAGCCCGAAACCGGTCGTGAAATGACAGAAATTTACAACTGAAGCCGTATTTTCAACCCCTGGTATAATGCTCAATTGCGGATGTTCTTCCATCAGGGTTATTATATTCTTAGCTGTACTTTCACAAATGTTTATTGATAAGTTGAGAAAATTACTTTTCTTGCGGAATCTAATAATAATTTCTTAACATACTCTCTATTCCAAATGACTGTTTTAAAACTGGGATTGTTTACCTCCACCTTGTCTGCATCTTTTGGAGTCACCACCTGGAGATGTCATGGGGATAATTATGAGGGGGACTGAAGAGGTGAAGGCTATACTGAGTGAAGATCAGTAGTTTGGACTCAGGAGGGGATTCTGGACAAAAGAGGCGATTCTGACACTTAATCTTCTTACCGGAAAGCAAATACAGAAAAATGAATCAACTTATATTGCCTTTGTAGACCTAGGAAAAGCATTTAATAATATTATCTGACAAGATTTGTTCAGAGCACTGAAGAAAGCAGGTCTGAAGTACAAAGATATGTGGGTGACAGTCAGTTTCTATTGCAAGGAAGAGGCTAAGATTTGGTTTTTTCATCAGGAACAAGAAGAAAAAATTAGAAAAGGCGTGAGACAAGGATGTACTCTCTCTCCTCTTAAATTAAATGCTTACATCCAAGAATGTACATACGAAGTTTGCGAACCTAATAAGGTGGGGATCAATACTAATGCTCACAGAAAATAAAAGAAGGCCAGCCGGTGTGGCCGAGCGGTTCTAGGCGCTACAGTCTGGAACAGCGCGACCGCTACGGTTGCAAGTTCGAATCCTGCCTCGGGCATGGATGTGTGTGATGTGCTTAGGTTAGTTAGGTTTAAGTAGTTCTAAGTTCTAGGGGACTGATGACCTTAGAAGTTGAGTCCCATAGTGCTCAGAGCCATTTGAGCCAATAAAAGAAGGTTGTCAGTAGATGGGAAATGTATTTCTGTAACCTGTATGTAATGACAATAAGCAAGCGAAAGGTTGAAGTGATTGATACCATAGGTACGCAGGACACGGCTGCTGTAGAGGAAGGACTAAGGCCAAATCGAGGATACGCCAAAAGAAATTTTTTATTCATTTATTTACCGAGACACTTCGAATAGTATACACCAGTATCACACACAGAACAATTAAGCACCTTAGGATTTTACAGGAAACGCCAGTAATATGAGTCGTAAAACAGAGACTCAGAAGAAATGTTACACACTAACGTCAATCTGTAATAGGATTCTGGAAACATATACGTTTCGAATGTTACCATTTACCTCGAATAAAACGATTTATTGACTATTAGCCAACGTGAATTCAGAAAATATCGTTCTTGTGAAACACAGCTAGGTCTTTATTGTCACGAAGTAATGAGTGCCGTCGACAGGGGATGTCAAATGGATCCCACATTTTTAGATTTCCAGAAGGCTTTTAACACCGTTTCTCACAAGCGACTTCTAATTAAATTGCGTGCATATGGGAGTATCGTCTCAGTTGTGCTACCGGATTCGTGGTATGCTGTCACAAAGGTCACAGTTAGTAGTAACTGACGGAAAGTCATCGAGTAAAAGAGAAGTAATATGTGGCGTCCTCCAGGGAAGTGTCACAGGGTCTCTGCTGTCCCTGATCAACATAAACGATTTTGCAGACAATAAGTTGTTCCAGATGATGGTGTCATTTACTGTCTTATAAAGTCTTCATGTGATAAAAGCTAATTGCGAAATGATTTATACAAGATGCCTGCCCGTACGGTGCTGAAGGCGGCGATTAACTCTTTAAGTCATCCATACGAGTATTAAAAGGAATTCCCTAAATTTCGGTCACACGATAAATCACACGAATCTAAAGGCTGTGAATTTTTTCCAAATACTTAGGGATTACAATTATGAATAACTTAAACTGGAACGATCACACAGATATCTCTGTGGGGGAAGCAAACAAAAGTCTGCAATTTTTGGCCAGAACACTTAGAAAACGGAACAGGTTTACTAAAGAAAATGCCTGCACTACGCTTGTCCGTCCTCTTCTTTAGTACTACTGCGCCGTGTGGGATCCACATTGGATAGGATTAACGAAGCATATCGAAAAATTCAAGGAAGGGCAGGCCGTTTTGTACTGTCGCGAAACAGGGGAGAGGTTGTCACGGATGTGATACGCGAATTGGGAGTGGCAATCATTAAAACAAAGCCGTTTTTTGTTGAGGCAGGATCTTCTCGTGAAATTTCAATCACCAGATTCCTCCTTCGAGCGCAAAAATATTTTGTTGGTGGCTACCTACAAAGGGAGAAATTATCATCATAATAAAATAAAGAGAAATTAGTGCTCGCATGGAATGACTTACGCATTCGTTTTTCCCTCGCTCTGTTCCAGAGTGGAACGATAGAGAAATATCTTCCTCTACGATGTACTTAATTGTGAATCGCAGTGTAGTAACAGAAGATAACGTAGGTAGTCGAAATACTGATTTCGGTCAAGGAGTACCATATAGTGTTCTGGGATGCCGATTTGTCTTTAGCTTTGATTTGGCAACCGAAGTAAGAGTACGAAACTGATTCAGTCACGTTCCGAATAGGTATAATCAGTTGAAACGTCCCCTTTGAAAAATTATGAATTACAGTGTTGGTAAACTTCTACGTCATTTGATTTTCAAACAACTGAGCAAAACTCAACGTATTCAAACAGTTTTCTCTTTACTTATTCTGATCATCACTAAACTGACACACAATATTTTTAGCGTAACGCAATCTGACTTTCAATAACCCCTACAAAAGAATGGCCCTGACTAACAATAACCTATACCTTTCATAATTCACTTACCTCACAAAAATCTTCGTTACTCGAACTACTGCAATACAGCGAGCACCGATACTGCCAGCTAAATAAAAGATTCTAACTACTGAAGGCACTAACTACTGACAGGCATAGTTAGAAAACGAAAGATTTTGAAGGAGCACAAACAATGTACTTACCTTAATAGTGTTCAAAAGTCAACATATATACATCTATCAATTCATGACATCCCTCCTTACAAATTTCCTTTTTATGGCGGACAAACGTCCAGATCGTTTGCTTATAGTAACTTCTCAAAACTGTGCCATCTCTCTCTCCACATCCACCACTGCTGGCGGCTCACCTCCAACTGCGTAACGCTAAGCGCTGTTCCCATCCAACTGCCCAACACTACAATTGCGATCATTCCAACAATGCCAACCAGCCACAGACTGCACACAGCACAGTCAGTGATTTTCATACAGAGCGCTACGTGGCGTTACCAACATAAAAACCTAAACAGCCTACTTACACAATGCCACAAGAAACTGTACTGGTATCTATGCATTGCATTTCTACTGCTTGTCTTTGGAGTCATAATGACAATTCTCAACTTATATTTGTATTTCACAGAGTGGGAAGTACTTACTTATCAGCAATGGATGGAGGTAACAGTTACTTAGTACTACACCAAGGTCTGTTAACAAAAGCGCTAGGTTGTGAAATGTATAGACCTAATCATTATGTTTTCTCGATTCTCTTATTCCTTCTCAACACGCAAAAATCAGCATTGATCACTGAGGATGCCATAGTTTCGGAACAGCACTCCTCATTAAGAGTCAGTAACTGACTATACGCTTTTCTTTTCAGTTGCAGTTGAATCTCCGTTTTGGATATGGCGACGACGTGTTGATAAGTAATGCCTCTTAATTCTTCATATCTACATATTTATTTCTCAATACAGTCACACTGTTGACGAACACTTTTCTCCCAACAAGAGACTAGTTTGTCCATATATTCACTGTAGATGGAGCCACAACATATCTTCTTCCGCCACTTCATCACTATCAAAGTCGTCGAAAGTGTTCTTTCAGTTTTGTAAACAGATGAAAATCGGATGTGGCCACTCCGAGCTCTGTCACACACGGTGAGATTAGCCCCACCGTTTCCTTCATGACCAGCACGAATAGCCCAACGCTGCACATAACTGCTGTCAATAAAACGTTGTATGGATTTCAATTGGAACACAATTTCTGTGGTTAGAAACACGATTACGGCATGCTGTTCCTCATGCAGCGATACAGTTACGTTACACACCGCCATATTACAAGCTAAGTCCGGTAACCTATAGCGGTAGAATGTTGCAGCTTGCGTCAGTGAAGCGGGAAAGTCGACTGACTAATATACATGACACGTAATACCTCAAACAACATTGACAACAGCACAAAAAATTCAGAGACATTACTTTTCAGTACGCCCTCCTATTTCGTTAACCAAAAGGATCTGAGGCCGCTTTCACTCTTCAGGTTGCTTCTTTTCTCATCATCCAGTCATTGTTTGCTATTGTCCTAGATACAAAACCACATCAACCGTTTGGTGTCGCCTCGTTATTACTGTAGGCTTGTACCATGGGAAGCAAGGGGAGAATGTTGTTAAGCAAAGAGAGAATGTTGTTTGGTGGCCGGTATCCTCTTCCCGTAACACAAACTGCACACATGTACTAACAGGATTCTTTATTCGCAAGAACATGAATTTACTTATCTTGAGGTAGTCCTTGTGTTGTGGTACAAGCTCTTCCTTAACAGTCACTGCCAGTGAAGTAAAAGTCCCGCTATGCACACTACTCGGGTCGCCAGGTACTGACTGAGCTAAAGCTGAGCTAACTGGAACTGTGATTCCCACTGGGCTGTGACTGATGACTCAACTCGTTGACTCTATGGGTGACTGACTGGATCCTCCAGCCTGCGGCAGCGATCCAAGTACAGGCGGTCGAGAGGGCGTTGGCGGCTATTTTCTTGCGAGACTGTCTTTGACCTCTCTCCTGATAGGCTCGCTTGCTCCAGTGCCTATCGATTTTGTCGCAGTCTCTTTGCCGATCGGAGTGCTGGCGACACTTACACCAGCACACACTGGTTCTATGAGCCTGTAAAGTTTTGTATTATTTTATTTTCCTTGTGTCCATTGTTTTCTTTCTATTATAATGGAATCCGAGACCTGCTTCCAAATTTGTTCTATCAAGTTCACCCAACCATTGGTTTGTAAAGGGGTAAAGTGTTAAACGAGACTTACAAGGGACACTTTTGACCTTGAATACTCAGAACCACAACAAACTAAGCTTAGAATAACACCCAGTCATAAAGAAAACACTGGTCTGCAACATTTCCATGCAAAACATTGCATTGTACCACGTATGACATTTCCATAGAGAGAAACAAAGGAACAGGATATCAATACCGCAGGAGGGAAATGATATATACTTTAACGATGTCAGTGTATCATTATATTTACAACCAACAGCGCCAAAAAACCCTCTGCTTAAAAGTAATTATAACAGCGCAAAACACACGTATCTTACACACCTGATAGTGCTTATATTAGTTCTCATAGTGCAGATGTGTGATTTAGATGAAGTGGTTAAAAAATGGCTCCGAGCACTATGGGACTTAACATCTGAGGTCATCAGTCCCCTAGAACTTAGAACTACTTAAACCTAACTAACCTAAGGACATCACACACATCCATGCCCGAGGCAGGATTCGAAGCTGCGACCGTAGCGGTCGCGCGGTTCCAGACTGAAGCGCCTAGAACCGCTCGGCCACTTCGGCCGGCTCTCCACAAACTCTTGGGCCTTCTGACGTATACTGCTGTTGTCTTCTGTGTCCTTACGTGCGCCAATTGTAGTAATAATCTTGAATGAAGTGCCGTATTCAGCCATAACATTGTCGATAAAAGAAATCGAAGCTTTGAAAATGCCCAAGCGAAACATTTTAGACGCTTCTAGTCCCCACATTCTTTGATGTCAATAGTGAACTGTACATTCATACGACTTTGCTCTACCAAATTGTGACATTACATCTTCTTTTATAGTTTGTAATTGCGACAGTCTGTTTCCTTTTAAATTAGCTCCTGTCCTACCTTTGCTAGACGCGTAATTTATAATTAATTTGCAATTTCATATACTTGTAATGCAATTACACCGCCTCATTAGTTTGCTACAAACACTGAAGCCACGATTGTAATAGTGTTCATAAACGCTCTCCCAGTACGATGTCATCAGTATCTTCTAATACACTGGGCCTTCACAGCATGGGTGGAGATAATTCGTATTCTCGTTGACTGGACTATTCCTGTTGCTCTGGCAATGGCCATCGTACACTGCTTGAACTGCCATCTTCAAGTTCAGGTTCTTTCTGTCCTTCAAAATCAATCTGTCGGCCCAGCGCAACATTATGTATTTCTGCTTCGGCCGCATTATGTTTCTGAATTATTATGTTATTTAATATATCAACTCTGTACCCACTACCCCTATTTCACTTCCACATTCAGCTCGTCACAACTTCGTCCCTAAAATTTGGGCTACATTCGTAGCATTAATTCTCTTCATGATATCACTGTACACAGTTTACACAGTAGCCTGCTTGCAATCACTCCAGGAGACACAGCCGTACTGCAGTTATACCATTTTCGAAACTCGAGCATTTGTTAGTGCAGCTGCAACATGCAACAGTCTGACGGCATCAGGAGATAAGTGTGGAGTTTTGCATGGAAATGACACAGGCCGCTGTGGGTAGTCTAGCACTGATTCGTTCTATTCCGTGTGTTCGAGGTCAAAGCAGTCCCTTGTTAGAATCGGCAGTGCAGCGCTGGGCGGGATTAGGCCACGCAAAAGCTGACTGCCCCCGTTCGAATGTGTGTCAGTGGCTCTGCAACGGCATGTGTGTTGACAAACTACAGATGCCGACAACGGGCGAGCTTCCAGTGACGCACTGCAGCCCGATTAGAAAAACTAGGTCGTCGTCCTAATGTCGTCGGCAAATTTTTAACTTTTCTCCATGCAGTTTAATACTCTTTCTAAATTTCTCCTTGGTTTCCTTTACTGCTTGCTCAGTGTTCAGACTGAATAACATAGAGGAAAGGCTACAACCCGGTCACACCCTCTTGTCGTCACCTTTCATCGACTCTCGCAACTGGTTTCTATACAGGCTGTAGATAACCTTTCGTTCCCTGTGAATCAAAAAATTTGTCTCACAACAAAGACGTTCTTTTATACATGGAATTAAAAATCATCGCAGTCAAGATCGCAGGCAAATTTTATTGTGATTACTAGTTTCAGCTACACACGAGCTATCTTTAGATCATAAAAGCCTTGATTAGAGTAACTGCCTTATACAAATATTACGAGTAGATTAGCTGTTTGCTGTTCTGGTCGTCAGCTGCAACACTGTCTTCATACACCACGTTGTAATAACGTACTCACGATGATGTCCGCCTGCTTAGCTGGGTGGTGACGTGTTCGCCTCCCATGCAAGCGGGCCTGTGTTCGATTTCCGGCCGGGTTGGAGATTTTATCCGCTCGAGGACTGGGTGTTGTGGTGTCCTCATCATCACTTCATCCTTACTTCCGGCGCACAAGTCGCCCGATGTGCTGTCGAATGAAATAAGACTTGCACTTGGCGGCCGAACTCCCCCGAATAGGGGCCTCCCGGCCAACTATGCCATATGCTCATTTCCATTTACTCACGATGATCTTTGCTGTAAGACAACACAATTACTGATTAAAGGTTTCATTCAATAGACGTTAACGATGTAATTCATTAGTTTATCACCTTCGTTCTAATTGATTTTATACGGACAATATGTCAGTTTTTCACCTATGTATGTCCTGTATCAATATGTAAAATTATTCCATATATACATTCTGCATGAATGTTGGCACTCAGAATCTTTATGACGAAGTGTTAAGCCATTATGGCAGTTAATACTAATCAAGACTGTTTTTATGATCAAAGTATGGCTCGTGTGAAGCTGAAACTAGTAATCACAATAACAGTTATTTGTAGTCTTGACTTCGAAGATATTTAATCCCTAATAGGTAAAAAAAAAAAAATCCAACAGATCGCTCCTCTCCATCGCTGCAACGACATCAAACATGAAGAAGACATTTTTCTCAATGGCTGGCAGTACAGATTTTGTTTAAGCTGACTCAAAAGTTTTCTCAACAACCAGACAAAGTGGCAAAACATGTTCATTGTTCCTTTCTGCAACTTTCGTTCGTAGCTTCCAAGTGGTCTATTGTGTTACACACTTAAAATGGTTCAAATGACTCTGAGCACTATGGGACTTAACTGCTATGATCATCAGTCCCCTAGAACTTAAAACTACTTAAACCTAACTAACTTAAGGACATCACACACATCCATGCCCGAGGCAGGATTCGAACCTGCGACCGTAGTGGTCGAGCGGTTCCAGACTGTAGCGCCTAGAACCGCTCGGCCATTCCGGCCGGCCGTTACACACTCAACTAAAAGCGATTTCTTTCCTTTTCTTTTTTTAAATTACATTATTGAATGGTTCGCCCTTTATCATGTACTGTTGGATTCACAGTAAGTACGTGGGCCCAGCAATTGCGTTACCAACATGCCAAACAAAGCGTACGAGAAGTTCAGCGAAGTGTGCTCCTAAGATTAACGAGACCATCTAGTGTAAAACCGGACCAGCGCATCAATTGGAACTCGCCACTGTGTTTCCTTGAACCACTCCATCACACTCCTGGCCTTGTGACATAGCTCACTATCTTCTTAAAATATGCCACTGCCGTCGGGAAACATAATCGGCATGAAAGGGTCTGCGTGGTCTGTAACCAGTGTGCGACACTTCTAGGCCCTCATGGTGTCTTCCACGAGCTCCATTGGACCCATGGATGCCCACGTGAATGATTCCCAGAGCATAATGGAGCCGCCGCCAGCTTGTCTCCGTCCCTCCGCACAGCTGTCAAAGGAGCCGTTCTCCTAGAAGACGACGGATTCGCGCCCCCAAGTCGGCATGGTAAAGAACGTATCGGGATTAATGAAACCACGCAACGCTCTGTCGCTGCCCCACCGTCCAGTGCCGATGGTCACGTACCCATTTCAGTCGTAGTTGCCGATGGCGTGGTGTTAACATCGGCACATGCATGAACCGTCGGCTGCAGAAGCCCATCGTTGGAAGTGTTCGGTGCACTACGTATTCAGACACACTTGTACTCTGCCCACCATTAAAATATGATGTTAGTTTCGCCACAGTTTACCGCCTGTCTTGATTTACCAGTGCGCTCAACCTACGACATCTAACATCTGACATCTGACCGCTCAACCCCACGATGTCCGGACGTGGTTTCATCACCTACAGAAGACACTCACCACAGTACTCCAAGATCACACGACAAGTCGTGCGGTTTCCGAAATGCTTGTGTCGAGCATCAAGGCCATTTCAGTCTCCTCTCGGTCAAACTCGGGTAGATCATGCGCCTTCCTCATTTTACACACGGACAGCACGCACACTGACACTATATTGCACCCTGCGTGTGTCTGACTAGCAGTCATTCCTAGCCAGGTGACGCTGCTGTCCCCTCGACGGTTTTATATCGATAGTAGGTCGTCGGACACAATGTTCTGGCTGATCTGTGTATATTAGATGGATAACCGTCAATTCTATGGAATATGATACTTTTTTTTTTGTTACCTATAAAATTTCGTTCTCTGGCACCCCACGTACGGAAACTGATTAACTCATTGATATCAAAAACGACAATTTTAAAGCCTTGTCCCCTTTCCTGGGAAAAACTCAAGTGACACTCAGACGTTGAACAAAAACTTATGCATTGTTCTTAATTATCATCCATAAAACTGTACAACACACATGGTACGCATCAAATCGAGTTATACTAAACTCACATAACGACTGGCTTCCATTCGTAAAATAGGAACCCCTCGCAGATAGCATAGACGGTGCTGTAACTCAACTTTCACTCAGTGTGGCACAGAACTGATATGTAGTAACACACAAATTTTGAATTCATGAGAACTGGTTTAGGGATGTATATTATGCGTTACACAATATTTAGTACTCAGTTATAGTATTTTATCTCACTATATTTCATTTGTAAGTTCTTTCATTTCTCCCTAGATTTATTATTATTACTATGGCACCAAGCTGAAAAATATCAAAAGTTCAAAAGTTTCTAAAGATATTACCATTGTCATGTTACGTTTGATGTGTCTACACAGCTTATTATACACAGCTAGGTAAGAGTCACAGAAGCGATAAGCAAAATGTTTGAAAAGTGTTTTCTTCTGGGAATGTAGAGTCTCTAAATCTGTGACTTAATGAGGTAAAAATTTAAATTCATTTATGCATGTTAATGATGGATTTGCTCTGTGGCTGTGGAGTGGATCACTTGAGGAAACACAGCAACCAGTCACAGAAGATGGGTAAATGTCCGAAACACATCCTGGCGTATACAGATCTACGCAAATAGTGGTTCGTTGCTGTATTTCTTTATTCTGTTAAAAAAATCGTATTTGCTGTAAAAATTGCATATACGTAGTGTGTATATAATTAGATAAAGACGTTATGTGTCTAAGTGTGCATGTCATTCAGAACTGCCTTTAGATCTTGTAACAGGAGCGAATCATGCGATAGTTTGTCTTCTTGTAAATGTAATGTAAAAAATAGTGCCGTAAAATGGGTAACTTCGAACAGTGAACTAACTTGCATATATCTTGTTCTTAATGTTGGCTTCTTCGTGTACGTAATATAGTTGTTGGTCCTGTCTATGATTCTGAACAATCAAACGATAAACAGCAGTTTCAGCAGAAATTTGAAATAAATAAATGAAGTTACTATCCTCTAGATATCGTTTATGTTGTTGACGATTTAGGTTGTTGGCTGGTAGTACGTCTTACATCTAAATTTTATTTCCCCTTTGCTCAACAATAGCAAATAATGAGGTGAAAAGACTTCCATCAAGTGTCACTAGAATCTTGCAGTAACAGTAGATCTCTTGCCTCAGGTCAGTGCAGCAGGCACAGAGTGTGAAATCCTTAAGTTAATGACTAGTGCAGGAATCAATCTGTACAACAATCTGTATAATAATTTCGTCATGTCTTAGTTCTGAACTGTAGATGCTGAAGAAGTCTCTAAGTTCGTGCCGTTGCAGTTTACATGTTTTCTTTTAAAACTAACTGCAAGAAATATCTTTTAAAAATTTTATAATACTATCACTTTTAAAACCATTTTTTACTCAAACTTACTACATCATGTACAGCCTATGTAATGTCTAGTGTTTGTGAGTGCATGAAATAGTTTGGTTTCTCCGTGATTATTTCTGAATTATTAAATAAAATGCACCCACTTCCGTGGCCGAAAAGCGTACAGAGTGGAAATATCCACGTGACGCAATTGCCACTCGATGTTACACTTTTGTTTACAATAAGTGAGAGGGATAGTGTCAGTGATTGTGAGGGCATAAATAGAAAGAAAAAGTGTAGTTTGAGTAAAAGTGATGCAATAAAAAAAGCAAAATCCCAAAGGAAACAGCACGTGAGCTACAGTAGAAATGTGGTGCCAGCACACAAAACAGGACCCCAGTGACAGTGTGTGTAGTTTTTGATGTTGAGCCTAGAACACAACAGTGAAACCTTAGGTGATAACTTACTGCCGTGTTGGGTAATACTTTTAGAAATCTAGTCTTAATTAATCTGCTGCTGTGCCTTGAAAAATCGGCGGTTTGATCACAAGTTGATTGATTGTGTTGGTGTTTTCAGGTACCTAGGAAAGTATTTCGAGACTGTGATAGAGGAATCGCAAATGCAAATGTTGACAAATTTGAATAGTTTTGCTGATACAGATACTCAGAGTGGTTATTTACATGATCTAATTAACGTCCATGCGCTAAAAAAAGAAAGTATGTCAAGTACCACAAATCCAAAAGTGTGAATGGCTAACTTTCAGTATCAGGTGAGCAGTGATGGAAGACAAACACAAGTTCGTGAAACAGTGTTCTTGAGTCTCCAAGGAATAGGCGACAAATATGTTCTTCGTTTAAATCATCTGCTATTGTTAGACAGCTCACTAGTTGACGTGTGGGGTAAGTCAGAGGATTGAAGACGTAACTTAATCCCCAGAGAAATATGTTCCCTGTTAAAGGGCCATATTGAATCATTCCCTGTACGTGTAATCTATTATTCGAACAACACATGAAGAAAATATTTATAAGTACAGTTAGATGTCAAGCATATGCATGAGTTATTCAAACAACAACCATATACTAAAGTGAACTACATATTTTATTTGAAATTCTTCAAGCAAAATTTTGATAGCAAATTTGGAAAATGTGCTCGACATGAGAGGAACTGAATCAAAAAATCAAAAGCCTGCATTTGAATGACAATGTGAAAGGACTGGCTACAGCAGAACTCATAGTAAATAAAAACAAAGCCAATAAATTTTAAAAGAAAACTGCATCAATCAAAAAGCTTGCAGGGGAAAACAATAGTGCAGGTGACATTAATATCACCTACATGCAGGACATCCCACTGCCGGATATTCCAGTGTAGGAAGTGTTTTGTTACAGACAGTTGTGAGTTTTTGAACTTTGCATTGTCAACTTGTGGGATCATAAGCAAGGTTTTCTCTTACCATGAAGGACAGGCTCTTAAAAGACCCAATGCTCACTGCAAGAAAAGTGTTTTCGGGAAAATATTCCCAAACAGGTGAAGGAGATACATTTCTTCTTGGAGGAATGCCCTGGTCGAAATAAAAACAACACCGTTATCAGATGTTTGTTAGCCGCAGCATCGTCTGGGCGACTTGGAAAGATGTTCATTATTTTCCAATCAGAGGAAGTTCCTTCCTGACTTGAGATAGAGCTCTTGCCATAGCAAAGAGATTCATTTGCAAGACTGGTCGAATATACACACCACACGAAATCAGCACACTAATACAAGGAGCAAGTTCCAATTTCCAAGTTTATCCAGTGCAACCGAGTGACATCATCGAATATTAAGGCATGATGGCCTAAACGTCATAAAAAATCTGTCCTCTCAAGGAAATAACTAGTCAGAATTCCACGTGAGCAGAAAGTGACCTTACAACCGTCTTGTATATGATGTTTGAATATTGTGCAAGTAAACCTGGTTTGTTGAAAGCATATTAGTGGATCGATGGCTTGCAGCGAGAAGATATTTTGTTAGGGAAACCTGTGGGGTACACACTTGAATAAACACACACTTTTGCATACAAAGGAAATCTTCCGATCAATGCGAAAAAATGCAGGCATTAAGAAATTGATTCAGTACATACCAGATCATAAATAAGACTTCTGCAACGAGCTTTGGGAATGGTCTACAAACGCCTTGAATGAGCATGAAGAAAGGCTTTTGGTGATAATAGTTTTTCTGTTTTGCACTATTCTAACTTAAAAAATTGTGTAATAAATATCATACTAACATATGCATCATGCTGCATTTCTTTATTACTGACATTTTTTTCACGTATTTACCTGATACAGCTGCAAGGTATCAACAATTCGTAGAAAGTTAGTTTTCAAAAATACAAAAAAGGCCGAACCTCTACATTGGTTGCTCGACCATAACGTAGGTCCTGTATTGTTTTGGCACACAATGTTATGTTAAATAGCGTACATTACAGTCTAAATATAAAAGAAGACTTTTACATTTAGGTTTTTTAATCTAAGCAGCTTTTTTTTCTTTCTCCTTAAAATTTGCCTTCGGTTGATGTATGGCCTTTTCGAAATGACTAATTCACATAACACAGTTTATTATTGTAAATGTTGGGTAATGCCTATTCGTCTAATATAGGGTGCCTAGGAAATCTGCTTCCTTGGATCGCTAGACAAAAATTCAAGCAAATCGTATCAACAGAGTTTATTACAGTAAGGTAAATGATAACAATTAACTTTGCGTATTCGCAAAAGCGTGTCGCAAGGAAATGGCAACAGGCAAATAATCAATCTCATTCCGTAAATACAGTTCCAATACAAGTCTAGTGATGCAGTCTTAACTCACTGCTATAGCGTTCGTAGATCGGCTAGACTTCAACTCGGGCCCCAACCAGGTGGCGCGGCCCTTATGTTCTCTTCGTGTAGATGGCCCTACCGTCTCATTGTAGTCCTAGAGAGGGGTCAGTCAGTGTACTATTGGCTGATGTCTTCTCACAGCCCTCTCTGCTGTAATGTTCCTGGCCAAAGTGCCGGCGTTTGACGTTACACCGAAACAGCAATAATATCACGAAAAGGAAAGTTACTACTCACCATATAGCGAAGTTGCTGAGTCGCAGATAGGCACAACAAAAAGACTGTCGCAATATAAGCTGTCACCCAACAAGGACTTCGTCGAAAATAGTGTGAGTGTGTGTCACCGGCACGGTAGCTCAGCGTGTTCGGTCAGAGGGTTAGCAGCCCTCTGTATTAAAAAAACTGAGCTAATCGATCAACAACGAACTTAAACGGATGTCTTACGACGTCCGCCCCGAGCAGATGCAACGAACAAAAATGAACAAAATCAGATTAAAAAAAAAAAGTGGTAGAGCATTCGACTGCAGATCGAGAGGTCCCCGGTTCAAACCCATGTGCCCCCTTACATTTTGATTCTTCGAAAACGACAACTATAAACGGAATCAGTCTACAGTACGAACTTCCACTGACGACAGTTCGAAAAAGGAGTGGGGAGGGAACCGAGACAATTGTAGATTTTTTTTAGGCTGTTTGAGTTTTATGTTTTATGTAGGGAGGTATCTTTGTATAGTTCACTAAGTTTTCCGAACAGTGTTTCGTTGCAAATGTTGTATTTTCATTCATGACTCTAAAAATGGTTCAAATGGCTCTGAGCACTAAGGGACTTATCTTCTTTCGTCATCAGACCCCTAGAACTTAGAACTACTTAAATCTAACTAACCTAAGTGTAACATTACGAGTCAAGATAGCTGTAACGGAAATCGAATAGCATAAAGTTATCATTAAAAACGCACGCCGCGCGATTTGTGACGATTTGGTTGGTCATAATAGTAGTAACATGCTTTTGAATACAATTAAAATATAACGGCCATACCTGTTTAGTGTTATTGGAAATAATATGTAGTAAATTAATGAGTAAGGTAGCCGATCCTATAAGAAGAGGTGAAATTGGGCATATTAAGGTGTTTTGCTTTATGTCGACTAAGCCGAAGATACGGCGTCTTTTTTTCCGTTTACTCTTAGAAAAAAAAAAAACAAAAAACAAAAAAAAAAAACAAGTAACGAAGTGCTAATTGTGCGTTGTGAAAAATATAGGGGCGAATTTTAAATAGCTACAGTGTATAATCAGACTAACAAATGGACATTCAGTTACGAATAGCGGACAGCGAAGTGTGGTCATTAAATTGAGTACACCTACAGGGCGGTCAATTCCGGGATAAGTCTATTCGCATCTCACGAGGGATGCGGTATTGAGACCGGTTTTTTTTTTAATTATATCACGGAGAGCGGGCTTCAATTTATAAAAAGGAGAAAAGCTGTATCATTATCATTGACTGTTGGTGTTAAGAAACCAAAACTGTTCATCAAAGGGTTTCGGTGAATGAGTGGTGAATGCGAAATGAAACTGTGAACGAAGTTATGTTAAATAAAGCAGAAGAGACAAGACAGTTTGGTCGTATCTGTTATTATTCCATAAACCGTAACATTTCTTCTCGTTGCACGAAGCCTTTATAGACGATCGTTATGACAATTTGCTTTGAAGGGATCTCGTTACGAGTTAAGTTTTGGGGACCTGGTCAACAGGGGATAGTTCGTAGATCTTAACTGCTGCAGCTGTTCTGGAATCAGGTGCTACCGTGACCGTCGTGTGTTGTCAATGGCTTAAGGTCATCATATGCTCTAAGGTCGACGCGCCTTTCCTCTTGGTATAACGGTGTCTCACGGTAACAACGACAACGCCGACGGCGAAGGAAGTTACGGTAGAAGTGGCGCCCAACGTGGGGCTCGATCGAGAAGGATTGCTGCATCGAGTTGAGTGTCATCCAGATTCACGAACCCTAGAGTTGGAAAATATTGTAGCAGCCAGTGAGTCTGTCCAATGAAAGAGGTATTCTTCAATAATCGCTAAAAGTGTGCGATACTACCAGGTATGATTAAAATAACTGCATAATTATGAAAAAAAGGAAGTTGAGACTTGTGATTTCGGTAGATAAATATATATAAATGCATAGTGAAAATAAGTGTATGTCTTGGTAGTGAATAATCACTCAAAACGAACGAAAATAATACATGATAATGTGCAGTTGAGTAGAGTAATGAGTAGAGAGAGAGAGGAAAGTGAAGAGGATAGGGATGATGCATCCCATGAGCTCAATGTGGGACAGGAGACATGTACAGATAATAATACAGTTATTGATTTAGAGCAGTTAGGAGATTCAAATACAATGATAAGTAAGGTAAGCAGCGTGGGAGAACATAAAGATCTTGAGGTTTCGGAAGTAGATCAGCAAGTTGATCCTCAAATTGGAAATATTAATCAAAAAATGTTTGATATGCTGGTATCAATAAATACTCAAATGGGTGTAATGAATGGAAGACTTGGTTCACTAGAAAAAGATAATAAGCAATTAAAAGAGGACAATCAAAAGTTAAATGAAAAATTTGAGGCCAAATTTGGTTCATTAGAAATTAAAATGGATTCTTTGGAAAGCAAACTGAACACCTTTGATTATAAACTGGAAAATACTAAGGAAGAATTAAAGGCGAACTGGGAGACTCAATTAAATGCGAAATTTGGAGAACTAGATATAGAATTTTCTAACACCTTAGAAAGGCAATATAATAATTTAATGGGAAAACTTCATGACGTAGAAAAGAAATATGAGGTAGTTTCGAAGAGTTATGATGGCCTGTCCAATAGGATGGTTAAGTGTGAAAGCAGCTATTTCAATGCTAGCGCACAGATAGAAGAGCTTTCGAAACAAATTGTCGAGTTTGAGTCCGATGCTCATAAGGGGATTGACAAGTATTTAGTAGATCAAACTAAAAGACTTGATGAAGATCTATCTGAATGGATAGAAATAAAAGGAAATGAAATTGTAGATAAGGTTAAGACTACTATTGGATCCCAGCCAAATGAAAATATCAATGAGCACCTAAGTAGAAATGATGAATTAATTAAGCTCTTCACTAGCGAAATTCAGAAAATAAAAGAGAAAATAGTTGATGAGTTACCTAAATGGCAAAAGTAAACCAATCATAAATTGGCGGAGTTAGAACGAAAGTCATCACAAAATTTGTTGACAGAGGACGAACGTTCGGAGAATATGTCGAAAAACAACTGAACATGTGATAAAAAGAAGTATAATTGTGGTGAAAATTTGCATTGGGAAGTTGATGATTCGGTTGGTAAAGATATATGACTCTTTTAGTCAGCGAGGACATTTGTCTTCTTTAAAGGTGGAGAACAGCATTTTTAAAAGTAGACAATTCCCAACATTCTCCACTGAAAAGAATAACCTGCATCCGAAAATCTTTATCAATAATTTCAAAAGAATATTTCCACGTAGCTGGTCAGAACACGACCGACTTCAATTTATAGTATCCAAAATTACCGGAGAAGCCGCATTATGGGCCGCCGAAGTAAGTCAAAGTTGCCATACTTGCGCTGAGTTTGAACAACTTTTTTTGGCTAAATACTGGTCGTCGAGTAAACAAGAGAAATTAAGAAAAGAGGTTTACCAACCTGAGTATTTTAACAGTAAAAGGGGTACTTTAAGGCAACATTTTGAAAAGTACATAAATAAGACACGTTATTGGAGTGATCCAATTTCTCACAAGGAAGTGATCAGAATTTTGAAGGGAAGGTTGCCCATAAATATACGTGAAAAGTTAATAAATGTTCCTGACCACGATGTAGAACAGTTCTTGTTGGTGAATGACTCTATAGATATGATTACGGAAGATGCGAGACAAATGAGTAGTAATCAAATGTCGACTCACACTCATAGTAATACGAATAATTATAATAATAATTTAACGTATGATAATAATAATACCGAAAACCAGGTCAAACCCGCATCACAGGAGCATTGACAATCTTCATCCTATGGTTGCAATAAAAACAATGATTATAATAAATATAGAATAGATACTTACTGTGCTAGAGGTAAACCTCGATATGGTGACGCGTATGTGCATAGTAGTGATATTAATAAGAGTAACAGATACCCAAGTGATGAACCCAATTGTATTCGACCTTGGGAAGATAATTCGAAGCATAATGTTCATCGGCAGGATGGAACAAATGCCTCGAGTCCTCATCCAGCACAAGGAGTTATACTAATGGGCGAAGGAGCCTCCAATGTGCGACGGGGTGAATACCATAACTCGGATCATACTGTACGGATTGTGGAAGTTCATGAACACCCACCGATGACTCAACGAGATAGATTAAACTAATACCAGTCACCAAATGCCTTCCTAGGATGACTGGAAAGGAGAAGGAAGGCAGGCATCAATTTGAACTGAGAGTATTAAGGTACAATAATGATCAGGATATAAGGAATGAATTAATTGAAGAAAAACCTGAAGTTTCTAAAAAATTTGGACAAATTTTACAGGCAATAATTCCAACAAGTATAAATAATGTTGATGTTGAAATATTAATTGATACTGGAGCAACTATTAGTGTCATGACACTGGACTGTTTAAAACAGATAAGCCGAGGGGTAAAAATGCCCACTTTTCCTATCACAGGATGTACTGTGCCTGGCGCATTCAGCGCAAAAATGCAAAAAGTTGTGAAACAGGTACGTGTCGACGTTACAATACAGGGGGCTCAAATAGAAAGTACATTCCTGGTTGTTCCTAAAATGACGGTACCATGTATCTGGGGTTTGGATTTTTTATGTGAGACCGGTGCAATCATTAATTTAGAGAAAGGTGAATGTATATTTAATTCCAGTGGTAATGTTTTGACAGCCACCCTGAGAAAGGGCCGAGTAATTCCAAATCAGTTGTGTATGAATCTAACGGTAAAATATGTCAGTATTGATGATGAAAATGTGTATGATATATGCCTTATTGAATGTTCTGAAGAAATGATTGATAAAATGTCATTCCAGGAAAAGGTGTTAGAATCAGAATATTTATCTGTTATCCAAAGGGACGAACTGTACTACTTGTTGGAAGCATATCAGTCGATTTTTAGTAAACGTCCGGGTATAATTAAGGACTTTGAATTCCATATAAAGATGTATGCACATAAACCCTTTTGTCGTACTTCCTATTCTATCCCATGGACAAAGAAAGAAGTAGTCAGAAAGGAAATCAATAAAATGTTAGAATGGGGTATTATTGAGCCCTCAGATTCCGAATATTGTAACCCTCTTGTGGCGGTAATTAAACCCAATGGTGACATCAGATTGGTGTTGGATGCCAGAGAGAGCAATAAGATCATTATACCTGTACAAACGCGACTGGAGAACATAGAAGAGTTAGTACAAAAGTTTTCTGGTGCCCGCTTCTTAACTTCTTTGGATATGCGTAGTTCATATTGGCAAACTAGAATATCGAAAGAATCTAGAAAATATACTGCATTCGTTTTTCTGGTCCGAAGTTACCAGTTTACCGACATGCCATTTGGGTTGAAAATAAGCGGTGGTGTTTTCATATCGGCATTAGATACCGTACTAGGCAGAGACCTTTTGAATGAAGTTAGTTTATATGTGGATGATTTGCTAATTGCTTCTGAAACTTGGGAGGAACATTTGGACTTATTAAGAAGAGTTTTTGCGAAATTTTTGGAATACGGAGTTACTGTAAATTTGAGCAAATCCAAGTTTGCTCATAACCAATTGAAATTTCTTGGACATATAATCACTCCTGAAGGGATAAAACCAAATCCTAAAAAGATGGATGCGATTAACAGATGTGCTTATCCAAAAAATAGGACGGAATTAAAGTCATTTATCGGCTTAGTTTCATTTTTTCGACGATTTTTACCCAATCAGTTAGGAAGCCAAAACTGTTTGTTACGGCTATTAAGAAAAAATGTCATGTGGGAGTGGAATTCCGAATGCACGCAAGCTTTTGATAACATCCGCAATGCTTTGACTAATGCCCCACTGTTACATCATCCGAGACTTGATCAAGATTTTTATATTGCTGTGGATGCTTCTGAAACAGGATTGGGTGCCACTCTTTTCCAGATGGACAATCCAGAAGATATCAGTACCATCAAAATCATTGGGTTTGCCAGCAGAACACTCTCTAGCTGTGAACGTGCATATTGTACTACTGAATTGGAAGTACTGGCCGTGGTCTGGTCCCTTAGAAAGTTTCGCTATTTTGTATATGGAAAGAAGATCATTGTATTCTGCGACCACAAAGCTTTATCTTTTATTTTAACAGGAAGGATGTTCCATTCACGTTTAATCTGGTGGGCCTTGCTACTGCAAGAATATGATATTACGCTCAAATACAACAGAGGGAAAGACAACATCATAGCCGATGCTCTTTCAAGACTACCGAAAAGTATGAATGACGACGAGTGTGAAGAACGGACTATTGACTTTAAAGTCATGAATCTATCAAGGCAATATTGTGAGAGGCAGATTTCACAGCTATGTTGAAGTCTTCCACAACTGCAAGAAGATGATAAGTTGTGGAAAGCCATTAGGCATGCTGTTGAAAGCAAAACGCTAAGTTACTCTCAAGAACAGTATCAATTAAAATCCGGAATATTGTATTGGAGGAAGGATGAAGAAGATGTTTGGAAAGTTTGTATTCCAAATAAATATTTAGAATCACTAGTACGGTACACTCACTTGAATTGGGGTCATTTTGGTGCCGCTAAATGTACAGCCAAAATAGGACAATACTGCTATCATCCAAATTTGGGACGTATAGCTACAAATATTCTTAAGAAGTGCAAAATATGTCAGAAGGAGAAACCCATAAACTATTGTCGGAAGATAGAATTACATCCTATCATCCCACAACAACCTTTAATGTTGGTGTCATGTGATGTCTGTGGGCCATGTCCCATGACATGTGGACGGTTCAAATATGTATTGGCTTTCTATGATCTCTTTTCAAAATATGTGAAACTATATCCTTTGAAAAATCTCCACGTTCGACCCATGTTACACAGATTTATCAACAACTATATAACTGAGCTTGGCAAACCTATAATGGTCTTGACAGACAATGCTGCTTATTATACAAGCAAAGTATGGAGAGACACTATGAAAGAACAAGGAATCCAGCACATTTACATCTCAAGATTTTACCCTTGTGGAAATCTGGTTGAGAGAATCTTCCGAGAGTTGAACCAATTTTTACGGACGTACATACCCAAACAACATTATAAATGGATCGATTGGATTTATGAATTTGAGAAAGTGTATAATGACTTACCACACTTATCGACGGGTTATTCACCTAACCAAACACTATTTGGTGAAAGTATTGTGCCAGAAAGGATGAAGAAATTACCTGCGATAGAACAAAAGATTACCAAGAAAGAATATATGGTGAAGAATGTCTATGAAAACCTAAAGCATCAAGCACAATTGAGGAAAACCCGTTTTGATAAAAATGTGAAGAAAGTAGTCACATATGATGTAGGGGAAGAAATTTTATTGAGAAATCACCCAAAAGCATCAACCAGGAAAAGACTGAATAAGAAATGGCAATATTTATATACAGGTCCATACAAAATAATAAAAATACCTCATGAAGGGAGCTACCTCCTGGCATATTGTGATACTAATGTAATTAAAGGCTTGTTCCCTCACATAGACCTGAAGAAGTATTATCAATAATGAGCAAAATATAGATTCAAGAAACACTGAATGATGCCAAGACTACACTCAGTGGACTAAATAAAAGCACCAGTGGATAAATACGTACTTATACTAACTTACAAAGAAAATTAAAGAATGTACCGACGATTTCCATGAGATACCTTCTTGGTATCAGCAACAATGTCGACGCTGAAATACGATTTATCCTCTCACCAAACAGCGAGGATGAATGATTTAAAAGTGGAATTAAGAGGAAAAGAAAAGGACCAAATCCTCTCTGGTTAAACAAGTGGCCTAATAAGGGTTTTGGCCTAGGATGCCAATCGTCGAACCCGGCTGTGATCCCTGCCTTGCACAGTCGGTTGAAGAACTGAGGGCTTCATCCATGAAAAAAATGTGGTGTGAATATGAAGTGATTAGTGCGAAGTGTTTCTAAGACAACCTATAAACAAATGTGGAATTTAGTTAAGGGCATTTTGTCCAGGTCCATTAACTCAACTTAAATATTGTAGAATGTATGTACTGACTTGTTGAGTGAATCTGAGAGTGAGTGTATTTGGCCATACCTGTTTAGTGTTATTGGAAATAATATGTAGTAGATTAATGAGTAAGGTAGCCGATCCTATAAGAAGAGGTGAAATTGGGCATATTAAGGTGCTTTGCTTTATGTCGACTAAGCCAATGATACGGCGTCTTTTTTTCCGTTTACTCATAGAAAAAAAAAAAAAACAAGTAACAAAGTGCTAATTGTGCGTTGTGAAAAATATAGGGGCGAATTTTAAATAGCTACAGTGTATAATCAGACTAACAAATGGACATTCAGTTACGAACAGCGGACAGCGAAGTGTGGCCATTAAATTGAGTACACCTACAGGGTGGTCAATTCCGGGATAAGTCTATTCGCATCTCACGAGGGATGCGGTATTGAGACCGTTTTTTTTTTTTTTTTTTTAATTATATCACGGAGAGCGGGCTTCAATTTATAAAAAGGAGAAA
Source organism: Schistocerca piceifrons (assembly GCF_021461385.2). Lineage (NCBI taxonomy): Eukaryota > Metazoa > Arthropoda > Insecta > Orthoptera > Acrididae > Schistocerca > Schistocerca piceifrons. The sequence goes on along the minus strand of NC_060143.1, from coordinate 316,575,419 downwards.
AGCTGTATCATTATCATTGACTGTTGGTGTTAAGCAACCAAAACTGTTCATCAAAGGGTTTCGGTGAATGAGTGGTGAATGCGAAATGAAACTGTGAACCAAGTTATGTTAAATAAAGCAGAAGAGACAAGACAGTTTGGTCGTATCTGTTATTATTCCATAAACCGTAACATTTCTTCTCGTTGTACGAAGCCTTTATAGACGATCGTTATGACAATTTGCTTTGAAGGGATCTCGTTACGAGTTAAGTTTTGGGGACCTGGTCAACAGGGGATAGTTCGTAGATCTTAACTACTGCAACTATTCTGGAATCAGGTGCTACCGTGACCGTTGTGTGTTGTCAATGGCTTAAGGTCATCATATCTCATGCTCTAAGATCGACGCACCTTTCCTCTTGGTATAACGGTGTCTCACGGTAACAACGACAACGCCGTTGGCGAAGGAAGTTACGGTAGATAAGGACATCACATACATCCATGCCCGAGGCAGGATTCGAACCTGCGACCGTAGCGGTCACGCAGTTCCAGACTGTAGCATCTAGATCCACTCCGCCACTCCAGCCAGCTATTCAGGAGTCTCTTTTCCTGTGTAATTGCTTTTTGTATGTGGTAGTTCTCCTCAGTTGTGTTTATTTGATAGAGACTGTTGCTTTCTCTGAGGATCAGTCTCCATGTTATGTAGGTGGTGGTTTTCTTGTATTAGGCGATCTGCAGAAGTGGAGTGTGTCAAACGAAGAAGACCTGATACCTAGACCTCTTACTTTGCGCATTTCGAAGTTTCCTTTGTTTTCAAAGAAAAGTAGTCAGTTATTTGCAGAACTATAGGTATGAACATAAACATAGCCCTGCATCATTCACCTCCCCCTTCTCCCTCTCACCAATATGTAATCAGTTACTTTAGTGGGTTTGTTCATAAATAACTTTTCTGCTACCGGTCACAATTTTCTTTTATTCATATATTGCATGACACATTTCCGGAAATGATTCCCAATTTCAAGTGTGTATTTCTTTTCACTATACCATTTTATGTAACATTTTCAATGTGTGAGGTTTTGCTTTGTTTTCTTGATTTTACTGCAATATATAAAAAACAGGCAATTTTTAGTCAGTTATCGATTTTCATATGTAGTTAGTGGTGACATTTGGAAGAACTTGTACTTACAGTTTTCTTATAGTCCATTTGTGCAGAGTCACACACATGTTAAACATCCTGCTCAACTTTCAGTTCACAGTACACATCGAGAATAACTTACATAAACAGTACACTGATGTTTTTAGATGTACTGACAGAGATAATGCTACAGGACCTCCACAGTTATGCTTTTGTACAGCAGGTATTTATCCTAAAAATATGTACTATAATTTGCCTACATCTGTTTTACAGTGGTGCTTATTTCTATGTGTTATTATGTACATCATGTGTTACTATATTTATTTAAGTATATTGTCAAAGCATCTGAAGAAATTCACTGAATCACTTTCAAGTTTTTCGATTAGCATTTTGTCTTCATATTTCCTGTAATGTGTATATATATCTCCAGTTCTTCTAACAAATCCATTTTATGCCCTTTATTTAATTGGTGGGGTACTCTGACATTTTCCTCTACATTTCCAAATGTGTGTCCTATATTGTGTATGTATGAAGCTATTGCTTATGGCTGTCTGTTGTGTGTGTAGGCTTTAATGCGCTCTGTCTACCTGGTTTTGAAATTTCACCCTGTTTGTCCTAGATAGAACTTGGATCATTCCACACATGTTACTTTATATATTCCAGTGTCTGTGTATGAGTCATTTTACACTATATATTATGTATTAGTTTATGTTAAAGTTTATTTGATGTAGAAAACCTAACTTGACTTTCGTTTTGTGAAAGTATTTGGTGACCTTCTGCAATATATATATGGGATACTAGATATATATTCCTTTCTGTCTTTGTCTTCCGTGATTCTCTTTGTGTTTGGGTCTTTCTTCACTTTGCTTAGGACTGTGTCAATCAGGGAAGCAGCATAATCATTAGTAATTGGAATTTGTTTCACTATATTTATTTCTTGTTGCATGTTTTCTTAATTCGTAGATAATTTCATTTATTTATTTCTTTGTGCATATAAATCTCTTTTTTGCTACATATATTGTGCACAGGAAATTGGACAGGAAACCTCTTTATCTCTTGGTTTTACAAGCATCAAACATATATCATTTAAATTTTTATAACAAATTGAATCTATACAGTTAATTATTACAAATGCTATTAAATACTGTATATTTATAACTTATTTCAAAATAAAAAATACAAATTATATTTTTCTTGCATAATATACCATGAGTTTGATTAGCAGCAGTTTTTCAGAAGGCAGGCTGTCATGTACTTTTTAAAGCTTTTTAGCTCAGGAAGGGATTTTGTATGACTTGTTAAACTGTTGCATAGTCTCATACCTGTGTGGTATGCACCTTTTTGGCACAATGTGGTGTTACAATGACTAACTTGTATGTCATTGTCTGATGTGATACTGTGATGTTTTGAGGGAAAAGGTTTTGTTTTCACAGTATGCTGTTTTTGACATGCATGACTACTTCCAGTATATAAATGCAGGGAATGGGTAAGATACTTAGATCTTTAAAGAAAGGTTTGCATTGGTTTTCTGCTGCTCACTTGTTTCATTATTCTTATAATTGCCTTTGTTTCTTGAAAACTGTTATGGCTTGGTCGATATTTCCTCTGAAAATGATTCCATACTTCAGTATCGAATGTACACAAGCAAAGTATACTGCCCTAACTGTTTCTGCACTGGTATTGTTGCAAAGAATTCTTACTACACTGTTAATGTTCGCTAGTTTTGAGTTTATGGATGTGATATAAGAGCTCAATTTAAAATATTGCTGGATATAAATCCCAAGAAATTTGGTTTCAGTGATAGCACTAATATTTTGGTTATCTACACATCTTACTGGTTGTGCTGCGTTTTCATTTTGATATTAGCCTGTTTCTGGTAAACCATTCAGACACTTCTTTCCTAACATATGCAGTAAGATTTTCTTCTTTATTTCGTTCAATCAATAGACTGGTGTCACCTGCAAACAGTACTGGTATAGTATCCCTAATGTGTAATGAGAAATCATAAATATATACCAAGAAAGAGGCCTGTGGAACGCTACAAGTTAGTACAAATGGTTCTGAAAGGTGTACCTGAAATTCATTTCCATCCATGTACTTAATTTTAGTTTTCTGAGAGTGGTATCCCAAATAAGATTTAATCCACTGATTTGGCACAACGTTCAAGTTTTCTCAGGAGCACAGAATGATCAATCACATCAAAATCTTTTGTTAGGTCCAAGAATAAACCTGAGATTTTTCTGTGGTTGTCCACTGCATTTAAGACATGGTTTATTGGGTTGAAAGTGGCTGTTTCAGTTAATCACTGTGGTCTAAAACCATGTTGACATCCAAAACAGTAGCGACACAAGCCTATAGTTACTTATACATTGCTGATCACCTTTTTATGTAGTGGTATTATTTTTGACATTTTCAGTTGCTGTGGAAAGACACCACATGATAAGGATGAATTACATTTCTCTAATAAATGAGATGGTATGTCTTGTTGTTATTTTTATAATGTAATCTGAATATCATCAACACCAGCTGAAAATTACTCTTCAGTGAATTCATGGCATTTGTGAGTTCTGTTGGGAGTATTGGACTGAGGAAAATGGCTATATTATTTATTTCAATAGATGAACGTTCTTTCAGTGTTTCATTAGGTGGACTACCAGATTTTTCCTTCACTAATTTTCCAGTAACAGTTGCATATTAAAAACTGAAGTTGTTTGCAACTACGCTAGGGTCAGTGACATTCTTGCCATCATGCAATATCTGAATATTTTTGTGAGCTTTCTTCTTCCCCACAAGATCCTGCACAACTTTCCACATGCTCTTAGTTTTATTGAATGACTTCATAATGTATTTGTCGTTTTTCTTAATTTTTAGCTCTTTTATTATATGTTTCAAAAACAACTTGTATTTTTTGAAATAACTAAGAAATTATGGACTGCTGTTTTTGAGTGCAGAAAAAGTTCCCATTTTCTTTTATGAGATACTCTAATATTTGATGTCATCCAGTTCTTAAATCTGTCTGTGCTTCTGAAAATCACTTTCCCTTGTAGAAAAGCTAAGTCCAAGTTATGCCTGAAAATGTTCAAAAATTGTTCCATCTTTTCATTGGTAATAGAGGCATTATATACTTCTTTCCAAGACTGTTCACTGATTAGATACTGGAAGTGTTCAATAGTTTTCTGACTATAACACCTTTTATGGACAACATTTTGTACACTGGTCGAAATGTGATTTACAGGTATGGTTAGTCATTGTGAAAGGTGGTCGCTATAGTCAGTATCAAAGTTTTCTGATGGACACTTGTCCATGTTTACACATACTTGATAAAAGAAAGAGACACTGGCTTTTGTTACATGTGTTGGAGAGCTAACAGTCAAGAACTTTTTCGTGTGAGCAGTATGGTTCAGAGAGTCAATATTAAAATCTCCACACAGTACCACTGTTTTGCCATATGTCTTGAGTTTGACTAAAGCAAAGTCACGTTTTTGAAAAAAAAAACACTTATACTGCTAACAGAAGATTTGTACACACATAAAATAATATTTTTCTACACATTAACTCGACAGCTGAGGTTTCAAAGTCTCTTTCACAACCTGGTTAGCACATAGAGGCTTCTACATATATACAAGTTCCACTATGTTTTGATTCCATTCTACAAAAGCAGTTTGCTATGTTAAAATACAATATTTTTGAGTGTTGAAAATGCTCATTTTGTAACCAATGTTCACATACACATAAAACTGAAACATCTTTCCTTTTACTATTGAGGAGTATATTTATTTCATCAACTTGGTTAATGAATATACATTCTAGTTCACAATCTTCAGTTTGTATTTGCAATTTAGTTCTGCATCACATTTTTTGTGATACAGTCTACTTTCCTAAAAAAATGTCTTTTGCCCTTTTTATAAGACATCGCATCTATCTTTATGACCCATTTGTCCAAAATACTTAGAACTGCTTCCATACTATGCCTCTTGTAACTCAAATTCGCTAAACGACACATTTATTCAACCAAAAATTGTTTCCCACTGTGATTTAAATGAAGATCATGACCAGTATGCATTGATCTAATATTCAAACATTTATTAAGTTCACAAACAGAATTTTTTTGTATACTTCATCTGTCTCTTTGTTTACTCCTCCCATTAATTTATTTACACATGACCAAACAGATAGGTCATAACTGTGTGGCTGATTTACAACAGCTGCATTTGTGTTGCCTAATTTGAGTAGCACAGATTCAATAACAATGATGTGTTCACTACCCTTGTCTCTCGAAAATCCATTTACACCTGCACAAATTACGCCATAGTGTTTTGAATCAAGGTTTTCACATGATTACACTACTGTTTTTGTCACTTCTTCGATGCCTGCTCCTACATTGCCTAAAGCCTGGACACTTGCTTTGGTTTGTGTATCTGCCACCTTTCTGCTACCCAACGTCCGGCAAAAATTAAAACTTTTCGCTCTTTTTTGCACATTTGAGGCCAGTCAACTGATTTTTAATCACATTTCTTTGTTTACAATACGACACACGCGAAAAATTTACAGTGTATGGCTGTTGTTCTTTGCAATTATTATCTAGACTCATATGTTTCTGAGTGACATTGTTCGTAGAATCACGTTTGTCTTTATAGCTATTTAATGCACTTACTTTTATATTTCCAAGTTTTGTTACGGTTTACACAGTGGTTCTTGCTTTGTTTACATCACTAGTAGCTGACACGTCTTTGAGGTTGAGTCGATTCTCTAATTGTAGCCATTTCTCCAATAAGGCTACACTCCTATGAAATTAATCGATTTTACTGGCTTTTTGCAGTTAAAAATCAGATGAAAGTCGTCGCAATGTTCACATATGGATGTCACTGAAATTATATTTTCCACGGTTTTTGCAGTAGATTTTGATCTTTTAATGATTTAGTTCGCGTTTTTTTTGCTTTAACTTCGCAGCAATAACGTATTTTATGTCGAACCACGATACCTTTTTTGTACTGAATACATAAACACTCACCCTTTTTTACGTTTTTCGCTGAACTCGATTTTTGTGTACCTTTTCTGCCATCTTGCAAGTTTCCTTATGTAGCGCTAACATGTATGCTGGCTGCTTGTGGATGTCTGGGTGACATGAGGTCACAGGGCTTCTTGGGTCAGTCATTATATTTTTCCTGTAAATTTTGAATCTGCATATGTTGTTATTTATTGTAATATTTAGGTTCATGTAACTCATGCCTTTGTTTTGTTCATGTTCCACTGTAAACGTAATTTTCTCATGTAAATTATTGAAGCAATTCAGAGTGCCTGTCATTTCTTTGGTATCCCCTTTCGCTAACAGCATTGTGCCATCTACAAATCTCCTATAAAATTCAATTTCCTTTAGACAGGATTTTTGGCTGCTAAATAACATTTTTTCCCTGTGATTTATGTATATGTCAGCTTTGGTACCTGATTTACATGATCCCATTGCTAGGCCATCAGGTTGCTGATAAATGTTGCCATTAATGGTAAAATAGTTGTAACTTAGAATTAACTGGAGGAGTTCTATAAATTCAATGCTTTCTGTCTGTGCAAGTTTTGTTAAGTTACACAAGGTACTTTTGGATTACTGTTACAGCTTCTTGTACGGGTAAGTTTCAGTAAACATTGGTAATGTCAAGTGATAAGAACTGAGCATCTTGGGGGAGTTCTTTGCGTTTTAGTTCTCAGCTAGCGTCATGCTGTTTTTATAGAATATGTTGCTTCATATGTATAATTTCTTCTCAGTGTGCTATTCACTTTCTGTGACTGATAGTATGCTGGTATATTTACAGAGTTCACCATGGGATGTATCACATTACCTTTTTTGTGTATCTTTGACTGTGCCCTTAGGCATGGCACCTTTGGATTCATGTATGTAAGATATTTTGTTTCCACTTTCTGTCAATAGGAAACTTAAGTTCATTAGTTGTTCCTTAATTTTAGTATGGAACTGTTTTCTCAGGCCTTTTTCAAAGTGTTGAATATTATTAGCATCAAATAATCCATGTGTTTTATCTATGTACTCCTTTTCATATATCACAACTAAATTGCTGCTTTTGTCAGATTTTGTGACTATGGATTGGTAGTTTTCTGGTTTATTATTAATGGATTTCAGGGCTTCTGTATAATTTTTTCTATATTTAGATCTAAATTTATCTTTCTTCATTTCTTTATCGAGAAGTAAACCTATTGCTGCTTTTCTATTTGATTTAATTTAGCAGCATCTGCTGCATTTTAATTACAGCTATTATTTGTGTTTGTGTATGGTTCTTGAGTTTAGGCTTTATGTTATATTTTAGTCCTTTTTGCAACAGATAACTTCCTCCTTAGTAAAATTTTATATCTGTTTTGTTCACTACTCGGCTACAAAATGAGTGTATTTTTGTCAGTTATTACAAGGTTGGATTAGTTACTTTGTTTTCATATCAGGGTCTGTAGTTTCTGGTCATGTGTATTGAAAACTTATTTATAAATGAACCCATTGTTTTCAAAGTCATAGGCTTTCAAAAAACAAAAACAAAAATTAAAATAGAAAAAAATCAAATTACTTGAACCTTTTGGATAATTTCACAACTCAACTAAATATGGTAACTCTTTTTGGTGAGACTCTTGAAGGTGTGGGTTACACATTCAAAGCTGAAGTGTTCTTATAATTCTCCTGTAGACCACTGGTGTTTGAGTCCACAAGGATGTAGGCAGGCTTCAGTCTGTCAAGTGAGATATTAGTTAGCATATCATGAATTTTTAGAGTGAAATACTTTGTGTTTTGCTCCAGGGATTCCTGGGGTCTTTGAAGGGAGGCACTACTTTCACTTTAGTTTTGTCATTCCTGACAAATGCATTAGGTGTATTATGCAGATACTTACAAATGGTTTAGATTAGATTAGATTAGTACTTGTTCCATAGATCATGAATACGACACTTTGTAATGATGTGGAATTTGTCAGGTTAATAAAAGTCTATACAAGATATTACATTACCCAAAATATTACATGACACTTAATATTTTTAATTTTTTTGTGGGGTTTGGGAAATTACGCACTATATCCAAAAATTCATCTAATGAGTAGAAGAAGTTGCCATTAATAAATTCTTTTAATTTCCTTTTAAATGCTATAAGGCTATCTGTCAGACTTCTGATTCTATTAGGTATGTGACCAAAGACTTTTATGGCAGTATAATTTACCCCATTCTGAGCCAAAGTTAGATTTAACCTTGAGTAGTGAAGACCATACTTTCTTCTAGTGTTATAGCCATGTACATTGCTATTACTTTTGAATTCGTTCAGATTGTTAATAACAAATTTCATAAGTGAATATATATATATTGTGGGGCTACAGTTAAGATCTCTAGCTCTTTAAATAAGTGTCTGTAGGATGATCTGGGATGATCTCCAGCAATTATTCTGATTACATGCTTTTGCGCAATGAACACTCTTTTACCCAATGATGAGTTACCCTAGAAAATGATGCCATATGAAAGCAGAGAATGAAAATAGGCGTGATAATCTAATTTACCAAGATGTATATCGCCAAAATTTGCAATGATGCTAATGGCATAAGTAGCTGAACTCAAAAGTTTCAGCAGATCTTCAGTGTGTTTTTTCCAGTTCAACCTCTCATCAATGCATACACCTAGAAATTTTGAATATTCTACCTTAGTTACCGATTTCTGATCGAAGTCTATATTTATTAATGGTGTCATTCCATTTACTGTGTGGAATTGTATGTACTGTGTTTTGTCAAAGTTCAATGAGAGCCCATTTGCAGAGAACGACTTAATAATTTTCTGAAAAACGTTGTTTACAGTTTCACCAGTTAATTCTTGTCTGTTGGGTATGATAGCTATACTTGTATCATCGGCAAAAAGTACCAGCTTTGTATCTTCGTGAATATAGAATGGCAAGTCATTAATATATATATTAAGAACAGCAGAGGACCCAAGACCAAACCTTACAGCACCCCATCCTTGACTGTTCCCCAGTTTGAGAAATCACCAGTTTTTAGCATATTATGTGAACTGCTTATTTCAATTTTCTGCACTCATCAAGTTTGGTATGATGTAAACCATTTGAGCGCTGTCCCATTCATACCACAGTACTTGAGCTTATCTGGAAGTATTCCATGATTTACACAGTAAAAAGCCTTTGAGAGATCACAAAAACACCCAACAGGTGGCTTCTGGTTACTTAGAGCATTTAATATTTCATTAGTGATAGTACATATAGTATTTTCCGTTGAAAAACCTTTCTGGACACCAAACTGACATTTTGTTAGAACTTTATTTTTACAAAGGTGGGAAGCTACTCTACAGTATATTACTTTTTCAAGAATTTTGGATAAGGCAGTCAGAAGAGAGATTGGGCAGTAGTTGTTGACATCAGACATATCCCATTTTTATGCGGTGGTTTAACAATGGCATACCTCAGTCTACCTGGGAAAATACTCTGCTTCAGAGAGCTATTACATTTCCAGCTAAGAATCCCACTTATCTCTTGCGAACAAGCTTTTATTAGCCTGCTGGAAATGCCATCAATTCCATGTGAGCTTTTATTCTTAAGAGGGTTTATTATCTTCCTAATTTCAGAAGGAGGGGTGGGTGGAATTTCAATTGTATCAAATGGTGTAGGTAAGCCCTCTTCCAACAACTGCCTTGCTTCTTCTAATGAACATTTAGATCCTATTTTCTCTACATTTAAAAAATTATTATTCAAAACGTTTTCGACTTCCAGCTTTTATGGTAATGCCATCATCCTGTACTCTTGGTTGCCCTGTCCCCTTGTAATAATATTTCAAATTGTTTTGTTTTTGTTATCAGAGGTATTAATCTCAGACATGATGCACATGCTTCTCGACCTTTTAATAACCTTTCTTAATGTAGCACAGTAGGTTTTATAATATTTGGCTGTTTCTGGGTCATTACTCTTTTTTGTTGTTAGATACGGTTCCCTTCAGTGGTTACAAGATATTTTTATTCCATTAGTAAGCCAAGGTTTTTTGCGTGGTTTCTTATAATTAGATTTAACTACTTTCTTGGGGAAACAGTTTTCAAATTTTCTTACAAGTGTATAATGAAATAAGTTATATTTTAAATTAGCATCAGGTTCCTTGTACACCTCATCCCAGTCTAACTGCTGAACATTTTCTCGGTCTATAAAAGTGTCATCTATCAACGTGCTGCTGTCCATTACTACCCGAGTAGGAAAATTGATGACAGATGTCAAATTGAAAGAATCGAGCAAGACTTCCAGATCATTCTTCCTATTACACTCTTTCAGTGAATCAACAATGAAGTCCCCACAAATAATAATTTGCTTTCCCCTATCTGACAGATAGCATAACAATGCATCTAAGTTTTCCAGGAATAAATGAAAGTTTCCTGAAGGGGACCTGTATACTGTTACCATTATAAAAGAGCCCTCCTTCAGTTTAAGTTGACAGGCACATGCTTCTACATGTACTCTAGACAAAACTTTTTTGTATCTAAGTTTTATACACAGTGATAACTTATGACATATATGGCAAATCCTCCTCTCATCTTATTCTCTCTGCTCATGTGTGCAGCTAGTTTATAACACTGATATTTACCTTTTCCATATGAGACACAACGTGATAATCAGACGGGCATAGTACATCCATTACATTATCAGATTCAATGTCATCTAAGCAAATCAGGAGATCATCTACTTTATTCTTCAAACCCGGAATTTTTTGATGAAAAATGGTAATATTTTGGTTAAATATGGTAACATTATTATTTACTTTCCTGTTGTGAGAATCTTGTGAGTTTTAGACCTCTTTAGCACCTGCCTGCCTGAACGTCTCATTGGACACTGATATTAGTCTAAAAACAGGTATATCCATAAGTATTAGTGTCCCCCATTATGGATTTCGAGAACAACCCTGCCAGTTTACCCTTCCCTTTCCTATTGAGGTATAGACCATGCCTTGTGAAATCCCCCCTATCAATAGCCTTGACAGGAACCAATCCAATGTCTGACAGAGTGGCCGCCCTACACAACTGATCCAACTCCATATTTACCCTCCTGACAGAGCAGTTCAACCGGGGCTGATCATGCCGCACGAAAGCAGGCACCAGCCCAACACTGGTATGGGTCACTGCACAGGCTATTTTCACCAGGTCACACTCAATACTGTAGCCCTGAACCCTATCAATACTGTTTAACGCTCCACCCACTATTATCACATGATCCTGCATTGAGAAACCCTTGCACAATGAACCTATACCACCTGGCTATGACATGCACTTGGCTTGAAAAAGTTTGTGACCTGGTACCTGTCACCTAATTTTTCCAGCAAAATCTGGCCCATGGCCCACACCTCTTCCATAGCTGCTACCTAGAACAGAACTTTCCTCTTACTTTCTGGCTTCCTAGTGAGATTCTGTTGCATCTTGACTACATCTACTTCTACTGGAGCCTCTTCCTTACTTAACTGTGGTAGCAAGGCAAATCTATTGGTTGTGCTAATTGGGAAACTGTCAGACACTGTCCTCTTTCGGTGGCCCCTGTTCCTAGCTACCACTTCCCACCGCTGATTACTCTCCTCCCCCCTCAACCTTTTCAGTTCCTCCCTCGCTCTGTCCAAATCACCCTGAAAGGCTCTAATTTTCTCCCCCTGTTAAGATATAATCCTATCTCTTGTGAAAACCCTGCAAAAGAATGGAAGAGTCTCATCTGCTTCCCCAATTCCCACGCCGCTAGAATTTCCCCAATGAAACCACCCGTCACAACAACTGCACAAAATTCCTGAACTAACTTTCCTACTGCAGCTCACATTTAGTATCCATGGTAGTTTGGAAATTAGTTAAGAGATTTACTAAGTGATAACGATAATGCATTAAATACAGACACAAAAATATTTTGGAAAATAATATGTAAGTAAACTATTACCAAATGCACTTAAATTTGTTTTTTCTTTAGCTTCTGGGAACATTCTGAAGCGCAGAGTTTATTCATATATTGATGTAACTGAGAAGTGAATGCCGGTAGATGTACTTCCGGTTTGTTTACCAAACTTACAATGAAATCAGCAAGCAATGTTACTGTTGGATCATACAGTTTCTCAGCAGTTGTTAAGTTATTGTTTCCTCAAACACAGCCACGCATCCCTAGGAGAAATGTAGGAACAATGTCCCTCCAGTTATACTTACCATGTTATCTGATGGCTTCCTTAAATGTTCAACGGAATATTTCTATTTTTCCATTTGATTGTGGGTGATATGCCTTAGCTGAGTGATTTTAGAGCCACAAATTTTGGCTAAAGCACAGAACAGCTCTAATTGGCACTGTGATACTTGGTCAGTCATTATTTTTGGTCAGGTGCTCAAATCTAGTGATCCACAAGTTATAAAACACTTGTGCCACTGTTTCAGCTAGAATATCATGCAGAGGAATGACATCTGCCTGGTCGACTTCTGAAATGCACAATACGTGTTAAACAGTATATGAATTCATCCACGAGGCAGTAGGCCAGTCAGATCGATGTGTACTGCCTTAACTGTCCATCTGCCTTTGGAAACTTGCCAATACCACTTACAGCATGTCTAGTCACTTTATTCTTTTGCATGCTCTGCACGATTTTACCGATTTCTTGATTGATGTTTTATGAAATACTTCTACACATGAGTAATTCCAAAGAATAATTGATACCTGGGCGTGTCATACTGTGGTAATGCCGAAAATAGAATGTATGAATTGCTGAGGAATTTGAGGACGTAATCTTATTTGTTGATAAATCACACCATAATAACCTTCCACTTGAGGTTTCCTGCTGTTTGAACTTCACTGAAATATGAGGAAAACATGGAAGTTTCTCGAGTTCTTCATCATTCACTTGAGCATCTGCCGTCTTCTTGTACTACTTATTCTAGACTGGATAGGTTGTCAGCCACACTATTTCTTTTTCCAGGAAACCGTCTGATAACTGTCGTGAATTGTGATATCAATGTTATGTGACACAACTGCATTGTTGTTGTTGTTGTTGTTGTGGTCTTCAGTCCTGAGACTGGTTTGATGCAGCTCTCCATGCTACCCTATCCTGTGCAAGCTTCTTCATATCCCAGTACTTACTGCAACCCACGTCCTTCTCAATCTGCTTAGTGTATTCATCTCTTGGTCTCCCTCTACGATTTTTACCATCCACGCTGCCCTCCAATGCTAAATTTGTGATCCCTTGGTGCTTCAGAACATGTCCTACCAACCGGTCCCTTCTTCTTGTCAAGTTGTGCCACAAACTCCTCTTCTCCCCAACTCTATGCAATACCTCCTCATTAGTTATGTGATCTACCCATCTAATCTTCTTCTGTAGCACCACATTTCGAAAGCTTCTGTTCTCTTCTTGTCCAAACTATTTATTGTCTATGTTTCACTTCCATACATCGCTACACTCCATACAAATACTTTCAGAAACGGCTTCCTGACACTTAAATCTATACTCGATCTTAACAAATTTCTCTTCTTCAGAAACACTTTCCTTGCCATTGTGAGTCTACATTTTATATCCTCTCTACTTCGACCATCATCAGTTATTTTGCTCCCCAAATAGCAAAACTCCTTTACTACTTTAAGTGTCTCAGTTCATAATCTAATTCCCTCAGCATCACCCGACTTAATTCGACTACATTCCATTATCCTCGTTTTGCTTTTGTTGATGTTCATCGTATATCCTCGTTTCAAGACACTGTCCATTCCGTTCAACTGCTCTTCCAAGTTCTTTGCTGTCTCTGACAGAATTACAATGTCATCGGCTAACCTCAAAGTTTTTATTTCTTCTCCATGGATTTTAATACCTACTCCGAATTTTTCTTTTGTTTCCTTTACCGCTTGCTCAATATACAGACTGAATAACATCGGGGAGAGGCTACAACCCTGTCTCACTCCCTTCCCAACCACTGCTTCCCTTTCATGCCCCTCGACTCTTATAACTGCCATCTGGTTTCTGTACAAATTGTAAATAGCCTTTCGCTCCCTGTATTTTACCCCTGCCACCTTCAGAATTTCAAAGAGAGTATTCCAGTCAACATTGTCAAAAGCTTTCTCTAAGTCTACAAATGTTAGAAATGTAGGTTTGCCTTTCCTTAATCTTTCTTCTAAGATAAGTCGTAAGGTCAGCATTGCCTCACATGTTCCAATATTTCCACGGAATCCAAACTGATCTCCCCCGAGGTCGGCTTATACCCGTTTTTCGATTCGTCTGTAAAGAATTCGCGTTAGTATTTTGCAGCTGTGACTTATTAAACTAACAGTAATTTTCACATCTGTCAACACCTGTTTTCTTTGGGATTGGAATTATTATATTCTTCTTGAAATGTGAGGGTATTTCGCCTGTCTCATAAATCTTGCTCACCAGATGGTAGAGTTTTGTCAGCACTGGCTCTCCCAAGGGCGTCAGTAGTTCTAATGGAATGTTGTCTACTCCCGGGGTCTTATTTCGACTCAGGTCTTTCAGCGCTCTGTCAAACTCTTCACGCAGTATCGTATCTCCCATTTCATCTTAATCTACATCCTCTTCCATTTCCATAATATTGTCCTCAAGTACATCGCCCTTGTATAGACCCTCTATATACTCCTTCCACCTTTTTGCTTTCCCTTCTTTGCTTAGAACTGGATTTCCATCTGAGCTCTTGAGATTCATACAAGTGGTTCTCTTTTCTCCAAAGGTCTCTTTAATTTTCCTGTAGGCAGTATCTATCTTACCCCTAGTGAGATGAGCCTCCACATCCTTACATTTCTCCTCTAGCCATCCCTGCTTAGCTATTTCGCACTTCCTGTTGATCTCATTTTTGAGACGTTTGTAGTCCTTTTTGCCTGCTTCACTTACTGCATTTTTGTATTTTCTCCTTTCATCAATTAAATTCATCATCTCTTCTATTACCCAAGGATTTCTACTAGCCCTCGTCTTTTTACCTACTTGATCCTCTGCTGCCTTCACTACTTCATCCCTCACAGCTACCCATTCTTCTTCTACTGTATTTCTTTCCCCCATTCATGTCAATTGTTCCCCTTATGCTCACCCTGAAACTCTGTACAACCTCTGGTTTACTCAGTTTATCCAGGTTCCATCTCCTTAAATTCCCACTTTTTTGCAGTTTCTTCAGTTTTAATCTACAGTTCATAACCAGTAGATCGTGGTCAGAGTCCACATCTGCCCCTGGAAATGTCTTACAATTTAAAACCTCGCTCCTAACACTCTGTCTTACCATTGTTTAATCTATCTGATACCTTTTAGTATCTTCAGGATTCTTCCATGTATACAACCTTCTTTCATGATTCTTAAACCAGGTGTTAGCTATGATTAAGTTGCGCTCTGCGCAAAATTCTACCAGGCGGCTTCCTCTTTCATTTCTCAGCCCCAATCCATATTCACCTACTATGTTTCCTTCTCTCCCTTTTCCTACTGATGAATTCCAGTCACCCATAACTATTAAATTTTTGTCTCCCTTCACTACCTGAATTATTTCTTTTATCTCGTCACACATTTCATCAATTTCTTCAACATCTGCAGAGCTAGTTGGCATATAAACTTGTACTACTGTAGTAGGCATGGGCTTCGTTTCTATCTTGGCCACAATAATGCGTTCACTATGCTGTTTGTAGTAGCTTACCTGCACTCCTATTTTTTATTCATTATTAAACCTACTCCTGCATTATCCCTATTTTATTTTGTATTTATAATCCTGTATTCACCTGACCAAAAGTCTTGTTCCTCCTGCCACCGAACTTCACTAATTCCCACTATATCTAACTTTAGCCTATCCATTTCCCTTTTTAAATTTTCTAACCTACCTGCCCTATTAAGGGATCTGACATTCCACGCTCCGATCCGTAGAATGCCAGGTTTCTTTATCCTGATAACGACGTCCTCCTGAGTAGTCCACGCCCGGAGATCCGAATGGGGGATTATTTTACCTCCGGAATATTTTACCCAAGAGGACGCCAACATCATTTAACCATACAGTAAAGCTGCATGCCCTCGGGAAAAATTACGGCTGTAGTTTCCCCTTGCTTTCAGCCATTCGCAGTATCAGCACAGCAAGGCCGTTTTGGTTAATGTTACAAGGCCAGAGCAGTCAATCATCCAGACTGTTGCCCCTGCAACTATTGAAAAGGCTGCTGTCTCTCTTCAGGAACCACACGTTTGTCTGGCCTCTCAACAGATACCCCTCCGTTGTGGTTGCACCTACGGTACGGCCATCTGTATCGCTGAGGCACGCAAGCCTCCCCACCAACGGCAAGGTCCATGGTTCGTGGAGGGAGGACAACTGCATAGGGACTGCCTTATCATTTCGTTGTTTAAAAGCATGCGTCAGAGGCGCATGCTCAGTATGTACTGCAAATATACATCCTACAGTGAGGTACTTAAAATATTTTATTGCCATGTACACGCTGCAGAGTTGCCCATCGTACATTGACTGCTTCTTTTCGAATGATGAGAAATTTTTGGAGTACAAACGATTTGGTTTCCGTATTACTTCTTTTTTATGTTGCAGTACTGCACCAGATTCAAGATTTGAAGCGTCTACAAATAATGCATGGTCGTTGTTTACATTTGGCTATGTGTAAAGGGCTATGTTTGCAAGGTCAGTTTTGCTCTTCTCAGACTGCTTATTGCGTCTTCTGTCCACTGTATGCTTCTTTTGTCGTTTTCCTTGGCGTTCTTCAAGTAATCATTTAGCATAGCTTGATTTTCTACGGCATTTCCAAATGCCTTCGATAAAAATTCAGTATGCGAAGGAAACGACATAGTCATAACACAGTTCCTGAAAGTTTGAAATTAGATATCACTCGTACTCATTTTGGTTTGGTACATCACAGTGGCACGTAAAGTGCCCTCCGCCACACACCGTTGGGTGGCTTGCGGAGTATCAATGTAGATGTAGATGTAGATGAAATACGCAAAACAGAAATCTAAATCTCTCAGATCTTCATTAATCTCTGAAGATGCTGGGTCATAACTGAGGCTAAATGGCATAAAATCGAATTCATAAAGTCGAAGAAGAGTTATCACAGCATTCTTTTCCTTGTGGCTTTCAGCTAGTGGAGTTCTGTGATATTCTTTGTGAAGATCGGCCTTAGAGATCATTTTCTTGCTCACAAGGATGGAATATACATCATTTGTGCCACGGATTCGATAGCGGTAAGGACTGGTTCAATCATTAAGACGTCGGATGACTCCACAGATGTGATACTTACCATCCGCCTTTTCTACCATGGGCAGAGGACCAGCCACTGGAATTTGGAGGAGAGAATTCTATCGTGATTCATTAGGAACTGGAATCCTTCTTTGGTCAAATTTGCTTTGTGTGGATGTAATATGCAAACTGCCCTTCAACATGAAGAAGCCGTATTTACATACCAGAAATTAGATTCTTCATTAAATCACGTCTGTGTCACTAGTTTTTGGTCTTGTTGTACAATTAATCACAGTATTTTAGATTCTAAAATATTTTTTGCAATATCCATTTCATCTGTTACAAGAAAAATACATACACAGAGAATTTAAAAAAGAAAAAAAAGGAAACCTGATACCTATTCTGTACATTTCAATACATCATTTGTTTTCAATGAAAAATAGTCAACACAAAAAAGGATTATTTAGAGAACTGTAGGCTGTAGATATAAAACAAGCCCTACAAAGGCTGTTGTAGGATATTCCTTTATATTACCCCTAAATATTTAAACTATGTAATGGACGCTGAAAATTCGTAAGTATTCTTGTAACAAAATGCTTTCAGATTCTGTCTAATTGTTGTATATATTTTTCACATTTATCCATGTTCAAGTAGGGTTACCATTCACTACATAATGTTCAAGTCTCTCTGCATCTCCTTATCATCGTCCGACGAGGAGACTTTCGTGTAGGCAATAAGTTATTCGACGAACTATTTGATAGTACTGGAGACCCTCTCTCATAAATCATTTACGTATGGTGACAACGTTAGAGGTCCTATTACGCCCGACGTTAACTTATTTTCTGTTCGACTTTCGCTGTTATAGCTTTATGGACTGTACTATTCGAAACTGCGTCTACCAGATCTCATTTTCTGTTACTAACGAGACAATGCTGTTAAACAAGTTGTAAATATATTACATCGTAGTGTATTTACTTTTTGTGATTCAGTTTTTTCGAAGTGATATTAATGTCTGAAAACCAATTCGCTATACCACATCAGGTTTTGAGATACTGACAGTTTTATTTTAAACTTGCTTTTTCTTCCTATGGCTTCGATCAAGTAGACATAGCACACGTGCATGACACACACATATGTTTCACAAATATTTAACATATATTCATGCTTATATATACAGCATATTTCGGCCCTAGAGTTGCATATAAATATTGAGGATTCTTGCTTTCTGCTTGGGTAAGAAGTACACAAAAGTTTTTGAACAACTGCTCAAGTTTTTCCGTGTGAAACGTTCACACACTTTCCTTATTTTTTAAACATTTTAATCGCTTCTGAGAACAAAAGTAAGAATTATATTGCGGTTCATACTTTCAAAGTACTCCAAACCAGTTAAATACAGGAAAGAAATACCAACGGATTGTATTCGACGAATTTTACAGGCCAACCCTTCTCATCAGCACCCCCGCCCTTAAGTACTTTTTGCCCACAGTACTTTTGGCGCACATGAGTATACCAAAATTGGTTGAAATTGCCCCCGATGTTTCTCGTACATTGTCTATTGTCGTGGTGCAGGATAAGAGCAGTTTTTGCGAGATGGTGTGTTTGCCACCCATTATGTCAGTTTCTCTAGCTACCATTAGTGAACGGTTCTGTAGAAAAGTGCAGCATTCAATGTTGCTGACATCGTGTTTTTTTTTTTTTTTTTTTTTTTTTTAGCTCTGCGTGCATCTGGACGAGAGGGCTGAACCGATCAGTTGCAAAGGAGAAGTTCGTGAATGACCTTCCACAATGTTTACCAAAGAGGAACACCGGGACACGCACTTTGTTTACGGTTTCTGTAACGGTAATGCGGCCGCAGCTGAAAGAGAATACCGAGAGAGGTTTCCGCAACGACGTCGTCCAAGGGACTGGGTATTTTGGGCACTTAACCAACGCGTGGGGGATACAGAAATGCTACAACCCTTGCATTGTGTTGGTCGACCAGGACGTCCTCCAGATCGTGAAGAAGAAATTCTTAACATTGTAGAAGCACGTCCATCTACCAGTACGAGCCGTCTTGGGCGACGTCTTTGACTCTCTCGATCATCTCTTGGCAAGTACTTCATTGGCAATGTCTGTGCAAGAATTAAAGCCACAAGATCATGGACGTCATCTCGTATACTGTAAGTGGTTATTAGAGGTGATTAATGACCAACCAGATTTCGGGAACCACGTCTTATGTACTGACGAGTCAGGATTCACAAGAGACGTGCTGTAAACAGAAAAAAGTTGCACGTCTATGCTGACGAGAATCCTAGTGTCACTCGTTCTGTGTCATTCTAAGTGATATTCAGTGTTAACGTGTCGACAGGTATCCTCGGTGGTATACTGTTGGGCCCATCCATACTGGAGGACAGAATTCGGGGTGCTGATTACCTTCATTTCTCAGAAGATGTGCTTACAAAAATACTGTATGATATACTCCTGCGGACCGCACAACACCTATGGTATCAACTAGATGGTGCTCCAGCGCAGCTCCGACTACGAAGGTGACAACGGCTAGACGACCAGTTCCAGTTACATTGACTTGAATCGGCACTCCTGATCCTTGGTCAGTGCTTTTGGAACCAAGGTAGCTCAAGGATTTGCCATCTCAAGAGGAATCGCATACAGAAAATGCGAAACAAAAAACATTATCCGTTAAGTCTCAACGCGGACGAAAGTGTGTGATGACTGATCGCGACGGACTCTCATAGAAGAGCAGTGACAAAAAATAAGAGAAAGACGGCAGTGAATGTCACTGCAGAACTGAACGTCTCAGTCGCGAACACAGTCAGTATCGAAAGACGACGAAGGGCTTCATAAACAGGGAATTGTATGGCAAGCTAGAGTTCTAAAACCACTCATCAGTGATGCAAATGCTTGTAAAAGGAAAACGTAGTGCCGAAGCCATAAAACTTGTAATGTGGAGCTATGGAAGAATATCATTTGGTCAGATGGGTCTTCTTTCTCACCATTACCAAGTTCTGGCCGAGTTTACATCCCAAGAGTGAAACATGGAGGGAGTTCGGTGGTGATTTGGGCAGCCATGTCGTGGTATTCCACGGGCCCCATGGTTACTCTGAAAGATCGCATTACTGCCGAGGATTACGTGGACATTTTGGCTGATCAGGTCAGTCCCATGCTACAATGTTCGTTCCACAATGGTGATGCCGTGTTCCAAGACGACATGGCTCCTGTTCAGTGAGCTCGCATAGTCCAGGACAGCACTAGGATGAATTGTCGCATCTGTCCTGACCGCAACAGTAAACAGACCGCAATTTTATTGAGCCTTTGCTGTCTGCTTTGGAGAGCATGGTGGGTGTTTGCTATCCACTTCTATTATCGCACCTGAACTTGCCATTGTTTTACATGAACAGTGGTATAAGTTTCCCTTGCAAACCGAGCCGGCCGCTGTGGCCGAGTGGTTCCATGCTCTTCAGTCTGAAACCGCGCTGCAGCTACGGTCGCAGGTTCGAATCCTGCCTCGGGCATGGATGTGTGTGATGTCCTTAGGTTAGGTTTAAGTAGTTCTAAGTCTAGGGGACTGATGACCTCTGATGTTAAGTCCCATAGTGCTTAGAGCTTTTTTTTTTCTCAAACCGTAGTGGATCTGTATTTATCCATTTCCAGACGACTGGAAGCTGTTTTGAATGCCAATGGTTTTCCTACATCGTATTAGGTAAGGTAACGTGTTACGTTTGTAGTGTTTCCATATTCTCGTCAATGTCCTGTATATTACTAACTCTGTAAAACGGTTACCTAGTCTCGCATCCAGTTGCAGGTTGCCTATCTAACGGATTCCAGGGTCAACAAAGATTTGATTTTAAGTATTTTATATGATTACTGACCAAATTTAAAAATTTTAAATGCTGTCATGATCTACTTATTAAGTGATAAAATCTTACATTAAATGTTTAAGACAGTAAGTCAAATATTAAAGTTAGAAACTTTGTATACGAGGGTAATCCCAAAAGTAAGGTCTCCTATTTTTTTATAAATACATAGACCTGTTTATTTCTACAATGGTTTACATCAGTTCACACCTTGAACATTTAGCTATTTTTCGACGTACTCACCATCTCTGTCGATGCATTTTTGTAGACGCTGTGGCAGTTTTTTTTATGCCCATGTCATGCCAGCTCGCCGCAGTGCTGTTCAGAAAGTTATGAACCTCTTCTTTCACCTCGTCGTCGGAGCGGAATCGCTTTCCGGCGAAATGTTCCTGTAACTTAGGGAACAGGTGATAGTCACTGGGCGCCAAGTGAGGACTATAGGGTCAGTGGGTGATTATGTTCCACTGGAACTGTTGCAGGAGAGCAACGGTTTGCCGAGCGATGTGTGGACGATTGTTGTCATGGGGAATGTGTACGCCCTTGCTCAACATTCCTCTTCTCTGGTTCTCAATTGCCTGTTTGAGTTTTTTCAGAATCTCACAGTACGTGTCATCGTTAATTGTGGTCCTAGTGGGCATAAAGTCGACCAACAATATCCCTTTCCGATCCCAAAAAACGGTTGTCATGACTTTACCGGCAGACTGTCTTTGTTTCAATTTCCGCGGCTTTGGCGAAGAAGGGTGCCGCCACTGGTGTGATTGTTGCTTGGTCTGAGGTGTAAAGTGGTATGCCCAGGTTTCGTCTCCCGTGTCAACTGAATCCAGAATGTTGTCCTGTTCGACTGCAAGGCGGTGAAGAAATGCGCGGGAAGCATCAACTCGTTGCCGCATGTGGTCCTCAGTCAGCATGAGTGGCACCCATTTTGAGCACACCTTCCGGTAGTTCAATGTTTCCGTTAAAATTCTGTCAGCGGTGCTTCGGGAAACCTCACGAAGCAACGTGCAGGGGTCATCCAGGGTGATCCGCCGATCTTCACGCATGCTTTTCTCAACCTTCAACACTGTCTCCTCAGAAATTAACGGTCTCCCGCTCCTTTGTTCGTCGTGAATTTCGGTCCGACCAGCTGCAAACTCTCTACACCACTTAAGAACATTTTTGACATCCATGTACGACTCACCATACACTTCCGCCAATTAGCGATGGATTTCAATCGGTGAAGTGCCTTTTGCTTTAAAAAACCGAGTAACTGCTGCAATTCGCACTTGGCGGTAACATCCAACGGGAGTTCCATTCTCAACGGCTGCCAAGCCAAGACTGAGTGCCTCAGCACGACGTGCGCATGTTTACACATAGCGCTTGAAGCACTCTTCATAACAGTGTGACCAACTGCCACACAAGCAGAGTTCTGTACTTATAAAAGATAGGAGACCTTACTTTTGGGATTACCCTCGTATGTCTTGAGTCAGTGTAACTCACAGCTTGAAAATTACCCTCTCTAAATTTATACAAGGATCAGAGCACTTACCGATTTTTTCAAAACTGACGTGTTTCACAATGGAAGCATGCGACGTTAAAAATATTTGTATAATACTTTATTACGTCACGGAGCTATCTTGGTGACAAGGTAATGAGAAATATTCTCTTATCATAAGTGATCGTGACGTAATGAAGTATTATACAGTGCAGTTATCAACTGCCAACAAACTTCACACATAATTTCAGTCCTTTCCGAAAATTCTTCACGTTGAAACCCCACCTCCCCCTCCCCCCCTCCAAACCTACAAAATAAAGAAATGTAAAAACTACTTTTTACTACATTTTCGCTGTTCATGCGGTAAAGCTTCAGCTCCGGGCATTACATTTTAATTTTTTACTTCTTTACTACGAGTTCTATTCGCAGCACATTTTGTAGACTGTATCCACATATACTACCTGTATGAGCTTGCCAAATTATATCATTGTACAAGACATACTTCAGGAGATGCGACATTATAAACATTGAGATTCCTGAAATGGATAACTTAGTTATGAGAGTTCAGTTCTTCAAAACATCCGAGGGGTGGGGGGATTAATGTTTTCGTTACAAGGCAACTGGGACTTGCTGATTCATAATACGTAAACCATTTGTCTATGTTATCCACCATTCTGGACGTGTGTGTCATCAATTGTTCCCATCTGAGTAAAATTTTTACGAAGCAAAGGCGAATTTATATGGGATCTACACTCCTGGAAATGGAAAAAAGAACACATTGACACCGGTGTGTCAGACCCACCATACTTGCTCCGGACACTGTGAGAGGGCTGTACAAGCAATGATCACATGCACGGCACAGCGGACACACCAGGAACCGCGGTGTTGGCCGTCGAATGGCGCTAGCTGCGCAGCATTTGTGCACCGCCGCCGTCAGTGTCAGCCAGTCTGCCGTGGCATACGGAGCTCCATCGCAGTCTTTAACACTGGTAGCATGCCGCGACAGCGTGGACGTGAACCGTATGTGCAGTTGACGGACTTTGAGCGAGGGCGTGTAGTGGGCATGCGGGAGGCCGGGTGGACGTACCGCCGAATTGCTCAACACGTGGGGCGTGAGGTCTCCACAGTACATCGATGTTGTCGCCAGTGGTCGGCGGAAGGTGCACGTGCCCGTCGACCTGGGACCGGACCGCAGCGACGCACGGATGCACGCCAAGACCGTAGGATCCTACGCAGTGCCGTAGGGGACCGCACCGCCACTTCCCAGCAAATTGGGGACACTGTTGCTCCTGGGGTATCGGCGAGGACCATTCGCAACCGTCTCCATGAAGCTGGGCTACGGTCCCGCACACCGTTAGGCCGTCTTCCGCTCACGCCCCAACATCGTGCAGCCCGCCTCCAGTGGTGTCGCGACAGGCGTGAATGGAGGGACGAATGGAGACGTGTCGTCTTCAGCGATGAGAGTCGCTTCTGCCTTGGTGCCAATGATGGTCGTATGCGTGTTTGGCGCCGTGCAGGTGAGCGCCACAATCAGGACTGCATACGACCGAGGCACACAGGGCCAACACCCGGCATCATGGTGTGGGGAGCGATCTCCTACATTGGCCGTACACCACTGGTGATCGTCGAGGGGACACTGAATAGTGCACGGTACATCCAAACCGTCATCGAACCCATCGTTCTACCATTCCTAGACCGGCAAGGGAACTTGCTGTTCCAACAGGACAATGTACGTCCGCATGTATCCCGTGCCACCCAACGTGCTCTAGAAGGTGTAAGTCAACTACCCTGGCCAGCATGATCTCCGGATCTGTCCCCCATCGAGCATGTTTGGGACTGGATGAAGCGTCGTCTCAAGCGGTCTGCACTCCAGCACGAACGCTGGTCCAACTGAGGCGCCAGGTGGAAATGGCATGGCAAGCCGTTCCACAGGACTACATCCAGCATCTCTACGATCGTCTCCATGGGAGAATAGCAGCCTGCATTGCTGCGAAAGGTGGATATACACTGTACTAGTGCCGACATTGTGCATGCTCTGTTGCCTGTGTCTATGTGCCTGTGGTTCTGTTAGTGTGATCATGTGATGTATCTGACCCCAAGAATGTGTCAATAAAGTTTCCCCTTCCTGGGACAATGAATTCACGGTGTTCTTATTTCAATTTCCAGGAGTGTATATGGCTGCAGTCACTAAGAGAACTCACCTGTTTCTCTTTAATCTAAAAGAGAGACAAAGTAAAAATTCTTTGTAACGTAACTTTCAGGTTTAACAGTCTCGAAAATTTTCTCGTTAGTAATGTTGTATTGTAATACGACAGGCGATCAATAAATAACAAGTGGTATTCTCGGCCAATTTCGGTTAAAAAAGTGAGGTATTTCTTGTGGGTCACCGTGGAATATTTCCGCATCAGTCCCTATAGTTTCATGAAGTTCCGACTGGTAGCGTCACTATACGTAGGCTTCAAAACGGCGCCTGTAACGGAGGTGTGTTTCAAGCATAGAGCTGTCATTGAATTTTTTTGGCAGAAAATCAGAGCGTCAGAGACACCCACAGACGCTTTCAGAATGTCTACGGAGAATGGCAATGAACAAACAGACGGTGAGTCGTTAGACGAGGCTTCCGACATCATCTCAACGAGATCGCGGAAACCTGTCCGATCTCCCACATGCCGACTGGTCGCACACTGCAGTGGCTCCTGCAACGTTGGAACGTGCGGACACTCTCATTCGAGGTGACCGACGGATTACAATGAAACATCTCGCTGCCAAACTGGACGTCTCTGTTGGTAGTGCTAACACACTCGTTCACCAGTTGGCGAACTCGGTGTGTGCCCCCTCGGTTCCTCGATGCCTAACAGAACACCATAAAGAGCAACGAAGGAACATTTGTGGAGAATTTATTGAGCGTTACGAGGCTGATCGTGACTGTTTTTTGTCGAACATCAAATGTTCAAATGTGTGTGAATTCCTAAGGGACCAAACTGCTGAGGTAATAGGTCCTTAGACTTACACACTACTTAAACTAACTTATGCTAAGGAAAACACACATACACCCATGCCCGAGGGAGGACTCGAACCTCCGGCGGGAGGGGCCGCGCAATCCGTGACATGGCGCCTTTAACCGCGTGGCCACTCCGCGCGGCTTGTCGAACATCATCACAGGTGATGATACATGCGTTCATCACTTCTAATTGGAAACAAAACTGCTATCCATGGCGATGAAACATGGGTTCATCACTTCGAACTGGAAGAAAACTACAGTCCATGGAGTGTCCGAAGAAAAAGTTCATAGCAGCTGATAAAGTTATTGAGACGATCTTGAGTGACTGGACTAGTTGATGTCCTCCACCATGGTGGAACGATAAACTCTGAAATGTACTGTGCTACCCACAGGAAATTGAAGAAACCACTTTTGTGTTTGTCGCCACAAAAATGCAAACGAACTTCTCCTTGTCCGTGACAGTGCAACACACAAGACTGAGCACAAGAGAGTAGCTCAAGTTACATTACGCGTATACAGGCGAGTTAATGGGCCGCACAGAAATGGTACAAGGTAAGGTTAATTTGTTTGCGAAGTTGTGTGGCCCCAGTGCCAAAAGCACTTCGCGGACGCTCCAGGCCAGCCGGCGTCAATGAGCTCAATACTACACCGGAGAGACTACTCAAACGCGTCTTTGCCTAGAAAGCCGTGACGCTCTTATAGTGGAGTCGCCATATTGTAACGGGGCAGTGGTACTTCTTGTCGTTCTTGTGTTTGTGACTAAAGTACTTCTGTTTCTTTTATTAGCAAACATGGTCAAGAGTTGTGTTGCATACTCTTGCAGTAATCGATGGACAATGGAAAGTGTTATTCATGTCCACCAGTAAGCTACATATGATTTAATATATGGTAAAAGAAATAGTGTTCGAGAAATTCAAATATTATAAAAATATATCTAAAATCTTTTCAGTTTTCCTCACTCGGCGTCCAGAACTTTTAAAGAAAGGGCGCATGCAGTAAGAGGGATTACTGGACTCCATCCAAACATAGCATCATTTGTAGCTCTCATTTTACGAAAGACAGCTACACCTTCGACCAGGAGCTGATAGACAGCTGATGAAAGATGACGGTATATCCAGTTTATTCAGTGTTTCAGGCCACTTACAAGTGAAAATCAATTGGAGAAGGCAACTTGTTCGAAATAAACCATCAGTTTCTGAGGTAAAACCATATATTTAACTAGCAACATGGATACACATCGCTGTTAATGTATCTTTCTGAATTTCTAGTAGCTTATACTCGTTGTTGACGGATTCTTTAAATTTTGTTTGAGGAAATGAATGAGATCCACATGAGAAATACATCCTGTGAATCAGATGGCAATGTGTTCTGTTCAGACTGGTGTCTCTTACAGGATTGTGGTGCTTAGGAGAAAAGTGAGCCTATTGCATATGAAACTGATGCGGCGTCAACAAAAAAAAAAAAATGGAAACAGCGGCAGAATTGATTACAGTGTTGAAAAAATGAAACTGTGTAAACCACGAACTGGAAAGTGTTGCTCGGGAAGATTTTAGTGGCTTTCCTTTAGGCTTTATAGTTATGAAATTGAAAAACAGTGGTGCAAAGAAACAGTCCAGATGATACTGTGAATTAACCAAACAATTTGCCCTCACTCTGCATTTCCATTTTTCTAGGCTGTATAGATTTGTATGCTCTGTGTTTTTTTTTTTTTTTTTTTTTTTTTTTTTTTTTGCCCCAGCCCCGTATTCTTAGTGGTTGGGTGTCACCTATACATCGTAAACCTGGCTATCTACAAGCTGTTTTCAACTATCTAAAACATAATAACAGTTACAAACGATATCTTAAAGAGTGTGCACTTATTTTTTCTAGTAGGTCAGTTTGGAAACAGCTTGTGTGGAACAACAACAAAAACGTGTATTCAGACTATGTTGAAGTAACATTATGAAGACAGATGTAGAAGAAATGGCTACTGAAGCTTTAGTTTTTCAGATAGTGCCATATACTGAAAAGTTTAATTAGCCCAATTGCATATTAGTTTGTGAATGAACTGTCTTCAGACGTAACGACTGAAATTGTGAGAATTTCTGTATTGAAACTGTTTTCTGTAAGTGTTCTTGTGAGGTCAGTGACATACGATGGTGCAGCTGTCAACATTCAAACACTGAAGAATCTTGGATGCTCACTGACTCTGGAATATTTTGCCCCTTACTTCAAGCATCCTGCCAATGACAGTAACGTTTGTGCAATTCTTGATCCACGCCATATGTTAAAATTAGTCCGTAATACGTTAGCTGAAAAGAAAATTATTGACTGTGAAGCTGGAGATGTGAAGTAGCACTTTATTTTGAAGTTACATTATCTGAAAGAGTGTGGATCTTTAAAATTTGTCAATTCACTCTCAGGTTCACATGTGAATTTCTATAGTAAGAAAATGAATGTCTGTTCAGCAACTCAGACATTGAACTTCAGTGTCGCTGAGGCCATTGGATTTCTAGAGAGTTCCCAGTAGCCAGATTATCAGGACACCTCTGCCAATGTAGAATTAATCATAATTACTAATAAACTGTTTAATGTGTGCACCCTACGAAAGTTCATGTTAAGGGCTTCAAACAACCACTGAGAATTGAAAATGTAAATTACTGGGCTGAATTTCTTTGCCGTGCAGAAAACTTCCTTCAAACATTAAGGATTGATAGTGTGTGTGCATTAGTACATCCACGAAAAACATTTGTGCTGGACTTTTTGATGTGCATAAATGGTGTTGGAAGCCTCTTCCAAGAGTTTCTGTTTCCAGATACTGAACCTTTAAAGAATTTTTAACATACAAACTCCCACAAGATCATCTAGAACTCTTCATTTCTTGCATCAGATCTAGGTTTGTTTGGAACAATAATCCGACCACATTACATTTCCAGTCTGCTCTGAGAACAATGTTGCTCAAGAACAATGTTACTGCAAGTGACGAGAGTAATGTAGATGACATTGAGAAAGTGAGCTCTTTCGGTGTTCATGAACTCATGTGCCATAAGAAGCTAAGTGATAAGTTCACTGATAATAGTAAAGGTACTAGTTACTTTGGACTCCCTACATGCACTCAAATGATCAAACTTACTGCAAGACTCATGTGGCAAATCCAGCTGCCTTCCTTATGGAGGCTGACAGAAGTGATTTGCTTCACCCATTTGTAGCACTGTTTAAAATAGTGCAGCATGTACAAAAATGCTTTGTTCTATTCCAGTGCGATTTACTTTAAACTCAAAGCACTTTTTACGGCAGTTTTATTAATTTCGTTCGTTGTTTCTTCGGTGATCAAACCAATGTATTTGGCAAAGCCCAAAAGCAAATCTCTGCCATTCACTACGAAGAGAGGCATGAGTCATAATTAATACGACGTATTGCTATTGCGTACATTCAGATTAGATTAAAGGCACACATAAAAAAGCGACAGCTGCTGCACAGGGTAACTATGCTACCATAAGGCAGAGTTTGGAGAAGCTAATTACATTTGAAAACGCATGACATTTAAATATACACTGAATGAATAAAAACAATAAATAAAAATTAAAATTTAATGTTTACATGTTATTAATATTACCACCCCCTTCCTTTCCCAAAATTCATGCCTGTAAATTCTTAAAGTTATTCATATTAACATTAAAGCTTTTCCCACATTTCTGATGAGGTAACTGCACTACTGGCCATTAAAATTGCTACACCAAGAAGAAATGCAGATGATAAAAGGGTATTCATTGGACAAATATATTATACTAGAACTGGCACGTGATTACATTTTCACGCAATTTGGGTACATAGATCCTGAGAAATCAGTACCCAGAACAACTACCTCTGGCCGTAATAACGGCCTTGATACGCCTGGGTATTGAGTCAAACAAAGCTTGGATGGCGTGTACAGGTACAGCTGCGAATACAGCTTCAACACCATACCACAGTTCATCAAGAGTAGTGACTGGCGTATTGTGACGAGCGAGTTGCTCGGCCACCATTGACCAGACGTTTTCAATTGGTGAGAGATCTGGAGAATGTGCTGGCCAGGGCAGCAGTCGAACATTTTCTGTATCCAGAAAGGCCCATACAGGACCTACAACATGCGGTCGTGCATTATCCTGCTGAAATGTAGGGTTCCGCAGGGATCGAATGAAGGGTAGAGCCACGCGTCGTAACACGTCTAAAATGTAACGTCTACTGTTCACAGTGCTGTCAAAGCGAACAAGAGGTGACCGAGACGTGTAACCAATGGCACACCATACCATCACGCCGGGTGATACGCCAGTATGGCGATAACGAATACACGCTTAAAATGTGCATTCACCGCGTTGTCGCCAAACACGGATGCGACCATCATGATGCTGTAAACAGAACCTGAATTCATCCGAAAAAATGACGTTTTGCCATTCGTGTACCCAGGTTCGTCGTACACCATCGCAGGCGTCCCTGTGATGCAGTGTGAAGGGTAACCGCAGCCATGATCTCCGAGCTGTTAGTCCATGCTGCTGCGAACGTCGTCGAACTGTTCACGCAGATGGTTGTTGTCTTGCAAACGTCCCCATCTGTTGATTAAGGGATCGAGACGTGGCTGCACGATCCGTTACAGCCATGTGGATTAAGTTGTCTGTCATCTCGACTGGTAGTGATACGAGGCCGTTGCGATCCATCACGGCGTTCCGTATTACCCTCCTGTACCAGCCGATTTCATATTCTGCTAACTGTCATTGGATGTGAACCAACGCGAGCAGGAATGTCGCGATAGGATTAAGCGCAATCGCGATAGGCTACATTTCGAACTTTATCACAGTCGGAAACGTGATGGTACGCATTTCTCCTCCTTACACGAGGCATCACAACAACGTTTCACCAGGCAACGCCGGTCAACTGCTGTTTGTTTATGAGAAATCGGTTGGAGACGTTCCTGATGTCAGCACGTTGTAGGTGTCGCCACTGGCGCCAACGTTGTGTGAATGCTCTGAAAAGCTAATCATTTGCATATCACAGCATCTTCTTCATGTCGGTTAAATTTCGCGTCTGTAGCACGTCATCTTCGTCGTGTAGCAATTTTAATGGCCAGTAGTGTATAATAAGAAATTTTTATGTCAATTTTTTGGTCATTTTGCATCGCTATATAGTTTCATCAATCAGGAAATAAAATGTGACACGTGAACGCAAAAAAATCTATTGCACCAACTTTACTGTATTTATTATAAATGATCTGAGTGTAATCGAATTTTCATGAAATTTCTTCATTTAAAAATTGTTGTAATATATTAGTTTAGTCCAATAAATGGGCAACTTGAATCAGATGACTCGGTAGAGCTTAAGGACGGTGTAGTTTTGATGGGATTGGCCTTCATCCAATGGAAAAGCAGCTAGTAGCAGAACGCTATGGAAGTTAAGTGCCTACTGGGACTTCTTGAGTGAGGAGCTCAAGTGAGTGATCCGGCGCTTTTATGGGGGTTTTGGAAGAAGGTAGACCTGCCTGAGGTATCATGTGGTTTTGATGGTGTGGTAGTGAATGGCTGCTGCCATACTTTAACTTTCTAAAGGGACTTAGTATTCCGACACGTCTGAATGTGCCCTAGAGTAGGACACCAACACTTGCCGTTTGATTTACGAAGCTGAGAATAGACAGAGTTACTATTCTTCCTACTGCATGCGTTAATTCGTGAAACATGTCGATGAACTCTGAACTATTTTGAGCGGGAGAATCATTGGTACATTGTGATCCTAGAATGGACTCAGATTTCGCGAGTCCTTGATGACCACTTAGTTTGAAGATTTTGCTACTGGTCTTGTAACATTCTCGACGTAACTTTACTGTATTTGATATGGATATTTTGTTTCTCTATGTGAATATCGTGCGACTTCTGTGTTACTTGATCACTTTACGTCAGTTATTACGAACTGTGACTTTTCTGACAGGAAGTCACGAATGCAGTCACACAACTGGGACAGTAATCTATGGGCACGAAATTTGATTAGAAGTCGCTTGTGACGAACGGTGTCAAAAGTCTTCTGAAAATCTAAAAATATGGAATCAATTTTAGATCCCTTGTCGATATCACTTATTACCTCGTGAGAATAAAGATCTAGGTGTATTTCAAATGAACGATCTTTTCTGAATCCGTACTGGCTATTTGTAAATCGTTTTCTTCCAGGCGATTCTTGCGCTGGCACAGTATATGTTCCAAAATCCTACTCCAAATTGACGTTGGTGACATGGGCCTGTAATTCAGTAGATCGCTGCTATTTCCTTTCTTGGGTATTGGTGTGACGTTTATGTTCAAGCACGCATTTCTCGCGGTGCTTCCATACAATACGTCCAATCCCTGTAGATCTGGATACAAAGACGCCCACCGACTTTTATTTTTTTAATTTTATTTGTTAGCAGTGCTATCAGAACTAGAAAGAGAAACACCAGCACTAATTCAGAGCGAACGAAGTGGCTAAAACGACAGCGCAACGTGGCTGTCGCGCAGGCGCTCGCTGTGTGCGCAGCTGTCAGCAGTGTGTGACAGAGCACGCTCTTGCTCCTCGCCTGCTGTCACGCTGGTGGCGGGGGAAGTGATCATGTGGTGTGTCTAACCGCCGCATGTGGAGGGGAACATCATCAGCTAAGTGAGTCCCAGGCGGCGCCTACGACTCGACGACACGCGGCACTGCAAACAGCTCTCGGCCGGTCACGCGACGCCGGCCGCGACACGGCCGCCTGACACGCCTCTGTGGACGGCGTCACAGTTCAGCGCCGCAGATCAGGGTTTCACGTTCTGCACACGTTTCCATCATTACAATCGCATTCTGAAATGTATGTTCGACTGAGTACACTCCCTTATACATTCACTAGATGAATTTCCCCGAATGGGTAGATGTAATGTACATCTACAGACAAACAAACTATTACAGTTTCTGAAAAACTGATGATTTATTCAAGGAAAAGAGCTTCATAAATCAGGGAAGGCACTAACACGTTGGTGGCCCTTATGCAAGCAGTTATTCGGCTTTGCACTGATTGATAGAGTTGTTGGGTGTCCTCATGAGGGATGCCGTGTCAAATTCAAATTCTGTCCAGTTCTCAAGTTATATCGTGAAAATCCTGAGGCGCTTGGACGGTTCTGCCCATAGTGCTCCAAATGTTCTCTATTAGGAAGGGATCCGCGGTAGGGTTTGGCAAGAACAAAGACAAGCAATAGAAACTCAAGCCGTGTGCGGGTGGGCGTTATCTTGCTGAAATGTAAGCCCAGGAAGGTGTGGCATGAGTGGGAACAAAACGGGACGTAGAATATCGGCGACATACCGCTGTGGTATAACGGAGCCGAGGATGACAAGACAAAGCGGTCGTGCCATGAAATGAAATGCAACCCCACACTGTTAGACTGGTATCCTACTTCAGTCGGGGGCATCTCCAGACACGTCTTCGGCCTGGAACATAATTGACTGAAGTAGAACTGTCATCAGTAATGAGTCCCGCACGAATGAGGCATAGTGATCACCGAAGACATATATGCACACTGCAGACAGTGGTGGGACGCCAGCCACACTGTCGCCCGCCATACAGCCATACAACCAGGAGTTACACTACTGGCCATTAAAATCGCTACACCAAGAACAAATGCAGATTATAAACGAGTTTTCAGTGGACAAATATATTATACTAGAACTGACATGTCATTACATTTTCATGCAATTTGGGTGCATATATCCTGAGAAATCAGTACCCAGAACAACCGCCTCTGGCCGTAATAACGGCATTGATACGCCTGGGCATAGAGTAAAACAGAGCTCGGATGCCGTGTACAAGTACAGCTGCCCATGCAGCTTCAACACCATTGACTGGCGTATTGTGAGGAGCCAGTTGCTCGGCCACCATTAATCACACGTTTTCGATTGGTAAGAAATCTGGAGAATGTGCTGGCCAGGGCAGCAGTCGAACATTTTCTGTATCCAGAAAGACCCGTACAGGACCTGCAACATGCGGTCGTGCATTATCCTGCTGAAATGTAGGGTTTCGCAGGGATCGAATGAAGGGTAGAGCCACGGGTCATAACACATCTGAAATGTAACGCCCACTGTTCAAAGTGCCGTCAATGCGAACAAGAGGTGACCGAGACGTGTAACCAATGGCACCCCATACCATAACGCCGGGTGTTACGCCAGTATGACGATGACGAATACACGCTTCCAATGTGCATTCACCGCGATGTCGCCAAACACGGACGCGACCATCATGATGCTGTAAACGGAACCTGGATTCATCCGAAAAAATGACGTTTTGCCATGCGTGCACCCAGATTCGTCGTTGAGTACACCATCGCAGGCGCTCCTGTCTGTAATGCAGCGTCAAGGGTAACCGCAGCTATGGTCTCCGAAATGATAGTCCATGCTACTGCAAACGTCATCGAATTGTTCGTGCAGATGGTTGTTGTCTTGCAAACGTCCCCATCTGTTGACTCAGGGATCGAGACGTGGCTGCACGATCCGTTACAGCCATGCGGATAAGATGCCTGTCATCTCGGCTGCTAGTGATACGAGGGCGTTGGGATCCAGCACGGCGTTCCGTATTACCCTCCTGAAGCCACCGATTCCATATTCTGCTAACAGCCATTGGATCTCGACCAACGCGAGCAGCAACGTCGCGATATAATAAACCACAATCGCGATAGGCTACAATCCGACCTTTATCAAAGTCGGAATCGTGATGGAACGCATTTCTCCTCCCTACACGAGGCATCACAACAACGTTTCACCAGGCAACGCCGGTCAAGTGCTGTTTGTGTATGAGAAATCGGTTGGAAACTTTCCTGCCCTAAAACACACACACTTGGAAACTTTCCTCATGTCCATGTCCCCATGTCCTCATGTCCAACCTTGTGTGAATGCTCTGATAAACTATTCATTTGCATATCACAGCATCTTCTTCCTGTCGGTTAAATTTCGCGTCTGTAGCACGTCATCTTCGTGGTGTAGCAATTTTAATGGCGAGTAGTGTAGAACTGTCATCAGTGATGAGCCCCGCACGAACTGAGGCATAATGACCACAGAAGACGTATATGGATAGTGGTGGGAAGCCAGCCTCACTGTCGCGAGCCGTACGGTCATACAACCTGGAGTTATGTGTTGAGGTGCCATTTCGTTTCATCGCAGTACCCCTTTCGTTGTCATACATGGCATCCTTACAGCACAGCTGTACGTCGACGATGTTGTACGCTCCGTTTTATTGCTATTCACAGCAAACCATCCTGGGCTTACATTTCAGCGAGATAATGCCCGCCCGCACACGGCGAGAGTTTCTACTGCTTGCTAAACGCTACCTTGGCCAGGAACGTCTCTGGTTGTCTCCCCAAATGGAGAACGTTTTGAGCATTATGGGAAGGGCCCACCATCCTGCTCTCGAGTTTGGCGATCTAGCGTCGCAGTTGGACAGAATTTGACACGATATTCCTCAAGAGGACATCCAAAAAGCCTTTCAGTCAATGGAAAGTCAAATAACTACTTGCGTAAGGGCCAGAGATGGACCATCGCGTCATTGACTTGCTCAATTTGTGAAGCTCTTCCCCTTGAATAAATCATTCAGTTCTTCTGAAACTGTAATAATTTGTTTCTATGTGTACATTAGAGCGACCGATTGATGTAAATATTCAGATAGTTTATTTGTGGCTCTACGTTCTCTTCTGTTTCTTTCTTTCCTTTTTTTCTTTTT
Source organism: Schistocerca piceifrons (assembly GCF_021461385.2). Classification (NCBI taxonomy): domain Eukaryota; kingdom Metazoa; phylum Arthropoda; class Insecta; order Orthoptera; family Acrididae; genus Schistocerca; species Schistocerca piceifrons. Next base: position 316,540,113 of record NC_060143.1, on the reverse strand, counting down.
TCCCCTTATATTGTTTGAAGACCCTTAAATAATAAAATATTTTCGATTGATACTCTTTTGTGATCTGTCCAAGGCGTTTGATTGTGTACACCCCCTTAGAAAAACAAGTTTTTGGAAATTTTTGGTTTTACAAACGACTGACTTTACTTCTGCTTAACAAACAGAACGCAAAACGTTTTACTAAATAATTCAAATAATGGTGGTAGAAGAGAAAATTTTACTGACTGGTGAAAACTCACCGAGGAAATCCCACAGGCTTCAATTTTGCGTCCACTCCTCTCCTTTGTACTGGGGGTTTGAATAAAAGTGTCACATATTCATACAGGAGGAGCGCCCGACGAGCCTAATGGGCCATACATTGCAGAAAGGAGTAGGAACCACATTCACAGATAAAACGCAAAAATCAGATTAGCCGCTTTGGCGTCTTCCACCAACACCAAAGGAAGCATGTCACCAAGTTTAAGATTTCGTCGTAATGCGGTCAAACTAAGGCAGCCCAGTTGGATGTGGACCACCGTGAGATGGGCACTACACCGACAGCTAGTTAGTTGGTTAGTTAATTAGTTAGTTACGTGTTCCATTGATGAATAGCACGGAAAACCGTTGTGGTGTGGAAGGTGCCAAATGCACAAGAAATGCGCACAGGAAACAATTTTTTTCTTCTTTTCCTTGTTTACATTATAGTGTTACACCTAAATATTTCTATTATCTATCCCATTCCCTTAAATGGCAGAAAATGCATGTATTATATATCCAGATTTATTTACTCATATTCAAGAATTCATCTATGGTATAGAAGGAGTTGTCAAGGAGGTGTCATTTATATTTGTTTTTGAAACTATTACTGCTGTCTGTCAGAGATTTTATTTCATCTGGTAATTTATCTAAAAGTTTTTTATAGCAGCATATTTTACCCCATTCTGTGCCAAAGACAGGTTAAGTAAAGGATAGTGTACGTCTTTCTTTTTTCTGGTATTGTAATCATTAATGTCGCCGATGATTTAAACTGGTCCATGTTGTTCAGAAAAAATTTCATTACTGAGCAAATGTTCTGTGAAGCAGTTGAAAGAATTTCTAACTTTTTAAACAGATACCTACAAGATGTGCGACTATGAACCCCATACATTATTCTAACTACTTTCTTTTGAGCAGTGAATACCTTTTGCCTAAGAGCTGAGTTGCCCCAGAATATTATTCGATATGACATCAGAGAGTGGAAGTATGTGGTGTATGTTGGGCTTACTAATTTCTCCATCCTCAAAATTGGCAATTATTGTTATTGCAAAAGTTGCTGAACCTAGTCGCTTTAGGAGATCCAAAATATGAATTTTCCAATTAAGATTCTCTTCTATATGTACACCCAAAAACTTAGTTTGCTCTACCCTGGCTACTGTTATGTTTATTGAAGAAATTATACTTTTTGCAGCATTAAATTGGATGTACTATTTTTTTTCAAAGTTCAGAGCAAGCCCATTTGCAGAAAACCAATTAATAATTTTTCCAAAGACCTTATTTGTATAATTTTCTATTGGACTTCCTTTTACTGGATTAATAATTATGCTTGTATCATCAGCAAACAGTGTCAGTTTAGCATCTTGTTTCACATAAGAAAGGAGGTCATTTACATATATCAACAAAAGGAGGGGACCCATGATCGGACCTTGTGGAACACCTAATGTAATTTCACCCCAGTTAGATGAAGTGGCAAACTCCTTTGAATCACTTGAAGCATATAAAGATACTTTCTGCTTCCTGTTCTGTAGATATGACTTAAACCACTCCTATGCTGTTCCATTTATTCCATGGAATTGTAATTTCTCTAACATAACGTCATGGTTCACACAATCAAATGCTTTGGATAAGTCTCAGAATATTCCTACTGATGACATTTTAACTATTTAAAGATTCTATTTTATGGACAGTGAAATTGTATATTGCTGTCTCAGTGGAACAGCATTTCTGAAATCTGAACTGTGATTTACTAAGTACCCCATTACTGTTGAGATGGCTAACCACTCTTGAGTACATCACTTTCTCAAAGATTTTTGAAAATGGTGTAAGCAAGGATACTGGCTGGTAATTATTGATATCTGTGGTTTCCCACTTTTTGTAGAGATGCCTGACAATGGCATATTTTAATCTGTCTGGAAAAATACCCTGAGTCAGTGATGCATTACATATGTGACTCAAAACATCAGCCGTAATTGCTCCATATTCTTTTAATAACTTGTGAGGGATGTCATCTACTCCAATAGAACATTTATTTTTCAAAGATTTAATAATTTTCATTATTTTGCAAGAGGCTGTTAGATGAAACTTAATCTGACTAAATTTTTTCAAAACTGACTCTTCCATGTACTGCCTGGCTTTTGCTTTTGAACTACTCTCACCAATTTTTTCTCCCACACTTAAGAAGTGATTGTTAAATACATTGTCTACCTCTGTGCTGTTGGTTAAGATGGTCTTATTCTCTTTAACAGTAATACTACCTACCCCAGTGATTACTTTTCCTTTCTCCCTCCTAACAACATTCCCTATTGATTTGATTTTATTGCTGTAGTTGTTAATTTCTTCTCTAACATACATATTTCTTGAGTTCCTTTCAACTTTTCTCAGTGTGTTGCAATAATTTTTATAGTGTAAAACTACTTCTGGATCTTTACTAGTTCTTGCTGTTTCATACAGTTTTCTTTTTCTTTCTGAAGACACTTTAATACCACTAGTAATCCTAGGTTTCCTTAAAAAGTTTGTGGTGTTACATTTAGTAATTTTCTTTGGAAAACAATGTTAAAAAAGGGATATTAATTTATCAAGAAATATGCTGCATTTATCATTAGCATTTGGCTCATTATATACATCTTCCCAGTTTACATTTCCTAAACTATCTCTGAAGTGATCTATAGGTACCGGGTTGAGCACCCTCACACTTTTACTTAATGGTTTCTGAAGTTTACACCCTGTTTGGTTTTGTAAGTTAATCAGTTGTGCATCTTGGTCAGATACTCAATTTACCACAGGGAAAGCATTTGTTTATTCTACATCCTCTTGCTGCACACATGCATTTTCTATTAGAGTACTACTGTCCTGAGCTATATGTGTAGGGAAATTGATCACTGATTCTAAGTTATATGTTGTTAACAACACTACAAGTTTACTTTTCCTATCAGAATTGCTTAGGAAGTTAACATTGAAATCACCACAGATTAATAACTTCTTCTTTTTATCTGACAAACAGCATAATAGGTAGTCAAACTTTTTTTATGAATAGCTCCCAGTCTCCTAGTGGAGACCTGTACACTGTTGCTAATATCAACACAACATTATCTAGCTGAAGTACACATGCACAAACCTCAAAGTGCTGATCAACACAAAATTTGCTTACTTCAACAATTCTGTATTTATACCCCTGTTTCATGAAAATGGCAACTCCTCCTTTATCCATACTAGATCTACAAGTGTAAGAGGCTAAATTACACCCATTTATACTGACATGTTCCATCCCCACAGTTACATGGTGCTCAGACAAACAAAGTATATCAATCTGATTCTTATTTTTGAGATCATCTAAACACATTATCAGCTCATCTACTTTATTTTCTATTCCCATGATATTTTGGTGAAGTAAGTTGATACCACCCTTAGCTTTATCCCTATTTGCTATGCATGATATTCCTTTTCTTCTATTTTCCTTGGTTGTTGTCTGTCTGGAGTTTGGCTTTAGCCTAAAAAACCTGTCTGCCTGGTCCGAATAACCACAGGGATCACCCCTTGCGTGACTGTGGCCTCCCTTACGGTATCTGCTAATAGAGAAGCTAACTTATCTTTCCCCTTTCTATTACGGTGCAGGCCATGTGTAGTGTAACCCCACCTACCAATAGCATCAACTGGAACAACACTCATGTGAGACTTTGCCAGTGTCTGGAGCATCCCGTTCAGCCCAGTGTTAACACGCCTTACAGCGGTGTTTACCCAGGGCTGATAATGGCGCTGAAAGACCTCCACAAACCCCACATTCGTGTGCCCAGTTTCTGCTCTTATTTTATCCACGTCACTCCTAATACTATATCTTGGATTCATAGCCAGGGTGTTTCCTGCTCCCTCAACTATAATTACCTGTTCTTCCTTCTCAAAGTCCGCGCATAGCTGACCTAAGTTTTCTGTCACCTGGCTAAGACTAGCACTTGGTTTCACAAAACTTGTGACCTGGTACTCTGTCCCTAATTTCTCCTGGAGCTGTTGGCCCACAGCCCTCCCATGACTGCTACCTATAAGCAGAATTCTTCTTTTCCTATTCTGGTTTGATCCGACCTGTCTTTTTTCTTTAAGCTAGTATTCTGCTTCAACCTACACTGAACTACATCTGAATGAGACCCTTCCTCCACTACTTCAGATAGCAAGCCAAACTGATTTGCTAACTGAATTTCAGGAGTTTTATCAATTGTTTCCCTTTTTCGCCCTTTGCTTGCTACCTTTTCCCAGCGCCCAGATTCCTTTTCCTCCCTTAGCTCACATAATTCGAAATTCGCGATTTCTATTTCAGCCTTAAGGGCACAAATCTTTGCCTCCTGTTCCGCGATTTTTCTGTCCTTTCTACGTAACCTACACTGCCATGGAAGAGCCTCATTATCTACCCTCGTTTCCTCTACGCTACACTCGCCCCAATGAAACCACAATCTACAGTCTACACAGAACACACCCTCCTTCAAATTTCTACGGCAACCACCACACTTGTCACACATGGTTTGATAGTAAAACGTAACACAAAAGCAGAAAATAACTTCAACAACACAAGAGTTTCGTAACCTGTACTGCCGGCGGCGGTGGTCTCGCGGTTCTAGGCGCGCAGTCCGGAACCGCGCGACTGCTACGGTCGCAGGTTCGAATCCTGCCTCGGGCATGGATGTGTGTGATGTCCTTAGGTTAGTTAGGTTTAAGTAGTTCTAAGTTCTAGGGGACTGATGACCACAGCTGTTATGTCCCATAGTGCTCAGAGCCATTTGAACCATTTTTGAACCTGTACTAATACGTAACTAAACACTAATGTAAACAAACTTATAAACTTGCTTCAGAAACTTTTAATTAACCACACAAATTCTGGATGGGAGACACGAATTAATTTTACTTTGAAGCGCTAAGTTTAGTCAAAAACAAATATCTACGCTCGTTAGAAATTTACACCTAAGTATGTAAACGAACTCGTGACTGCCGGTCTTTACGAAATACTTCCTTTTCGATGTAATTGCGTTTATAAAAGCGAAACCTTCAGTAGGTGGATTAGATAAGAAGTAAATGCACTAGTCTAATATGTAATATTAACTAAATTAGCTCTTATTTCAATACTAATCGCTTAACTTAGTGACAGATTCGTACACGCGCGTCCGCCTGGCAGCAGGGCTGCCAACCTCTCAACGATCGGGGTGGATCCTCACGTCACAGGATGTGCCAGTGAGTCAGCCAAGTCTGGCCAATGCGAAGCCAGCAGATGACAGTAGATGTACGAAAGGAAGACATGCTATCGGGACCTTCTAGACCAACTCATCGTTCAAGAAACATTGTGGTGAGGACTTGTCGCACAATCATTAGAAACTGGATGGTATCCCGTCGTGCATAAAACATAGCCATCTTTCCGAAAGAGAGGAAAAGGAATCTTGGCGCTGGGAAAAGGTAGCAAGCAAAGGGCGAAAAAGGGAAACAATTGATAAAACTCCTGAAATTCAGTTAGAAAATCAGTTTGGCTTGCTATCTGAAGTAGTGGAGGAAGGGTCTCATTCAGATGTAGTTGAATGTAGGTTGAAGTAGAATACTAGCTTAAAGAAAAAAGACAGATCGGGATCAAACCAGAATAGGAAAAGAAGAATTCTGCTTATAGGTAGCAGTCATGGGAGGGCTGTGGGCCAACAGCTTCAAGAGAAATTAGGACAGAGTATCAGGTCACAAGTTTTGTGAAACCAAGTGCTAGTCTTAGCCAGGCGACAGAAAACTACGGTCGCAGGTTCGAATCCTGCCTCGGGCATGGATGTGTCTGCTGTCCTTAGGTTAGTTGCGTTTAAGTAGTTCTCAGTTCTAGTGGACTGATGACCTCAGATGGTAAGTCCATAGTTCTCAGAGCCATTTGAACAGTGAACAAGCAGAATTGTCATCTTTTTCAGTCGGTACTAGTGTTATAATAAATCCCATTAGAGAGAAAGCCACGGAAGAGACAGTTAGTGATGTTTTTGAAAGACTTACTATGTGGTCTACTGAAAAATTTTCAAAAAAATTTTCAGAAAAGAACGTTATATTTAGTTACATACAACAAGTAGAGTCCAACCAACAACTGCTATAGCAAATGAAAAGGAGTTAGTAAACTGGGTAGCCTGTTCCAAATTTTTGAATGTACATGTTGATGAAAACTTGAAATGGAAGAAACATATTACTGAGCTGTTCAAATAACTACGTGCTACTACTTTTGCTCTTGGTACAATAGCTAGTGTCGGAAACAAATGAGTCAACCTCTTCTCATATTTTGGATATTTCCACACAACAATGCCTTATATAATACGAGGGCGTGCAGAAAACTAATTCCTCTGATTTTTATTTGTGAAAACTCTTAAGGCTTCTTAAAACGAACTTTATTTACATTCTACATCTTTATTGTTGATGTCTACAGTTTTATTTCTAAACATAGCCATCTGGACGATGAACACATTTTTCCAACGAGAGACCAGTTTGTTGATACCGTCGCTGTAGAATGTTTCATTCTGTTGACGGAGCCACAACGGCACCTCAGCTTGGACCACTTCATCACTATGAGAGAGAAGTCCTCGAAGGTGTTATTTAAGTTCTGAAATCAGATGAAAATAGGATGGGGCCATGTCGGCACTGTATTGAGGAGGATCGATGACGTTGAACTCAAGGCGTCGGATTGTTGCGAATGTAGCAGCGCTCGTGTGTGGTCTGACATCATCATACTGAAGGACAGGGTGCCCCATGTATGGGCGAACTTTTCCATTTAGTGAAACTCAAATACGAACATTATAGTTATGTTACACGCCACAATGTTACACGCTACCATTCGTAGCCCTCTAGCGGCAGAGAGTTGCAACTTGAATCGGTTGCGGGAAGTCATCCGATTAATATGCAAGACCTATAATACCTCAACCGACATCGAGAACAGAATAATAAATTGGCAGGCATTACTTTTCAGCACGACCTCGTTATTTCTGAGATAACATATCAGAAAAAAGCACTGACTGCACAGAGGCGAGCAGTAAGAATCATTTATGCCATTCATCCGCATTTTGCAGGTTCCTTTTCAAGAAGTTAGACACACTAACTGCGTCTTATGGAGATGTACATCCAAGTATTTATTCGACAGTTGAATTCGTCATGAATAGTGCATCGCAATTTGAGATTAATAGCGTTATCCATACCTACAATGCTAAAAGAAAAATTACCTTTATCACTCAGTGTAGAAACTGTTGATGGCTCATAAAAGAGTTTATTTGTATCAACAAAAAGCTTTGATTAATTGCTCAGTAACATGAAATACGGTGACACAAAGTAAAGCTTAAACTTACCTAAAATAATTTCTTCCAGACAATTCATTTTATTCCATAGACAAAATTGTATTAAAATATTGTTAACTTGTAAGGAAAATACTTAGTTTTAAGTTGCATGTGTGGACCGAAAACTAATATGTTCGTCAATTTTGAATTTAGGCCAATGCTCTATTTGGGAACATGTATCAGCCACTGAAGCAAATCATGTATGCATATCGTGTAACCTGACTCGTTCCTCGTCATTTTTGATCAGGGATTCACAGATTTTTTGTCATTGCGTACCACTTGCCATCTTTAGAAATTTGTCTGGGCGTATCACCAAAGAGGGGGAGGGAGGCCGGGAAGGGGGGTGCTGGAAGTGTTAAGCAATGATGACCGCATTCGTGAGCAACGGTACAAGGAGAATAATTTTCACGATCTTGCTCATTGCTGAAAACACACGTACTGCTTTGTGTAGTGTCGATCAACTACTACGTATGGTACATATGTGACACACACATACAGACAAGTCATAATGTTTCGTGGAAGCACTTGAGCCGTTAGGTCAATAGGTTTACGCACAAATTGATAGTCCTTAGAACTGACGTTTTCAAAAAGAACGCTCATGATTTCATTTGAGAGCGTTTCTAGACGCTAAAGACATTGGTTTATGTACAAGACTTTTGCAGTGAAGCCTACTCGTAAATAGCTTTCATCATACTTGAGACTGGGTTTTGGTTCAGGTTTTTTAACTGCATCCTTGCTTAAAAATCGCTTCGTGGTTAACTTGAAACATAATGATCGTATCACAGTTACACTAATCAAGAAATAACTCGTTGTAACAAGCACACTTCAGATGCAGATGCAAACTTTCGTTGTAGCACCCAAGAAAGCAAAAATAAAAAAAAATAAACCGTTCACTACGTAATGACTACTGCAACGTCACATTGGTACACCGCATAAGTTGGCAGCATTTACAAAGCGGTACGAAAGCATTCGAATAGCCCCCGACAATACCCGATCAAAATATCTCCAACGTCAAAACAAGATGAATCATTCCCAGTGAAGGCAGCAACGGATAATGATGGAAGGGGATAGGAACGTACGGTCCGACCTTCCTGTGCGCTGCGTACAGTCCGAAACAAACAGTCTGTGGTCAATCCACCCTCCTACCATTATGCGGGTGCTGCTTCTATCAGTCAGTTTACTCACTATCACTTTTCCTTTACTTTAAAAATAGAGTAACGTGAGAGCATAATTTAACTTGTGTCAGCGCATTATTTTGTTAACTTGTACATGTACCATATCAAGTGTCCCCCCTGTAGCTGAATGGTGCCGGCACGGTAGCTCAGGGTGTTCGGTCAGAGGGTTAACTGCGCTCTGCAATAAAAAAATAAAAAAAACTGAGTTAACGGCTCAACACTGAACTTGAACGGGTGCCATGGGACATCCGCACCGAACAAATGCAACGAACAAAATCGAACAAAATGATAACAACAAAAAAATGGTCAGCGCGACAGAATGTCAATCCTAAGGGCCCGGGTTCGATTCCGGCTGGGTCGGAGATTTTCTGCGCCGAGGGACTAGGTTTTGTGTTCTCCTAATCATCATTTCATCCCCATCGACGCGCAAGTCCACGAAGTGGTGTCAAGTCGAAAGACTTGCACTCGGCGAACGGTCTACCCGACGGGAGGCCCTAGTCACACATTTACATTTTTACCACATGAAGTGTCTTTGCATACCACCAGCGGTACGCGTATCATCTTCCGAGAACCCTTGAGTTAGATAAAATCAATAGTACACGTGATTTGTGAACTAACTAATAAAGTTGCGTAAGGCTTTGTGGTGGTACGCCTATTTTATGTGAACCCTTGATTTAGAAAAAAAACAATCATACACATGATGTGAGGAACTACCTAATAGCGTTGCATAAGGCTTCGAGGTAGTGGGTGCAATATACGTGATATCTGGAGCGTACTTGTAGTACTTTATCTTATTTTATTTTTAGTCTCTCTTTGTCCAGTTTGTTATTGTTGTTGTTGTTGTTGTTGTGTACGACTACGTACGAAACGGTAAAGAGAGGTGGACTACAGAATGGTGCAACAAGTGTCGTCGTAGGAAAGCTGGAGAGGAGGAGAAATGATTAGCGAACAATAACACAGCAAACAGAAGATTTACTTCACATTTAATCCTCTAAACGTGTGAAGACTCATTACAAATGAAGCAGCAAGAAACAGAATGTACACAATAAAAAGTCCCTCTGTACTGAAATACGAACGATGGTGCCAGCGCCGCAACTGGGCGGCTTCTGTGTAGCAAAGCGGCTGTGAGCGCGAGTGGGCCGAGCCGCAGCCCCTGCCGGCAGCCCTGTATTGCGACGGCAGAGGGCGCTCGGAGTACAGAGCTGAGGGAGGCGTGGGTGGCTCAGTGGGTCCGCCAGACCCCACGCGACTCCTATCGCCATTACATGGAAACTTGCAGTTCCGTTCCTCTGACGCCCATGAGGTGGTATCGATTGTCATTATTGCATCAGTTGATTGCCCGAGTATTCTCCAGCCATCAGATCATACATGTACCAAGCCTGCGTCGCGACCTGTCAGACCACACGACGTGCCAATAGTCAGCTCATGTTCAGTTTGCGCGTAGTTTGGCCCACTGAATACGTGCAGTTTTAAGCACTGTTGTGACTGCTGCTGTGACCAAGAACTTTTTGCCAAGTACTCTATTCGAAATTTTGTTTATTGAAAATGAAACTCCTCTTGCTGTATTTAAGATTTCATATTTATTTGGCTACTAGTTTCGACGTTTCGACCAATACGTGCTCCACATGGATCGATGTGGAGCACGTACTGGTCACACCGCGGACTTCTACTACTCAGCTACTCACAATTGATATCATCAAAGTGTAGGGGCCTGAAAATGACGTTAACTCAACGTCGAAACCAGTAGCCAAATAAATATGAAATCTTAAATATAGCTGGAGGAGTTACATTTTCAATAAAAAATTATACCAGCTGAGGTCCAACCATCATCCAATTTAAGTATGGATGTACGAAGATTTATTCGAAATATCCATTGTGCGCAGTTCCCTTCGCAATGTCCGATCGGAAACTGGTTTAGACGGACCTGCATCACTAAAAGCAGTAATTTCTATGTGCGTACTAAAAGTGTCATTAGATCGTTGGTGGATTCAGTTCCTTATACGGATGTCCAGGGAAGATTGGTCAGTATTCATGGATATGACAGGAACGATCATTAGGAGCAAAAAACACAGTGCATTAGCTCCAAAATGTATACCTCAAGAGCTATGAGCACTTCCTCATCATTGATAGAACACTTCCACTCCAAGCTCTTTGCTTTCCTAACTTTGGAAAGAAGCAGTGTCGAACAAAAGAAGGAAAAACGTCTCGTAAATATGGGCTCTAAAACGCACACCTTAAGAGCTACGACCACTTGTTCAGTACAAGAGACGTGTTTCATAATAGCGAAGATGAACATTCTCATAGCTCTTAAAGTATGTACCTACATCTACATCCACATCTACATATACGCCGGCCGGAGTGGCCGAGCGTTTCTAGGCGCTACAGTCTGGAACCGCGCGACCACTATGGTCGCAGGTTCGAATCCTGCCTCGGGCATAGATGTGTGTGATGTCCTTAGGTTAGTTAGGTTTAAGTAGTTCTAAGTTCCAGGGGACTGATGACCTTAGAAGTTAAATCCCATAGTGCTCAGTGCCATTTTCGAACATCTACATGGATACTATGCAAATTACATTTAAGTGCCTGGGAGAGGGTTCATGGAATCACCTTCACAATTCTCTAATATTCTAATCACGTATAGCGCCCGAAAGAATGAACACCTATATCTTTCCGTACGAGCTCTAATTTCCCTTATTTTATCGTGGTGATCGTTCCTCCCTATGTAGGTCGGTGTCAACAAAATATTTTCGTATTCGGAGGAGACAGTTGGTGATTGGAATATCGTGAGAAGATTCCGTCGCAACGAAAAACGCCTTTCTTTTAATGATGTCCAGCCCAAATCCTGTATCATTTCTGTGACACTCTCTCCCATATTTCGCCATAATACTAAACGTGCTGCCTTTCTTTGAACTTTTTCGATGTACTCCGTCAGTCCTATCTGGTAAGGATCCCACACCGCCCAGCAGTATTCTAAAAGAGGACGGACAGGCATAGTTTAGGTAGTCTCCTTAGCAGGTCTGTTACATTTTGTAAGTGTCCTGCCAATAAAACGCAGTCTTTGGTTAGCCTTCCCCACAACATTTTCTATGTGTTCCTTCCAATTTAAGTTGTTCGTAATTGTAATACCTAGGTATTTAGTTGAATTTACGGCTTTTAGATTAGACTGATTTATCGTGTAACCGAAGTTTAACGAGTTCCTTTTAACACTCATTGGATGACCTCACCCATTTCGTTATTTAGGGTCAACTGCCACTTTTCGCACCATTCAGATATCCTTTCTAAATCGTTTGGCAATTTGGTTTGAGTTACAGTCCATGTACCTGAGACATTTTTATCTTCGTTTGGTCCGTATTACCACCTCTCAAAATATTGAAAACAAAGAGCCTGCAGATTTATTTTACATTATGGAAGATAAAGAAGGTCCGTAGCTCTTAAGGTATGCATTTTAGAGCCGATGTTTTCTAGACTTTGCTGCTTCGAATGGTCGTCCCTGTCATGTCCCTGAACACTGAGAACTTCTCCTGGTTGAAATGGATAGCTCCTCTAGTCAGCTACTGGTAAATTTTTGTGTTGTTTAATCCGTCACAGGCCTGCAGGTTTACATACCGCATGAGCGTTGTCCTTTTGGAGGTACCCGACTCCAAATGCCCACTACATGCAGTTCTCATGACAATGTGCGCTTAGAAACCAGTTGAGAAACTGATTGAGACGGACTTGTGACCACCGACAGCAGAAATTCCTGCTCTGTGGAGTTTGAAACCGATTATCGTTAAGAAGAAGTGACAGTCGTTTCCAGTTCCAGTTGGTTAGGACCTTTTTACGACTACTATGCCGTGCAACATGACCACGAATAGTACATCGTTCTTGTAGACACTTTGGACAGTCCGCACTGATACGCTAACAAACCGAGCAGCTTCACTCATGGTGTGGTCACGGGTGTCCAGACACCACTGTTCCTTTCTGCCATTCTGTCACGGTTACACGTCGAATCATCTTACTGCGTTGATTGCGTTCAAGCGACTAGCACAGCCGCGCGGGGTAGCCGCGCGGTGTTGAATGTCTGGTCACGGTTCGCGCGTCTGCCCCCATCGGAGATTTGAGTACTCCCTCGTGCATGGGTGTGTGTTGTCCTTAGTGTAAGTTAGTTTAAGTTAGATTAAGTAGTGTGTAAGCCTAGGAACCGATGACCTCAGCACTTTGGTCCCGTTCAAAATGGCTCTGAGCACTATGGGACTTAACATCTGAGGTCATCAGTCCCCTAGAACTTAGAACTACTTAAACGTAACCAGCCTAAGGACATCACACACATCCATGCCCCAGGCAGGATTCGAACCTGTGACCGTAGAGGTCGCGCGGTTCCAGACTGAAGCGCATAGAAACGCTTGGCCACAGCGGCCGGCCCACCGATTGGCACAAGCGTATCACTTCGTTAGCCTGACTTTCGTCAGTGGTGCAGCCTTACACGATCGCCTGGTACCAGTTCTGCAGTATCTGCAACACTCCACCGTATTCCTTTTAGGGTGTATACTAAAATTTTATCCGATGAGATAATGCATTACTAAAATAGAGCACATGGAACTTTGTACAGCGTGAGCTTTTTTCGGGCCCCAAACTGCTCAAGAGACGGAACTCCTCCAAACAAACGATGCTTCCAAATTTCTCGCTGAAACATTCGCTGTTCTACAGGCGGTAAAATACGTCCGCTCTCTGTCAAAGCACTAATTATCACCGACTCGCAAAGCGTACCAAAAACTACTAGCTAGCGGAATTGGAATAAAGGATCATGTAAATATACGTTAGACCTAATAGACAACTACTACCAAGCAAAATAAAATTCTCGACAAACGGTCAACACTGATTCAAAAAATGTAGTTCTTGTAGAAAACAACCAGTTCTTTTTTCTCACGAAGTAATGCCTACTAACGACAGGGTACGTTGAACTGGTTCCATATTTTTAGATTTCTAGAAACTTTTGATACCGTTCCTCACAAGCGATTTCTAATCAAATTCCCTGTCTATGGAGTATCGTCTCAGTTGTGTGACTATTTTTGCTGTCACAAAGGTACCAGTAAAAAGTAACCGACGGAAAGTCATCAAGTAAACTTGAAGTAATATCTTATATTCCCAAAGGAAGTATTACAGGCCCTATGCTGTTCCTGATTTACATAAACGGTTTAGGAGACGACCTAAGTAGTCCTCCTAGATTGTTTGCAGATGCTGCTGCAATTTACTGTCTCGTAAAGTCATCAGGAGATCAAAACCAATTGCAAAAACATTTAGCCAAGATGTCTCAATGGTACTAAAAGTGGCAAATGACTGTAAACAATAAAAAATGTCAAGTCAACCACATGGGCACTAAAAGGAGTCCGCTAAATTTCGGTTACACAATAAGTCACGCAAATCTGAAAGCTTTATATGTAACTAAATGCTAAGGCGTTACAATTACGAACAACTTAAATTGGAACCGTCAAATAAATAATTTTGTGGGGAATACTAAACAATGAGATTTATTGGCAGAACACATAAAAAGTGCAACAGCTCTACTAAAATGCCTGCTTGCACAACGCTTGTCCGCCCTCTTCAGGAGTATTGCTCTGACGTGTGGGATCCGCATCGGATATGAATGACAGAGGACATCGAAAAAGTTCAAAGAAGAGCAGCTTGTTTTGTGCTATGGCGAAATAAGGGATAAAGTGCGACGGATATTATACGCAAACTGGGTTGGCAATCATTAAAACAAAGCCGTTTTTCGTGGCTGCAGGGAGTTCTCAGGAAAAATCAATCACCAACCTTCTCGTCAAAGTGCGAAAATAGTTTGTTGGAACCCACCGAAACAGGAAGAAATGATCGTCAGAATAAAATAACATTAATCAGAGAAAGCACGGATAGATTCAAGTATTCGTTTTTTCGGCGGCGCGCTGTTCGAGAGTGGAACGTTAGAGAACTAGTTGAAGGTGGTTCGATGAACCCTCTGCCAGGCACTTAATTGTGAATTGCACAGAAAGCATGCAGATGTAGATGTCACGTTATAGAATTCGTTTCGATCAGATGAAATTCTGGCATCGTCATAATGACTAAGTAGACCAAATAGTAAGAGATGTGATTAGCAGTGGACCTATGGACATCAAGCTCCCATGAACAATCTACATTTTGCAAATCAATCGACAAGCGATTTTTTCATGGCAGGTGTAGTTTGCTGATAGACAAGAAAAGCGGAGTGCAAGCGTCGCCGGTATACAGCCAAACATACCTAGACGGTCTAAGTTTGTGAAACTCAAACACTCAAGGAAAATATCATCTATTGTGCTGATGCATCTGAATCATGTATCCTTGCCCGCCCATTTACATCCGATCGGAGTATCGGGGACACCATACTGTCAATGTGATAACGTCACAATTTTGTGATGACAATCGCATTCTCTTTCAGTGCAAGCGGTATGAGACTGGCAGAATCAGTTTTTTGCAGGAGCTCTCAAGGCTTGGTTACGGTCCCAGTTCTTGGAGATCCGTCTATGAGTACAAATAACGCCTTAGCAACTTTATAACTCAAGAAGACGTAAAAATCTAAAAGGAATGGCGTTCGTCTATCTTACTACAGGGATTGAATTACCGGCTTTCTGAATTGGGATCGGTTATTAATGACAAATTTCATAAGTGAGTATATGTATTGTGAAAGTACTGTGATTATATCACAAGTTCCTTAAATAAACGTCTGTAATTAATAACAAATTTCATAAGTGAGTATATATATTGTGAAAGTACTGTGAATATCACTAGTTCCTTAAATAAACGTCTGTAACATGATCTTGGGTGGGCTCCATCTATTAGTCTGAGTACATGCATTCATAGCACAGAAATATGTGACCAGAATAATAGATGAAGCCCACCCAAGATCACGTTGCGCACATTTATTAAAAGAACTAGGGATATTCGCAGTATCTTCACAATAAACATTCACTTATGAAATATGTTATTAATAACCCGTCCCAGTTCAAAAATTATAGCGAAGTGCATATCTACAACACTAGAAGAAACAATTATCTAAATACCTACAAAACTAGAAGAAACGATGATCTTCACTATTTTGGATAAAATCTGACTTTGGCACAGAAAGGGGTGAATTATGCAGCAAACAAAATCTTTGGTCATTTACCAAATAGCAAAACAGCATTAAAAGTCTGACCGATGACCAACCAGAACTTAAATACAAATAAAAATAATTTCTGAATGGCAACTCCTTCTACTTAATAGATGTATTTTTAGATATGAAGTAGTAATTAAAAAATACGTGTAAAGAAACGTTACGTTAAACTGACACGTTACACGTCATTACGAAATGTTATAATCTATGGAACAAGTATTAATGTAATAGCCGGCCGGAGTGGCCGAGCGGCTCTAGGCGCTTCAGTCTGGAACCGTGCGACCGCTGCGGTCGCAGGTTCGAATCCTGCCTCGGACATGGATGTGTGTGATCTCCTTAAGTTTAAGTAGTTCTAAGTTCTAGGGGACTGATGACCTCAGATGTTAAGTCCCATAGTGCTCAGAGCCATATTAATGTAATGTAATGTAACA
This sequence comes from Schistocerca piceifrons, assembly GCF_021461385.2. Taxonomy (NCBI): domain Eukaryota; kingdom Metazoa; phylum Arthropoda; class Insecta; order Orthoptera; family Acrididae; genus Schistocerca; species Schistocerca piceifrons. The sequence goes on along the minus strand of NC_060143.1, from coordinate 316,523,822 downwards.
AGTGGTTTACTGTCACTTGTATCCAGTACTCCCACTGAATGTATGTCATCACGGTATTCTGAAATCGCTTTCCTACGTGTCTCCTCTACGCAGACTGTCGGATTAAGGTTATATGTCACTTGAATATAGCAATCATTTTATTTAAATTTGGTGGCCAAAAAGCATCATGCTAGAAGCCATAAAAAGTAGAGTAGATTTCATGTGCAGGAATGGCTGGTGCGAGACAAAGACAGTGGTGTGTTACACTTGAGCTCCTTGTTTTACGACGCGGACGAGAGTGATGACCTAGTGACGTGTGTTCTCCACCTGGCGGATGACCTCAGCAGCCGTGTGAAAGTGGTTTGGTGAGCTAATCGGCCAGAAGGAACACTACGACTAGGGCCGCTGACAGAACGAGCTTGCCTGGTGACGTCACTGCTCCCAACTGACAAAACAACCAGACTCCATTACCAAGTTTCTCAAATTAACGATGACGAGTGTTGCTCATATTAAGAAACAAGAATAATGTTGCTTGGAGGTGCTGGATAAGACACCTGTCCTCTTCCTTTCTTCTTCTTCTTCTTTTTGCGTCAGTTCTGACTGTTCGGCATGTAAAACGGTTACCTACAATAGTGATTGCCAAATCATTGCTCGCGAGTTACTAGTAGCTCGTAGGGACATTTTGGTAGATCGTGGCGGCGCTCAGGTTGGCTAACCTGTGTTGCTCCACTGGGCTCAGACCGCGCTCACGACTGCTCGTTTCTCCCGCCAGCTGTCACTGTCAACAATATTACACTGCCCACCTGATGGGTGATTGTATACGGGTGAAGTTTTGCATAGTATGTTTTTCGTGTGTATATCAGAATTTTTTCTAACGATAATAGTTTGATTTGCGCACTGATATTAAGCTAGGTTAGAAACAAACCCTTGAAAATCAAGGTTCTTCAATGCCTCCATACAACAGCAAACAATTCATTCGATTTCTTTCATATTTAGACGCCATTGCTGGACAGTTTGTCAAATCGTCTTTTATAGAGATTGATACTGAAGACTTCTCTACGTGCGTCATGGAGCATCTGTACTTTCTAGAAGACAGTGTTGCAGTGGTGTTGGAACTTATTGATTTTCAAAATGATTTACCATTAAAGTCACTTTCTTCAAGCTCTGAAAAATATTTATTCTCTTGTTTCCAAAGTGAAGGCAATTTTGAGGTCTAAATATCTGTACAAGATTTCTTTTCTCAGTATGAAATTTATAAAAAAAAAGCACAGACTGACTGATGAAAACTTAGATAACTACATTCGAATGCCAGCCACTACCTACTTCCTCAATATCAAAAAACTTGTTGATGACTTAATGAGTGTCATTCTTCTCTTTAAAGTTGAAAAGTCTGATAAGAAATCCGCTCTTACATTTGCAAAATTATTACCAAGCACAATTCAGTCTCGTTTCTATGTACAATTCGACGTCAATTTATATACATAATATTTACTGGAAATGTTAATTCATAAGCAGTAAACAAGTGCAAGATTTAAAAAAAAATTGTTTTTTCGCTCCTAGTTTATTTTGAAACTGACAGTAGGATTTAGAAACGGTAGAGAAGCTCAGACGCTCCACAACTTTGTCCACACTGACACAGAGGAGCTGTTGTTTCGAATAAGGTTCTTTTCCTGTCTTCCCAGCATGTTTTCATTCCCTCGCACTGCTGTTATTTTTGTTCCAGAATAAAGATACTTTCACGTTTCTCCTCTTTTTCCCGAGAACTCTCGAATTCTTTTTTAATTTGATTTTGAACTTTTGTCTGTTTTGAATGTCATCCTCAATCACGTTCGTCACTCTAGACTTCTAGGCTACCTTTGATCTATTGATTTTTGTTCTTTTTGTTACAGTACAGCATTGGTAGAACCTTTCAGTTAATCTATTACCCTTCAGTCTTTTTACACGTCCGAAGAAACTGACTCATCTTCGGATTGTGTCTGAGAATTTGAGAATTTCTAGATAGGGTCCTTGGTTGCTTCTTAATTTGTAGTTGCCATTTTCGTCTACGGTGGGTCCCACAATTTTTCAAGGATTCTCCTCCCTTTTTTCTATTTCTCCTGCTTTAAGAGTGACAGTGCCCTCTGATCCATAGAGCATTTGCGTTTTTCGCAGCTTTCCTTGTTGTTGTTGTGGTCTTCAGTCCAGAGACTGGTTTGACGCAGCTCTCCATGCACTCTATCCTGTGCAAGCCTCTTCATCTCCGAGTACCTACTGCAGCCTACATCCTTCTGAATCTGCTTAGTGTATTCATCTCTTGGTCTCCCTCTACGATTTTTACCCTCCACGCTGCCCTCCCATTCTAAACTGGTGATCCCTTGATGCCTCAGAACATGTCCTACCAACCGATCCCTTCTTCTAGTCAAATTGTGCCACAAACTTCTCTTCTCCCCAGTCCTATTCAATACTTCCTCATTAGTTATGTGATCTAATCTTCAGCATTCTTCTGTAGCACCACATTTCGAAAGCTCCTATTCTCTTCTTGTCCAAACTATTTATCGTCCATGTTTCACTTCCATACATGGCTACACTCCATACAAATACTTTCAGAAACGACTTCCTGACACTTAAATCTATACTCGATGTTAACAAATTTCTCTTCTTCAGAAATGCTTTCCTTGCCATTGCCAGTCTACATTTTATATCCTCTCTACTTCAACCATCATCAGTTATTTTGCTTCCCAAATAGCAAAACTCCTTTACTACTTTAAGTGTCTCATTTCCTAATCTAATTCCCTCAGCATCATCCGACTTATTTCGATTACATTCCATTATCCTTGTTTTGCTTTTGTTGATGTTCGTCTTATATCCTCCTTTCAAGACACTATCCATTCCGTTCAACTGCTCTTCCAAGTCCTTTGCTGTCTCTGACAGAATTACAATGTCATCGGCGAACCTCAAAGTTTTTATTTCTTCTCCATGGATTTTAATACCTACTGCGAATTTTTCTTTTGTTTCCTTCACTGCTTGCTCAATATAGAGATTGAATAACATCGGGGAGAGGCTACAACCCTGTCCCCTTAGTGTTTAATATTCGGATTAATGGAGATTGATTTCTTGGACAGCATTGTTTTCTTCTTTGGTACTGTAATGGTCACCTCTCGGGTCATGACATAACTGGGCGTCGAGGCTGGACAGTTGAGGCGGTGAAGTTACAAGTTCGAGGTCTAGTTAGCCTTCAAGTCTTATGACCGAAAGCGTCAGTGAAACAGCGCTATCTTTAATAACATTTTATTAACGTAATGGCTACCATGAATACTGTCTTCTGCGGCGTGCAGGCAATCGGCCTGGTTGCTCGCTCAGGTGTCGGTGAGGAATGCTAGATAGCGCGCTCCGGCAGCTGATGTCGGGAGCAAGCGAGGCAGACCGTGGATACGGTGGGTCTCCGTAATGTCTAAAATGGTCGTGGGCTTACCACTGTACACATTGCATCTTCTGGATAGCGGTTGTCGTGAAGGTGGAGTCCCAGGGCCCCTCAGCATACGCAGCTTGTAGCCAGGAAGACAGTGCACATACAGCCTCGGAGGCGCAATCTGAAAACTGAAGATGGCATTTTTCCAGTCAGTCGGTTTGGGCCTTCACGTGAGGAAGACCCGGTCGGTCAGGATTTTCTGTCAGTCACGGCTGTGGCCCGTCAGTAACGATGGCGTGGGGCGGTGAAATCCTAACTGTAGGCTGCAGTCTTGTAGTTCGAGTATTCAGACAGGCAGCAAGCAGCACGTCAAAGTTCACCAGCAGAATTAACCTGTAACTAGTGAGATTGTCGTTCCATCGGGATTGGTGATGCAGACAGAATGACCAGGCACTGAGGTCGAGATGTCTGAAACAAGGGTGTTTAAAGCCAGACATCTCGTTATTACAGCAGGTTAGGCGGCCATTTGTTCTCGTTTAACCAGACGTGGCAGCGGTTCTGTCCGCACTGCAGTGTCTCAGTTATGGAGTGGTTTCCCTGCCTCTGCATTTCTCATCGGTACTAGAAAGCCTTGGACCAGCGGCGCTCGGAAGTTGCATATTGGTACTCCGTATTATAGATTTAGCAGAACGACGTTCTGGGTCATACTGCACCGTTTGCACTCCTTGCTACTCGCTGTGAGGCAATGAGTAACGAGCGTTGCCCTGCTTTTGCAGTACTGACACTCTTCGCGTGCTTCACATTACGACTGGATCACATTACCGACTTGGATCTTTTACCGTCTATGTCGAGCAATAACCTTGACAATTTGTTAGTGCACCCGGAGACAGAGTCGTTGTGCAGCAATATGAACACTGGTTTTAATTAATTGTCCAACGTATTCAAATTTTTGTACGTTAGCGAAATCTGTTTTCAAAGATTTGGGGGCGCCTAAGATATTTAGAATATAATATAATAGAATAGAATATTTATTCACCTTTGAACATGTTTACATGTAATTTGTGTCGTCATATGTTTTATAGTTACAGCATTACAGTTATTTTACAATTACTCTCGCCTAATTATGTTGCAAGGAGACTTTTACGTAAGTAACTACTTCAAAAAAGTACATTTTAACACAAACGGATCACATTTTGCAAACCAAATACAGTATGCCACAATGAATCAGCATATCATGTTAGTCTCTTCGTGTCTAAGTAATCTTTATACAATTATAACAATAATAAATTTTATCTCTATATTGCTTTATATAATATGGCACAGTGAGTCAACATACCACGTTGGTAGCTTCATAAAATACTATAATTTATAATTTGGTATAGTCTCATCTCAAAAATGCAAACCATCTATTACACATTCTTCAAATTTTTTCACTGTACAGAAGGCTTTGCTTTTTACCCACTTTGTTATTACACTTTGAATTTATTCAGGGGCACTGAATGGGCATTTTAGGTAGTTTGTTAAAATATGTGACACAAAGATATTTGTAGCTATTGTGGATCTTTGCTAGTCTGGCATGGAGCTTGTCAATTGCATGTCTGTGTCTAGTGTTATTATGGTGTATTGACATCCGAAGGTCAAAATTATCCAGATTTTCTTACGTGTATACAAGGCAACTATAAATATATAAACTAGGTACTGCCATAATATTAATTTCCTTGAAGTAATGTCTACATGATTCACATGTTGTGAGTCCTGCAACGCAACTGATGGCTCTTTTTGCCACTTTTATACAGTCTTTGATTCAGGTGAGTTTCCTCGTAACAAAAATCCATATGTCAGAAGGGAATTGAAGAAAGCAAAGTATTCATAGAGCAGCAGAGTTTCACTTACATGGCCTCTCATACAGCAGATAAATCACACATAAGAGTCTGAAGCATAACTTATCTGTATGTGTATCCCAGCTTAAACTTCCATCAATATGGAATCCAAGAAGTTTCACTGTTTATTTTGCTCCTTGGAGGCATTCAGATTAAATACAATGTTCTCTGTTTTGCTATTATTTATGTGTAGCGCATTATCCTGAAACCAGGAGGTACACACATCTACTGCTATTCCTAGATTCACCTGTAACTCACCCATGTTAGTATTCTGAGTTATTAATGTAGTATCACCTGCATGTAGTACAGCGTCACGGGGCAATACGGAAGGCAGATCATTCATTATATGCATAATTAACAAGTAAAAGATCTGATTTTTGATTATTCCCACACTAACTGTTTTCCGTTACTTAGGTATGACTGCAGTAGGAGGAGGGCTTCTCCCCAATTCCGCCAAACACTGCAAAGTCATCCACAGAGCCAGGCAGTTGATTTCGATTGTGTTTGTTGATTTATTCCAAATTTTTGTAGTACACATTCCCATACCTTAACGATTTCTTTTTCCAAAACACAATTAAAGAGTAGCCCTACAGTTGAAAACCTAACCCTCGTCAGGCCTCTGCTCTGATTTCAAAAATCTTCAGAAATTTCACCTTGAAATTAACTTTTTACTCAGTGTTCGTTCAAATGTGTGTGAAATCTTATGGGACTTAACTGCTAAGGTCATCAGTCCCTAAGATTACACACTACTTAACCTAAATTATCCTAAGGACAAACACACACACACACACACACACACACACACACATGTCCGAGGGAGGACTCGAACCTCCGCCGGGACCAGCCGCACAGTCCATGGCTGCAGCGCCCTAGACCGCTCGGCTAATCCCGCGCGGCTCAGTGTTCGGAGAGACTGCTTAATCAAATCCAGTCCATATGCTGCAAATAATTGTAGAGATTGGGGTTGGTCCGGCGATAGAATCGTAAGATTGTTTAAAATCCACAAAGATGATAACGTAATTTTGCCTCGAAATTGTCTAGGTGAATATTTGTTCGACATACGATATTCCTTTTAGTATACCTCCTTGAGATTCCCCTAAATATTTCCTTTCCCAAATATTTAGAATTACGTCGTGTAAGATCTTTTACTACTTGTATGCTGTATTCTTCTGATGCTTTATGACTTTCAGTTTCTTGATTATTTCTTGTATTTCTTCAAAACTAGGGATTAAGAATTCACATTTGATTTTGACCAGCACAGCAGTCTTTTCATGTCTTCTTCACTTCGTTCGTCATATAGCATTTTGCTTCTTAGGCAGCAGAATTCCTTCATTTTTTGTGTTTGTAAAATGCGGATGAGGCTAATTTTGTAATGTGAAAGCACCGTTATTCATAATTTTTTTTAAAAATAAACTAGATACTAATAACGTTCATTTCAGTGGAGGAACGAAAAAGTCTGTCTAGGTTCGAAAGTAGAAAGTACATAAGCAAATGGAGTGCCTACATTGATCGTTAAATTTTGTACGAAATAAAGAATAAGGAAGATTAGAGTTTACAATCCAGTCCCTTTTGACACCTATTTCTGCATCTACATCTACATTTACACCTACATCTTTGTTCCTGAAGCTAACTCATGGTGCGTGGTGGAGGGTACTTCTGGTATCAGTATCATTTCCATTTGATCGTTAAACTTTGTACGAAAAAAAAAAAATAAGGAAGATTAGAGTTTACAATCCAGTCCATTTTGACAGCTATTTCTGCATCTACATGTACATTTACACCTACATCTTTGTTCCTGAAGTTAACTCATGGTGCGTGGTGGAGGGTACTTCTGGTATCAGTATCATTTCCACTTTTGTCTATCCCTTATATAGATCTTGTATAAGAAACAGAATGCAGAAATTACCATAGGCCGTTCGAGCAATACAGACAGGGTATTCACATCATCTGCATGCGGAGAAATTACAATGGGAGTCGCATAGCGTTCGATCAATTGTCCACTACTGCTCCTGCTATATTCCAAAGATCGTTTTTGAATCAGAAGTAAGAATTTCACCTGTTAGCAGACGATATAAGAACTGTTGTGAAGCCGAATGAAGAAGCGTCAACAACGAAAATAGGAAGCGATGTTTTTGTAAAAATTATCGTTGGTGTTGCTCAAATTGGTTAGCTTTAATCTCTGAAACAAAACAGCGAATTCAGTTTTCTGCTGTGCAGCATACCCATTCTGCTATTAATCTACTGTACAAAGAAATAGTAGTAAACAGGGTAGAAAATTCTAAGTTCTTCCGTGTGTAGATTAATGAACACTTACGTTGAAGAACAGTACAATAGGCCTGCTAAGACGTTTTGATTTGGCTATTTTTGTGATAAGAACAACAGCCAACTTCGAGGATGTACACGGTCTAGTCACATTAATTGACGACTTCCTATGTTCGACGTCAACGTGCAATAACCTCTCACAGACGGCAGATGGCAGCACTAGCAGTGAAGGGAATATAAAGCAAGTCGGGTGGGGCGAGGGACACGCGGCAGCTGTGCAGTCGTTGTCGTACTGCGGAAACGAAGCGATTCATCTTATGTCCAAAAGCACCTGATCTTTGGCTTACGAAGAGGCAAGTTTTTAAACTGCTTTTGCACCGCCTCGGTTAAGTATACCGTGCATGTCAAAATAGCGCTATCCGAAACCAGCGCACAGTGGAGTACTTCACTTCAAAGCCTAGACAGAATTGAAGAAACTCTTGTGTAGACTGCACTGGTGCATATTTGCCCAATGCTGCGGTGTCATTTCTGTCTCAAGCCGATATCATACGTGCCGGTATAGCTGACGGTAAGCCGCGAATCGAACAACGCCACGTCTTTCACATATTGTTTGTGTAGCCTGTTTAATATTGGACAGCGATCCTGTCTAATTGTCAGGATAAAATGAGTTGGATAGTATGTTTGTAATATTTGGAACCACTTTAACGACGTATATCGACTTATAACTAAACTACTACCGATATTATCCGAAATCGTTGCCTACAAAACTTCCTCTACCTGTCTCCACTTTTGTAAGTAGCGCTGCTATTTCCTTAATAGTACGGTTAACGAGTTCAAATGTATTTCCGTGCACAAATTTGCACGTGTATAGTTTCTTTTCCTACCGTGTTGCAGTGCTACACGATAAAAATGGGTCCTTCATTATTACAATTATCTCATAAATTATTATCTGTACAAAAAATCACCGGTTTCTATAGAATTCTGGGGAGCCATTCGGAATCGTAATCATAATTTCTTTTGGAAAACTGGTAAACAATTTTTTTACAAGATTAAAATTTCCCCAGGTAATATTTTGTTCCGCAAAATATTGCAGAACAGTTAAAATTTTGTACACAGATCTCTAACTAAAACATGTCAATCTAGAACTCTGAAAAAATGTATATTTCTCGAAAGTCGGGTGCCAACTTCCCGGACACACAATACGCTGTGATAATGCCCCATGCCGACGTCACTCCACATAGTTTTAATTGATGCATATGACACATTCGAGCCTGCTCCGTTGTCGAATGGCAGGCTGTCTGAAGATGTGTGGGAAGCTCCGTATAAGGATACATGGTGTTACGCCCACATAATCCCGTGAGAAGGCGATGCGTGTCGCATTCCATTTGCTTCTGCCATCTTCGGAGCCATTCATCTCGATAGTGCAGAAAATGACAACTGTAGAAGATAAACAGACACTACCTGTGGTAAAAGATCTGCTTTTTGAACCATCCCCCAGCGAACAACCTGACAGCGACGCTTCTGAAAGGAATTATGACACAAGCAAAGAATGTGACTCTTATTTTGATTTAAAATTGTAAAAGGTCGAATACAACGTTTCAGTCGGGCAATTTCGACTTTTAGTTCGTTATCAGCAATCTCACTAAACATTATACCTGAAGTTTTACTCGAGATCCGCTAAATTTATAACTTTTGATCCGCAAAATTGGATTCGCCGTTTTGACTTCTGTAATTCCACAGCTTTACTGTATGATTAAATGATGATGGCGTCCTCTTCGATAAAATATTCCGGAGGTAAAATAGTCCCCCATTCGGATCTCCGGGCGGGGACTACTCAAGAGGACGTTGTTATCAGGAGAAAGAAAACTGGCGTTCTACGGATCGGAGCGTGGAATGTCAGATCCCTTAATCAGGCAGGTAGGTTAGAAAATTTAAAAAGGGAAATGAATAGGTTAAAGTTAGATATAGTGGGAATTAGTGAAGTTCGGTGGCAGGACGAACAAGACATTTGGTCAGGTGAATACAGGGTTACAAATACAAAATCAAATAGGGGTAATGCAGGAGTAGGTTTAATAATGAATAAAAAAATAGGAGCACGGGTAAGCTACTACAAACAGCATAGTGAACGCATTATTGTGCCCAAGATAGACACGAAGCCCACGCGTACTACAGTAGTACAAGTTTATATGCCAACTAGCTCTGCAGATGACGAAGAAATTGATGAAATGTATGATGAGATAAAAGAAATAATTCAGGTAGTGAAGGGAGACGCAAATTTAATAGTCATGGGTGACTGGAATTCATCAGTAGGAAAAGGGAGAGAAGGAAACATAGTAGGTGAATATGGACTGGGGCTGAGATATGAAAGAGGAAGCCGCCTGGTAGAAATTTGCGCAGACCACAACTTAATCATAGCTAACACTTGGTTCAAGAATTATGAAAGAAGGTTGTATACATGGAAGACCCCTGGAGATACTAAAAGATATCAGATAGATTATATAATGGTAAGACAGAGATTTAGGAAGCAGGTTTTAAATTGTAAGACATTTCCAGGGGCAGATGTGGACTCTGACCACAATCTATTGGTTATGAACTGTAGATTAAAACTGAAGAAACCGAAAAAAGGTGGGAATTTAAGGAGATGGAACCTGGATAAACTGACTAAACCAGAGGCTGTACATTCAGGGAGAGCATAAGGGAACAATTGACAGGAATGGGGGAAAGAGATACAGTAGAAGAAGCTTTGGGGGATGAAATAGTGAGGCAGCAGAGGATCAAATAGGTAAAAAGACGAGGGCTAGCAGAAACCCTTGGGTAACAGAAGATATATTGAATTTAATTGATGAAAGGAGAACATATAAAAATGCAGTAAATGAAGCAAGCAAAAAGGAATACAAACGTCTCAAAAATGAGATCGACAGGAAGTGCAAAATGGCTAAGCAGGCATGGCTAGAGGACAAATGTAAGGATGTAGAGGCTTCTCTCACTAGGAGTAAGATCGATACTGCCTACAGGAAAATTAAAGAGACCTTTGGAGAAAGGAGAACCACTTGCATGAATATCAGTAGCTCAGATGGAAACCCAGTTCTAAGCATAGAAGGGAAATCAGAAAAGTAGAAGGAGTATATAGAGGGTCTATACAAGGGCGATGTACTTGAGGACAATATTATGGAAATGGAAGAGAATGTAGATGAAGATGAAATGGGAGATACGATACTGCGTGAAGAGTTTGACAGAGCACTGAAAGACCTGAGTCGAAATAAGGAACCGGGTGTAGACAACATTCCATTAGAACTACTGACGCCCTTGGGAGAGCCAGTGCTGACAAAACTCTACCATCTGGTGAGCAAGATGTATGAGACAGGCGAAATACCCTCACACTTCAAGAAGAATATAATAATTCCAATCCCAAAGAAAACAGGTGTTGACAGATGTGAAAATTACTATCAGTTTACTAAGTCACAGCTGCAAAATACTAACGCGAATTCTTTACAGACGAATGGAAAAACTGAGAGAAGCCGACCTCGGGGAAGATCAGTTTGGATTCCGTAGAAATGTTGGAACACGTGAGGCAATACTGACCATACGACTTATCTTAGAAGAAAGATTAAGGAAAGGCAAACCTACGTTTCTAGCATTTGTAGACTTAGAGAAAGCTTTTGACAATGTTGATAGGAATATTCTCTTTCAAATTCTGAAGGTGGCAGTGGTAAAATACAGGGAGCGAAAGGCTATTTACAATTTGTACAGAAACCAGATGGCAGTTATAAGAGCCGAGGGGCATGAAAGGGAAGCAGAAGTTGGGAAGGGAGTGAGACAGGGTTGTAGCCTATCCCCGATGTTATTCAATCTGTATATTGAGCAAGCAATAAAGGAAACAAAAGAAAAGTTCGGAGTAGGTATTAAAATCCATGGAGAAGAAATAAAAACTTTGAGGTTCGCAGATGACATTGTGATTCTGTCAGAGACAGCAAAGGACTTGGAAGAGCAGTTGAACGGAATGGACAGTGTCTTGAAAGGAGTGTATAAGATGAACATCAACAAAAGCAAAACAAGGATAATGGAATGTAGTCGAATTAAGTCGGGTGATGCTGAGGGAATTAGATTAGAAAATGAGACACCTAAAGCAGTAAAGGAGTTTTGCTATTTGGGGAGCAAAATAACTGATGATGGTCGAGTATAGATTTAAATGTCAGGAAGTCGTTTCTGAAAGTATTTGTATGGAGTGTAGCCATGTATGGAAGTGAAACGTGGACAATAAATAGTTTAGACAATAAGAGAATAGAAGCTTTCGAAATGTGGTGCTACAGAAGAATGCTGAAGATTAGATGGGCAGATCACATAACTAATGAGGAGGTTTTGAATAGAATTGGACAGAAGAGGAGCTTGTGGCACAACTTGACTAGAAGAAGGGATCGGTTGGTAGGACATGTTCTGAGACATCGAGGGATCACCAGTTTAGTATTGGAGGGCAGCGTGGAGGGTAAAAATCGTAGAGGGAGACCAAGAGATGAATACACTAAGCAGATTCAGAAGGATGTAGGTTGCAGTAGGTACTGGGAGATGAAGAAGCTTGCACGGGATAGAGTAGCATGGAGAGCTGCATCAAACCAGTCTCAGGACTGAAGACACAACAACAACAACAATAATTCCGATATCGCATTCTAATCAGCGACACAAAGAATGTAAAAGAACATAGTTTTGTAGGCTTTTGTTCCCATTTTTTTATTATGCCCAGGGTTTGACGCGATTTGGCTGGCTGAGCGGTGCCAAGGCACTTGTGGTGAGCCACAGTCCATGCATGAAAGTGATAAACGACCCCTGCGAAGATGTGTAGGGGCGAATAGACTTCCTACTGTTGGCACGTGGCCGCCCATATGAACCAAGGGGCTACCAACAGCGTCTCCTCAACGTCCTTCAGCGAACATTGCTGCTTGTGGGCTCTACAGCAGGCATCTGGCTCATGCAGCTATGGTGACTGCTGTTCATAGGCGACGAAAGCTGGTATTTGCGGGCCAGACAGGTGATCTTTTCAGATGTATCACGCTTTATGCCCCATCGGTCAGACGGCCGTTGATGTGTACCGCCCAGCAACAGTGGTCGGAAGGGTCCGGGCTGGAGGAAGGTGCGTTATGGTATAGGGAGTGTTTTGGTGGCATTTCCTGGGTGATCTCATCATGCTGGAAGATTTAGTGGATGAAAAAATATGCGTCTATCCTTGGGGACCATCTCCACCCCTACATGCTTTTTGTTTTTTTCTCGGAACGGTGGCATGTACCGGCTACCGGCAGGACAATGCAACGTGTCACAGAATCACAGTGTACGTGCCTGGTTCGAAGAGCACCGAACTGAGTTTACCGTACTCCCCTCGCCACCAGACTCCCTGGATAAAAATCCAATCGAAAACCTGGGGGACCACTTCCATCGGGATGTTTCTCACCCGAGAAATACAGCTCGCCATGACACTGGAGTCGGCATGGTTCTACAGCCCTGTCGGTACTTTCCACAACCTGAGTGACTTCCTTCATGAACGTCTGCGCTGTAAGAGGTTGTTGTTCAGGCTTTTCACGGTAGTCACATTAATGTGAACCGTGTAGAAGTCAGTAAGATAAGCATATTTTCATTCCATGAATGCTTACAATATGATATCTGGGGCAATTTCTCACTTGCGCAGAAAATATTCATTGCACAAAACAAAGTAGTTAGAATTATGTGTGGTGGTTCACACGCAAAGATCTTGCAGGTGTCTCCTACTCTCCCTTTATTCATTTATGAAATTTTTTTATTAAGAATCCATCTGAGAGTGACATAGATATACAGAAGCACGTTACCAGAAGAAGACATTGTCTGCATTACCCTTTTATAAACTCATCTTTAACAAAAAAAGAGCTGAAATATGTAGCTGTGAAACTCTTTGACTATCTATCCATGGAATTAAGTAGAAGTATTTCCAAATGTAGATTAAAAATGTTTCTCCTTAACATCTTCTTCTATACGAAAGAGGAACTCTTAAATAGAAATAATTAGTTATTTATACAGAAAAACTGTAAATGGTCAGAATATAGCCGTGTAAATATTTCACCTTTTCAAAATAAGTGTTCTACGTTTTTCAGTTGACATGTTTCATGTCATAACGTTTATCGTGAATATGATGCATGGAACACGTAACTAACTAACTAACTAACCGTTCACAAGTGGTGCTATCGAAGAATTTCTCTAATTTTTTTTTCTTTTACCTTGTTCATTTCGCGAGACACATATGGGAGGAAGTAATATGTTGCCCGTCTTCTTCCGGAACATTCGCTCCCAGAATTCCATCAGTAAACCTTACCCATGCACAACGCCTGTCTTGTAGCGTTACCGTTGGAAATTGCTGAGCATTTCTGTAACACTCTCGTGTTTACTAACAGGAAAACGTCACCCTCTTGAACTCGTATTTTAAGAAGAAAAAAAGCAGCCCTGCAAAATTTCAGCCCAGCAATCGATCCCGCGTGAAAATTTGGTCCATAATTGTGACAGTACGCATATATGACCTTCTGAAAGTACAGATTTTAAACTTTTGCGCCCACCGGATGTTAGTAACTCGCTCCGCCCACTGCTGCTGCATATAATCCCCGAGCGCAAAAAACCGTACATTAGAGGGAGTTAGTGGTTCGTAAATTACATTTTCACATTGCTGACATGCATTAATCATTACGTCATGCTTCCCACACCATAACATCTGGACCACCAAAACGAACATGTTCGACCTATTCTCATACGGCGAGAGGTGGAACCACATCATGCACGTAACAACATTGTCGAACATGATCGTTCTGTTGGGCCATGTGTTATGGTGTGAGGAGTGATAACGTTGCATGGGTGTACTTGACCTACAAATCCTTGAACACGGTATTCTAACAAACCCGTAATCATTGGATATGGCATTAGTAATGTCCTGCTGGACTTAACGGTGCGAGGCGATATGAAGTGAAACGATAGTGTGAGGTTTATTATAGGAAATACAAATGGTCGGCCTCGACTTACTGGTAGAATTTTGGGCAAATGTGGTTCATCTGTAAAGGAGACCGTGTATATGACATTAGTGCGACTCATTGTTAAGTACTGCTAGAGTGTTTCGGATTCGCACCAGATCGGATTAAAAGAGGACATCAAAGCAATTCTAAGGCAGGCTGTTAGAATTCCTATCGGTAGGTTCGAACAACACGCAAGTATTACGTAGATGCAGTAGGAAGTCAAATGGGAATCCCTGAGGGTAAGGCAGCTTTTTATCGAGGAACGCCACTGAGAAAGTTTAAAGAACCGGCATTAGAAACAGACTGCACAACGATTCTACTGCCGCAAACACACATTGCGCGAGATGACCGTGAGGATAAGATGCGGGAAATTTGGGCTCATACGCAAGCACCTAGACAGTCATCTTCCATCTCTCTATCTGCGAGTGGAACAGGAAAGCAAATGACTAGTAATGGTAGAGGGTAGCCTCCGTCACACACCGAACGGTGGATTACCCAGTATTAATGTAGATATATATTTAGATAAGTCATAAACACATCTACGTCTCCAACACACACTTATCGATATTAATCGATCCACAGGAGTAACGAAAATTGGCCACGAAAATTTTATTATTGAGCGTGTTTAGCATAGTTGTTCCTCTATGGAGGAGGCGCTGACAGCCCATTGAGTCGTGCTTCATGTCAGAGGTGTTCTGTGATGTTTGAGGCTATTTCTCGTATCTTGACTTGGGTCCACTGAATCAAATTACCATGGAAATGAATCAGAATGTCTATTTCAACAATCTCGCAGTCCAAACGTTGTTCTTCTTCTACATCATTACGGTTATATGACATCAGACGTCTTCACAGCGCTATCCATATACGTTCCTGGTTTGACGAACACTCAAGTACCCTGTGGCTCTTCGATTGGCCTACTAGGTCACGCTGTATGATGTGTCTATGACTATTTGTAACAGTTGGTGGAAAGTAAGAAACATGCCCACAATATAACACCTCCACGTTATCTAAATTCAATGAGTGGCTTCAGCTGGGCATGGCTTACCCGAAAAAGCTTTTTAATTCTCTTCTTCGTCCAAGTGTGCTCATTGTGTGAGGTAGAAGACACATTACGCGGTGTTAGCATGATATCTTCTGGAGGTGACAAGTTTTTTCCTGTTGTATTTACAATGATCAGCCAGAACAATACCCAAAAGCCGTATGGTCCACCCTTGGCATGGATACCTGCGTAGACGCGTCGTGGCAGGGAAGTAATGAGGTCTTGGAAGGTCAAAAAAATGGTTCAAATGGCTCTGAGCACTATGCGACTTATCTTCTGGTAAACCTTTCGGGATGTAAGGTCGTGGTCCATGAAACTCTTCAGCTCCTAACGTTTCGTCCAGAGCTGCGCTGGACATCTTCAGAGGGTGTTTCTCTCTCCGGAGGAGAAACACCCTCTGAAGATGTCCAGCGCAGCTCTGGACGAAACGTTAGGAGCTGAAGAGTTTCATGGACCACGACCTTACATCCCGAAAGGTTTACCAGAAGATATGTCATCCGGTCGTGAAAGCCTTCATACTATGACTATGCGACTTAACTTCTGAGGTCATCAGTCGCCTAGAACTTAGAACTAATTAAACCTAACTAACCTACGGACATCACACACATCCATGCCCGAGGCAGGATTCGAACCTGCGACCGTAGCGGTCGCTCGGCTCCAGACTGTAGCTCCTAGAACCGCACGGCCACTCAACCCGGCTCTTGGAAGGTCGATAGAGGGAGTAGACACCACATCTGCACGCACAAGTACATTCCGTGGTGGTGGGGGGTGAGCTCTGACGCTACGTGCAATCACATCCCGCTGTGTTCGATCTGGTTTAGATCTGAGATTGTTTCTGAAGGACCTAAAGTTATGAATAACGTTTGTTGGAAGACGCCAAGTGTTCTACGAATGAATTCCAGGTATTTGCACACGTTAATGCTGCCTCAAGGCAAACACACGGCTTCTGACCGTTACTTGTCCTATTGTGTGAAACTTCTGACATAGCATAACTTCTTAGTAAGCAGATCTTCACAGCATTTTAAATTTTTAATTTCGGTCGATAACTACGCGAAACATTGAAAATCAAATTGTCGCTGCCCCGGTAGCACTTAGATAGGTAACCTACAAATGGTAGACTCCGGGTTTCAGGGTAGTCGCTTGCGTCAGAAACATAGATCACTGGACTGCTTTTTATATCATAGTTGTCTTTCATAAAATATCTCACTGAACCTTCAATCCGGGAAAAAATGTGGGGGTAAAACAGCAATCTCAGTGGAATGTCTTAAGCCATTCCCAATAACTTTTTACAGAATAGGCTAAAACACACAACTGATAAATGAAATGGCAATTGTCTAGTTCCGGTGATTACAAAATATCATCTGGCCACTGTGATCAAGAGTATATTGGACAAACAGCTCGAAACCTCAACGCTCGTTTTAAAGAACTCAGGCACTTCTCGTAGTAATTCGGTATTTGGCCAGCATTTAACACATCAAAACCATTCTGAAGGAACCGTTACGAATAATTTGAAACCTCTCAACATTGCACCGGAAAGACTTTTACCGAATACCTTGGAAGGACTAGAAATTTATCCTCAGTATAGAAAGAAATTTTTGACTTCATTGAACGAGCAGTTAGCAGATTCAGAGAAAGATATTTTTTCGACCCCTTCGATGACTCAGTACAGAATTCTTTTTCCTTCTTGTTTTTAGCTTTCAACAAATAATTATTTATTGTTTTATGTTTGTAATTTTAAATTTTTATATATTTATTTGGTTTATCACATGCTTCTAACTATTATGTGTAATTTTAGTTCTTGACTGATAATGACACTCTTTTTAGTATTTGGCCTCTTATATCTTATGACTTTTCTTATGTTTCTTCGGTGCTTTTACTGCAATCTACTGATCGACATTTTTACTTTTTAGCTAGTATACCATTTTACACCTAAAATTACGCACTCTTCTGTCGCCAGTTTTCATGGCACTGCTGGTCTGTATGCAATACATTGCTTTAAATTTAATATTATGTACGCCTTTGTCGCTGGTCACTATGGCACTGCTGACGTCCTTTTAGTACACTTCAGTGACAAAAGCCGTGCCTTAGCGATACGCACATTTATAGACGGTGAAAGTATCGATTACACAAGGTATAAAAGTGCACTGCATTGGCGGAGCTGTCGTTTGTACTCACGTGAGTATGGGAGAACGACGAGAGTTAACGGACGTTGAACGCGGAATGGTAGTTGGAGGTAGACGCATGCGACATTCCATTTCAGAAATCGTTAAGGAATTCAATATTCTGAGATCCACTGTGTCAATAGTGTGCCAAGAATACCAACTTTTAGGCATAACCTCTTACCACGGACAACGCAGTGTCTGGCGACTATCACTTAACGACCGAGAGCAGCGACGATTACGTAGAGTTATGTCTTAATAGAAGAGCAACACCGCTTGAAATAACCGCAGAAATCAATGTGGGACATACGACGAACGTATCTGTTAGGACAGTGCGTCGAAACTGGACGTTAATCTGCTATGGCAGCAGAGGACCAACGCGAGTGACTTTGGCAACAGTATGACATCGCCTTCAGTGCCTGATCAGATGAGTCCAGATTTTAGTTGGTATGAGCTGATGGTAAGATTCGAGTGTGGCACGGACCTCACGAAGCTGTGGATCCAAGTTGACAACAAGTCCCTGTGCAAGCTGGTGGTGGTTCCATAGTGGTGTAGGCTGTGTTTACATGGGATGGACTGGGTCATCTGGTCCAACTGAACCGATCATTGACTGGAAATAGTTACGTTCGGCTACTTGGAGACCATTTGAAGGCCGGCCGGTGTAGCCGAGCGGTTCTAGGCGCTACAGTCGCAGGTTCGAATCCTGCCTCGGGCGTGGATGTATGTGATGTCCTTAGGTTGGTTAGGTTTAAGTAGTTCTAAGTTCTAGGGGACTGATGACCTCAGCAGTTATGTCCCATAGTGCTCAGAGCCATTTGAACCATTTTGAGACCATTTGAAGCCATTCACGTACTTCATTTTTATGGATGATAATGCGCCATGTCCCCAAGTAGTAATTGTTCGCGATTTGTTTGGACCACTCTGGACAGTGTGAATGAACGATTTGGCTATCCACGCTGCCCGATGTTAATCCCAAAAACATATATGTGAGGTCAGTTCGTACACAAAATTCTGTACTGGCAACACTTTCGCATTTATGGACAGCTGCAGTGGCGACATGGCTCAGTAGTTCTTCAGGGGACTTCCAACGACTTCTGGAGCCCATGCCACGTCGAGCTGCAGTTCAAAAATGGCTCTGAGCACTATGGGACTTAACATCTGAGTTCATCAGTCCCCTAGACTTAGAATTACTTAAACCTAACTAACCTAAGGACATCACACACATCCCTGTCCGAGGCAGGATTCGAACCTGCGACCGTAGCAGCAGCGTGGTTCCGGACTGAAACGCCTAGAACAGCTCGGCTACAGCGGCCGGCCGACTACCAGTACTACGCCGGGAAAGAGGAGGTCCGAAGCGATATTGGGAGGTATCCCATGACTTTTGTCACTCAGTGCACACTTTTTTGCACTTAATATTGTGTGCGCTTGTGTCGCCAGTCACCATGGTGCTACTTCATAACGTACTTCAGCGGTGTGGCAGCCACTTGCTGTCGAATCGTTGACATTGTTCTCCACCAGTTCAGGACGATGCGTATCGATACCTTCACGCCATTTCCATGGAAACAGACGGCTTCACATAGCTCTACCTTTGTTATGATTACGCTCTATGAGTTTTCCCATACAGGGCAATCTGTGTACTCACAGGCGACTACAACTGGCTATCCTTCTGTACCTATTTTAAAAAATGTTATTTCACAAACTGGTTTATACAGCAGATAAATTTTATATGTAACTTTCTTATTAATTATTGTACGATTGTTTTGTCTTTACATTATTTATAGTAACGCTTTTTACGTACAGTATGCCTGATTGGCTATTACTGACGTAATAGAATAGGCGATGGGTGGAGAATCCAGTACTTAACCCATAGCTAGAATTTCTCTCTATCAAAACTACTGTTCAGTAGTCTTTGTACACTACATAAATGACGTAGTAAATGGTAGGATTATCCCACAACTGAATTAGTAAAACAGAAAATCGTAGATGACGTGTTCTCTCTCGGTCACTCTCTCTCTCCTTTTTCTTTTTGGTTTTTATTTTTTATTTTGTATTTTTATTTTTTTGTTTTATTTTATTTTATTTTTTTTTGCAAATAATTAGAATCACACATCATTTAGTGTCAGTCCACCGTCTATCTTATATCCTTACAGAACATAAATTGCGTTTTATAAATAATAAAAATTAGTTCATCGCGTAACTTCTCAGCTTTTATGTAACCAAAGCAATTATTTTTGATGCAAGTGCAGTTTACATACACAAACATAAAAAATTCATATAGTTACTGTCGTTATGTTGTACTCAATAGAACGTTCTTCATCATGATCAGAGGCAAGAGTTTACTGCTACTATTGTTAAATGCGAAAGTTGTTTATGAAGAATAAAAACATGTTTTATAAAAGTTGGAGGAAATATTGAAGCAATGTTTCACACGTTTTAGTATAGCGTTTCCTTTAAAAAAATTTCTTTTTTTCTAGCGCTAAATGATAAATTTGTACTTTTTTTACCGCACATCCCTCTGTTTGACGTTACAATCAACAATTTTAGAATGAAACCTGAATTAAACATTGAAAGTTTCAGTATCACTATAAATGTTATTTATTCTTAAGTAACAGTCAGGAAAATAACTACGTAGAACAAAAATTTTCTGTCGATTTCGGCCCTTTATATATCATCACACAGCTTATAGACTGCTTCCGGTTTTTAGGAGACTCTAGAAAGAAAGGGATCGTTATGATATAACGCCCAATAGGTATGCAACACATTCAACTTACAAGTGACATGGGTACCACCTTAACTGACCAAAGCTACTACTAAAAATATAACAGCCTACTCTTAGTTACCGCTAGCCTAAGGTAGTCTTACAACTCTGTTCGTAGCCCCTCTGCCTCGAGCAGAAGTTGACGTTCGTGCATCCACGACGCCTATTCCGTTCACGTGCCACGATGGGTATAATTTATTTTACGGGGGTCGCCCTGAAAGTAAAGAACGTTTTGGCATATAAAAACAGAAGATGTCAACACAAAACTTTATTTACAAAGTTACACTACCGTACTCTATTTTTCATCAATAGCTGTCAAGGCACTTATTATAACGTGGGACCAATTTTTTTCAATTCTCATGTTGTACTCCTGTATGGCCAAAGATCTGAGCCAGGATGACACTGCGTTCATGCCTCGTTCTTTGCAAATTGCATTCCACCCAAAAATTTCTTTAGATTTGTGAATAAGTGAAAATTCACTTAGTACCACGCAATACGTTGAAATTCTTCCTGTGTTCGCGCTGGTGCCGTACGACAGCGATCTTCACCGTGCACACTGGTTCAGCCTTGATTAAACGTAATGCACCATTTCTCACTGAAAACCCGTTATGTGCTACCATGATAAACATTCTCCATTTACCTAAAAAATTTGATGGGCCGCGCATTTTGTGAATTCAGAAAAGGAATGACACTGCGCACTTCACATCTGTCGTGATTTTCGATGCTTTCCGCCATTTCAAGAGGTCACACAACAAGTGGTGTGATCGCTCGGCAACAAGACTCAGTTCACATTGAGACGGGGAAAGGAGCTAGCTGGCACATTTGCGATCGCGCCGGTGGGGGCATTGGCAGTGGGGGTCGGGGTGCAATCTTTCTTTACTTTCCGGATGACCCTTGTAATTTTGGTCACATCTTACGTATTTTACATTAGCTGTTATTGTTAGATTTTCCTCTAACTCTATGCTGCACTTACATTTAAATGCATATTGTCTGAAGATGGTCGCTTTTTCACTGCAACGTGTTGCCATTTTTAATAAATATTCTATGGCGATCAAGACTGTTTTAATTTCAATGAGAGAAAACATTGAGAAAGAATCACAACAATAACAACTACACTAAACTCACGTTACTTCGGCCCTCAGTAGACCGACCTCTCAGTAATCTGGCCAACATCCAGCATCTAGTCAATCAACCACACATGACGCATACAATAATGAATTCTCTCGTGCAACAATGTTGTTACTTCCCAGAATGAAATTATCACTCTGCAGTGGAGTGTGCGCTGATATGAAACTCCCTGGCAGGTTAAAAGTGTGTGCCGGACCGAGACTCGAGCTCGGAATCTTTGTCTTCGCGGGCAAGTGCTCTGCCAACTGAGCTACCCAAGTGTGGCGCGCGACGCGTCCTCACAGCTTCAATTCTGCCAGTACCTGTCTCCTACCTTCCGAACTTCACAGAAGCTCTCCTGCAAAGCTATCCTTTCTTCCAGGAGTGGTAGTGCTGCAAGGTTTCGCAGTGGAACTTCTGTGAAGCTTGGAAGGAAGGAGACGAGGTACTGGCAGAAGTGAAGCTGTAAGGACGGGTCGTGAGTCGCTCTTGAGTAACTCAGTTGGGAGAGCACTTGCCCGCGAAAGGCGAAGGTCCCGAGTTCGAGTCTCAGTCCAGCACACAGTTTTAACGTGCCAGAAAATTTCATGTTTTTTGGTAATTACAATGTTTAAAAATGCAACATATGTTTGAAAATGTGATTTTCTTTACTGTTATCATTGGCTCTAGAAGGAAACACGCTGTGTTAGACCTCAAACAGAAACTCGAAATTAGAGACTAGCTTAACAGAGGTTCTTCGCAGGTGATGTTTGGTTTATGAGACGTTCAACTACGCAGAAAGCCATTGCTGCTGAGAAAAGTATTGGACGAGAAACTAGTTATTACCGTACTTTAACAGACGGAGAGACAATCAAAAGTGTAGAGGAAGGTTATTATGTAGGGGATGCACAAGAGGACATTGGAGATTAGAGCGTGAAGACTCTTCACACTGCTGGTGCCCTAGCCACAGACAGCTTCCTGGAGTACATTACGCAATAATCAGAAACATGCAGTACCGATGTATCGCTTGTGAAGCATTATCACGTACCATCTTTGTGACGACTAAAAATTTTGAATAGTCAGTGATACCACTGTATATGTAAACACTCAAGGACTGAGTTTTCTGTGAAAATGAATGTACCCTTGGATACAATAGAAATAATCCCTATGCGATAAGTTTCCTTTAATTTACGTCTATGGTCACAAACTTTTCGTTAACAGATTTTCGGTCTATAATGACCATCATCAGATCTGTTTTATAGAAACAAAGTCCTAATGTACTGCAGCCGTAGTGGCATCGTCAAATGTTAAACGCAAAATCAGCACCAGCATCGTCAATATACAAAATAACATCATATGCAAGAGTCATGTTGTCAGTACCACTCTGTTAACAAAAATTTTGTATCCATAGACGAAAATTAAAGGAAACTTATTGTATATACGGGTCACTGTTTTATTCGCGACAATGTCGCAGTTTGTGAAATCTCTATGCGTTTGCAATAAATTTAAAATGCTTTCAATAATCGGGCATTTTCGCTCATCCAGCACCCATATGTGCAACGAATGACAAGTTTAGCAGAAGCCTCGCGTATATAAGTATTTCCTAGGGATACCAATAAAATAAACATTTATTTCCCCAGTTATAATAAGGCTAGGACAAATGCACTTCGAGGGGATGCCGGGGGAATACTGACAGACCCCAGTGCTATATTCAGTAAATGGAGGGCGTATTCTGAGCATCTATTAAATGTACACCAGGAAGCAGGAAATGAGCAGGCGTACGAAATACATACAGTAGAACCCCAGATACGTGAGCCAACGTTAAAGGAAGTAAGAGATGCAATCAACAAATTGAAAAACCATAAAGCACCAGGATCAGATTGCATAACTGCAGAATTAGTTCAAAATGGGGGACATAAATTGATGGAAGTAGTTCACAAAGTGATAACTAAAGTATGGAAATCAGAGATGATACCTGAAGAGTGGCAGAAGTTGATTCTGATCCCAGTTTTTAAGAAAGGCGACGAAATGGACTGTAATAATTATAGAGGGATATCGCTGTTACCAGTATGTTCCAAAATTTTCTCGAATATTCTGCTAAGCGGGCTTACACCATATGCAGATGAAATTATGGGGGATTACCAAGCTCGCTTTCGGAGGAACAGATCAACTATAGACCAAATATTCACCCTGCGTCGCATTTAAGTATCTAGGCGTGGACATCACTTCGAGAAATGAGATTGAATCCGAACTGAAGAAGAGATTACGGGCGGGAAATGCGTGCTACGTCTCACTGCATAGATTACTTTCATCACGGATATTGTCTAGGAATTTAAAGATTATAATATACAAAGCTATTATTCTACCAATTATACTGTATGGGTGTGAGACTTGGTCTCTCACTGTGCAAAATGAAAAGTCGTTCCGAGTGTTTGGAAACAAAATTTTGAGGACAATTTTAGGAGTAAAAAGGGATGACATTAGCGGAGAGAGGCGATAGCTGCATAACGAAGAGGTTCACGAACTCTATTCTAGCTCTGACATAATCAGTATTATTAAATCACGTAGGCTGCGAAGGGCGGGTCACGTAGCTCGAATGGATGAGGGCAGGGCAGCACGCAGAGTACTGGTAGGGCACTTAGAGGGAAAAATCCTGTGTGGAGACCGAGGCGAAGATGGGAGGAAATGTGAAGATTGATTTGAGGAGCCTAGGTATTGAAGGTGAATGGAAGGAAATAGCCCAAGACAGGGACAGATGGCGAAAGTACACTACTGGCCATTAAAATTGCTGCACCACGAAGATGACGTGCTGCAGACGCGAAATTTAACCGACAGGAAGAAGATGCTGTGACATGCAAATGATTAACTTTTCAGAGCATTCACACAAGGCTGGCGCCGGTGACGAAACCTACAAAGTGCTGACATAAGGAAAGTTTACAACCGATTTCTCATACACAAACAACAGTTGACCGGCGTTGTCTGGTGAAACGTTGTTGTGATGCCTCGTGTAAGGAGGAATAATGCGTACCATCACGTTTCCGACTTTGATAAGGGTCGGATTGTAGCCTATCGCGATTGAGGTTTATCGTATCGCGACATTGCTGTTCGCGTTGGTCGAGATCCGATGACTGTTAGCAGAATATGGAATCGATGGGTTCAGGAGGGTAATACGGAACGCCGTGCTGGATCCCAACGGCCTCGTATCACTAGCAGTCGAGATGACGGGCGTCTTATCCGCATGGCTGTAACGGATCGTGCAGCCACGTCTCGATCCCTGAGTCTACAGATGGGGACGTTAGCATGATAACAACCATCTGCACGAACAGTTCGACGACGTTTGCAGTAGCATGGACTATCAGCTCGGAGACCACGGCTGCGGTTACCCTTGACGCTGCGTCACAGACAGGAGCGCCTGCGGTAGTGTACTCAACGACGAACCTGGGCGCACGAATGGCAAAACGTTATTTTTTCGGATGAATCCAGGTTTTGTTTACAGCATCATTATGGTCGCATCCGTGTTTGGCGTCATCGCGGTGAAGCGTGTATTCGTCATCGCCATACTGGTGTATCACCCGGGGTGATGGTATGGGGTGCCATTGGTTACACGTCTCGGTCACCTCTCGTTCACATTGACGGCACTTTGAACAGTGGACGTTACATTTCAGATGTGTTACGACCCGTGGCTCTACCCTTCATTCGATCCCTGCGAAACCCTACATTTCAGCAGGATAATGCACGACCGCATCTTTCAGGTCCTGTACGGGCCTTTCTGGATACAGAAAATGTTCGACTGCTGCCCTGGCCAGCACATTCTCCAGATGTCTCACCAATTGAAATCGTCTGGTCAATGGTGGCCGAGCAAACTGGCTCGTCACAATACGCCTGTACGCCAGTCACTACTCTTGATGAAATGTGGTATCGTGTTGAAGCTGCAGGGGCAGCTGTACCTGTACACGCCATCCAAGCTCTGTTTTACTCAATGCCCAGGCGTATTAATGCCGTTATTACGGCCAGAGGTGGTTGTTCTGGGTACTAATTTCTCAGGATTTATGCACTTAAACTGCGTGAAATTGTAATCACATGTCAGTTCTAGTATAATGTATTTGTCCAATGAATACCCGTTTATCATCTGCATCTTCTTGGTGTAGCAATTTTAATGGCCAGTAGTGTACGTTGCTGCGGTAATGGACTCTCGAGTCCGGTATGACCAGTGAGAAAAAAAGAAAGTTTTAGATAATCAAGAGGGGTGCTGGGACTTGTCGGATTGTAGAGTCGAAGATGTGAAAAGTCAGCCAAAGACGGCCTTTCCCCCGCCTGCACACTTTCAGGAGGGGGCAGTCCTGCTGCGGGCGCCTGTCGCTTGTCGCGGCGTGAAGACCGGAGGCTGGCGTGGTCTCCTATTACCGGAGGACCATCTGCCGAGGCCGGGGCTGGCCACGCAGATCGAGTTGCCTGGCCGAGCAGCGCGCAACTCGAGACAGCCGCTACCGGTCGCCGAACGGACGCGGCTCCCCGTCCTCCGCCCCCTGCCCTGCCTCCTGCTCCTCCTGCAGCTCCTGCCGCCCCCGGACGCGCCACTCCCTCTGGTCGTCAGGTGCGCAGCTACACGCCGACAACAGAGACCATCCGAGATCGGGAAGCGTGTGCACGCACTGTCCACTACAAGGCAGAGGGTATTACTTCTCGTCATAGTCGACCCGTATGCTGCACTGCAGCTTTTAACACTACCTCTATAAACAGTTGATCCACCTCAGTGGCTGAGCGGTCAGTGTAGATTGGTTCCATGCGAAGGACCTGCTTTAAGTTTTTGGTATCGATAAGGATTTTTCCTTGGTGGAAGGTCTGGTATGGGATGTGAGCCGTGCTCACCCCCAACTACGCGTTTTCGTGAACTTCGCCGTCTATCTGTGTTTGGTTTCCCGCCCTTGTTACGTCGTGGTTCTGCTTCCTTCTACGTGTGGCAGCAGTGATGTGTATCGATATTTGCGGCGTGTACCATCTTTGGGTTGATGCATATAGTTTCCGGCAGTGATCTCTATACAACCTGGATTTAGAAGTTTGGTCTCTGAGTATAAAACTGCAGCGTGTCTGCATTTGCACGTGCTTTGTATCGTCGGCCTTGTTGTAGTTAGGCAAACAAATTTCTATCTGTTTATACAAGACAAAGAATTCCAGACTGATTTCTTGTTTTGAACTTCATGTCAACAACTGATATTATAGGCTGATGTGCGGACAGAATCGAAATGTATTTTCTTTTGATGTTCTAGTGACATTTTCTAGCAACCATCTTGTAGTTTGGCAAAAAACTAAACATGAGCGTCTACGGCTGGCACGATCAGACAGCTGGAGTCCAACATCCAGGCAGTATAGAGATCACTGGGTTCCGGCTAGGGGGTCTGCAGGCAGTCGGTCTGTTGTTGCGGACGAGGGAAATTATCTCCGCACGGTGTAGTCGGCTGGGTCCGTTGCTAGCCTCTGCGCAGTGTCGGAGCGTGTGTGGAGCTGTCCGATCGCTACGAGCTTGGTGGTTCACCGACCCAGGACGTCAAAATTGAGTAGTGATTTCAAGTACCCAAGCCACGTCCTTTCGTGTCGTGGTGGTTCGCTTCAGTGGTTTGCTGTTGGGGAGGTTTTCCTGTCAGCAACACAGAGTATTTCTACTGCTGAAATTTAGCCGCCATGCGGTGCAATTAACTACATTACTGGCCATTAAAACTGCTACACCACGAAAATGACGTGCTACAGACGCGAAATTTAACCCACAGGAAGAAGATGCTCCGATATGCAAATGATTAGCTCTTCAGAGCATTCACGCAACGTTGGCACCGGTGGCGACACACACAAGGTGCTGACATGAGGAAAGTTTCCAACCGATTCCTCATACACAAACAGCAGTTGATCGGCGTTGCCTGGTGAAACGTTGTTGTGATGCCTCGTGTAAGGAGGAGAAATGCGTAACATCACGTTTCCGACTTTCGGATTGTAGCCTATCGTGATTGAGGTTTATCGTATCGCGACATTGCTGCTCGCGTTGGTCGAGATCCAATGACTGTTAGCAGAATATGGAATCGGTGGGTTCAGGAGGGTAATACGGTTCGCCGTGCTGGATCCCAACGGCCTCGTATCACTAGCAGTCAAGATGACAGCCATCTTATCCGCATGGCTGTAACGGATCGTGCAGCCACGTCTCGAACCCTGAGTCAACAGATGGGGACGTTTGCAAGACAACAACCATCTGCACGAACAGTTCGACGACGTTTGCAGTAGCATGGACTATCAGCTCGGTGACCATGGCTGCAGTTACACTTGACGCTGCATCACAGACAGGAGCGCCTGCGATGGTGTACTCAACGACGAACCTGGGTACACGAATGGAAAAACGTAATTTTTTTTCGGATGAATCCAGGTTCTGTTTACAGCATCATGATGGTCGCATCCGTGTTTAGCGACATCGCGGTGAATGCACGTTGGAAGCGTGTATTCGTCATCGCCATACTGGCGTATCACCCGCCGTGATGGTATGGGGTGCCATTGGTTACACGTCTCCGTCACCACTTGTTCGCATTGACGGCACTTTGAACAGTGGACGTTACATTTCAGATGTGTTACGACCCGTGGCTCTACCTCTCATTCGATCCCTGCGAAACCCTACATTTCAGCAGGATAATGCACGACCGCATGTTGCAGGTCCTGTACCCGCCTTTCTGGATGCAGAAAATGGTCGACTGCTGCCCTGGCCAGCACATTCTCCAGATCTCTCACCAATTGAAAACGTCTGGTCAATGGTGGCCGAGCAACTGGCTCGTCACAATACGCCAGTCAGTACTCTTGATGAACTGTGGTATCGTGTTGAAGCTACATGAGCAGCTGTAGCTGTACACGCCATCCAAGCTCTGTTTGGCTCATTGCCCAGGCGCAATGGTTGTTCTGGGTACTGATCTCTCAGGATCTATGCACCTAAATTGCGTGAAATTGTAATCACATGTCAGTTCTAGTATAATATATTTTTCCAATGAATATCCGTCTGTCATCTGCATTTCTTCTTGGTGTAGCAATTTTAATGGTCAGTAGCGTATTTCGGTTGACTACAATTCAAGTGCACCAGTGGAATTTTCTGCCTTGTGGCCGTTAGCATTCTGGCTACCTACCCTGGGCACTAACGTAAATTCAGGCAGTGTTCTTTTGCGTGAAGTTAACTGTATTACCGTGTTTCAAATTCAAGTGTACCAGCGGAATTTTTCTGCCTGGTGGCCGTTAGTGTTCCGGTTCCCTGGCCACTAACGTAATTACAGACAGCGTCCTTTCCTCACCTGTTGTCGCTGTCCAACATGGTATGACAGCTTATACATACTCCATTGTGGATTATCACATTTGTAACCTTTTCTGTTTGTGTTCTCATGTACTGATTAATGGGAAGCAAGTCGTTGTGTCTGTCGGTCCGTGGCTGTCCCCTGGTTGGGTTCCGACGGATCAAGTGTAGTTACGCTCACCACCTGTCTCGCCTAAGTGAACGAGGGCAGACCGACCTCCCTGGAGGCTGTTGAGTGCCACCGGTGTTTAATTATCCGTTTTTAGCTGCTTAAAATTTAAGGCTCATGGCTATTTTTTTTCTTAAAAATTTTGCAAAATTAGTTCTTTAATTTATCTTTCAAGCTTAAACATTGCGGCCCTCTGCCTTTAAAAGATTATGATAATATATTTTAAAATTTTGAGACTTAATTGTGGCCTTCAGCCATTGGTATTGCACCTTGCATATGTTTTTTCTATTTGCTTTCTCTTAAGGCTTTCCACTTAGCCGTGATATGTTTTTTTATTGTTTTATTTGCCTTTTAATAGCATTTTTATCTTGTTGGTTTTTAAGATTTCTTGTTTCTAAACATTTTGACCTTCTGCCTTTAAAAGTCTATGGTAATATATTCTAAAATTTTGTAACTTAATTGTGGCCTTCAGCCCTTGGTATTGCACCTTGCATATGTTTGTTCTATCCACTTTGCTGTGATATTTTTTTAAATTATTTTATTGCTGTCTCAATGGGATTTTTATCTTGTTGATTTGTTAAGATTTCTTGTTTGGAGGCCTTCAGAC
Organism: Schistocerca piceifrons; assembly: GCF_021461385.2. Lineage (NCBI taxonomy): Eukaryota > Metazoa > Arthropoda > Insecta > Orthoptera > Acrididae > Schistocerca > Schistocerca piceifrons. The sequence goes on along the minus strand of NC_060143.1, from coordinate 316,494,170 downwards.
GTGGAAGAGTTGCATTCGGTAAAGGTCCGACTGCGTGCTGCTTTGGTTGTGAAAGTGTTAATAAATTACAATTAGAAGATGAAACTAACCCCAACCTATTTGGCCCTTTCCACAATCATAATTACCTGTTCTGCCCAGTGGGGTTAGCGGGCGTCTCAGTATGTACGTACATTCGTGATAATAAGTGAGGAGATCTTGACCGAGTAGTAGTCGCTCCACGGTCCAGAAAGCTACAAAAACGGCGGGGAAAGCCGTGTGATGACCCCATGCCTCTCCATCCGCATGACGCCGCAATTCATAGGATAACACGGTGCTCGGTAGACAGCCTTTAGGACTTCAGGGTCTGGACGAGGAGCACGTGTCTCTACATAGTTCTCCAGCCATAAAAGCCGTCTTCACATGGGACTTGTTTTCAACGTGAAGCGCGCCAACATGGTTTCAATGTGGTCGCTACGCTATTTGAAACGAGCCGGTATATCTCACGGAACGTGATCCCATAGAAATTTGCGAACCCCAGCGGTATCCAGTGGCAGCTGTCGTCTGTATCTGGAGCGTGTACGAAAGCTGACGTGACTACAGCTGCGATAGCTTTGTAGATGATCGTCGAAGATGCGCGCAGAAAACCGCAAAGAACACTGTGGACAATTCGAAGGACACGTATTTAAAGATTTCTTTCTCATTTCGTTGGAGTTCGGTAACCCGGCAAACCACCTCAGCCTGACAGTGTTTATTGCGGTTATTGTTACATTTAATGTTGTACAAACTCTTCTCTCTCTTGCTGCGCCTAATAAAACGCATGTTTTCTGCGTACAGTATTCATCAAGGATTTATTGTCAGCTGTGCATCATGTAAGTGTGATAGGACCGCCCTAGTTCTCAATAAGCAGGCTGTTTCAGTTGCCCCTACCGATGTCGTTTTATGCAACCCCCAATGTTCTATCTGGCCTTCAAAAACCACGTGCGAGATTTCATTTTCTCTCGCTCGCTACGCATACAGTATTAGCCCTACAGAAAACAATGAACAGAACCTTTCTTGTACGATATTAATGTAACTAAATTTTGTGCTGGGATATGTTTCTGTTAGCAGCCGTAGTTTTCCAGTTACTCAAAAAAACGTACAAAAGCGACCTTCAAACCCACACCCACTCCCACACTCAGCCGCCACCGGTCAGGATTTCTAGTATGTCGTTCATGCCACTCTCTCCTACTACTGTACAAATATTTGCGACTGCATGAATTATTTCCCGCAGTCGACAGATTTTCATCTTCATTGACTGGCCACATTACATCACTGACTTAGTCGAGCACCTAAAAATTGTAAAATTGACGCGTGTGCAAATTTTGTCTAACTATTTTGTGAATTTTAACAGCATAAATAAAGAGTTACATCGTTGTATTCGTCAGGCCTTCTGGCTGCGAAGCTACTGGGCTCGTAAGGGCTTAAACTTGGACTGCATTGTCAACGTAATTCGTTTTATTGTAACGTTTACAGAAGTCGTTTTCCTTTCATTACCCTCACGGGCACGTTTAAAGTAATAATGTCAATGAAACAGTGGACTATACTGGTGGCGTGATCGCCCTATCAACAGATACCAAAAAATCGACTATCGAGAAAAGTTCCTGTAATTGTAAAATTTTTCTACATTGCTAGGAGGTAATGCCACGAACGACATACTAAAAGTCCTGTCTGGTGAGGGATGAGTGCGGGACTGGACGTGCATTTGAAAGTCGCTTTTGTACTTTTTTCTTGAATTACACGAAATGGTTCAAATGGCTCTGAGCACTATGGGACTTAACAGCTGTGGTCATCAGTCCCCTAGAACTTAGAACTACTTAAACCCAACTAACCTAAGGACATCACACACATCCATGCCCGAGGCAGGATTCGAACCTGCGACCGTAGCAGCCGCGCGGTTCCGGACTGCGCGCCTAGAACCGCGAGACCACCGCGGCCGGCAATTACACGAAAACTACAGCCTGTAGCGAAAACCTTTGCCAGTACAAAATTTAAATGCATAAAATTTTGTACAGAAAAGGTCCTGTCCATTATTTCTGAATGGCAATCGTTCTCCAGTAGCGAGCGAGAGAATATGAGCAATTCGTGCGTGGTTTTTGAAGACTAGAAATAACATTGCTGGATGCATAAAACGATGTCGGTAGGGGCAGCTGAATCACACTGAATGTGTATCTGATGAATACTAGCCGTCCAGGACAGCATACTGGATCCTATTACTTAAAATGATTCGAATCACTCACATATGTGAGTTTCTGAGCCAACACGGCGCTACACTCGTTCCCTCAGACATAAATTATACAGTCGCAGCGGTATGAGCGCTCGACGGCAGAGAAAATACTAAAATTGTAGCTCTTTTTTTTCTATCCGTTTCTTTATTGTCTCTCGAGAGCGGAAGCTTAATGCAGACGTGATCTGATGAAGAAGGAAAAAACTTGTTAATGTGTAGACATATTGTGGAAGCTATTATGACATTTGGAGGAGGGAAGCAACGTAAAATAAATTGCATTTAATATCAAGACGGTTTTGTATACATTAGAAATTCCTGGACAATGAAACTTATTGCAAGATTTCGGAGAAGACTTTTCACGCAGAAATGAAGTAGGAGATTTTTGAAGACCTGGGCGCCGCACGAAAGAAGACATGTTAGCATGGTAAAGAATGGACTCTTATCTACGCCATTTCCCCCTGTTAGTTACATTTGTTATTCTCTGTCATTTTTCAAATAATTTTTGCAGTGGGAATTGGTTTGACTTTTGCTCAGAAACGCCACAAGGACCACCCCAGCAATAGCCTTTCCGAATCACGAAGTCCGATAACTTTTCTGTAATACGAAGTCCGATTTGCATTTCATTCTTTCCCTTTTTCACGGTCACTAACGATTTTTAAAACCCACTTTTTATTCACCATTTCTTCCCACATTTTCAACCTTTTCTTTTCTTTTCTTCTCTTTTTCTTTTTTTATTAATCACTACAACTGGCTCCCGCGACAGGACGCAATTTTCGGATGTGTCGTTTTTGAGCAAATTTGAAACTTCAATTTGTATTTTTTCCCAACAGAGAATAACCAAAAATTCTGAAGTTTAAATGGTAACTAAAAGACCAACTTTATTGTACCTAAGCAAATGATTATACAACAATTTTGTAAAGAATTTTTGTAACTAATTCTATCTGTTTTTCTTTGCATGGCATATATTGATGCAAAACTGTTATGTTGAGACCTTTTGGTGACTATCCGATGGAGATGTATTAAGAAAATCCATATTTTGACGAATACGATTTACGCAGAAGTGATTGACCAGCCGCTGCAGGACAGAAAATTTAATGGTGAGTCACACAATTATGTTTCATTCAAGCATTCAATAGCCAACTGCAGAATCCATTTTTCCCTTTTCCACACATCCTGTAGTTTTCTCCTAGATTTTTCCGAAATTATCTATCTCTATTGTAGTTTGTGGTAATTATAGTATTGTTGTAGCATATGAAGATCGCGAATTTGACCGCCAAACAGTCATTTGTTACGAAAAATTTTGTCCGCCCTGCTGCATCTTTCTCAACCATTGTTTGCAATAGAGCAATCATTTACATTGACGAGAAAATATTTCAACCTAAATTTGAGTCAAATCTTTATTAATCAGACTTATATTATTCCCTTTTTGACTTACGATTATACATCCTGTTACAATGGAACGCGGTAAGGTAGAGATAGTTTCGGCAGATGAGTTAAGTGAAGTAGATTCATCGTTGAACCAACAAGAAAGTCCGCGTTTCCCTGCATGCACGAGTTCACAGATCAATGCAATGATTTTGCCTCAAACTCGCAACATTTGTGATAATACACAGATGGTGACTTTAAATGACGAAATGTGGAATAAACGCGAGACTAGACCGTCAGCGCCATTGTTAACATCAATGTCAGAACCGAATATGAGACAAATTCAGCAATGTGACACAAATCGGACGTACAGGAAACTGACATACCGGATCGACTATTAGAGTTATTTGCAGACATGAAACGAGACGTTAGTCAGAAAATTGACATATTAAACCATGCTATGACCGAAAATTTTGAACGAACGACAAAACAGATGACAGAATTAAATAACACCACTCAACAGCTCAGCCAGCGTTTTGACACATTGTCCGACCGAGTCACTAAACAGGAAGAAACTTTGGTTACATTCACACATGAAACAAAAACAATATCACCCGATGTAAGAATCAGTTAACTCAAATAGTTAATGTGCAGCAGGAAGTGAACACCCGTGTGGAAGTGTTAGCTCAGGCCAACACTACAGCTAGCTCCACCCAAGGAAAGCTGACTGAAGAAGTGGGAAATTACCCAACAGCTCACGATGGTAGTTCTTGAACAAACCCACCTCAAAGAAAAGATAGAAAAATTAGAAGATCGAGCGGACCTCGCGTCACTAAACAACGACATCAACATGGCCGAAAGAATTGTACATGAATGTAAATTGTGTGACGACTATCTGGACAAAAAACTCGAAACAATTACACAGGACATACTTTCAAAAACAAAGACACATGTTAAAGACGAGACAAAACACAAAGAAGACGAAGTGACAAAATTAGGAGACAATGTTGTGCCGTGTTTGGCTATTGGTGCAAACGCATCGTCAGGGAACGACAAAACAGCTAAAACCACGGCTAATGACACAGACAGAACACTGAAAGGGCTCTGCTGGATTCCTTTCATGTTAATTTCTTAAATCTGTTGTCATTTACGGCATAAATTCCTCTTCTAAATTTACTGTGGCGTTTCTGACTATCTGGGAGGAGACTGAGTAGTGGAACGTGTTACTTTTACACATAAACAAGAACGATCTGTCACCCTACTACACTTTAAAACACAGTTTATATGTAATCCATGTCACACAGTCTCATACGGAACCTACATCCGCTTTCTTTTATATACTGTATATGATTAAGATACTGTCATCCCCCTTCCCTTCTGTGTGAGAGGATGAATGAGCAAATGTATTTCTAGTTGCATGCTTGAGGGTAGCAGACAAGCCTGTCTGCTAGAGAACAGTAGGACCAACGTCAGAACAGGTAGCTACGCTTTCTAAAAGCAGAGAGGTTTCTAATCTTAGTATGGTCCTGTCTGTCCCTTGTCATGTTGGTATAGGAAGCTGTCCCTCTGGCCACTTCCGTTTGTATTTGTGAGCCACCCTCAGGAAGGGACCACGGCAGTCGGTCCGCGGCGAGCGTCTGAAGTGGTAAGATCTCCGGCTAAGCGCGTGTCTGCTAAGTCCATAGGACAATGGATTTCTGAAGTTCAGCCTAACTGAAAATTTAATCACCTTTATTTCAGGTTTAGCTCTAAACTATCTAATGTTATCTTAAATTGCAACACGGAGTAATTTGCGTGTGAAGTTCAGAATATCTTCCAGTAGTTGCTTTGTCACTACTTTGTGAGTAAAGTGGAACCACGTGTTGATCATTAACTCTAACTAAGATCATCAATCTTAAATGCGAATGTGCGTGAGATTATAACGTCTCATCTTGACAATATTTTTCAATATAGCAAATTTTCTTTATGTTCAACCCATGTGGGGTGTACTTCGTGAGACCAGTACCACGTGCTTATACAGTTTTTTGACCCATCAGGTTAATAGTAAGACGATAGTAACCAGTTCCAGGTTTTTCTTTTGTAAATTGCTTTTCGATCTAATTTATTTTAATTATCAAAATTATTGTGGAGTTACACTCTTTGTGTAAACCAAGTTGACCACGTGAAGCATGTGGTGTAATCATCAAAGTAGCCCTTAGCTATTCTTTTCGGGAAGACACAGAGAGTTAGTATGAATTTAGTATACCAGTGTGTGGTAATTTCATGACGGACAGGATTGCGCTACGAACGTAAATTCTTTGGTTGAAAATTGAATCGGTTGGTTGTGGTTACTTTCCTCTTGCATATGTTTCAACGTTCTTCGTGTGTTATTTTATGAATGCAGTGTTGTATGCAGTCTCGAAATCTTGGCTCCATATTTGATGAGTTCCGTAAGATTACAAACTCACATTTTCACAATCCTAAATAGGGCACCAGTTTAGTTATGAATCAAGTTTAATATGCTGAAATTTCAATGATCAATGTTAAAATAAATTTCCAAAAATAAACTGATTTATTTCTTTTTATTTAAATTCTCTTTTTTCATATATACATATATATATATATATATATATATATATATATATATATATATATATATATATATATATCTCACCGGTTGTCGTATGACTATTAAAAGATTATAATTAATGTTAGTCTGGTTGGAAATTTGGTAAGCTAGACTGGATACCCAGTGAAACAGTTGCTCAGTAATGCAAGGTTAACTTCGCCAGACAGCTCACAGCTTTTAACCCACTTTTATGGTCTTGACTATCAGCACCGCCTTCATAGCAAATTAAACCAACAACGTTACAACACCTATTGTGGAATCACCTATTTCAAGTCAAAATTACAATGTGCCGCTTTCTTTTCCACCAAACGAGCAATATTACGGTACGACACCTAGAGTAGCAAGTGACACAAACCACGTCAATAGACTTATGCCAACCGGCATGGCCGATGACATGTTTGTAAGGCATGGGTATTTCCAGACATTTTCCAGTGAGGACAAGCACAAAGTCCACCCTATTGAGTTTATTAGATCATTTGACGGTGTTTTTCCACGTAGTTGGTCAGAAGTCGATAAAATCACATACGTCACCAATCTCATGAGAGGATGAGCAGCTAAGTGGGGTGCCGCTATGAAGCGGCGGTGCCTTACGTTTGAACAGTTCGAACAAGCCTTCTTGGACGAATTCTGGTCCGAGAATGAGCAACAGAATCTAAGGAGAGAAGTGTGCAACCCCGAGACCTATGACCCTAAAAATAGCGACATTAAGACAATACTTTGAGAGGTACCTAGACAAGACACTGTACTGGTCCAAACCAGCCGACTTGCCAGCGATAATTGACACTTTAAAGAGCCACTTACCCTTTCCATACCGAGACAGATTAATAGGAGTACCGGATAATGACGTTAAGACTTTCTTAAACGTCTTAGATCAAATGAACGGAGTTTACAGAGGCGATTCACGCCATTAAAATTTTACTCATATTAGTAACCGAAATCAGCACCCACCACAAAGGAACCACAGTGACGGCGGTTGGTGGAACCATCCGTCCGCGCCGCGACACAATACGATGCCTGCGCGCGGAACATATTCAAATGGAAACGTGTATGACGGTAAGAACAACCGCAGAAATTCGTGGAATAATAATAACAACAACAATTATCACCCATTTTAAAATGGTAACTACAAGCAAAATGAAAATCACAGACAGTACAACAACAACAGCATTAGGAGACGTGAGAATAACCGGTACAATCCGGGCTACTTTGACAGGAACATGCCATATAACAGACATAATTACCACCAAAACAATAACAATCCCAACAATCACCGACAGAATATGTGGAACACACAAAATTCACGCATGACAAACCATAACCCTCCACGGAATCCGCCGCCGTTCCCCAGTACAGTCATGCAATCGCCGCCACGAAGTAGCAATAACAATTGCGGCGCGCCATCAGCTGACGCGTGGGCGCCAACCGGCCGGAATGTAAACATAGTGGAGCTGGTCAATGAACCCGGCCAAACACAGCAGACGACGGAAAACAGTCCGACCGAGCTAAGCGCTCGTGCTTCGGTCGTGAGGTGTTGTAAGAGCGCAACAGTTGAGACGGTTTGTTTCCTCAGGTACGACGACAAAATGACAGCAGAACAGGAATTAACAAACCTATCAGGTTGATGACCTTGTTCTTTTGCGTTCACGTCCCAAGTCTACAAAACTAAAACAACTGAACAGAAAATGGCAGCTATTATATTCAGTTCCTTTCAGAATAGCAAGCCTACCTCACCCAGGTTGTTACTCCCTAGAATACCCGTTATCTCACAAGCCGAGGGGGCTGCATCCCCACAGACATTTGAAACCCTTTATGCACTAAAACAACATAATATAATGACAACTAATTTGAACATGAGCAAGTCGCTGTGAAGGCGAGATCGTAAATATTTGTATTGAATACGCGAACATTAAGTTATACAGCCAAAGAACACAAACGTTAATTTATGGAAATTATATACTGCAGTTACACTTGCACACATAATTATGAAGAGAATGTAAACCCAGGTAAGTACACTTACTGAATTAGAAGATATTCACATAGGAATGAGATCTACACAGGTTACATTTGTTGTTAATTGTAAATTATAAGGTGAATCAACAATTAGTTAGTTATTTCAAGGCACTCTAATGACAGGAGATAATAGCTATTGAGATCAGTAATGACACAGGTATGTAGCAGAATGAATGAGGATGTAAGAATGAATGATCAGTATGAATGAGTTAATATTTAAGTTAATATAAGAAGGTAAGTTACTGTGAAGTAGTTTATGGAGACAAGAGATTATTTGAGGAAGATACTATTGGAGTTTTATGAGAATGGAAGTCCCAACTGGGCCCACGTATGTGATATATTAATGTGTGATGAGGAATATGTTTAATGTATAATGATATATATATTATGATGAATATGTAAGGAATGAGTGAGAATGTTTTGGTAATATTGTGCTACATAGAGAAGTGAGTAAATAGTCTACATCTTTAAGATCACATAAGAATTTCAGTTTGAAAGAAAACATTTGTGATGAGTTAGAATACGTGAGTACAAGACGTTAAATGTGAATATATTTACAGTGCCCTTGAAAATGAACAAATGTAAGAAAAGCAGAGTGAACATAATGATGATTACAGCTGTTGAAAGAAGTGTAATAAGAATGTAACTTCGAAACACATTAGCTTTAATTTATTTCATAAGTGTAACTTTGTAACCTTTCGTTAAGTTTTGTTAAGCCACTGTGTGGAAGAAAACATTTATAGTTCGCGTTCAGACAGGAGAATGACATTTTAAGGAACTTAAGTTGAAATATAGTTTTTACACAGCCCTCATGTGAATACATTTGTACAATTTTTTTTTTTTTTACGGAAGTGAAATTTAGTGCCATGTTAGCCTTTATTATACTTACACATGACAGAAACCCCTGAGGAAGCAAAAGATAGGAGAGTTATTAAGGCCGTTTTGGGACTCGTACAACACCTCTGCTTAAGCGAACAGATGACAAAATTACATCTACGTTGAAGACAACATTTGACTTTTCAGGCTATGCAAGGTAAGTGCAAAGGAGCAGTGACGACTCGCGCAACCAACGTCGAGCAACGGACACTGAGAAACAGACATTTTACTGTGAATTATAATACTATGTTCTTTATTTATGTTTTATAGAAAGAAATGATATATATATACACAACATACATGATGTTTAACCTTCACTAAAGTAGAAGAAAGTTCATGGTTGAACTCTTGAGAGGAAATTTGATATGTTATTATATAATACACATTATGAGAGAGACAATCTCTGTGAGATATATTTTCCATTTGTATAGACAGTATCCACAAGAAGTGGAGATAACGAGGAAGTACTGAGCAGATATGTAATTTACTCATGCAAGAATTTGTTAAGGTATAATACACATAGTCATACGAACAGTCAGAAGACAAACAGAGAATCTATCATGATGTTACACTACACAGGCTTAACGTAAGGACACTTACATTTACCCATGATTTGGTAAATGGTAAGCACCTCCTTTCTCACACCCCTTGAAGGTGATGCATAATGTATTATGTTCCCTTTTTATGTACTAGCTGTAGGATTTGGTAGTTTATAGGTAGTGAATAGTTTCTTCCATTCTATCTTTTTTTCTTTCTCCATTATCCTACCACCTCCTGCAGCTGGGTATTGTTTGTTTATGGAATGTAAGAATATATTGTGTGACAGTAAACTTTCAGGTATGAATAAAAAGACATGAATATTGATGACATTACAAGCCTGGTCAACCACTAGCCAAGATATGGAATCAAAAGAAAGAAACAAATAATAAATGAAGAAAAGCCCATGCTTTAAATACTAAGTCTGATATCCCTTGGCACGCCCAAACCTTAATAAAGAAAATCAAAATGACCATAAACCCCAATAAAAAAAAGCCAATGGGACTTAGAATAATTTTTAGTGTAAATATTTCACACGCATATTCTTGTAAATTTATATGTATTTGTATATGTGTTAAACCTTTATATATTGTCAACATATTTTGAAATGTGACCACGAAGAATAAGCTTTCATAATTAACGATGTAAACATGCTGGGACACAGTGAACTTTGTTAAAATGTAAATATGGCAAACAAGTGTTGCAAACTGTGTTAAACTGTGTACGTTATAAACTTATGGTGCATAAACCAAATTACTGTTTGTAAACCGATATAAATTGCAATTTACTTCGACGATAATGAGGATTTTCACACTGCAAATGGACGTTTGTTGGCAAAAGTGTAAACAACGTGATGAAACACCTACCTTTGCGAACATCGACGCCGTTGTTCCTGGCCGGCTTTCAGGTGCTTTGGAGACAACAAACTCAGCACCTGTAGTAGGCGATGTGGAGGCTAAAAACTATATCGACCATATATGCCCCGGGAACAATAGTCATCAAAACGCACAAGGACCTGGAGTGTTGTGTCGTAACAGAAGACATGGACATTGCTCCAGATCACGCACACGCTCAATCTTATGGTGTCACCGGACTTAATACGCCATTTATGCAGGAATAATAACTTGTAATGAACACTATGTGAAAGTGAATACTGTGCAAGACTGTCATAACACAGCGATTTTGAAACTGCCGCACGTGAATTTCAGTGATGCTATTGCGCATGCGCAAAGACTACGTGCTGCCAGAGATGCATTGGGAAACCAACGCTGGAAGCGCACTTCATGAACTGCGCTGGCGAGCAGCTTCCTCAAACAAACTCTATGTAAATATATCTATATTAATTTTGTAAACGGGAACAAAACTGTAACAATTGTATTTAGTATATAGATTTAGAAAGTAAGTATTGACAAAGATTATCCCCTATGAATGCACGTGGCCTTTCCTACGAAAAATGATTTAGCGTGACAGTCGAGGGGGCGATGTAGCGGGACTTTGAATTTCGCCGCGCTACACTCGTTCCCTCAGACATAAATTATACCGTCGCAACGGTATGAGCGCTCGACGGCAGAGAAAATACTAAAATTGTAGCTCTTTTTTTTCTATCCGTTTCTTTATTGTCTCTCGAGAGCGGAAGCTTAGTGCAGACGTGATCTGATAAAGACGAAAAAAACTTGTTAATGTGTAGACATATCGTGGAAGTTATGACATTTGGAGGAGGGAAGCAACGTAAAATAAATTGCATTTAATATCAAGACGGTTTTGTATACATTAGAAATTCCTGGACAATGAAACTTATTGCAAGATTTCGGAGAAGACTTTTCACGCAGAAATGAAGTAGGAGGTTTTTGAAGAACTGGACGCCGCACGAAAGAAAACATGTTAACATGGTAAAGAATGAACTCTTATCTACGCCATTTCCCCCTGTTAATTACATTTGTTATTCTCTGTCTTTTTCAAATAATTTTTGTAGTGGGAATTGGTTTGACTTTTGCTCAGAAACGCCACAAGGACCACCCCAGCAATAGCCTTTCCGAATCACGAAGTCCGATAACTTTTCTGTAATACGAAGTCCGATTTGCATTTCATTCTTCCCCTTTTTCACGGTCATTAACAATTTTTAAAACCCAATTTTTATTCACCATTTCTTCCCACATTTTCAACCTTTTCTTTTCTTCTCTTTTTTTTAATTAACCACTACAGGCTCTTGAATATGTGTTACATTAAGCATCACGACTACAACGGACTAAATAACACAGATATTGGACAGTAACTAACGACAGGCAAATACTGACGTCCGAAGAGTCTCTTCATAAATTTATGACACGATGTAAGTAACTTCAGAACTATTATTATTTCGTATCATTTTAATAACATGAATAATATGAGTTGTATTATTAGTCAAATAATTTAATTATTTACATGTACTGGATTTATTTCGAAATATGTTAACTTAATGTTCTTTCCATTTGAAGGTATCAAAATTAAAAATAGTTGGTTAAAAATTTTAAACTTTTTTCTGCATTCATATCTACATATAAATAATTACATTGAAATTCACAATCAGTTGCCTGACAGGTGTTCATCAAACCACTTGTAGGATGTTACTCTACCGTTCCACTCTCGAACAGCGCGCAGGTAAAACGAACACCTATATCTTTCCGTACGAACTCTGATTTGTTTTATGATGATGATCACTTCTTCATTTACAGGTGGCCGCCAACAGTATGCTGTCTGCTACGTAAGATCGTGGTCGGATTAATCAGTAGAAAAATGTATTTGACAACTAACTAAAACATATACATACATCATATGTGAACAAAAGAAAAACGCAGTTGCAATTAATAATACCGTACGTCCAGTCACCCACAGTGTCGATAACTGCTTGCATCTCTGAGGCATGCTTGAAACCAAGTTTCCCGCGTATTCACATGGAAGAGACCTGCATATGTTTAGAATTTGCGTTGACAGCTGTTTCAAAGCGAATTTTGCTTACGCTTAACGTAATGTTAAGTCTGGGTTTCGCGAAAAATGATTAATGATAATTTTCTTACACTTTTGGAGTCACTTAAGCGACAGAGCCACGTTGTTCGAAATCATCCATGTTTTTAATCTCTTAATAGCCTGTTAACCGCTTTTGTATAAATGACTTTAATTTCCCCATATATTTAGACGCCGCGGTATGACCCATTTGGGGTGGCTAAAGAGAAACACAGCCTCAAAACCCAACACGTAAGCTGCACTCATGTCTCTTCTTGCGTACCTCAGTCAAGAATTCAAAGTAAACTAATGCTTTATCGACAATGCATGAAGGACAATGGTTTCCTCTATTGGACTGAGAAAGAACTAAGGGTGTATCTTTTACTATCAGTGTGGAATGCCGACCTTACATAACAAACTGTGTTTTCTTCATGAGAAGGTCCTGCCGCAACAAGAATCGCCTTTGTTTTAATGATTGCCACCCCAATTCGTGTGTCATATCCAAGGCAACGTCTCCCCATTTTCGTGATGATACGAAACAAGCTGCCCTGCTTTGAATTTTGTTGATGTCCTCCGTCAATCTTATCTGATGTGGATCCTATACCATGCAGAAATACTCCAGAAGAGGACGAATAGGCGTAGTGTAGGCAGTCTCTTCAGCAAGTTTGTTGCATTTTCTAAGCGTTCTCCCAATAAATCACAGTCTTTGGTATAAAGCGAAGTCTTTAAAGTGGTCAAAAAAGATTATCAGTAAGTAAGTCATTTATTATGTTAAATGGTTTCCATGATGTATGTGTTATCTTTGCTCTCCTTGATTGGTGGCTCAAGTCGTATGTTGGCGGGAAGTTGCGGTACTGTGTATATGATGTATTCTGAGATTCAGATGTGCTGGTATGTTAAAGTTGTGCTGTGTAAGAGTGAAGAGAACCAAATTGCTCTATGTACCTGCAACAAATGACTTCATGTGGCATATTATGAGTATCCTCCTGTAAGCAGAATACTACCTCTAGATAATTAGCAACAAAACGACTAAATACATCGAATGAAGACAGTAAGTTAAGTAATGAAAATTATTAAATTAATTTTTATAACAATCTTCCTTTTATGAATATTTCAACCTGTGCTCGTATTTGTTCTCGTTGGACAAAATACGCAAATAAACGCAAAGAAGTTATCTGTGAGCTTCTTAATTAATGAAGTATTAGGGATAAGAGTATACTGGTTTGAACTCGGCCACGAAACTGGATTTCCAATCTGTTCCAAACAGTTGCTTTAAATATTATGCTATCTGAGGAAGACTTCAGGCCTGACCCAAACTTTTTCATGTTTTTAGATACACCAATTTCCAAATTTCATGTATAATTTTCAGACAATAAGTAACATGAGAACTAAATTTAAAAAAAAAAACGTCGAGTTCTATAAATTGCAAATCACGGTCAACACAGGATAGTTTTCAATTGCTTGTTTGAGGGTCAGCTCACGTGTTTGTGTATGCAGCCCGACTGACCCAGAAGAGACGAACATCCTCAGTTTGGCCATAGGTGCCATCAGCAACAAATCTGACAAGATTCATGATTCCACAGGCGTAAATGCCAACCACAGGAAGTAAAGTAACGCAAGACAGAAAGAGAAAGATCCTTCACTAAGAATAGAAAAAAATAACAGAAAAACTGACTTTCCAGAAAGAAGGTAGAAGTGACTGAAAAAGACAGCACTCCACTCATTCACACGTTTAAGTAGCTATAGTCTGTAGCCTTTGTTCACATTCGGAGTCCTACGTGAAATGTTAATAATAGTGAATGCATAATTCGTTTTTGTATCCTGCAAATTCTGATGTCATCAAAGTTGTGGGAAATTGCTACTATTACAGATCTTACATCAATTGCAAGCAACATACATTTTCAGATTTTTGGATATTTGCTTTCCAAATGTTGTATTTATTTGAATTGTTGTTCCTTGGAAATTAGGCCAAAATTATACACTATGCACAGATGCAAACAAGGAGGAATAGCTTACTGGTGCTCAACACTGAGGTTGTCAGCAAATGCAAACAAATCGTTATTATGATTATACCACTAGCATTTCCCCTGAGGCTTTGCTCACATATGTGTTCGACACTTACATTGTACACATATCCTTCCCCATCTCTTGGTCTATCTCGTCCACTCCCTCCTCTGCCCATTTCCTCCTCCCCCTCCCTGTGTTCTCCTCTTCCTCAGCCTGTCTCTCTACCCCCCTCATCATCCCACTTCTTTCTGTTTCCTCCTCTATTATCCTCCTCTATCCATCTCAACCTTCTCCCAATCGTACCCATCAGCCTGTGCAGCACCCACAAAATAGGTCAATGAAACAGGCTGCTACTACTCCCACAACACACCTGTTACACAGGGCAGTTCACACATCAGGGGCTTGAAAACTATTTTTGCCTCTGAGATGTAGGCTGCCCCACAAAGCAGGTCGATAAGGAAGACCGAGACTACTCCTACTCAAAATGCCAATTGTGCTGGGCAGCTTACATGCCAGGTACTGAAAAAAAAACACGTTTTTGTCCATATCTATTGCCTAGTACAGCTTCGAGCTTACAAACCCTACAGTGCCAATATTTGTGAGGCCCACTGTTTTTGTGCCAAATTTGGTTGAAATCGCTTCAGGAGTTTGTGGGGAAATCCCTGACATTCACACATACACTCTATTATGTTATACCACAAATGACCAATGGAGGAGCCAGCCGTGTTGACAGAGTCATTCTAGGCGCGTCAGTCTGGAACCGCGTGACTGCTATGGTCGCAGGTTCGAATCCTGCCTTGGGCATGGATGTGTGTATGTCCTTAGGTTAGTAAGGTTTAAGTAGTTCTAAGTTCTAGGGGACTGATGACCTCAGATGTTAAGTCCCATAATTCTCAGGGTCATTTAGCCATTTTGAACCAACGGAGGTTGTCGTGTTTGATTCCCAATACCTCCTCAGATTCTGAGGTTGGTAGGTCTGGTATGGTGTTGTCTCAGCTCTTGTGAAACGAAATCAGGAGGTGTAGGATTCAGCTACTGGTAATAACAGCTAGAGCGATTTTTGAGACCCAATTGCCTGTTGCAGATTTTTCATTTTCTTGAGTGGTTTCGCTGATGTACATCAGTTTATTTACTCTTGTAATGAGCCTGTGTCTGCTTTAAGGAATTATGGCCCATGTCTGTCATTCATAATGAATTTGGATTGTTTTATCAAGATCCTCAGCTCCGTTCTGCTGTCGATCCATTCTAAGAGGTTGATCTAGTAAGTGTTATCTGGGAGTATCACAAAATCGTCTGCAAAGGCCAGGCAGTTGATTTTAATTCCGATTTTTTCCCTAAGCAGATGTGGCTTATTCTTTTATTTCCAATTTTCAAATTCTCGCTATCGTCTCTAGAGCACAGTTAAATAGTTGTGATGATAGTCTGTCACGTCGTCTCACGCCTGTTTCGATTTCAAAGGGGCAGGACAGTTCTCCCACGAATTTCTTCTAGGGGGTTGTGCCCATTATCGTTTCTTTGATTAAGTTCACCAATTTGGGCTTGAAACTGATTTCACTGGTGTCCCAATCCAGGATCTCTCTGTTCATCGAGTCAAAATCCTATTTGAAATCTATGACAGAGACCGCGTTTTTCCTGAAACTTAGCATTTTTCAACGGGTGACTACCTTAAAACTAAGGATTTGCTAGGTGCAGGAGTGGCCTTTCCGCATACCTGTTTGACACTCTCCCATTTCTTCAACTTGGACAGACATGAACAATCTTTGGTTACACGCTGGCCTGATCATATTCTTAAGCTTGCTGGCCGTCTCGCCATGTAATGCGACAACAGCACTCCTACCGCCTAAGGTCTGAGCTTCAGCGTCCGTGACGTTAATGTGTGTGACGTAACGCATCCCTATGAATGGCAAGCCATCGCCGACACGTCGCACCAACAAATAACTCCTCAAAATTATTCCTCAAAACACGCGTTTTTCACGGAAAATTCATTTTATGTTCACACCATCGTCAAATGTTGCCTTTTTTGTACGTGTTGTGAACATGTTTTACTCACGACGTTTTACAATAGCTGCCTTAATAACATTCGTTGCATGTTTAGATCCGAAGATGGGATGCTAGGTATGCTGAAATATCATCGAAAAATAAATGGCTATAAAGGTAACTGATTGCTGTTAATTCATCATTAATTATCTTCAGTCTCAACAGTTGCTGTGTCATAGTACGTCCATAACGGACAAGAATTATTTGCTAATATTAGTACAAGAAAAAATAGTAAAACAAAATATGACGTTGGAATAGTCAATCTCCGTCGACAAGCACTTAGGAGTAACTTCGCGATTTTTGGCTATAGGAGGTCATTCGAGTGTTTGAAATTTAATGTGTTATTCACAAACTGTATTAGCAAGCATTTTGTAAATATTTATCCAGAAACACTTGTGGTGAGTGATCATACAGGCATGGGTTGTTTCTGTAAGACTAAAGAAATTAAGCTCCCATTCTATGTTCATTTTAAACAGCTCAAAAGGCTAAATCTCTTGAAATCAGCACACATATTCCGTATTATACAGAAACCAAACTGGAAAAATGTGAAGAACTCAATGGCGAACTGCCAACCGGATGATACTCGCCCTCACACGACACGCTCGATACATACTGGTAGTACGGACAATATTTAGGTCGGCATCAATACTGTTCATCAACATTTTTAGTATTGACAATATGACAGTACTCACCTTCAGGCGATCATTGAATTGATGTATTGACAATAATATTGAATTTATAGGGTCCCCTTAGTTTCTACTTGACATTTCTACCCTTGAAAATGCACGAACAGTGTGCTGTTAGCACTGTACGAAAGGGCGGAAACTGCTCAAACCCATTACGGCAGAACTCACTGAAACTTTTGCAGACTGCACGGCCAGCAAAGGAGCAATGCGTAGCGAGCTGAGTATCGGCGGAAATGCGTCCAGAGTGGAGTACAATGCTAGCACCTCGTCTCTCCCCCCCCCCCCCCCTCCCCCAAATCAACGAATCGAATTTCTTCTGCGGGCCGGACTGAAACCAATTATGGGCCGGAACTAGCCCGCAGGCCATTGGTTGCCCACCCGCGATCTACTCTGTTTTATCGAGAAGTATTTTTGAAAATATTTTGTAGGCGGCTGGGATGAGGGACACACCTCTGCAGTAATTAACGTCCTGTGCGTCCTGGTTGTCCCCGTTCCTATGAAGCAGGACAATCGCTGCCGTTTCCCATTCTTCTGGTAACCGAGGCCTGCCAGCACCCCTTGTGACCTGTTATTAAGTGTCATTGAATGTCGATCAAGTAACTTTATTTCAGCGCATTTACCGTATCTAAATTGAAGATGAACGAAGGATGTCCTGAATTAATGATCCAGGGTGGCCGAGAGCCAAATATACATACATTATAAAAGAGGACGTACGTATATATGTATGTATTTATGTTCCCTATCTCCTCCTAAATCCTTCCGCAGCTCGTGGTCTCGCGGTCGCGTTCTCGCTTCCCGAGTACGGGGACCCGGATTCGATTCCCGGCGGAGTCACGGATTTCCACCTGCCTCGAAATGACTGGGTGTTTGTGTTGTCCTCCTCATTTCACCATCATTGATGAAAGTAGCAAGACTGGACTGAGCAAAGGTTGGGAATTTGTAAGGGAGCTGATAACCACGTAGTTGAGCGCACCACAAACTAAACCTCATCATCATCATCCTAAATCAAGAAACAGATTTCAACCAAACTTGGTATGTTTATCCATTACTATCGGGAGACATAGTGGAGATAAGAACCATCTATCCAACAAAGGAAAGAAGATGGGGTGAAAAAGCAGCGTAGCCCACGGCACGCGAATACCCTCCATTTAGTGAAAAATGGTTCAAATGGCTCTGAGGACTATGGGACTTAACATCTGAGGTCATCAGTCCCCTAGAACTTAGAACTACTTAAACCTAAGTACACCACACACATCCATGCCCGAGGCAGGATTCGAACCTGCAAACCGTAGCAGTCGCGCGGTTCCGGACTGAAGCACCTAGAACCGCATGGCCACCGCGGCCGGCTCCATTTAGTCATTCAGTATTTGAGTGTTAGCGCACTTAGCGACTTGCAACAAACTGCACACATAATTTCAAACCTTTATGGGTGTTTTTTTCACCGAAAACCCCCACAAAATGATAAAAGGAAAAAAGCTTATGGATTATTACATTAATGCTGTTCATGAAGTGAAACTGGGGATTGAAGAATTAATTTATTATTTCTTTGATACCAGCTGTATTCGCGACACATTTTGCAGGTAGTATGCACATATACTACTAAATATATCAGCAATATACACGGTGAACAGAAATTCTCGCACTCAGGCTTCGCAGCGCAGTTTCTCACATACTGGCAATACAAAAATGTCTGTCACAAAATTTCGTCCTGCGCGTATTTCCTGCAGTAAATGACGTTGAAGACTGGCTATCGGGCAACACTGTAATCACATGTACGGTAGCTAATTCTGGCAGCATATAGTATATGCGCTGTGCAGGTAGTGCAGTGGCTAGGGTTCTGGGTTAACATGCAAAACGTCGAGGGTTCGATTCTGGGTCTAGGCTTATTTGTTTTTAACTGCTAAAGGTAGTCTGCGTGGTACGGTATTTGTCGTCTTAACCGTCATACAGCAGTTAGAGTGTGCCTTCCACAAAACATTTGCAATTACGCACAACGAACACAGAATTGGAAATACAATCGTTTTCATTGGTCAGCTTTCAAAGAAACCTTTTGTATGTCGTGGACGCGATTGTTTCGCGCCACTGCATATGCTAGATTCCAGATTTGTTTTCTGTGTACGCACACCCAATGGTCTCGTCGATTAATACCAACTATTATTCTTGCCACGCTCAGGTCCATTACATTTCGTTACAGCTTATGTCACCAGAAGGGCTAGCAACGTGCTTAGCAAGTAATTTTGATCAGACCGTTGGGGGGGAGGGTTTGAAATCTAGTAGATGCAGTGGCGCGAAACAATTCGCATCCACGACGTACAAAAGGCTTCTTTAAAAGCTGACCAATGAAAACGATTGTATTTCCATTTCTGTGTTCGTAGTACGTAATTGCAAATTTTTTTGTAGAAGACCCAGTGTAATCGCTGTATGACGATTAAGATTCCACACACCGCACCACGCAGACTACTTTTAGCAAATAAAGAGAATAAACCTCGACCCAGAATCGAAACCCCGACCTCCTGCACGTTAGTTCCAAACATTATCCACTGAACCAACTCCACATCGCTACTGCTACCTGATGTCAGAATTAGTTACGGTACATCAGATTACATTGTTGCCAGATTGCCAATATTTAACGTCTATTTACTGCCCGAAATATAAGAAGGACGAAATTTTGTGACAGACATTTTCGTATTGCCAGACTGTGAGGAATCGCGCTGCCAAGTCGGAGTGCGCGAATTTTTCTTTAGCTTTTGTATCATCGTACCAGACATCAGGAAATACACTATTTGATCAAAAGTATCCGGACACATCCAAAAACATACGTTTTGCGTATTAGGTGTATTGTGCTGCCACCTACTGCCAGGTATTCCGTATCAGCGACTTAGTAGTCATTAGACATCGTGAGAGAGCAGAATGGGACGCTCCATGGTATTCACGGACTTGGAACGTGGTCATGTGATTGGGTGTCACTAGTGCCATACGTATGTACGCGAGATTTCCACATTCCTAAACATCCCTAGGTCCACTGTTTCCGATGTGACAGTGAAGTTTAAACGTGAAGGGACATGTACAGCACAAAAGCGTACAGGCCGACCTCGTCTGTTGACTGACAGAGACCTCCGACAGTTGAAGAGGATCGTAATGTGTAATAGTCAGACATCCATCCAGACAATCACACAGGAATTCCAAACTACATCAGGATCCACTGCAGGTACTAAGACAGTTAGGTGGGAGGTTAGAAAACTTGGATTTCATGGTCGAGTGGCTGCTCATAAG
Organism: Schistocerca piceifrons; assembly: GCF_021461385.2. Lineage (NCBI taxonomy): Eukaryota > Metazoa > Arthropoda > Insecta > Orthoptera > Acrididae > Schistocerca > Schistocerca piceifrons. Next base: position 316,473,550 of record NC_060143.1, on the reverse strand, counting down.
CCGCACATCACGCCGGTAAATGACAAACGATGCCTCCTTGGGGTAAGGAGTGTAAACATTGGACGATTGAACAGTGGAAAAACGTAGTGTGGAGTGACGAATCACGGTTCACAATATGGCGATCCGACAGCAGGGTGTGGCTATGGCGAATGCCCAGTAAATCTCATCTGCCAGCGTGTGTAGTGACAACGGTAAAATTCGGAGGCGGTGGTGTTACGATGTGGTCGTGCTTTTCGTGGAGGGGGCTTGCACCCCTTGTTTTGCGTGGCGCTGTCACATCACAAGCCTACGTTGATGTTTTAAGCACCTTGTTGCTTCCCACTGTTGAAGAGCAATTCGGGGATGGCGATTGTATCTTTCAACATGATGGAACACGCATTCATAACGCAGAGTCTGTGGCGGAGTGGTTACACGACAATAACATCGCTGTAATGGAGTGGCCTGCGCGGAGTCCTGACCTGAATCCTGTAGATGTTTTGGAACGCCGACTTTGTGCCAAGCGCCACCGACCAACATCGATACCTCTCCTCAGTGCAGTACTCCATGAAGAATGGGCTGCTATTCCCCAAGAAACCTTCCAGCACGTGATTGAAAGTATGCCTGAGAGAGTGGAAGCTGTCATGAAGGCTAAGGGTGGGTTTTGGAACGCCGACTTTGTGCCAGGCGCCACCGACCAACATCGATACCTCTCGTCAGTGCAGTACTCCATGAAGAATGGGCTGCTATTCCCCAAGAAACCTTTCAGCACGTGATTGAACGTATGCCTGAGAGAGTGGAAGCTGTCATGAAGGCTAAGGGTGGGCCAACACCATATTAAATTCCAGCATTACCGATGGAAGGCGCCATGAACTTGTAAGTCATTTTCAGCCAAGTGTCCGGATACTTTTGATGACATAGTGTATAACTAGATGCGTGAATAACAACCGCATCCGCTTTTCGGAGAGTGTATCCACATATGTCGACGAATGTAGCTACAAAAATAGATCGTTGTGGGACACATAGTTCACCAAATACGTTGTCAAATACTGAGATACATGAAACTGCCACATGAAGCATGACGTTTTAATTTTTATTTATTTACTACTAACTCTATTCACAACACATTTCGCAGACAGTAGCCACATGTTCCAGTGGATGTACCTGCAAAAGTATATCATTGTACAGCACATAGTTCAGGAGACAAAAGTCTTAAAAATTGAACTGCGTGGAAATGAAATGGAGGGCAATATTCGCTAGAGATTAGAGTTGAAACATGTGTACAAATATCTATGAAATTGGTAAATATTTTTGATATAACACGTTGATATTGGTTTCTTTGTTGATCACGGTCTGGAAAAAAAGACTGAGGAGAAAAGAACCACTAGCCTCCAATTCTGATGGAGGTGATAACGTGGAGAAGGAGGAGGGAGGAGGCAGAGAAACAGAGAAGGGGGAGATGGACCCGGACTGGGGGAGGAGCAGATGGACAATGTGAATTGGAAAGGAACTGGACAGAGAGAGGCAGAAGAAGGAATGGACAGAGGAAGCAAAGAGGGCGAGGTGAACAGCGAAAGGGGGAGTGGCGAATGAGGGAAGGAGTGGGGGAGAATGAGATGGACAGAGAGAAGGAGAAGGATAGGCAGAGGAGTGAGGATGATATGAATGGCAATAGGGAGGAAGACGACAGGGAGAAGGGTGAGGAGAAGATGGAAAAAAGAGTGGGGAAGAGGAGATATGTTTAGAAGGGGAGGAGATGGACAGTGGGGAGAGGAACAGATAGACAGAGACAGGGTGGAAGAGCTGATGGGCAGAGAAATAGGTAGTGTAGATGGACAGAGAGACAGACAGGAGGAGATGGACAGAAAGAGAGAGGAGGGAGAAGAAGATGGACTAATAGAATCCGGCCGCTGTGACCGAGCGGTTCTAGGTACTTCTTACCGGAACCGAGCTGCTGCTATGGTCGTAGGTTCGAATCCTGCCTCGGACATGGATGTGTGTGGTGTCCTTAGGTAGGTTTAAGTAAATCTAAGTCTAGGGGACTGACGACTGATGACCTCTAAGTCCCATAGTGCTTAGAGCCATTTGAACCATTTTTGACTAATAGAAGATTGTAAAAAATGTTTACGCTGCTCGTAGGTAATTAAATGCAGGCACGAGGACTGGATGATAGGTGAATCTCCAAGCGGAACTGATAAGCTTCATTACTACAGCGCCCCGAATTGGCTACGTTTGCAGCCAGGAGGGCGAAGACCTGCTCTTCAAGACGTCTGCAAGCAGCGCAGCTCCGCCGCTAGGGCGGTTTGAGGCGAGGTAGAAGGGGGGGGGGGGGGGGGGACAGTCTCCCAGACTGCCTCCCGGCGGTATCGACGCGACGCTGGCCGGCGCGGCGCGGCGCAGCGCGTTGCGGTAGGGCGGTGGCGGGCGGGCCAGCCGGCCCTGCGTCTGCGACGGCTGCCTCCCCTCTCCCCCCCCCCCCATCTCACAACAGCCCTTGGGCCCCGTTGTCCCTTCAGACATGGTCTGCCTCCTCGGCGCGTCGGCTGGGAGAGGCAGCGGACGCGTCTGCGCGCCAATCGATGCTGCCGTGGCCGACACGTGGAGCGGCACTGCACGTGCCCGCCGCCGCCAGGTGGCCTCGGCCTCGCTCCTTCCTCTCCTCTTCCGCTCCAGACGGTCTCCCACCCCGCAGCACCAGCCGAGACTGGCCCGCCACGCCGCCGGCCAAGTACTTCCGCAGGACACTCGACCTGGCGTCAACGACTGCTGCAGTCCATTCTCCCCGCTGCGTATGCCGCTCGTGCAATTCCCGCGTTCGATTCTGGGCTGGGTCAAGGTTCGTTACTCCCCCACCCCCCTCCCAAATGAAACCTGCAGTCTTCTATATTTTTTACAAGTCACAGATGACAAATATTTTAAAATTAACAAATTTATTATCTACTCGACTGTTGTAAAAAGTGAAACACTTGGAATCAATGGTTTGCAACGCGCCACGATAAAAGGATATGTAGAGCAGCGGAACTATAATAAGTGATTTCATCGGCACAGCTGGAAACATCGGTGACGTAACTGTGGAACATGCGGAACTTCGACTGCGCACAATCCGTGTATTTGAACTTCCTTTCGAGGTGCTGATGATGCTGTGGTGTATGGGAAGGTGTCGTCGTTGAGTGACTGTAGGAGGATACAAGATGACTTGGACAGGATTTGTGATTGGTGTAAAGAATGGCAGCTAACTCTAAATATAGAAAAATGTAAATTAATGCAGATGAATATAAAAAAGAATCCCGTAATCTTTAAATACTCCATTAGTAGTGTAGCGGGACACAGTCACGTCGATTAAATATTTGGGCGTAACACTGCACAGCGATATGAAGTGGGACAAGCATGTAATGGCAGTTGTGGGAAGGCGGATAGTCGTCTTCGGTTCATTGGTAGAATTTTAGGAAGATGTGGTTCATCTGTAAAGGAGACCGCTTATAAAACACTAATACGACCTATTCTTGAGTACTGCTCGAGCGTTTGGGATCCCTATCAGGTCGAATTGAGGGAGGACATAGAAGCAATTCAGAGGCGGGCTGCTAGATTTGTTACTGGTAGGTTTGAGCATCACGCAAGTGTTACGGAAATGCTTCAGGAACTCGGGTTGGAGTCTCTGGAGCAAAGGGTCGTTCTTTTCATGAGCCGCTACTGAAGAAATTTAGAAAACCAGCATTTGAGGCTGACTGCAGTACAATTTTACTGCCGCCAATTTATATTTCGCGGGAAGACCACAAAGATAAGATAAGGGAGATTAGGGCTCGTACAGAGGCATATAGGCAGTCATTTTTCCCTCGTTCTGTTGGGAGTGGAACAGGGAGAGAAGATGCTAGTTGTGGTACGAGTTACCCTCCGCCACGCACCGTATGGTGGATTGCGGAGTATGTATGTAGATGTAGATGTAGATGTAGGTGCCTTCAGATGTGGTGCAAAGCCGTACAGCTGAAAAATGGGTTCAGTTCACCAAATACTCGGTTCTTAATAGAGTACAACAGATCCGCATGCAGACAGCAAAACGTGTGCCGTCCTACTTACATACTGGCGGTTGGTGTGTCAGTACAATTTACGATGGCCAGCCGAAGACGTGCGCGGGATGTGGCCAAGGACACCTACGTTCCAGCTGTATGCAAAGTAGAATGGCACAGTTATTGCCTGGGGACCAGCAGGCTACCACCGTGCCGGCAGTGCTCTCACTAGCATTTGTCGAGGTTCTCCAAAACGACCTCTGAACGCGATCACCGCTGGCTCCTACTATTGTAACATCGCCGTCTGCGATAGTGCCTCAGGGTGTTGCAGACTGACCTACGCCTACGCCCTTGCCCCCACTCTTGTCTTGCGCAGTAGTGAGCAGTCTCTGGTGCAGGGAATGGCTCTTGACTCTACGGTTGTGCCTACCGAAGCTTTTGTGCCTTTCCATCAGATTTCCCGGGTGTTTTCGGACACTGAAGATCATGTGCGCAAGCAAAAGTCGCCCGAAGAGACGCTGGAATCGTCGGATCGTTCCGTCTGACACCTGCAAGACGCAGTTTCAAGCTGATTGAGAATCACACCTACCAAGATGATTTACCGATGGACAATTCCATGGTGGAAACATCAGCCTTCCCACCCGTCGGAGGTACATGCATCATAGCACGCAGCAAGCGCTATGCCTAAGGACGTTGAACAGCAGCTGAGCAGGCACCTCTCTCTCACCGCCGACGTAACAACCAACGCCTTTGGACTCGACAGGTAGCCCATTGGACGCACACCATCTACGCACATTTGTTGGTCTGATGATGCAGAAGACGACACATGCATCCATGTGACAGCAGCGAATGGTAATTAACAGCGATACTATATGGGATTGTGCCGCCTACTGGAACGACATTCCTATTCGCTGTTGCTCTTTCTACTTCAATTATCATCCCAGTACTCATAATACCATGACAAGCTTACAGGATTGGCTCCGCCAAATGTTGAGTGCGTCGGACTTCTATGTGGCCCTTCTGCAAGATGTTCGCCTAGCGACGTTTCTTACTAACTTTGGCTATGTTTCCTATCTCACGTCATGTGCTGACAGTGGGACGGCTATCCTTTTAAACGAAGCCATTGAGGACGACGAAGTGGCTTACCTACCAATGCCTAGAGGTATGCTGTAACCCCCCATGGTGTCCGAATCATCAACGTTTATGCTCCAAGTGACACGAACGCTCGCGAATCTATTCAGAAAAGGCTACTCCTTTGTTTGTAGGCCACTACTATCATATTAATTTTGGCGGCGACTTCGTTTCCTTGTTATCCCAAAAGAACCAACATCCCCCCATTTCACCACATGCCAGGAATTAAAGCTGATCGTGCATGAAATGACCACACAGATACTTGGGACCACGTCCATGGTGATTGGCCTGGTTATACGTATGTCATCTTGACCGTGTCTACGTTTTCCAAGAAGTAACAGTCACGCTTAAAGCTGAGCTGTGGTCTACGGCCTTCTCCGACCATATAGCCTAAATCTGCTCTGCTTCCCTCCAGAGGCAGAAGATGTGGTGCGATCAAGTCCCGTGGAAGCTGAAAGTCGCCCATCTCAAGGATCCGGAATGCAGACAGATCGTAGAGATGACGCGAAATAACTATGTGAGACAACTTCCAGCATAAACACCACAGTGGTGGCTCGACTGCACCAAACCCGCTTTACGTCGTTCGATGATTAATAACGGTCGCAACAAAATGTTGTGGCAACGACTTACCATGGAATATTACTTCACAGTTCTCCGTGAACTCTCAGGCCATACCCCCTCTGTTCAACGACGGCTTGAAATTCAACGGATTAAGACGAAGATAATTTCGCTGATGCGTTGACTCCTTGAGGGCACAGTAGTACGTGCAAGATGTCACTATTGGTAACTATGAGAACCCCCATCAGTGGATTATATTATCCAAGAGGAACATCGGTGTCGGGAAAGCTGGTCAACAGCCTCGACATGCCAGATGGTGGCCGGCTGAAGTCCCAGAATGATATCGCAGACGCCTTTGTGGATCACTGCAAACCTACGTAGCAGAGGACCAGAACACCGCTGTAATGAATGATGTACTCCACTCATTGACAGGAACCCTTGATGGGGCTGCCGTGGAGATTCTCACAGCGGCGATTACGGCTGACGACGTCGCTAATGCTATTCATAAAGGTGCGACAAACAAATCCCCTGGCCCTGACTGCTTTCAATTTGAGTTTTACCGCACATTCCTCAACATCATGATTTCACACTTAACTGCGATATATGAAGAACTGATGAATCCTGACCTCTCACCTAAATTCGTAGGAGGACTGCTTTTATCGGTCCTCAAGCCGTCTGGGGGTCGGTGACGTCGACATTACCGGACGTTGACTATGTTAAATTGTGACTTCAAGATTTGTACCCAGATTCTTGCCGCTCGCATTCGGCGCTTTGTCCTTCCAATCATCTGTTTGGATCAAACGCGCTTTGATGGTGGCAGTAACATTTAGACGGCGCTCAGCGATTACCGTGACATCATAGCGCTGGCAGACACCTGCCACAGTGGCGGTACCTTAGTGAGAGTGGACTTCAGCCACGCCTTTGATAGAGTGAGTCATGACTTTCTAGAGAAAGTGTTGCGACGGATGGTCTTCCCCCACACATTTATACAAATCGTCTTGCGACGTCACGATTGCAGGTCAATGGCCGTGCGGCAGGCCCTGTTATTATCATGCGGTTGGTCCTCCAGAGATACCCGCTGTCGACGCTCCTTAACGCCATCGCGTTTGAGCCACGGTTTGAGGAGCCGGTTGACATTAATCACATTGAGGGGGCAAGCCTCCATCTGCCTTTGGTAGAGGCCTTCCAGGAGGCGTATGGCTCTATTGCCATTAGTGGAAAAGTTCAGATGTTTGGGGATTATCTTTACGCTGATATACAGCGCACGGTCTCATTGAATTATAAACACCTACATCAACCTATCTGCACGAACGTGCGTGGCAATCTACTGTGAGCATTGGACATGATACAATGGGTGTATTTTGTTAACTCTTATCTGGCTTCGCGGCTACCACATTTGGCCAAAGGCAATGGCACGCAGACTGCGGGCGGCGTTAGGGTACTTTGTAAATGCAGGTCTTATCATCGAAGTTCGCTAAGACGCGCTAGCTCTTCCTCCTCGAGACGGCATCCTTGGTCTTGTCGACGTTCGTGCGAGAGCAACTGCCCTTTACGCAAGTGCGATGGTCGGCCCGCCGCCGAACCGGATTATCGGGAAGCCACAATGACGAACTGGCCCCTCTCTCCCCAGTGGCAGCCGTTGCAGTCGCACATGTTTCTTCCTCTCTCTCAGATGTCAGGACCTTTTCCATTGAATACAGTTATGTCCATATCGACTTGTCCAGTACCAGGAACCCTATAGCACGTGATATTTATCGCCTAATGATGAGAAATCATTCTCGAAATGTTGTGGAAACCCGATATCCTACGATCCCATGGCCCGCGGATTGACGTTCTGTGTACCATGTCCTCCTCGACGCGAGCGCTAGAGCGACCTAGTGTTTGGTTGTTAATGGGAAATAGATGACACAACTGCATCTACATGCCACTAACATGACGGATTCGCCGCTTTGCCCCCATCGACACACGCCTGACAGGGACGAACATCGACATATGTGCTGCAGAGGTGTGGCAACTGATTCAGAAATTGCTTGCCTTTCTTCGACGTACGGCTCCCCATGCCATTGCACCGAAGGCATTTCTGTTTCCAGATGAGACTTATTTACCGCGTACGACGACTAACGCGGTGAACCGGGTAAAAGCTCTCTCGATCTCTTATTTCTTCCATAACGGAGATACGAGTTTTCTTGATTTTTAAACATTCCTGCAAGTTCGTTTTACCTTTCTCATACACAATCTGAGATACCGTCTGTGCTATGCTAAGTTTTTGGGTATTGCCTTCTTCGATCCCCCACGTCTTCCTGCAAATGGGGTGTCCCGGATATGAGAAGATGATTTCAGTGTGGGTGTGTGATACTGTGGCTCGGACCAGTGTAGCAGCAAAATTGAATCTTCTTCGGAACATGCCTGACTGCCTCGGGATTCTGCAGACATCTACCCAGACCATCACTGAGGAATTCCAAACTGCATCAGGATCCATTGCAAGTACTATGACAGTTAAGCGGAAGTGAGAAAAGTTGGATTTCACGGTCGAACAGCTGCTCATAAGTTGCACACCACATCGGTAAATGCCAAACGACGCCTCGCTTGGGGTAAGGAGCGTGAACATTGGACGACTGAACAGTGTAAAAACGTTGTGTGGAGTGACGAATCACGGTACACTACGCGGCCATTCGATAGCAGGGTGTGGGTATGGCGAATGCCCAGTGAACGTCATCACGTCATCTGCTAGCGTGTGTAGTGCCAACAATATAATTTGGAGACGGTGGTGTTATGGTGCGGTAGTGGTTTTCACTTTTTCATGGAGGGGGCTTGCGACCTCTTGTGTGAAAAAAAAAAAGCGGTTAAGGCGACCACTCGCGTGAAGTGCGAAATCCAGGTTCGAGTCGGCGTCCGGCACAAATTTTCACTTCTCACCATTTGATTTCTTTCAATGCTCGATTGCGGCTGAGATCTGAGTTTTTCGTATGTTATCTAGCGTTAAAGTTTAGGAACTGTGTACATGTTTTGAGGCAGCGCACAAGTCACCCAGACCGTATTTAACAAGTATTTGAGAATGAGAGAACATACCGACTTCCGACAAATTTTACGCGTAAATCCAAATCTTTTCCAAACTTTTTCTCGCTGACGCAGTCCTCTCCTCCCGCTCCTCCCCCCACACACAAAGAGAAATGGAATGGAAAATGTTTATCATTCTTTTCATTGTTCTTGCAGTAAAACTTAAGTATCAGGAATAACGTTTTGGGTTATTTCTTTATTACTAATTCTATTCACAACAGATTTTCCCCACAGCGCCTCCATATACAGGAACAACTGAAAGACCTACGAAGTTACATCATTAAATCACACATAGCCCGGATAGTGTGAGGTCATAGACATTGAGATGCGTGACAGACTAACTTAACACCTTAACTCATTTGTAAGCCTGTTGTGACCAGGTGAATCTACTTTCGTCCGGCCACAGCAGTAGGTTCCTTGATTGTTCGGTGAGGCGGCGCATCAAACTAGAAGATCTGAAATATTAGATCATTTTATTACATAAATTAGCAAAAGATGTACTTCAATTTGACACACTTCTTTGCCACAGGAGTACGCGATAATTTTCAAGTGTCATGGAAGAGCAGAACATCACTTGATGCACAGATTAACAAACTGTTCTCTTGCGGTACAAAATGCAATGTTTACTTCAACTGTCACTTCCTGCTCGATGATGTTGACTGCTGTAGCTGTGGTCTCGAAATGGGACAGAGCTCTTGCGAGCACGACACTGTATTGACCTCAGTGCTAGGACGCTGCTATAGTGAGGGAGTATGTGTGATCTTCAGGAGCCCCCCCCCCCCCCCCCCCCATGTATCGTTGCGGCTTGCAGCGAGCCATCGCCAATATCTGCGGTATCGATCTGCGTTGCCAACTTTGGTGTGGCAATGCCATCTCTGCACGATGCCACGAAAGTAATGAGACGCTTGAAGTGTTGTTTTATACATGAGAGTTCGATTCTCTAAAGCGTCAGGAGAGAGGATTAAGAAGGGTTACTAGTTTAAGAAAAATAACAATATATTATTATTACAATTATTGTATTAAAACGTTACATGTGACTTGAATGCTCTTCAATCAGTGCTTAGTACATTGCTTCAGTGCAGCTTCCAAAACATTGCAGTTCAAATAAGTTCATAGTATGAAAAGTGTTTGTTCAAAAATTTGAGTAGTACCTGTGTCTAGGAACACCTAAAAGATCCTTATTTCTTAGTGTCCACCTCGAGGCTTTTACTTGATACTCCTCAGCCGATACTTTTTACTTATATCGGCACATTGCAACAGGTATCGTATCGAATTATTCTAGAAATGATTTATTAGAGTTTTATTATTTATCCAAAATTTTGGCCGTTTGAAACAGTTTAAGCCTTCGGGAAAGATTTCAGACAGGAAAAAGCATTTAACAAAAGAGCAAACCACATATTTTAAAGCCACTAGAACCCATGAACCATGAACCATAGACCTTGCCGTTGGTAGGGAGGCTTGAGTGCCTCAGCGATACAGATAGCCATACCGTAGGTGCAACCATAACGGAGGGGTATCTGTTGAGAGGCCAGACAAACGTGTGGTTCCTGAAGAGGGGCAGCAGCCTTTTCAGTAGTTGCAGGGGCAACAGTCTGGATGATTGACTGATCTGGCCTTGTAACATTAACCAAAATGGCCTTGCTGTTTTGGTACTGCGAACAGCTGAAAGCAAGGGGAAACTACAGCCGTAATTTTTCCCGAGGGCATGCAGCTTTACTGTGTGATTAAATGATGATGGCGTCCTCTAGGATAAAATATTCCGGAGGTAAAATAGTCCCCCATTGGATCTCCGGGCGGGGACTACTCAAGAGGACGTCGTTATCAGGAGAAAGAAAACTGGCATTCTACTGGTCGGAGCGTAGAATGTCAGATCCCTTAATCGGGCAGGTAGATTAGAAAATTTAAAAAGGGAAATGGATAGGTTAAAGTTCGATATAGTGGGAATTAGTGAAGTCCGGTGGCAGGAGGAACAAGGCTTTTGGTCAGGTGAATACAGGGTTATAAATACAAAATCAAACAGGGGTAACGCAGGAGTAGGTTTAATAATGAATAAAAAAATAGGAGTGCGGGTAAGCTACTACAAACAGCATAGTGAACGCATTATTGTGGCCAAGATAGACACGAAGCCCACGCCTACTACAGTAGTACAAGTTCATATGCCAACTAGCTCTGCAGATGACGAAGAAATTGAAGAAATGTATGATGAGATAAAAGAAATTATTCAGGTAGTGAAGGGAGACGAAAATTTAATAGTCATGGGTGACTGGAATTCAAGAGTAGGAAAAGGGAGAGAAGGAAACATAGTAGGTGAATATGGATTGGGGCTAAGAAATGAAAGAGGAAGCCGCCTGGTAGAATTTTGCGCAGAGCATAACTTAATCATAGCTAACACTTGGTTTAAGAATCATGAAAGAAGGTTGTATACATGGAAGAACCCTGGAGATACTGAAAGGTATCAGACAGATTATATAATGGTAAGACAGAGGTTTAGTAACCAGGTTTTAAATTGTAAGACATTTCCAGGGGCAGATGTGGACTCTGACCACAATCTATTGGTTATGAACTGTAGATTAAAACTGAAGAAACTGAAAAAAGGTGGGAATTTAAGGAGATGGGACCTGGATAAACTGACTAAACCAGAGGTTGTACAGAGTTTCAGGGAGAGCGTAAGGGAACAATCGACAGGAATGGGGGAAAGAAATACAGTAGAAGAAGAATGGGTAGCTTTGAGGGATGAAATAGTGAAGGCAGCAGAGGATCAAATAAGACGAGGGCTAGTAGAAACCCTTGGGTAACAGAAGAAATATTGAATTTAATTGATGAAAGGTGAAAATATAAAAATGTAGTAAATGAAGCAGGCAAAAAGGAATACAAACGTCTCAAAAATGAGATTGACAGGAAGTGCAAAATGGCTAAGCAGGGATGGCTAGGGATAAGATAGATACTGCCTACAGGAAAATTAAAGAGACCTTTGGAGAAAAGAGAACCACTTGCATGAATATTAAGAGCTCAGATGGAAACCCAGTTCTAAGCAAAGAAGGGAAAGCAGAAAGGTGGAAGGAGTATATAGAGGGTCTATACAAGGGGGATGTACTTGAGGACAATATTATGGAAATGGAAGAGGATGTAGATGAAGATGAAATGGGAGATACGATATTGTGTGAAGAGTTTGACAGAGCACTGAAAGACCTGAGTCGAAACAAGGCCCCGGGACTGACAACGTTCCATTAGAACTACTGACGGCCTTGGGAGAGCCAGTCCTGACAAAATTCTTCCATCTGGTGAGCAAGATGTACGAGACAGGCGATATACCCTCAGACTTCAAAAAGAATATAATAATTCCAATCCCAAAGAAAGCAGGTGTTGACAAATGTGAAAATAACCGAACTATCAGTTTAATAAGTCACAGCTGCACAATACTAACGCGAATTCTTTAGAGACGAATGGAAAAACTGGTAGAAGCTGACCTCGGGCAAGATCAGTTTGGATTCCGTAGAAATGTGGGAACACGTGAGGCAATACTGACCCTACCACTTATCTTACAAGAAAGATTGAGAAAAGGCAAACCTACGGTTCTAGCATTTGTGGACTTAGAGAAAGCTTTTGACAATGTTGATTGGAATATTCTCTTTCAATTTCTGAAGGTGGTGGGGGTAAAATACAGGGAGCGAAAGGCTATTTGCAATTTGTACAGAAATCAGATGGCAGTTATAAGAGTCGAGGGGTATGAAAGGGAAGCTCTGGTTTGGAATGGAGTGAGACAGGGTTGTAGCCTTTCCCCAATGTTATTCAATCTGTATATTGAGCAATCAATAAATGAATCAAAAGAAAAGTTCGGAGTAGGTGTTAAAATCCATGGAGAAGAAATAAAAACATTGAGGTTGGCCGATGACATTGTAATTCTGTCAGAGATAGCAAAGGACTTGGAAGATCAGTTGAACGGAATGGACAGTGTCTTGAAAGGAGGGTATAAGATGAACATCAACAAAAGCAAAACGAGGATAATGGAATGTAGTCCAATTAAGTCGGGTGATGCTGAGGGAATTAGATTAGGAAATAAGACACTTAAATTAGTAAATTAGTTTTGCTATTTGGGGAGCAAAATAACTGATGATGGTCGAAGTAGAGAGGATATAAAATGTAGACTGGCAATGGAAAGGAAAGCGTTTCTGAAGAAGAGAAATTTGTTAACATCGAGTATAGATTTAAATGTCAGGAAGCCGTTTCTTAAAGTATTTGTATGGAGTGTAGCCATGTATGGAAGTGAAACATGGACGATAAATAGTTTGGACAAGAAGAGAATAGAAGCTTTCGAAATGTGGTGCTACAGAAGAATGCTGAAGATTAGATGGGTAGATCACATAACTAATGAGGAGGTATTGAATAGAATTGAGGAGAAGATGAGCTTGTGGCACAAGTTGACTAGAAGAAGTGATCGGTTGGTAGGACATGTTCTGAGACATCGAGGGATCACCAATTTAGTATTGGATGGCAGCGTGGAGGGTAAAAATCATAGAGGGAGACCAAGAGATGAATACACTAAGCAGATTCAGAAGGATGTAGGCTGCAGTAGGTACTGGGAGATGAAGATGCTTGCACAGGATAGAGTAGCACGGAGAGTTGCATCAAACCAGTCCGAGGACTGAAGATCACAACAACAACAACAACAGAATACGTTACCCAAGAGCTGTCAGGTGACAACTATGTCTCTATAAGCAAAATTATACAGGTGGTCTAATGATTAAAAGCGCAAATGAATAGTGTAACAAAATCTGATAACTGCGCTGGCAACAGTGTGGTACAGGCAGTAAAAAAGTTACCTGAATATGTAAATAGAATGCTGATTTGGACAAATTTAAAATAATTATCCGGCTGCAGTATCCAAGTTCGAAAAATATACATTTAATTATCTCACAGCTTGTGTTGGGACAATTCAGTTATTCAATAACGCGTTTATGAACAACCTATCAGCCGGCCGTTGTGGCCGTGTGGTTCTAGGCGCTTCAGTCTGGATCCGCGTGACCGCTACGGTCGCAAGTTCGAATCCTGTGTCGGGAATGGATGTGTGTGATGTCCTTAGATTAGTTAGGTTTAAGTAGTTCTAAGTTCTAGGGGACTTATGACCTCAGATGTTAAGTCCCATAGTGCTAAAAGCCATTTGAACCACTTTTTTTTATCACAGATGATCGTCATCGAAAGTAACTGATTTGTTTAAGCTGAGCACTGTAAGACAAACGGCCAAAATACAGCAATAGACTTGAAAAGGCTATTTGGAAGACGGCAACACTCAACCCTATGTTGCAAGACCTGTCAAGACTTTCTTGGAAAAGATAAAATGGGAAGTCCTATCCCCACCCACGGTATTCTTCAGACATTGCTCCCTCTGACTACCCCCTTTTTCGATCAATGACACACAACCTGGCTGTCCAGCACTTTGGTCAAACGAACAAGTGCAAAATTTAATTGGTTCATGGATCTCCTCAAAAGACAAACAGTTTTTCAGTCGCTGGATTCGTATGCTGCCCGTAAGATGAAAGAAAGAAGTTGCCAGCGATGGTCAATAAATTGAATCGCATTTTTTTGTACGTTTTTCACAATAAAGCATCGAACTTCGAGACAAAATGCCGGAAGCAAAGCTATAGAACTAATATATTTTTAACGTTCTCCTGCACGTTAGACTCCAGGGGTTGTTAAAATTTTATTGATAATTACGTTTGTTGATTGTCCTGTTCATTGAAAAGAATCTCTCTATATCATTTGTTTATCTGGTCAGTGAAGGCCTCCCCCGGATACATGATTGTAAATTTTAGAGGAATATATCCATTTCCTCAACATTCAACCGGAGTTATAACTCATGTTCACTTTTCCCTGTCTCCTAATTAATGCGTATCCCCTGCAAGTAGGAAAGACGTTTATAACCTTCCACGGTCGGGACTGAGTTACGTATCCATTAAAATTCCTGGCATTTAGCAAACATCCGCGTAAGAGAGAGAGCCAGTTACTACTGTCTGAGAATTCTGTTGATAGCCGTTTACGGCCGGCCGGCCGGCGCTGAACGACATAACAGGGGAAGCTACAATCTCGTCCAGCGTTTACCGGACCAGTTCCACATCTGCACAGGCCAAGATCTGCTGGATTGAGTACCAAGATGGCTTAACGCTAGAACGCCCAGCTTTGAAGCAGCTCTAGAACGACCAATGGAGATCAGTTCACGTAAAGTCGTTATTGCACTTTAAGCTTTTTTTTACCAAAATAATTTGAAATAGTAATCATAATCTGAAACCATTCTCATTACTCATATTTGTATGATTTGTTCTCGAAACTTTTACAGAGAAGTCGTAAATTGTATTAGACACTTTGGATGGGAAGCTCGATGTATTCAAACATCTGTGAGCTTTGAGCTATGGTATCTTTGTTGTTGATTTTTGTGTATCGATTACTAGCTATTCAGTTAGTAATGGAGTATCAGTGGTGGTAGTAGTAATGTTTCAGTGAGGTACGGAAGTAGTACGAGGGAAGTTGGTGGGTTATGGTGTAAAATGTTGCGGCGTATCTGGCATGACATTGTGATGTTGAAGAATGGAAAACAGCTTGTGAAACTATACTCAAATTCGACATGAGAGAATAAAATGAAGGATAAAAATTCATTACACAACGCAGCCCTTCTTTGTCAAGAATCGCATGCATCATACCTACACAACGATTGTTGAGACAGCCGTAATTTCTACGAATATCTACAAGAATAAGGTGAGTACATGTTTTAGTTTTTAGGTGTTATTACGAATATCCTTCTAGCTTAAAACGGATGCACACACTTAGTGATGTCATCCATAAAAAAGTGTAAGACAGCAATCGATGAGTTTTGATAGTAACAGAGAAGAGGCTCCTGACAACCTGTTAATTTTATTTTTATGGTGCACCATACAAAAACAAGTAAAACAGTATTGTAAATTGATTACACTTATTTTGTTTGAGTTTTGCATCATATAACAATAGGCGGCAAACGAAATGCTTAGCTATTCACCAATGATACTTTTATACTGTAATAAATAAGTAGTGTCTTACTAGACACGTCTCTGTGGAGAGCTCTTATATTCAGAGAATTTAAATTATAGCTTTTAAGTGGCCTTTTGCTTAAACATGAACTGTAAACAATTTTTTTACATGCAAAACAATTAACTCTAATTTTGCTTTCCTTGCACAATCGAACTTGGCAAGTTTTTTGTTCAGTACCTTTAGATATTCCTTCTGTAGCGGCAGTCAAAATAGATGGAGTCTGGAGTTGCTGGTATGATGATTCCGGATTGGTACCACCTATTCTTCTACAGCTTTCACCTTTCCTTCGAATTTTTATGTGACAACTTTTTGAGCTTTTCACACAAAACAAAAACTCTTAACATTCCACATCTTTATTTTCCATGCTTACATATTAGTTATCAACGTAGTCACTCTGGCGACGAACACATTTCTCCCAATGAGAGACCAGTTTGTTAATCCGTCACTTAGCTGACGGAGACATAGCCTCACCTCTGCTTGCACCATTTCATCACAACCAAAGTGGGGTCCTCAAAGTTGTTCTTTAAGTTTCTAAAGTAGATTAAAATCGTGTGGGGCCACGTCGGGACTGTATGGAGGATAATCGATGACGGTGAACCGTAGACTTCGGATTTCTGAAAATGCCGCAGCGCTCGTGTGTGCTCCACGTGTGGACTAATTCTTCGTATTCGAAACTTTATTACAGCACGCTGTTTCTCAAGCACCAACATAGTTACGTTACATACCGCAGCGTCCTGCGATCGGCAGGAAAGAACTATCAAGTTTGAACACACAGAACAAAAACAAGCACAAAAACTTCTTGTGGTGGCAGATGCCAGATAAGAGTACGAGACAATGAAAAGAAATAACAACCAAAATACTACTCTACACAATTACAAAGTTGCGGTACACCCAACAAAATACAACTTCCTACTGAAGGCCACGGTGAGTGTCTACTAGGCTAGAGCCGGCGTAGGTAATGGCCCGAGCTATCCTAGCTGTAGGTACACACTGTCGGTCTGACTCTGCTGGCTTGCTTATTACACCGATTCGGCGGAGTGCTACGCATAGTCGACATTAGTTCCAGTTGGTGAATCTCTGTCACATGGCTTTTCACGAAGTGGTGCCGTGTTTATGTGGAAATTCTGTTAATGTTTACATCCACTGGCGATGTTTTGATCTGAGCTCTTGAAGGGAGGTCTGTTGCGCGGGCCCTCTAACTGATAAAGGGCCGCTACGATGCACACCACCATGTCACACCCTACAATTCAGAGACCTCTAGAGCCGGAGGTCTTAAACATGTAGACAAGAAAAATACAAATGTAGAATGTTAAGAATATTTGTTTAAAAGCTATAAGAGTATTAAAAAAATTCGGAGACGTTACTTTTCAGCAGGCTCCAAAAAAGATGGCCCAGTTATCAATGTGTACAATGTGTGGGCATTGAACATAGCCAGATATAGTACGTTACAAGAAACATATACGAGCCAGCGACTCGCCGTGGCTATATCTACCTGACATTTGATCCACCACATCTACATAGAATTCGGCACTATTATATTGACTTTTTCTCAGGTTTCCTTTCCTTCAGCCTCATCGACAGTTACACTGGAGTGCGTAGCACAAAGAATAAGTACGTTTTCTTAGTCTTCCCTTGATTAGATGATAGAGTAATGTCATCAGTTTTGTAAATAACACTTGAAAAAAGTACATCTTGTCCTTTCCTCACAGATGGTAGCACTTCACTTCTACTCTTCTTCAAAGTCCCAACAATGCTTCTATCTACCTTTTTCAGCTCTTCTGGCTGCTTTAGAGAAGTAAAGGAGCACTCTAATGTAGCATTTTTCCCGGAGGCGAATGCAAGGGCGGGACTGGGGTATTGAGGGGATTGAGCTGCTTTGGTATTGCATATCCACCCTTCCGCCCCCCTCCTCACAGAATTTCATCTGTTTCTTCTTAATCTCCAAGAAAACGGAGAGAGAGAGAGAGAGAGAGAGAGAGAGAGAGAGAGAACGAGGGAGAAAAGATCTTTCCAACATAGCTTTCAGACTCAACAGTCTCGAAAGTTTTCTCGCTGTTGTAGTTCGTATTTAATAGATTAAGAAAACACTCTAGATAATTTGGAGACAGCAAGAAATACAAAATTTCTTTGAGCACAGACACCCACCCCCTCTTTCGCCTTCCCATAAAATTAAACTCCGCCCGAAGAGGCCATGAAGGCCCAACGGTACCGTCCAGCAGCCCTGACATCCTCAGACCACAGACGTCACTGGATGTCGGATATGGAGGGGCATGTGGTTAGCACACCGCTCTCCCGGCCGTATGTCAGTTTCCGCTCGGCAGACCGGATGGTCACCCATTCAAGTGCTAGCTCAGCCCGACAGTGCTTAACTTCGGTGATCTGACGGGAACCGGTGTTACCACTGCGGCAAGGCCGTTGGCTCCCCTTCCCCCTCCACGAAAAAAATCCTGGATTCGACTCTGTTTCCTCCCCTTTCGTAAGAAAGGTTCCGTGAGACGTAGCATAATATGTTTTCTGAGGCTAGTACCGTTTCACGCCGGTCGGTGTGGCCGAGCGGTTCTAGGCGCTACAGTCTGGAACCGCGCGACCGCTACGGTCGCAGGTTCCAATCCAGCCTCGGGCATGGATGTGTGTGATGTCCTTAGATTAGTTAGGTTTAAGTATTTCTAAGTTCTAGGGGATTGATGACCTCAGATGTTAAGTCCTATAGTGTTCAGAGCCATTGGAAACATTATCGCTTCACATTTACCAAAACATGGACCGCAATTTTTCCTCTCGTGCACAGGCTGGAACGACCAGCGACCGTTCAAAACCATTCGACGAAATCTGAACGTGATCTGAAGCAACAAATGGTGCTTATGCTTTTTCAGCCCTGCTGTTTCACTTCCTCCTGCGGCGTGATCGCATTGACAGATGTGCAGGTAAAACAGCAATGAGCCTTCTAAGACCCTGTAACACCATAATCGATAGTGAGTAGTTTATATAGTGTAATTTATTATGTGAAGTATAAAGTGATTACTCATTTCTGCTTAATGTCTTTGCATTACTGTAAGGAAGTGGAGTTTAGCGAAATATGTTTGGGGAATCATAACTGCGTTTTTAAATAATGAAACTTTATTAAATATGTTTGTTTATATATGAGAAACTGCAATGTAAAAAAAACTGATTATACTTAGGGATTTTTTAGTGTATAATATAAAAGACATAGTGATTACCCTCTGCTAGGTAAGTGGTGTGGCGCGAGCTAAAAGGCTGAATTGGCGCTCACGCTGAGCGGGAAGCGAGAGAGCACAGTAGGAGTCAGTAGCCAGCAACCGACCAGTCAACAGCGCAGGTGCCGAGCGAGGCATCCAGTATCTAATTTGAGGTGGAAGGGCCTCGGGCGTAATTGTGGCTGTAAAATGGTGCTCTAGCATTGTAAATGGCTCTAAAAATGATATTCACGTGGCCAAGAAGAACTAAATAGAGCATGTTACTGCCAAAGGAGAGACCAGGTAGTCGCCACGTACTCGCCATCACGATTGGGCCACTACTTCACCAGATCCAAGAGGTTAGAATTGTATAACAGTATGAACCAGAGTGTTTGTGTGCTTTAATTTGCAATAATAATTCAAATATTTCTGAACTTTGTGTTCGAACCATGAATTTACTACATTCATGGTCTCTAACAGGATCCTCTCAACAAAATTATTAAACACCGTGTGTGAAAACTGACAACAATCTGTGTTATTGCTTATGCCTAATTTCTGAATGCAAAAACATATAAATGTGGAAAGTCAGATTAATGGTTTCATTGAAATCAAGGGGAACACTGATGAATTTAAAAAATCTCCAATGTGTTTTGGTTTGCTTCTATTTTACAAATATCAGTGTTTTAATGTTCAGCAGTATAAAATTGTCAGTGAAAATCACTTGCTTCACAAGTGGTGTTATAAATCATTTGGTTTTGATGCTACTTGAAGCTGAACTTTTATTTGAAGTCATTTTTGAAGTTGTAGAGCGTATTGTCAGTGCAAATAATGTTAAAACTTTGCAAGATAAATGATCTTAAGTCGGGCAGTAATTCAGCTTTTATCATAATGCAAAATACTTCTGACAAGTGTATATAGTTTCCTTATATAAAGAGGGGATGGTTTGTGGACCCCCATTTCATTCTTTTATGTCAGGAAGAAACCAAACTGAATAGTTGTTTTCTAGATAAAGAAACCTGAAGTAATCATTTAAAAGAATATATATATATATATATATATATATATATATATATATATATATATATATATATATATATATATATAAGGTATGTGTTTTGTGTTATCTTATTGCATTTGTGATGTGTACATGTGTGTTAGTCAAACTTTAATCCTCATCAGATGCCAATTAATCTTGTGTAAGCCTTTGGGAACGATTCCTGAGCTAAAGTAGTGAAAGGTAAAAGTGAAGATTATGGTCAACAGGGATAAAGTCCAAATTTTTTATGATTGCTTACGTATGCTGTTTGTAACTACTGCTATTCACTGTGAAGATCGTCTGATTAATGCAGGCGTTCATTCAACTTTAATGAAAAAAAATTAATGAAAGTTCCTTTTGCAAGAGCAAAGATAGATTCATTCAAAATAATGTTTTCACATTATTATGCCCAACTAGCCTGGCGACCGTTTCATTATTTCATTTACAAGAACTCTGTTACTGCAACTTCTTGCAAAATTTTAGTCTTTCTGGTATCTACTAACTGCTACCATTACGAAATTCACGTTTGATTCCCTTTGTCTGTTAGTTAACACACGGTCAAAACTTTCAAAATCCTCACAGAGGGTAACACTTTTCGTTAATTTCTGCCAAAGTTGGCAAATGCGCTGCTAGAGTGTTATACTTGGCTTCTTTGTGACAGGTTATAGAACTCTGTTATCTGGAAACGGTGTAGCACTCGCACGCACTCGCAACGCCCGTAGTGTTATAACCCCGATTTTGGCAAAACCCTTGGTGGCAGCCGCCTATCTTTATTGACGATTTTTAAAACGAACTTATACAGAGAAAATGTAAAGAAGTCCGAGGCGCCAGCAGGTAACCAATCCCTCGACTCCTGCGATTCCACCCGCCAGCCTGCAAGACCCCTGGCGCACTTTACAGGTTATTTCTGCACACGTTAAGTTTTAAAATTCTCAATAAAAGTGGACCAGTGCCACCGAGGGTTTTGCTGAACTGGGGAGGGGGGGAGGAGGAGGGAGGGTCATAGAGGGACCATTGCCGTTTTATTCACAGAGGTATCAGTGTAGCAGCCCCTCCTCCTCTCTACCTGTGATCAAGCGACTGGTGGAAGCGAAACAGGAGGGCTGGAAAACCGTAAGCAGCCTTCGCTGCTGCTGATCATGTTCAAATTTCGTTCAGTGATTCGTAATGGCCCCTAGTGACTCCATCCTGCAGTCGCGCTACGCTCCAAAGGGTTGCGATCACGTACAGTGTGGTTACTGTCCCATGGTGCCCTTAGGGAAGGTTTGGAATGTCCGAGGAAGCCAGCGATGTCAAAGGTTGCCACCCTGTTGCTCATCCCACTGCGAACTGTCGTTTTAGACCGCGCATCTGAGAATCAACGACCCAGGGAAACCAGTGGTTTTATTGAGGTCTATGCCACCCTCTGAGACCTTTTCGGGTTGATTCTGAGCGGGCGGCGATGTGTTTGGAATGTTTTCCTCAGCCACTCGGTAAGGAAACGGCGTAATTTCAGCGCTGGGTGACGCAGTTCTGCCCTCCATCGCAGAGGCATCAAAGCAAAGCGTGAAATGTTTGTAAGAGGGGCTGTGACGATCTTCTCAACGTGTGACATGTCCACAGTCGCGCTGAACAGAATTGTGATGACATTTTGTAACACTGTTGACATCATTAACCCGCCATATACGTCACATGAGCTGTGGTCTTTTTTTCACATGTGTCGACACCTTGCTGTTTGGAACCTCGTCGAACGCGTGAGTGACGTCACAGACTGACACGATGTTGCATTATTAAAGAGAAATGTTGTTAGCACCTTTCACCCAAAATTCAAACTTACACTTTGCAAAGTCATACAGTTACATGGTTTCGGAAAGTTTCTGTTGCGCAGTGTAGTTAGTTCCCAGTCGAACTGCTGGTGACAACAAACAGACACGAAAGAACTGTTACATGCAACTTTGCACGAAGTTCATCACTGTTGGCTAATAAAAGCACCAAATAAACTTTGGAAAATGCATTACTGTGAGAAGCGGCCAACTGATTGCCATTGGGAACCAATGGAAGATGTGCAGTTATTTTAAAAATTTGCAGTTACAAAGCAAAACAATTAAGCTAAATTAAAACTCCTCTCAAACGATTCAATCATGAAAACACAGGAAAAACTGTGTTAAACTATGAAGAAATTCGCAACTCAAAGTAATAAATAGTCAACTGACCTCCTCTGGGCGTTCTACTGTTAAGGAAATTGTTGTTGCCAGAGATGTGTGTACAGTAAATTTCACACATTGCATACCCCTAAATCATCTACAAATTTAATCATGTATTTTTCGTATTGTTCTGTCTGCTCGCAGTAAGTAGCTTCTCATTATTTGCCTTTAATCCTAGTGATGCAATTTTACTGGCCAGCAGTTCTTATTTTCGTTTTTTTTTTTTTTGTGCCATCCCTCACGGTAGTTTTCGCCGAGAGTGATGATGCCAAATCCCTGTAAATCGGTTTGATTGCCTCCATTACTGCCAAAGGAAGAAAATGTTTATGTGTAAATTCACGCAGGGTGCCAGAAAATTCATCTTACTCCAAGTGTTTGGTGGAGGTATACACAAAGCATGACATGGCTTTTCAACGGTTGATGTTCGATGAAATTCGTGCTCCACACAGCTCTTTCCATCTTCTCTAAATTGTCACAGTTATCTCTAATGGCCTTCCCATAATATTCCTGTAATTCGTCAATTACTTTGTCTGTTAGTCTTCCAGTACATTTTATTCTCTTGCCATCAGACAGTTTTGTGTTACCCAGCTTGGTTTTCAGGTTACACAGACGTGTTACGATCCTTTTCTTGAGATGTCCTACACACTCAAGTTTTTGTATAGGAACATCACATGGCGCACTGTTCTGTACTGCAATGAAAGCCTTGCTGTCTCTATCACCTAAGTAATCCACATAGCTGACATCTCTCTCCTTCCGAGAATGCTGGAAAATGTTAACTGCTCCTTTTACCTCCATTCCTCCACTTGTGCCATCACATTTTTTTATACACAGCTGCTTATAAAGTATTCTGTTCTTCTGGTTCACTGTAAAACCTTGGCAGTACTTACTGAGAACTTCAAAATCCAAAACTTTTCCAGTTTCAATACTCATTGCAGATGTAAAACCATTTTTAGGTGTAAACCCACGCTTATGCCAGGATCCATCCATAGGAATGCTGATGCCTGTGTCATCCTCATTTTGTTCAACAGTTTCTGATGTAGCAGCAACCATTGAATCTTCAGCCACAGCATTTACAGAGTCCCCAATTGCTGTTACATATTTTGTATACCTAGAAGGTGGTTTTGGCAAATTCAACACAGTACAGAGAACATTACCACCTGTTGCACCTTTACTAATGCATCTAAGGCCATAGAAGCCTCACATTAGTTTCATAAAATTCATTACATGAATACCTGATGAAGTATGAAATTCTTTTTCGTTTTTGCACTTCTGACATTTAATAATTAATTTAGGCACAACAACTGTTCTAGCTCGAATCTCCTCATAAAGTTTAACTTCACCACCATAAAGATAGAAAGACACAGTTTCAGATAGAACTTCTGCAAGGATTTGCAGATCATTAATGACACTGTCCATAATGTCATTACTTTTACCACTGTCACCCATTTATAAAGTTACTGTCCTTTTCGATGCACTAGAGGCCATGATCACTAAAGAAACATCGTGGTTTCCTTCACTGCTAGCACAAGTGTTTTCAACTACTTCAGACGAAAATGCAGGTCTCACACATCTGTTACCCGCAAATTTTCCCTTTCTGGAAGTTACTTTTATGCTTAGTCATTTTATTTACATATAAAATGCAATAGAAGTTAGCTTACTACAAAAGTAGCTGCTAATCACACTACGTTCAACGAAAACTAGTATCAGAAACAAACGACTGATTTGTTTATTCGTAATGCCAACTCCTGAGACGTAGCAGTAGGCGCAAAACAAAGCAATTCACAACCTTCTAGACTGTGGCAGTATATGCTAGTCATAAAATTTGACAGTCACATGCCAACATTCAAAATATTATTTGAAGATCTCACAATTGTCTCCTTTTAATGTATTTTATACCAAAATGTTCATGATTGTCCAAAGTACATTATGGAGCATAAAACAGAAAATGTCAAATTTCAACAAATTTCACATTCAATGTCCCCTTAATATAAATACATCTCCAATTTTTCAAATTCTTTCTCAAAATGTTTTTTTAATTTCTTCAACAATCAAATGATGTACTTTTTATTTTTTACATTTTTTGATTTTGGATACACAGTTCTAACATAGATTGTGGTGCCATTGTGTTTATTACATAATAATTTATTTATATCTAATAAAACAGTCTCTATTAAATGGAAGTTATGAAGTCCAAAAAGTGTAAAGACTGAGAATTGGAGGCATGAACTGGCAATTTTCATTCGCATAAATATACAAGTAATAAGCATCTACATTTATGTACAGAATGTTTTAAAAATATGTTTAACAAAGTGATTTGTGTATAATTACATCTACATATTTAAGAGCCATTTAAAACGAACTTCATGTGATAAAAATTCTAAAATATTGTTAGTGATGAAAATTGATGATGATGATGAAAAACAAAGAGAATGTAAAAATGTATTGATTTCAGGAAGTTAAGGATTTTGATTGTTTTACTTTAATCCAGCATCAAAAGATAGAAGTTGAATTAGATGTAAGATCTGTCTTCTTGAATGTAGAAAAAATAGTAAACATGTTCATACAAATCATGCTTAAATACGGGAAAAAATAAGAAAAAAATCTCAGATAAAATATACAATCATCAGAAAATATAGAATTAACTGACAGTTAAATTTCAGTAATTGCTACGTTTTCTTTCTTATGAAAGTAATATTAAGTTTGTAAGAAATTTGTGTAATTTTTTCTGTTTATCGTTTATGTAATAAAAATGGTGGTAGCTTCGAGACACTTATTGTTGTTAAAAATAATTTAAGGGTAATCAAAATATCCACGGGTATGCTGCCGGTCTATATAGTGTCCAACGGGCACAATATTTCGGCGATTTATACATGTCGCCATCATCAGGTGAACTGACGGACTGAGCTCCTGTGAACGTGCCGGCACGGAGATCCGTACGCTATGGCTGCTCAGAGGGAACTGGGTTCGGTCGCGGCGGCGGCCGATTTAAATACCCTCCGCCCGCGGCGCGCTCCCTCCGCCGTCCGCGCCCCGCGCCACGGTCGCGCGGTGGAACAGATTGCGACGGCGTCTGAGATTTAAATCGGCCTCCGCCGCGACCGAACCCAGTTCCCTCTGAGCAGCCATAGCGTACAGATCTCCATGCCAGCACGTTCACAGGAGCTCAGTCCGTCAGTTCACCTGATGATGGCGACATGTATGATCGCTGAAATATTGTGCCCGTTGGACACTATAGACCGGCAGCATACCCATGGATATTTTGATTATCAAATACGCTGGGAGAAACTCAAGAATCACAATTTAGGGGTACATTATAAATCAGGAAAACATGATTTAATTAATTTAATTATGTTACATAATTTAACTAAACTTATTTCGAATACTAATCCAAATAAGCTCATTGCTATGAAATCAGTTGAACTTTTAAATTTTTTATTAGAGACTGCATTAAATTAGAGATATCAGAATTAATTAATTCCATTATTTTACAGTGATTTCATTTCCAAAATAAATTATTTCATAAGACTCTATCAAGAGCAAAATCAGTTCCTAACACAAATCATTTTTGCAAATCTGACATTGATATTTTTGAAAATAATCGACCATTGGGAAAGAAGAAAACAGTGAGGCTAAATCACACATTTCCATCAGTAGTAATTTCTTTGAGCAAAAACAGAGGACAAGCCATCGAAAAACAAATTAGTTCAGATTATAAAAACAAAATCGAGATTTTAACAACGAATTTAAGGTGTGGTCTGTTGAGTACGAAATTGTCTTTAATGATACTGATGTTAATAAACTCGATTTCATTAAAATAAAACAAATTATGTATTGAAAGCATTCAGTTCTACGGTAGACTTATCTAAGAACAGAACTGACTTCAGAAAAAGAGATGAGCTAGATACAACAACCACAAATCCACAACTTTTACCAATTTCTAATGGATATAAACGTAACTTTATCTGAACAGGCCATGGGAAGCCCAAGTGTCACCCTCAGCCTATAGGCAGCACTGGATGTGGATATGGAGGGGCATGTGGTCAGTACACTGCTATCCCAGTTGTTGTCAGTTCTCGTGACTGGAGCCACTACTTCTGGATCAAGTAACTCCTCAATTTGCCTCACAAGGGCTGAGTGCAGCAAGCTTGCCAGTAGCTCTTGGCAGACTGGATAATCACCCATCCAGATACTAGCCAAGCCTGACAGTAATTAACTTTAGTGATCTAATGGGAACCAGTGTTACCACTGCCACAGGGCCATTGGCTACAAGATACAAAGCATCAGATAATAGTCAACAATCTGTTTAAGTTCTGAGCAATAAAATCAATGATATATTAACATCTAGTAGGTGTACTGACATAGCAGACATCTATTTAATATTTGGATGTTAGTAATTCCTACAGAAGCAGAGATAAAAAATAATAAATTTGTATTACAAGAATTAATAATGATGATAATCTGTGTTGTCCTAGAGCAATAATTATTGCTCTAACATATCACACACATAACACTTGCTCTAACATATCAGACAAATAGTATCTTAGATAAAGAACTAACTACACCTGAAATTAAGAAAATTAGAGAGGGAAACAAATGGAAATTACAAAAAGGATTAAGCAGGATATTATTCAAGCAATTAGAAGAATAAAATGAAGAAGAATTTACTTAAATTATATTAAAAATGTTGAACAAATATTATATATCGAAATAAATGTTACATGTGCTGAATATTTCGATTCAGTTGTACTTTGTGGTACTGATAATACAATGATGACATATCTGTATAAAAATCTAAACCATTTTCATATAATTAAAAGTATGACAGCTTTCTTAGGTTCATCAAATTTCTGTGATAAATATCACAGAACATATAACAACAAGATCAAACATAGATGTAAAGTACAGAGAGAAGTCTCTGTACTATGTACAGGTGAAGAACACAGTCCTGTGGAATATAAGATATATTCTGAACACTGAAATAGACAGTGTTACAATGAAGAATGCTTAAACAATCACCAAGACGTTTGCAAAACTGTTTAGAAATGTGAAGAAAGTAAGTACATTTGTTTGAGATCTAAAGTACATAAATGAGGTTTGAAAGATGTAGGTATCAGCAACTTGAAGTAGAGATTATAACTCATCAACGTTACATGCAGTGGAAAAAACATAGAGATGGGTTTTGTGATAGAAAGATTTGTGATGAAATTAGAGTCGTAGGATGATTGACCGTAGTAAAAATAAATGTACTATTAATGGTGAATAGAAAGACTGTAATGTATTCAAAAGCTCCAAATTCAGTAGTATTGTTACAGTTAAATACTTTCAGTATTGTGGAGAAGAAGTTCCAAAGACAATTCTTTGTAATTGTACTGAAAGATACTTCTGGTTTGGTTATGAAATTCAACAAGAACCTGAAATACATTTAAATTTCCTGTTCTACATTCCACATTCATCAATCAGGAAGACTCCATGAAGGTGTTTAATTTTCAGTTGTTTAGCAAGTTTTTCTGGATCAATACTTGATAACAGTCTATTACACATCTTAGTTATTTCCTTGAGTTTTACGTGTAATGCTACATTATTCTTGCAGTTTTCCAACACCTCTCTGTTTGTTAATGACACCATTTGTAACAGCAGCTGCTCCACCAGCTAGTGAACCAGTCATAATAAGATTGCTGAAGGTAATGGTAGGAATACCTTCATGTTTTGTTAGTCCTGATTCTTCTTTCTTTTTCTTCACAACAAGTATAACTAATTTTATGTGTAAGTTTCCACCAGTTTTTCTGTCTCCCTTTTTGAGCATCATTTAAAAAATTATCAGTACTATGTAAATGTTCATTTTTCAGATTAATTTTAATTGTTTTAGCTTTAGTTTTGCCACTAGGTAGAAAACTGTAATCAATGCTGAAGATATTCATTTATATTGACTAAAATTCTATGAGGATGAATGACTTTACAAACTTATCCATTTTTATCAACATCTAAACCCATTCTTAATTGTTGTTTTCTGTAAGTTATTCCTCTAACTGCTGTGTCAGTTAATCTTTCTCCAAATAAAGCATCAGAAGCATGTATTCTTTTCTTTGCTGCTAGTTGAAGTTGTTTGTCTGGTTCATGCATTTCCTTCTTGATGATCTCTGTAGGAAACATCATTTTGTTTACGTGCTTCATCTAACGGATTTTTACGTTGAACACCTTCAGCAAGATGTGTATCTAGTGGATTACATCGACTAATTTGATTAATCATCCAGTTGACTAATCCTTTGCCATATTTCTCATTTTTCTCATATGTGTGGAGAAGATTGTTGAGAAATGTAATCCAGTATGGAATATCTTTAGGATCACAGATTATGAAATCACTAAACTTATTTGTTGACATATGCACAACCTTTCAGTTATGATAACTGTTATCTCCAGCCATCTCTTTACCACAAATGGCTACTAATCTATCGATTAATGCATCCACATCATTCATCTAAATTTAATGACAGGATCCTCTGTATAATTTTTGACTGATTCTTCATCTGTCTGTGTGACATATGAAGAATCTGCTGCTAATTTTGGAAAATAATCTTCAACATTTCATTTCATCAAATTATTGTATTTAATTGCTCTACTTGATTTTATTTTATTTGGTTTATTTTCAGAATATTATGCCCCTGAATCGAAAAACATATTCACATTATATGATAATCAATAGAATCAAATTATATATAAAAGATTCATTATTCCAGTTGTACCTGCATATTTCTTTTGCCAAGAATTAATTTATTTCTATCAAATAATTACTTGCAAATTGCCAACCCATTTAAACATACCAATGCATTTTAATTCAGCAACTTTGCCTTTGGTGTTATCAATATATTTCGACATTCTTCATCTTTGATTAATATTTTAGCAGTTAAGTTTTTTATTTTTTGTTCTCTTTTTCATATTTCTGGAATTCAGCCTGTATCTATGATTAACTTAATGTATAATATCTATTATCATTATTTTATTTTGTTGATTTGTGTTATATTACTAAATTCCTCTAAAAGGCGATGTGCATAAGGAATCATTTTTTTTTCAGCTGTTCTGTTTTCTTCAATATCTGAGTGAACACTATCACCTACACCTTCAATTTATTCTTTTACTTGTCTGGTTGCATCAATAACAGGTAGATCTCCTTTTTTATGATTCTTGTAGTCTCTAATCAGTTCTTTCTTCCATGTTTTAAATGCTTG
This sequence comes from Schistocerca piceifrons, assembly GCF_021461385.2. Taxonomy (NCBI): domain Eukaryota; kingdom Metazoa; phylum Arthropoda; class Insecta; order Orthoptera; family Acrididae; genus Schistocerca; species Schistocerca piceifrons. The sequence continues at coordinate 316,444,135 of NC_060143.1, read as the reverse complement.
TTTTAGCTTCTCTTTTTCCTTTCTATTTCATTTAGCTTTTCTAAAAATTTCTGAGTCACATTTCACAAACATTCGTTACAGATAAACATTAGTTATTTAACTTTTAACATTTATATTTAAACATGGTGAGCTGCTGGGGTTCAATGATAACATTTATATTTGTTGTTGTTGTGGTCTTCAGTCCTGAGACTGGTTTGATGCAGCTCTCCATGCTACTCTATCCTGTGCAAGCTTCTTCATCTCCCAGTACCTACTGCAACCTACAACATTTATATTTATGTTGTTAAAATATTTTTAATTCTCTTTCTGAACTTGACTTCATTAGCTTTCTCAGTAAATAATCCGAACTCATATCCATTCCAGCATTTTCTATTTAAAACCTCCACCAACAAACTTACTATAAATATGATATAAATTTCTATCATCTTGTGTAAAAATATACAAAAGAGGATTGCATTATCTCTGAAAAGTTGTTAGGAATTCTTGAATATGTCTGAACTAAATAAGAGTAATCTATACCTTTATATCCACCTCTAAAGAATTATTCTATAATTATGCCCTGATTTTCAAACATGAGATCATCAAATAAAACTACTTAATTATCATCATATTTGTCTAATACTATATCTTCGTTATTTGAAATTAAAAAGTAATAATTTTCTCATCATTTTTGTGTTCCATTTTCAATTATATAAATTCTTCATTTTTGTTTAATCTAAACTTTTCGAATGAACATACATACATTTCTTATTGGTGATTGAAATCTGTTTCTATTCAATTACTAGTCAGTTGTAAGTCGTCTATCCTAAAAAAAAGAACTTTCATTGAGAATCTAATATTATTGCTTCAATCAAGCCAAATGTTGAGTTTAGTGCACCAGTAATACACAAGCCGCATTATTCTGTATTTGTTCAATTTAATGATAAAAATGAGGCTATAAAAATAACTGTAACTGATGGAAACGCTAATTTGATTGAATTCAGTGGTGCTAGAGTAACAGTTACTTCATAAATAATTATATTTTATTCTTAATAAATGAACTAGATTGAGAGCTATACGTTTTACTCGTTCCCTCTTAATCAGAAAAGAAAAAACAATTTAAGTAGTCCTAATAAAGAAGTAAGAATTAAATTAAATACTGACAATTGTGGGCTACATCAAAATCTTGCTAAGTTGTGCATTAGTTTTAGACTTATTCAAGCTGATATAACAAATTATTCAGCATACAATGGAAAATGTAATAAAAAATTAATTGATAACTGTCTAGCCAAACTATTTGGTTCTGTAACCATGAAAAAACAAAATAATATTTTATCTGTAACAGATCATCCTTTTGTTTCATCAATTTTATTGCTCTTAACTTTGTGTCTTATTAGTAAACTTTGTACGGTAGATATACTTAATAATGATAAAATAAAGAGCAAGAAAAGTGAAGTACTTTATCCACTTGAGATTTTTGGAAATTTTTTGAAGATTCTAAAGAGGTGATACAAAAGGATGATTTAATTGTAATTTTTGCTTGGACTACGATTTCAAAAGTTTCTGTTATTAAATGGGGTGATTATAACGATTCTGAAGTAGAAGTAAAAGATATTTTATCAAAAGAAGACAAATTTGTAGTTCAGAATATGGGTATTCACGTAACAGTTGTTAAATATAAGCATCAATTAGATCAAGAAAGGTGTAAAAATCCTAAAATATCAATATCTTTCTATATATTACTGACTATAGCAGTAGCTGGATCGAGTGGTAGAAAAAATTTTAGTTAGATATCATTAAATACTAAAGCTCAGTATAATATGATATTATTTTATTGTTTTCCAAAATAATCGACAAAATAATCATGGACTAATTCTTCAGAATTTGATTATGTTTAACTTAAAAATATTTATCTGAAAAATAATTTCCACAAGAACTGTAGTACTTAGATGCTAGAATAACTTTTTAATAGCTTTGATGCTTTATGTGATTTTAAACAAGTTACACAAATGAAAGGAGATGTTGACATAAGTCTATATAATTTCATTACAAATTACACTATTTATGTGATTAATATGATATGTAGAAAAAATATTGTAGCTACACAAAGAATTACCATCCAACTGTCTGCTACATTCAATGACAAAATATCAAATGATTCTCTTACTTGCATAATTATGTATGGAAAGAAAAATCTCACATGTGATGTATAGCACATAGTATTAACTGCAAATCTTTAACTGTTGTTCTATTATTTTATTCAAGTTTTAGCGACGTATTTTGGAGTGCAGGAGACCAAGGAGTATAGCTCCCATTTCCACGAGTAGGCTGACTGGAGTGGCTGAAGCAGGAATTGGTGCAGTACATGTTGCACCTGCATCACCTCTTGTTATTGAACTATGCCTTTGGTTTGCTCCACCTCCTTATCTCTGTCTCTCTTCAGCAGTTTTATGTCTTAGTTGCACACAGGGTGGAAGCCATTCACAGATGGCACTGTGCCCAGCTCTATTTAAATTAATATGGGAACATACCATTTTACAAGCAAAATATTCGTTTTTAATGTGATTTAGAGGGTTGACATTTATATCTGCATACTACTTACAATTCATCCCTTCTAAGATACATAATAACGTGAAGAAAATATCTAAATCGAAAACAAACTGATGAAAATGCAGCTATCTGAATGAAGTTTGTCACCCGAATACCATCTATAAACATAAGTTGTAGTCCTCTTGTGCATGTCTCTTTGTTGTTGTGTTCTTCAGTCCTGAGACTGGTTTGATGCAGCTCTCAATGGGACTCTACCCTGTGCAAGCTGCTTCATCTCCCAGTACGTACTGCAGCCTACATCCTTCTGAATCTGCTTAGTGTATTCATCTCTTGGTCTCCCTCTACGATTTTTACCTTCCACGCTGCCATCCAATACTAAATTGGTGATCCCTCGATGTCTCAGAACATGTCCTACCAACCGATCCCTTCTTCTAGTCAAATTGTGCCACAAACTTCTCCCCAAATCTATTCAATACCTCCTCATTAGTTATGTGATCCACCCATCTAATCTTCAGCATTCTTCTGTAGCACCACATTTCGAAAGCTTCTATTCTCTTCTTGTTCGCAATATTTATCGTCCATGTTTCACTTCCATACATGGTTTACACTCAATACAAATACTCTCAGAAACGACTTCCTGACACTTAAATCTACACTTGATGTTAAGAAATTTCTGTTCTTCAGAAACGCTTTCCTTGCCATTGCCAGTCTACGTTTTATATCCTCTCTACTTCGACCATCATCAGTTATTTTGCTCCCCAAATAGCAAAACCCCTTTACTACTTTAAGTGTCTCATTTCCTAATGTAATTCCCTCAGAATCACCCGACTTAATTCGACTACATTCCATTATCCTAGTTTTGCTTTTGTTGATGTTCATCTTGTATCCTCCTTTCAAGACACTGTTCATTCCGTTCAGCTGCTCTTCCAGGTCCTTTGTTGTTTCTGACAGAATTACAATGTCATTGGCGAACCTCAAAGTTTTTATTTCTTCTCCATGGATTTTAATACCTACTCCGATTTTTTTCTTTTGTTTCCTTTACTGCTTCCTCAATATACAGATTGAATAACAATGGGGATAGGCTACAACCCTGTCTCACTCCCTTCACAACCACTGCTTCCCTTTCATGCCCCTCGACTCTTATAACTGCCATCTGGTTTCTGTACAAATTGTAAATAGCCTTTCGTTCCCTGTATTTTACCCCTGCCATCTTTAGAATTTGAAAGAGAGTATTCCAGTCAACATTGTCAAAAGCTTTCTCTAAGTCTACAAATGTTACAAACGTATGTTTGCCTTTTATTAATCTAGCTTCAAAGTTAAGTTGTAGGGTCAGTATTGTCTCACGTGTTCCAATATTTCTATGGAATCCAAACTGATCTTCCCTGAGGTCGGCTTCTACCAGATTTCCCATTCATCTGTAAAGAATGTATTTTGCAGCTGTGGCTTATTAAACTGATAGTTCGGTAACATTCACATCTGTCAACACCTGCTTTCGTTGGGATTGGAATTATTATATTCTTCTTGACGTCTGGGGGTATTTCGCCTGTCTCATACATTTTGCTCACCAGATGGAAGAGTTTTGTCAGGACTTGCTCTCCCAAGGCCGTCAGCAGTTCTAATGGAATGTTGCCTACTCCCAGGGCCTTGTTTTGGCTTAGGTCTTTCAGTGCTTAGTCAAACTTTTCACGCAGTATCGTATCTCCCATTTCATCTCCATCTATATTCTCTTCCATTTCCATAATATTGCCCTCAAGTACGTTGCTCTATATACTCCTTCCACCTTTAATGTTTTCCCTTCTTTGCTTAGAACTGGGTTTCCATCTGAGCTCCTGATATTCATACAAGTGGTTCTCTTTTCTTCAAAGGTCTCTTTAATTTTCCTGTAGGCAGTATCTATCTTACCCTAGTGAGATATGCCTCTACATCCTTACATTTGTCCTCTAGCCATCCCTGCTTAGCCATTTTGCACTTCCTGTCGATGTCATTTTTGAGACATTTGTATTCCATTTTCCCTGCTTTATTTACTGCATTTTTATATTTTCACCTTTCATCAATGAAATGCATATTTCTTCTGTCACCCAAATATTTCTACGAGGCCTCGTCTTTTTACCTACTTGATCCTCTGCTGCCTTCACTACTTCATTCCTCAAACCCATTCTTCTTCTACTGTATTTCTTTACCCCATTCTTGTCAATTGTTCCCTTATGCCCTCCCTGAAACTCTGTACAACCTATGGTTTAGTCAGTTTATCCAGGTCCCATCTCCTTAAATCCCCACCTTTTTACAGTTTCTTCAGTTTTAATCTGCAGTTCATAACCAATAGATTTTGGTCAGAGTCCATATCTGCCCCAGGAAATGTCTTACAGTTTAAAACATGGTTCCTAAATATCTGTCTTGCCATTATATAATCTATCTGAAACCTGTCAGTTCCTAAATCTCTGTCTTGCCATTATATAATCTATCTGAAACCTGTCGGTATCTCCAGGCTTCTTCCATGTATACAACCTTCTTTCATGATTCTTGAACCAAGTGTTAGCTATGATTAAGTTTTGCTTTGTACAAAATTCTACCAGGCGGCTTCCTCCTTCATTTCTTAGCCCCAATCCATACTCACCTACTACGTTACCTTCTCTTCCTTTTCCTACTACCAAATTCCAGTCATGCATGACTATTAAATTTTCGTCTGCCTTCATTATGTGAATAATTTCTTTTATCTCATCATACATTTCTTCAATTTCTTCGTCATCTCCTGAGCTAGTTGGCATATAAACTTGTGCTACTGTAATAGGTGTGGGCTTCATGTCTATCTTGGCCACAACAATGCATTCACTATGCTGTTTGTAGTAGCTTACCCGCACTCCTATTTTTTTTATTCATTATGAAACCTACTCCTGCATTACCCTATTTGATTTTGTATTTATAACCCTGTATTCACCTGACCAAAAGTCTTGTTCCTCCTGCCACCGAACTTTGCTAATTCCCACTATATCTAACTTTAACCTATCCATTTCCCTTTTTAAATTTTCTAACCTACCTGCCCGATTAAGGTATCTGACATTCCACACTCCAATCCGTAGAACGCCAGTTTTCTTTCTCCTGATAACGACGTCCTCTTGAGTAGTCCCCGCCCAGAGATCCGAATGGGGGACTATTTTACCTCCGGAATATTTTACCCAAGAGGACGCCATCATCATTTAACCATACAGTAAAGTTGTATGCCCTCGGGAAAAATTACAGCTGTAGTTTCCCCTTGCTTTCAGCCGTTCACAGTACCAGGACAGCAAGGCCATTTTGGTTAGTGTTACAAGGCCAGATCAGTCAATCATCCAGACTGTTGCCCCTGCAACTACTGAAAAGGCTGCTTCTTCTCTTCAGGAACCACACGTTTGTCTGTCCTCTCAACAGATGCCCCTCCGTTGTGGTTGCACCTATGGTACGGCTATCTGTATCACTGAGGCATGCAAGCCTCACCCCCAATGGCAATGTCTGTGGTTCATGGGGGGGGGGGGGGGTGCATGTCTAACTGTACAGAAGTACAGCTACTGAAGGATTTTACTCATTATCTCATGGAGTCATATAGTGCACTGTATCTGTGAGGAGAGCTAACCATTTGACAAAGCCTTTCTATTTTCGCTTCTGTCCTATTCATCAACATCCTCTGGGAGGGCTTAAAACGTGTCCTAAAGAAGGGATGGCGTGTTTCAGCTGAATAAATATAGCGCATCTTTCAATTCAGGTCAGTCTCTGTGACGTACTGATGTACAGGCGGGAAGAGGCCGCAAGACTTTCCTATCTGTGGTCACCAGCTGAAAAATACCTCTTTTCAACAATTGCTTTTCAACTTCTTAAATCATATTTATATTATAAATGGATTCCCTACTTAAGAAGCTCAAAATGTAAGCAATCCTAGTTTCATTAAAAGATTAGTTAGCTAGAAGTATGTGTTTTGTAGATAGCTGTGAACACTTGATTACCAGATATTGACAGCTCAATAATGTCTTCAATATTAGTTTACCACATAGATGTCGTAAATAAGTTACTGATTGGGATTTTCAATTTTTTTGAAGATGGAAATGTTAACATGAGGTACAAGGGAATGAAGGAACTTAAAAATGATCATAGTAACCCAACCATTGCCATGTGAACTAGTATCAGCATTAGTAAGTGTAAAATTCAGTATGATCCACAAAACACTGAAGGACCATGAAGAATAACTTGCGCACATACTCCACTCTTCATAGTAATAGATATATTATCAATAGCTTTATACATTGTAGGGCATGTACTCCTTCTCCTCCTAAGATAACGGGCCATAACTAGTCTGTATTCACGATCTGGAATTTTTGATTTAACGATATTATTTTACACATGAATGATGGTTTTCACTGGATAGGTGTGCTGACAAAGAATGTGTGCATGAAAAATTCACCAAGTATTCTCAATGTGCCCACATACTACTCCAGTCTATCTTTCCCCATGTTGCAGTAGCGTTAGACCTTTTCCTACAGTATTGAAATTGGTCCTTCTTGCTTCTTTTAGTTTTGACTTCCAGAATTAGCTTTTGGTAACTCACATGTATCCATTCTTGCTATGTTGAAGGTGACATGTATGTAATAAATACTGAAAAAGCCATCACCAACAGGTTCATCTCTAATAACATGCTATCATCAGGCCCTCTGTTCTAGATAATGGCTGAATTTTTCACTGATAAAATGATTGTACATTACCTATGAAAGGAACTAATGTCCACACCAGCTTATGTATGCACGACTTTAGCATGCATCAACAACTATGTTGTGCTCTAGCTGTTGACATAAAGTTGTGCATATGTGTGAAGAGCGATTATTTTTCACTTTTATCACTGGAAAATTCAGCCAATATCTAGAATAGAGCCTGTGATGATGGCATATTATATTGCTGAAACTGATAAACCATGAAATAAATTGGAGATAAATTTACAGGTGTACCCTTTTATTTTTATTACATTAGCTTTTAAATATGATCTGTCCCCTCTCACTTGCATTTTATTTAGAAAATAATGTCTTGATATTGCATGTAGAAAACTTGCTGTACAGTAGTTCTTGGTTAGCTTGCACAGTTAATTAATTGCAGGCTTGTTGATTTACACTGTACTCTGCTTTTATTGTTAAGGCTACTCTGTTTATGTCTCAAGACCTTTTTAAAATTGATGTCAGATTTAAGGTATACTGTTCACGTTTTGTTAATGGCTTTTATTTGTTATTTAACTGATGTGCTGTGACTGCATTATAACATTATATGTTATATATATAACATATGTGTGCATGTGCATACGTGTCCATGTGCATATGTCAAACTCAGGTGTGTCATGTTGGATTATTGGCAGTTTGCTTTATCTTGCTGCCTATACATCAGGGGCAAATAAATTGTTTTGTGGCCACTGATCTATAGCCTGCTCTTCACAACAGGCGCGTTGTGGTAATAGTGTTGGCCTTCTTTTTGTACTGTATTGCAGGATCTACACGTGCCGATGAATATGGTTGTGGGCAGGTTGGTACGGGTGGGGGCGAGGATTCACAGAGTGAGGGGGACAAGGAAATGGACAGAGAGAGGGGAGGAGGGGAAGATGCACGATAGAGGTGGAAGGAATAGAGGTTGAAACATAGCATGTCGTTTTAACTTTCTTTCGTTTCACTTTCAAACCATAATTGCGTTATCAAATTCTATTATGGGACCAGATAATTCAGTATGCAAAGTTAGGTGCATATCTCATATGTTGTTGCCAATGGTTGATTTCTGGATTTGGTTGGTGCATGAAGGAATTTTGCTGAGCATAATATTGCTTGTTGGGAAGGGCTGTGGGAGGAAAACAGGCACATTGCTTCACCAGGCAGGAAAAAGCATTTATGACCACTAGTGAGTGTGGCAGGACTCCTGCAACCAGATACTGAAATACCGTCGGTCGCTCATTCTAAAAAGCAACAGGGAGCTCAGTGGTCGGACGGGTGTGAGCAGGACTTGCGTCTGGCACAGTGTGAGGTCTTTATTAGCATGGTGCATTTCGGGCGGCCAGTACAGTGCGAAGCTATTCTGTGGTGTTGGGCGGATATTGTCAGAGCCGAACTGCGACGCCGGGAGAGCGTCGCCAATGAAATTTTATGATCTGAACTGAGGGCGAATATTCCTGAAGTGAAACGGCGGCGCCACGTCCAGTCCCCTCAGCTGGGCGACTGCTTACGAGAAAAAACTCTTGTAAAAAAAGAAGTGAGCGCGGGGTAGAGTGGTTTGGGGGGCTCTGGGGCGACCGCCATGAGTCACCTTCAAGAATTTTTAGGATAGCGTCGATTCTCGCCAGCGTCCCTCTGAAAAAATGCACACTGGACGCCTGCGATTGGGTACGTGCTATGCTGTGTTAAAAGCAATGCTTCAGAATTGTATGATGGAGGATTTTCTGATGCCAGAATGCGTGCGACTGGCGCCGGCTATGGGGGCCCGCTTGCACAGGTTCGGCGGGAGGCATCTGTCCGTTCAGGACTGCTACCACAGCAGCGCTTACGCGTGTTGTATTAGCTATCTTGCAGCATGTGTTGGGTGGAAGTGAACTCCTCACAGCTTAGTGCAACGTAATTTCACACACGAGTTTGTTCATACGTAAAGCTGAGCCTTTTTAAGTGCGAAAGCCGCGGTACGCGCTAGTTTACAATACCACCAACCCGTGAAGTTCAACCATTTTCACTTTTGTATTAATTTATTAGATTCCATTAGCCGTTCGTCTTATTAAGGGGACAGTCGCGGAAGTTCGTCTTCTACGTCCTCTATTTTGCCAACTCTAATTAATTTTACTCAGTGTACGGTAGTTAAGTTTATGAGTCAATGTGCTTATAGCAATCCAAACTTGTCTTTCATCGGAAATAAACATTTTTGTGATCCTTACCATGGTCTATAACTCAGGCAGATAATATCCTGATACCATTGTTTTCCAGATGTCATATTATTGGTGGAAATCATTTTATTAATTTGATAATTGGAGAGAGAGGTGTGAAGTACTCCAATCAGTGAGCCTGGACATATAACAATTTGCATTTAATTCCATTGCACACTGATGGTAGGTCATTTTCTGAGGGTGTTCTTCTGCGTCGACGTGAATTCTGGGATAGAAATTTGTATTAGGTAGCCCTTATACCTCATCGTCCTTCCCAAGGTGTGATGGGCACCTGAAAAAGGAAGAGGGGGAGGCAGAAATGGAACGAGAGAAACGGAGAAAGATACGTTCAGAGGGAAAAGGGAGGGACGAATGGTCAGAGAGAGGGAATGGAACAAATGGACAAAGACAGGGGGTGGAGGAGATGAAGAGGCAGAGAGTGGAGAGAAGGGGATAGATGGAAATGGGAGGCTGAGGTAGACAGACGAAGGGAGGAAGAGGTGGACACAGAGAGGGGATGGAGGATGTGTTTTCAATACATCTGACGAATGCATACGCAGGCGAAATCGCAAGGAAAACGCTATTAAATTAATACTATTGAAGTTGGAAAATATTCTACCCTAAAACCCCACCCAGTTACTATTTCCAGTATTCCCTGGGTAACATTATGGAGGTCAAATATCCCTCTATACCAGTGTACATCATGTACGACATCTCAGTGAAGAAAAAATTAGCTTCACTCTGGCGCTGTCCTCGCTGAATAATCCTGCTGCTGGTTACTTCGAAACGCTGTTGCAGAGTGCGTCGTCGGCCAGGCGGGTAACAGCCTATGCTGGCGCGTATCCGGTGCTTACACGTGGAAGAGCGGGTGTTCCAGGAACTTCAAGGTGCGCTCCACCCGTTTCCAGACCCGAGGTGGTCGCTGGAGACAAATCGGCGGTGCCCGAGAGGACTGAATAATGCAGCAGTAGCAGCAGCAGCAGCAACAGCGCTCCTGAGCCAACGCACGGAACACGCGCTCCCAGCATGCAACGCGCCACATGCCTTTCATTCCTCCTCCAGTTACGAGCCCGGCAAACGCAGCAGATTATTTTTAACGGGCAGAAACCTTCAGACGTTAAAGAAACTTTGGGCATACCCCCAGGGACTGTTGAAGGGTCATTAATTTTCACAATATAAAGGATGTACCAAAATTATGTATACATTTTTTTGAAACTGTATATCTCTTTTATCAAAACAGATAAAAATGAGAAGTTTTTGGTAGACTCAGCTTTAGCTTATTTACTTTAAGATACAACCAAACATCTGTATCTACACCTACGCTCCGCAAGCCACCTCGAGTTATGGTGAAGAGGGTACTTTGTGTGCCAGTGTCACTTTCCCCTTTTCCTGTTCCAGTAACGACTGGTTCACGGTTAGAGCGATTGCCGTGTGTGGCCTCAAAACCCTTGAATTTTATCTTCATGGAATGTACGCTCTTGGAACCTTAACAGTTAATCACACTCTGATTCACAAAACCTCTCTTGCAGCGTCTGTCACTTACATTTGAGCATACAGTTGACGTTTTCACGTTTATTAAATTGATCTGTAAAGAAACAGGCTGGTCTTTCTTTGGATCTTCTCTATTTCCTCTATCAATCAAAAATGGCTCTGAGCACTATGGGACTTAACATCTGTGGTCATCAGTCCCCTAGAACTTAGAACTACTTAAACCTAACCAATCTAAGGACATCACACACATCCATACCCGAGGCAGGATTCGAACCTGCGACCGTAGCAGTCGCGCGGTTCCGGACTGCACGGCTCTCTATCAATCCCATCAATCTCATCAATACCAGACTAAAGAGCAATATTAAAGTGTTGTTTCTTTGTTGATGGACTGTGTTCCTGAGGATTCTGCCAACGACTATCCGTCTGGCATCTGGCTTACTCACTATTAATTTTATGCGGTCGTTCCACTTCAGATCACCCCGTATGCATACTCCTTGATAAATTTTGGAAGTAACTGCTACAGAGATTGTTCTGCCATCGTGCAATTATAAAATACAGAGCCTTTCTTTGTATGTATTTGCAGTACGTTACATCTGATTATGTTTATGGTCAATTACCACTCTCTGTACCAAGCGACTACGCTGTGCAGGTTTTACTGCATTTCACTGCAGTTTTCTAGTGTTGCCACTTCTCTGTATACAACATCATTCTCGAAAAGCCTCATAGAACTTCCGATATTATCCACTAGCTGAAGGGGCCGGACTGACCGCCGTGTCATCCAGTACCAGTGGCGACACTGGATGCTACTTGGGGGGGGGGGGGGGCGAGGGGCGGCATGTAGTCAGCACGCTACACTCCCTCTCGTTCTTGGATATCTTTACCTAGTGGATTGAGTAGCTCCTCATTTGGCCCCTCGAGGCAGAGTACACCCCGTTCCAGTCATCCCACAGAGGAACCCAAACTCGGTCCTCTGCACTCATCACTCAACTAAGGAGGTGGGCTACCTACTAGGACATTTACATACACTATGTGATCAAAAGTATCCGGACACCTGGCTGAAAATAACTTAAGAGTTCGTGGCGCCCTCCATCGGTAATGCTGGAATTCAGTATGATGTTGGTCCACCCTTAGCCTTGATGACAGCTTCCACCCTCGCAGGCATACGTTCAGTCAGGTGCTGGAAGGTTTTTTGGGGAGCGGCAGCCCGTTCTTCACGGAGTGCTGCACTGAGGAGACGTATCGATGTCGGTCGGTGTGGCTTGGTACGAAGTCGGCGTTCCAAAACATCCCAAAGGTGTTCTATAGGATTCAGGACTGTGTGCAGGCCAGTCCATTACAGGGATATTATTGTCGTGTAAGCACTCCGCCACAGGCCGTGCGTTATGAACAGGAGCTCGATCGTGTTGAAAGATCCTATCGCCATCCCCGAATTGCTCTTCAAAAGTGGGAAGCAAGAAGGTGCTTAAAACATTTATGTAGACCTGTTCTGTGATAGTGCCACGCAAAACAACAAGGGATGCAAGGCCCATCCATGAAAAACGCGATCACAACTTAACACCACGGCCTCCGAATTTTACTGTTTGCACTACACACGCTGGCAGACAATGTTCACCGGGCATTCGTCATACGCACACCCTGCCATTGGATCGCCATATTGTAAACCGTGATTCGTCACTCCACATAACGTTTTTCCATTGTTCAATCGTCCAATGTTCAGGCTCCTTATACCAAGTGGGGCGGCGTTTGGCATTTACCGGCGTGATGTGTGGCTTATGAGCAGCCGCTCGACCGTGAAATCCATGTTTTCTCACCTCCCGCCTAACTGTCTTAGTACTTGTAGTGACTCCTGATGCAGTTTGGAATTCCTGTGTGATGGTCTGGATTGGTGTCTGCCTATTACGCATCACGAACCTCTTCAACTGTCGGGTGTCTCTCAGTCAACAGACCAGGTCGGCCTGGACGGTTTTTTTCTGTACGTGTCCCTTCACGTTTCCGCTTCACTATCATATCGGAAACAGTCGGCCTAGGGATGTTTAGGGGTGTGGAAATCTCGCTTGTAGACGTATGACACAAGTGACAATCACCTCAGCACGTGCGAGTCCGTGAGTACCGCCGAGCGCCCCAGTCTGCTCTCTCACGATGTCTAATGAGTACTGAGGTCGCTGATATGGAGTACCTGACAGTAGGTGGCAGCACAATGCACTTATATGTTATGCGGGTGTCCGGATACTTTTGATCACGTAGTGTACGTAGGAGAAACCAATATACCGACTGATTCTTCTACGAATTTACGGTCTTGGAATTTTAACAATAAATCGCATTGTGATGCAGAACGCCTCTCTTCCAGCGTCTGCCACGGGAGTTTGAGCATTCCAGTGACGTTTTCACGTTTACTGAATTGACCTGTTATGAAACGTGCTGGTCTTTTTTGGATCTTCTCTATTTCCTCTATCAATCCTATCGGGTATGGATCCCAGACTAAAGAGCAATATTCTAGTATTGTTCCTTTGTTGATGGACTCCGTTTCCCGAGGATTCTGCCAGCGACTACCCGTCTGGCGTCTGGCTTACCAGCTGTCGTTCCACTTCTGATCGCTCTGTATGCATACTCCTTGATACACACTACGTAATCAAAAGCATCCGGACACCCCCAAAAACATACGTTTTTCATATTAAGTGCATTTTGCTGCCACATACTGCCGGGTACTCCATATCAGCGACCACGATAGTCACTAGACATCGTGAGAGAGCAGAATGGGGCGTTCCGCGAAATTCACGGACTTGGGACGTGGTCAGGTGATTGGGTGTCACTTGTGTCATACGTCTGTACAAGAAATTTCCACATCGTTAGGTTCACCCACTGTTTCCGATGTGATAGTGAAGTGGAAACGTGAAGGGGCACGTACACCACAAAAGTGTACTAGCCGACCTCGTCTGGTGACTGACAAAGACCGCAAACAGTTGAAGAGGATCATAATGTGTAACAGGCAGACATTTATCCAGACGATCAAATGGGGATTCCAAACTGCATCAGAATCCACTGCAAGTACTTCGACATATAGGCGGGAGGTGAGAAAACTTGGATTTCATTGTCGAGCAGGTGCTCGTAAGCCAAAAATCAAGCCGGTAAATTTCAAACGACGCCCCGCTTGGTGTAAGGAGCGTAAACATTGGACGATTGAACAGTGAGAAAACGCTGTGTGAGTGACTCATCACGGTACACAATATGGTTATCCGATGGCAGGGTGTGGGTATGACAAATGCCCAGTGAACGTCATCTGCCAGCGTGTATAGTGCCAACAGTAAAATTAGGAGGCGGTGGTGTTAAGGTGTGGTTGTGTTTTTCGTGGAGGGGGCTTGCACCCCTTATTTGTGTGGTACTATCACAGCACAGGCCAACACTGATGTTTTAAGCACCTTCTTACTTCCCACTTGAAGAGCAATTCGGGGATAGTGATTGCATCTTTCAACACGATCGAGCACCTGTTCATAATGAACAGCCTGTGGCGGAGTGCTTACACGACAATAACATCCCTGTAATGGACTGGCCTGCACAGAGTCCTGAATCCTATAGAACACCTTTGGCATGTTTTGGAAAGCCGACTTCGTGCCAGGCCACACCAACCGACATCGATGCCTCTCCTCAGCGCAGCACTCCGTGAAGAACGGGCTGCCGCTCCCCAAAAAAACCTTCCAGCACCTGATTGAACGTATGCTTGCGAGAGTGAAAGCTTTCATCAAGACATTACCGATGGAGGGCGTCACGAACACGTAAGTCATTTTCAGCCAGATGTCCGGATACTTTTGATCACATAGTGTATGTAAATGTCGTAGTAGGTAGCCCACCTCCATAGTTCAGTGATCATTGCAGAGGACCAGGGTTGGGTTTCTCCGTGGGATGTAACGTACAGCCTCGAGGGACCAAATGAGGAGCTACTCAATCCACTAGCAGCTGTTCCAAGCTAAAGATACCCAAGAACGAGAGGGAGGGTAGCGTGCTGACAAATGCCCCCCCCACCACCACCCCCTCCACCACCATATAGCATCCAGTGACGCCACTGGCAGTGGATGCAATAGTCCTTAGTTCCACATACTAATGTAAAATCAACAGAGCAGCACTGCGTTAGTTCACTGGAGAAACACATGTAAGCACTGTACAGGTCCCAGGTATTTCTCCGGGTTATTTCCTCACGACATAGACGATGTTACTACACTCAGAGAACACGTCTTAGTGTACGGATGCAAATAGTCTCATCAGTGCATTTGTGAGTGGAATAGGGAAAGGCACGACAATCAATGATACAAGGTAGCCTCCACCGTGTAACATACGAAGGCTTGTGAAGTATGTATTAGAACGGACTTTGAAATAGTAGCTTATAGTGAGGCACCTAAGACCACAGGTCAGAGAACTTTAAGCCGGATGATAAGTCAGATGTCGAATATCGTGAAAAAAGCGGAATCATTTGCACAGATATCAGGAAATTCTAACAACCAAGTCATAACGTCAGCGTCGTTTACACACAAGTGAAGTAGAAAAAGGGTACATTGGAATAATATAATAATTTCACATTTTTAGCGGCACTTCATCTCTCCAGTACACTATATTTATGTACAATGGCGTCCAAAATTAAAGTAACAAACGGAAATTTTGCAAGGTTGTGTTTATTTGGCCGCAAAACAGCATAAACAGGTGATAGTAAAGTAGAAACAATGTTAAGAATGCAGAACGCAAATGACTGTAACATGCACAGCAGTAGACAAAAATGTTCTTCGTTTCTTCCAACTTCGTTTTTGCACTCACGTTCCGACAACTGGCTAATGTGCTCGTTATGAGGTGTGACCGCCTCTGATAGCATGACAGGCCTGACAACGGCGGGAAATGCTGTAAATGATGTCTTCAGTCTCATATTGAGGCAATAATGCCCATTCTTTCTGCAAAGCTGCTTGCAAGTCTTGAGAGCTGTTGGTGGATGCTGACGTAATGCAACACGTCTCCCTAGTGGTTCTCAGAATGCTCTGTTTGATTCAAATCGAGAGAGCGAGCAGGCGACGTTATGCGCGCAATATCTTCCGTTTCCAAGAAAACGCCGGCCACCCATGTTCTACGAGGCAGAGCATTATCGCACACCAGTACGAAGTAGGGGCCCACAACACCTCGCAACAACCGCACATGAGGTCCCAAGATCTCGTCACGATATCTGACGGCAGTTAAGTCTTACCGATTCACCTGTACAATTTCATGAAGAGATGTTCGAGTGATCAACATAATCCCTGCTCACATTATGGATCCTCCTCGATAGCCATCTCTTACCACAATATCTAGGTCCCGAAATCGCGTTCCACGTCCCCTCCACATGCGAATCCTCCAGGCCAAATCGGGACTCATCTGTCAGAAGAATACTGGCACACTGTGCGATCGTCCGGGTGGCATGTTGACGATTCCACCTTAGACGTTCCTTTCTGTGAAGGTGCGTCGGAGGTACACGCACAGCAAGTCTCCGACAGTAAAGGCTACTATGCCGAAGCCTTCTGTACGCCGTTTGCCACGGTACAACACGTCCAGTGGACACTGCGAGGTCAGATGCCAGTTTCCGTGCAGTACTAAGGCGGCACCATCGTGCCTTTCAGCCAAATGCCGATCCCCTCTTTCTGATGTCACACCTGATCGACCATGGCCTGGTCTTCGTGATAGTGTTTCGGCATCTATAAACCGTCACCACCACCTAGAAACAACAGAATCATGCTCATTGAGCCATCGGGTCACATCAGTTTGCGACTGTTCTACAACCATCCTTCTTATGTCCCTCCATCTCAGAAAGTCTAGTAGGCATCTTATCTGTGCTGTACTGCACCGTCCGTGACTGTGTACACAGCGTTTGTGGATGTGGGACTGGTGTTTGTCCTTAAACGAATTAGACAAATGCAAGGCATCAGCGTTTGAGGTCTGATATTAGCAGTATACTGCTGATATTGTACTAAGTTTGCGAACAGGAACAGAACACTAGAACACCTTAATCTCTCGCTCACAATAACTGTCAAGCAAGTGTCAAGAGAAATGTGCACATAGCATCGACGATATCTCACCATTTCCTGACACAGAATAGCTACTGCTATGAAACTGAACGACTCGGTTTCTGTCGAAGATGCTTGTAAGTGTACCAGATATGACAGGCATCTTCGTTGGTGGAGTCTAATGTTAAGAGGGAATGAGACTTTATTTTCAATTTTGTGTTGAAACCAAGGAGTTTTGCGTCATAACACGTTTTCCAGTGGTTCGTATCTAACCTAAAGCAAACATAGCCATATAGTTGCTTTTCTGTAGTCACAGTTAGTAACTTAGCAAAAGTAGCGTGAATGTCTTACAATTATCGCAGATAGTCCCAGAGTTGGCAGAGTAGCCCTTTTGACTGGTGAAAGGCTTGCATAGCTGTGTGCTCGATGAACAATGAGGAGTGTTACAGGTTTATGATCGAAGAAGACGAAAGACAGCTAGCCAGAACAGCACAACAGGAAATCGAGAAGACATCATAGTGCATATATACAGCAAATCAGTTTTGCGTTTAAATCTGAGAAATTCATCTCAAAACCAGATCACATAAAAAATTCTAAGATAGACTTGCTCTGAAAGGGATAGTTATAGTGTTCTACAATACAAGGACTTATAAACTGGGTATAGACAACTGATGTTTCCACAGGATTTACAAATAATTACACATGAATACAGGTGTGCTTCCTTCAACAAGAGTGTTGCGGTAAATTTTTTGTTGTCCCCCAGGCACTGAACGGTCACGATAGTCAGGGTCTATTGCTGCGATTTGTAGTGCACTGTTTACGATTGTTGACAGAAATATGCTAGTGAAGCGTTGCTATAGCAGATTCTCTCAGGTTTCCAGCTGTATCTAACGTTACCTGTTTACATAATCCCTGTGAATTGTGGGTGCAGGGCTGACATCCAATAGCATGATCTCAGAATTCAGCACAAATAACTGCGATGTTCAAAACTCAAATACTAACAGTGCTCTTTATTCCATACAATATGTGTGAGGGGACTACCCAAGAAGACCGAAAATACACAATCAGAATACGATTCAGAGCACCAGCTTTCAGCAATCCACATTCAGAAACCTGATATATTCCAGCAAGCCATCAAGTGTGTGATGTCCACACTTTTATATATATATTATGGAATCGTTTGGTGAAGCCTTATAGAGCTCACACGTCAGAACGACCGACAAGATATCTTTTCTACGAATTTCGAGCATGTTGTTCACCCGTTAGAAATGTAACAATCCAACACAGTGAACCACTTGGACAAAACATGATATTTCTGGTTAACATTCCCCTATAGTGTTGCCCTGGAGGCACTAAGCAGTACAGACATACCTAAAGCAGAAGCATAGTCCATCAGCTATTTATAGCTAAGCTATTTCCTCCAATACTATTTGAAATCTGAAAACATGTTATTCACTCACCACTTACAAGGAAAAAAAATATTTCTGCAATGTTACCCTAAGAGTACCAACATGCATCGACCCGTAACGCAGTCCATCAGCTTTCTCGCTAGCAGATATTCCACCACTGGCACATCATACATGTTTGTCAGATTTGTCATCTTGTACTGGGCTTTCCTTGACATCTCAGTGAAAGAAATTTGCAGGTGATAAGTTTTGAATCCATCTTCTTACTTCCTTGCTGTAACATGGGACATTTTGTTACAATTTTGCAGTAACACTGCGTAATTTGTTACAATTTCTGTTGTAACGTGGGGAAATTTGTTACGATTTTTGTTGTGAGGCGGGGCAATTTGTTACAATTTTCGATGTAAACAGGGGTAATTCGTTACAATTTCACCTTAACATGAGGCATTTTGTTACAATTTTTATTGCTACATGGACTGATTTGTTATCATTTTTCTGCAACATAGAGCAATTTGTTACAATTTTTCTGTGATGTGGGCAAATTTTTTTATAATTTCACTGTCACTATCGCTGTAACATGGGGCATTTTGTTAAAATTTCACTGTAACTTGTGGTACTTTGTTACAATTTCATTGTAACAATACTTCTTATGAAGGAGTTTGATACAATTTCATTCGATTCTTATCTGTAATCAAATACAGAAATATGATGTATGGACAACTTGTTACATTCTTTTATTAACTGTCATGGTGTGACAACCTACGAGCAGCTCCTCATATTTTATTTTCATTGTGAAGGCAACATGTGAAATTACAAAAAGCAGACACAGACATAACACCACATGGACCATATAGCAAAGCAAATGAAATGCACAAGACTATCTGGGAAAACCATATATGTAGGGAATACAGCATATAAGATTAACGAAGCATCTGATAAAAGTAGGGGATAAAGAATTTGAAAGAACTACTACTGAGTCCAATATTACTAAAAACTTCAAAAGTTAATATTTCATGGAACAATGTAGAAATGTATTGTGAAATATTGTACATGACAGTAGTATGTAAGAAAGCCAATGGAGTAGGAGCAAAAAGCTCACAACAGTTCAAAATAAAGAGGGTATACCTGGCAATGGTAGTGTTGACATTCAGAAGAAGATAATTAGCAGTCAGTTTCCAGAACGCATCTACTACATTCACACCAACGAAATAGTTGAACAGTTACTACTGGTCACAGCACTGACCTCTGTGAGAAATACCGCTCATTAGAATAAAATCATTTCAGTAACGCCACAGTTTGGAAAAAAATGTGTTGTCAAAAACAAGATGTGTTGTCAGAAGCCAACACACGACACATTAAAACGTATGTACCTTATAAAAGAGGTTTAGATGTCTTACATTATTTGGAAATTCTGGATGTGATACAATATTCACGGAAGAATAAACGCTTTAAATATATTTTAATAGTCACTGAAACAGTGAACTATAGTTTTTAACGGCCATCATATTGTCACAAATTGGTTCTGTGATTGATGTTCGTACATTTAAATTCTTCTTGTAACAAACTTGACGTTTTCATGTATTTATACTACCAATGTGAGTAACAAGATTGTCTGATTTCACCTTGTGGTCATCCGAAGAAGTTTACAGATGCTAAGCACTTCAAGACAAGACACGTTGACACTTCGAACTACCACAGGGTTAGAGTCAACCCAGGAGACAGATACTCAGAAACTGCCTGCATCTGCTACAGAAATAGGTCTGTGACACAAAATGGTGAAATTCTGTTTTTTCTATTCCTACATTTTCTGGCCACTTGCTAGACGGTTGTCGTGGGAGAAAGATTAAGGTAATCTAGTGTTCTGCTCTTCTTCGCAAAATTAGTACAATATCAACAACATACTGTTACGTTCTGAGCTTAAATGTTGACAACTTGTATTTGTCTGATTCCACCAAGAAGTTCGCTTCTATCACAAAGGTCAGTGAGATGCATGCTGACAATAATTGCTTTTTTCAATCCTATAACGAACTGTGAAAAGCTGGTATCTTACTGCAGGCTTTGGTTAAAACCAAAAACAGATTTGAAATACGTCATCAAAAAATGGTTCAAATGGCTCTGAGCACTATGGGACTTGACATCTGAGGTCATCAGTCTCCTAGAACTTAGAACTACTTAAACCTAACTAACCTAAGGACATCACACACACCCATGCCCGAAGCAGGATTCGAGCCTGCGACCGTAGCAGCAGCGCGGTTCCGGACTGAAGCGCCTAGAACAGCTCGGCCATACCGGCCGGCGAAATACGTCATCACTGTGTACAGACTTTCAGAGATTTTACACGTACATCAACAACTAAATGCGTAAACATACTGTACAGCAGAGCTGAAGTAGCAGTAAACAGGTTAAATGATCGTATAATGGAAATGCCATGTGGCTAGGGCCTCCCGTCGGGTAGAGCGTTCGTCTTGTTCAAGTCTTTCAAGTTGACGCCACTTCGACAACTTGCGTGTCGATGGGGATGAAGTGGTAATGATAAGGAAAACACAACACCCAGTCCCTGAGCGGAGATAATCTCCGACCCAGCCGGGAATGGAACCTGGGCCGACAGGTATGACATTACGTCGCGCTGACCACTCAGCTACCAGGGGCGGACAAAATGATCATATTATTCGAAACTACTGCCCTAAGTACTCTGGTTCATTCAACGATAATAGTTACGCTGATGTTGGGTCGATATATGACGATCCCCTAGACATCACAAGGGATGGGGCATAGTTCTTACTAGGGTGTGTGATCACCACGGAGAGGAATGCATGCTGGCCATAAGACTAGTAAAAAGTTTTTATGGTAGGGCGTTCCATTTCTCCACCAGATCGTTTGACAACTGTTCGATGGTCGTTGGTGCATGTTGAGAACTTGCAGTATATCTCCACAACGCACCCCACACGCGCACGATGAGAATTAACTCAGCAGAATGGGCAGGCCAGTCTATTCGCTGAATATCCTCTCGCTCGAAGAGTTCCTCCACCTGTGCTGCTCGAAGTGGTCGAATTGTCATTCATACAAATGGAGGGAGAACTCAATGCAAACCATGAAATGATGCACATGAGAAAGGAGTACAATTTCACAATAATATTTCGGTGAGTGTAAAATGTTCAAAGATTTGGAGATCAGTATACCGTGCAACATTAGGCCTCCCCACACCATAACACATCATATTCGACAATGCTGAAAGTACCATCATATGGCGAGAGGTGAGGACATGTAATACACTTAGGAACACTGTTGAAGATGGTCGTTTTGTGATGATAACGTTAATAACATGATTTCTAGCATTTTATCAGTGTGGTTGACTGACTGTATGTTTTCGAATGCGTGTACAAGCGATTTAGTTTTATTCAGAAAATTTCGACATTTGTCTTAGTTGCCTTCTTAAAGCGTTCTGACTTGTGGTATTAAGTGTATCATTATAACTTTTTATTTCAGAACGTGTTCTATACGTTTTCATAAAATGCCTAGTGAGGGTACCTTTTTGCCCTTTCCTATTCCACTCGCAAACGTAGTAATAGGATAATGACTGCATGCTTAAAACAGCTTCGTCTATGTTGCGAGGAAAACGTCTGCTGCCTATACAGACTATAAGCGTGTCTCCAGAGGATCAAGACACTACTACTTTATTGATTTTACTTCAAGGTGTGGACCTAATTACTGTTGCATAGCTTTAAATCATCATAACATTCGCTTTGTCCTCTTGTGTGCATACATTGACTCAACAGGAAACGTTATCATCTCAATAAATTTCACTCAAGAAAGCCGAAGAATGCTCTATTAGTTCAAAAATTACTTGTTTTAATCCCTTTCAACCTATCAAGTGCTTCTCAAGTCCATGTAAGAGGGAATCGTAAAACTGTATCGTGTGGAAGAAAGATGGACTAACATGCTATTAAGAGTTATACCCGTTTTCAAAAACCATCATTGAACTGACGCACACCACTATAGATATTTGTCGCTAACTTCAGTGTCGGTTGGCTGTGGAATCTATAAATACATCTTACGGTACTTCGGGGGTGGGGAATATCAACATGTATCCCGTGTGCAGGTCAGCTCTGTCTCTTCATCGAAAAGTTCGTCGGCCGCTGTGGCCGAGCGGTTCTAGGCGCTTCAGTCTGGAACCGCGCTGCTGCTATGGTCGCAGCTTCGAATCCTACCTCGGGCATGAATGTGTTTGACTTCCTTATGTTAGTTAGGTTTAAGCAGTTCTAAGTCTGGTGGACTGATGACCTCAGATATTAAATCCCATAGTGCTTAGAGCCATTTTTTTTTCTAAAAGTTCCACAAGACAGAATACACTTTGTTTCTCAGCCTCTGGTCTGTTTTTAATATGGTTTCGCGATTACATCAGATGAGCAAAGTACGGTATATCCCTCCATATTTATGACTGAATTGAACAGTTCTTAACAAATGGCATTTCGTTCTTGATGATGAGGAATCTCGCTTGTTCATTCATGAACCAACATGGCGGCAGGTACAGACGTCTAGGTTCCTGGACTTGAGGTCAACATTAGATACAGTTCCACGCCCTTGCCATAAGATCAAATGTGGAATACGACACTAGATTTGTGGTTCGGTTGACGAGTTCTAGCAGATATCATGCTGTTCTTAACAACGAGGGAAGTGCAAGCTGAAAAGAAATTACAGCCATCCTCCTAGGGAGGGATATAGTATACAGTACCAGCGTGTACAGTGACCACACCAGTTCTGGCTCTCGTCACCACACACATCTCAGCACAGTACAATGCCATCCAACTCTAAAATTAGGATATGGTTGGGTGTAAAATCATGTACCTAACTATAGTGGGGTTGCAGTGCCCACAGTGTACAATAGGTGAACGACAATTACCCACTTTTCTAACAGATAACATAGCGTCAGTTGGTTCAGACAGGTATTGTGAAGGTAAAAGCAAATGAATACACAGGACCACGTGACCGCTCTGCAGCACATAGCAGTTGCTTGCCGGAAAATACCGGAGCTGGAGGGTCTCGGCGCATGTACTGCAACTACCTGAAGCTTACGGTAGCAGACAGACACCGTGGTGCATGGTGCATGGTGTGGCACGGCTAGTTCTCTGGCACGGTACGGCAGAGTGTTTAAATAATACCTCTCCCAGTCCTATCCTGCTACACACAACAGTGACAAGTGTTTGACCACCGTACATGTTGCACCAGTGGGTTATACAGTTAGGGCAAGTGGCGTAGACCCGAATTTCTCCCATACAATGTACAAATAACACGGAAATACCGCCGGGTGATGTCACCCGGCTGCATTTCCATAGGTTATTCGAACAAGTGTTCTAGCCCTGACAACCAGGGGGCTTCCCCCCACTCGGAACATAAGGATACGTGTATTTCTCGCCATTTTAAAGTAAGGACAAGTCAACTCCAAACTTAGGGTGATAGTTGTTTAAACAGCAAAAGTGGGGTGGGGAAACTATTTATATGTTTAACAAAGACGCAATTGTTCCCATCCCATCTTTTCGTGAATGCTTGAACTTGAGGTAAGCGGACCCCGAACTGTAACATCAGGGAAAAACCAAGGATTTTTTAAATTCCCACCATTTAAACTTAGGTGGAAAACTAAACTATGCACAAGTGACCTGGAAACAATGTAGGCTGTCCCAAAATTCACCAAGTCCAACATCTCAGATTCTGACATCATGGAGGCTGTCCTAGAGTATCTAGGTCGCCAGCTTGGATTGTGACATCATAAATAGTGTCCTAGTATGCCCGGATCACCATCCATTATCGTCATCTAGGACTGTGATATCATAGAGGCGGTCGTAATATATCCCAGTTGCCATCTTGGATCGTCACCTTGGACAGTGACGTCGTAGAAACTATCCACGTATGCTGAGGTCACCACCTTGGATCGCCTTCTTGCATTTCTTAATATCACACCAACAGGATAGTGGTGACTTGCCATCTCTTTATAATTCGTCAACTGTCCTGCTTTGATAGTGATGTCATAACAGTGAAAGAAACACTCTTCCACAGTTGGATTATTCTGAATTTCCTGCCGTATGTTGTAAAATTGGAAATTTGTCTATGTAGGGGGCGGAGGGGGGAAGGGTGGCAATAATGCAGACTCTTTTTAAATTGCCTCAGCCCGACTTCTACAATTGCTATCATTATTGTATCAAAAGTTTTTATATCATTTGTTTACATCTGCACCTGTTGAATCGCTTCAATAAGAAATCTCAGTTCAATAAATACATCATATTAAAAGCATTTGTCGAAAAGTTTGAGAGTTTCCTTTATGACGCAGCTCGCTTAAGAACTATAAAAGCAACAAATTTTCAAACTTTAACAACTTCATAATGTCATATACACTCATCAGTAGTTAACACTTAGTTCTAAGGTTGAGAACACAGATCTGCAGACTACAGTAACGTGAGCATATCATTGTGCGGGATGTTGTATCTTCCTGTCATTTCTACCTGTGTTTGGGGAAGTCACTGTTTCTGTTGATTTTTTCTTAGTGGAGCATTTTCGCCTCTTCCTTGCCTTATTCAGCTTTGTGTGATTTGGTGGTTACAATTGTGGACTCACGAAATGCAACAATTTTTTCCTTGGCAGCAGGTATAGTCAGCTTGTGGATGGGTGTCTTTTCTTTCCTCTTTTCTTTCTTAAGCATCAGGTCACAAACCAGTCCATGTGGGCTAACAGTCTGAAAAAGAAAACTAAAAACTATTCTCTGTTAAACGCAGCTTGCAATTTCTTACAATTTCTTTGCATGTTGAAGACTCCAGTTCAGTCTGTACACTGAGCAAGCACCAAAGGAAGCCAAAGAAAAGTTTGGAGATGGGATTAAATTTCAGATGTATGAGAAAACCCGAATGAGAAAATTGATTATGAAACACACACTCTCCCTTGACACTGAAGCCGCATTACTGCACACAAACGGATTAATAAATGCACAGAAACATTAAGGCCCTAGCTGAGTATATAAGAAGTGAAAACATGAGTGAGAAAATTGATTATGAAACGTGCACACTCCCTTAACGCCGAAGCTACAATACTGCACACAAACGGATTAGCAACTGCAAAGAAACATTAAGGCCCTATCTGTGTAGCCTAATGTGGGGGATTGTCTAATATCAAGAATCAAGATGTTTAAGGTGCTAACAAAAACAGATTTGAATGAACATACTAACTTATTCACTTACAGCACAAACATGCAAACACATCTGACTTTCTCACAATACGAAGTTATAAACTATAAAAACATACTGTAAACATCAAATACGATGAATCTTACGACTGTTACTTCAAAATTTTTAAATGCGCATCTATAAACCCAACTGACGCTCTGGAATAACTCAGATTTCCCGTAGTTCGATAACAGTGACTGGTTGGCTGAGTATTAGCCCAAAAAGATACATGCATCTACTAATGCACCCATGTATTCGGAGTAGCTAATTGCAATGCTGAAACTGGACGATGGCAGGGATTGTCCTAACATGATGGTGCTGATATTTCTCTCACCATAAATTGTGAACTTAAGACAAACAGGGCATGTCTCTGGTTCTCTGTTGTACGACGCTACACTCGTGCTGTTGCAGACTCGAACAATGGAGACCTCAGCATTCAGAGATGTGTTCAGCGCCTAGACACACGTTGAAATCCCCTCTTGTCTATCAGAAAAACAGCAGCCTGCTTTTTCTTCCCACCATGACAACACGACCACCAGTCATTTCTCAACTGAAACTATTTGGTTCCAAGGACCTGTCCAAGTTCCAAACATCTACGATGTATGTATATAGACTGAAGCGACGTCGAAAATTTGTACCAAGGACAGGATTCGAATCCAGGTCTCCCCTCACTAGAAAGATGCAATAACCATCACGCCACACTGGCACAGCTGCATGGACTGCCCTGGCACCCTAGCACGGCTCTGCCTCACTCCAGATTCCCGTTTACGCCTCAGCACCTTGGTATTCCCCCAAAACTCGAACAGCATTGCAGAGGCTCTCCAACTGTATCAGAATAGCACCTCAGCATCGAACGAAATGGGAAATCCTGCCTAAATCCAGACATAGATGCTTTAATCAAATGAAACTAATCCAACACAATTGGTGAGCCTCTCTGATACGGTTCAAGTTAATGACGAATAGCAAATGAGCCGAGGTGTGAATGGGAACTTGAAGAGGGAGGCGTGCTCCGGCATTCCGTGCGGTTGGACAAAGTAACTGTGCCAGGGTAGTGTAGTGACTAGTGGTCCTGCATAAGGAGCAGGAGACTCGGGTTCGATTCCCAGCCTTGGTGTATATTTTCATTCGTGGCTTCAGTTTGCAGATCTACATTATAGGTAGCTCTCTGGAACCATACAGTTTTCCTTGAAAGGCAATTTATATTGCGTAGGGAGTCATGCTAGGGTAGTCCCTGCAGTTTTGCAAATCGAGTGCTAGGATGGCGTATTAATCTGCCTAGTGAACAAGGGACCTGGGTTCGAATCCCCACCCTGGTAAAAATTTCCATTCGTCACTTCGGACTGAATACATACACCAATCATTTTTCATTCGCTCTCTGTTCACCAATGGCATAATTCCTTCTTAAGGAGAAATACAGTCAACGAAATGCGTCATGTAAAACACTCCAGTGACTTCTCTGACCTTCGTTTTTCTCTAAAAACTTTCCTTTATGTGATCTGGCCTCATGACGCAGCACGTATTTTTACCAGTTGATGTTTTTCATGCCCACCAGGTAGGCCCGCTACCCAGGCCCTGGAAAAGTTAAAAACAGTGCCTGAGGCTACATCCTAATTCTGCAACTTCTACATGCTTTTTCGGAAAGCTGAAAATTCTTACCTGGTGAAGCCATTATTCTGAATACGGCAGAGGGCTGATAAAAGTTCTTTCTCCCAGCTCACAACTGTGCTCTTCCGGCTAGACTACAAACACGCTTTATAGATGAACAAAAGGTTTCGTACGCTGAGAGCTACCAAGCGATCCAACTTTCACTCTGATAGCGCACAGCTCCCTACTTGCGGCCTGACCCAGTGCCACAACTCCTGAGCCCCTGCTGCATGGCAGGCCTCCACTTTTACTGCCTGACCACTAGCCCCTGTCCACATTCCATCATATGAGCGCACCCCAAACTCCCTCAGAAAAGCAACGAACAAACCCACAGCAGATTAAATGTGAAAACGCTAATTACGACAAGAAGTTACCAAGACTTCAGCACATTAAGTCACTGAAATCGTGTTTACTCTTCTAAGTTATTATTTTAAATCCTGCCTCCTCATTATCTTCTAGCTGAAATTAACTGTTATTAAATTAAAGAGACGACCTGAATGTTATGCTGCCTTATACTTTGAGGTTTGCCGATAACGTCGTAATTATGTCAGAAACAGCAAGGTCTTAGAAGAGTAGCTGAACAGTATTGGCGGTGTCTTGAAAGGAGAGTACCAGAAGAATATTAATAAAAGCAAAACAAGAATAATGGAATGTAGTCGAATTAAATCAGGCAATGCTGAAGGAATTACATTAGGAAATAGGGCGCTAAAAGTATCAGATGAGTTTTGCTATTTGGGCAGTAGAATAACTTACGATGGCCGAATAGATAGAATATAAAATGTAGACTGGCAATGGCAAGAAAACCGTTTCTGAAGAAAAGAAATTAGTTGATATCTAATGTAAATTTAAGTATTAGTTTGTCTTTTCAGAAGATATTTGTCTGGAGTGTTGCCTAGTATGGAAGTGAATCGTGGATCATAAGTAATTCAGAAAAGAAGAGAATAGAAGCTTTTGAAATGTTATACTACAGAAGAATGCTGAAGATTAAACGGGTAGATCGCGTAACTACTGAGGAGGTACTGAACTAAAATGAGGATAAAGAAATGTGTGGCATAACTTGACTAAAAGTAGAGATCGTTTGCTAGCACACGTTCTGAAACATCGAGGAATCATCAGTTTAGTAATGGAGTGAATTTTCTTATGTGCTTTTTCTTTTTGGGATGGGGGAGGGAGAAATTGTAGACGGATACCAACAGATAAATATAGTAAGCAAATTCAGAAGGATGTAGGTCGTAATAGTTATACAGAGATGAAGAAGCTTGCACAGGATAGAGTAGCATGGAGAGCTGCATCAATCTTTGGACTGAAGACCACAACAAGAGTTCTCATGACAGTATAATCTCCCAAAGTTAACTAAGAAACTGTGAATTTAGTATCCGCAAAAATATCGACGCTTATAGCAAAATGTTGATATGAACTAGTCCCGCCACCAACGCCGCCTTCCCCCTTTCCTCTTATGTCCCTGCCTAATACACGTGTTGCCAACCTATCATTTGCTTTATCTCTCTCTCTCTCTCTCTCTCTCTCTCTCTCTCTCCCCCTCCCCCACCCCCCACTCTCTCCCTCTCTCCGTATTTCCTTCTCCGACACACACACACACACACACACACACACACACACACATGAACAGAGGTGAATGAATGACAGAGAGAGAGTGAGAGAGAGAGAGAGAGTACGAAACGGAGATCTTGGCACGACAAACGGGTAACTGCAGGTAACATTTCTGTTGATGTAAAAATAAAACGAGCAAACTTGTTTGTCTAATTCGCCCTTGTTTAGCTCTAGATTTGTGAAACAAATCCCAACACGTTTAAATAAAGTTTGTCAGTTTAACCTCATTTTGAAGCTGACGCTGTTAAGAGTTCGTGAATATTTTGACAGTAGTGAGAATGGTCCCAAATGCAGACAAAATATTTCTGGTACTGACTTTGGCATTGTGCTTACAGAATATTAAAGATGAAGACGAAAGCAAGATGCTGATCCGGGAACGACTTAACATGAGAGTAAGATAAACATATGAAAACCTGTTAAATGAAATGTTATACTTATAACCTGATGATTATGTCAACTTTAGACGGACTTTTAATAATTGCGGATAACTTGTTTGGAATTACTTCGCCGTTACACCGAAAAAGAAGACACAAGCACGCGAAAATTTATTCTCTTCAACTTTATCCTCTGATGATAGTTCATTAAAATACCACAACTTGGAAACATATAGACAACATCGTCCGTAGGAGAACCGGAAACTTCAGTTTCTTTATTTCATTTTACCCCCGCTTGTATGTTAAGCGTTGAATGCTGATTATCTTGTTAACCTCTTTCTGCGTAATATGTTGTTGTTGTGGTCTTCAGTCGTGAGACTGGTTTGATGCAGCTCTCCATACTACTCTATTCTGTGCAAGCTTCTTCATCTTCCAGTACCTACTGCAGCCTACATCCTTCTGAATCTGCTTAGTGTAATCATCTCTTGGTCTCCCTCTACGATTTTTACCCTCCACGCTGCCCTCCATTACTAAATTGGTGATCCGTCGATGTCTCAGAACATGTCCTACCAAGCGATCCCTTCTTCTAGTCAAGTTGTGCCACAAGCTCCTCTTCTCCCCAATTCCATTCAATACCTCCTCATTAGTTATGTGATCTACCCATCTAATCTTCAGCATTCTTCTGTAGCACCACATTTCGAAAGCTTCTTCTCTTCTTGTCTAAACTATTTGTCGTCCACGTTTCACTTCCATACATGGCTACACTCCATACAAATACTTTCAGAAACGGATTCCTGACATTTAAATCTACACTCGATATTAACAAATTTCTCTTCTTCAGAAACGCTTTCCTTGCCATATCCAGGCTACATTTTATATCCTCTGCTCTTAGACCATCATCAGTTATTTTGCTCCCCAAATAGCAAAACTCCTTTACTACTTTAAGTGTCTCATTTCCTAATCTAATTCCCTCATTACCCTCGTTTTGCTTTTGTTGATGTTCATCTTATATCCTCCTTTCAAGACACTGTCCATTCCGTGCAACTGCTCTTCCAAGTCCTTTGCTGTCTCTAACAGAATTACAATGTCATCGGCGAACCTCAAAGTTTTTATTTCTTCTCCATGGATTTTAATACCT
Organism: Schistocerca piceifrons; assembly: GCF_021461385.2. Lineage (NCBI taxonomy): Eukaryota > Metazoa > Arthropoda > Insecta > Orthoptera > Acrididae > Schistocerca > Schistocerca piceifrons. The sequence continues at coordinate 316,413,822 of NC_060143.1, read as the reverse complement.
ACTCCGAACTTTTCTTTTGTTTCCTTTATTGCTTGCTCAATATACAGATCGAATAACATCGAGGATAGGCTACAACCCTGTCTCACTCCCTTCCCAACCACTGCTTCCCTTTCATGCCCCTCGACTCTTATTACTGCCATCTGGTTTCTATACAAATTGTAAATAGTCTTTCGCTCCCTGTATTTTACCCCTGCCACCTTCAGAGTTTGAAAGAGAGTATTCCAATCAACATTGTCAAAAGCTTTCTCTAAGTCTACAAATGCTAGAAACGTAGGTTTGCCTTTCCTTTATCTTTCCTCTATGATAAGTCGTAGGGTCAGTATTGCCTCACGTGTTCCAACATTTCTACGGAATCCAAACTGATCTTCCCCGAGGACGGCTTCTATCAGTTTTTCCATTCGTCTGTAAAGAATTCGCGTTAGTATTTTACAGCTGTGACTTATTAAACTGATGGTTCGGTAATTTTCACATCATTCACACTTGCTTTCTTTGGGATTGGAATTATTATATTCTTCTTGGAGGGTATTTCGCCTGTCTCATACATCTTGCTCACCAGATGGTAGAGTTTTCTCAGGACTGACTCTCCCAAGGCTGTCAGTAGTTCTAATGGAATGTTGTCTACTCCGGGGGCCTTGTTTCGACTCATGTCTTTCAATGCTCTGCCGAACTCTTCACGCAGTATCGTATCTCCCATCTCATCTTCATCTACATCCTCTTCAATTTCCATAATATTGTCCTCAAGTACATCGCCCTAGTATAGACTCTCTATATACTCCTTCCACCTTTCTGCTTTCCCTTCTTTGCTTAGAACTGGGTTTCCATCAAAGCCCTTGATATTCATGCAAGTGGCTCTTTTTTCTCCAAAGGTCTCTTTAATTTTCCTGTAGGCAGTATCTATCTTACCCCTAGTGAGATAAGCCTCTACATCCTTACATTTGTCCTCTAGCCATCCCTGCTTAGCCATTTTGCACTTCCTGTCGATCTCATTTTTGGGTCGTTTGTATTCCTTTTTGCCTGCTTCATTTACTGCATTTTTATATTTCCTCCTTTCATCAGTTAAATTCAATATTTCTTCTGTTACCCAAGGGTTTCTACTAGCCCTCGTCTTTTTTCCTATTTGATCCTCTGCTGCCTTCACTATTTCATCCCTCAGAGCTACCCATTCTTCTTCTACTGTATTCCTTTCCCCCAGTCTTGTCAATTCTTCCCTTATGCTCACCCTGAAACTCTGTACAACCTCTGGTTTAGTCAGTTTATCCAGGTCCCATCTCCTTAAATTCCCACCTTTTTGCAGTTTCTTCAGTTTTAATCTACAGTTCATAACAAATAGATTGTGGTCAGAGTCCACATCTGCCCCTGGAAATGTCTTACAATTTAAAACCTGGTTCCTAAATCTCTGTCTTATCATTATATAATCTATCTGATAACTTTTAGTATCTCCAGGGTTCTTCCATGTATACAACCTTCTTTCATGATTCTTGAACCAAGTGGTGGCTATGATTAAGTTATGCTCTGCGCAAAATTCTACCAGGCGGCTTCCTCTTTCATTTCTTAGCCCCAATCCGTATTCACTTACTATGTTTCCTTCTCTCCCTTTTCCTACTGATGAATTCCAGTCACCCATGACTATTAAATTTTCGTCTCCCTTCACTACCTGAATAATTTCTTTTATCTCATCATACATTTCATCAACTTCTTCGTCACCCTCAGAACTAGTTGGCATATAAACTTGTACTACTGTAGTAGGCGTGGGCTTCGTGTCTATCTTGGCCACAATAATGCGTTCACTATGCTGTTTGTTGTAACTTACCCGTACTCCAATTTTTTTTTTATTCATTATTAAACCTACACCTGCATTACCCCTATTTCATTGTGTATTTATAACCCTGTATTCACCTGACCAAAAGTCTTGTTCCTCCTGTCATCGAACTTCACTAATTTCCACTATATCTAATTATAACCTATCCATTTCCCTTTTTAAATTTTCTAACCTACCTGCCCGATTAAGGGATCTGACATTCCACGCTCCGATCCGTAGAACGCCAGTTTTCTTTCTCCTGATAATGACGTCCTCTTGAGTAGTCCCCGCCCGGAGATCCGAATGGGGGACTATTTCACTTCCGGAATATTTTACCCAAGAGGAAGCCATCATCATTTAACCATATAGTAAAGCTGCATGCCCTCGGGAAAAATTAGGGCTGTAGTTTCCCTTTGCTTTCAGCCGTCCGCAGCACCAGAACAGCAAGGCCATTTTGGTTAGTGTTACAAGGCCGGATCAGTCAATTATCCACACTGTTGCCCCTGGAACTACTGAAAAGGCTGCTGCCCCTCTTCAGGAACCACACGTTTGTCTGGCCTCTCAACAGATACCCCTCCGTTGTGCTATCTGTATCGTTGAGGCACGCAAGCCTCCCCACCAACGGCAAGGTCCATGGTTCATGGGGAGGCTGCGTAAGTTCCAATACTATTTTGTTTTCATCCTTGACTGCAGTTTCCATAATTATGGAGACTCACTACAAAGAGGGATAAACTGTAATAAAACTGTTTTTCGCTACACATATGTGGCGAGACATCGAGACAAACAACATAGCCGTCTTGCCAAACTATGCTTGAGAAATGTGTCGATCACCGTCACCGTGAAATGTTTGGCAAACGTAGTAAGGTTTGACAAACTTCCTGTTAGTTTCTGTCTCGGGTTCTTCGGCCGACGTGCGTCTGATGTTCTTTCTGACGTTTCGCCAGCACGAGTGGCTGACATTATCGAACTTTCACCCTCCATTACTGGTGGTGGAGGGTGAAACTTTGACAATGCCTGCCACTCGTGCTGGCGAAACGTCTGAAAAATCATCAGACGAACGTGCCGAAGAACCCGAGATGGAAGCCAACAGGCAATTTGTCAATAAGTCAACACGAAAGCCTTAACAATTTTGTATAATAAAGTTTTACAAATTGTTCGATAATGTACGGGGGTCTTAACACAAGCAAAAGCAAACCTTCATTACTGCAGATTACATCCACTGACAACACCTTCAATATGTAAAGTGAAATATGAATGTAACGAAACTGAATATTGTACTGCAACAAGTAAAAGACGTTTGGATTTATAACACGAATATTTATAGAAGTGCTTAAAAACAACAGAAATACACTCGTTAAACTACGGAAAAAACCACAGCAACACGCTCGTTAAATTTCAGTTTGTTTAATAGGGATATATATATATATATATATATATATATATATATATATATATATATATATATATATATATATATATATATATATACGATTTCAAATGTTAACTAAACTTTGAACGAAAGAAAATAAAAATTGCTATAGTAATATATATATATATATATATATATATATATATATATATATTAATTTTTATTTTCTTTCGTTCAAAATTTAGTTAACATTTGAAATCGTATTTTATACTCTGCCAAAACGTTGACACTTTAAAGTAATTTGCCTGGCGCTACAAAAAAAAAAAAAAAAAAAAAAAAAAAAAGATGCATATAGAAATAGCATAAAATATCATATGGTGCTTCGTATTAAAGATTTACAGATACTTTAGAGGCTGAGATTATAGATATACTGTGAAGAACGTGTGCCATATTATGTCAATGAAGTAACATATTGCACTGTGGCAAGATGTAAGCCTCAGTAGTAAAAACATCTTAACATGTTTAACATTAAAGTTTAATTAGTGCGGCTTGCACCGAATAAAAAAGAAGTAACATACTGCACTAAACGTAGTACAACGATAATAATGTGCATAATAAAGAGCATTTTTACAACTAAAAAAAAATGAAGTTGCACGTACACAGCAATTCAGCGAAACGTAATTGAGTATTCATGTACATTTGTCACTGTGCAGGAAGGTTTAAACAACATGAGTGTACACCACGTAATTCAATGATCTTTTTTTTGTTTGTTACAGCACGCGCTGGCATGTAAGTGTCCGGCTAAGGAGTGTGATGGGTTGTTGGAATGTCACAAGCAAGTGTTACTATAAATTAATTTTTAGTCTTCAGTCTTCTGACTGGTTTGATGTGGCCCGCCATGTGTTCTTTCCTGTGAACCTTTTCATCTCAAAGTAGCACTTGCAACCTACGTTCTCAATTATTTGCTGGACGTATTTCAACCTCTGTCTTCCTCTACAGTTTTTACCCACTTTAGCTACCTCCAGTTTCATCGAAGTCACTCCCTCATGTCTTAACAGATGTCTTATCATCATGTCCCTTCTTATTTTCAGTGTTTTCGATGTATTCCTTTCCTGTCCGATTCTGCGCAGAACCTCTTCATTCCTGCCTTATCAGTCAGATAATGTGTTCTACGAAATGATCTCTTCCGACAGGCGTTCTGAAGTATACCACTCAATTTTACAAATATTTAACGTGAACCGCAAGTGATCATTCTTGACACTACATAGACGAACAATAGGGAAGAGATAAAACAAATGAACGTTAAATATACTCTTATACGCTTTCCGTTTTGAACAGGAAGAGCTGAATTAAAACTATGCGATTCTCATTCTGAAATTACGTTGGCATTATAGTAAAAACTAAAATGCAACGGCCATAGAGATTCCTATACAATTATGAGCGCAAATGCGCTACCTATATCTTTTTCAGTTACACAGTTCATTTGACGACCATAAGTAACGATAAAACATCCCGTCTTTGAACACATTTCAATCGTATTTAATGGAGATTGCAACGGACAACCAATGAAAGAAACAATCATAAGATTTGCTGCACACATAGAGTTAAATACGTAAGCTGAAAATTGATATTAACCTCCTGTCGAAGTTGATATCAAATTACAGCATAATTAGTTTGAATAGTGATCACGCCTCTGCGTCCAAACACATACGTTGACAGGTGAGCGATTTAAAAAAATATTACAGAGTAAACAAAACAGAAACGAATCACAACAGAACGTACTCACTGTACTGCTGTGAAAGGCTTGAAACCGGGTGACACAGGTATGGAGTTTGCTGTAGAGTGAAAGTGGCGCAGATCTGAGCTCTCATTGCAGACCCATGTTGTGAAAGTTTCTGAGAAGCATATCCAATAGTTATCACACATCACTGGTAACAAAAGAGGAACATATGCAGCACATCTACACACATAATCAAGTTGCTGATGGACTCTCTAACTCATAAAGAAAATTTTGAGAATGAATGTGCCTATTCCAGAGTAAGATAGCACAATCAATTTGATAATAAAAACAATATTTTATATGTGTGGTGTCTATTCTTTGAAAACGTCCGAAAGGAAGCAAAAGCAGTATGATGATAAGCAATCATGTGTTATCTATGTGGTTTCTATTCTTTCGGCATGTCTAAAAGAAAGCACAATCAATATGATGACAAACAATCATATATTATATATGTTGTGCCTGTTCTTTCCGACAAGTCCGAAAGAAAGCACAATCAATAAGATGACAAACAATCATGTGTTAAACAGGGTGTAAATTTTATGCTGACAAACCAGATTAACTCGAAAAATAAGCTTCACACGAAAAAATGTGTAAAATCCAGAGTTGAATATTTTCGAGGGGGACATCTGCTGGTGCTAAAATTAGCACGCCACCCCAGCCCCTTGGGGGCGGGGTGGTAGGAAACTTTAAAATTTCAAATGGAAAACACCATTTTTATTGAAAAATCAGATTCTATATAAAAAACTACGTACATTTTGTCTTAAACATTTGTTTTGACCCTTGGTAGCTGGCGGTGTAATTCAAGAAAATCTATGTTTTCATTTTCGCGTGGAAAATGATTACGGATAAGTAAAAAATACTTATTTACTTCGTAAATTTTGATTCGTTAAAACTAAAACTCTCCCTCTCACCCCATAGGGTGGGCTTTGAGAGAGAGAAATTAGAGTTTTACAAATATTTGTCCAAATGTTAATTTTTTCTGCAGATTCGGATAAGTCAACATTTATAAAACTCTAATTCCTCCCTCTCAAACCCCACCCTATAGGGAGAGAGGGAGAGTTTCAGTTTCAGCGAATCAAAATTTACGAATTAAACAAGTATTTCTAATTTATCCGTAACCATTTTCCACGCAAAAATAAGAACACAGGTTTTTTTTTAATTACACCGCCAAGTACCAAGAGTCAAAACAAATGTTGAAGACAAAATGTACGTAGTTTTTTATAAGTATTTGATTCTGCAATAAAAAGTTGAGGTTCCCATTTGAAATTTTAAAGCTGCCTCGCGCCCCACCCGCAGGGGGCTGGGGTGGTGGGCAAATTTTAGCACCAGAAGATGTCCCCCTAGAAAACAATTAACTTTGGATTCTACACATTTTTCTCGTGTGAAGCTTATTTTTCGAGTTATTTTGGTTTGTCAACTTAAAATTTACACCCTCTACGTGTTGCGTCTGTTCTTTTGGGCATGTCCGAAAGAATGCACAATCAATATGATGATAAACAATCATGTGTTATATGTTTAATGAAGGTGAGGACGGCCAGTGAACACTTCACTGCGGGTGCACACCACGCTCGATCTCTTACAGGAATCGGCGAAATGCCACGAGTAACTAGGATAGCGGGCAAGGGGCATCGGATCAGTAGTGTGTGGACAAGCTGAGAATTTGCGTCGGGCGGGAGGATTGCTAACGTAGTTCGTGCAGTTGTGATGACCACTGTGTCATTAATTATTGCGACGTTTCTATGACGAACATATCAGTTTCAGTTAAGGAGATGGAGCTCTACAGTAACATTGTTATTTACCGTGATGGTAAAAGTATCCCCCTGAGACTAAATAATCGTGATTTCTTGAGGGTATTTTTGTTCTGTCGTTGTAACTACAAAAATGAGTGACTTTATTCACCAGACGCGTTTCGCTTTATTGAGGTAAAGCATCATTAATAGTCTGTAATTAAGTTATTTACGTTTTTATTTGCTTTTAGATCGGAAAACAGTTCGTTAAGAACATGTTGATTTGTACTTACGATGATTTTCGCTTGATTTCTCGCTTACATCGGGAAATCCAATCTGCTAGCATATCGTTGCTTTTCCTTGTGCTTGTGTTTTGTAGTGTTGCCAACATAACCTTTTCACCACTTTGTCTGTGACCTACAACCTTTTTTATGGATCTATTATTGTATGTCTGTGCTTCCATTTAATTATGTTTCTGTGTATTTAAATGCTGTGTGAGAGTATGGAAGGAGTAGTGATAGAGGAATTTTTTTTCATTATAGGGGAGGGAGAAACCATGATGAATGGACATAAGTGTATAGAAATGTGATAGAGTGTGAGTTACAGGAAAAGGTGTGGGGCAAGCTGTGAAATGAAATTGTGGATGGGGGGCAGGTGGGGGGAGGGGGTTGTGGGAGAGTGGGAGGGGGTGAAGGATGGAAAAAGCTCTGCTCTTTTTCATGTGATTTCGTCAATTATTTTATATATAGTTTCCAATATTTATCTGGTTATTGAGTAACTGTTTGTGTTCATGCTTTTTCTATGTGGAAATTTTCATGGAAAGGGAGGAGGTGACTGTCTTTGCTGATTTTTATGATATTCATATCTGTTTCAGTATTGCTTGGTCTACGGTGCCCTTGTTTTACATGATCTGCAAATATTGAATGGTTTGTACCGTATTTAAATGCTCTAATATATTCTCTATATCTTGTGTCCAATGTCCTGCCAGTCATTCCAATGTATAGCTTTCCACAACCTCTGCAACTGAGCTTATACATATCAGATTGTTGGTATCTGTCTGTTTTTTATTTCATTTGGAATGTGCTTCTGTATTGAGTTGTCTGTTTTGCAAGCGATGCTTATGCCTTGTTTTCTATCTTACCTATATTATGTGTGAATTTGTGGTAGGGAATTGTAACTTTCTTTTTTTTTTTTTTTTTGCGGTGCAAGTTGTTTGAGTTGGTATGGTTTTGTTGTTTTTTTTCGCTATTTGTCTCATTATTTTTTTGTTACAATGGCTAGCTCAGTCTGGTAATCAGAAGTGTCTAGGGGGATCCTGTTCAGCATGTTTAACACATCCTGATTGCTGCGTGTTTGTAGCTCTACTGGTGGTTTGAGGTTGCATTTAAGGTAATGTCACTTGTTGGGGGTTTTCTGTATACGTCAAACACACATTTGATACCGTTGTCTCTGAAGAACGCTTGTTGTTGGGGACTTTTATTTAAGACGTCTTAGAGCTACTCACATATCTGGGAACCTATTCCGTATGCTCAAATTTTCGTTGATAGTCTGCAGTGGGGCACCGTGTCAATTGCTTTTCGGAAATCCAGGAGCATGGAATGTGCCTGTTGCCCTTCGTTCACATTTCGCAGAATATCATGTGTGACCTCCGCCCATGAACCATGGACCTTGCCGTTGGTGGGGAGGCTTGCGTGCCTCAACGATACAGATAGCCGTACCGAAGGTGCAACCACAACGGAGAGGTATCTGTTGAGAGACCAGACAAACGTGTGGTTCCTGAAGAGGGGCAGCAGCCTTTTCAGTAGTTCCAGGGGCAACAGTCTGGATGATTGACTGATCTGGCCATGTAACACTAACCAAAACGGCCTTGCTGTTCTCGTACTGCGAACGGCTGAAAGCAAGGGGAAACTACAGCCCTAATTTTTCCCGAGGGCATGCAGCTTTACTGTATGGTTAAATGATGATGGCGTCCTCTTGGGTAAAATATTCCGGAGGTAAAATAGTCCCCCATTCGGATCTCCGGCCGGGGACTACTGAAGAGGACGTTGTTATCAGGAGAAAGAAAACTGGCGTTCTACGGATTGGAGCGTGGAATGTCAGATCCCTTAATCGGGCAGGTAGGTTAGAAAATTTAAAAAGGAAAATGGATAGGTCAAAGTTAGATATAGTGGAAATTAGTGAAGTTCGGTGACAGGAGGAACAAGGCATTTGGTCAGGTGAATACAGGGTTATAAATACAAAATGAAAAAGGGTAATGCAGGTGTAGGTTTAATAATGAATAAAAAAAAATTGGAGTACGGGTAAGTTACAACAAACAGCATAGTGAACGCATTATTGTGGCCAAGATAGACACGAAGCCCACGCCTACTACAGTAGTACAAGTTTATATGCCAACTAGTTCTGAGGGTGACGAAGAAGTTGATGAAATGTATGATGAGATAAAAGAAATTATTCAGGTAGTGAAGGGAGACGAAAATTTAATAGTCAAGGGTGACTGGAATTCATCCGTAGGAAAAGGGAGAGAAGGAAACATAGTAGGTGAATACGGATTGGGGCTAAGAAATGAAAGAGGAAGCCGCCTGGTAGAATTTTGCGCAGAGCATAACTTAATCATAGCCAACACTTGGTTCAAGAATCATGAAAGAAGGTTGTATACATGGAAGAACCCTGGAGATACTAAAAGTTATCAGATAGATTATATAATGGTAAGACAGAGATTTAGGAACCAGGTTTTAAATTGTAAGACATTTCCAGGGGCTGATGTGGACTCTGACCACAATCTATTGGTTATGAACTGTAGATTAAAACTGAAGAAACTGCAAAAAGGTGGGGATCTAAGGAGATGGGACCTGGATAAACTGACTAAACCAGAGGTTGTACAGAGTTTCAGGGAGAGCATAAGGGAACAATTGACAGGAAATGGGGAAAGAAATACAGTGGAAGAAGAATGGGTAGCTTTGAGGGATGAAATAGTGAAGGCAGCAGAGGATCAAATAGGTAAAAAGACGAGGGCTAGTAGAAACCCCTGGGTAACAGAAGAAATATTTAATTTAACTGATGAAAGAAGAAAATATAAAAATGCAGTAAATGAAGCAGGCGAAAAGAAATACAAACGTCTCAAAAATGATATCGACAGGCAGTGCAAAATGGCTAAGCAGGGATGGCTAGAGGACAAATGTAAGGATGTAGAGGCTTATCTCACTAGGGGTAAGATAGATACTGCCTACAGGAAAATTAAAGAGACCTTTGGAGAAAAAAGAGCCACTTGCATGAATGTCAAGGGCTTTGATGGAAACCCAGTTCTAAGCAAAGAACGGAAAGCAGAAAGGTGGAAGGAGTATATAGAGGGTCTATACAAGGGCGATGTAATTGAGGATAATATTATGGAAATTGAAGAGGATGTAGATGAAGATGAGATGGGAGATACGATACTGCGTGAAGAGTTCGGCAGAACATTGAAAGACATGAGTCGAAACAAGCCCCCCGGAGTAGACAACATTCCATTAGAACCACTGACAGCCTTGGGAGAGTCAGTCCTGAGAAAACTCTACCATCTGGTGAGCGAGATGTATGAGACAGGCGAAATACCCTCCAAGAAGAATATAATAATTCCAATCCCAAAGAAAGCAAGTGTGAATGATGTGAAAATTACCGAACCATCAGTTTAATAAGTCACAGCTGTAAAATACTAACGCGAATTCTTTACAGACGAATAGAAAAACTGATAGAAGCCGTCCTCGGGGAAGATCAGTTTGGATTCCGTAGAAATGTTGGAACACGTGAGGCAATACTGACCCTACGACGTATCATAGAGGAAAGATTAAGGAAAGGCAAACCTACGTTTCTAGCATTTGTAGACTTAGAGAAAGCTTCTGACAATGTTGATTGGAATACTCTCTTTCAAATTCTGAAGGTGGTAGGTGTAAAATACAGGGAGCGAAAGACTATTTACAATTTGTATAGAAACCAGATGGCAGTAATAAGAGTCGAGGGGCATGAAAGGGAAGCAGTGGTTGGGAAGGGAGTGAGACAGGGTTGTAGCTTATCCTCGATGTTATTCAATCTGTATATTGAGCAAGCAATAAAGGAAACAAAAGAAAAGTTCGGAGTAGGTATTAAAATCCATGGAGAAGAAATAAAAACTTTGAGGTTCGCCGATGACATTGTAATTCTGTCAGAGACAACAAAGGACTTGGAAGAGCAGTTGAACGGAATGGACAGTGTCTTGAAAGGAGGATATAAGATGAACATCAACAGAAGCAAAACGAGGGTAATGAGGGAATTAGATTAGGAAATGAGACACTTAAAGTAGTAAAGGAGTTTTGCTATTTGGAGAGCAAAATAACTGATGATGGTGGAAGTAGAGAGGATATAAAATGTAGACTGGCAATGGCAAGGAAAGCGTTTCTGAAGAAGAGAAATTTGTTAACATCGAGTATAGATTTAAGTATCAGGAAGTCGTTTCTGAAAGTATTTGCATGGAGTGTAGCCATGTATGGAAGTGAAACGTGGACGATAAATAGTGTAGACAAGAAGAGAAAGAAGCTTTCGAAATGTGGTGCTACAGAAGAATGCTGAAGATTAGATGGGTAGATCACATAACTAATGAGGAGGTATTGAATAGAATTGGGGAGAAGAGGAGCTTGTGGCACAACTTGACTGGAAGAAGGGATCGCTTGGTAGGACATGTTCTGAGACATCGACGGATCACCAATTTAGTATTGGAGGGCAGCGTGGAGGGTAAAAATCGTAGAGGGAGACCAAGAGATGAATACACTAAGCAGATTCAGAAGGATGTAGGCGGCAGTAGGTACTGGAAGATGAAGAAGCTTGCACAGGATAGAGTAGCATGGAGAGCTGCATCAAACCAGTCTCACGACTGAAAACCACAACAACAACAACATCATGTGTGAAAAGAGCAAGCCGAGTTTTGCACGAGCGATGTTTTCTAAAACAATTCTCAACCAAATTTATTATATTGTAACTGAGAATACGGTTAAAAATTTTGCAGCAAACCAATGTCTAGATCTTGGACTGTAATTCTACAGTTCCGTTTTTTTACCCTTCTTATCTAAGGGAACCATCTGCGCGTTTTTCCAGTCTTGGCGCTGGGCGATAGATTCGTGATAAATGAAAGCTCAGTAAGGAGCCAATGCCGTAGTGTACTCTTTGTAAACCCGACCGGGATCCCATCTGGACCTGCTTTGAATTCTTTCCATTGTTTCTTTACGTCAGCGATGCGTATTACTACGTGGTCCATGGGCGAATCTGTGTGATGGTCAAACGATGGTATGTTTGTACAATTCTCTACCGTGAACGATTTCTTAAATGCAGAATTTAGACCTTTGAGTTATCTTTTGTTATCTTCTACTACCACACCACACTGGTCAATGAGCGGCTGGATTAAAGCCTTAATCCCTCTAAACGACTTTACGGAGGACCATTATTTTTTCGGGCTCTCGGCAAGATCTTTTGCTACGGTATGACGGTTGTAGTTGTTGCATACTTCTGGCCTCGATCTTTTTACAGGCGCACGAATTTCTACTAACTTTTGCCTGTCGTCATTTGCGCGTTCTCTCAGATCAGAAGAACAAGCTGAAAATATGAATATATACAACTGTTTCAAATATTTTCTTTGCAGAGAGAAACACAGAGAGAGAATATAACTCATACATAGATTTCAACAGGACTTCAACTCCACAAAACTGAATGATATTGGAGGTATAAGAAACTTGTGAAACGGTTGTTTCGCTATCTGTACGTGAAATAACTCTTGTTGTTAAAAGCAAAACGTTTGAATACAGCACACGGCTCAGCTGTACTAGTTGAATAGGATTCGTTTAAGGACAGAAGGTACCTATAAATAGATGAAGGTACGAAATTTCTCTTTATTGCTGATTATGTTGGTTTGAAATTTGTTTTGTGCGAATATAAATGTATTTTTGGTGAAATTTCATTTAAAGGTCCCAAACGTCGTTTTAAATGGAAGCTTGCAGCGTCAGTCATGTCCACTTTTAGCTCTGCGGCTTATCTTCCGTGAATTTATATGCGTAGGGGCACTTTCGGTAGTTAGACATACTGTTTGCTGTCTTGAATTCAACTGTTTCTCCAGTAATAACACAACGCGTGTGTATTTTGTTTCTGAGCAAAGAAATGCCGAGATCAATCTCCAAAATTGTCAAGAAAAGGTCCGGAGGACCTGAAATAAATAAAACAGTAAATATAATGAAAACAATATTCTGTCTTATGTATGGCATGTGTACAACTGAAAAGGGTCTAACATTGGGGAAAATCATATCTGTGATTATGAACTGACCAATCTCTCCCAGAAACATTCAGAAATATAATTCTTTACTGCATTGTGCTTGCATATCAAGTCAGAGTAGTCTACGACACATACAGTGAAACAAGCTGTGAATTTAAATGATGAATGCGCAGCAGGAATGTATTAAAGACCGTAAGCACAATAAAACTTCAAACTCAATTCCCCCAACTTTTGTTGTCTCTATCCTGATGTACCTTTTCTCTGAAACCATTTATTCAAGAGCAATAAAAACCTAACACTTAATTGCCTTATTGCGATTGCATGAAGTGACATTTTTTTCAGCTTTCTAACTATTTTATAAAGGAACTAGTGCCCTTTTCCGATTTAAAAATGTCCCCGAAAAAGAGGTCATTATTGAAACATTTTTCAAAATTACAATTTTAGTATACTACACTTCAAAATGTCAGATCGTTAGCAGAGAGTGTAAATCCACGTAAAAAAGATTTCAGTGTTCTGCTTCTAGTACTACCAGAGAAAAGGTCAGTTTAACATGGCGAAGATACAAATACCATTTCCCCTTAAAGTGTTTTTAACGCATTGTTTTTAGGTTTGAGTGATGAAGCTAATGATTATTTAAACAGTATGAAACCAGTAATCCCATATCTGTTTTTAAATAACATATCACTGTTTTGTTAACGAAACATAATTTTAAACACCTATTTTCGCCACACCTGCTCCAACCCTTCGCCAGCTCGGATGTGTGCTGGAAACGATTTCTTTCTCTCGGATAAGATTCGAGTGTCTGTATCACTTTCTTTCAATATTTTCTAATAATTTTTTTTATATAATGAGAAGCACATGAACGACGACTGTATTGAAGCACTATGGGATCGTTGTCATGTATCTGCCTTTAAAATATTAACGTGTTGTTAGATTCCCCATACGACATATTTGCTTACCGTTACTGCATGTCGGACAAAGTGAATTAACACCTAGTTTTAATCCTGATAAATTTACGAATGCTGGTGGTAGATTAAGAGGGTTATTGGGAAAATAAGGAACGATCGGTCGCGAAATGGAAACCACAGTGAAAATCCGTTGCACAGGTGTGTTGGGCTGTGTCTCTAGTATGCCCGTCGATCGCGTTACGTCGTTTTTTTTTAGTTCTGAGGGAGGACATAAAGATACCTAGAACAATAGTGCCTCCCGCCAATTACGAGGGCCTGTGAGAAATTTCGCCTGAATCTATGTAGCTAACATTACATAACTGTTTTGCGTTTTCTTCTTCAAGACAATTCTCAGCCGCATTCTGCAGGGGCAATGAAGATGCTCCTGCATCGTTTCGAATTGAAATATTTGATTACCCGCAATACAGCCCATAATTGTCTCCCTCTGAGTTTCATCTGTGCTGAACCGTTGACTATGAAGACAACATTTTGGCACACACAACGAGCTGTAGGCCAGGGTAGAGAACTGGCGGGAAGCACTGGCCGCTGCCTTCTATAAGTAGGGTATTCAGATATCTGTATACTGCAGTTACTGTTTGTTAATTACAATGTTTTCCATTTCTTCTTCATAGCGCTGCCTTGTGAAAGTTTTCCTCCTTCCCTTCGGTGCTAAGTATATATAAACCCAAAAAAGGGGCAATGAAGCTATCTTTCCCATGTCATGAAGTGTTACAGTACGGTACTCTCATAAGTCTCAGGGTTATCGTATTGGCATGCACACGGTAAGCCAAAGGACCGTTAACAATTGAAAACGCACAAATTTATGGAATAATGTAAGTAGAGAGTGAAAAATTGATGTACACACCTGAAATGACATGGGATTTTATTGAAATAAAAAAACGGGTGCAAAAACTGACAACATATGGCACTGGACAGCTATACGACGGTGACGCCGTGTGAGAATAGTGTATAAAATGAGCTGTAGTGAGGGAGAGATCCGGATCATCCCTAACCTGGCTGATAAACACCTGCTGAAAGGTAGGACTTTTATGCAGGATGGAGCTCCATCTCATATCGCTACTCGTGTGAAAGATCTCTTGAGCACATCTTTTGGTGAGGATAGCTTGCCGAGCCGCCACGTCCGTCATGCATGGCCTCTCAGGATCCCAGATCTCAATTCTTGTGATTATTGGTCCTAGGTTTACTCGAAGCCGCAAGTCTACCGCGATCGTCCTATCTCATTAGGGATGCCAAAGGACAACATTCGACAGCAATTTCTCACAACACCTACTGATATGCTGTGCAGTGGTATTAACAACATTGTCCCTCAACTACAATTATTGTTGATGAATGACGGCCGACATGTTGAGTATTTGTTATAAAGAACATCGGTTCCTAAAAATCAATTTTTATGCTAACTATTGCTCTTTCATCATATGAAGGGCCACCTTTTGGTCATTTTCTAAACTTCTTTTGGTTCCAATAAAACCCAATGTCATTTCAAGCGTGTGTGTGAGTTTTTATCTCTCTATCTAGATTATTCCGTAAATTATTTAATTCTGAAACTTAGACACACGTTTAGGTCACCTTGTACTATTTACTCATTCATACTCTTGCTTTATAGAGATACTCAGTTAATAAGTGTAATCTGTATTACAGATGATCACAGGTCTAAACTTGATTGGATATATTTCGTTCTTGATAATGTACTTCAAGAGGCTAACGCTAACGGTTTCGACAAGTTTATTTGCCAGCAGCAGCAGTCCAATGCTAATGATGTGCTCGAATCGTTCTTCTGTAAGTAGTACATTTTTATACGTTTGTTAAATAGTATCGAAATACATATCCTACACATAATTTATTTTTTCACAGATGATTATATACCTGTGAGGGAATCAGAAATTTCTATATGTACTAATGATAAGTCACAAAATTTCTGCGCTTCGTTTATAAGTAAATACGAGGTCTGTGTAAAAAGTGTCCAACCTTTGATTTTCCCTCGCAAAATAGAGACGATAGCGCGGCGCCACTGTACACAGTAAAGGAAGAGACCGTCATGGGCATGCGTGAATTTTGTCCGCGCCTTCTAGCGCGTCAGTCGCTGCCTGTCGGTAGCTGAGTGAGGTGCTACACCACGCGTTCGTCAGATTACCGATTCTCTCAAGATGACTGAACGTGTTGAGCAAAGATGCTGCATTAAATTTTGTCAAAAGCTTGCTGATTCTCAAAGTGAAACAATTCGTAAAATTCAGCAGGTCTTTGGAGAAGACGTGATGGGTGTAACACCAATTAAGGAGTGCTTCAACCTATTCAGAAATGGTCTACATCAGTGGAGAGTGACCAGCGTTCTGGCAGGCCCCAAACTGCTCGGAGTGCAGCTGTTGTTGTGAGGGTACAAAATTTGATGATGGCAGATCTTCGTTTGACCGTGCGGGAGATTGCCCAAGAGGATGGAGTGAGTAAAGATTCTGCACATGCAATTTCACATGATGATTTGAACATACACCGAGTGGCTGCGAAAATCGTGCCCAAGTTGTTGCGGCTAGAACAAAAAGACCTCCGTTTTGACGTTGCACAGGACCTTCTTGACACCACCAACACTGATCCTGGGTATCTGAACACCGTGATAACTGGAGATGAGTCATGGGTGTACGGGCGCGACCCAGAAACAAAAAGACAGTCGTCGCAATGGAAGCATCCCGAGTCTCCAAGGCTGAAGAAAGTGCGGCAGGTGTGAAGCAAAATTAAGATGATGCTGACTGTCTTCTTTGATGTCCGTGGAATTGTGCGTCACAAATACGCACCGGAAGTACAAACAGTGACAAAGGAGTACCATCAAGATGTTCTCCGGCGACACCGTAACGCAGTTCGGCGCAAAAGACGAGTCATGTGAACGGCGAAATACTGGCAACTGCATCACGACAATGCCCCCGCATATTGACCCCAATTGATCCAAAATTTCTTGCCCAAACGTGGAATTACAGCTGTTAGCCAACCTCCCTACTCACCATACATGGCTCCTTGTGAGTTCCGGTTGTTTCCCAAATTGAAGACGCCACTGAAAGGATCCCATTTTGAGAGTAGAGAAGAAATAATGCGGAACAGGAGGACGGAGCTGAACACCAGTCCAAAAGCAGACTTCCAGAGGTGTTTCCAGCAGTGGAAGGATCGGTGGGCTAAGTCTATGCAAGCACAAGGGGCTTCTTTGAAGGGGATTAGGGTCCCAACCCCGTCAAGTATTCGAAATATTATTTCTGGTCAAGGGTCGGATACATTTTAGACAGGCCTCGCATAGTTCTTGTACCAACATAACTTTTTTTGTGTACGATGATTATATCTTTTGGTTATCTGACATGAACATTCAGTGTAGGAGTCTAACAATAATTCTATATTGTAGTCTTCTTTTGATGACCCAATTAATCTGCCGAGACAGTTAAAACAGTTACTGGATTACAAGTTTCGGCAATATGTATTGTCGAAACGAGTAATCCAGTAATTTTGTTAACGTAGTGATCTTGGCAAATAAATAGGATTTTCAAAAGAATACTACAATACAGTTACATCTTCATTTCGTCACAGAAATTTTGGAATCACCTACAACTATTGGCACACTCTAAGACAAAAAAATGACGCACAATGAAGGAATTATCCAAATGCGATGGAAATCGGTAGATGTGATGTACGTGTGCAGGCAAACAAATGAGTACACTTTCATAAAAATTGGAGGATTTATTCAAAACAAAGCGCTTCGCATATTGAGCAAGTGAATAATGCGTTGCTCCATCTCTGGCCCTTACGCAAGCAATTATTCGGCTTGGCTTTCATTGATAGAGTCGTTGGATGTTCTCCTGAGGTATATCGCGCCAAATTCTGTCCAGTTGGCGCATTAGAACGTCGAAATTCCGAGCTGGTTATGTGGACCCTGCCCATAATGCTCCAAACGTTCTCAAGTGGGGAAAGGTGCGGTGACCTTGCTGGACGTGGTAGGGTTTGGCAAGCACGAAGACAACCAGTAGAAACTCTCGCAATATGCGGACGGGAATTATCTTACTGAAATGTAGGCACAGGATTCCTTGCCAAGTAGGGCAACAAGACGGGGCGTATAATTTCGTCATATCGTCGACGTACCGTTGTGCTGTTACGACTGCAGTGGATGACAACCAAAGGGATCCTGCTATGAAATGGTGACGGCCATCAGCCCTGGTTGTTAGGTCATATGGCGGGCGACAGTCGGGTTGGTGTCCCAACGCTATCCAGGAGTGTATAACAAAATCAGTAAGGTACAACAGCGGTTCAGTTTTGGAAACTGCCGTAGCTGATTGTAGTTGAAGGAAAAAAGAGAGATAATACATGAGAAATATTTATTCTGCAATACCATTCATCAATACTCTTGCATCGGTCATTACCAGACATAGATCTTCAGTGTTTTGAGTGATCATGAGACTGAAAGTATTTCATTGGATCTACACCTAATAGAGATGATAACCATTTTACTTTCTCATCACCTGTTTACCGTAATGTGGTCTACACATCTGTACAGAGCGTTTCTTACAGTAAATAGCTGCGATCCATCTGCCCCCATTGCTGATGATGGTGATAACGTGAAGAATTCGTCTTCTGCCTTTTCTCTAGCAGACTGCTGAATGCTACATCCTGTGTTATTGCGAGCAAAACTTCAGCGATAACATGTTTGCCATCTATTAGGATAACAATACAAAACTATTTACGTCATCTTTATACCGTTGCAGGTCTATGAATACTGTCTTCATTCTTAAAGTATGACGACGGTATCATTTAATATTTTAACGTCACTGAATCTACAATGAAACACCAGTGTGTCCCCTTACCTATAAAGTGTTTTCAGAGTGGGGAGGCATTTTAACCTTGAAAGCTTCCCTCGTGCCAACTGCGCCATCCTGCTATTCCAAACAGCAGAAAAGACATGTTGACACCTTGAACTAGCACAGATTTAAAATTGCAGTGGAAGGCATATATGCTTACATCCATTAAGTAAAATTATAAAGAATGTAGCAACCAGTCGCGGAAACATGATTTATTTATCCTATTACAAATCGATTTCGATTGATATCAGTCATCATCGGTGCTAAAACAAATACAAGAGACAGGGCGTAAACAACAACATCTTTAACAAACGAAAAAATTAACAATAAAACATAGTTACATCAGTTATAACATATACAGATGTCTCAAATTAAAATTCAAAGTCATACCATTAGCAACCGATATATGCCATAAGTAGAAGTACTCTCCTTGGCAGATTTCTATCCTGAAGTGACACATCATAGGTCAACAATACAACAAGACAACATGAGGTGGCGTCACGTTGACATAAGCGCCCTCTACGTAAAATACAAAAGTAATGTAAAATACAAATAGTAAGGAATATATCACATCACAAAAAATTATACCGTGATGGTAATTGATAATACCAATTTAAAAAATTACAAGTGAAAATGTCTGAACATTGTTTGTCAGATGATAATAACAAATTAAATACGTCAAAACTACGATCGTCAAAATTGTAAGAAGAGATAAACTCGCTAAATGTATGTCATTCACACAAATTTAGGAAATGAAACTTATTTGTCATAATGACGAAACCGAATAGTGGAATCAATGGCGATCTGCTGTTCTACATGGAGCCCAACATTCAATCCATTAAGTAATCATATTTTCATATGATCTTGCTATAACATAGGGCAATCTGTTACAGTTTGGGCGTAAGTTGTTACGTTCTTCTGTTAATGGTTATCTGCACTTGATATAAATGGTGATGTATCTGAAAGTTCGTTACATTACGTTACAGTTAGCCAGTATCACATGCAGATTATTTTTCAGTGTGACGGTAACTTTTTTTGTTTTTTGAGCCATCAGTGTTCCGACTAGTTTGATGCCACGAATTCCTCTCCTGTGCCACCGTTTTCATGTCTTTTCGGCCCTGCAATCTCATCGACCGGAGTAGAATTGTCTTCAGTGATAAGTCCCGGTTCGAACTGAGTGCGATGGCCAGCGAAGACGTGTTCGGAGGCGCTCCAGACAGCGATGGGATGCCAACCTGACTGTTGCCCGCCATATGGCCCGACAACTGGGAGTGGTGGTCTAGGGTGCCACTTCTTCTCATACCAGGCCCCCTTTTGCTGTCATCCGCAGTAACCTTTTTGCGCAGTAGTACGCAGCTATATTCTACGCCCCGTTTTGCTGCGTTTCATGGCAAGCTATCCTGGGGTTAACATTTCAGTAGGGCAAAGCCCGCCCGCACAAGGTGACAGTTTCCAGTCTTTGTCTTCGTGCTTGCCAAATCCTATCTTAGCCAGCAATGTCGCCGCATCTCTTCCGAACTGAAAACGTTTGGAGCATTATGGGCAAGGCCCTCCAGTCAGCTTGGGATTTTGATGACCTAACGTGCCAGTTGGATAGAATTCAGCACTGTATCCCTCAGCAGAATATCCAACAATTCATCAATCAGTGCAATACCAAATAACTGCTTGCATGAGGGTCAGAGGTGAACCAACTCTTTATTGACTTGCTCAATTTGTGAAGCTCTTTTTTTTTTTTTTTGAGTAAACCATCGATTTTTTCTGAAATTGTAATCATTTGTTTGTCTGTGCATGTACAACACGTTTACCGATTTCTGTCCCGTTCCGGTAATTCCTTCATGCTGTTCGCTCTTCCGACTAACTGTTCATACTGATTTAAACAACTTTCTTTTATTAACTTATTTTTCATACAGAGATAAGATATATTGCTCATATTTTTTATTATTCATTTTGCCTCACGTCTCTATAATATTATCTAAATACTTGATTTTTATACGCTATAAACTCTGCTTGTATGGTGTTCAAACCAATAGTGGCATCTATGATTGCAAGTTGTACCGATTTATCACATATGGGAGCTATGACTACAGCTTTACGTATTGCAGACAGACATACGCTAATACACAGTTCTAAATCAGCATTTATGCTCTAATCACAAACATAAGTCAAAACATCATCGAATGCCATTGTCACATACGGCTGCCATTGAGGTAGTTTGTCTGCTGCAGTCCACACTGCACTACAAACAATGACAAATTAATATCACTTCAATAATTTAAACAAATATACTGTGGAAGATCTTCTAATGATGATGATAACTTGAATGTAGGAGTACCATACGTGTTAATATTGGCTGCCTTGTTGCTAAAGACGGTGAGGGAGATGAGCTGGCTCATTCTCTGTTGACAGCAAATCATCTATGTACTTCAGCTGCCTCCACCTCTGTAAACTGCACTTTAGTGTCATGTTGAACATTATAGAGTTCTACTGTTACTTTACAGCGACATTGTGGTGTTTTAGCAGCATATAAATGTTTAGAAGCATACGCTTTTAACATCTACGTATTGGTAAAGAGTATTATTTTGAAATTAACTGGTGTTATGGGTCCACTGTAGCGTTTATATACGTCTCCACAGCAGTAAGACGTCATAGCTGACCTAAAAGCCGTAGAGCTTAATGCAATGTATGTTGCTGCACACATACACATGACACCTCAATGCACTGAAGCTCAGAGCACTTGATGTGAAAAGACATACCTCAGGGTTCCAGAGCTTAAGCGTTTTTGTGAAAGTGAAACAGTTACACTGTTCTGTTTGTGACATTTACTTGTGCTGAGGTCTTGGGGCTTCGAAGCTTAAATACTATTGTGAAAGTGAGACAGTTCTGCTATTTTGTTGTAACATTTCCACTATTTACTTGTGCTGTGCATTGATCTCGAGGCCTCGGGGCTGCGAAGCTTAAGCGTTGTTGCGAAATTACGTGAAGATTAAGCTATTTACTCATATAGAAGCCCAAGACATTGGGGTTCTGAAGCTTAGAGTACTTGCAATGGGAGGTCATAACATGTTGTCGCGCAAATTATACTCATATACGGCGTAGTTAATAGAGCAACAAAATGTATATACACCATAAAAAATGTACCTAGCAGAACAAGAGATATGAGTCGTCAAAGTTACGATGAGATACTGCAAGTATTTGCGATTTATTACACAAATTGAGTATTTGAAACAAATAATAAATAAGATGAGACGAAACCATCTATAACAGGATTTACTTGTTTGGTGCACTATCGGAGACAAAATATATGCAAGTCAGCAATAACACTATGGTCAGTGCGTAGGCAGTTCGCGCAGTGTGGAAGCAGGTTGATCACAGTTCTCATGGAAAAACTCTTCCAATCCTTCTTCGAAGCAGTGCTCCAGGAGTGTTTGAAATACACCAGGAACGCCTTTGGTGTAGCAGCATTGACAAATGCGCATATGAGTAATTGGACACTCGTCCCGCCGAGATGGAAATGCACAAACCATAGAAGGCGTAATAAGTGGTCTCTACATCATATGTTAATGTCATTGTGAGAAGATACAATAATTGTATCTGTGATAAATTTCATAACATTTTTGTATCGACAGAAGAAGGAAACGCCAGCAGGTTGGACAGTGCCTATGCACTTTGCTGCAATCATCTTCTTGATGAATTCAACGCCTCCAGAAACTGTAGAATTGTATGGTTTGTGATTACTATTGGCTGTCCAGGACTCAGCCAAATGAAAAGTTTTAGTATTTTCTTGTATATCAGGTTACATTACTTTTTCGAGGAAGACTTTTAAATCCCTGTTTACCGTATTAGCATATTTACTTTGATGTTCGGTAAATTTATATTCGTATTCGCAATGAAAAAGACCTGTGGGCTCGGATACAAGAACATACAAATGGAGTATGTGAGTTAACGGGCATTTAGCTCTCCTTTAAGTATATGGCCAAAAGAGTCAGCCTTCAGGAATTGTGAAACGAACCCTGTCGTCCAGGCCTGTGTGCCACAAAGAGCGCAGATACGTCACGAGATGGGAAAATTCACAGGCGTCTGTTGTGCTGAATGAGGCCTAAGCGCTGTAGTGTGCGAGTGAGACAGACGAGAACCTACGTCATAGGGAAACCCCGCAGAAGCTGATTGTGGCCAGGGAGACGTAGCAATGTTAAATATGGTGGACCTAAAATTGGCCATACAGAGAAACATTTATGAAAACTATTTAATTCTGTAGTAATTCAGGGAATGAATCCACAGTAATTTTAATCTACCATCTTTCATAAATTTTCATGGTGATCAAAATAAAAGTTGAATATTGACCATGTGTATAATGGATTAGGATTTACTGTTAAAGTGAAATTAACAAGTTTCGTAACAAAGACCTGAATACTAAAATCTGAACGCTTTCGTCTACCATAACGATCGACATTTCGTACAGACGCGCATCATTAAAATGGCAAATGTTGTCAATATCAACTCTGTAATTTTATTTGTTTAAAAGATACAGTAAATTTAAATTATCAGTATTTTCAGTTAAGCATCAGATCATCATTTCCTCCACACAAAACACATTGAACGATGACAGCATGACACCATATCGAATCATTAAGTAATAGAATATTTGTTGTAAAGTTTAGTGCATAGTACTTTTATTCGTTATTTATTTATCAGAAAGCACATTGGTGCAAGTCTATTGACCGTGACATTCTAAGTTAAATGGAAATTGTATTGGTTCTATGTAAAAGAATTTATCGTTTATTATGTAATGGATAATATTATTACTTCATTTAGGATGTGAAAGTGGTCAAGCTTTATTTAAATATGTTAAAATTTAAAGTAATGTAGAATGAACTGTAGCCAATCAGATGGACGGCTTCATGAAAGGGAACTGCACTAGTCAGTTGAGCGAGGATGTTCTGCGCGCGGGAAACGCGGCCGGGGACGGGCAGAGGGACAGTGCTGGCGGAGATGGGACAGCTAGGAGAGAGGTAGCTAGGAAGTGAAACGACTTAAAATTTCTCGTTGTGTGGTATCGCGGGACTTAGTCTCTGAGCGTAGTTAACGAGGAGGAGTGTTGTAATTCGTGATGAGATTGTGAATGATCCAGCTGTGTCAAATGGAGATGCGCTCGAGTGTAATAGTAATTCTAAATACGACCATTTTCGCTATTAGTTTGCATTCTGAATAAACATTATTCTAACCAAATCGCAACTGTGTGGCCTACATTTATGGGTCGTTAATTTAGCACCCGATATTATTATTATGTTATATGTTATATTAACGTTATGTGTTTCATACAATTTCGCAAGCTTGCCATCAGCCAGACAGTTTAACCAAAGAGTCAAAGTGTCTAATTTAGGGCGTATAATGCGATACGTGCGGTTCAACCCCTAGACGAGTTTGAGCCAAGACATTTCGATGAAGGAGAACAACATGTGAGCCCGAACATCTTTGGTATGTTAGCTCGCAAGTAGCAAAGTACCAACCATCACAATACCAGGCATTACCATACAAGAGTGTGTGGTTGCTGCTATGAATCTGAACGCACCAAAGACATGCTTGCTCCCCTTCACTTTATGAGTCCGCCCAGATCGTAGCTCTTTATCGAATCTTAATTGGTCAAACAAAAATAATTTTGTTCTTTTTCCCACAACAGCTACCGTCGTCTTCCCTTGTTGGTGTAATTGCATAAAACTATTTTCACATGCCTGGCATCGAACCTAGGGCCTGTAGGTAAGAAAGCCTGGGAGTAGGGGGACTTAAACGTAACGCCATAGGGGCAGGGATCTGGAGTGCAGGGGACTTTGAGTCTCGAACATAAGGTCTGAGGCATAGTGAAACTTAGCACAACTGCCTACATTAAACGCTGTTTCGATGTTTCCATTGAATTACATGTAAATTAAAGTATTCGCACATGCCTGGAGTCAAATCCCAAATCTTTACGCTCCAGAGGTTAGGTGTTGTGAAATGTTTTGTGCTGTCACGAACCCTTGGGCACTTTAGCTCACTTGGACTGTTAGACGTATAATATTTGTTATGATAGTGGAGGACTATTGCTTCAAAGTGAAAGTATGTCAGGGTAATTGGAATTTGACCTCTACTATAAATGTGGCATCTTGCTGCTAACTGTCAATGGCAGCATACTTCTGCCAGTGGCAGAGCACTTGCCCGCGAAAGGCAAAGGTCCCGAGTTCGAGTCTCGGTCCGGCACACAGTTTTAATCCGCCAGGAAGTCCCTTGCTGTAGTCACTTGATGGTGACTTAATGAATAACCAGAAAGTTAGTGCACTTATCTCGTTAGTAACTGTGTTACTGGTAGACTGCATAAGTCTTTCCCATTCAGGAACTTCTGGCCTTATACAGTGAACTTCACTGGGTAGAACCACTTACTACACGTCCACATTATATCTTGCAAGGTGGGTGTCAATATGTTTGGTGGAATAGGACCGATTATGTTTAAATGTAAAACAGTAATCTGCTGCAATGCATTGCTTGACTTGAGTTGGAAAATCTGAAGTTCCATAACACTTAGGTAATCCTCTTCTGTTACAAAGGGAGCCAATTTCCGCCTCTAGACCTCTAAAGATTTAAAGGAAACAGAGGCTGGAGTGATCCAGTCGATATCTTAAGCTGCGAAAAGAATTCCAGTCAGTGACAGTGGAGACATTAAATCGGCACTGACGAGTATATATTGACGTATGTTACATTTGGGGCATTCTCTTCGGTGTGGTAGACAGTTGACAGCTGCACCTGTTAGGCTTTTTTACATAATACTTCATTTAACAACTGCAGCAAGAGAGAACTGGAAAGGAAAAGCTGGGTGTGTGTGTGTGGGGAAGGGGGGGGGGGGGGTAGGGGTATATTTTGTTTGTAAACTGAAAAGCAATCAGCGCTCGTGGCGCATGAAGTTGCCTGAGACCTCTAGCTTTGTAATTAATTCTGTGTACCACGCAGTGTTGAAGCACTTTGTGGAAAATAAACAGCCCTGGACATATTTGAACACTGAATGGCCAGTGATTCACAAGGCAAGCTGCAGGAAGGGTCGGTATAACTTTGTGAAACTCCCTGTAGTTGCTTTGCGGTAGAGAGAATGGGGAACTTTGAAGACCTTAAAGGCGGGAAGTGCATGATCACAATACGGCAACCTAACTTCCCACACGCTTCTAACCTCCACCCCACCTTTCCACACAGTTACATCCCCAGAACACAGTTCATCTCTTAATGCGATTCTGCTGCACTTAAATGTAGTACAAGCAACTAAAATTTGTTCTTAACACATGTTATTTAACAACATAAATTAAATTTATACCATGAAATCATTATTTTAAATAGTCTGCTATTCTTCCATCCCACGCAACGCGGAGAGTATTAGTCCTAGAGAAGAAATTAATAGGAGCTCTGTTGCGGAAAAGGAATTGAGTTTAATTTTGTACTGTGAAATATTTTCGCCAGAAGCCGTGGTACTGGAGACAGTCAAGGAAAAAACATAAAAAGATGACCTTTAAACGCCACCGGTCAGGACTTTTAGTATGTTATTCATTACATTCCCTTCTGCCTCTGTACAAAAAGTTGGGACTACGCTAATTTTTTTCCCTAATTTTTCTTCGTTGACTGCACTATGACACGCAGACCACGAACAAGGTGTACAATGAAACAAAATGTTTAATGGCTCAAATTAACTTTCGGTGACCTTGGTAAACACGTTGTTTTTTGCTCCGAGCGTATTAGGTCGTGGTCTTCGACGTAAAGAGCGACGACTCTAACCCAACAGAGGGCTGCAGACCTTTTTTTACCGTGCCCTGACATCTTTACTGTGAGGAGTTCCGATGGCTCGAGATACCATCCATTTTCTGTGTTGGATCTTCTAACAGCGGCAACCACTCACTAAACGGAACACCGGTCATCCAAGCTTTACTCTGAATTTTGCAATAAACAGGGAAAGCGTTCATACTCGCGGCTTTGACAGACTTTCCAGTTACCATAAATTGTAATTTATTTGTTGCCATGTTGTTGCTACAGATTAAAACAGTTGTTTATTCATTTCAAAACCTGTTGCCGACGACTCTGCTTCCGAAGCAAGACTTTTAGTAGAGACGTTCAGTCCAGTTTCGTCAGCGTTTTGAACTAGCTCTGGGGAGTAACCTTTCGACGATATTAAGTCTGCAAACTCATCTAAGAATGGATCTGCGGTGGCAACATCACCTGATAGTTTTTCTCTACTTATCGTCAATTGCCGTATCCCGTCTCTCTTCTTCCAACGGTCTAATCAACCACAGGAGGTAGTAAATGTTTTACGTTTGTCAGCTGCAGTGCCTTTCTTGGATCGGTGTACCGCTAATAGGAACGCCTTTCTGTCTTTCCTGAGTGAACTATAAAAAAGTCACTTCGTCACTTTATCATACCACGATACGGTGTTGTGACGTTACTCCCAAGTTTCTTCAGTAGTTGTGTTGCAGGAGCTTTCAATTTTTTTATCTAGTCACTGACAGTGTCTTTCCGGACACCAAATTCAAAAACCAATTTTGTAGCACTTCCAGTTTTCTCTTAATGTACGGTAACTTTGTTTTCGTTTGCTTGACATTGTACTGTACGGCATAACACCCGTTATATACGTACAGTTTCAACTTAGTTTATGAAGAAAAAGCGTATAATGTAGGTAGAATATTTGTTAATAACAGCCAAACAAACTGTGCTTAAACTCCTCTGAACAAGGTAGCAATGCTACAGCACGCGATCGGCTTTGTACACCGACGGGAAAAATATCGCAACACCCATAAGGAGTTGTGCGAAGTAAATGAAAGTTAATAGGCGCGTTTCTGCACCTGAAAGGTGATGTATATTCAAATTTCGCACCAGTCGCAAAACAATGGCCCTAGTAGCGCCACTTGAGGACGCAAATTAGTTTTGCTTTAAATACACGCTGAAACGCTCGTGAGAGTTAGTTACTTTTGAGATCGGACGTGGTGAGTTGATGTTAGTGAAGAATGTCTTTAAGGAGACAAATACGTCATTATCAACACCTTATTGAATTTGAATGTGGTCGTGTAATGGGGCTACGAGAAGCTGGATGTTCCTACGATACCGCGTCTTACTCGATATGCAGCAGCAATTTAAGCAGCTGTTGGCACGACGGTAACGAACTGTTAGAAATCGATAACTTTAACACTTCTGAGCCAGATGCCCTGTAGCGTGATCTTCGCCGATCCCAAGTAACCGCCATTTGCGACTTCAGTGGTACCAAGCGAGAGCTCATTGGAGGGCTGGGTGAAGGTATGTCGTGTTTCTTGATGAAAGGTGGTTCTGCCTCGATGCCCGTGTTGCCCGTGTGTTGGTTAGAAGCAGGCCAGTTCAGGATCTGCAATCAGCCTGTCTACATGCTAGACATATTGGACCTACACCTGGAGCTATGGTCTGGGATGCGATTTCGTATGACGGCAGGAGCACTCTCTTGGTTATCGCACATACGCCGACTGTTAAATTGTACATCAGTCTAGTGATTCGACCTGTAATGCTGCCACTGATGAACAGCATTCCAAGTGATGTTTTCCAGCAGGATAACGCTCTGCCACATGCCGCTTTTGTAGCCCAAAATGCTATGTAGAGTGTCGACAGCCTTAGCCTGCTTGTCGCCAGATCTGTCTCCAGTCGAGCATATGTGGAACATCATCGGACAACAACTCCATCGTCTTCCACCAACAGCATTAAGCGTCCCTGTACTGACTGAGAAAGTCGAACAGGCACGGAATTTCATCTCACAAACTGACATCCCGCACCAGCACAACACAATACAAGCGCGTTTGCATGCTTTCATTGAACAGTCTGGCGATTACATGGGTTATTAACGTATCAGCATATTACAAGTGCGCCGGCCGAAGTGGCCGTGCGGTTAAAGGCACTGCAGTCTGGAACCGCAAGACCGCTACGGTCGCAGGTTCGAATCCTGCCTCGGGCATGGATGTTTGTGATGTCCTTAGGTTAGTTAGGTTTAACTAGTTCTAAGTTCTAGGGGACTAATGACCTCAGCAGTTGAGTCCCATAGTGCTCAGAGCCATTTGAACCATTTTATTACAAGTGCAAAAATGTACCTCACAATTACAGCACCGTGTGATCCTGAAATGTTAATCACTTAAATATGGTACCTGGACGAACGTCTAGAATATAGATTAAGGAAAGGCAAACCTACGTTTCTAGAATTTGTAGACTTAGAGAAAGTTTTTCACAATGGTGAATGGAATATTCTCTTTCAAATTCTGAAGGTGGCAGGGGTAAAACACAGGGAGCGAAAGGCTATTTACAATTTGTACAGAAACCAGATGGCAGTTATAAGAGTCGAGGGGTATCAAAGGGAAGCAGTGGTTGGAAAGGGAGTGAAACAGGGCTGTAGCCTCTCCCCAATGTTATTCAATCTGTATATTGAGCAAGCAGTAAAGGAAACAAAAGGAAAATTCGGAGTAGGAATTAAAATCCATGGAGAAGAAATAAAAACTTTGAGGTTCGCCGATGATTTTGGAATTCTGTCAGAGACAGCTGGAAGAGCAGCTGAATGGAATGGATAGTGTCTTGAAGAGAGGTTATAAGATGAACATCAATAAAAGCAAAACGAGGATAATGGAATGTAGTCGAATTAAGTCTTGTGATGACGAGGGAATTAGATTAGGAAATGAGACACTTAAAGTAGTAAAGGTGTTTTGCTATTTGGGGAGCAAAATAACTGATGATGGTCGAAGTAGAGAGGATATATAATGTAGAGTGGTAATGGCAAGGAAAGCATTTTCGAAGAAGAGAAATTTGTTAACATCGAGTATAGATTTAAATGCCAGGAAGTCGTTTCTGAAAGTATTTGTATGGAGTGTAGCCATGTGTGGAAGTGAAACATGGACGATAAATAATTTAGACAAGAAGAGAATAGAAGCTTTCGAAATGTGGTGCTACAGAAGAATGCTGAAGATTAGATGGTTAGATCACATAACTAATGGGGAGGTATTGAATAGAATTGGGGAGAAGACAAATTTGTGTCACAACTTGACTAGAAGAAGGGATCGGTTGGTAGGGCATATTCTGAGGCATCAAGGGCTCACCAATTTTGTATTGGAGGGTAGCGTGGAGGGTAAAAATCGTAGAGAGAGACCAAGAAATGAATACATTAAAAAGATTCAGAAGGATGTAGGTTGCAGTAGGTACTGGGAGATGAAGAACCTCGCACAGGATAGAGTAGCATGGAGAGCTGCTTCAAACCAGTCTCTGGACTGAAGACCACAACAACAACATACGAACGTATTCCCGAAATTTCATTACTCTGGATTAATTATTTTTTGATGTTGCGATTTTTTTGTTTTTTGTTTTGTTTTGTTTTTTTTTTTTTTTGCGTTAGTGTAGTCGTACACTTGCAACGTTTGTGGTACTCGTAATAGTGTCACTTCCTGACGTTGCTAGATTGCCAATTTCTCACATCGCTACCCCACGATGCATTGTGGCTGCTAATTCCGTACAGCACCTCTGCTCGTACATGTATCGTACATTTTTTTTTTTCGGATAGTCCTAACATTTTCGAATCGGAACGGACCACACCCCCAGGTAGTTCGCAATACCGGGATTCTACGGTATAAGGAAAGCTATAAAAAAAAATGGGCCTCCTGGTTGGGATCGAAGCTCAGACCTCCTGGCGTGAGGCCCGTCAGCTCGTGCCACGTTATTCGAACAGGACAGGTGGACAGCGTAGAGCAGACGCGGGTAATTGCCGTAATTGCAGCGAGGCCGCGAGCGCCGGCGTGAGGCAGGTCAGGGAGCAGAATGCGAGCCACAGAGTCGCGGGCCGGGGGGCAGCGACCGCATTTTTGTCGCCGCGGTTTTGTTGGCGCGGCGGGCGCGATGGTGGGGGGTAGCAGGGTTGATGGGGAGGGGGGAGGGGGGCGGAGCAGTCGCTGACCCCGGGCAGCGCCCTCCCACACGCCGACGCCGGCGTTCCCACCGTGCTATGGTATGCGGCCGCGGGACCGTCGCGTCGCGCTAATAGTAAAACTTCACCAGGAACTGTTCACACTTTAACTTTCGAGTGTACGAGTATGTTGGTAATGCCTGTCGTGGGAAGTGAACATGGCGGAACAGCTTATTTGCATAGCCCATAACATAATCAATGTTTTCGTTTGCGTCGTAGTAGGATACTGAGCATTTAACCTTTTCCGACCCTCTGTCTACAACCACTGTGTACATTAACTTTTATTATGTCTTAGCTGCAACAGAATTATTTTTTCGCAAAGGAAACCTGAGGTACACATTTGTGAGTGGTCACCCTTTTCATCATGTTCAAGTGCTTTCAGCTGATGGGGTCATTATGAAAATATTAGCAAGTTAATGTAGCAGTGCGCAGCAGCTCGTGGGCGCCGGAATACACGGAGGTGGTTTTGTATTTTATTGTATTATTCTCCATGTTTCTTTTTAGAACTTGAGGCATTTACCATTGCCGTGTCCTTCATTCCACCACTCTTATTTTGACTACCGTTCCTTTTAAGTACGCATTAATGCAACTTGACTGAGTGTGATGTGGGCGTCCAATTATCTCTGCGTTTCGCTGTAAATGATTTAAATTTGAGTATTCTTCTTACTGAGTACTCGATTCTCTTAAAGATTATTTCCCATTTCGTATATTTAATAGCTAAACATCACTGAAGTTACATACTGATTTTGCTGGACGTCTTGCCAAAAAAATATTTGATTTTCCTTCAATTTCATTTTTTTCTATTCAAATGTACTTGATGGCGCAACTTTAGCTTGAGAAACCGGTTTTACTAACAAAGGATTCTTCAACAGCTGGTGGGTTTTGTTTAACAAGAGTGCATTCTTCCTATAACTAGTTCGTTACTTACACAGGTCATTTGAACGATTCTTTCCTCAAAATGTTGTGAAACGGGTCAGTTCACAAAATACGTATACGTTATTGGTGTTAAGATTAATAAGGACATTATTCTGTAGTCCTGCTCAAGCAACTACACTTAAGAAACAGTTTTCTTTATTTATTTTAAATATGCATCAATTTTAAATAGAAATTCGTACATTGAACAGAAGTAGTCGAGGACAATGATTTTAGGTTAAACTTCCTATCTGACTATATTATCAAGAATAATTATTCCTCACTACTAAACTTCTTTCCGAGCCATCCAAAGCTTTAGTAAGAGGTAATGAAGGTCACTTTGTCCTCTAGTGTTGCAGCTACGGACATCGCTGGTCTTCTCAAAATGTATCTGAGTAACTTCGTTAGTGAAGATATGTACTGTGCGGATACAGTTAAAATGTCTAATCGCTTGATCAGGTACCTCCACGCTGAGCGCAGGTGAACAGCAGATACTATTTTTACTTTCCTACATTGTGCAGTGAGTACTTTTTTCTGAGTGATGAATTATTACAGAACATTATTCCGTAAGACATTACTGAGTGGAAATAAGTAAAATATACCAGGAGATTGATTCGTTTGATTCCAAAACTAGGAAATATACGAAGAGCAAAAGTAACTGAATTTAGTTGTTTGAGAAACTCAGTAATATGCTTTCTCCAGATCAAATTTTCACCAGATCAAATTTTCATCATAATTGACACGTAAAAATATGCAGCATTCTTAACTATTTACTGACATTTGTTTGTGTGCTATATCATTTGATGGTATCATCCTATTTCTTGAACAGAGTTGAATGCAGTGTGTTTTCTTCAAACTTAAGCACAGTCCATTTTCAGATAACTGCTGCATAATTCTTTAAAAAATGACGCTGATAATCGCTTATGTTGCTTTCTCTCTAATGGGATGAATTATAACACTAGTATCGTCTCCGGAAGTACCAATTCTGCTTTTCGAATGTTAAGTGAAAGGTCATTTACATTTATAAGGAGAAAAAGCGAATCCAAAATTGAACCCTGTGGTACTGCCTTTCTGGTTTGTTCACAGTCATTAAAATTTTCTACCATTCCAACATTGTTTGAATTATTCAGCACAACTTTATGCCTTCTGTTTGTTATCATACATTAGTTATATCAAAGCAAAATGTGCGTATGTAATTTTCACTCACTTTGCGCGTAGTACTACCAACTTTCAGTGAACCTCGATCGTGTTATAATACATCTTCCTGACGTCTGGAAGTTCCCTGCTCAACTCACTGAAAAATAAGTTTTGTTGATTAATCACTTTATTACAGTTTAAGTGAGTTTTAGTATTTTTTAGTTTAGTTTAAGAGCAGCGTCATGTGTGCTAAATGTGGATGTTGCCATAAGTTAACTGATATGGGAGAAACATGTCAGGGCAGTGGGTTGGTATTTCGTAGGAGAGAATACAGAGAAGAAGCTAAAAATGTGTCAGAGAGGCTCTTTCATGGAGTTGTAGATTGTGTAGCCGATACAAGAAAATCGTGGAACGGGGAAGAAGATTTTAACCCTGCAGGCCAAATTATAAATGGCATATTTTGAACTGAAAGGAGAAAGAGATAACGAGAGCGGGAAAAAAGGTGAACAAATTATATGTTGTTGTTGTGGTCTTCAGTCCTGAGACTGGTTTGATGCAGCTCTCCATGCTACTCTATCCTGTGCAAGCTTCTTCATCTCCCAGTACCTACTGCAACCTACATCCTTCTGAATCTGCTTAGTGTATACATCTCTTGGTCTCCCCCTACGATTTTTACCTTCCACGCTGCCCTCCAATACTAAATTGGTGATCCCTTGATGTCTCAGAACATGTCCTACCAACCGATCCCTTCTTCTGGTCAAGTTGTGCCACAAACTTCTCTTCTCCCCAATCCTATTCAATACTTCCTCATTAGTTATGTGATCTACCCATCTAATATTCAGCATTCTTCTGTAGCACCACATTTCGAAAGCTTCTATTCTCTTCTTGTCCAAACTATTTACCGTCCATGTTTCACTTCCATACATGGCTACACTCCATACAAATACTTTCAGAAATGACTTCCTGACACTTAAATCTATACTCGATGTTAACAAATTTCTCTTCTTCAGAAACGCTCTCCTTGCCATTTCCAGCCTACATTTTATATGCTCTCTACTTCGACCATCATCAGTTATTTTGCTCCCCAAATAGCAAAACTCCTTTACTACTTTAAGTGTCTCATTTCCTAATCTAATACCCTCAACATCACCCGACTTAATTCGACTACATTCCATTATCCTCGTTTTACTTTTGTTGATGTTCATCTTATATCCTCCCTTCACGACACCATCCATTCCGTTCAACTGCTCTTCCAAGTCCTTTGCTGTCTCTGACAGAATTACAATGTCATCGGCGAACCTCAACATTTTTATTTCTTCTCCATGGATTTTAATACCTACTCCGAATTTTTCTTTTGTTTCCTTTACTGCTTGCTTAATATACATATTGAATAACATCGGGGAGCGGCTACAACCCTGTCTTACTCCCTTCCCAACCACTGCTTCCCTTTCTTGTCCCTCGCCTCTTATAACTGCCATCTGGTTTCTGTACAAATTGTAAATTGCCTTTCGCTCCCTGTATTTTACCCCTGCCACCTTTAGAATTTGAAAGAGAGTATTCCAGTCAACATTGTCAAAAGCTTTCTCTAAGTCTACAAATGCTAGAAACGTAGGTTTGCCTTTCCTTAATCTTTCTTCTAAGATAAGTCGTAAGGTCAGTATTGCCTCACGTGTTCCAGTATTTCTGCGGAATCCAAACTGATCTTCCCCAAGGTCGGCTTCTACTAGTTTTTCCATTCGTCTGTAAAGAATTCGAGTTAGTATTTTGCAGCTGTGACTTATTAAACTGATTGTTCGGTAATTTTCACATCTGTCAACACCTGCCTTCTTTGGGATTGGAATTATTATATTCTTCTTGAAGTCTGAGGGTATTTCGCCTGTTTCATACATCTTGCTCACCAGATGGTAGAGTTTTGTCAGGACTGACTCTCCCAAGGCTGTCAGTAGTTCTAATGGAATGTTGTCTACTCCGGGGGCCTTGTTTCGACTCATGTCTTTGAATGCTCTGCCGAACTCTTCACGCAGTATAGTATCTCCCATCTCATCTTCATGTACATCCTCTTCCATTTCCATAATATTGTCCTCAAGTACATCGCCCTTGTATAGACCCTCTATATACTCCTTCCACCTTTCTGCTTTCCCTTCTTTGCTTAGAACTGGGTTTCCATCTGAGCTCTTGATGTTCATACAAGTGGTTCTCTTATCTCCAAAGGTCTCTTTAATTTTCCTGTAGGCAGTATCTATCTTACCCCTAGTGAGATAAGCCTCTACATCCTTACATTTGTCCTCTAGTCATCCCTGCTTAGCCATTTTGCACTTCCTGTTGATATCATTTTTGAGACGTTTGTATTCCTTTTTGCCTGCTTCATTTACTGCGTTTTTATATTTTCTCCTTTCATCAATTAAATTTAGTGTCTCTTCTGTTACCCAAGGATTTCTACTAGCCCTCGTCCTTTTACCTACTTGATCCTCTGCTGCCTTCACTACTTCATCCCTCAAAGCTACCCATTCTTCATCTACTGTATTTCTTTCCCCCATTCCTGTCAATTGTTCCCTTATGCTCTCCCTGAAACTTTCTTCAGTTTTAATCTACAGGTCATAACCAATAGATTGTGGTCAGAGTCCACATCTGCCCCTGGAAATGTCTTACAATTTAAAACCTGGTTCCTAAATCTCTGTCTTACCATTATATAATCTATCTGATACCTTTTAGTATCTCCAGGGTTCTTCCACGTATACAACCTTCTATCATGATTCTTAAACAAATTATAAGCAATAAACAAATTATAAGCAAAACGAAAAAACCTCATACACCACATTTCAGCTCCAGATTAACAATCAATTTGACTTAGGGGAAGACCCTCAACCAGTGTTTGAGTTTAATATGGTGCAGCAACCTCGTAGGAAAGGAATGGCTTTAAGGCTAGGTCGGTAGACAAGTTATGTAGAAAGAAAAGAGCCTTTCTACTAGGGAGTAGTCATGGGAGAGGCGTAGGAAAATCGCTACAATAAAAGTTAGGCGTAGAATACCAGGTCAGAAGCCTCGTGAAACCTAGAGCCAATCTTAGGCAGGTGACAGAAGGCGTAGGGGTCTTGTGTAGAGATTTTGATGGGAAGGATAAAGTGCATATTGTAGGATGATCAGGAAAACTTAGAGTACCCGTATAGCATTAAAGGTAACCTGGGAAAATAGGAACAGCAAGAGCGCACACGCATGTGGGGTTTGTCGAAGGTCTGCAGCGACATGACAAGCCCTCGGTTAACACGGTTGTTAGCCATGTGAACAAAGAGCTGAGAGAGTTGCTTTTGCATGAGATGAAGTCTCATATCCGTGCTGTGCCTGTTGCTGCGACTGGGAGTTGGGGACACACTTATCATGGCCTGCGCCTAAACAGAAGGGGGGAGGAAAGATTAGCTGAGCACCTTGAAGAAAGAGTAAGGGGAGGGGGGGGCAGCAAAAGCATGCACGACAAAATCCCTGTGATTCCTGGAATAAAATGGGCACATTTTTAGGTTAGAATCAGGTTAAGGACAAAGAGTATTGAAAGAAATTAGAGCAGTGCAAGGCCATAACATGTATAACAGTTTCCAGAAAAATAAAATTTATTTATATCATCAGAACATTGGAGGGTTGAAAAACAATATAGATGAGCTTATTGTGTGCCTAGAAGATGTGGAAAAATCTGAAGAAATAGACATTCCGCACCTCTCTGAGCACCATCTAACCATAGGCATGGAGAAGTTAAATATCAGTGATTCCAACTTACATCATTTTCATGTAGAGTTAACATGGAAAAAGGAGGAACACATGCAAAAGTTGGACACAAAGTCAAAAATATTGAAACAAATAGATTTTGTGTGTTCAGAGTCTAGAAGCATGTACTTGTAAGTTGTTACTGCAGAATACCTCTCTGACAATTGTAAGTTTGTAAATCCCCTATAGGGAACTTCTATCTGTTCATGAGAAATCTAGATGCATTATTGAGCTAACTCCAGACAAGAAGAAACAATTAGTAGTTTTCAAAGATTTCAATGTAGATTTCTTAAAAGAAACAGACAGGAAAAATGAACTATTATTTGTATGTTCCATAATTTGAGTAGCCAATTTCCCAACGCCTGTGCAGCAAAATAGTAGGACAGTGATAGATAACAGTTTTATAGACAGTAGTCAGACTGAAACAATATGTACCCAGTTGCTAATGGACCTATTTGAGCAGCAAACAGTATGGCTCCTTACAACCTAGAGGCAGGTTCATACCAACCAGTGAATCTTATTGATGAGAACCGGATATGTTTTAAGATTAAACTAAAAGGGATGGTATGGATGAGGTCTATACATATAAAGAGACATTATTCCCAAATTCAATTTATTCCATACTAAACTTGTGTCAATATCTGAAAGCCGCTTTCTTAAAAAAACTGTCCAAAAGATCCATTACAAAAAAATAAGTATGCCATGGACAACTAAAGTAATTAAAATTTTATGAGGGAGATTTATGTAAAGGCCAGAGTAAGTCAAAATCTGACATTACTTGTATGCTACAAAAAATACTGTAGTATTTGAAGTAAAATCACTAAAATGCGCAGAAGTATGAATGTCATGACAGAAATAAATAATGAAGATAATAAGATTAAAACTATATGGGACACTGTCAAACTGGAGATGTGACAGCCTGTCAGTAGTTCAGAGAGGAGTTCAGTATGCAGCAATAAAAATTTTGGATCATTTGCCCAATAACATAAAATGTCTGACGAGTAGCGAAGCAAGTTTTAAATGTAACTTAAAATCATTTCTCGCAGTCAACACCTTCTATTGCTTGAAGAATTCATACTTAAAGAATTGAATCCAGTAAAAAAACTTGTTTTTAATTGTAGTTACGTGAGTATGGATAAAATGATAGTGTGTTTATAAATGTCAAGAGTAATAATGTACATATATCCTGTAAACTGACTCGTTCCATATCATTTCAAAAACAGAATCGTTGAAATGTTTTACGGACTGTGTGACTATTTAAGTAACAATTCAGTCTCAGAAAACATGCTGACATCGTCAGAAGCATAGTCTGATATCCAGCATAAAGATCTACTCTTTCTCATAAATCTTAGGATGGAGAAACTGAACGCAAAATAGAATCAAATGAACTTATAAATGATACAGAAACGAACTTCTCAATACTCGACAGATTCGCACGCTCTCTCAGCCTACACCCCTGCATATGAATACTCATGTGTTAAAACCAGGGCGAAGAAAGCAAAGTCACGACCTAACTCGCCTCCGACGGTGCCACAAAATTCGGCACAGTAAAATAACTTGGAACTGGCTTACCGATAATCTTGCGCCTCGTACAAATTAGTCATCACAGCTCTCTGTTGGGCAAAACTAACTTCATTAGAATAGCGTGCTTCATGAAAAGCATTTCCAAAACCAGCGACGTGTTAACACTGCAAGCACTTTACACGAAGGTAATACATCTAAAACCAGAACGTAATATGGTACCGCTGACTTCCCCCGAACAGGAAAGGCACCTGGGAACTCTGCCTAAAAGCTATGAGGTTGGTTGAGGGCCAACGACTCGTCAAACAACACCCATAGACCTTACAAACGCATTAGAATCCTTAAGTAATCGAGCTGGCTAGCTTAACATCTCAGAAATACATCTAAAATAAACACTGTAGATCTTGAAAGAGATAAAATAGATGGCGAGAAAATGAAAGATCCAACAACTGACGCCTTTCACCCTTGTTTTGCTTTTGTTGGTGTTCATCTTATAACCTCTTTTCAATACACTATCCATTCCCTTCAGCTGCTCCTTAAAGTTCACCGCCGTCTTGACAGGATTACATTGTAGCCAGCAAACATAACATTCTACCTGAACTTTTATTCCCTTTCCAATTTTCTGACTGACAAAAAAGTACGAATGACGAAAGTCACAATTTACAAGGTTAAATCTTGCAGGCTGAGCGGAGCGATCGATGCATAGAACTATGTATCACTCACGTTTCGTCCCCGACTGGCGGAGAGATTTTTCGGAGGTAGACCGGCCACTGCAACAGAAGCTTGAGTGGCTACTGAATTTACAGAGCCACAAAGAAGGCTCCATCATTCGAAGATTGATGCCCATTGTGTGATTATCTCTGGCTGGCATCATCCTTCTCAATTAAAAGTAAAGATATTTTATCTACTTTAACACCTATTTCGTTTCTGTTAAAATATTTATGGTGTCTGTGAAAGTATGTGGCCTGTCTACACATGGACGCATGGCAATGTGTTGTCTTTTTCTGGAGTGAACGTTTTTAACAGAAAAGTAGATATTAAGTCATATAAAATGTGGAAGTCAGTTTTGAGTGAACAGAATGATGAATCGAGGACGTTGGTGCCAGCCAGAGATAATAAGTCATAACATGACGAATGGAGATGCTCTCTATGAGCGTCTATAAATTTGAGGACTTCTAGAGCCCTTATTGCAATTGCCGTTTTACCCCTGAAAATCTCTCCCCCAGTCGGGGACGAAACTTCACGGAATAGTTTAACGAGGGCTGTGCCTGAAATTGTTAGCTATTTAGAAATTCTTCAAACGAAGTCCGACGACAATGGGATTATTTAATTTTGGAAGAGCGTTGTTTCTTTTTTTTTCTTTTTCAACCGTGGATCGTGCACGCAGCGGATCCACCGACATTGGATTTTAAATTATGCTGCGAACGATGAGTGAAGATGCAGGCAATGCTGAGTCACACACAGTGCCAAATGGATCTATCGGACCACGATTTTCGTGCAATGACTTCGAAAAGAAGTTAAATATAGAGCAATGTCACCCTTCTGTGGTACGTGTTTTTGGTGAGTCTACCCCTGCTATGACCCACTGAATTTTCAAGGGGTAGAGAGTCTCGTCAAATGAACCTGTTCCTGGTTGGCCACCAACGGCAGTGACCCAAGGGAACTTCGACTCCATGAGTAAAATAATCAAAGAATATCCTGATCTCACATTTTGTGACAGTGAAAGGACCACTGCAGGCCATCGTTCACGGTTATTGAGGCCTAGTCAAGATATGTGTCCGTTCGCTGCCTCATTCCCCGAGAATGCCAAAAACCAACAAGAATGGATTGGCATAGTTTTATGCTTCGAAATTCGAGGTAGGGCGATGCAAAGACACTGACAATACCGTAATAGAGGACGAAACATGGGTCTACTATTATGACCCAGAAAGAATGGTTCAGTCTTCAGTATGGTGCTCTCCAGATGAGGAACCGCTCACGAACGTTTGGAGAAGCATGAGCTCTGTAAAGAAGATGAGAGCCGCTTTCTTCTCCACGGTGGGTCATCTCACCTCTGTGACTCCCGGCGCACGCCGTACAGTCAGTGGTGAGTGGTACGTGACTGAATGTCTGCCAAAAGTCGTCGCCACCTTGATGTCACAGCCCCCAAATTCGAAGAAACGATATCTTTTTCCTCAGCGCGAAAATGCCACAGGCGCACACGGCTGCCAGAACAATGGACTTCTTGGAGGAATTGTGATCTGAGCCCTTGTGACTTACTCTCTTTACCAAAGATGGAGTGAAAAAAATTGTGAGGAAAGTAATTCTTCCTATGAAGAGTCTATCTCGGCATGCAATAGCGCGCTGACGTCACTAAAGAAGCCCGTACTGAGACATTTTTGAAAACGTCTCAGAGGATGGAAAAATGTACAAGGGTTATTGGAGCTTATTTTGAAATTCTAAAAAGTTTCAAAACTTATACTGCAAATAAACAAAATTCTAAAGTTCAGCTAAAAACTTTGACATGAACCTCATGCTGCGGCTATACGAACAGCAGGCGCCATTCGCTACCCGCACAACATGGATCACGACGACAGTACCACGGCCCGCGCGAGGACAGAGCAGAGGCCGTGGCAACTCAGACCGGCTCCAGTATCCTGCTTCCGTGGAAACCGACTGGAGATAATCACAAATGGGGTATCACTCCACGAGGCAATTATTTTGGCTCACTCTCCGGCTCCAGGAGTCAGTTTCAGCGCAACGAGCAGTCCCGGAAAGACCAGACATCACTCGTCACAACGTGAACACCTCTCCACTCTGCACATCACCGAGCGACTGGACTTCATCAGTGTAACGGTGCTGTGATGGAGACCTTGATATACTCTGCTTCAATACTTCTCTACCACTTTGACATTGTCGGACTTAGTATTGGTAGTTGGTTCGCACTACTGGCGTAAGGTTGCCGCGGAGTGGAGGCACTGGGCGAATTAGGATTCAACATCATTCGTATCAACATGTTTATTAACACTCCTCAGGAAGGGTAGCTTCCTCAATTACTTCAACAGGACCTTAACATATTAAGACAAACCGTGCAGTTAGATAAGACAGTTTAAGAATATTTACTGGTAATCGATAGAACAATGCCTCTAAAGGTTTTTAAGGTTTATTACAAATGTCAAGACTGTCCCAAATAACAGTGTCTTACAACAAGCATAACACGGTAGAAAAACAGTCTTCAAAATAGGCAATACACATGTTTAGAATATGTTTGACTAAAATATAACAAATAATTTAGGTTTACCTAAACGGGAGTTCGTTAAAAGGAAAGAGAAACATTTAAAGCTGCTTGGTATGAAATCTCTAAGCGTCAGGCAATGTGGTACGTACGAACGGCACCAAAATCACTTAGGGCAGGGCAGATACGCTGCTCACCACACTCCTCATTTCCTAAGCAACTAGTGGGTACACACCGCAAGGCACAAACATACAATGATATCCTGATGAACAGAGAAGTAACTTTTAAGGGGGGTAGGACGTCAAACGAGCCGACTTGGAGCAGGAGAGGCACCACAGGACATTTTAATTTCCACTGTCTATACTTTTACAAATAA
Organism: Schistocerca piceifrons; assembly: GCF_021461385.2. Lineage (NCBI taxonomy): Eukaryota > Metazoa > Arthropoda > Insecta > Orthoptera > Acrididae > Schistocerca > Schistocerca piceifrons. The sequence continues at coordinate 316,372,226 of NC_060143.1, read as the reverse complement.
ATTCACAAAACTTTGTCAGCATGACCAGGAATGATTGAGGACTCACACTCGTAGCAGTGGAAGTTCAAAAGCGTAACAAAATACATTTTTTTACATGTGACATTTCATCATTTTTTCACTTACTACTGGCTACATTTGTTGCTATAGGTACACTTTTCTTCCTAAGTAAGAGAGATTATTCGATGAATTCTGCACAGCATACAAACTGTAGTTACATGTGTATGAAACTCTAGAGTTTATTTAATTTATGAAAAAATGGGTGAACTTCTTGTTTAAAAAAACTCAAATTTTATAGTTAATTATCTCAATTTTTACCACAGTTTTTAATATATTTGGAAAATTCTAGAGTTTCATACACCTGTAAGTACTGCTTGTATGCTGTGCAAAATTCATTGAAGAATCTCTCTTACTTAGGATGAAAAGTGTACCTACAGAAACAAATGCAGCCAGTAGTAAGTGAAAAAACGATGAAATTTCACATGTAAAAAAAAGGTACTTTGCTACGTTTTTGAACTTCCACTGCTATGAGTGTGAGTCCTCAATCCTTCCTGGTCATGCTGTAAAAGTGTAGACAGTAGAAATTAAAATGTCCTTTGGTGCCTCTCCTGCTCCAAGTCGGCCCGTTTGACGTCCTTCCCCCCTTAAGTAGAACAGGTAAAAACTTAAGTCATCATATAATAACACGCTGCCAGCGTAGACAAAACAGTTGTGATAAGTCGATAAAAAAAAGGTAACTGGCAAAGACAATCCACCCCCCCCCCCCCCCCCCCCCCCTTACACCAGATTGTGAAGAAGTTCAGTGCGGCCACCCGAGATTCAGCTTCAGATCACGTCAGAACGTGGAAACACTAAATACTTAACCGTCGCAAGGGACGCAGAACATAGGTGGAAGGAAGACGTGAACGGTTGTCTGATGAACCTCGCCTACGTTAAACACAAACTTGACTTGGAAGTATAACCCATCAAAATACACGCAACAAGATTTTCCCTCGTAAGGCGCACAAGTTTGCGGGCTCTAAATAACTAGAGAAAGCAACTTAACGATTTAGCGCACAACGTACCAGGCCAAAAACTTTGAACGTCACGAATAACGACACAATGAAAATAAAAAAATTACAAAACCCTAATAATTTAAAACACACAATTAAATCACAACTCTATGACAATTACCAAATGGAATCAATTATTTTTTGATACATGCGACACGCTTATCAAATCGCCTGGCCAGACACAGTAACAGGGCACAACAACAACAGGAGGCTGAACCAAGTTCAAAATGTTCAAATGTGTGTGAAATCTTATGGGACTTAACTGCTAAGGTCATCAGTCCCTAAGGTTACACACTACTTAACCTAAATTATCCTAAGGACAAAGACACACACCCATGCCCGAGGTAGGACTCGATCCTCCGCCGGGACCTGCCGCTCAGTTCATGACTGCAGCGCCTCAGACCGCTGAACCAAGTCCGACATAGAAGCAGCAAGACACAAACACGCGCAGGACGTGAACCAGCCACACTATACAGGGTGTTACAAAAAGGTACGGACAAACTTTCAGGAAACATTCCTCACACACAAATAAAGAAAAGATGTTATGTGGACATGTGTCCGGAAACGCTTACTTTCCATGTTAGAGCTCATTTTATTACGTCTCTTCAAGTCACATTAATCATGGAATGGAAACACACAGCAACAGAACGCACCAGCATGACTTCAAACACTTTGTTACAGGAAATGTTCAAAAGTCCTCCGTTAGCGAGGATACATGCATCAACCCTCCGTCGGATGGAATCCCTGATGCGCTGATGCAGCCCTGGAGAATGGCGTATTGCATCACAGCCGTCCACAATACGAGCACGAAGAGTCTCTACATTTGGTACTGGGGTTGCATAGACAAGAGCTTTCAAATGCCCCCATAAATGAAAGTCAAGAGGGTTGAGGTCAGGAGAGCGTGGAGGTCATGGAATTGGTCCGCCTCTACCAATCCATCGGTCACCGAATCTGTTGTTGAGAAGCGTACGAACACTTCGACTGAAATGCGCAGGAGCTCCATCGTGCATGAACCACATGTTGTGTCGTACCTGTAAAGGCACATGTTCTAGCAGCACAGGTAGAGTATCCCGTATGAAATCATGGCGGTGAATCGAGGAAGTACAGTACATACTGACGAAACTAAAATGAGCTCTAACATGGAAATTAAGCGTTTCCGGACACATGTCCACATAACATCTTTTCTTTATTTGTGTGTGAGGAATGTTTCCTGAAAGTTTGGCTGTACCTTTTTGTAACACCCTGTATACTTATCATATCCATATAAGTGTATAGTTCTGGCAATACCGGCCATGACCTTGTTCTTCTGTGCGGATGCACACATGTTACCCGAATTGTTACGGGGCTTGAGTTATGAGTGTGTTGGGTAGGGACACTACGAATGTAGTGTGTGGACATATAAGGTGAGATTGTGGGTCTCGCGGGAGGCGTGCGCGAGATAGTCCCTGCAGTCGCACTATCCTCTGTGTCCTTGGTGGCTGAGATGGATAGAGCGTCTGCCATGTAAGCAGGAGATTCCGGATTCGACTCCCGCTCGGGGCACACATTTTCACCTGTCCCCGTTGATGTATATCAACTCCCCTCAGTAGCCGAAGGTATTAATATGTAATTCTCATTTCAGTAACGCATAATGGTGAGATGATTCGTCCCCTCCTCCTTCCCCTTAATAACTGAGTCGTGTCCATGCCCAGTCAAATCGGCCCTGAGATTTATAATTTTGTTTTGGTTTGTGTAAACAGCACGAAAATAAATACATTTCTTTCATGTTTTGATCTCCTATAAACAATCTTTTACATTCATACACTAATCCCTTATTTTCGAACTATTCGTGTTAGCTTCTAATGTGGCGCAATATCGTCAGTCGCCTGCTCGACATTTCGTGTTCGACAGCAAAGAGCACAATTCCCAGTTCACTACTTTTTTGGCGCCCAGCGTGGGGTGACCTGATTGGTAATTTTCATGGTTTCTGATGTCACAAAATAATTTCTCGAGATCACAACAAAAAACATAGTTCGTACGGGTCTACAGAATAACCAGTAAGGTATGAGGATATATCACACCTTACATATTGGACACAGGCTCCCGTGAAAGCCTGCATTGTATGAATGATACCATATCCTAAACGCGAAGCTAGCTACCAAACAGCGTCCACTCTCGGCGCCTTCTCTTCTGTGAACCCACCCTTCGCATTTGCTTATCTACTGGTTAGGAGTCCTCTAGTGGGCGCAGGAAAACGGTTCGACGATCGGCTGCCTGTGGGTTCGTCTGGAGAGAGTGGCGGGAGTAGATGACGGGAGGGAGGGCTCGTTTCCAGGGGCTACTGGCCGTAAAAGGACTGCGCCGAAATTCGGCGGCCGCGGCGTCGCCGGCCAGGGAGGCTGAATTAATAAGGGCGCGCCCTCCGGCGGTGCAGGCTACGGCTATCGACCGGGGGGTCCCGCCGTCTCCGCCCCGGCGCTACGGTACTCGGCGTCGTTTAATTATTTCACGAGACTTCCGTCTCGGGCCCGCGCTGCCTGGAATTTCGCGGGACTGGCGTGCGGCCGATGTCGAGGGAAATGCTGGGCAGGGAAGGGCGGCACTGATCTTCTAGGATGGTTAGATGTTAAACGGACGACCACCGACTGCGTGGCCATCAGAGGAGAAACTAAGGAAAGCTGCCAGCAGCACTACCTGACTTACATACCCGTATCACTGACGTCGATTTGCAGTAGGATTGGAACATTTACTGTGTTCGAACATTGTGAATCACAAGTACCTCATGTTGTCGGCTGGAGAGCGATTAATTTATTCAATGTAAAGAAAGCTTCTGATAAGAAGTTTTTTTACTGCCCTGATCGCGTGTGTGGATTACTTGCTTCGACATGACAAAACTGCCATTTCATATCCGCAGTATACAGGTTATGAAATCATGGTGAGCGATAAGCCGCACGTTTGTTTTCGCACCATCGTAACGGACTCATAGTACGTGTGAAATGATAATGAAATCAAGACCCTAAGCTGTCAACAGGCGTTGATATACATCAACGTGTATAGCTGAAATGTGTGCCCCGACCGGGACTCGAACCCGGGACCTCCTGCTTACATGTGAGACTCTCTATGCATCTGAGCCACCAGGGCACAGAGGACAGTGTGATTGAAGGAATTTATCCCTTGCACGCTCCCCGTGAGATCCACATTCCCAACGTAACGTCCACACACTACATTCGTAGTGCCCCCGCCCATTACACTCATTACTCGCGGCAGACAATCTTACCGAGTCCCGTAAAAGTGCGGGCAATGCGTGTGCACTCAGCACAGAACAAGAAGGTCAATGGCCGGTTAGCCTTAACTATATATGAAGATGATATCTGTTATTTCGGCCATGTCCGAAAGAACAGTTCCTGTCACGCAACAGACAATTTATGGAGGAAATTATGATGTGGACCTGTTTGTGGTCAGTTTAAGAGTTGCGCCTTCGACATAGTACTACGAGGGTCGTTAAATAAGTAATCCCCCCCCCCCTTTTTTCTCAGAGCATGCTTATTGTTAAGAGTCAGAACTTGATGACAATATATGTATCAACATGTCTCGTCCATGTCCTATTTTTCTACGTAGTCTCCATTACGTTCTATGGCCATACACCAACGTTGTGGAAGTGCCTGCTCGTAAAATCTCTTGTCCTGTGGGCGTAGAAATGCTTTCACTGCATGACTGACACTCTCGTCATCTTCAAAGTATGTTCCCCATAGAGAATCTTTAAGCGTCCCAAAGAGATGCAAGTCGAGGGTGCCATGTCTGGACTGTAGGGTGGATGAGGCAATGATGTCCAACCTAGTTTGGCTTTGTGTTCCTGGGTTGTCAGACTTGTGTGTGGGCGTGCATTATCGTGTTGGAATTAGATTTCTGCTGGATTCTTGTCCGATCGAACACGTCGGAAACGGATCTTGAGTGTATTCAGAGTCTTCAGGTACGCTTCAGATGGTTGACCCTCTTGGCATCACATCCACGTCATAGACACCATCATAATGCCAGAAGACTGTCACCATTACTTTTCCGGCAGATGGGTTGTCTTGACTTTCTTGTTTTGTGGTGAATGAGGATGATGCCACCTCATGGACTGCCTTTTTGTTTCCGGCGCAAAGTGGTGCACCCTGCTTTCGTCCTCCGTAACAATCCGTGACAGATAAGGCCTCTCCGTGGGTCTCAAAACTTTCCAACATTCCGATGGAATGACCTTTCTTTGAATCTTGTGGTCCACTGTGAGCATTCGTGGAACCCACCGTGAGAACCTCTTTGAATATCCGAGTCTCTATCACTGCAGAAGCGCTTCCAATGCTGACCGACAAGTGTAGAGCAAATTTTCGAGTTGTGATGCTCCAGTCGGCACGATTCACCATGTCTGTAGTGGCCGTGACAGGACGTCCCGAGTGTGGCTGATCAGGGAGCTCTGTTTATGCGTTTCCTGAGGCTGTAACTACCTTTACCAATCGTCCAACTGTACTCCCATCAACTGCAGCGTCGCCATACGCTGCACACAAACGTTTATGGATGTTCACCCCCGTTTTTCGTTCCGCACACAAGGGACAATAACATTACCCTGCCTGTAGCGTGAGTCGTATGTAGACCCCATTTTGACGCTGTACCACGGCTCTGCCATCTGCCAGAACGGTTGGAAACTTCACCGGCACACAGGGTGCTGATGACAAAGGTTAAATTCAACTGTTAAATAATACAAAGATTTTGGTATCACACAGTGATTTATTGCGAGAATTCCTAAAGTATTATAAGACACAGATATTGAATATAATATAAATAAGAACAATTTAGCTTGGGTAGTGAAATGTTGGCTGAATCTGCATACAGGAGTGGGATCAACTATCACGCCCTACAAACTTTGTGAGTGAGAGTATGCCTTAACACGTTACTCCTATTATGAATAATATTGATCGGGAATGAGAGCCCTTAATAAAGATCACACATGCAAGGCGTGGCCGTGCGTGGCGACAAGGTGACACTATTTGCTAGGAGAGGCTAAATTAATCAGACAAGTCCCTACGCCGCCAGTGCTGCAAAAACATTACCATTGGCAAGACTGGCTGCGCGTCGACAGCTCGGAGCACAGAGAAGAAGTTGCACCTGGCGGTCTGCGTGCGAAACGACAAACAAGGCTGACTGTTGTCAACAAATGGTAACAGACATGGTCTCCCGGACTACCTTGCCAGTAATACTTCTGACTCTTTCGATCACCTTCATTCTGGCAGACAAGATGTGAAGAAATCTAACGTTTGCTCTGGTGGTCCGGAAGGAAAACACGACCGATCACTCCTGCCGTCCAGAAGTGAATCCCTTGAACTCCTCACTTCGTTTCCCCACATTGGAGGGAAGTCTCCAATCGGGAGGACACGGCAACAGCTGTCAACCGTACTCTTATATTCTGCAGCGCCTTTCCCCTCCAATCAGTTACAACAAATTTCTCTCCTATCGCGGGTTGTCCCACCAAATTCGGTGGGCGCTGTTTTGTGTCAGTACGTGTCATACTGGTCCACCAATCAGAAGCCATTTTTCGTTCTAGTTACGGGAAAGTATAGAACTGAAACTGCCTCGGGCCAATGGATGGCAGTGGTCTACCTGAGCGCCATACAGTGACCCTCTTGGACGCAGACATTAAAATTCTCCAGACTGACACAGACAATGCAGCCGTCTGGCATCGTCTGGTAGGCGACCGGTGGGTCTCATTGCACTGAAGCCCGCTTCACGTAAGAAGGCGCTTCCGCGCATAAAGACGGAGCGACAGAGAGGCGTGGAGGGGATGAGGTTTGCGCGTGCGTGGCGGCAGAGAGCGGGTAAACGAAGTCGGTATTGCCGAACTGTGTTGCTGTGGTTCAAATGGTTCAAATGGCTCTGAGCACTATGGGACTCAACTGCTGTGGTCATTAGTCCCCTAGAACTTAGAACTACTTAAACCTAACTAACCTAAGGACATCACACACATCCATGCCCGAGGCAGGATTCGAACCTGCGACCGTAGCAGTCACACGGTTCCGGACTGCGCGCCTAGAACCGCGAGACCACCGCGGCCGGCAGTTGCTGTGGACAACGATCATGTTGATTCGCCTCAGGTACCCCGTATTATATGCTCAAATCTATGACGGAATAACATATTTTAAAACCGATTTCGATCATTCGGCTACATGAGGGAAAGCTTACTTTTGGGTCTTGAGGTTGTGTCCACTGTTCCACAGCAACTGTCTGTGTGACGTCGGACGGCGAGAACAGCTGATACAGATTTGTGAAGACGTCAAGGACAATTTTTCACAAAAGTACAATTGTCTAACGACAAGGTCATCGTAAATAGTTGCAATAATTGCCATTTATTGTGATTTGGACTGTATTATAAGTAAAAATGTAATACGTAACAAAACAAACTACGAACTAAAACAGAAATCATTGTATTTCTTTGACAATTGCTTCTACTCCATATAATTTTTAAATGTGTATAATGCGCGTATGTCGGTGTGTTTCACTGCTGTTCAGTATAAAAAATAGTAACTGGTAGCAAACATTAGTGTAAAAGACTATCGTAAAAATTGTCAGTATGTTACCATATTTTTCACGGTCTACAGGCATTACGAGTTTAAACTAACTCGTACGACATCACAGTAGGAGAATGCATTTATGATCTGTTGAACAAGCTAACAATTAACCATCTTCTGTGCATAACTCGACGGAATGCTGACTGATAACGTAGAAAAATACCGATATATCGACAGGTAACCCTCCCTTTCATTTTAAGGCATTTTCCATTAAATGCCAACAAAATGACAGGGGCTTACGTGCCGAAATACAGGCGTTTGTGACGAATTTATCGAGCCGTATTCTCGGAAGTAATACAACAGGCTGGGAAAAGCTTAACTTCTCCTTGGGCAATGTGTTGAACATTATAGTCTGAATGCTCCACAGGCTACATATTCCTAATCAGTAAAAACTAGGAAGTTCTCATGCACAGTTTATACAATCGATATGTCGACAAAAACGTTTTTAAACCATGAGTCTTTAAAACCAAAAAAGATCATTACTTTGTTTCGAAGTCTACATCGTAATACCATTTATTATATACCATTTATTATCTGAGTCCATATCAGAACTATCTGACTGTAAATTTAGCATGATACGTTCAAGACTTTTATCCATCTTCACCTCCCCCTGAAAGTCTTATTTCTGAAACTTTTCAGCGTGACGCACACAGTGTGCCGACGCTGAAGGGGTTGCTGTCTATTGCTTCAAGCACATGTCTTTCAGTGTTATCTTGAATGTTTTGTTTTTTTCTCCACATAGCTCGTAACCTGTGCGCAAATTAATTCTATCGGATTATACTGACAGTAATATGTGGGTAAGCGCGAAACTGTGACCACATTCACATGCAAGATTGTCAAATTTGTGCATTCTGTCACGTGACTTTTATAAATTAACGAGCTGCAAGAGTTGTTCACGAGTCTGGCTTATATTGTCCGGAATATTTTTATTTTTCAGCCAGAATACCATATCCCGTTCCTGGTGTTCGTACTTGGTCACTTCTCTGTAACAGCTGAATGATAACTGGCACGGTAATTACAATGACGACTTCGAAGTTAGGTATGGTAAGAATTGTTTAGTGAATCACTTCTTGGAAGTGAGAGTGTTCATTTTCGAATGCTAGTTACTACTGTTATTCTGACATCTAAATACAATTTTACTCTCTGGAACCAAATCAGAAGAAGAGCCAGCATACAGAATAAGAGTTCGAGAACCTTTTCCTAAGGGATCTTTAAAACCGCCAGTACCATCAATCATTTTCCAGCAAGTATTCATGGAATGATCTGATTCACCTATGTTTCACCAAGGTAATACGCTGTAGAACTTCCTCCTCCTCTTGTATCGCGTATCTTCGTAACAGACGTGCTTCGTACTGCTTCTATGTCACTTCTTTCAGTTAAAAGCTCTCTTCTTAACATGTTTAAAACCAATGTATTCTAAAATTCTTTACATTGACGAAGCGCTACCTTTGAAACCAAATTTATCAGGCATAATTAAACAAAGTTTTTGTGATGTTGGGTATTCCCTTCTTATACACATTTCCAAAACGGAGCACTGTAAAACACAGTTGTCAAAACCATCTATTTGTGTCACAGGTTACTTGCGATTTCTATGATTTTCAGGCGACACGAAAACAAAATTGCCTGAGTTTTCTATAGCTCCGACACTTTTGTTTACTATTCTCTGTACAGCTCCGCCACTTTTGTTATCTATCCTCTGTACAATTCTCTTGCCGACACGTGCTTCTGGAGTTTGTTCTTGCGTCTTCAAAATGTCAAAAATAGAAGTATCGGTTTCAGATTCAAATTATGAAAATGATGTATATAAACCTCCTACTGCTTGTGAAGCATCTACATCTACATGATTACTCTGCAGCTCACAATTAAGTGCCTTGCAGATCTTTCATAGAACCACCTTCAAACTATGTCTCTACATTTTTCCCCTGAAACAGCGCGCAGGAAACACGAACGCTTTTATCTTTCCTTTCGAACTCTAATTTCTCTTATTTTATTATCAAGAACATTCCTCCTTGAGTAGATGGGCGTCAACAAAGTGTTTTTACATTCTGAGGACGAAATTGGTAATTGCCACCCCAATTCGCGTTTCATATTCTTTGCAGTCTCTCCCCTATTTCGCGAAAATACAAAACGAGCCGCTCTTTTGCGATCAATTCTATCTGCTGTGGATCCCACACCTGACAGCAGTACTCCAGAAGTAGGTGGTAAAGCATAGTGTAAGTAGTCTCTTTAGAGGACCTGTTGCATTTTCTAAGTGTTCTACCAATAAAACACAGTCTTTAGTTTGCTTTCCACGCAGTGTTATCCGTGTGATAGTTGCATTTTAAGATATTCGTAATTGTAATCCCTAAGTGTTTGGTTGAATTTACAGCCTTTAGAATAGTGTGTTTCATCGTGTATACTGAATTTAGTAAATTCCTTTTAGTAAACCTGCGGATGAATTCAGACTTTTCATTATTTAGAGTCAATTGCCACTTTTCTCACCATACAGATATCTTGTCTAAGTCGTCTTCTAATCTGTTTTAATCTCTGATAACTTTATAAGACGTAAATCACAGCAACATCTTCAAACTGTCTAAAAGGGCTGCGCAGATTGCCTCTAAAATCTTTTACTCGATGATGTTCCGTCAGTTACCTTTCGGACAGGAAGTCACGAACTCAGTCGCACAACTAAGACGATAGTACATAGACACACAATTTAACTTAAGTTGCATGTGAGGAACACGTTTATTGCCGTCGCGAGTTTATCTCTACTTACAATTTTGACGATCGTAGTTTTGACGTATATATTTAATTTGTTATTATCATCTGACAAACAATGTTTCAGACATTTTCACTTGTTGTAATTATTTAAATTGATATTATCAACTACCATTACTGTATAATTTATTTGTAATGTGATATATTCCTTATTGCTTGTATTTTACATTACTTTTGTATTTTACATAGAGGGCGCATATTGCAAAGTGGCGCCACCTCATGTTGTCTTGTTGTAGTGTTGACCTATGATGTTTCACTTCATGAAAGAGATCTGCCAAGAACAATACTTCTACTTATAACATGTACCGGTTAGAAAAATGGTATGTTATGACTGAATTTTAATTTCAGATATCTGTACATGTTGTAATTAGTGTAACTATGTTTTATTGTCAATTTTTTCGTTTGTTAAAGTAGTTGTTGTTTATGCCTTGTCTCTTGTATTTGTTTTAGCACCGATGATGATTGATATCAGTCGAAATCTATTTGCAACAAGATAAATAAATTACATTTCCACGACTGGTTGTTACAGTCTTTATAATTTTACATTTGAAAGGAACATTGTATTGTGCCAAGTCAATGAAAGATAAATATCTCAGCATTCCGAGACAAGTGGCAGACCTGGGTTGTGGACAGGGACCGTTCTCTCTTTTTAAAGTGGTGGCCTACTTTCCGGCCCCTTTTTTCATGAGATGAGTAACCTGGGTCTAAAAAGTTGTAAGAATCCTCCTCAATTGTTAATCTAAATAGAAATATCAGAGTAGGAGAAGACAGGACGCCGGTTTCCGAGAAATGCGAACACTGAGACAGCGTACTGGCTGAAGTAGCAAACTTAGGAATGGAAGAGTAATTCAGAATTGTTTGAGAACTGTGGACATTGATGTGAAACGAATGGTTAATGTTGTAAAAAGCCTCTTAAGCTACAGCGCAATCGTTCTGAGCGAGATTTTCAATGTCCTCTCGGTTTAGTCTGCAGTTTCGTCAACATTATTAATTTAAACTTTCCCATGATGGTAATGAAAGAAAAAAGACTTTAGGAAATGTTATATAGAAACTAATTACGTGCACAACTAGATCTAGACTTAACCCGTACAAACACAGTAGTTTCGTAGTAATGTGTCCAAAGAAACAAAACTATTTTTTTCTTTACTTCATACTGTTACAATTCGCAATATTTTGATGTAAAATCACGGCGATTTTTACATTCTCTAAGTGCAAGAATAAACGGTTTTTGATATTCAAGGATGATTTTAGCTCAAATCTCACATGATCCACATGCACTGTTGGCAGATTTCATGCTGTTTCCCTAGTTGATAGTCCACGGCTTGTTAGTTAAACCAAAAATATAAACATACTGCGATATTGCAGTGCCTGCATTGTTAAGAAGAGTAATGCAATGTTCCTTCGAAAATGCATGCATGTCCGAAATACAGGAACTGTGACGACTACAGCCATTATGAAATACACTAAATTATGAAAGTGAAAATTTGTGCCGAAGCGGGTCTCGAACCTGGATGGCCAGCTTTACTCTAGTGGTCGCCTTAACTGTTTCGGATATCCGTGAACGATTCACGGTCGGACCCACACCTCCATATGTCGTGGTTCCTGCAACATAACTTGTACTCACACTCAAATATGTAATTCCCGTACAGAGGAGGGCATTTTATTTGAAAGTCGCTGCTAACTATTGGCGGATAAATACAATATTTCAGTGGCTGTGTTGTTGAGAAGAATGATGCTATGTTCCTTCGGACATGCAGGCATATATGACGTGTCGAAGTTTGGTTCTGGTCATGAGTCATGCACGGGTAGTCGACAGTTGCACCTTGCTCGTCGGCGAACAGGTTGTTCTTACTTCCGCTTGTACTGCAGTCCCGCGTGTGTCGACCTTTCGTGTTTTCAGCTCTGTATGTGTAACGGCCCGTGTTACAAAGCTCTTGCCTAGCAGAGGTTTTTGTTTATTTATTCCCTGGCATTGGCGTTCTCTGCCCGCGCCATGGTGTCCGTCGAGTCTCCCAAGAATATTCCTCGTCGCGGTACTGTACCTATCAGTTCTGATAGAGTATGCATCATATTCAACCGGATTCTCTAGAAATTCACGATTGATTGGTTAATACGATTGAAGTTACATCTTATCAGACAGATACTGTTTATTTTGATTATGATGTGTACGCATTTTTGTGAAGTATCAAGTTCCCTTGCAAGTAGGTCGGCTTCTCTCTGGGGTTGGTTCCCAGGTGAAGTTTACAAATTGTGATGGTTCCGTTACTTCAGTCCATCTTGCAAATGTGGCAGTCGAGTATATTCCGGTTAAAGCTTACAATCCTCCACCCGAAGTGGACGATTCATTTCTCAAGGCAGCTTTGGTCTGTTATGGAGTCGTTCCATATATCCGGCGGGAACGCCAGTCTGCTCAACAAAGCTTCCAATTTTACAATGGTACCCGAACCGTGGAAATACGCGTTCAAAAGAATATTCCTTTACACTTGAATGTTTGCGGTTACCTGATTCACGTTAGTGGTGCAAGGCAAGAAGGAACCTGCATCCTTTGTAACGAAAGTGGTCACCTCAAATCCAGTTGTCCGATCCGTGTTGCGGTTTTGAAGTCGTCCTATGAAAAACATCGTCCGTTGACATTAGCTCAATTACAGCCTTCGTAGTCTGCTGTCAGTACTTCTTCAGCTTTAAAGGACGTTGGAGAGACATTCCCCCTCCCACTCAACACGATTTTCAGCCGTTGCCGGCACGTTCAGATGCGACCCCTGCAGCGTTAAGGCGCCGGAAACGGTAGCACAATGTAACGCCAGAGGAGGCGAACTCAGCGTGGTGAAGATTTTGAAGTCACCCCTTCACAACACGCTCAGATTGAAAACGTTGTTTCACACCACTAAGTGAGAACATAACTTCTTGATGAGTTAGGATAGGGGTCTCATAAATGTCCGGTGCGGGATGCGAGGAGGGGGGGGGGGATTGGGGGGAGGAGTCTCCAATCCACTCAACGGAATGCGAGAAACACAATCTGTAGCGATGAGCATCCTCATCGGATAAAGAAGGGACAGGCAATGATACACCGCCTGAAGTAGTCTCGCATCTGGCTACCGGGAAAAGAATCCGTAGTAACCTGTTGCTCCGTCGTATCAGACTGAGGAAGGGATGGTATTGCACTAGAACACTGTAACGGCAGTACAGCAGATGATATCTCCGTTGTCAGAAGCCACCGGAACAGGCGTTCGTTTCCCAAATTTTTCCCAATCCTTCAATGACGTCCCGGAAGTTACAAAGATTATCGGATAAGTTTATCTCGCGAAAATTTATGAGGTTACGGCGAGAGCCCTGCTGACGGAAGGTTTGGGCCTCCCTGAGGTTCGGATCAACGTTTCTGCTTTTTTTCTTCGATGCACTGTTTAAACATACCTTCGCGTCCCCCATCACTTACAGCGCGCTTTTTAATCTGTTCCCAACCTGCGGGCTTAACCCTTCCAATAGATGCTGGTAGGATAAATAATAAATTAAGGCTTATTCGGGAACTTTTTATTGATGTCAGTTATTTGGGGGCTGACATTCTTTCCCAATCGAATCTCTCTGTAAAAACGCTATTCCGTCGTTGGACGTTTCCAAATCGCAATAACTCTGTGGAGTCCCTACCACCTGAAACAGACTGGACGGTCGTTTGGTCCGATGTCAAGCTACCTATTTTTGCTGCGGAAGTGGCGTCCTCACGGTACCAAGCCATTCATAGCGTTGTCCCCACCAACATTAGACTTTTTCGCATTGACCTTAGTGAGACAACCGATTCAGTCGTCGACATGAAACGGATAAATTATGTCATCGGTTGGTCGGCTGTGGACACAGACACTGGAGTTGGCTCCACCGACAGTTAGCCTTTCTTGCCAGGAGTCGGAAACGGCAATCTCCAGTGAGATTCTCCTGCGTCCCTATTCAAACTTCTTTCCCAGAACGAAGAAGAATACGGTTACGTGGCTTGTCTGGCATTATATTCATTACGTGGTGGTGGGCTGGTATGACCCGGACCCTTGTGCCTTTTACCAGTACATGTTACGACCCAACGGACATGGCAAAGAAAGCCACGCTATTGTGACCTATTTGCAAATATACTGTATCTAGTGTTTAATAGCCAAGGAGTTGGATGAAGTGTAGAATCCCTTTTCTCTTCGAATGTTTCATTCCTATTGCCTTCCTTTAGTAAACTTGACAACAAAATTTAAAAAACAAAACAACAAAAAAAAAAAAAAAAGATGTTGAGTTAACCGATCCTCTTGGTATTTTCATCGTGCTCCCTTTTCAGGTGTACTGTTAGACAGTTACTTCATTTTTGTGGCCGTGTTTGTTTTCTGTTTAATTAATTTAAAATAAACAAAAATAGTCTCTGGGTACCACTGGAAATGATTTTTTTAAATGGCGGAAACAATATAAGGTTTCAACAGAAATAAATAAATGAATACAAAAATAGAAAAGGTCGGTATCATGTGTGAGCCAAGCGTAAACAGGCGGGGAGGGGGCGGGGGGGGGGAGAGGTGGAGGCATCGTGGCCGGGCTTCGGGGGTTTCGACCACTGCCCACCTTGTCTCCACCCAGCCTAAAGCTGACTGTGTCCGTTCTTCCCTGCCGCTACAGAAAAGAAAACCGAATCCAAGCATTTTGCCAATAAGAAAATATCCCGAAAAAACGGGTAAGCATTTACTTTCATAACCACAAGGTCAAAAACAAAAGTGGTTAAGTGGACCGCTAACGTAAAGCGGGAAATACACATTCGAGTCCTAGTCAGGCACACATTGTCATTGTCGTCATTCCCCTGTACAGCTGATGGTTGTTCGTAACCATAATTGCCAATACACTTCATATAAATATACTCGTTACCGTTATCTTCTTCTTCCTCCTTCTATGAATTGTGTGTGTGTGTGTGTGTGTGTGAGTGTAGTACATCCTGTGATAATGAAAGGCTGTAGTGTGCACAGACATCTTCCAATTTTTAAAAGTATTTCCTGGTAAATTTAAACAGAATAATGCTTTTCCATGCCTGGAAGCGCGTGTTAGTGACAAGAGGACGCATTTTTTCTTAAACACGTTGTACAGATTTTTGGCAAGAAACTTCACTCGGGCTCTGAAAGATTTTTGGCAGTGTTCGGTCTCGCCCTGTAGAGCACAGACTAATGAGGGCACTTGTAGGCAAAGATGACGAGATAGGTAGAGTGTGCAGAGAAAAGGAGGGCCACAGCAAACCAGTCGAGACAAACAGTCGGCAAAGGAAGTACGCGCGGTTCCGCCATGCGGTTGGCGTCGAATTCCGTGGACGGTCGGTGGCGCAGGCGGCCACGAACCGGAGGCCGTTAGCATTGTAAGCAAAAGCGCCGGGGGCCTCGCTTGTCAGGGAAATCATAGGCCGGCTCCATTACCGGGCCATATGGCTCGTGCCGGGCCTGTATGCAAATTGATTTCCCACGGATTACAGAAACGGCGGAATGCGATACAGCAGGCAGCGGCCCTCACCCCAGCGCCTGCCGTGGAAGTGGAAGCCGAGCCCAACTTCGCTTCGCCGCCGCCCGAACGAAATTTACATCTGCCGCGCCACGGGGAAACAGATGGCGGAACGAATACGGCGGGCCTTTATTGCCCCTAAATACGTAACTCGCCTGAAATATTAAGTGGCGGCGCGCGAAGGCGTCGTTCGTTTTGGGAATGAAGGAGCAGTATTTCTCGGGCGGGGCAGCTGCGACAACCGACCAGCTGGGGCCAATCACCCACCCCCGACAGAGGCCGGGCGCCAACTGCAGGCCCGAGCTCGTACAGGCTGAGCATAAAGTCGTTCCCTGATAACAAAATTTATTTCTAAGGAACTGAACGGTTTATTGCAAATGGTAGCTTAACTCATAATTTTTTACGAGTACGCTTGCACATGTCTATGTGGGTTTTTTCAGATGGTAGCTATGCTCATGAAGTTTATTATGGATACACTTTTTGACGCTATAATACAGATGTACATCATAAAATGTTTGCCCATGGTGTTTATTGTAAATATGGTTCAAAAATGGCTCTAAGCACTATGGGACTTAATTTCTGAGGTCATCAGTACCCTAGAACTTAGAACTACTTAAACCTAACTAACCTAAGGACATGCCCGAGGCAGCATTCAAACCTGCGACCGTAGCGGTCGCGTGGTTCCAGACTGGAGCGCCTAGAACCGCTAGGCCACTTCGGCCGGCGTAAATATGGTGCACTTGTTTTATTCCGTAAATCTTTAGATACTATGTGTTAATTAAGAAATGTGACATGTACTGTAACCTGTATAAATTATTTTGTATTATGATGTAGTTATTCTGGGTTAACGCCGTTAGGGAAAATTATGAAAAGCAGAGAGTAAAGACTTGTGTGGGACCGCTGTCTCTGGACGCGAGTGTGACATCAGAGCAGAACATGCAGGAGCCTTACTTGGTTGTGAGATGTAAGAGTGAACACAATCCAAGTGACGGGCACTGTCGGGCCTATGTGAGACTTAGGAATGTGGTGTCACCGCCAGACACCACACTTGCTAGGTGGTAGCCTTTAAATCGGCCGCGGTCCATTAGTATACGTCGGACCCGCGTGTCGCCACTGTCAGTGATTGCAGACCGAGCGCGGCCACACGACAGGTCTAGAGAGACGTACTGGCACTCGCCCCAGTTGTACAGCCGACTTAGCCTGAGATGGATCACTGACAAATACGCTCTCATTTGCCGAGACGATAGTTAGCATAGCCTTCAGCTACGTCATTTGCTACGACCTAGTAAGGCACCATAGCATTGGATATTATTTTATATTGAGATTCTATTAATGTATCATCAAGAGCGATGTTCTACAATTACGGATTAAAGTTAAGTATTATATCAACTACGTACTTTATTTGCTACTATTAATTACTTTAACTGTTCCAGACCTCACGCCAGCCTGCGTGAGCTTAAACGCGTGCCTTTCGGCTTCCTCTCATTGTGACTTGGCTGTCTTGCCAAGTCATAACAGTAACTACCAGCGAACTGACTGGCCTCCCCATTACTCCATTACTCCGACTTAAATCTCATCGAACACGTGTGAGATGCGTTGGTGAGACCTACTGCAGTACGTCCACATACATGCGCCATGGCTATCGAGCAGTCGTCAGCGGCGCTGGTGGAGGAATGGAACGCCCTACCACAGAAACTCATCAATCTTTTGGCCAACATGGGAGCACATTGCCCAGAACGGATTGTCGCCCTGCTATTTACACGCTCGCAATTTTTTATGTTAATGGGACCATTGTAAATCAAGATGATTTCAGTGCAATTATTGCCTTTGAGTAAAAGTGTCATTTCTGTTCGTCTCATTGCTTGTTTCAATTACCTTGTGTAGTACACACTAGCAGTTCTTGCTATGTACGCTCCAAGTTTCATCGAGCTGCATTACGTTTTGTACACCTGCATATTTCTCCATCAAATAATCAATTGATGTGCTGTGTGACAGCTGGCATTGTCCTGAGGAAGAAAGATCCGACTTTTTCGGTAGTCTTTTATGATTTCATTGTTGACTCGTGGTATGCAAACTGTCGTTCGGCATTAAATGCGACATGTCCGTTGTAAGTAAAGCCTGATCATTTTCGCTGAAGTGCTTCGTAAACGAACGATTTTTGTTTCCTTTCGGTTCACGCAGGAAAACCCGGTTGGTTAATTGCTGCTTGGTTTCCTACTCGAACGAATATACAGAAGTTTCGTCTCCTTTACAATGTTGCATTCTGATTTTGCATTTCCTTGGTTGAATTTTTTGGCGTTCACATGCAGCAATTCACACGAACCTGTTTTTGACTTTTGGTCAAATTTTATGAAATCCACCGGGAGCAGATCCTTTTCGTATCTAAACGTTTATGCCAAATCGAATGTATTTTCACAGTAAGGCACATGGCTAGCCGATTTTGCCGGCAGCGTAATGTTTTTGAGGTACAGAAACTGATTTTCATTCACCTTCACGAGACTCATTGCTGACGGAAGCGTGATCACAGTGAAATTATCAAAACTCATCGTATACAGCCTTTTTGGATGTGTTTAATTACCAAAAGTCGATCGAAACAATCCAGTGCGCGATTGTTGAGTTAGGACTTAACGAAAATCGTAAAAAAATCTCCCAACGAAACTTAAATGTGAAATTTCTATTTTTGCAATAAAGACACATTTACTATTCATAGACTATGTGCAAGCTTTCGATAAAGTAAACAGAAAACGATGACACTATTTTCACCACGAACGGGAACACGCGATACACACAAATACACGGAGTACCCGCTACACTCAAACAACCCGACTACCGAGTAAAAAAAAATACCTCATAACTCATATAAATTTCGGCTTTCCTTGACATGATTAATTAAACTACAGAAAATTATTTCACTTAAGTAAAAATATACTATAATGTGTAATAAGAAAATGTTTTAAAATATGAAAAGTTGTTTTTTGCTGGATGCATTCCAATCTCTGTCTTCCTCTATAGTTTTTACCCTCTATAGATCCTTCTAGTACCAGAGAGGTTATTCCTCGATGTCTTAACACATCTCCTATTAGCCTGTCCTTCCTTCTTAACAGTGACTTCCATAAATTATTTTCCTCGGTGATCCTCCGTAGAAACTCCTCATTTCTTACTTTATCAGTCCACCTAATTTCCAACACTCTTCTGTGACACAACACCTCAAATTCTTCGATTGTCATCTGTTCACGTTTTCCCACAGTCCATGGTTCACTATAATGCATACTGTGTTCCAAACGCACAGCCTCAAAAATTTCTTCCTCAAATTAAAGCCTATGTTTCATACTAGTAGACTTCTCTTGACAAGGAATGCCCTCTTTGCCAGTCCTAGCCTACTTTTTATGTCCGCCTTGCTCCGTTCGTCATGAGTTGTTTTGCTGCCTAGGTAGCAGAATTCCCTAACCTCGTCTACTCGGTGATCCCCAGTTTTGATGTTAAGTTTGTCGCTGTTCACATTACGTTCGTCTTTCTTCTACTTACTGTCAATCCACATTCTGTACTCATTGGACTGCTTATTCCATTCAAAATATCCTGTATCTTTTTTCACTTTCACGGAGAATATCAGTTTCATCAGCGAATGTTATTGATATCCTTTCGCCTTTAATCCTATTCTTGAACCTTTCTTTTCTTCCGTGGTTGCTTCTTCGATGTACGGATTGAACAACAGGGGCGAAAAACTACATCCGTGTCTTACACAGTTTTTAATCTGATCACTTCGTGTTTCGTCTCCCACTCTTATTGTTCTCTCTTCGTTCTCGTCCATCACTCCTATTTTTGTCAGAATTTCGAGAATCTTGCACCATTTTACACTGCCGAACACTTCAATGTGACAAATTTTTCCGGTTGGTGGGAGTTCAGCGGAGGTCAGTGCAATCAGCCTGCTCCTCTTACGAACTCGGAACACGATTAATTCCACCAGAAAATTAATGCCTTGTGAAATTATCGCACCACAGAATGATACTCAAAAACCAGAACACTCTCTCTGCTACGTGCAGGAGCAGGAGAATTTCAAATTATCAAGAATAAAAGTTAATAAAAATGTTTTTACAAACCATAAAAGAAGCAGTTACCTTCTCCTGGTTAATAATGTTCTACGTACTGGCATCTGTTTAACTCTGGAACGTCGAAGCAGAGAGCACACAATTCAGAGATGTAAAAGCACCTGACGATATTTGTTTTAAATTAAGGGAGGGTCGCCTCATCAGAACAGTACTAGGACAGCTCGAATGAAAATAATCATTAACATGAACGTGAATTTATTGGATGAAATTAGTTTCTTTCACACATCAGTCGTTGATAAATACGAGATCTTTTCTCAACAGTTAAAAACTCTGAGCATGAAGCACAATGATGAATCCCAATTATTCGGCGCAATTAATCAAAAACTGACTTCGAGATTAATGTTTCAAAGCATAAGGTACCTGAAAGCTATTTGGAAGACTGTTAATTTCTTGGTCAAACTACACTCACATTCAGAAAAAAACAGAAAATCTTGAACGACTGGAGATAGAACATTCATATTCAGAGGACATATTCATTAGTATGTTCTTCAGAAATGATTAGCATTTGAACCACGTCGAAACACGAGTTCAAGGTCAATGTCGATATCGCGGCACAACACTAGCTACTGGTAATACACTACTGGCCATTAAAATTGATACACCACGAAGATGATGTGCTACAGACGCGAAATTTTACCAACAGGAAGAAGATGCTGTGATATGCAAATGATTAGCTTTTCAGAGCATTCACACAAGGTTGGCGCCGGTGGTGACACCTACAACGTGCTGACATGAGGAAAGTTTCCAACCGATTTCTCATACACAAACAGCTGTTGACCAGCGTTGCCTGGTAAAACGTTGTAGATATGCCTCGTGTAAGGAGGAGAAATGCGTACCATCACGTTTCCGACTTTGATAAAGGTCGGATTGTTGCCTATCACGATTGCAGTTTATCGTATCGCGACAATGCAGCTCGCACTGGTCGAGATCCAATGACTGTTAGCAGAATATAGAATGGGTGGGATCAGGAGGGTAATACGGAACGCCGTGCTGGATCCCAACGGCCTCGTATCACTAGCAGTCGAGATGACAGACATCTTATACGGATGGTTGTAACGGATCGTGCAGCCACGTCTCGATCCCTGAGTCAACAGATGGGGACGTTTGCAAGACAACAAACATCTGCACGAACAGTTCGACGATGTTTGCAGCAGCATGGACTAATCAAATCGGTGACCATGGCTGCGGTTACCCTTAACGCTGCATCACAGGCAGGAGCGGCTGCGATGGTGTACTCAACGACGAACCTGGGTGCAAGAGTGGCAAAACGTCATTTTTCGGATGAATCCAGGTTCTGTTTACAGCATCATGATGGTCGCATCCGTGTTTGGCGACATCGCGGTGAACGCACATGGGAAGCGTGTATTCGTCATCGCCATACTGGCGTATCACCCGGTTTGATGGTATGGGGTGCCATTGGTTACACGTCTCGGTCACCTCTTGTTCGCATTGACGGCACTTTGAACAGTGGACGTTACATTTCAGATGTGTTACGACCAGTGGCTCTACCCTTCATTCGATCCCTGCGAAACCCTACATTTCAGCAGGATAATGAACGACCGCATGTGCAGGTCCTATACGGGCCTTTCTGGATACAGAAAATGTTCGACTGCTGCCCTGGCCAGCACATTATCCAGACCTCTCAGCAACTGAAAACGTCTGGTCAATGGTGGCTGAACAACTGGCTCGTCACAATACGCCAGTAATTCCCAGTTCTAGTATAATATATTTGTCCAATGAATACCCGTTTATCTTCTGCATTTCTTCTTGGTGTAGCAGTTTTAATGGCCAGTAGCGTATGTGCGTGGCGCTCTCGTTGTCGCTATAAACCGAAGGTAATGGATCAGTGTGACTTGAGCCAGATATGCAGGTTGCCTTGCAAACGTATGCTCGAACCGTACCGTCAAATTAGTGAGTGTGAAAGAGAGTACGTTATTGGCATGAGAGAATTGCTGCTCATGTGGGAAGAAGTGTTTAGACAGTGCAACGGGTGTGTGCAGAATAGTTAACCGAAGGCCATACAACACAACGAGATGGGTTAGATCACACCACCCAGAAGTAGTGTGACAACCCTCATAGCATTCCATGTTGCGTTGTTGCCAAATTTATTCAAGATGGCGGATCCAAGCTGGCGGCGATAGATATGGCAACGTCGCAATGGCGTCATGGGGGGAAGTTAAAATTTTAGTGGGAAAATAGTCAATTGGGCTACCTCCACAAACCTAACCCCCACCGCTTTTTCTCCCCTACCTCGCCCAAAAATGGTGGGAAGTTCAAATTTTGGTGGAAAAAAGGTTACTTGGGCTACTTGCACTAACCTAAGAAAATGGCTCAAAAAGAGAGCACTTGGGGTACCTCCACTAACCTAAGTCATCTGTGAACCATGAATTTACTTTCAAAACCTTTTCTTAAGAATTTATTTTATTTACTAGAGATTCATCAAAAACATTAACACATTTAATCACACTATGTGAGCATGGAAGAAGTTGCCAGTAGGTAGCTGATGAAAACAAATTAAATTTCTTTCAACAAATGGAAATTTTATTCCTAAAAGCCCTTTTTTTAAAACCGATATAAAATTATAATCAGAAAGCACCCTCTAAATATCAAGTTACAATTTATTGAGAGGCAGAAAGAACAAATTTTGACAGTATGAGCTTTCGGGCTGAGAACCTTGCCTCTCCCTTTTGACACGGCCGTAGTCACGACCGCTCACAACAACCGCAGAAAGACTACACTGGTGCAAATCTGCAACACACCAGATTACTTTAAACAAAAATTTTAACAACTCACACACGCACATAAATTATGACCCAGTAGGAGGGATGGAAATGGTACAAAACACTAACATTAAAAAAATTAACTTGCCACCGAAGATGCAACGTGATTTTTTTTTAAAAAAAAAAAAAACGTCTTACGGTGGAATGGTGCAAACTTTATATACTAAAGTGACCTAAAATGACCATTTAAATAAAAATCCCATGAAACGCAGTCTTACATACAAACATGTGCTACATTACACATATACCACCTCTCAAGATGATAAGCAAGATAAAAACATATTTCAAGAATTCGGCTGTTACAGGGCTATTACAAATGATTGAAGCGATTTCATAAATTCACTGTAGCTCCATTCATTGACATATGGTCACGACACACTACAGATACGTAGAAAAACTCATAAAGTTTTGGTCGGCTGAAGCCGCACTTCAGTTTTTGCCGCCAGAGCGCTCGAGAGCTCAGTGAGACACAATAGCTACAGGAGCCGAGGAAGCGTATGTCGTGCTTGAAATGCACTCACATCAGTCAGTCATAACGGTGCAACGACACTTCAGGACGAAGTTCAACAAAGATCCACCAACTGCTAACTCCATTCGGCGATGGTACGCGCAGTTTAAAGCTTCTGGATGCCTCTGTAAGGGGAAATCAACGGGTCGGCCTGCAGTGAGCGAAGAAACGGTTGAACGCGTGCGGGCAAGTTTCACGCGTAGCGCGCGGAAGTCGACGAATAAAGCAAGCAGGGAACTAAACGTACCACAGCCGACGGTTTGGAAAATCTTACGGAAAAGGCTAAAGCAGAAGCCTTACCGTTTACAATTGCTACAGGCCCTGACACCCGATGACAAAGTCAAGCCGGCCGCGGTGGTCTAGCGGTTCTAGGCGCTCAGCCCGGAACCGCGCGACTGCTACGGTCGCAGGTTCGTGCATGGATGTGTGTGATGTCCTTAGGTTAGTTAGGTTTAAGTAGTTCTAAGTTCTAGGGGACTGATGACCACAAATGTTAAGTCCCATAGTGCTCAGAGCCATTTGAACCATTGACAAAGTCAAACGCTTTGAATTTTCGGCGCGGTTGCAACAGCTCATGGAAGAGGATGCGTTCAGTGCGAAACTTGTTTTCAGTGATGAAGCAACATTTTTTCTTAATGGTGAAGTGAACAGACACAATGTGCGAATCTGGGCGGTAGAGAATCCTCACGCATTCGTGCAGCAAATTCGCAATTCACCAGAAGTTAACGTGTTTTGTGCAATCTCACGGTTTAAAGTTTACGGCCCCTTTTTCTTCTGCGAAAAAAACGTTACAGGACACGTGTATCTGGACATGCCGGAAAATTGGCTCATGCCACAACTGGAGACCGACAGCGCCGACTTCATCTTTCAACAGGATGGTGCTCCACCGCACTTCCATCATGATGTTCGGCATTTCTTAAACAGGAGATTGGAAAACCGATAGATCGGTCGTGGTGGAGATCATGATCAGCAATTCATGTCATGGCCTTCACGCTCTCCCGACTTAACCCCATGCGATTTCTTTCTGTGGGGTTATGTGAAAGATTCAGTGTTTAAACCTCCTCTACCAAGAAACGTGCCAGAACTGCGAGCTTGCATCAACGATGCTTTCGAACTCATTGATGGGGACAAGCTGCGCCGAGTGTGTGAGGAACTTCATTATCGGCTTGACGTCTGCCGAATCACTAAAGGGGCACATATCGAACATTTATGAATGCCTAAAAAAACTTTTTGAGTTTTTGTATGTGTGTGCAAAGCATTGTGAAAATATCTCAAATAATAAAGTTATTGTAGAGCTGTGAAATCGCTTCAATCATTTGTAATGACCATGTACACTTCAAGCAATAAATTCGTTAACACCGAATCCGACAAACATGACAGAGGCCGCTATTAACGTATGGCAGACTGACAGACAGACAGACACTAACTGCCTAACAAATGCGGACGAGAGACAGACGAGCAAGCTGGGGACGAGAGACTGACCAAGAAAACAAGTAGAATTTAACAAGTAAATGAAACAACATATCAGCAGTCACTTAACTTCTAATAAACAGCGATTTCTGGAGAAGACCTGGCGCAGCACCCCTAAAACGCTCTCCCGAACTGTCCGCTGCCAGCCGCTTCAACGGACGCAGGAAGGGGCGCCGATCTCCCGTCTCAGGGCGTCGCAGCTCCCACCGGCCAGACCAATGTCGTGGGTTGACTCCTGTTGCTCACGTGTCGGCCGCGAAGCCACTACCCCTCGCTATACGGCGTGGCCCACGACTCACGTGGCGACCTCTCATGCGCGACGTTCAAGACGGACAATTCATCTTGTGTCTCAGTGCGCGACCAACCAACTGATCGATCCAACCGCCAATGACCATTGCCTGAACAAACTCGAGCAGACTGGCGATCTAACACATAGTAGCACTCCGGACGACAGACAGACACTAACTGCCTCACCAATGCGGACGAGAGACTGACCCAGACTGACTTGGCTGACCAACTGACCAGACTCTCCTCTTAGCGAGCTCATAGCGCCCCTTAAATGACGTGAACAGGCTACCTTTCCCCTTTCACACCAGAGGGAGACAGCAAAGTTGCGATTGCCACAGCGACGCCACCGCCAGAAACGGAGGGCGACTGCTTTACACTACGCGCTGCGGCGCGCTCTTCAAAACAGCAAATTTTACCATGGCTCAATTTGACCACCACCTCCCTTGGGATTGGTAGGAAAAGGACTCAGTCTGTGCTGGACGGGATGGATGTAAGTCTTTATTGTGCTTGCAGTCTTTATTTAATCAATTTGAGTTATCAGAGGCAGTAGCTCCATCCAGTGTGTTCACCATGAGGTCCAGACTCCAACTGACCTAGTACACAGTACTGCGACCAGAGGGCACTGTCGTCCCTCTTGTGACATAATCCAAGATGGCGGCCTTGTGAAAAATGGTGGGAACCAATAGGAACTCTCAATCCAGTCATGTGTTAGACTTCAGCCAGTAGGATGATGTTATCTGGTAACATTGGAGGGGTTATAGGGCAGGCTCAGCAGATCTAGAACCTCAGTCTCGCTCAGTCAGCCAGAGCAGCAGCAGCATCAGCAGAAGAACCAGTCAGCCAGAGCAACAGCAGCATCAGAAGAAGTACCATGAAGCGCCAACAGCAATTGCAATTCAACACAGGCCTCGAGAACAGGAGGAAACGGAAAGGTAAGTACCCCCTATCACATTTTTGTCTGTGGTTAGCATTATTATTATTATTATTATTATTGGTTGTTTTTGCATCTTGGTCCATATGTTGTGCTTTCTTGTAGCCTTGTAGCCTTGATGCATCCAAGCCCACAGGCTCGAGCACCAATATGTTGACCTCTGCTGCGTCTGGAGGTGTATCAACCTCAGCTGCCATCTTGTTGAGACCTGCTCCAGCCTCTGGACTTGCAGCAGCAACAACGTCCAGCATGTCTGAACCTGTAGCGACCATGCGGGATCCTGTAGTGCACATAGCCCACTTGCTGGAGCAGGACAAGGAGCTGTTGTTGTCTGTCCCATTCATCGATTTCTGTGATGAGGACACGTGGTCTGCTCCCAAAACATCGAACACTGGTGGTGGTCCTAAGCAACAGGTAGATGGAAGACAGTACTCGTCACCAACATACGACCCATCCCAGCAGAACATCCCTGTGATAGTGTAGATACAGTGGATAAGAAGGTATGAAGTGTACCCATGCTTTTCTGTGCTACCCTCCAGTTTAACTCTCAGCAGAACGAAATTTTTAAATGTTGATATAGAAGCACATAATGTGTGAGATTTGCACGCAAGAATAGAAATTGAAAATGCATCGAAGGGTGTTAAAGTGCCAATTTCTGAGTCAGATTGGTACGAAATATGTCGTGTAGAGCGCTACATCAGCAGGTGACTACAGAGTATTATCCAACTCGTCCCCCCCCCCCTCCCCCCACCCAGACATTCGCCTTACTGGTGGGACACTATCTATTACAACAGTATATGATGACTGTGCACTATGTGTAAAACTGGGTGTCAGTTGTGTTTATCTACCATAAGCCTCAGTTATGAACCTATAGGATTGGATACCGCACTGCATCTTGCACTGGAGAGATTGAATCATTGGTTGCCGTGCATAGACTCTGCATACAATGATGTAAACTTCCTACGTGTGCATAGTGTACATGTTAATGATAGGGTGCAGTACCTTTTTGCACATTAACGCTGAACCAAAAGAGAGACAGATTAAATGTGCATGTGAAAGACCCAAGTACTGTTAGGCAACCATTGGCTTGAGGGAGATATGAACGGAATTTATTGCATATCAAAAAGCTTTGTTTGAGAAATACGGTATAGCTGCGAAGAAGAAGATAAAGATGCTGACGATTTTTTTTAAATACTGCATCCGATGTATGATATTTAAATAAGTAATGTGTGCATATATAATCTCAAACTGTGTTTGTGTTTCATTTCGTAGCTCTCTCATTATAGTCCAAGTATTACGCCTATAAATATCACTAATTTTCAGTGCTATACCTATAATGATGCAGCAGCAGCAGCAGACAGTTACCTCAAACATCTCCTCAACAGTCATAGACAAAAGGAATGATCAAGTTACTCTTCATGGGTGAAATATACATATAGCCGATTTCTCTGTGTATCCAATATAGCTCAGTTGGTTAAGTGATGGAGCTACAGTGGTTACACATACTATTACCGTCCCTTCAAGTGTGTCTTTCTATATATGCCAACTACTTGTCAGAACCTGGCGTAGTTAGTATCATGGCCGGGTTGGTGAAACATTCTCATCACAAGGACTTTGTTGTCGGTGACTGATCCTGTGAAGATGCAAAAGAAGACCCGAAGAGGAAGATCTGAATTTTCCTTCCTGATAATATACAACAAATTATTATAGGTCCATCCAGTTGTGGGAAGACTAATGTCCTCCTGACGCTGCTAACACATGTAGATGGAGTCCGATTTGAACATGCTTGTGTATTCTCAGAAACACTGTTTCAGCCCAAGTATCGGCTATTATGAGAGATATTGCGCGGTGTAGATGGTGTTACATTCACGAGGTTCAGTGAAAGCTGTGACATCCTCCCACCTGAAAAAGCAAACACTTTCTTCATATTTGACGATGTTGCTGCGGAAAACCAAGACCAAATTCGAAAATATTTGTGTTTCGGTCGTATTATGGGTGCTGATGTATTTTATCTAAGACAAACATATTCCAGAATCACGAAACAGTTGGTTAGTAATAATGCAAACCTCATTATAGCACTCAAACAATACAATCTGAATTTAAAACACATTTACCAGGCACATGCAGGAACTGACATGTACAATGATTGTGTGAATATATGTGCTGATTGCTGGAATCATTTACTGTATGGGTTTCTCATTACTGATAAAACAAAATTGGCTCTGAGCACTATGGGACTTGACTTCTGAGGTCATCAGTCCCCCAGAACTCAGAACTACTTAAACCTAACTAACCTGAGGACATCATACACATCCATGCCCGAGGCAGGATTCGAACCTGCGACCGTAGCCGTTGCGCGGTTCCAGACTGAAGCGCCTAGAACCGCTCGGCCACACCGGCCGGCTTTGATAAACCAAGAAGATTGAATGATGGTAGGTACAGGCGAAACATTGAAGAGTTTCTGTATATATAGCCAGGTAACAGAGGTTAGTGCATCAGTATACGCTGCACCATGGGCAAATTCGCGCGCATATCCAGCTCTCCACCCGAGAGAATGCGTGCGTGTACACAGACAGAACATTCGCCTGCAGATTGATGCGAAAATTCAGGCTTTTTTGCATAAAGTTGGAGGTATTCGCAGGGATCTAGAGACTTATCACTAGACTTTTCTGGGAATGGTCAATGCGTTAAATGAATTAGTTAATGAAATCGGTAAGAAAGTAAGGTCGAGGCTATTGAGGGGAAAACAGATGAGTTCCTTGTTGTTGAGAAGGGGGGACCAGGCACATAGGAAGAGGAAGAAGAAGAGCGGATATATAAAGCCTCACGCTGCGGAGATGTCACCGAAGCAGAAAGTGATTCAAGCGCGGAAAGCCGTTCGAGAGAAATTACGATTGCTAAGGTTAGGGCATATGGATCGACAGCAAACACTAAAAGAGACGTTGAGCAAAAACAAAACCACACGATAACGATGGTGTTGCCACTGACGAATTCATTATCCATCACGCCCCTGGTCAGACAGATAGAACATTCAGCATTAGCAGGGGGAGACCGTACATGCTGGGCATCCTGTAACTGTAACTGATTGCACAATACAGATTTGCGATAGGCGGTTTGAGAGAACACCTGCTTTAATGAGTTTTATTTTCCTAATACCTACCAAAAAACCTATAAATTATTCAGTTAATGATAGGGAAATGTACCGTGAAATACTGCATTTAACTGGTGTACATAAGGTCACTAAAAGCCTGAGCAAAAAAGAAATATAAAACCATTATAAAACCAATACTTGAAGGTGAAAACAACAGCAGCAGCGGTGATGGTATAGACATTGAGCATAAAGCAGTGAACAATCGAATCCTGCAGTATATACGAGGGTCATTCAGTAATTATACAAATTGGTCTGGAGAAGAAAGCGTTTATTTTTACAAAGCAATACTTTTTCTATTTTTCAACGTAATCCCCTTGAACATTTATGCGCTTGTTCCAACGGGCTAAAAGCTTTTCAATTCCGGCTGCAAAGAACTCTTTATCTTGATGTTTGAACCAATTTCCAACAAATTTCTTCACGTCCCCGTTGTCCTGGAAGCTCTTCCCACATAATGCCTCCTTTAGTGCACCAAACAAATGTAAATCACTCGGTGATAAATCAGGACTGTAAGGAGGATGAGGCAGTACTTCCCAGCCCATTTTGTCGATGGTTTCACTGGTTAGTTGAGCAACATGAGGACGTGCGTTGTTTTGCTGGAGAATCACACCTCTCTTCTGAGATCCACGGTGGATCTCCCTCATGGCTGGCTTCATCTTGTTTAAAGGCAAATCAGAGTAGTATTGGCTGTTCAGTGCACGCTGCTCTTCGAGATAATCACAAAAAACTGGACCTTTAGCGTCCAAAAACACCGTCAACATGACTTTTCCTGCTGATGCTTCGGTTTTGCATTTTTCCGTGACAGGTGAGTCGGCCTGTTTCCACTCCATGCATTGACTTTTGATTCTGGCTCATAATAGTGAACCCAAATTTCATCATTAGTTAAAATTTTGTTGAGGAAGTGCTCACCTTCTCTTCATAAAGTTCCTTTAGCTCTGTGCACACTCTCAACCTTGTTTCCTTGTGTAGCCGCATCAACTGCACATTCTTTGTGGTACTTCGGTTTGTTACAGATAATCTTATGAACTGTACCAGTACTAACTTGAACCTTATCAACTATCATTTCCACAGTCACACGGCGGTTGGCACGAATAATGTCATCAGTTCGACTTCCAAGTGAGGGAGTTGAAACTGCAACTAGTCGGCCAGAACGGTGTTCGTCAGTCTCTCAGTCGTGACAAAATTTTAACTGGTCTACCCACTTGCAAAAATTCCCACGATTCATATAACCTTCACCATAAGCTTTAGTCATTCTACAGTATATATTCACTGGTTTCTCGCTTTCAGCAAGTAAAAAACGAGTAACAGAACATTGTTCAACTACTTTGGACATTTCAAGCAAACTCGCCATCTTCAAATGTATTTTTGAGGTTATAAACAAAACAATGTTGATACATCAGCTGATCAGGGCTCATCCCAGTGATGCCAACTTAAAGCCATAAAAGTATCCAACTTGCACTACTAACAGTTTTTTCCCCAGACCAATTTGTCTCTTTAATTATTGAATGACCCTCGCATATTTTATGACGACCCCAAAGAGTTAATAGATCGACCACGGCTGCTCATGGCATCAGCTGCTGCAGGTAATACCGCTCATTCGAATGAGGCTGTTTCAATAATCTCTAAGCTTAAAAAGAGAGATATCATCGAATAAGTACGGAGACAGCAGTCGAGAACTGCACCAAAGAGCACGCAAAACACACCCTCGTGGCCATGTTACGATTGAAGGTTTGGATGACTTATGCCACGCTGATCTTGCAGATAAGAGAGAATATTCACATGAGAATAATGTATTCAAATATATTTTTATGGTCATTGATACATACTCCAAACTTGTCGGGACATAACCTATTAAAACGAAAACGGGTAGAAATATCACGGATGTGTTTAAGCGTTTGCTGTAGACTGGGACGAATCGATGTGGAGACAACCTCAGACCGATCACGGATACTTTTGAGCGTTTGCTATAGACAGGGACGAATGCATGTCCAGACAATCTCCAAACCGATGACGGTGGTGCGTTCTACAATAGGTATTTCAAGACCGTGATGCAGCGGTATGGAATACGTCACTCAACATTCACTCACCTAAAGGTAAGTATCGTGGAGCGTCTGAACAGAACAATAAAAGGTCGAATGTGGACGCGTTTTAATCTTTGCGGCTCATGCAAATGGACAGATATCCTCCCAGAAATAATTGCTTAGTATAATCGAGCCAAACATAGCACATTAAAAATGAGACCAATCGAGGTTCGTGATAATGGACGCATGGACACGGTGTACTATCGAATTAAAATGCTGGTTCCCCGCAGACAGAAATTTAATGTAAGTGATTTGGTACATATCTCAAAACACAAGACAGCATTTGAGAAATCATACCTACCGAACTGATCAACGGAGATATTTACAATTTCAAAGGTGCAAAGAACAAATCCTAGAACTTATATATTGAAGGATAGTAAAGGCGAAGAAACTGCAGGCTACTTCCACACCGAGGAGTTGCAGAAAAGCTCAAAACCGGATGTGTTTCTCGTGCGGAGTGTCATAAGACGTCGGGGAAATAGAACACTAGTCAAATGGCTTGGTTTTCCTGCAGCACGAAACAGTTGGATTGATGCAAACTATTTGCTTTATAATGGGGCACACAGTCCACAACCACCGCAGTAGCTTAACATGCTTGCTAGGAGACGCATTAGAGGAGGTTGTGGTATTCTAGACAAACTGTCAGTGGAATTACACATTCCAAGATACAACTACTGTGGACTTCGAACAGAGCTTCAGAAACTCTTGGCACGATGTGATAAGGGGTTAATCTGTTCGAGGAAACGTCATGGAACATGACATTGCGTACACTGCAAATAATGATCTCTCAAGTCGTCACATTGCAGCATTTGCAGTTGATGAAACCATGCGTGGAAAAATTAAGTTGGGTTTAGGAGTGATGAATTTCAAGAGAATTATGAATGCTCCACGTTGTACACTAAACAAGAAGAAGCAGAAGGGCAGGAAGCAGTGTTGTTTGAAGAACTGTATCCTGACAGCGATGTATGCAGCTAAAAACGAAATGAAGCAGGAAGGTGCGGGAAGAAGAAGAAAAGGACCGTTTAAAGCATCTCGAGTTCTACCAATACCCAAGACGTCTGGTGGTTTTCTTCCATTCTTCATCCCAGTCCTCTCCGCGCTGTCCGCAGAAGGGTCCCTCGCTGGTGGTGCTGCAGCTATTGCTCGAACAATCAAGAACGTGCAAAACTCCCAAGCGCAGTTAGAAGAAACAAGAAGACATAACCGCATGGTGGAAGCCGCAGCCATCGGAAAAGGACTATACTTGAAACCGTACAGGACAGGGTTTGGTCTATTTATAAATTAGAAAAACGCCCATTAGCGGTCCTACCAGATCGACCACTCAAAAATACTGATCTTCTTAAGTTTGTTAGGAAAAAATTCAATATTCCAAGATTCCGTGGTGTGTTTATGAGGGATACATTACCGAAGACTATATGAAAACTGGTAAGTGTGGTACTGTGAATTTAGATGTTGCTAGAGGTCCCGGCACTCATCGGGTGTCATATGCTATGAAAAATTTGGATACCGTCTACTATTTTGACTCATTTGGTGACCTGTAACGGCCAGAAGAATTACAGCGATACTTCACACGTGTGTTCTACAATTTTCGTCGCTATCAGGACTTTAATAAAAACCTATGCGGACACCTATGTAACATGTTTCTCTTGACGTTTGCAAAGAAGAAGAAGCAAGCTATATAAGGAGGAGCTTTAAACACTCCTTCATCAGTTGAGGTTGAGATGCAATGTCGTGCAATTTGACGTTAAAAGAACGATCATCTGTATTGCCTGCAAATTACTTCCCAGAAACGATGTAAGCATTGGTCAATGGAGTATTGCACTGATTGGACTGGAGACATACAACAGCATCCCAACTATCACCGAGACTAACAACAAAATGCGTTTGGATACTAATGATGAAAAATATGTACATTGTGGAAATAGAACCGGGTGCATACGATATCGACGATTTAAACGAAGTCTTAAAACAGTCAGGAAAAGGTGTGAGCTACGTGCAAACATTAGTACACCTAAATCTGAAATAAGGACTGTAAATGCAACGATTGACTTCGACCAGAAAGGTTCAACAGAGCGCCTATTGGGATTCACAAAACTTTTTCACAAAACGTTCCAAACTTCACAGAAGCTTTCCTGTAGGAGACGAGGTACTGGCAGGAGTAAACCTGTGAGGTGAGGCGTGATTCGTGCTTGGGTAGCTCAGATGGTAGAGCACTTGCCCACGAAAGGCAAAGGTCCCATTTTCGAGTCTCTTTCCGGCACACATTTTTAATCTGCCAGGAAGTTTCGATTTGGGAATTGTCTCTGCAACTCATTTCCAGCCATCAGCGAAAAATGTGCCGGACACCCATGGTGTTGATACCACATTCTGCTCCTTGTTCCTGAAGGTATTTCTTGCAAAAGCAGACTTAATGTTTCTTGCAGGAATGCGGTGTACTTCCTACCACTAAGATTTCCTTCGATGAAATAGGGGACTATAATTCTGTCCTCCAGAATACCACACAATACATTCGCCGACCACGGTTTTTAGTGAGCAACTTGCCACAGCCAACGTGGATTTTCAGTTGCCTAATAATGCATGTTATGCAAATTAGCATTTCAATGCTTCGTGAATGTAGCCTCGTCAGTAAATAAAATCAAATTAATGAATGTGTCATCCCTCTGAATCTGAAGTTGAGCCCATCTGCAGAATTCAAAGCGATGCATACAATCAGTACCAGATAATTATTGGTGGAGACTGATTTGGTAAGGATAATACTCATGGCGATGCACAACACGAACAATACTACTCTGGCTCATGCCAGATTCTCTTGCGATTTGATGCGAACTAACACAAGGATCCTTAACCACAGTGGTAAGAGTACCAATTTCTGTTTCGTCCGCAACTCGTGGCTAGTGGCTAGCGTTGTACCTCTGGATCATCGGGTTATGGGTTCGATTCCCTGCCGAATAGGGGATTTTCTCTGCCTGGGGACTGGGTGTTTGTGTTGTCCTCATTATTTCATCATCATCAATCGTGACAGTGGATACATTGGACTATGAAAAAGACTGGACCGTGAAAAAATTGGGACTTTGTACAGGTGCTGATGACAGAGCAGTAGAGCGCACAACAAACCAACCAACATCAATTTCCGTTTCCTCGTTAGTAGCTATCCTTTGCGGATATGTTTCTGATGCGGTAAAGATCCAGTTATTCTCAATTTACCACACACATATTTAAATGTACGACGTTTAGGGTGAGTACGTTGAGGATATCTTTCAGCCTATAAGTCTCTAGCTCGCACTGAATTTCGTTGCCATTCACCAAAATGAGAAGCATATCGACTTGTTCTTCGAAGGAATACGTCATTCACATTCGCTTGATTCGACAATACTAGTCTTACCGCTCCTATTAGTGTAGTATTGCAAAACCATCGATGGTGTTTACACGTCAATGGCACGTTAGATGGATACACCGTATTTGACGAATACTTACTATTTGCAAGATATACGAGAGAGAAATGTCAAAGCAAATGCTTCGATAAGTGCCTGTGTGACAAGGAATACCACTCAATCCATGATAAGAATATTGCAACACTGCATTGATACCAATGGTCACCACTTCGAACACCTTCTGTAAATGGACATTCATGCCACCTTTTTTACCTACGTTGACTTTCAAAGACCTTACTGTTACACATCATTGGATTCGTCTCGATAGCCACTGTCAGAAAATAAGTACCAAATATATAATAAATACCAAATATACAATAAATATACAAATATTTTTTCTATTTATGTTTTTTTAATATTTTTTGTTTATGCTTTTTTAAACATTTTTTTCACACACATGGTGTGCATTATATTTCTTTTTTTGTCCTTTTCTTTCCACACATGCCCTATTTGTATGTACATAGTACACAAAAATATTTACACGGCATATACACACACAAACACACACACACACACAATTACTTACACTATGATAAAAGGGTCATACTACTAGTCCCCCACCCCTTCTCTCGCTACAAGTGAGTAGTGTGAGTATGGGAGAGTTTCAACCCCTTCATCACAAATGACCCTTTTATTTTCATGAGGCAACAGGCCGATTTTAGACTGCAGCACAGTGTACACTTCATGTCCCCTCAATCGAATACTGGTCTGCCGTATCATATGCGACGGCTGCCGTGCAGTACCGTGTACACCGCTGTACAGGCACCGCAAATAGTCTTCAATAGATAGGGCTCTCGATGCCATACAACACACACTCTTAGCCCGCCTTTGGGTGGCACCTTCCAATGTGCGATACGCATACGTTTTTGAGCGTAGACCTACAAATTCGGCAATCGGCAATCCATTCACCTCATCCCTCATAAGACTGATAATCTTCTTGTTCTGTGGAAAAATACCATAAGGATTATCGGGCGTGTATGAGGACATATCGAATTCATTACCGTGGTACCTCATTACTTCATTTGGGTCTCAGTTCTTCACTCAATAGATGAAGCTGTATGTTTCCATATAAAGTAATTTAGGATCTGCGAAATGAATTTTCGCAAACTCATAATGAAAGCGGTGAATGTGAAGTTTGGCTAGGTTTAGTATGCACATCCCCATATAAATAGGTTTCGTAAACCCTACTGCAGACTTCGCCATCTCCACAGCAAGAAAGTTCTCATTGAATATGGTGCACACTTAAAATTTGGTCTGGCAATGCATTTTCTTACGCCATAACGCCCATCCCATTCGGTTCTAATCAAAATTTCACGTCGTTCCTTCAAATTCTCCATTGTTTTACCGAAAATTGAATTATTCATTAATTTGTAAAAATCTTTCTCAAAGTCACATGTCGCAGAAGCTCTCTGTCTTGTATTCAAATCAATATACTCCTTCAACCATGGGGACTGCATGAAGGAGATAGCCTGGGTGATTCTAACCAACTCCATACCCAAGCTGAGACACTGCTAAAGATTACAATACTGAGTAATGTATCGCCGCTTATTTCCCAACGTTGTCATCACCTTTGGCGTGAAGCCTCCTTACAGAACTAGTTGTTCTGGACACAGTGGCAAATGGGCGTGCGCATCATGCAAACTAATAGGGTATATCAGTTCTGCCTCCACCACATATCCTACATCAGAATCAGCTCCCATACGCCTCACCAATCGGCAGTGATTGCTGCATGGCGTGCCCGTATAAGTTAGTCACATTGAGATACATTATATAACTTGAATCAAGGGATGCTTTGAACCTTTCACCCATGTGCAGGTTACTTGCCTTGGCGTTCCTATGGACTCATTGGCAACGTCTCCCACGGATCCCTCACTCAAAGAAAAGAAGCATGTCAGCATCGGTCAATAGTTCAATGCTGCACTTTGTTATCTTGAGCATTGCATCCCAAAACAACTCAGGTTCCATGTAATAAAGGCAGGATCTAGAGAATATGTGGCCATGCATACTCTCTGGAATTTCTCAAAAACAGGTGCACATCTGTGCCCATATAAAGCAGCTTGGTTTCATTGAGTTTCGCCATACTATCCGCATACTCATATGGGAAAACCCCCTTCCCAGTCACAAGCTGAAACTTTTCCTCATCAGAAAATGCAGCTTCAGTGATATACACATCCTCCTGAGGTAGAGTTTCGACTACTTTCTGGA
Source organism: Schistocerca piceifrons (assembly GCF_021461385.2). NCBI lineage: Eukaryota > Metazoa > Arthropoda > Insecta > Orthoptera > Acrididae > Schistocerca > Schistocerca piceifrons. Next base: position 316,335,404 of record NC_060143.1, on the reverse strand, counting down.
GTGATGCCTGCATAAAACGTAGCATATCAAGGAAGCGGAGCGTAATTCTGTATTTCTCGACTCTCTCATGTAGGACACTGACCTTATCTTTTTCCAAGCCAAAATCAGCCGAGTACTCAACTAGAAAATGAGCGTCATACCCGCTTAAACCATGAAAGAAAACGGGGATGTGCATTGGAAGCTGGTACTTCAAATTGCACGCACTGAGATCTGCACCATAGGTCTTCACCATAAGATGACAGTGGTCCCTACGAGGAGTTTCCGCTTTTCTGTGTAACGGCAGCGCACAAATATGACAATCAACCGCGTTACTATACAAATCTTCATTTTCCTTCGATTTGGTCATGGAAATGTTGTCGCTGTAAAGCTTATCTACCTCCCATGAAAATCTTTCGAGCTCAGCGAGCAGCCAAACCACGGGATTATCCCCGACATAAGATTTGTAGTGGTTAAGACTGGAAGCATAAGACGATACAATTTGGTATGCTGCCGCATATAGTATGTTAGGAAGATACTAGAACAGGAGGGGAAAACTGCCGTCCTTCAGACTGAGTTAGACAAGGCCAGGGGAGATCTTGACAGGTTAAGGAGGGAGAAGGGTAAAGAGATGTGGGAAGTGGCAACAGGCAACAGGAGAAACAGGCCTAGAACTTTGTCTAACAGCTTGGTGGTGAATGTGGAAAACAGATTTGACCTGTTGCTTCAGTTAGAAGCTGGTGAGCCTCAAGCAGTTGCAGGTGTAGACAGGTCACACCAAACTTCCAGCAGCAAATCGAAAAGTAAGAATGTAGGGATAACAGTAAAGAGAAAGAAAGTGTTGTTAGGTAGTTCCCACGGAAGAGGTGTTGGCCAACTTTTGCAGGATGAACTAAGATCAGAACACCAGGTCACCAATTTTTTTAAACCTAGTGCTGGTCTGGAGCAGTTGACAGAGGATTTAGGATCACTTTTCAAAGATTTCACTAAGGAAGACACCATGGTTATAGTGGTGGGGCAGGTAATAGTATTGACAGAGATCTTGGGTACAGTATAGAGTGTGACCTGGCAAAGACTGGATCAGCTTCGAAGCATACTAGTGTTGAGTCTGTATCTGTTCTTGGGCGCCGTAACCGACCTCATTTGAACTCTTTTGTCAAGAGAGTTAATTTGGAGGTGGAATGGCTGCTTATGTCGGGTGCAAGATCACACATTGGTGTGGTTCCTGTTGATTCTCTCAATAGGTGGGATTATACTAGGCATGGCCTTCACCTCAACAGGAAAGGGAAAGGTAAACTGGCTGGGAAAATAGCACAAAAGTTAAAGGGGGAGGCACTGCCATACGTGTTAAATACCACTGGTTATAGGGTTCAGAAAAGACCCTTTCTTAGGGTACGGAGGACAAAAAGAAACCAAATTTTAAGAGAGGTTAGGATTGAGACAAACCTTCAGTTTGAGAAAGAAATCAAAAAACGTAATTCTAGCTTATTACATCAGCTTAAACAGCTATTGATTAAGAATTTTCAACAGTCAGCAGATATTTCAGCTGTACCCAATCTTAACTTAGTCAATGTGAAACGTCAGCTATCTTTATTGCACCAAAATATTCGAGGACTGAGAAATAAAATTAATTAATTAATTATCTGCATAGATGAATTAGAGTCTTCAAACCCAGCTGACATAATCTGCCTCTCTGTACATCATCTGACCACTGGCACAGAACTTTTAAGTGTTACAGGGTTTAGGTTGTAGAGCAGAAATGTAGAAAGGAGGAGTTGCCACATTCATCAGGAACTGTCATAAATTTAACATTCATAAATTTTGCCTAAAACAGCATATGGAAACATGTGCAACAGAAGTAGAATTTCACAAGAAATCCTTCGTAATATTAAGTTTATATCGAGCACCTGCAGGTAACTTTAATCTGTTCATAAACCACCTTGAAGCTGTACTGACCCATTTAATAGTCAAAAACAAGGTAATTGTGGTTGTCGGTGATTTAAATGTAGATTTCCTTAAAGACTCTGCCAATAAGAACTTACTTGAGTCAGTAACACTACCATTCAGCTTAATTCACACTGTAAAGTTCCCGACAAAGGTAGCCAATTGCTCACAATACTAAACAGGATATAAAATCTGTTAAATCTGCGTTGCTCACAATACTAAACAGGATATAAAATCTGTTAAATCTGCGCTCAATAGGGTAATCAATAAGCCAAAAATTGATTATTTTAGGACTCTCCTCAGAGACATTCACTGGTCTGATGTTTACAGTGCTCATGGCATGAATGAAAAATATAACAGTTTTACTAATAAAGTGCTTACCTTATTTGAACACCGTTTTCCCCCAAAACTAACCAAGGTTAGAGTCAAGTCTACAAAGAAGCCATGGATTACTCAAGGAATAGCGGTATCTTGTAAAACAAAAAGAAAACTATATCTGTCAATCCGAAACAGTTCTGATGTTGATGCTACAGCTTATTACATGAAATACTGCAAAATATTAAAGACTGCAATGTGGACATCAAAGCAATTATATTACAAGGAAAAGATAGTCATATCAGATAACAAAATAAAGACAATATGGGATATAGTGGAGACCGGTAGAACCAGACATGAAGAGGGACAAATAGCATTAAGAGTAAATGATACATTGGTGACAGATGTGTATAGTGTTGCAGAACTTTTGAACAAACATTTTATAACTGTTACTGAAAAGATAGGTTTGTCAGGTTCTGTAGATGCTGCTATGGAATACCTCAGACCAGACATTTCAAGTAACTTCCATAACATGAATTTGACCTTCATTACCCCAGCAGAAGTAACGTGCATCATAAAACCTTTACATCAAAAACATCTAGTGGGTATGATGAAATATCAACAAAGTTAATTAAAGAATTTAGTTCTGAATTAAGTAACATATTAAGCTATCTGTGTAACCAGTCGTTTATGAGTGGAATATTTCCTGAATGGTTGAAATATGCTAAAGTTAAGCCACTTATTAAGAAGGGAGATAAAGATATAGCATCAAATTTCCGACCTAGTTCGCTTTTGCAGCATTCTCAAAAATTTTAGAAAAAATAGTGTACAATCTGCTTTATAACCATCTTATCTCAAATAACATACTGTCAGAGCCGCAGTTCGGATTTCTAAAGGGTTCTGATATTGAGAAGGCTATCTACACTTACTGTTGAATTGTGCTAAATTCATTAGACAAAAAATCGCAGGCAACATCTGTATTTTGTGATTTGTCAAAGGCATTTGAATATGTAAATCACAATATCCTTTTAAGTAAATTAGAATACTATGGTGTAACAGGAAACGCTGCAAAATGGTTCAAATCTTATATCTCTGGCAGGAAACAAAGGGTGTTATTAGGAAAGAGACATGTATTAAGATATCAGGCATCATACATCTGGGAACTAATTACATGTGGGGTCCCACAAGGATCCATTTTAGGGCTCTTACTTTTTCTCGTGTATAGTAATGACCTTTCATCAGTAACATTACCAGATGCCAAGTTCGTTTTGTTTGCTGATGACACAAACATTGCAATAAATAGCAAATCAAGTGCAGTCTTAGAAAGATCGGCTAATAAAATATTTATGGGCATTAATCACTGGTTCCTAGCCAATTCTTTGTCACTAAACTTCGAAAAAACACTATATGCGCTTCAGAACTTGTAAGGGGTGTCCCACGAGTATATGCCTAGCATATGATGAGAAGCAGATAGAAGAAGTGGACAGTGTTAAATTCTTGGGATTACAGCTTGATTATAAATTCAACTGGGAGGAGCGCACTACAGAACTGCTGAAGCGTCTTAACAAATTTCTGGTTGCAATGCGAATTGTGTCAGATATAGGAGATATAAAAATGAAAAAGCTGGCATATTATGCTTACTTTCATTCCATAAAGTCATAATGAGATTATTTTTAGAGGTAATTCGTTAAGCCAAGCTGAAATTTTCCAGGCACAAAAACGTGCAGTAAGAGTTATATGTGGTGGGAACTCAAGAACGTCCTGCAGAAGCCTGTTTAGGGAACTAGGGATACTAACTACTGTTTCCCAATATATTTATTCCTTAATGAAATTTGTCATTAAAAATACATCACTTTTTCAAACCAATAGCTCAATTCATGGAATCAATACTAGAAATAAGAATAATCTTCACAAGAATTTATGGTCACTTACTCTTGTACAAAAAGGTGTGCATTATTCAGCAACACACATTTTCAATAACTTGCCAGCAGCCATAAAAAGCTTAACAACCAACGAAATTCAGTTTAAGAGAAGCCTAAAGAATTTACATCAGCTAGCTCCTTCTACTCCATTGATGAATTTCTCAGTAGAACCAACTGGTTTGTGTGTGTGTGTTTTGTGTATATACATACAATATATATACAATATAACTTCTGCACCATTTCAGTACAGTAATGTGTTCATTGTAAATAAGTATTATAGTAGTTCTATTAGATATTTATTACCTTATAAATAAATAAAAACTGTTTTTATTTTAAATTCAGTGCTTTAGTGTTTGTAAAATGATTCTTTCATATAGTGTTCATTAAAAAATGACGATCATTCCACTTGGGACCTGTGGAAGGTACATTAGCTTCCTTGTTTCAGTTGTAAATATTTGTCATGTATTACTGTTTTTCTGACATGTTCTACATCCTGGAGGACCTCCTCACTATGGATCAATTGGAATGAAAGTAAATCTAATCTAATCTTATCTAATGTGTTTTTCTGTAAAGGTGGCATGTGAGGGTGTAGGGTCACCTTCACAGCGTGTCACAGGAGCAAGGAGGCATTCAAAGTAGGCATAAACTACCAACAGGCATCGCTCCTGGTGGTGAGCATTCTTAAACTTAATGAATTTGTTTTCCTCAGTAGGCATAATAACACATACTGCATCCTTTGAAGCACAGTCTAATACATGTGCCGCTAATAACTTGTCTGAGGAGAAATAATTCAGGCACCTTAAGTAAATATGCTTTACATGATGATCAGTTGACAATTGGTAGGAAAGGAGTCTGGACATGTCTTTGATCCAAATGTAGTGATAATTATCACCTTCAGAGAAGAGCAGTATTTTTACGTGCAACTCACGCTCACTGGAAAATTTTGAGAAATGGAGGGGTCCGATGGCAGTATGCTTCTCTTGCTCATCTGACTTGCTTTTCTTCTCCAGGCTATAACCATGAACTGATATTCCGGTATTCTGCACCTCGAATTTAGGTATGTCCTGGATCTTGACAGGGATCTCGATACCATCAAAGTTGTAACACTCACGAGTATTATAACCTACATGGTATGTACTTGCACGCTCAGGATGATCTCTGTAATTGTCATTTCTTTCACAAGCCAGGATTGACCATGCAAAACAAGCCTGATCCATTCTATTTTTGACATTAATACATGCCTGCTTATTAGTTGTATCTTTAGATAGCTTGATAGAGCTGGACCCTCTACCTACTGGATCATAGACATGTGTATGGATGTCCGGGTGTAGTATTCATTTGAGTGCCTTAGCTGACCCTCTGACTTCCATCTCGGAAAACCAGGCCAGTATAGCACTCACGATGGATTTACGGAACCACTCAGCGATTGACGAGCTCCAGGTTATTACACCAGTTTCCCCCAAAGATAATGAAGCGTTGACTCTTGAACACCAAAATCAACTTGGGGGAGGGAGGGGGGTGCGATAGTTCGACGCAGAGCACCGCACTGCGTTAAATGGTGGGATACAACTGATCATTGACCTTGAGGAGCCTCATTTCCACAACAGGAAGGCATGCCCTTAGAAAACCAACAGGGTTCGGTACCCTCCAGTTGGGTTCTCGATCCTCTTGAATGAGATTCGCTCCTCATAGATTTCTGCAATCACTGACTGTTCTAATTGTGGTATGGTATCACTGACCTGATGCCATTCACTAAAAGGATGGGAGAGAGAGCTGCCACTAGCCACAGGATCTAATTACTATTAATGCTATTCTGCGTCTGCCCCATTGATGGTGGTGCTGGGGAGGGGTAAGTCAGCACGTGCCGAGGCACACATACCTTGCGTTTATGCCGATTCTGGCAAGGCTGATATGATGATGCTGGGGTGCTACCATGTCAGACCGATGAGTACAGCCAGGCTGCTGTGATGGTTCCCGATGCTGGGGTGGCGGCGACGGCGGCAGCTTCCCTCGTGGCGACTAGCAGCACCCTTATCGGCGATGCGTGCCTTACCGAGCGCCGCTTTGGGGAGGAAGAAGGTTTAGCCACCATCGGTATGTGTGCCACACTGTGTTACGGCTGCAAAGACGTGACTGCTGTAGAACAGATAGAAAACAAACAGTTAAATACATTGCTTACTGCTGCTGGTGCAGTTAAAGAATTCTGACAATCACAAGGTTATAAACAGAGTGAGTAATTACTTTTTCGCTCTGGCTCCAAGGCATTAACACTTCATCGGCCGACTCCACCATACCCTCAAAGAAGTCATCATCATCATCATCATCATCACCTAATATGGCCCGATCACAGTGCCTTTCCTCCTCCTCTAGTTCAGTGGCTCTTTGTGTAACCCATTCAGACATGTCATTGTCCCCGTCAGAATTGGCATCTGGCAATTGGTCTGCCTCGTCTACAATAACAACAACAAACAAGATATATAAGCCGAAAAGACAAGTAAGAAAATTTTGAATCACTACTATACAAGAACAAATTACAATAAAAAATATACTCGCCTGGCAATCCACCACAGGAGGCTGGACTTCGAGAGTCTGCCACGGTCCAGAGGCCTCATGTCTCTCCTCATACTCCAAGATAAAATCCTGGAGTTGTACTATAATAAGGAGGCAGAATTAATAAGGTGAATTTAACATACTAACTAAAGTTTACACTCAAAACACAAATTGTTTACTCGCTCAGTAATCCTGTCTCCAGAACTCTACGACTCTTGGCGCTACACTCTGAATCGTTGCTGCTCCTACCTCTCTTCATTTTGGGGAGAAAAAACACATGCGCAAACAGAGGTTAAGGTATGCACAACAACATGGACAGCAGCAGACTGAGGATAATGAAGGTTGGTTGTGGATTTATATGTAGACTGAGGCTACCAATGAGAGAGCTTCATTTGAATGGACAGCCAATGAGAAGCTTTTATGGAATGTCACTATTTCTGGAAGGGCTTTATGCTACCATCATCCCTCTTTCCAAATAACAAGAATGCCTTTATGATTATCGGTGTTTTCACAAGTGTGCACATACATGATGAAGGCTTTTAATAATGAGAAGTTTCCCGTTTCTGAGACATTTGTTGAAAGCAGGACATTACGATTTCTGGGAAGAGTAACACGTGATGGACGAGGACCATTAGGGAGAATGTAATAGGTATTATTCTGGGCTACTTTCGTCAACAGCTCCTGTTAGGCCAAGAACTTCCGTGCAGACAAGTTGAGACATGACGAGAGCTCCAACAACAACGATAAAAGAGACCGTTAACTGCTTCTGTGACACTTTAAAAATTCTGAAAAGGGACTGATGAGTAACGGAGGGGCTGTCCCTTTGGGATCACGAGGAACAATTCATTCTGTGTTACTCTGGGAAGCATTGTAAAAGATTTCTATAGCGCGTCCAGAGGGGACTTGGCTGTTATTTACATAGACATGTGACATCAGTATCACATAGAAAACGGTTCAAATGGCTCTGAGCACTATGGGAGTTAACATCTGAGGTCATCAGTCCCCTAGAACTTAAAACTACTTAAATCTAACTAACCTAAGGACATCACACACATCCATGCCCGAGGCAGGATTCGAACCTGCAACCGTAGCAGTCACGCGGTTCTGGACTGAAGCGCCTAGAACCGCTCGGCCACCGCGGCCGGCAATATCACATAAAGAACCTTTTAGCTGCATCTGCAAGGGTGAGCCACTATGTAAACATCTCTATTGGCGCTCGGGCCCATAGCTATGTGTCAGCCATGGTGACCAGGTAACCACGAGTTTCAACAGTAATTTCTCGGGTGCCAAGTATGAAAGGGATGCTGGCGCTTCATGCTTGTAAAACCCAAATGGACAACTGTGCATGGCCCGGCAGCTGACAGCCGCTTTGTAGGGCAGACCGCACTGGCGTGTGCGCATGTTGGACCTCTGTAAGGAACCGTTCACTGATACATCACAGTCGAATTTCTTAACGATAGTTCGAAAGCAATTTTACCTACAATGAGTGTTTGTGCACTGTATTATTTTCGGCTGTTTAAGCGTTGAGAGCGTGTCGGCAGAGCATTATATTTGCATTATTTTTTGATAATTTACGAGTTCAAAAATGGTTCAAATGGCTCTGAGCACTATGGGACTTAACTTCTAAGGCCATCAGTCCCCTAGAACTTAGAACTACTTAAACCTAACTAACCTAAGGACATCACACACATCCATGCCCGAGGCAGGATTCGAACCTGCGACCGTAGCGATCACGTGGTTCCAGACTGTAGCGCCTTTAACCGCTTGGCCACACCGGCCGGTAATTTACGAGTTGTTTGGATGTCTGTACATCAGTGTACTGCATTATTTCGGTGACTTACGAGTAGTTTGCAGGTCTGTAGGCTGTGTATTGTGACCACAAGCATGTCAGAGCGAGTGTTTTTTATCTGTGTAATAAATGAACTACGTGAATCAATCCCTAAATAAATTGCTCCAACTTCTCACAAAATAAATAAAGTACAGTCCCTCCTCTGCAGCAGCCCAGCACTGTCTGATTCATTTTCCCGCCATTTTCCCCACCTCAGACTGCCATGGGACGAAAGCATCCCCTGGTGGCAGTACTGTGTATTAGGTCAGTTGGACTCTGGACCTGATGGTGCCTATGACAACGCAAATTTTTTAAATAAAGTCTGAATGCTAAATAAAGACTTATGTCCATCCTATCCAGCACAGATTGAGTCTTTTTCCCGCCAATTCCAAGGAAGAGGTGGTGGTCGGATAACTTAGGTTAGTGGAGGTCCAGTTCTCCGTCTACTTTTGACGAATGTGCAGAAACATGCAGAATGGTAATGATGTGTGGAAGGACGCCACTAGGAACAGGAATAGAATCAGATAGTGTTTTCGGACGAATCCAGGTTCTGTTTGTTGGAAAATGATGGCCACATTTTGGTTCGCCGCACACAGGAGGAGGGGCTTCACACTGACTGCATTAGCACAAGAAATACAGCATCAACTAAAGTCCTGAAAGCGTGTGGTGCTATTGGGTACACCACAAATCACAAGTGGTGCGCGTCCAGGGCACTGCGACTAAAGAGACGTAGGTGAATGACGTCCTGCGACCCGTAGGCATACCCTTTCTGCACAGCATCCCAGACGCCATTTTTCACGAAGACATTGCACAACCACATATTGCTGCATGCACTCGTGCCAGCTTGGCGTCACAGGATGCCAACCTTTTGCCCTGGCCCGCCGGATCACCAGTATGGTTGCCAATCGAAAATATGTGGGATATGGTGAAATGACGGGTGCAGTGCTGTGACCCTGCGCCAACCACCACAGATGGACTTTGAACTAGGAGAATGCTGCACCTCAGAATGCTATTCAGGCTTTATACGCGCCAATGGCAACACGCATGGAGAAAGTTATCAGGGACCATGGCGGACTCTGTGCCTACTAGGCAACAGGACACGTACTGAACCAAGGTTACCTAAAGGTTAATCATTTCTGCTGAACATACTAATGTACATGTTCTCTGAATATGAACGCCCTATCTCCAGTTGTTCAAGGTGTTCTGTTTTTCTGAACATGAGCGTACTCATTTCTGTTTGGGTAGCTCACAAAGTCAGCAGTACCGGCTAAGCTCGGAACACGAGCTCACAAACGCAGAAATACTGGCGAAGCTCGGAATACGATCCCCGTAATACAAACTCTGAACGAAATAGCAAAACACAAGTTGGGGACGCAATCGCAGGTTGAAAATTGCACAGACTACAAGTAGCGCTAACGCTATTCGCAACACTTAATCGTAACAGCAACAAGAAGCTCCAGGCTTGACCGGACACCACTCATATCCTCTGCAGAAAGGACGTCGCTCTGTGGTGCCATGTAGGACGGTCCAGCAACCTGGCTGTTCCTCAATTACTCTACAACTCAAGTTTTTTCTTTTCTCACACACGGAAACAACCAATCCCCAGGTCTGCCACCACGATAAGCGCGAATTTCTTTTTCTGCACCACTTTACAGGGAAGGCTTGCGTAAATTTTCCAGTTGCGCTTGTTGTATTGTCGCAGACTAACCTCAAGTTCCTTATCGGAAGCACGTCTACTGTGAGAAACGTGGCTCGTTTCCCACTCTATGTGAGAAAACATTGCGGTGGTTTCCCTTTTGCTGCACTGCCAGGAAACGCCCAACTGTTTTTCTCAAGGTCTTTAGGAGCCATCGAAAGAGCAGCTCATCATGCAGTAGAAGAAAATGGAACATGGATGATAAACAGTTCAAACATGAAGACATTACCCTGACAAAAAGTCATGGGATAGCTATATTCACATACACATATGGTGGTAGTATCGCGTGGTAAAAGGACAGTGTATTGGCGGAGCTGTTGCTTGTACTCAAGTGAATCACTTGAAAAGGTTTCCGACGTGATTGTGGCCGCACGACGGGAATTAACCGACTCTGACGCGAAATGTCAGTTGGAGCTAGACGCATGGGACATTCCATTTTGGAAATCGTTAGGGAATTCAATATTCCGAGATCCACAATGTCAAGAGTATGCCGCGAATACCAAATATCAGGCATTATCTCTCACCTCGGACAACTCTGTGGCCGACGGCCTTCACTTAACGAAAGCAGCGGCGTATGGGTAGAGTTGTCAGTGCTGACAGACAAGCAACACTGCATGAAATAACCGGAGAAATCAATGTGGAACTTAAGACGAAAGTATCCGCTAGGACAGTGCGGTGAAATTTGGCGTTTATGGGCTATGGCAGTAGACGACCGTCGCGAGTGCCTTTGTTAAAAGCGCGACATCACTTGCAGTGACTTTCCCGGGCTCGTGACAATATCGGTTGGACCCTAGATGACCGAAAAACCTGGCCTGGTAAGATGAGCCCCCCGATTTCAGTTGGTTAAGAGCTAATGGTAGGTTTCGAATGTGATGCAGCCCCCACGAAACCGTGGGCCCAAGTTGTCTACAAGGCAGTGCGCATGCTGATGGTGGCTCCATAGTGGTGTGGACTGTGTTTACATGGAATAGACTGTGGCTTCTGGTCCAGCTAAACCGATCATTGACTGGAAATGGTTTTGCTCAGCTACTTGGAGACCATTTGCAGCCATTTATGAGCTTGATGTTCCAAAACAACGATGTCTTGTGATTGGACTACATTTGTTAGCTGTTGGTTTGAGGAACGTTCTCGGTAATTTGAGTGAATTATTTGACCATCCAAATCGCCCGACATGAAACCCATGGAACATTTGTGGGACAAAAGCGAGAGGCCAGCTCGTGCACAAAATCCGGCACCAGCAACACTTCCGCTATTATGGATGGTTATAGAGGCAGCACGTCTCAATATTTCTATAGCGGAGTTCCAACGATTTGTTGAGTCCATGGCACTTCGCGCTGCTGCACTGCCCCCGACAAAAAGAAGTCCGACGCGGTATTAGGAGGTACCTCATGACTTCTGTCACCACGGCGCATAACTTTTTGAAATGAAGTGTTAAGGAATAGTGATGGAGGTTGGATTACAAGATCGGAAAACTGTTGAGGAGGTACGGAATATAACTGTGGAAAATATTTGCGACACAGCACTGGTTGTTGTACCACCCTAAGCCGTCAATAAATCGTCAGTTTGATAACGGAAAGAACTGTGAGTGTGTGGGAGGGGGGGGGGGGGGATTGGTGGTAAAAACCGTGCAGAGAGACGACGAAATGACTATAGTAAGCAGTTGTAGGCTGCAGTAGCCACGCAGGGATGAAGAGGCAAACCACACTTGGGTTCTGTAGTATTCGATGTCAAACCCCAAGCAAGTTGATTTTCGGTATAAATAATCATCATTCTTGCAATATTTAATCATCATTAGGAGCAAATAATCAGAAACAAAATGTTTTACTTATTTTCCACTCTCGTTTTCTGCTTGTTGTCTGAGGTCGGCTCTGTTATGTGTTGAGTGAAACCTATTTCCTCACCTTTGTCGCCATTTATTAACTTCAGATCAACTGTGCATCACATAATTTCTATAGACAAGTAGTTTTTATAGTCAACACCCTGTCAAAAAATAATTTTAGGAAAAAGAAATTTTTTCTTCGGAACTGAAGAAAAGAATGTTTAAATTCTGCTATATTAAGGCTAACACAAATAACTATCATCTGTATAGAAGTTTTAGGTAATATAAGTGGCGATCGAAAAGTTTGCACCTTCTGGTGTGGCCGAGCGGTTCTGGGCGCTTCAGTCTGGAGCCGCGCGACCACTACGGTCGCAGGTTCGAATCCTGCCTCGGTCATGTGTGAGTGTGATGTCCTTAGGTTAGTTAGGCTTAAGTAGTTCTAAGTCTAGCGGACTGATGACCTCAGATGTTAAGTCCTATAGTGCTCAGAGCCACTTGAACCAAAAAGTTTCCGTTCCAAATCCGTGCAGTGTAGAATCGGTATGCCCATCAGACAAAATCGTCGTGAGCATTGAGACAATTATGTCATTCACTCACCACGTTGAAGATACCTGTTCGGTAAAACACCGTGCCCTGCTGTGTGAAGAAGTCCGTAACTGCCTGCTGCACATCCTTGTCCTACAGGAACCATCGGCTATTCTTGGCCTTTTTTTAAAGGACCGAAGGCGTGATAATCGCATAGGGAGAGATCAGGACTATAGGGCGGGCAGCCGAGTGTCTCCCGCGTGACTTAGCGTAACTTCTGCGTTATCACTTTTGCAATAGGGGACGTGCGTTGCCATGAAGCAGCAGCATCCCTTGTCCACAATGATGGTTTTCGACAGACATGGTGCCCACACACAATTTTCAGTCTCCATGTATGTCTACAGGTGTTCGTCCTTCGGCAGCCAAGAAAAGCATAACAGCACGTTCGTCTTTTTTGGACACTTTCGGTAATAACATCGCTATAGTTCAGGTTTCCGCATCAACTGCATGCATGTCGGAGACACACGAATGCCAAACCCGAACTATTCCCTTGTCTAGATGTTGGTGCTTACATACCCGCAGTGGAGTCTTGCCACGTTGCATATCCGCTGCAGGTACGTCCTCAAACGGAACATTTTGATCGCTCTTTATACATACTTCGTAGTTACCGTATTTTTATATCTGTTTAAATAAAATATTTTTAATTTAACTAACTATACTATTAAAATCAGGAAAGTGATAACTAAATGCTGAATAATAAAGTTTATAGTAAAACACCATTAATAAAATTTCGACAGTTTATTTCGGAAACATTTGGCTATTCAATAGGTAATTAGTAGACACGGTTAACACAAGAAGGGGAAATGTTACATTGTTACTAAATCACCGTAACTTTTGATCGTAAATTTTACCACTCCATATGTCATTCAAAGGAAGTCATAATTTATAGTTTATGGACTAGTCAATCAAAATTATAAGGTCTCTAGTGCTATGTTACTTACAAAATAAGTACAGTAATATAAAGTAATATAATTTGAAAAATGGAAAAATCTTTAGGAAATAAATAACCACATCCCTCTAATTTATCATTTCTATAACAAAATACCCCGTTACAGAACTGCAGTTACCGTGGGTGTCAGAAGAGGAAGTGAAGAAATAAGATGATATGGTCGAATAAGGGAACAAGGAAGGCTAAAAAATACACAACACAATGGTACAGCATTACGAATGTTTCCCCAGGAAGGACAGTCTTCAAGAGATACCAGTAAAGGTCTTAGTTGTGAGAGGATTATAGAAAGTGGCGATAAATAATCTCTCGTATGTGTTGGACCCATACAAGTATATTTTAGTTTTTCTATTTTTATTTTATTTGATATTTCTATATTGTTTTCAGATTGTGATATTAATTTTGCATTAATTATGCACATACTCTTGTTTTATAACAAACATATATTGTACTATGAGTATCATATGTCTTTCACCAAAAAAAATCTTCAGTATAAAGCACAGTAAAGACACCGTTTCTGAAACTTGCTCCTGTTTCGTGCTATCAAATTTTAAAATATAAGGAGTATAACTAGATTTAATATATTATAAAAATAATGCGGAAGCCATGGAATCTCGAACCATAGCCATAGCTACAATTAACTAACTGTCCATAACAAAAAATATCTAATGCTTCGATATCACTTCGGATGGTTCTAAACAGCCATTCAACTCTAGTACTCATTTACACAGTTTGCTTCAGCAAGGATTTGTATTACTTATACTCAGCCCCTCAAATGTGTTTTACTTGAATATTGCTAGAAAGAAATGTTTTTATTAGTTGTTCTTAGTGAATGAAGTAATTACTTTTGTATGGTCACCAACATTCTCACACCCCACCCCCCTCCATCCCCCACCGCCCTCCGACCATACATGATAGGTATTTCAGATTGGAGACGACACAACAACACGCACCCGGAAGACATTCGCCTGGACGGTACAAAATACGATGGGAATGGTTTGCTTTCACGAAGAAGTTGACACGGTGCACACGTCAGGCGCTATGAATACACCGAGGTGACAAAAGTCATGGAATACCTCTTAATAGCGTGTCGGTCCTTCTTTTCCCTAGCATAGTGCAGCAGCCCGACATGGCATGGAGTCAAGAATTCGCTGGAAGCCCCACAGAAATACCGAGCTATAATGCCTCTGTATCCGTCCATAATGGTGAAACAATCTTGTGCACGGACTGACCTCTCGATTATGTCTCATTAACTTTCGATGGGACACATGTTGGGTGATCTGGGTGGTTGAATCATTCGCTCGAATTGTTCAGAATGTTCTTCAAACCAATTTGCGAAAAACTGTCGCATGGTTACGTGTCGCACTGTCCATCGCTCTTTGGGAACGTGAAGGCCATAATGGCTGCAAATGGGCTCGAAGTAGTCGAACTTAAACATTTCAAGCCAATGATCAATTTAGTTTGACCAGAGAATCCAGTCCATTCCATGTAAACGCAGCCCACACCATTATGGAGCCCCGACCAGCTTGCAGTCATGAATCTTAGCCGCTGCTCTGCTCTTGTCGAAGTTATATTAACATTACGGGTATAGGAGGCACACGTAAAGCTTCAGCATCGATTTTATCGGAAACTAAGGACCGTCGCATGAAAAGACGCTGGCCCAAGTCCTCAAAACGGATCCCTCTGTAACATACCTAAGAATCATCAAAATCCGTGATTAACAGGTCTGATGATCCCGTTGTGAATCGTTTTGCAGTGTAGTGCACGATTCACCAAATCTTATAACAACATGTAACTTACTTTTTTAAGGCATCTCTCGCGAGTGAATCCTGGCGCGCTGACTCAGCGATACGTCAGAGCACGAGTCTAAGGGACGGTTCAGTGGATGCGTTTACCGAAACGAATTTGTCAAGCGCTGTCGTGCTGTTTGCTCGTAAAGCGACGGGTTATGATGTAGTGGACGTCTGGCGCGCCCCCCTGTGCCGTTCCTTTCGGCGGCTGCTACGTGGCCGGCCAAGATAATTTGGGCTCGCGGCCCGAAATTATGAGCGCCGAGACAGAAGAGGGGACGCCGGCGTTTTATAGGCTGTTTAACGCACCGTGATGGAGGAGCGGCGCGCGCCGAGCCGGCTGCCGACATAAGTGGCTCCCTAGGCCTAAACCTCAATCCAAACTCTGGTCTGCTCTGCTGGAGCACCTCGCTACCTCCCATGGAGCGTTGCCGCGCCACGGACGCAGCTGAGCGCACGCGTGATTACATTGCGGTGACGAAAGTCATGGGAGAGTGATAAGCACATATAGAGATGGCGACAGTATCGCGTACACAAGGTGTGAAAGGGCAGTGCACTGACGGAGCTCTCATTTGTACTCGGGTGATTCACTTGAAAAGGTTTCCGAGGTAATTATGGCCGCATGACGGGAGTTAACAGACTCTGACGCGTTACGATACTTGCAGCTAGGAGCATGGGACATTCCGTTTCAAAAATTGTTAAGTACTTCAATATTCCTAGATTCACAGAGTGGAGAGTGCGCCCAAAATACCGAATGTTTATTTTTCATTATTTATTTACTCGTCAAGTTCCGTAACACCAAATTGAGGAGCAAATCTCCAAGGTCATGGAACGTGTCAGTACATGAAATTGCAACATAAACGTAATAACAGATAAAAATAAATGTTCATGAACCTTAAAAAAGTCAGTCCATAAGTTTAAGTAAACGCTGTCAGCAATGCAATAAAAATAAGCTCAATTTTTCAAGGAACTCCTCGACAGAATAGAAGGAGTGAGCCATGAGGAAACTCTTCAGTTCCGATTTGAAAGCGCGTGGATTACTACTAACATTTTTGAATTCGAGTGCAGCTTATTGAAAATGGATGCAGCAGTATAATGCACACCTTTTTGCACAAGATTTAAGAAAGCCCAATCCAAATGCAGGTTTGATTTCTGCCGAGAATTAACCGAGTGAAAGATGTTTATCCTTGGGAGTTAACTAATATTGGTAACAAGTTCGACAAGAGGTTCGTGAACTTATACCACTTATTGCCCAAACCGCCCGTTTCCGAGCCAAAAATATCCTTTTAGAATGGGAAGAGTTACCCCAAAATATAATACCATACGACAATAGCGAATGAAAATAAGCAAAGTAGACTCTTTTTTCGTGTCGAAGTATCACTCACTTCTGATAGCGTTCTAATAGTAAAAATTGCAGTATTAAGTCTTTGAACAAGATCCTCAACGAGGGCTTTCCACGACAGTTTACTACGTATCTGAACACGTAGAAGTTTGAACTGTTCAGTTTCACTAATCATATGCCCATTCTGCGAAATTAAAACGTCAGGTTTTGTTGAATTGTGTGTTAGAAACAGCACAAACTAAGTCTTACTATGATTTAGCGTTAGTTTATTTTCTACAAGCCATGAACTTAGGTCATGTACTGCACTTTGAAACCGAGCCAATGTTGCACACAACATCCTTTACTACCAAGCTAGTGTCATTAGCAAACAGAGATATTTTAGAGTTACCCGTAATACTAGAGGGCATATCATTTATATAAACAGGAGTGGCCCCAGCACTGATCCCTGGGGCACCCCCCCCCCCCCCCCCAACTTGACAGTACCCCACTCAGACTCCACATTACAGCCGTTATAAACATTGTGAATAATGACCTTTTTCTACCTGTTGCTAAAGTAAGAGGTGAACCAATTGTGGGCTGCTCCCCGTATTCTGTAATGGTCGAACTTCTGGAGCAATATTTTGTGATCAACACAATCAAATGCCTTAGTTAAATCAAAAAATATGCCAAACGTTCGAAACCTTTCGTTTAACCCATCCAGAACTCACAGAGAAAAGAGAATATAGCATTTTCAGTTGTTAAACGACTTCTAAAGCTGAACCGTACATTTCATAGCAAATTGTGTGATATAAAATGATCAGTTATCCTTACATACATAGCCTTTTCAATAACTTATGTGCCGGCCAGTGTGACCGAGCGGTTCTAGGCGCTTCAGTCTGGAACCGCGCGACCGCTACGGTCGCAGGTTCGAATCCTGCCTCGGGCATGGATGTGTGTGAATGCCTTAGGTTAGTTAGGTTTAAGTAGTTCGAAGTTCTAGGGGACTGATGACCTCAGAAGTTAAGTCCCATAGTGCACAGAGCCATTTGAACCATTTTTCACCTCTCACCTCACACAACGCTGTGGCCGCCGGCATTCACTTAACGACCGAGAGCAACGGCATTTGGCTAGAGTTGTCAGTGCTGACAGACAAGCAACACTGTGTGAAATAGCCGCAGAAATCAACGTGGAACCTACGGCTAAAGTATCTGTTAGGACAGTGCGGCGGAACCTGGTGTTACTGGGCTATGACAGCAGACGATCGACGCGAGTACCTTTGCAAACTTCACGACATCGCCTGCAGTACCTCTTCTGGCCTCGTGACCATATCGGTTGGACCATAGACGACTGGAAAACAGTGGCCTGGTCAGATGAGTCCTGATTTCAGCTGGTAATAGCTTATGATAGATTTCGAGTGTGGCGCAGACCACATAAAACCATGGACCCAAGTTGTCAACGAGGCACTGTGCAAGCTAGCAGGGTACACATCCTGGTAATGTCCTTTTTCCTCCTGCAATATGTCATTAATAGTATAAGTAATGCAAAATTAATCAAAAGGAGCCATTTTGGACGTAGTAATTTCATTAACAACGCCATCAGTACAGCAAACTTTCTTCAAATGTACGAGGGCTATTCAGAAAGAGAGGAACGGTCGGTCGCGAAATGGAAATCACAGTGAAAGGCCGATGAAGCTTCGCACAGACGTGAGCAGTGTCTCTAGTATGCCCTTAGATGGCATAACGTCGCTCACCTCAGCTCTGAGCGCACAGTGAGCGTTTAATGACGCCTAGAAAACAGTATCTCCCACCAAGTATGTGTGGCTGCAGTGAGATTTCGCTTATTTCATGCAATACCACATAACTTAACAGTCATCCATTTCCTGCATCATGACACTTCTTGAACGCACACTGCAGGGCAATGAGGACGACCCTAGAGCGTTTTCGATGAGAAGAATTTGATTAACCACTATACAGTCCAGACTTGGCTCTCTCTGATTTTCAAAAAAATGGTTCAAATGGCTTTGAGCACTATGGGACTTAACTTCTGAGGTCATCAGTCCCCTAGAACTTAGAACTAGTTAAACCTAACTAACCTAAGGCATTCACACACATCCATGGCCGAGGCAGGATTCGAACCTGCGACCGTAGCGGTCGCGCGGTTCCAGACTGTAGCGCCTAGAACCGCTCGGCCACCGCGGCCGTCTCTGATTTTCATCTCTGCTCAAATGAACCGCTGGAGGTGAAGACAACATTCTGGCACAGACAAAGAGCTGCAGTCCAGCGTAGAACATTGTTGGAAAGTACAGGAACCTGCCTTCTATGACAAGGGTTTTAGAAGTTTAGTACAAAGCTACAACTGATGTCTAAGTCGGAGCGGTGATTACGTAGGGAAACAGCCGGAAGCTGTCGCTAATTGTTGCAAATAAAACAGTTTTGATTTTCAGTGTGCTTTGCATTTCTCGACCGATCGTTCCTTGCTTTAAGAATAGCCTTCGTATGTTTCGTTTCTTATAGAATAGACTAGCTTGGCGCCCACTGCTTCACTCGTCTAGACTGTGTGGCCTGCAGAGCTTTTTTTATTTTTATTTAATCGAATTATTTGTTGTTCACAAACTGCAACACCTTCTAAGCTTTACACTCTAATTAAGGCCATGTAAGCATGGTATTTTCCGAATGTACTTCTGACCAAAAAGTGATTCTATTAGCTGGAGACCAAAGATTTGTTAATCATGCCTTTTGCGTTCTTGTGGAGATATTTCAATAGCAACTTTCATCCCCTATCAAATATTTCTTTATATCTAGCTGAAAAGTGAAAACCAATTTCATAAATTCAGCTCTAATTTTTTTTTAATGTCTTGAATTATTTTCTTAAAAATTTCATCCTGTATTGCACTCTCTTAGGGGTTGAATTTCCAGATACACCGAAAGACTTTTTTTTTAAATTTCTAACCGAAAAGTCAAATACCAGTTGTCATAGATGTAGTCTTGAAAATACTTTAGCAGCTCTTTAGTAATTATTTATTTTCAAAAAAGTTTTCACGCTCTATTTTGCACCCGTAGTGGTTGCATTTCAAAAACTGCTGAAACACTTATTTTTTTCTTTCTGACTGAGAAACCAAAAGCCAGTTTTAGTAGTTCTGGCCCCTAAATTCCCTTAATAGCCACATACTTTCAAAAAGCCTCTCATCCCATATTTCATCCCCTTAGGAGTGAAACTTCGGACATTCCTTCTTAAAAGATGCCTACGGTATAAAATCCATACTCTCTCCAAACTTCAAATTTCTATCCTTAGCGGTTTGGGCTGGCAATGAAGAGTCACTGAATCAGTTTCACGCTATTTCACCTCTCAGGGTTTGAATTTCGAAAAATAGTGACACGCATATGTTTTATGTCTGACAGAGAACCAAACACAAATTTTGCTTCAAAAATACTCGCACAGTGGAATATTTCCAGAAAAACTTTCATCCACCGTTTCACCCTCACAGGGGTTGAATTTCCAAAAATATTGAAACACATATTTGATTTCTAACTGAGAAGCCAAATTTAAATTTTCATAGATTTACCTTAAATATGCTTTGATAAAAAAATATTTTAACAAAAAATTGTCCCTGGTTTCATCCTCTTAGGGATTCAGTTTCCAAGAACAATGAAACGCGTATTTTTTATTTGTAACCGAGGAGTCAAACAACAATGCTCATACATGTACCTTTAAAAATAAAAATACTTTAGTAGTTCTTTATTAATGACATATTTCCCAAATAAAATAACATTCACCCTCTTATCCCCCCACCCCCCCGGGCTAAATTTCCAAAAATGCTGAAATACGTATTTCTTTATTTCTGACCCAGAAACCAAATACCAATATTCGTAGGTCTAGCTTCAAAATTGCCTGAATAGCGAGATTTTTCAAAGAAACATTAAAATCCCCTATTTCACCCCCGAAAGGGTTGGAATTTCGAAAAATTCCTTCTTAAACGCCTCTACAGCGTAAGATCCACACCTTCTCAAAATTTCAAGTTTCTATGTTTAGCAATTTGGGTTGGGCCATGATGAGTGAATCAGTCAGTCGGTCAGTCAGTCAGTCAGTCAGTCAGTCAGGACATTGCCGAGGATTACAGAATCTTACAACCTGTAAATGTTATTTCTTACTGTCCCTATTCCTTATTTCCTTCTCTTTAAAATCCTTGAAATAACCGGTAAGTGAACAAAGACGTGAATACCTTTGCCTTTTCTTAAATGAAATCTAATTAAATCGTTTTCCTGTAGCCACGGGGAGTGGCCGCGCGGTTTAAGGCGTCATTTCACGGACTACGCGGCCCCTCCCGCCGGAGTTTCGAGTCCTCCCTCGGGCACGTTCTTAGCATACGTTAGTTTAAGTAGTATGTAAATCTAGGGACCGATGACCTCAGCAGTTTGTTCCCTTAGGAATTTACACACATTTGAACATTTTCCTGTATTTACTGATTTTAAATCGTAAGAAAATCTCAATAAGACGTAAATTCTTCGAGTCTAGCTCTTTGAAACATTTATTGTTCCCACATACAAGTATTGTCCTGCGCCAAGCAGAAGACATGCCTGTACTCCCGCATTTCGGCGTATTTCTCGCTCAATTTGTATGTATTTTCCGTCAATTTTTTCGTAATGTTATGTCACTTATGCCGACGGCATCATGATATCACTTTGCGCCACGAATTCTAAAACTGCTTGCAAATGTGGTAGCGCCGTCGTCAACACACAGCGCAAATGCACTATTTTTCTAGTAAGACGATATAGTATAGCGTTGTACTCGCACCCACTTGCAGTGCATTTGCTCTGTTTTCCGTACATCTGTGTGTCGTCGAGGGTGGTTCAGAGGGGAAGGAAGAGTGGCTTCGGGTCTGCTGTCTGCTTCACGCGGCTACAAAGCAGAAGGGCTGAGGGATTTTCCGAGAGAAAGGAAGTGTGCCTGGAGTCAGCGCCTGCGCCAGTGCGCGCCCTGACTTGTGTCGCGCGGCCCTGCAAAAGACGCGTGTTGCAGACCGGCAGACAGTGGGGCACTGTGTGTACTTAGCTAAAGAGAGTAGAGTTACGAGCTGGGGTGACTGCAATATACAACTACAGAATGGATCGCTTGTTCGACCCCGTGCAGGACTGATTAGATGTTTTCGGTTCTCTGTACACTCCACTGATCGCAAAC
Source organism: Schistocerca piceifrons (assembly GCF_021461385.2). Taxonomy (NCBI): domain Eukaryota; kingdom Metazoa; phylum Arthropoda; class Insecta; order Orthoptera; family Acrididae; genus Schistocerca; species Schistocerca piceifrons. The sequence continues at coordinate 316,313,537 of NC_060143.1, read as the reverse complement.
TTGCGGTGTCAGCAAACAAAGAGCTGCTGTATGGCAACATTCTACTGTATTTCTACTAAGGTAATAGTGATAGACATTAATTGACTGCTGTCTTTGATGCTTTCTTGGACAAAAGAGAAACATCTGCCCCTAAACTTATGTGCACCTGTGTTGAAGGATTACAGAAAGTGGTTCGAGTGATCGGTTGAAACAGAGTAGTAGCGAGGTATGATTTAATGATAGACTGATGATGCGTTCTCGAGAGGGGGGTATTGCAGCAGGTCATGTTCCATCGGGGTGCATCAGTTGTGTGGCATAACCCATGTTCGACTCGTATACAAGTGGGTGTTCTGCGTGTGACTTAGAGCACTGTCTACTTGTGATCGTTAGCAGCAAACCTATCAGTCATACGAGGACTTCCACCTCATGTGTGATGATGATGATGATGTAACATGTCCACCCTGTTTCGACACATTCCTCCACACGAATGAAGATTTATGCGACGCACTCCATTCCCCTGCCGCATCTTGGGCAGTTTCATAACTACCGTGATTCTAGGTTAGTGACACGTGTTTGTGAGGTACTGCAATCCCCGTGTATACATCTGATTTCATAGATGTCCTGTTTACGGAGTTAGTGACAGCATGGCGTGTAATTTCATGTGTCAAACACCGCTGCTATGCGTTTGTCTCTTTTCTTGTAAGAGGCATTCTCTGTTACTAATGATCATTTGTTTTATGGGACTGATATGAGCATAACATAACTTATGAACCGTGATCTGATGTGAACAGTGAGCGCTATACATCTCTGGAAGGGTATAATGTGCATTATCACAAAGAATCGATGTTTCAAGGAAGAACTTTTTCGTTTTACAGTTTGTTGCTATTATTTATCGTAGAGAAACTTGCAAGAAGGATGTGTGTCATGCGCTGGAAATATATTTCTTACGTTTGAATAGCAACAGTGCTGCATTCCACACGAATAATAAGTCGGAAACTGCACCACTCTAATATTATTTCGTGTTTTAAGTGCAGAACCATGTGGCCCTAGGAGTGCATGTGCTTATGTTCTCTCCTACCAATACATTCTTGGTAGGCACTAGAACAGTAGTTTAGAATTCATAGCGCAGTTGATTTACGTAAAATGCTTCAATCTCCATCCACCTGGAGCTCCATCATACATGACAACCACACGTTTCTTTTTCTCGACCGCCTGTTGTATTATCACGGCACACATCGAAGTCACATGTAATGTAGGAGGCTGCAAAAGAATATCCCAGCGTCCCTGAGTTGTTGTTTGAAATATTGTTCTTTTCCGCTGTAACACATCCAAGCAGTGTATGTCTACAGCTTCGTGCACTGCCATACTTTTTGTTTTTTCCACAAAGACTTTGAGACCTGCGTTCCATTTCGACAGATTCCTCATAGCGCTGTCATGACGGCAATTACTGTTTCGGTACTAGCCATCCCTGAAAGGCATTGCGCATGAGTAATAATTACAAGATGCATAGGGACCATCTAAAACCACATTGGAATTTTACTGTAGCAGATAGGTTTGAAAAGAGTGAGTCATTTTCTCCAACTCAAACAAGTGGTGTCAGTCAATCATTATGCTGAGATCAACAACATACCAGTGGACGGATGGGATGGAAAAGACACTTTCGATATACCGTAACAAGCATCAGAGCTGTTAGTGCGATCAATTTTAGCAATTTTATCAGTTTCTTCTGTAATTTCAACGCTGACCAATGACATGACAGTATGCTTTCCAATTTCTGTATCATTACTAAAACTGCCCGTCCACTACTTTGCAAGGACCATATACTAGATTGCAAATGTAGATAGATGACTCTGTAGTATGTCAATTCATTGTTCATTCTCGAACATATACACCGAAGTATACCAGACGGCGACCTACATATTTCTAGCACTTCACTCACAGTGTGTAATTTACGATTACTATTGCCCATCTTGCCCTATATGAATGGAAGTCGCAGAGCATTCTCGCATTCTTAAGATAGAGATTGAAAAATTTCCTCACATTGTGTTTGACCAGTCCTCCCTGCAACACTGTCACCGATTTAACCTGCAGCTGGCCAGAAGTAGACCACGTCTTGTGAAGGAACAGAGTAAGCCAAGTCCATAACTGCTGTTCCCCACGAATCTTACTCGCAGTATCTATCCAAGTGCATAAAATCTCTCTAGATTTGCACATGTTGAGAAGGTTAGCAGCCCTTATCGGTGTATGGTAGTAGATATGAAAGTGTCGTGGTGATACAGCTGAGTGGATCAATACCTGTATATTTAATAGGGCCAGTGCATATGCTCGATGCCAGCACCCAAACGGTATTCGTTTTTGATATATAGTGGAGCATTTATATATAGTTCATAGTTTTTTATTCTCTTTTGGGTGGTACGTGATAGAGAGAATGTTTGGAAGACAGACGTGGATGCACCTTGTGAGATGCAGATCTCCTTCGGACTACAGTAGCTGTATGTACTCGTAGTTTGGGGACACACTGCAATGCAGTAGAAAAGTCCTCGTCCTTCTCCCAGTTCCCATGACGGCTTGTACTGTCTTTTATACTACCTCGTGTTGCAGGAGAAGACTTCATTCGGGGCTGATCTTACACATCATACAAAGTTGGCGGAGGTACGACAACATGTTCCCATTTCCAGCGAGAGGTCCAAACCATGGGGATGATGGGGCAGAGTCTGAGTAATAATTACAAAATGCATAGGGGCCATCTAAAACCACATTTGAATTTTGCTGTAGCAGGTAGGTGAGAGTGCCACGAATATGATTCACTAGTCGCTGTAATCATTAAAAGCCATCTCCATAGGATCCAATGCAGGTACACGGTTTAATGGAAAGACTTGATTCAAAATCGCCATGCAGGGTAGCCATGTGGTCTAGGGCGTCTTGCCACAGTTCGTGTAGCTGCCCCTCCCCCCTCCCCTCCTCCCCCTCCCCCCCCCCTGTCGGAGGTTCGAGTCTTCCCTCAGACATGGGTGTGTGTGTCGTCCTTAGCTTAAGTTACAGATTACGTAGTGTGTAAGCCTAGGGACCGATGACCTCGGCAGTTTCGTCCTATAGGAACTTACCACCACCAAATCGCAACAGCATTTCTACCGGAAAATGTAACACTATAGAACTGAAATCCAGTGTATTTTGTACACTTCTTACGACCTCAGTCTAGTGTTGGATTTTTGTAAAGTGATTCATCACATAGCACACCATCTACTATACGTGATCATTCTCAGTCAACCATCAACCTCCCTCGCCTATAACCCAGTGGATATATTGCAGAACCTCTGACGTGGCATCGAGATGTGTTACAAATACTGGAGAAATATCTATCAGTGACAAGAGGGAGTTACAAATACTGGTTTCATACCACATTCCGTAGCCGAATCGCTTTCTAAATTCGATGACTTTATTACGAGCTTACGCCACCAGTGATGTATACCGGCACTGTCGGTCTGTTAATAGAAACACCATCAATCACCGTTTATATTCAGTGTCATGGTATTTGGGTGGAAAACCACTTCATGCAGACGTAATGCCATAATTCGAATTATAAAGTTTGTACAGTTTTTAACATGGATATGTTAGACCAAGACTGCTTGTGACAGTAACATAGCCGTTGAGATCGTGTTTTTAACATCTGGTGGCTTGTAAGACGATTACATCCCCGTTCTAAAATACAGTGCTACCACTCTCAAGAAAAACTTATCAGACATGTCCATCCATCGCTGATTTTCGCTTAGTATTGTCTGGTATCACCATCATTCAGTTATTGGCGAAGAATTATACTTAATCACAGGGAATGCAAGATAGATTTGCTGTGATCAACAGGCTCATAAAGTATGTATACTGTGGTCAAAAGTTCCGACAAATGCAAAGAAAATGGCTCTGGCCTGTCGTAAGGAAGGTATTCATTTGACGTGGAGAACTGCAAAAGGGATGAAAGACTTTTTTTTACATGGAAAATTATGCCCAGTCATAAGATTGCTATAGATTTTAATATTTCCAGAGCCACCATCGTCAGGAGGGGGTATTTCCGATACTTCGCTCATTGCCAAATGTTATCAGACTGAGGCTGCAATCGTAGTATTTAATTGTAAGTACAGTGATAAAATATATGTGGCTTGTGTCCAAGGACGATCTGTAATTTGTCTGTCTGCAGATAAAAAATGGCGGACTGTGCTTATACAACGGCAGCAGCAGCAGTTTGGTAGGTAAATTCGGTAAGAGGCAATGTGAATGCTCCATTCACAAGACATCCTTCGTGTACTTCATGCAGGGCATAGGAGCACCTACAGAATAGTTCGATCAAGATGGAGGAAGCTATCTACGAAGTGTCTGAGAGTAATGTGATGTCGTCTTTGTTTGAGTGTTCAGAGACATGTCCAAGCAGTCCATCCATTCCTGAAGGCTTGCTGTCCCTCAGCCGCCATTGTGGCTATACAGTATCTCCAGACCAGTAGCTGTAGGACACAGAAAATTCCAGCCATTTTTCTTATCGGTAGGACAGGGTTTCGAATTGTTCTCATTTTCCCATCTGTGCTCAGACACCAGTGTGTGCTTTGAGAAGTGACTCTAAAAAGATCGCAACACAGTTGTGAAACTATCCCTGCGGTGCTTCGCGCGCTTTTGTGGGAAATACCGTTGTGTTTGAGCATGAGCTGCTTCAGGAGTTACTAAATCCATCTGAATATGTCTCTAAATGTACTTTCAAAAATGTTGCTGCACAAACTAATATCAGCTGCGATATCTGATTTTACACGCCGAAACGTCCATGACTCCAGCAGCAGCAGCAGCAAATACAAAACTAAACCCACTCACCATTTCAGAAAAGTTATCAACACCGCAGCACCTGTAGTATTTATAAATTTCTCTCTCTCTCTATCTGGCAGCGCCTTCAAACAAGCAGCTAAGACTCGAAACGTGGTGAGCGTTCTGTTTAGAGTTATATTTATTTCAACTTCCAAATATCATCGTTTTGACATGCAAAATCAGATAGCACAGCTGATATTAGTTTGTGCAGCGACATTTTTAAAAGTGCATTTAGAGACGTATTCAGTTCGATTTAGTAACTCCTGAAGCAGCTCATGCTCAAAGATAAGGGTATTTCTAACAAAAGCGCGTGAAGCGCCTCAGAGATGGTTTCACAACTGTGTTGCGATCTTTTTAGAGTCGGTGTTCAATTGTGGCGGTGGTGGTATTCCTCAGAATGAAACGTGTAATTGTTTAAATATTCTCACATCATTTGTGAGGCTGTCTCTCACTATCTGTGCGGTGGTACATTTAGTTCCTGTGATATCTTCAAGATATGTATGTGACAATATTCCACAACACCAGGTGTGGTAACTCCTAAAACAGTTCGTGTTCAATAAAAAGGGTATCCATACACCACAGATTGGAAGGAGAAGCGCCGCAGGTATTTCTAATGCAACAGGAAGGCTTAGCAGATAACACTGTGGTTACCGCACAGCCATGCCAAAAGCTGGTGCAGAGACTGTTGGGGAACATGAGGCTTGGCACGGTGCATGGTCTCTCTTCCAGTGGACTGCATGCACTGGAGTGAATAACTTGCCTCTTGCACTTCGGAAAGCTGACTGGACTTTTATCGAATGATCTACAGTTACAGCACATGCATTCATCTAGATCAGTTTTGAAGTATAACTTAGCCCCATCCTGCTGCATCTTCATTATTTCATGAAGTGTATTCATCTTCACGAAATATCATTGCTATCGACATAGTCCTCACATGCATAGATACAGCTAATATACTCCTCCCTCTCCAGCACAGACATCTCATACATTGAACACAGTAAACAATTGTGTCAGTCCTCCCAGTCCAGCAGCTAGACACAGACTCTGCCAGAATTTTTTCCCCAGACCGCCATCTTGGATTATGTCATAGGAGAGGAGAGGGGGAGAGACGACAGCGCCCTCTGGTGGTGGTGTTGTGAGATAGGTCACTTGGACTCATGGTGAACACACCACATGTAGCTACTGCCTGTAACAATGCAAATTCTATAAATAAACAATACATACAAAATAAAACTTACGTCCATCCTATCTGACAGGCCAGCACAGACTGAGTCCTTTTCCCACCAACTTCCAGATGGTGGAGTGGAGGGGATGGCAAAGGGAGGGGAGGGGACAGAGTTAGGTTAGGTGGAGGTAGCCCAGGTGACCTATTTTTCCGCCAAAATTTGAACTTCCCTCCATGATATCACTGCGAAGTTGCCACATTTATGGCAGCCATATTGGATCCCCCATCTCGAATATATTTGACAACAATGCAACGTCTGGTAGCACTCTCTTTGCCCTACTACTACTGCCCTACTGGATCAGTTTATCATTAATACTTTCTCAGCTATTAAAGTTCAAACAGTGGGACACCATTTATATCTCTGTGTTTGACAGAAGTAATTGTAGGAGCAGGTGGCGTCAGTGTCTCCTTCTTGAGTGAGTCGTGGTCTAGTGCTGCTTTTAGTCGTGGCTGGTAGGAAACTATTATAGAAATGTTTCGCTGTGTGCCAGTACACCTGAAGTTACATAATATGTATTAGGATCTGTATATTTACTGTGAATGCTAATTGTACTACTCGCGCCAGCTGCTTGGTTATCATTATTTACGTCGTGGATTATTATCAACTGGAAGATGAAATAATGATTGACAGTCACTATCTTGGAATCTACACTACTGGCCATTAAAATTGCTACACCAAGAAGAAGTGCAGATGATAAACGGGTATTCATTGGACAAATATATTATACTAGAACTGACATGTGATTACATTTTCAAGCAATTTGGGTGTATAGATCCTGATAAATCAGTACCCAGAACAACCACCTCTGGCCGTAATAACGGCCTCGATGCGCCTGGGTATTGAGTCAAACAGAGCTTGGATGGCGTGTACAGGTACAGCTATCAATGCAGCTTCAACATGATACCACAGTTCATCAAGAGTAGTGACTGGCGTATTGTGACGAGCCAGTTGCTCGGCCACCATTGACCACACGTTTTCAATTGGTGAGAGATCTGGAGAATGTGATGGCCAGGGCAGCAGTCGAACATTTTCTGTATCCAGAAAGAACCGTAAAGGACATGCAACATGCGGTCGTGCATTATCCTGCTGAAATGTAGGGTTTCGCAGGGATCGAATTAAGGGTACAGCCACGGGTCGTAACACATCTGAAATGTAACGTCCACTGTTCAAAGTGCCGTCAATGCGAACAAGAGGTGACCGAGACGTGTAACCAATGGCACCCCATACCATCACACGGGGTGATACGCCAGTATGGCGATGATGAATACACGCTTCCAATGTGCGTTCACCGCCATGTCGCCAAACACGGATGCGGCCGTCATGATGCTGTAAACAGAACCTGGATTCATCCGAAAAAATGACGTTTTGCCATTCGTGCACCCAGTTTCGTCGTTGAGTACACCATCGCAGCCGCTCCTGTCTGTGATGCAGTATCAAGGGTAACCGCAGCCATGGTCCCCGAGCTGATAGTCCATGATGCTGCAAACGTCGTCGAACTGTTCGTGCAGATGGTTGTTGTCTTGCAAACATCCCGATCTGTTGACTCAGGAATCAAGTCGTGGCTGCACGATCCGTTACAGCCATGGGGATAAGATGCCTGTCATCTCGACTGCTAGTGACACGAGGCCGTTGGAATCCAGCACGGCGTTCCGTATTACCCTCCTGAACCCACCCATTCCATATTCTGCTAACAGTCATTGGATCTCGACCAACGCGAGCAGCACTGTCGCGATACGATAAACCGCAATCGCAATGGGCTACAGTTCGAGCTTTATCAAAGTCGGAAACGTGATGGTAGCATTTCTCCTCCTTACACGAGGCATCACAACAACGTTTCACCAGGCAACACCGGTCAACTGCTGTTTGTGTATGAGAAATCGGTTGGAAACTTTCCTCATGTCAGCACGTTGTAGGTGTCGCCACTGGCGCCAACCTTGTGTGAATGCTCTGAAAAGCTAATCATTTGCATATCACAGCATCTTCTTCCTGTCGGTTAAATTTCGCGTCTGTAGCACGTCATCTTCGTGGTGTAGCAATTTTAATGGCCAGTAGCGTATTTCATGATTATCAGTCATGTGTTCAGAAAAATGGTAACTTATTTTTCGCCGTTTTTAAATACATTTTGAGCAAAAAGGTGTAAATTTTATAATATTTGTTTGCCGGTTTTGGTTCATACTTGCGGTCTCATTGTTTGTGATAATGTGTAAAGAAGACCCGAAGTTCTCATACCAATGCAATCGAAATTGTTTGTGTGGTTTTGAGTTCCAGTATAACTGACGCACTGCACTGTGGCGTGCATTCTTTACGCTCGTTTTGAGTTTTGGCAAGCAGCTACATTAATTTCTAGTAGACGTAATGTACAGTGACTGAATTTTGTCAAGCAACTACATTGACTTCTAGCACACATGTGGCGCAATGGCTGAGTTTTGGTAAGCAGCTACATTAATTTCGAGCACAGATGCAGTGCAGTGACTTCTTACAGTTACATCCAGCTCAGTGATTTACATCGAGTATTCGGCCAGAACAGAGCAGAGCAGAGCAGCGTTTCCGTTATTCAGGCTACCATAAACTCTTGGGCCAAGATGAACTATTGCCTGTTGGCACTAAGGAGCAGTGATCGTTTGTGATTTTTCTATGTACTTCAGAAGTTGCTTTTCCATACAGATTTAACATGTGACAGCAAACTGTTTCAAGTTTTCATTGTTGATGGGGATCCTTTTGAGGAGATCACAGTTATTTCACGAATTCAGTTATTAATCATTGCTGACTATGAAGCTCAGTTTAACGTCATTAAATCTTACATGTTAGATAAACAGATGCTGTGTCGTTCTAGTTGCAGTGTCAGATTTTCAAGTATTGCAGTAAGACGATAATGATCGTTTATGAACTTTCTTTCAAAATGTTTGCGGGTACTAGGTCTTTTTCAAAGTTGTCACATTAAATTTTTGAGAGTCACGTTTAGGAAATTCAGTACCATTTTATTTTTTACAGTTTCTACAGCAAATTTGCGCTTTCAGTTGTAGTCCTGTTATATCATGTCGAAGTCACTAGACAATAATTATAATAACAAGAACACTAAATTAGGAAATAGTATTTCCTATAGAACGAACTCCTGGCGAAAACGTGTATGACCTGGAAATGAAGAAAGAAGAATTGCCCTTCTTAGCAGAAGATGCCCACAGCCCTGGGCCTTTGGAAATGTGAAACACCACCAAACATTTTGACGCTGCAAGAAACATATGTTTACATAATGTGAAGGTTGCCAGCATTAGTTCACGTAAATAAACTATAAGTTAGAAAGAGACACCAGATGGTGAGGATGCAGTGTACCTCATTGTTAGAAGAAGGGACGAGAGAGAGTAACGTAACTTTTTTTCTATAGAGGATTGTAGGATGTAAGTCACTGGTTAAACATCCGGAGGGAAGGGACCAGCGTTCTCTATGAGTCAATTTGATCAGCAAATCTGGAGCTGAACCAGTCAAAAATCAATGGAAGATGCAATATGCAGCAATGTGAGGTTTCCTTTTAATTAACACTCTATCTGAAAAGAGACTTTTACTTCAACGCCAGCCTTCAAGACGATCTTCGAGAGCCTTCTGCACCAGGCGTCTGTGCTGAGAGTTGCTGTCAGTCGCTGAACCACCTAAGCTGATGCACCGGAACATAGAAAATTTTTGGACTAATCTCAACTTGGCTACTGATGAGGGTCGTTGTTTCCGCCAATGACCAATTCTGCATCCACATCAGCCATCATCTGCAGTATTACAGTAAGATCGAGCAGCAAACATGAGATGACCATTGAATTCATTTTAAGTAATCCAGTTTCGTCGGGCTTCACTATGAAGGCTTACATTTTAATGCCATGAACAGCTGCTTTCAACTCCCTTCTGTAGTGCTATCTATCTTAAATTAACACTACTACAATCACTGGGCATCTTATGATTGTAATCAATTTACTAGTATGATTACTAGCATCTCTCTCTTTCAGATAGGCCTCTGTTTTATTAGACTAATATTGCCATAGGCTGCCATTTGTTTATGTATGATTTTGTTGTATGAAGACTCATGTTGCCACAGATTGCCATTCGTTTAACAACCATTTTATTGTAATAAAACGAAGAAATTATAATCCATACCTCATTTTATAGTCATAATTTTCCCCATTCATTAGTTTGGAGGGTGCCCCTGCATATTTAATCGACACTAGCCAGAATTTAACTCACTAACCTGGGGTGTCAACCTAAAAAAACGACTCCCAGTACTACCGTCTGTCAATATATGGAAAGCAAAGAGCTTGCGGTAGAAGAAATTGTTTCGCAGCGTCGAAGATGAAGAAGCGCTCATAGCTCATGCTTTTTAGTGTCTTTGTTACCAGACTTTTTGCTTCGACTGGTCGTTCCTGTCATATCACTGTTTACTGGCCATTCCCACTAGGACACCCTTTATAGTACTGCGACCTGAATGCACCATGATGGTTATATAACAACGAACAGGGGTTGCGAGTTTGTAATGGACATAAGCAAATACGTAATTGATTCGCAATAAGCTAACAAGCTATAATAATTATTTGAGCTCACATGAGTGACATGTAAGCAACTGTGATTGTAGCCAAGTTGGGTGCTTAGAGGAGGAGGGGGACAGGGTTACATGCTGGACCCTATGTGTTAACGTAGCATACATATGTAAGATATGAAGTAGTCACGTGTTATGTAAGTGACCTGCTCCAACTCCTTTCCCAGTGGTAGCGGCTGACTTACCTTCAGTACTGAAAAAGTATGCAAAGATGGACCGAAATGCTCATCATATTTACTGAAGTGCATAAAACTGATCACAGAGCCAAATCAGTATAATTACTATCTTTGCTGAAGGCAAATTCACATTAAATGTTTTTTATTTCAGTCTCTGATCACAATATAAAGTCCTTCAACGATGACCAGTTTCAGTCAGTAATGACCAGATCGCAGTACTGATTTTCTGCGTCAGTTTACAGATCCATTTGGTCAAAGACTGGAATAAGAAATATTTGACAGTATCTGGATAACTGTCTATATTAGCGACTATGTTACAGCTCGTGAAACTAGTGCTATGTCTGACTTACGACACAGTCACAAGCCTCTGTAAACTGAAGCAGAAAATCAGTGTTGAGATCTGAAGATGGTTATTACTGACTGAAACCGATCACCGTCTAAGGACATTACGTTGTGATCGAAGACTGGAATAAAAAATATTTGACAGTATCTGGATAACTGTTTGTATTCGCGACTATATCGCAGCCTGTGAAATTCACATTATGTGCAAAATCTTTATACAGATTGTAAAGTGCCTCAGACGTAAAAAAAGCCAGAAGAGGAAAAATAATAGAAAGGCAATTAGAATGACTTTTAGAACGTCTGAGTAGAAAAACGCCAGCGGCAAATTGATTTTATCGGAGCACAAAGTAAGCGAATATGCTCCTGTTTTTTAAAAGTTTCTTTTGGATATCATCCTCAGCACCTTTAAAAATTTTCCCAAAAATCTTGGCAATGGAACACATTCTCCCACTTTCTGAGCTCTCGTCCCACAAGCTCCCCTAACTGTAGTTCGCTCACACCCAGTGCTCTGTCGCTGTAAGTGTCTCATACCTATCCACTCCCACTTGCCCGTTCTCCCTCACTCATTCACCACAACTTATTGTCATTATGTCTTTGTCTCTCTCTGTCAGTATCCCCTGTTTCACAGCCACAGCTTCCTTCGTTCTGTTCCACTAATACTGTCTTTCCTCTTCTACTGGCACTACCTTATTCGTACATTCCCACTACTGCTATCTCTTCCTACTGTCAGTATCTCTCTCTTTCTCGTTGTCATTGTCATACACTTTGTCTCTCATTGTAACTGGATCTCACCCACTCCCATTCTCTTCTTCTCTTTATTCTTCTCCAACTGGCACTGTCTCTTTCACTCTTTTCCTAGCACTGTTCTGTCACTGGCATGTACGTTCCAGTGCAAATATATCCCTCACATTGCCGTTGTGTCCTTCACTCTTTCTATACCACAACCATTATTTACTATTACTTTTCCGTCTCTTTCCAACTACCACTATCTTCTGTATTAGCAGATAAAAGCTCGAATATCTTCGCATGCCAACATTTTTAAAGATGCTGAGGAAAGCAGAATGAGGCAGCTGGTAGCCCACTTTTCAATCAGTCTTTGAAATAGGAGCATATTCGCTTTTTTGTGCTCCGATGTGAACATTTTTCCGCTGACTGCCTTCTTCTCCGTGCTACCGCAGAGCACGTCACTCATATGACAAGACGTTTATGGGTCAGTAAAATTTTGATAGTTTATTTATGTGAAACTGAAACAACGCACAATTAATTTTAGATGTCAGACCGGATTTTATGTGCGCAAACATTTTGCGTGTGCTTCAGTAACATTACAATATGGGGTTCTCAGAATCCTTCTCATGATAACGGAGACACTTTCCACGATATGTATATGTTCTATGTCACTTTATAAATTACGAAACTAAGTTTTCGCGTCACCGGATTTTACGTGCATGTTTTACATATACAGGAAGGGTAGCTTTAAGCTTCTGTATCTTGGAAGAAAAAATTCAAGGTTGTTCGAGATCGGTATCTCAGGAATATATCGTAAAACCACGTTTTTCGAGTTTTCTCAGGAACCGCCCATGAAATAAAAGGTGCTTCCTTAAGCCCCTTAAGGGGCACCGTAGATCACATCTAACGCAAAAAAAGAACCGCCTTGCTCCCTTTACCCAAGCTACAGGAAACGCGTAATATTCAAAGTTTGACCCAGTGCTATAGGATAGTTACAGTAAGACGATTCTTGTCTTGGTTACACAAATTGGCCCTATATCAAGGGCTATCAAAAACATCAACCCTACGCTTCCATCACCACAAGAACCCGAAGCATGCGACCCTGAAAATTTCCGCTGTAATTCGCGGTGTTTAGGAACATATTAGGTAGCGCGTAACGATATAATTGCTTCCAAAATATAGTTAAGCCATGCCACGTACAACGTTTGTGCAAATATCATGTGTTACGAAAAGCCACAACCCGTGAAAAATTTGATCAAAAAAACTATGTATCTAAAACAATAAAAGAAAGTAATTGAGTGATAATTTGAAGAAATTAAGTACACTGGATTAAGGGAAACCCTATTCTGTACAACGCTTCGAACATCACCTCCTTGACAAAGCGGTAAACGTAACGTCTCAAAATAGAAAGCACACTCGAAAGTTCTGACGATACTGTGAATACCAGCACACCAAGTCTAGCAGTACGAAATGTCAGGTCCCGCCACGGGTCCAATCCGCCAATATAGAATCGGTATTGCTTGCGTGACGCAGTGGGGACATTGACGACAGTGTCACTTTTTGGTGCTGTTGTAATTATTCTGGTCAACCTTCACAGAGAAAATGAGAGGGAGTAGAAACTCCTTGGTTGCTTAAGATTGCGCTGGCGACAAGTGATAAGGAGTTACTGGCTTGTAGGGTACAGGAACTAAACTGCACGGTCATCGGTCAGAAAGATTTGGTTTTGGCAGGAACAGTATGCCGATTAGCAACTTATTAATCTCCTTCAAAGAGATTTATTTGTCTCTAAACACACTGACATGTGAACTTATTGACATGTGAAATGTTCAACCAACCACCTCTTGTTATACATATAGAGTCATACACTGAAATAACAAAAGTATGGGATAGCGATATGCACATGTACAGATGGCAATAGCATCGCGAACACAAGGTATAAAAGCGCAGTACACAAGCGGAGCTGTCATTCGTACTCAGGGGGTTCTTGTGAAAAGCTTTGCGGGCCGCTGTGGCCGAGCGGCTCTAGTCGCTTGAGTCCGGAACCGAGCTGCTGCTACGGTCGCAGATTCGAATCCTGCCTTGAGCATGGATGTGTGTGATGTCCTTAGGTTAGTTTGGTTTAAGTAGTTCTAAGTCTAGGGCAGTTATAAGAGTCGAGGGGTATGAAAGGGAAGCAGTGGTCGGGAAGGGAGTGAGACAGGGTTGTAGCCTATCCCCGATGTTATTCAATCTATATATTGAGCAAGCAGTAAAGAAAACAAAGGAAAAATTCGGAGTAGGTATTAAAATCCATGGAAAAGAAATAAAAACTTTGAGGTTCGCTGATGACATTGTAATTCTGTCAGAGATAGCAAAGGACTTGGAAGAGCAGTTGAACGGAATGGACAGTATCTTGAAAGGAGGGTATAAGATGAACATCAACAAAAGCAAAACGAGGATAATGGAATGTAGTCGAATTACGTCGTGTGATGCTGAGGGAATTAGATTAGGAAATGAGACACTTAAAGTAGTAAAGGCGTTTTGCTATTTCGGGAGCAAAATAACTGATGATAGTCGAAGTAAAGAGGATATAAAATGGTAATGGCAAGGAAAGCGTTTCTGAAGAAGAAAAATTTGTTAACATCGAGTATAGATTTAAATGTCAGGAAGTCGTTTCTTAAAGTATTTGTATGGAGTGTAGCCATGTATGGAAGTGAAACGTGGACGATAAATAGTTTAGACAAGAAGAGAATAAAAGCTTTCGAAATGTGGTGCTACAGAAGAATGCTGAAGATTAGATGGGTAGATCACATAACTAATGAGGAGGTATTGAATAGAATTGGGGAGAAGAGGAGCTTGTGGCACAACTTGACTAGAAGAAGGGATCGGTTGGTAGGACATGTTCTGAGACATCGAGGGATCACTAATTTAGTACTGGAGGGTAAAAATCGTAAAAGGAGACCGAGAGATGAATACACTAAACAGATTCAGAAGGATGTAGACTGCAGTAGGTACTGGTAGATGAAGAAGCTTGCACAGGATAGAGTAGCATGGAGAGCTGCATCAAACCAGTCTCAGGACTGAAGACCACAACAACAAGTCTAGGAGACTGATGACCTCAGATGTTAAGTCCCATAGTGCTTAGAGCCATTTGAACCATTTTTTCTGAAAAGGTTTCCGAGGTGATTATGACCGCGCGACAGGAATGGACAGACTTTGAATGGTAGTTGGACAGATGGGACATTCCATTCCGGAAACTGTTAGAGAATTCACTATTCCGAGATCCATAGTGTCGAGGACGTGCCGAGAAGAGCACATTTCAGGCATTGCCTCTCACTATGAACAACGCAGTGACCGAACGCCTTTACTTAACGACCGAGAGCAGAAGCGTTAGCGCGTTGTCAGTGTTAACAGACAAGCAACACTGCATGAAATAACAGCAGAAATCAAAGTGGGAAGTACGACGAACGTACCCGGGGTCGTGACCATATCGGTTGGACCCTAGACGACTAGAAAACCGTGGCCTGGGCAGATGATCTCCGATTTCAGTTCGTAAGAGCAGATGGTAAGTTTGGCGTGTGGTGCAGACCCAACGAAGCCATGGCCCCAAGTTGTCAACAAGGCACTGTGCAAGCGGCAGTGGCTCCATAGCGGTGATGGCTGTGTTTACACGGAATGGACTTGGTTCTCGTGTCGAACTGAACTGGTAACTGATTGGAAATGGTTATGTTCAACTACTCGGAGACCATTTGCAGCCGTTCATGGACTTCATGTTTTCAAACAACGATGTCATTTCAACGAGCCACAATTGTTCGCGATTGGTTTGAAGAATATTCTTTACAAATCGAGCGAATGATTTGACCACCCCAATCACCCGACGTGAAACCCATCGAACATTTATGGGACATAATCGAGAAGCCACTTCGTGCACAAAACCATGCACCGGCAACACTTCCGCAATTAATGACAGTTGTTGAGACAGCATCTCTCAATATTACTGCAGGGGACTTCCAACGACTTGTTGAGTCCGTGCCACGTCCAAAAAAGGTTCAAATAGCTTTGAGCACTATGGGACTTACTTCTGAGGTCATCAGTCCCCTAGAACTTAGAACTACTTAAACCTAACTAACCCAAGGACATCACACATATCCATGCCCGAGGCAGGATTCGAACCTGCGATCGTAGCGGTCGCGTGGTTCCAGACTGTAGCGCCTAGAACCGCTCGGTCACTCCGGCCGGTGTGCCACGTCGAGTTCTTACGTTACGGGCTAAGTAAGATCTTACGCGGTATTAAGAGGTATCACATGACTTCTGCCACTTCATCGTATAGCTTCCCAAAGGTTCAGCCAGAACCCCTTCTCGGGATCGCACGCTTATTACGTATGAGTTACAATTTCTATTAAAGACGAGCGCTCTTTCCGTCATTCGCTCTGTGAACTACTGATTCCCTAGCCACTTCGCCTACCAAATCAATCATTGGCTCCTAGACCTTACTCACGCGAGATACAGTAAGTATTAAGCAGTGACTTGCTGTTGTTATTAACTGAAATGCTCAACAATAGGTACTTGAGACAGTGACTAGATGTATCACACACTAATCCAATGAAAACCTATAGCCCCACCTACTAACAGTTGCAGTTGTGTCCACCAGAGTATTTCACCATCTTCTCGTTGTCGAAATTTATAAAGCTCCTCCAGTAACTGCTGCCAGTCGTCACTGCCAATGGCGTCTTTATACTGGCTGGATGCTCGGTGGATGCTAGATACTTGATACTGATACTCCGTTCCTGTTTATAGTTGATCGTTTATACGTTGTTAATTGGCCTCCACTCGGATCTAGTTGCATAGAACCCTCATCATTATCTTTCTGAAACATTATATTTGCGTGTGATCGTATTACTTCTCGTTTAACATTCCAAAGGCAGCTCTGGCTTTTTCGTATCACGAATGCGGCCCCAGTCCTCGACTTGCCTCGTGAGATCGCATCGGCCGACATCCAAGAGACAGCTTGTTGCCAGCGTTCTCTTTCACAAATATCCTGATTGCCTTTCCGTCTCGTCATGTACGAGATCTTGTTTCAATAGGGAGTTCCGCTTTATGGTGCGGCATATAACTCACACAGCCATTGGAAAATGGCTTCGAGTGAAACTCAGACTCTAAGTTCGAAACAACTGAAGCACACCTGGCTATCTCGAGCTGCAGTGCCCAAACACACTCCACGACACGACTCTCTCTGTCTGTCCAAACACACCAGTCTCTCGCTGACCAACCTCTGCGTTCGATTTTTATTGGCTCGCTAGTACTAGTACCTCAGAGAGTTCTCTCCTGCCATACTTTTTGATGTGTCAAACGCAGATCTGCTCTTAAGAGATCGATAGCTCGGTACAGAATACATGCAGAAAAGGAACAAGTCCACTTTTGCAAATTTTACAGCAGAGACAAGAAGCTGCTTCATTCAAAAACTCTAAAGCAAAATTAGTCTCTTTTTATTAAAAAAATAATTGGTTGGTGCTTTAGATTATGGCTTTTTTCTTTTTTTCCCGCAACTTGACATTTCCACTTTTTGGCAGTAAACAATACAGATTGTATGTAAAAACCTTATAATTTGAATACTTTGATTCATCTTACATATTTTCCTCGCACGAAATACACTTTAAACTGTAACACCCCACCCGTCACTTATCTGGTTTTAGCGTGTGTTCGCCCCAGCTAATTGACTAACAGATCAACACAGAGTGCAAAACTGCTGCAATATCAGATAACGCAAAAAAAAAAAATAAATAAATAAAGCCCTGTGACTCCTGATTGAACTGCGGTGGCTGTGTTGACATTAATTGATTCAGAATTGATCACTTTTAATTAAAAAGGGGCGCACATTGATGTTATATTTAGCTATTGAACACCAGATGCAAATGTTGAACATAAAATTAATTAAGAAAGTGACTTGGGATTTCAACTACTTGATTGAAAACAGATGCAGTCGATTAGCACAGATTTATTTTAACTCCCGACCTTCAGTCATCACATTACAAGACTCTTGTATCAGGCAGTGGTAATAAATTGCGTTTGCGTGGAGTAAACCGCGATAAATCAAAAGTAATTCCTATCGACTGACCCAGCCGTAATGCGAAGTGCGAGAAGAATTCTACAATACACGGCCCATGAAACCCTCGTGGAAACTTTGCCAATGTGATCCAACAAATTAATCAGTGGCCGGAGCGGGCGCAATATCACCGAATACAGCGTGACGGAGCGGCGTCGTTGTGTGGACGTCGGCCGACCTCGTGGTGCTGCAAGGCTGCCCTCGTCTATTCACTCCTAGCTATCTTGCTCAGTACATAGCTGAACCAAAACTTCCTATCGCCAAGCTCAATCGTTCCATTTGCTAAGTCCTAAACTGCAGAGATGCTCACTCTTTCTCAGGCAAGCTGAGTAAAGAACGCCACGTCCACACTCTAGGCACACTGGGAACGGAAGACCACTACGGGGACTTCTCCCAGTCCACTCTTCACCTCGGTTTCGCCTCCAGCAAAATCACTTACGCCAATTGCAGCGCAAGTCGCGTTAATTATGTGTCGCTTCCCAGCGCCGACCAATGCCTGCTCTCGGAAATGAACAAATTCCCACAAAATTTCCCTTCTCGCAACTTCTGCTATTTAGCTCCTCCCAGGCCACCCATCACGGTTAGCATATGCACAAAACAACCATTTTTCCGGAATTCTGACTCCCAGGAGAGTACTTCAAATTCCTGGGTCCTATGTTCCCATTGGAGGCCGGCGTATTTCATTCTGTCGCTCTTCACATGATTTACTTCAGACTCTGCAGACCGTGAATTCAGCGTGAAGTTGCTATAGTCACGAACACGCATATTTTGGCCTCTGTTGACCGCTCCACTGTAGTTTTACACGGCTTGCTCGCATGTTTCACTGAAAACGGGACGATGGACATTTATCAACAGGAGTACAAGTTCTCCGTCTGCTTCCTGGTACACCAGCATGGGGTCAACCACCCACTCACTGTCACTCACCTTAAGGCAGCTGGAGGCCGTGCCCCGTTACCACTTTCTCAGAGGTTGAGCCGCCCAAAGCTGCCTATTGTCACGTCCCTTCGCCGCTCCCCAGCCAGCCACGGTCAACTCTGTATACTTCCCTGGGATAAACTAGCATCCAGTAAATCGACGCGTTTCCACAAATTTTTTATGTCAGTCATTTTTGTTCAGTCCTACTGTTCGCTCAACATGAGTTAGGTGATCTTTAATGACTTTATATAAGGGGCATACTTCTCGCCATCTTACAAAACATTGTTACACGTCCGCCCCCAGTAGCTGAGTGGTCAGCTGGCACGGTAACTCAGCGTGTTCGGCCAGAGACTTAGCTATGTAATAAAGAAAAAAACCTGACTGAATGGATCAACTAAGAACCTAAACAGGTGTCATCGGACGTCCGCCCCTAACAAATTCAACGAACAATATAGAACAAAATGAGACAAACCAAAAAAAGAAGATGGTCAGTGTGACAGAATGTCAATGCTAAGGGCCCTGGTTCGATTCCCGACTGGGTCGGAGATTTTCTCCGCTGAGGGACTGCGTGTTGTATTGTCCTAATCATCATCATTTCATCCCCATAGACGCGCAAGTCGCCGAACTGGCGTCGAATCGAAAGACTTGCACCCGGCGAATGGTCTACCCGACGGGAGGCCCTAGTCACACGACATTCATTTTAACATTTTTACATCAAAATAAGTTCATGGACTGAAACATTCTCTTCAGTTTCATTTCATTTCGCTGTTGGGTATATCAAAATTTTATTCCAAATTTGCATCCTATCTTCACCAGAATGTAAATTACACTTTATCTAATATCATCTATTTTTACTGTGTTTATACACTCCTGGAAATTGAAATAAGAACACCGTGAATTCATTGTCCCAGGAAGGGGAAACTTTATTGACACATTCCTGGAGTCAGATACATCACATGATCACACTGACAGAACCACAGGCACATAGACACAGGCAACAGAGCATGCACAATGTCGGCACTAGTACAGTGTATATCCACCTTTCGCAGCAATGCAGGCTGCTATTCTCCCATGGAGACGATCGTAGAGATGCTGGATGTAGTCCTGTGGAACGGCTTGCCATGCCATTTCCACCTGGCGCCTCAGTTGGACCAGCGTTCGTGCTGGACGTGCAGACCGCGTGAGACGACGCTTCATCCAGTCCCAAACATGCTCAATGGGGGACAGATCCGGAGATCTTGCTGGCCAGGGTAGTTGACTTACACCTTCTAGAGCACGTTGGGTGGCACGGGATACATGCGGACGTGCATTGTCCTGTTGGAACAGCAAGTTCCCTTGCCGGTCTAGGAATGGTAGAACGATGAGTTCGATGACGGTTTGGATGTACCGTGCACTATTCGGTTACCCCTCGACGATCACCAGTGGTGTACGGCCAGTGTAGGAGATCGCTCCCCACACCATGATGCCGGGTGTTGACCCTGTGTGCCTCGGTCGTATGCAGTCCTGATTGTGGCGCTCACCTGCACGGCGCCAAACACGCATACGACCATCATTGGCACCAAGGCAGAAGCGACTCTCATCGCTGAAGACGACACGTCTCCATTCGTCCCTCCATTCACGCCTGTCGCGACACCACTGGAGGCGGGCTGCACGATGTTGGGGCGTGAGCGGAAGACGGCCTAACGGTGTGTGGGACCGCAGCCCAGCTTCATGGAGACGGTTGCGAAAGGTCCTCGCCGATACCCCAGGAGCAACAGTGTCCCTAATTTGCTGGGAAGTGGCGGTGCGGTCCCCTACGGCACTGCGTAGGATCCTACGGCCTTGGCGTGCATCCGTGCGTCGCTGCGGTCCGGTCCCAGGTCGACGGGCACGTGCACCTTCCGCCGACCACTGGCGACAACATCGATGTACTGTGGAGACCTCACGCCCCACGTGTTGAGCAATTCGGCGGTACGTCCACCCGGCCTCCCGCATGCCCACTATACACCCTCGCTCAAAGTCCGTCAACTGCACATACGGTTCACGTCCACGCTGTCGCGGCATGCTACCAGTGTTAAAGACTGCGATGGAGCTCCGTATGCCACGGCAAACTGGCTGACACTGACGGCGGCGGTGCACAAATGCTGCGCAGCTAGCGCCATTCGACGGCCAACACCACGGTTCCTGGTGTGTCCGCTGTGCCGTGCGTGTGATCATTGCTTGTACAGCCCTCTCGCAGTGTCCGGAGCAAGTATGGTGGGTCTGACACACCGGTGTCAATGTGTTCTTTTTTCCATTTCCAGGAGTGTAGATAGTTTGGCTTTGTAGGTAGACTGCTTGGGAAGTTGTTGATTCATCTGAGTAGTGCTTAAATAATAGCTATCAGACCGCAGGTCATTGACGTTTCTCACCTGTGGTGAATCTTCGATGAAACTATGTTCATGATACTTTGATATAGCTAAAGAAATCTTTTGCACTTTTGGAACACCTTTTACGTACGAATCATTACTAAGGCAAGTATTTTTATGTGTATGTGTGTGTGTGTGTGTGTGTGTGTGTGTGTGTGTGTGTGGGCGGGTGTAGAGCCTTGACCAACAAGTATCGTAGTCTGTAAAGTCTTCTGTTCTCATGAAAGAAACATTAGATTTGTCTTTCTTGTGTGAAGAACGCAATATGAGGCCAGTTACTTCAATAACTGTGTAATATATTTTCTGTTTTCTCCTAATGATGCCTAAGTCCCTGTGTTGTTTACAGAGGTCCATTGCTACCAGTTTAAGGCGACTTGCTCTCACCAGCATACAAAACTGCACGTGTTCGATTGGCAGTAGGTGTCAGACATGTTGCGACCTTGCCTATTTTCAAATGATGCAAGGCGTCGAATACAACGACAGCGCAATGGTGTGTTTAATTCGCAGTGTGAAGACGGTGTAGATCGGGGCCATAGATGGTTTCTCGATCTTTCGGAAGTGTTCTTCCTATCATGACGAGTTATTCATGTTATGGTGAACTTAAATCAGTATTACACAGTCCAGTCACGTTAATGTGAAAACCGCCTATGTTCGATGTCAACGTGCAATAATCGCACACAGATGGCAGATGCCGGCAGTAGCAGTGGAGGGGTATACCAATCGTGACAGGGGAACCCGGAAATCAGTGCCGTTGGTGTCGTAAAGCGAAAACGGGGCAATTTATCTGATTTCCAAAAGGGCATGATCATCGTTTTTTGGCCAAGGGTGGAAGCATTGCCGCAACTGCTAAGTTTGTGAACTGTTCACTTGATGCTGCAGTTAAAGTATACCACGCAGGGCAAAATGACGCTATCCAAAACCGGCGCTGAGGCAACTGTGGTACACGACGGGTCATAGATGACACTGTGAATGATGGCTGCGAAGATATGTATGGGCAAATAGCCAAGCGGCTGATGAGCAACTGACTGTCCAGATGAACCACGGGACTACCAACAGTGCCCCCTCAACGACCGTTCAGCTAATGTTGCTGTGTATGGCCTCCGTAGCTTCTTCATGCAACCATGCTGACTACTGTTCATCCGTGCATTTCAGTACCTCAACTGGAGGTCCACTAAGTGACTCACGTTTTGTGCTCCACCAGACAGATGGCCGTTGGCGTTTTCGGAGTGAAACGTCTGAAAGCAAACACTCTGCATCAATCTCTGGAAGGAGCCACACCTGCCCCGTGGGATTAGCCAAGCGGTCTAAGGCGCTGCAGTCATGGACTGTGCGGCTGGTCGCAGCGGAGGTTCGAATCCTCCATCGGGCATGGATGTGTGTGTTTGTCCTTAGGATAATTTAGGTTAAGTAGTGTGTAAGCTTAGGGACTGATGACCTTAGCAGTTAAGTCCCATAAGATTTCACACACATTTCACTCTGGTCCACACCAGAGGAGGGAGTATTATGGTCTGGGGAATGTTTTTGTGACATTCTCTGGGTGACTACATCATTCTGCATAGCACAATGGACAATGCCTATCCATGCATGCAGTTTGTTTTTCCTCGGTACGATGGCATCTACCAGCAGGACAATGCAACGTGTCACACAGTTCGCAGTGCACGTGCGCGGGTCGAGGAGTACCAGGATGAATTTTCCGTTCTCCCCTGACCACAAAACCCCTCTAATTTAAATACGATCGAGAATACGAGCTGTTAACGCTATGGATCGTCAACCGAGAAACCCGGCGTAGCTGGCTATAGCGCTGAAGTCGGCAAGGTTCTGCATCCCTGTCAGTACATTCCGGAACCTCGTTGACTCTCTTCCTACGTGTGTCATAGAGCACTGTGCTGCGAAAGGTGATTATTCGGGCTTTTGACGGGCGGTCTCATCAATGTGACTGTACAGTGTATTATATCAACATTCTCTGTGACAAAGAGTTATCCCTTGTAAGGGTTCATGAGTATGCTGTGGATATCCTATCTTCCAAGATGACAACTGCCACTTTGACAGGACTTCATACATAGGTACCTAGTTTGACGAACACTCAGCACCTCCAATAACCCGCTAAATTAGCTAATGTAAAAACTATGAAAAATATCTAGGACTCAGATGAAATGCAGAGGAGTCAGCATGCCCATATTTTGGTAGTTCTATGGGATCTAATCATCAGTCACTTTCTTCAGCTGGACATAGCATGCCTCAAGAAATTTGAACTCGTTCTTGTTTGAAATGACGCCATTATAAAGCAAGATTTTAATATTTTGGCTGTCATCATTTATCGTGAAGCCATTATAAAGGTTAGAGGTGAGATTAGTATTACCATGGTCTCTCTCAGAGGTCACTAGATTTTAGTCTAGTTTGCTTATAGCCCTGAGCTGAACTATAAATAGAACGGAACGGCAAACGGGAGCTGCATTTAATTGTCTCACCCAGTGATCGCCAAACTTTTCCGGCCAAGAGCCAATACTTGCTGTTCATTGCTGCTAACATTGTAAGGTAGCAATATTTTGCCACCATACATTTAATATTCTGTAAATTGTTTTCGATTTATGTTCATATTAGATCACTATTTACAATGCATGATCGAATTGGTAATAATTTCATTGGCTGATGCTGGACAGCACTATGTGTTAACAATTTCTACACTGCTGCGTGTCTGGAAGTTAATTGGAGCCGAACGCTGACAGAAAGCACGACGTGAGCAACGCGTTTCTCAGAAGTCGCTATCGGTTAAAGAGTGGCTGACAGGAGAGTCGTTGCGTTCTGCTGGGGCGGATATTCACTGCCTTGGGAGAGAACACAGTGAAGATGCGGCGCTTTACAATTCTGGAGGCCGCAGAAACCCCATAGCACAGACTGTGCAGGTGGGAGTTTGCTCTCTGAGCAGCGTATCTGGCGGAAAAGTGTCGAGGGAGGAACGAGGTGAAAAGACATCCGTTTTAGTGCGAAGAAATACGTGTGGTCACAAGCAATAGTCGGGAGCTGAATACAGAGGAATCTTTTCATGGGAAATTTCGCGACTCGCTTTCCATTGAAAATGAGAGATGTGTATTTCATTGGCGGAATGCTAAGGAAGTGCTAAGGAGGTAAGAGCGGAAATGCAAAATTCCAGAAAACCTTCTGAAAACATTATGAGCTACAGGCGATTGGCTGGTAGGTGTTTTGTATCCCGCCTGGAAAAGTGACGCGTTGGTCTGCTCCTGGAAACAAAGGTTGGCCCAATGAAGGAAGCGAGTAGGAGCAGGTGAGGTAAAACACGTCGTAGGTACTGCGTTGTCAAATTATAGATGTTTACTATAAACAAAAACATGTTGATAAACGGTTACATAACTTGCAGTGAGGTGCGAAGTGTCCCCGCCATCTGCTCTTTGGCTGACTCTACAGTGGTGATCGTAGAGGGCGCTGTCGCCGTTCCTGTCGTAGTGCTAACTTAACTGGCAGCTACGCCGTGGCATCCTAGCTATCGATACCACAAGGTTCATGACGAAGTAGTGGGAGGTAGTGTTTTTGTAACAGCTGCTGAGATTCTTCACCTGAGCATAAACACAGATAACACGTGTCGAGGATGAAGCAAACGTATGGCATGGAAACACCCTTACCTGCGGGGATTGATTGAAGACACTTCACTGTGGGGATCGACATAGACCTTTTTTGGCGAGACATCACACCTGAGAACCCGGCGGTAAGATATGAGAAGTGCCAATTTCGCCACAAGGAGCGCAGGAAGTCGTTTCTATGTGAACAGAATTATTATTTTGTTTACTCGAGTGACAGTTCTTTATCTCCCTCTGGAGTCTGACATACACTGAAGTTCTTCTTTACGGAAGAATATTTGAGTCGAATTTCCGGCTAGAGAGCAAACCGAAATCTTGACTCTTGTTCTATCTTCTACAAATTTCAGCCTTGGGAGTTTATGGACGGCATATTTCGTCCACTGTGTAGGCAGAGAATTACAGGTACACCACAGACAGCATCTGCATACCAGCCAATGCCCCTGTGAGCAGATCATCGGTGCATTATAACTGCCGTCTGTACTTCAATAGGTGATATGCGCACTTCGGTTTGGCGAACACTCACAATAAATTCGTGTGCTTGCCCTCTGAGCTTTTTCTGGAAGTGCCAATCAAATTGAAAGTGTTCTGTTTGTCACCGTTAATCTGTATTAGCCAGCTTTGTTTCCATCTAATAAAAGGATGGCACGGTCTAAAGAAAATCAGACATATGTTCGGCCAATCTCGCAATTACATTTAGGGTAGCATTTGACATTGTGTACGCCATGTTAATATAATTTTTGGACTCTTTGTTGCTTAAGAACAAATCATTTGCGATATCCAACTTTAATTCATTCTAGTAGCATCCCGATAGGAACAACTGATTTCATTTGCTGAACTGAAGTGAAGTAAAACCACAACACGATACTTCGTTTTATGGAAATCCCTAGACATAACTTGTCAATGGCAGAGTTGGCTTAATCACCTGTAGGCGTGAGAATTCCGCTGCGGAAACAAAATTGGTTCAAATGACTCTGAGCACTATGGGACTTAACATCTGAGGTCATCAGTCCCCTAGAACTTAGAACTACTTAAACCTAACTAACCTAAGGACATCACACACATTCATGTCCGAGGCAGGATTCGAACCTGTGACCGTAGCAGTCGCGCGGTTCCGGACTGAGCGCCTAGAACCGCTAGACCACCGCGGCCGGCAACAAAATTGGGTAACCACCCATATACACGATATATGTTGCAATCACCACAAGAGTTTACAACCTACATAAATTAGTATGTTATCAACGCCCAATATACTAGCTGTAGTAACGGCACGATAAATTGCCCTCTGGTCCCCAAATACCGATCGTTAAAAGTCAGCATCGTTCGGAACACTCAGTGTTGACTGTTCGCTGTTTCCGGTTGGTGCCGCCCTCAACGATCGCGAAGTTGTGACACTGTAATTTCCTGGCCAAGTGTTGTTCTGTTGTCTGTGTAAGCGGATTATTAATTGATTAACACTGTGAACCTTTCATGTCGTACATAAACTCCGTGTCGCGTATTTCGTGCAGATTACGAGACATTATAGTGAGCACTTCTTTGTAAAAAGTCTGCTGAACGGCTGAATCTGTTACCTCGCAAGTAGTCGTGGGTCAGTGACTGTTTAGGACGTTTAAAATATCGGGTCAGACTAAATATCTTCTGGCTGCTCATGGGTGTTAACTTGTAACAGATACAGTCACTATCATTGCATAATTGACGTCGGGATGTGAAACATGGACTTGATAGACTTCTCCTTGTTTTAAAGACAATAACCAACTTCAAGGTAATTTTAGACATTTTTCAAACGAGTGATGCAAGAATCCCGAACGCCCGATAGTTTAACTAACTTTCAGTTACTACCCTTGGACAGGAGTTATGTGGTCTTTGCATGGTAGGTATTTAGTCGAATTTTCTTCAACGCTGCTATTGTGGGCTAAATCAGTATCCACCACCGCAACCTGAAGCCTATCCAGGCAGGTGGGCTGATTATTTAAAGCCGGCCGCGGTGGCCGAGCGGTTCTAGGCGCTACAGTCTGGAACCGCGCGACCGCTACGGTCGCAGGTTTGAATCCTGCCTCGGACATGGATGTGTGTGCTGTCCTTAGGTTAGTTAGGTTTAAGTAGTTCTAAGTTCTAGGGGACTGATGGCCTCAGAAGTTAAGTCCCATAGTGCGCTCAGAGCCATTTGAACCATTTTGATTGTTAAACACCTCTCCCCACTCTCCTTCCCCCTCCCCCCCTCCCCGCTATGGCTATTTTGCACTCGCTGCATTAGTATATAGTATTTCATCTTGCAGCCTTTCCTGTTTGCCTGTAACAAATGGTTCAAATGGCTCTGAGCACTATGGGACTCAACTGCTGTGGTCATCAGTCCCCTAGAACTTAGAACTACTTAAACCTAACTAACCTAAGGACATCACACACATCCATGCCCGAGGCAGGATTCGAACCTGCGACCGTAGCGGTCACGCGGTTCCGGACTGCGCGCCTAGAACCGCGAGACCACCGCGGCCGGCTTGCCTGTAACAGATAAAAAAGTTTTTCATAGTTCATAAAAGAGCAAACATCAGAAAAGAACGTACTGTTTCAACGAGAGTTTTATGAAAACAAAACAAGACATACTAAATTGAAGTTTGAGAGAATTCTCCCTACAAAAAGTCAGGATCATCATCTGAATCTTCGATATCGTCATCCTCCTTGTCAAGAAACTGTTGCTCCAGTTTTCACGCAAAATTCCGTCTTCCGTTAAAAAAAAAAAAAAAAAAAAAAAAAAAGAAAGAAAGAAAGTGAAACCATATCTTTCGTTTCTTTACATGCTGAACGAAGAATACCTGCCACCCTCCAGCAGCTTGACTTCGTGCAACAAACAGCTGTTTTAGAAACTACATCTTACTTGCAACACAATGAAGGTCGATCGAGCCCGTCAATATAGGTGGCTTTGTACTTTACCATATTACGTGTTAGGATCGACAGTCTACCGAAATTTTAGTGACCCGTGAACTGCAGGGATTGACAGTCAAAGTATTAATAACACTAATTGTACTTGTAATAAAATGCATTTTAATTTAATTTCATATTCTTTGTAAAAACCGCATTTCACGACGGACGTCTCTATAATGCACAATCAAGAATTTGTGTTACTTCCATTTGAAACTTACACCATAACAGCTGATCGGTACGATGCACAGATTTCCGTGAGATGTCAGTTCTAGAATTAAACGATAAAATATTCTTTCTCTCAAATACTCTAACCCCGCATTGACTGCGACACTTACCCATCTGCTGCTGAGGTAAGCAGCCAACCTTACTTAGCACAAAGCCGAATTCATCACTCACAGATAAAATTAAGCACATCTCAACGTATTGCTTCCTAAGTGTTTTTGTTTATTACTGAGCAGGAAAACTGCACTCTTAGGAAGCTCTTCACGTTAGTTGACATTTTCGGTTCGGCAATTAGCTGCTAGCTGCATGCTATTATAAAATATGGCAGAGAACGCGGACCACACGACTACTCGATTGGGGCCAAATGAGGCCCCCGGACCACAGTTTGAAGACCACTGCTTTATATGTTGTTCCATTTGGTAGAACACATGACAAAAGGTCCACTACAAGACGACAAAGTAAGGAGTAACTTAAAACTTTCACGCCGGTGCACCACACTAGATTCTCCCATTGGGCATCGTGTACCATCAGTGGCTCACGCTAGACCATCCCACTGGGCAGAGTGTACCACTAGTGATTCACAGTAGATTCTCCCATCAGACAGTGTGTACCACCTGTGGCTCACGCTAGATCCTTCCATTAGGCAGTGTGTACCACTGATGGCTCAGGGTAGATTTTCCCATCAGACAGCGTGTACCACTGCTGGCTCATGCTAGATCCTCCCATCGGGCGGTGTGTACCACTTGTGGCTCACAGTGGATCCTCTCATCACATGATGTGTATCACCAGTGGCTCATGTTCGATCTACCAATTATACTACCAGCAATAGACAATAACGTATATGACTGGTATAAAATAGCCAATCGGTTGCAACAAAATTTTACTTTGACCAGGTTTCGACACCGACTAAGGGTTACTTCATCGGAAAATCCACAATTACCTAAAAAGACTATAAATAAACATTAACAAAGAGAAAAATAAGGAAGAAACAGTTTTTATTCTTATAAGAAGACTGTACTCACATGTAATAACTGGCGAACAACATTAAGGGCGATAATGCTCTTGTCACATAATATACTTCTTTAAGAAGTTAATGTTGAAACCACATAAAATTAAAAACAATGAAACTGAGATAAAGCTTGCCAGTAAAACTATAGCCACACGGGAGAGTTCAGTACGTGCCGCTAAAGACTGCAAGAGGTAACAATCACTGGAGATGGCCTCAGCCTAAGAGGTTCACATGCCAAAGTTGCTACAAGGTGGACACGAATCAAGTCGCGCTATCCAGTAAACACTGAAGATACCAGCTGCTTAATTTACGAAAATATTTTAAATCGCGTTTAAGTACTCATCTCATGTATCAATAGCCAGTACTATGTAAAATGAAAAATTATATAGGACATTGCAACGGCAAATGTCAGATACATTTTTGTACGAAATAATAAATGTAGACGAGAGAGGAAAACCATATTTTAGAATCTATCTCAAGAAAAAGTGAACTTCAGGCCTATCTAAGTAACAGCTTTATACCATTAAAATATGTTATTGAGTAACTGCAACCGTTAAGAATAATCGTCATTAAAAGAGAAGGTGTCTGACAAGTTCTAAGTCGTTAGGAATGTCGAGTGCGAAGCCTTCCTCTCTGTGTGGGGAACTGACATCATTAACTAGTTTTCGCTTATGGTTTGTAATTAATAAATCATTAACAAAGGGTGAGTTATATATAACTGTACTGTTTATGTTCTTTGTATCTAACAGAAATACCTCGTCCTGTTTACCCTATGTGGTAGACTGGACATGTGTCACAGCTAATTTTATAGACACCTGAAATATATGTCACATGCGTCTATGGCTGCTTGGCAGTGTGAAAAAATTAAACTTCTACTTCATTAATATCAAAAGATACGGCCATTTACCAGTATGTCACATAATCACGAACTCACTCATCAAAACCTATAGTGTAATTTTACCGTTGACCTAGACTCATGAAATTTGGTAAATTTGAAAAAATTAAATAAAAACTTTGGTAGATAAAAAAATTAGTCCCATTACTTTTCTCACACTCTTAGTAGTTAGGTTTGTGTGGAACCCTCGATGCGTTAGGCCTACTTCCACTTTCCGGATTTTTTATTTTTAAATTTCAGTTTGAACTTTTGCTTGAGTTTACAGAACTGAATCTTTTTTTTCCCAACTGTGATTGCAGTTGTGGTCTTTGCCTAATTACACTGTATCGTTTGATCACGGCGCAGCGTGTTTACAAAGTCTGGAATGCCTGTATAGTATTTGTGTACGGGTTTTGTAATGGAAGCGGTGCTGCTTCTGCACGGTTCACGATTTCCCAACGACAGACTACCAGATTCAAGATTTTTTACCCGTCTTTTCACTAAACTGCGTGAGACTGGTGCAGTTACTAGCAGTCATGCCTCATATGAATGTGCAAATCAACAGTGTGCGGGTGAAGTAGAGGACCTTATTCTGTTGCTCGAACGTAGTCCTTCGACAAGTACTAGCAGAATTTCTACGCGTATCGCTGTTACACACACAAAAGTTTGCCGTACATTATGTATGCACGATCTCTGTCATTGTAATTTACAGCGCTTTTGAGAATAAGGTGAAGGCAGACGACTGGAATTTTGTCGTTGTTCAGTTTCACATCGTATTAAATGTGTGTGAATTACTAAGGGACCAGACTGCTGAGGTCATCGGTCCCTAGACTTACACACTACTTAAACTAACTTATGATAAGAACAACACACACGCCCATGCCCGAGGGAGGACTCGAACCTCCGGGGGCAGGGGTCGTCAAATCCGTGCATGGCGCCTCAAACCGCGC
Organism: Schistocerca piceifrons; assembly: GCF_021461385.2. Lineage (NCBI taxonomy): Eukaryota > Metazoa > Arthropoda > Insecta > Orthoptera > Acrididae > Schistocerca > Schistocerca piceifrons. The sequence continues at coordinate 316,282,728 of NC_060143.1, read as the reverse complement.
GGCAACTCCGAGCGGCCAGTAATCGTATTAGTACTGTTTACTGATGAAGGAACGTTTACACATTGTAAGCGATCCACTCACACTAATATCACCACCCGTCAAAAATCTGAATAGCCAACTTTTGCAGCGCGGACGTGCAGGAGGAGAGCCAGGGAGACTCTGGGAGGTACCGACTTGGATGTGAAGCGATGCCGATTCCAGTGCTGTGGACAACTGCGCTAGGTTTTACGGCTAGGGTTCCATGGAGCGAGCAGCCCCATCGAAGTGGTCCCACAGATTATCGGTTAGGTTTAAATCCAAGGTGGGGGGGGGCGAAGGTGGGGGGGGGGGAAGGTGGGGGGGGAGGGTTGGTGCCCAGGGGAATAAGGCAAACTCATCCAGGTGGAACAGGCAGACAGGCAAAAGTTAATAGAAAAATTGTGGCTGTAAAAATATCGATGTACGAAGCTTACAAGTACTTCCACTGTCATACTTCAGCAGTAGATATTGCCGAAAAAATTCTGGTCCTACGTAAAATCGCTAACTGGGTCTTAGGCTTCTATCCAGTCAGTCGTTGACCAGTGCGATGTGGCAATAGAAAATCGTAAAAGTTTTAAATTTCGCGTTTAAGAAATCGTTCACGCAGGAGAATCGTACGAACATAGCATTGTTTGACCACCGCAGAGACTCCCGTATGGACGAAATAGTAATAAGCATCCCTGGCGTAGAGAAACGACTTGAGGAGTTGAAAAAAAGTAGGTCATTAGGTCCGGATAGAATACCAGTCTGGTTGCACAAAGAGTACCCTACAGCATTGGCCCCTTACTTAGCTCTCTCCCAGCACAAAGTCCCAAACGACTGGAAAGAAGCGCAAGTGACTTGTATATAAGAAGGGTAAAAGAACGAATCCACACAATTCTAGGCCGATATCTTTTCATGGGTTTGGTGGAGAATCCTTGAAATATTGTCCGAATATAATAAATTCCCTTGGTAGGGAAAAAGCTTCACAAAACAGTACGGCTTTAGAAAGCATCGCTCGAGCGGAACTCAGCTTGCCCTTCTCTCACGAGTGATCCTCCGAACTATGGATGAAGGGCAACAGTCGGTTTCAATATTCCTACATTTCCGTAAAGCATTTGGCACGGATCCACACTGCTGACTGTTAACAAACACGTAATAGTTTCCAGGTATCTGAGTGGCTTGAAGATATCTTAAGTAACAGAACCCGGTAGGTTGAGCCGGCAACTGTGGCCGAGTGGTTCTAGGCGCTTCAGTCCGGAACGGGGCTCCTGCTACAGTCCCAGGTTCGAATCCTGCCTCGGGCATGGACGTGTGTGATGTCCTTAGGTTAGTTAGGTTTAAGTAGTTCTAAATTCTAGGGGACTGATGACTGCAGATGTTAAGTCGGATAGTGCTCAGAGCCATTTGAACCAGTAGGTTGTCCTCGACGACGAGTGTCGATCAGAGGCAATGGTTTTGCCAGGAGAACTGCAAGAAGTGTGATGGGACCGCTATTATTTTCTACATACATAAATTATCTGGCTGACAGGATAAGCAGCACCCTTTGGTGTATGTGAAAGTGTCATCGTTGAGTGACTGTAGGAGGGATACAAGACTACTTAGCAAAAATTTCAAGTTGGTGTGATGAATGGCAGCTACTCCTACATTTAGAAAAATGTAAGTTAATGCAGATGGTCAAGAAAAACAAACCCATAATGTTTGAATACAGTATTAGTATTATGCTACTTGAAGCAGTCACGTCGATTAAATATCTATGAGCACAGTTGCAAAGCAGTATGAAATGGTATGAGGACATAAAGACTGTAGTGGGAAACAGGAATGGTTGACATCGTTTATTGGGAGAATTTTAAGAAAGCATGGTTCATATGTAGCGAAAACTGGTATAGGACACTAGGACGACCCATTCTTGAGTACTGTTAGAGTATTTGGGATCCGCACCAGGCCAGATTAAATACATTTAAGTTTGAACAACACGCAAGTATTACATTGACGCTTCGGGAACTCAAATGGGAATCACTTGAGGGAAGGCAATGTTCTTTTCGCGGAGCACTATTGAGAAAATTTAGGGCACTGGAATGTGAGGCTGACTGCAGAACGATTATACTGCTGCCAACATATATTTCGCGTAAGGACCATGAAGATAAGAGGTTAGGGGTCTCGAACCCTGCATGTGCACTGTGAGCTGTGTAACACATACATCGTCCTGCTGGTAGATGCCATCGCGGCGAGGAATCATGAACTGCATGTAGAGGTAGACATGGTCCCCAAGGATAGATGCATACTTGTGTTGATCCATTGTGCGATCCAGAGTGCAGCCATCTTATTTTTACACCTTCAACTGTTCCACTGCCCACCATGTTTGTTTTTACAGCTGGTAAAGAGTGAAACAGTGGCAGTGGCAACTCAATATATGGTGTCTGACAGTGATGAAGATGAGGAAAAAGAAAACATAAGTGAAACATTATTTAAACAGACACACATACACACACGTATAGAATTAATTGATTTCAGGCATAGAAATAACAATTTTCAAATCGTAATTTTGGCTTAAGCAATTTATCTACTTTGAGGTGTAAGTGGTTGCAGATGACAAACTATGGAACAAATCAGTCACTGTAGAAACACAACACATCAGAAATACCACACCATGTGGTAAAAAGGTATGAATTCATAATTTATGTGTTCTTTCAAGTATCTGCAATTAAGATTTAAAAACTAATAGTTACATGTATACAAACAGTAAAGAACATTCTTTAACAGATGAAAAATAAAAGCCCGCTGAAGATGCTGCAACTGCAGTGAAACATGTTTGGGTTAAAAAACAAAATTGTTTTGCTAAAGGCAGACCCTATCCAAAAACATACGTATTGTTAAAGCAAACACGGAAAAAAGAGCTTCAACCCCGAGATGATTAGTTGTACATCTATTCGCCCGAGTAAATCTCCACGGGCGTCATTCACCGCTGTGATCTATGGGCCATGGTAAACCGCAGATGCCTTGGCGCCTATTTTGGATAGAACCATTTTGTCTTACACGGTATAGTTTAATCATGGCGGCAAGCGAAAAGTTTACAAACATACCATTTCAGGCTATTGGATGTCAGATAAATCGTTCTGTTTCCGCATTACGACAATGACTGCACTGTTTTCCGCGTCCGCACGATATGATTTACGTACCCTCCACTGCTAGTGCTGCCACCTGCCGTCTGTGAGTGGTTATTGCACGTAGACGTCCAACATAGGTGGTCGTCACATTAATGTGTAATATCAGTATCACTCGTAACTCACCTCAGTAGCCCGATGGAAACCCATATAGCATCGTGGGGACATATTTTCAGAACGCTGCTTTGTAAACGTGTGATTTGGTGTGATAGACAAGCAGTTGAGTGGGCCTGTTGTGTCAGCACACAAGGCACGGCTACCAAGACTAGAAAATGACCTTCGAGCATTATTGTAAGAGGTTCCTTTGGTAGCAAGAATGGATATCTTCCAACATGACGGAACCGTGCATATTCTAGCTGTCAGGTGACACATCATCTAAATCTGAAGTTCTCCGGAAGATGTATTAGTAAAATAGTCACCAAGGTCCCCATACACGACACCTGTAGATTACTGGTTGTGTGGATAGTTGAAAGACAAAGTCTATAAAGAAAAAATAAACGCGAGAGAAGGTCTAATCTTTCGGATTATGAATAGTGCTGCCCTCATAAAAGAACACCATGATGACTTCAGACGTGGTGTTGTCAAGAAAATTCGGAAGTTCATTGAAGTCGGATACGGAACCGATTGATTGACACCTGCAGTGAGTAACTGTTGTGGATTCATTTCAACATCTGTGAACGGAGAGAACAGTTTCTTGAAAGGAGGGTATAAGATGAACATCGACAAAAGCAAAGTATGGGTTATGAAATGTAGTCGAATGGTATTGCTGAAGGAATTATATTGGGAAATGAGACACTAAAAGTAATACATGAGTTTTACTATTTGGAAAGCAAAATAAATATGAAGGTCGACGTATAGAAGATAGAAAATGTAGACTGGCACTGGCAGGGAAAAGTGTTTCTGAAGAGGAGAAATTTAAGTTTGAGGAAGTATATTCTACAGATATTTAACTGGAGCGTAGACTTCGGCGGAAGTGGAACGTAGTCGATAAGCAATTAAGACATGAAGAGAATAGAAGCTTTTGAAATGTGGTGCTACAAAAGAATGCTGAAGATTAGACGTTTAGGTCCTGTAACTAATACGGGGGTTCTGAATAGAATTGGGGAGAAAATATATTGTGGCAGAACTTGACTAAATAAGGAATCGGTTGATAGGAAGAGTGAGGAGTGGGGATGGGGCGCGGCATTTCAGCGAAGACCAGAATACATTAAATCGGTTCAAGTGGTACTCTATCGGCTATGAACAACCTTGCCCAGGATGGAATAGCACGAAGAGCCATTACATAACCAATAAAATTGGTCATACGTTATACGGAACGTTTTGTTCGAATTAGTCCATACTACCTCCTACTCAAACCTCCTGAAACACGCTGTATATGGACCGAGGATCTTACACAGAGGCGTAAAAGTTAACTTGAAAAATATTGACACACTTGAGCAGCTCTACTATGTGACACCACTTTGCTTTTCATTAGAGAACGCAGTATAAATAGCATCGTCATTTCGAAATACGTAAACGTATGTCAGCCTTTCTGAATTTCATTAACAAGCTCCAAGAACACACTCTGGAAACAAGGCGACGGTGTATGAGTTGCACTACTACGGGACGACAGTCACTGCTGAATAGAAGTACAGTATCTCATTCATTCAGTTTCGCTAGCCGTATCTGCGTACTCGGCGTCATCCCGGAAATGCCGCAGGTAACATCCGCGCAGGCGCTTATTGCTTGCTGCTGCTACCTAGCGGCGAACGTAGCGTTAGCAGCACGGTACGAAACGTGGCCTGACATCTCTTGACTCTTTCCTCAACTGTTCCTGAAACGCAATATTTGTTGATGAAATTGCACTGTTTGGCTGAAGCTGCTGTTTTATGTACCGAAAGTGTTTATGTTTCTTAACTAAAGGATTCACTCTCTAACTACATAAAGTGACACATTAAGATTGGAACATACATTGATAGTCAGCCCCGAATCTACAATTCTTTTTCCGAATGGTGGCAGGAACTTGATAGGGGCGCCCTGTCCCCTCGTACAACTTACATAAATTGTTACAAAAAACCTCACAATTAAATACTGCGTGGGATTTTTTGTGACCTGGAGAATAAGAATCATCCAGCCAATAATATTTCTCTTTCGTGTGAGATAAAATCAAATACGGGAAACATACAACCAATAAACAGACAAGTAAGGCAGTGCGCATTTCATCAGCATTTTTTTCTCTTTAATCTTGGTAGTTTCTACAGCTTTACACGGCGTGCTTCCCTTGCTGCGAAAGAATCTATTTGCCCATCGACGTTCGTCTCACAGGCAATTTTATTTTAAATGGCTAGGACCATGAGCGCCGACAGACGTTCCTGACTCACTGCTGAACGCAGGTAGCGTTTAATTATTTTCAGTTTGCTGAAGTTTCCCTCACAGCTTGCAGACGTCGTCGGTAAGGTACAGTGTATTTTAAAAAATCATTAGGAAAGACTTCTTGCGTCTGTATGTGAGAAAACGGATTTCAAGAAAACTTTCATCTCATATAAAGTGTACTTCAGGTATCGTATTCTATAGGTAAACGAAAGTGACTGTTGGTTGGCCCCGTGATGTGAACGGTGTGCAATAAAACTTCAATGAAATGCAAAATTTGAAATAAAGAAAATGGATCTGATTAAACATCAAAAGAAGCTAACTGTGTGCTCACTGAAAACTATAGAACTAAAACTCGGTACTGAAGTACGTTATGAACGTTGCGTGATATGAAGTGCAAAGTTTGGCTTGGAATATCCGCAAAAATAAATTACTGCTCTGCTCGGAACAAAATAACTTGTTTCAAATTAGCAGTTCTATTTACTAATGTTTGCTAGCACGACGCCTGACCGTCATGACTACACTCTGTTTGCTCAAGAATGCATGGTGAGATCTACCCTGAAATAAAAGTGACGTATCTCTTGCTCAGCATGCTGTTTTTGTGTCTGGAGTTCTGACGTTCTCGAAAGCAAATACAAATAAGCAGATGCAGCAGCTGAAGGAAAATAACCTACTCACTACTGATTTATTTCCTTTTTCTTGTCAGAAACTGTCTGTGACTTGGCGTGGCGTAAGGTGCAATGCACGCACGACAAAATATTCGAAATGGTACTTTAAAGAAAATCGTTCTTGAAAAATTGAACTCTGATTGTTGACAAAAGAGACTATGCACAAGGCACTGACAACTGCGAATTCAATCATCACAAAAATTACAGACATATCAATCAATTACGAATTTTGAGACATAATGAAAACAGAGAGATCAAATTAACACTTATCATAAAAGTTATTAGTTATCCGGCTGACAAAGAGTTTCTTCAATTAACAGTTTTGACAAACTAACATTTCATTCTTGCGCATGCATTTAAAATACCTCCAAAATCTTCTCCATCGGTATAAAGAACGAGAAAGTATTTTAAATGGTTTTCATCTCGTAATAAAGTATTCCAGATAGTTTCACCCAGATTTGCAAATAAAAGATCTGATTTTCTGAAATACTCAACAGCTCACTACTGTACCTCAAATTGGAATCCCCCAAAGATGACTAGATGATTAGAAAGTCAATCACAGATGAAACTAAGCACAAGAGTCAAGGATCGCATTCACTACTAATGCAGTACGCTCATTCGTCTTTGTCCTTGTACAGTAAAAGTGAATTATTTACAATATTAAAAAGAATATGAGCTTACTCTTGCAGGTCATGCTTGCACGGATATTGCAACAAGTCGAATGCACTTGATTTTTCATCTATTAAGGTTACTAGCTTTTCGAATATGGAAAGGTTCCTGGCAAAAATCAACTGCATTCAATACTTCAGAATATTTTCGTGCTAGATCGGCACCATTTTTCTGCATATCCTCAGTTGGTATACATAAAAATGCGTAGCATTCTAGGAAGGCGAAATTTTCATTTAGACTACTCACTGCGCTCTCTACCCTTGTTCCAATCTGAGTTAAAATTTTGTAAAATACTACTTTTATATGTCTAGAAAATAGCTCAGTCGGGTCTAGTGTTCTTGATTCGATCTCGCGGATTTAGTCGTGATGCTTTTCCTTTCTAGAAGTTCGTTTGCTTTTGAGGACTAGCTCGATTTCAAGCTTTTTTGACGCTGCTGCCGTTTCTTCGTTCGTACGTTCTGTGGGTTTTCTCTCATTTCTTGCCAGATCTTAACAAGACCTCGCATTAGCGCCACAGAACGTGAAATGATAATGTCACGGTAATGTCCTTGTTCACTCTATTAATCTCTCGAAGAATACTACCTCAATTTCTTAACTTGAGGATAAATTTAAAATCCATCGCCGCCTGTAGCAGATGATCAGCTTCATACTTAGCTTCATACTTAGTTTCTTCAACAGCTTTGACAACTTCCAGTAGATTATTACATACAGCTGTAACAACTAGGTCTTTACCTGACCATCATGTTTGAGTACTTTCTCGTAAGTTGTTTTTGTAGATATTTCCATTATTTTCTACCGGCTGGTGAATCCAACAAAGAAACAAAGTTCTTGTACAAGCTCAAACAGGCTAACTGCCTGCGGACATGATGACGCTGAATGCACGCCCAAAAGATTTTAAGAGTGTGCTAGACACGGTACAAACACTGCCAGCTCATTTCCACATCGCTGTGTGATATATTCTCCAGTCTTTACATCAAATTCTATAAAATCAAAAAAGCTTTCCTTTATTTCACATCCGGTTTCTGTTATTTAAATTTAACGAATCACATAGCTCATTTTGTGTGTGAGGGATACATCTGAAGTGTAGTCAAACATGACGGTGAAATACACTCCTGGAAATGGAAAAAAGAACACATTGACACCGGTGTGTCAGACCCACCATACTTGCTCCGGACGCTGCGATAGGGCTGTACGAGCAATGATCACACGCACGGCACAGCGGACACACCAGGAACCGCGGTGTTGGCCGTCGAATGGCGCTAGCTGCGCAGCATTTGTGCACCGCCGCCGTCAGTGTCAGCCAGTTTGCCGTTGCATACGGAGCTCCATCGCAGTCTTTAACACTGGTAGCATGCCGCGACAGCGTGGACGTGAACCGTATGTGCAGTTGACGGACTTTGAGCGAGGGCGTATAGTGGGCATGCGGGAGGCCGGGTGGACGTACCGCCGAATTGCTCAACACGTGGGGCGTGAGGTCTCCACAGTACATCGATGTTGTCGCCAGTGGTCGGCGGAAGGTGCACGTGCCCGTCGACCTGGGACCGGACCGCAGCGACGCACGGATGCACGCCAAGACCGTAGGATCCTACGCAGTGCCGTAGGGGACCGCACCGCCACTTCCCAGCAAATTAGGGACACTGTTGATCCTGGGGTATCTGCGAGGACCATTCGCAACCGTCTCCATGAAGCTGGGCTACGGTCCCGCACACCGTTAGGCCGTCTTCCGCTCACGCCCCAACATCGTGCAGCGCGCCTCCAGTGGTGTCGCGACAGGCGTGAATGGAGGGACGAATGGAGACGTGTCGTCTTCAGCGATGAGAGTCGCTTCTGCCTTGGTGCCAATGATGGTCGTATGCGTGTTTGGCGCCGTGCAGGTGAGCGCCACAATCAGGACTGCATACGACCGAGGCACACAGGGCCAACACCCGGCATCATGGTGTGGGGAGCGATCTCCTACACTGGCCGTACACCACTGGTGATCGTCGAGGGGACACTGAATAGTGCACGGTACATCCAAACCGTCATCGAACCCATCGTTCTACCATTCCTAGACCGGCAAGGGAACTTGCTGTTCCAACAGGACAATGCACGTCCGCATGTATCCCGTGCCACCCAACGTGCTCTAGAAGGTCTAAGTCAACTACCCTGGCCAGCAAGATCTCCGGATCTGTCCCCCATTGAGCATGTTTGGGACTGGATGAAGCGTCGTCTCACGCGGTCTGCACGTCCAGCACGAACCCTGGTCCAACTGAGGCGCCAGGTGGAAATGGCATGGCAAGCCGTTCCACAGGACTACATCCAGCATCTCTACGATCGTCTCCATGGGAGAATAGCAGCCTGCATTGCTGCGAAAGGTGGATATACACTGTACTAGTGCCGACATTGTGCATGCTCTGTTGCCTGTGTCTATGTGCCTGTGGTTCTGTCAGTGTGATCATGTGATGTATCTGACCCCAGGAATGTGTCAATAAAGTTTCCCCTTCCTGGGACAATGAATTCACGGTGTTCTTATTTCAATTTCCAGGAGTGTAGTTGGTCTCTTTGATCTCATTTACAATGGCATTTCAAGCTTTTTTTGCCATTATATAGATGATATCATTTTGTATTGTCTTCGACAAACAGCATACCTGTTTTTTTTATGTAGTCTAACGGACACTTGAGAGTAGGATTGTATTTGGCGAGCAGAGTTATCAAATTAAGTAAATTTTCTTGACTAGGTTGAGGAAAATTTTGAGTGAGATCACTCAATGTATCCTTAGAATCTCGAAAAGAAAGACAGTTCGTGGCGTTATATATTACTACATGTAAAATATGTCTCCATTTTTATTTCACAGATTGAATTAATCGCTCAGTGTCGCGACCGATGTGCTGATACGATTCCATTTGCTACAAACGGGCTTTGCATTTGATAAACCATTCTTTACGTGAGTGCGATGCTTCATATTCAGATAACCTTGCTGTTTTTCCAATTTATGAGAAGCTCTGTACACAAGGCTGACGTAAAAGTGATTGTGTTTAGGGTGTGGGCAATACAGTAAGCTGCATTTTTTGTTTTTGAATAAGCAAGCCAGGATCTTTTAATATTTTCCTTACTGCCATTGTTCCGAACCATATGTGCTATGTCAAATGCCTACCGTTGCCTTGAGTGGGCCTAGACTCCATGTTATTTTCATGATTATCGTTTAGTAATATAGCTTGTTTGCTGAAGAATAATTTCGTCTCTGCTACTAGATTGCAATAAGTTACTAGATGGTAGCTGAACTTCGTCTTTCTGCAATGATAGTACCGACGATGATGACTGTTTACCATCATCTGCTCATTGAAGCTCTGACTGTTCAGTCGAATTATCTTCAGTGTCTAAATTACAAGCATTATTCGAAATACCTGAACTCGTAATATCGGCAGCATCAGTGAAGCTTAAAGATGCAGCTGCTTCGTGAAACTACACTCCTGGAAATGGAAAAAAGAACACATTGACACCGGTGTGTCAGACCCACCATACTTGCTCCGGACACTGCAAGAGGGCTGTACACGCAATGATCACACGCACGGCACAGCGGACACACCAGGAACCGCGGTGTTGGCCGTCGAATGGCGCTAGCTGCGCAGCATTTGTGCACCGCCGCCGTCAGTGTCAGCCAGTTTGCCGTGGCATACGGAGCTCCATCGCAGTCTTTAACACTGGTAGCATGCCGCGACAGCGTGGACGTGAACCGTATGTGCAGTTGACGGACTTTGAGCGAGGGCGTATAGTGGGCATGCGGGAGGCCGGGTGGACGTACCGCCGAATTGCTCAACACGTGGGGCGTGAGGTCTCCACAGTACATCGATGTTGTCGCCAGTGGTCGGCGGAAGGTGCACGTGCCCGTCGACCTGGGACCGGACCGCAGCGACGCACGGATGCACGCCAAGACCGTAGGATCCTACGCAGTGCCGACTGCCGTAGGGGACCGCACCGCCACTTCCCAGCAAATTAGGGACACTGTTGCTCCTGGGGTATCTGCGAGGACCATTCGAAACCGTCTCCATGAAGCTGGGCTACGGTCCCGCACACCGTTAGGCCGTCTTCCGCTCACGCCCCAACATCGTGCAGCCCGCCTCCAGTGGTGTCGCGACAGGCGTGAATGGAGGGACGAATGGAGACGTGTCGTCTTCAGCGATGAGAGTCGCTTCTGCCTTGGTGCCAATGATGGTCGTATGCGTGTTTGGCGCCGTGCAGGTGAGCGCCACAATCAGGACTGCATACGACCGAGGCACACAGGGCCAACACCCGGCATCATGGTGTGGGGAGCGATCTCTTACACTGGCCGTACACCACTGGTGATCGTCGAGGGGACACTGAATAGTGCACGGTACATCCAAACCGTCATCGAACCCATCGTTCTACCATTCCTAGACCGGCAAGGGAACTTGCTGTTCCAACAGGACAATGCACGTCCGCATGTATCCCGTGCCACCCAACGTGCTCTAGAAGGTCTAAGTCAACTACCCTGGCCAGCAAGATCTCCGGATCTGTCCCCCATTGAGCATGTTTGGGACTGGATGAAGCGTCGTCTCACGCGGTCTGCACGTCCAGCACGAACGCTGGTCCAGCTGAGGCGCCAGGTGGAAATGGCATGGCAAGCCGTTCCACAGGACTACATTCAGCATCTCTACGATCGTCTCCATGGGAGAATAGCAGCCTGCATTGCTGCGAAAGGTGGAAATACACTGTACTAGTGCCGACATTGTGCATGCTCTGTTGCCTGTGTCTATGTGCCTGTGGTTCTGTCAGTGTGATCATGTGATGTATCTGACCCCAGGAATGTGTCAATAAAGTTTCCCCTTCCTGGGACAATGAATTCACGGTGTTCTTATTTCAATTTCCAGGAGTGTATCTTCTCATCTTAGAAGCCGATTTATTTACGAAGTCAATTTTATCTTTAGCTTTTCTCTTGGTTTGAACCACAGAAAGCTTTTTTCTTGGTGCATTCATCATTTGCCCTTTCATACCTAAAAATATAAATAAATACATTTTAACACTGATGAATTGGTCTTACATACAAAATCATGATCGTGTATGCATATGTATAATATATGTCCTTTATATCACTAACAAACACACATTTTTTATTTTAGCCGATTTAGTAGTGTAGCGTTCTAGCAAAAGCTTTCTGTCAAAATTTCATTTTCTTTGATATATTTCATCTCATTTTAGGCTACTTGACTGGACTATTACACCGATAATGTAAAACGTAATCTTTTTTACCTGTTATTAATAGTTAATTTGCACTACAGTAATCTACCGATTTCCCTAATAATTATAATAACACTGATTATTCGCATTTCACATCAGCCACATAAACAAACAGCGATAGTCGCTTGGCGTTCAACCACTCAGGTTTATTCGGCTCAGCTTGTGCAGCCCCGTCCGCTTTTGTTTCCAGGGAAGATTTTTTCCGTAGATGCGACGGGGATTCCCCTAGCAGAGACATCATGTACACCATGCATGCGTTCAAAAATGAACTTATGATACTGCTGTGTCGACCGAACAAGACACAGCCATGGCGAAAGCACCACAGGCTCAAAGATGCAAGCTGGTGGCAGTGCCATAAGAGACTCGCCACTTGCGCGAGTACAATCCGCCAATGACCGGACGACAACGGACAGAAGTCTACTCGGAAGACAGAAGAGCGGCTCCCGCCCATGGTTATAGATGATCGCCCAGGGCTGACTTAGACAGGGAACGTCGTTTAGTGAACTCTTAGAGGTGAACAGACAGTTGTAAATTGCATTTGCTACGTAATGTGAAGTTTACCTACGATTATTTGCACTTAGCCACTGAGGGCCTTTTATGTGTTACATTACAAGCAGTGTTGCTGACTTCATTTTTCAGCTAGTCGCAAAGATAAGCAAACCTTTTAATTCATTGAAATAATAATTAAATCAAGACCCTACGCTGTCGCAGGCGTTGGTATTCATCAACGAGGACAGTTGAAAATGTGTGCCCCGACCGGGACTCGAACCCGGGATCTTCTGCTTACATGGTAGACGCTCTATCCATCTGAGCCACCGAGGACACACAGGATAGTGCGATTGCGGGGATTTATCCCTTGCACGCTCCCCGTGAGACCCACTTTACCAACTTAATGTCCACATACTGCATTCGTAGTGCTTCTGCCCATTACACTCATTACTCGCGGCAGACAATCTTCCGTAAGAGTTCGGGCCATACGTGTGCATCGGCACAGAAGAGGAAGGCCAATGACCGGTTAGCCTTAACTATATGAAGATGGTATCTGTTCTTTCGCACATGTCTGAAAGAACAGATACCATCTACATATTTTAATTCATTTGTGTGACTTCGTTACCAATTTGTTGGTATGTTGTAGAACCTTCGTTCTCCTACCCTCTTTCCTGACCCCTGGGCCATAGATGTTTAATAGTGGCAGGGAGAAATTGTCTTAGCGGTGTACGGCACCAGAAGTCGTTTCACGAACTCACAAGCTCGGCCTACCGCAACAACAATGGCTACGAGGCCGTTACGAAATTGGCGACGAGGGTTTACAAAAGACATTTTCGTTAAATAAACTCAGGATGTGTTAAAAAACCAACTGGGATACGTTTCAAAATCAAATGAACAGTCGATGGAGCAAAGTCGCCGGTTTCTTTTTCCTTCCAAGATATGAATCTGGTGTCCCCTGAAATTGGCCCCCCGGAACAGGTTTGCAGCACTGTTGGCAAGTGGGGTGCACGCAGCGCTTGTGAGTCCAACTGAGGAGCTACTTGATTGGGAAGTAGCTGCTCTGGTTACGAAAACTGACAACGGCCGGGGGAGCGGTGTGCTGACCACATGCCCCTCCATATCCAATGACGTCTATCGGCTGAGGATGACACAGCGATCGGTACTGTTAGGCCTTCGAAGGCCTGTTTGGACAGAGGGGAATGAGAAGGTCCTACTACTACAAATGGAACGGTATTTTCTTCACGACTTCGATTTCTTCTAAACAGCCAGCTTTCTCTCCTTGTTCATTTCACTTTACAAAAACGACATCTTCAGTTGATTTCTGTGCGGTGGTCTCTACCAACATTTTGAATAGTGTCCCTCTTGCAGACCAAAATTGTTTATTAACAAGGAACCGCAGAAAACCTAAATTCAATGAAGGTTTCATTTCCCTGATTATTTGCGATTACAGCAGATGTTGGAGAGAAATAGAAGGTACGGATTGGAAAATATGACATAATAATTCGTCTAATAAATAGTCCCACACATGACAAATATACTGCTTGCGGTAGGTCGATAAACACTCCACAGACAAGCGATTTACCAGGCAATTTGCAAGCAGTATTTTTAACTACACTGTGTTGTTAAATTTTGCTATGGGAAATGAACTTTGTTTAACAGAAGTGGCAGTTGACTATCGTATGGCGACTAACACATCAAAAAAAAGTAATATTTTTCCATTCTCTGACTTCCACAGTTTTTACACTTCGCAGCTCCCTTTACTACTATGGAAGTTATTTCCTGACGTCCCTTCTTCTTGAAACTGTTTTCCATATGTTTCTTTCTTCACTGATTCTGTTGAGAACCACCTCATTCCTTGCCTTATCAATCCACCTAATTTCCAACATTAATCTGCTACACCACACCTCTACTCCCATGTGTTCCAGTTTTACTGCTGTCCATGATTCACTACCGTACAATACTGTGCTTCAAATGAACGTTCTCAGAAATTTCTTCCCCTTACTATGGCCTATGTTTGATATTAATAGACTTCTCTTGGCCAGAAATGCCCTTTTCGCCAATGCTAGTCTGCCTTTTAGGTTCTCCTTTTCGTGAGCACATGGAGCAGCTACCACATGTTGCTGCAGAGTATTCTGCAATTCTCGCATTTGACTTCCTTGATAAACATCCTAATAAAAATCGACCTTCCGCTGTATACAGTTGAGCTCAGTGGAAGCAGCAACTGCATCTGAGGCAAGGTTGCAAGGTGGTCTAATCATGAAGCTATTGCCAAGTGAGCTGTGAACACTCTAAGGTTGATTCATGTAGTAACATACCATCAGGTACAAGGAAGTTAGTCTGGGTTACTGGAGGTACTGACTTACCACAATAAGTATTGTGTGTTGTAGAACCACTAGAGAATAATGATGAGTAAAATAGAATACTCTGTTTGGTGTACAGAAGCATACTGAGGATTATTAATACAGTGGTCAGTTTATGGTCGCTGTTAGCCTAAATAATTTTGGCACAGACGAAGTTACGCTGCCAAAGATTTAAATGACAGTCACTTTAGATGTTTTGGATGTAGAAGATATTTATAAGTCATTTGATGACCAGAGCCACAAGGAAACCATTAGTGAATCTCCATTACACAAAAAATGAATCACTTATCAGATAGTGATTGTTAAGTGATGAAAGCTTTACTGCTATGATTCACTGATTGGTCTAATACTAATGGTCCATTAACAGCGACACCTGTTATACAACGTCCTATGCCCACTGGTGATAATACTCTGGTTTATAGGAAGCAATACTGTGTACCATGAGACCTGTAGTCACTGAGGAAGGAATTCATTGACCAGCAGCTAGCAGAAGGAACAACAGAACACAGTGATAACTCATGGGGTAAAATGGTACTTCTTTTCCCGAAGAAATGACCGGATGGTACCAAAAAATACACCTTCTGTGTATTATCGGAACACAAAAACTGTCACTGGTGCATAGTCCATCCCAAAAAATTACTGCGACGTTGGACAACATAGGTCAATGCAAGTATTTTTCGACGGTGGAGCTGAGGAGCAGATATCGCAAGTCAGAAGTAATCTCAGAAGATAACGGAAAACTACCTTAACAACATCATGGGGCCATCACCAGTATCACAGAATGTCATTTGGGATCAAGCATGCACCGGGTACGTTTCAGAGACTGTAACATGCAGTGCTTTGTGGATTAAAGCCTGGGAAGTGTATGGTATATTTGGATGACATCATAGCATACTAGAAAATTAGAGAAGAACATTTGAGATGTTTAGAAGATGTATTCAACAGAGTACAGGCAGCACAACTGATACTCATCAAGGATAAATACTATTTTGCATAGACAAAAATGAATTGTCTCAGACATATGAGTAGTGAAAAAGGTATAAAAATACCTGATTAGTATCAATAGTTCATGAATTCTTGATTCCACAAATAAGGAAACAACAATAGTCATCCATAGGCGTATGTTACTACTGTAGAAAATTCGTCAGAACTATTGAAATGTTTATTAAGAAAAGGGGCAAAATTTGAGTGGGCAACAGAGTGCCAAACAACACTTGATACAATAAAAAGGGATTGATATCAGATCCACTACCAATATTTCCTGACTTTGAGAAAGAACTCATCTGTCATGCGATGCTGCCAATGATATACTGTGCTGTATTTTGAGCCAAAACGTAGATCACAAAGAATATCTAGTAACTTATATGTCAAGACAACTAAATAGGACAGAACGGAACTACACCACTACAGAAAGGGATATGTTATCATTTATGGAGTCACCTAGTTTTGCTACCATTTGTATGGGCATACGTTTAAGGTAGTAACAGATCATAAATCGCTAAAAAGGTTGCTGGGATTTAATGATGCTTCTAGCGGATTGACAATATGGGCACTCAAACTGAGTGAATTCAACTGTGATGTTGTTCATAAGCCTGGTAGGAAGCACAAGAATACACACGCTTTTAAGCAGGAGTAGTGGAGTACTACAATCACTAAGCGAAAATGTGGCTGGGTGGCAAAACTTGCAGGCATCCTACATAGACTGTCAGGCATTCAGGTTTGTGAAATTTCATAGCTTACTCAGCAGATCAACAAATTGCGGACAAAGTGTGATGATTCTGGCAGCATTCAGGGATGAGGTTTTAACCCACTGACACAGATTTTTTTTTCTATTGACGTCGTGACACAGTAGTTCATTTATTCTTCAGCGATTTTCCTTGTTTTCACAGTAACATCCTATAAGCTACATTGGAGCAGTCTATTTACTGTATTCTCTCTTACATTGAGAAAAATAATCATTCATAGTGTGTCTGAGCGTAATAAAGCTTAAAACAGAGAAACAGAATTCTCCACACTGTCCTTATCATAACAGACCTTACATCTTCTAGATGGTGCTGCTTTTTTGTTAGTTGGGGTAGTTTTGTGGGAAATGTCCCCAGTATCTTCCCTGTAGTCTTAATGGATTTGTTCGTTGGCATGGGCATCCACGAATGGCATTCCCATGATCAGGAAGTTTAATGAAACTTCCTCGCAGATGAAAACAGTGTGCCCGACCGAGACTCGAACTCGGGACCTTTGCCTTTCACGGGCAAGTGCTCTACCAACTGAGCTACCCAAGCACGACTCACGCCCCGTCCTCACAGCTTTACATCTGCCAGAACCTCGTCTCCTACCTTCCAAACTTTACAGAAGCTCTCCTGCTAACCTTGCAGAACCAGCACTCCTGAAAGAAAGGATATTACGGAGACATGGCTTAGCCACAGCCTAAGGGACAAAGTTTTTATTTCTTCTCCATGGATTTTAAGATCTACTCCATGTTTTTCTTTTGTTTCCATTACTGCTTGCTCAATGTACAGATTGAATAACATCGGGGATAGGCTGCAACCCTGTCTCACTGTCTTCCCAACCACCGCTTCCCTTTCATGCCCTTCGACTCTTATAACTGCCATCTGGTTTCTGTACAAATTGTAAATAGCCTTTCGCTCCCTGTATTTTACCCCTGCCACCTTCAGAATTCGAAAGAGAGTATTCCAGTCAACATTGTCAAAAGCTTTCTCTAAGTCTACAAATGCTAGAAACGTAGGTTTGCCTTTCCTTAATCTATTTTCTAAGATAAGTCGTAGGGTCAGTATTGCCTCACGTGTTCTAACATTTCTGCGGAATACAAACTGATCTTCCCCGAGGTCGGCTTCTACCAGTTTTTCCATTCGTGTGTAAAGAATTCGCGTTAGTATTTTGCAGCCGTGGCTTATTAAACTGATAGTTAGGTAATTTTCGCATCTGTCAACACCTGCTTTCTTTGGGATTGGAATTATTATATTCTTCTTGAAGTCTGAGGGTATTTCGCCTTTATGTATGAATCTTGCTCACTAAAAGGCCTGGCTCTCCCAAGGCTGTCATTAGTTCTAATGGGATGTTGTCTACTCCCGGGGCCTTGTTTCGACTTAGGTCTTTCAGTGCTCTGTCAAACTCTTCACGCAGTATCATATCTCCCATATCATCTTCATCTACATTCTCTTCCATTTCTATAATATTGTCCTCAAAAACATCGCCCTCGTATAGACCCTCTATATACTCCTTCCACCTTTCTGCTTTCCCTTCTTTGCTTTATACTGGGTTTCCATCTGTGCTCTTGATATTCATACAAGTCGTCCTCTTTTCCACAAAGGTCTCTTTAATTTTCCTGTAGGCAACATCTATCTTACCCTTAGTGATATGTGCTTCTACATCCTTACATTTGTCCTCTAGCCATCCTTAATTAGCCATTTTGCACTTCCTGTTGATCTCATTTTTGAGACGTTTGTATTCCTTTTTGCCTGCTTCATTTACTGCATTTTTGTATTTTCCCCTTTCATCAATTAAATTCAATAACTCTTCTGTTACCCTAGAATTTCTATTAGCCCTCGTCTTTTTACCTACTTGTTCCTCTGCTACCTTCACTATTTCGTCTCTCAAAGCTACCCATTCTTCTTCTACTGTATTTCTTTCCCCCATTCTTGTCAATCGTTCCATAATGCTCTCCCTGAATCTCTGTACAACCTTTGGTTCTTCCAGTTTATCCAGGTCCCATTTCCTCAATTTTCCACCTTTTTGCAATTTCTTCTGTTTTAATCTACAGTTCATAACCAATAGATTGTGGTCAGAGTCCACATCTGCCCCTGGAAATGTCTTACATTTGAAAACCTGGTTCCTGAATCTCTGTCTCACGATTATATAACCTATCTGATACCTTCCAGTCCCTGCATAGCTGACCTAAATTTCCTGTCACCTGGTCTAAGGCTAGCACTTGGTTTCAAAAGCTTATGATGGTACCCTTCACCTAATTTCTACTGAAGCTGGTGGCCTACATTCTTCCCATGGCTGCTACCTAGAAGCAGAATTCTTCTTTTCCTGTTCTGACTTGATCCCGACCTGTCTTTTTTTCGTAACTGCAGAGATTCTAAGTCAGTGATAGTTGTTTGTGAGATACTGTGAACCCTGTCTACACATTTACTTGACAGTTGTTGTACGTGGAAGAGACTTCGTTCTGTCCATGCATTTAGTTCAGCATGGTGTATAATTTCGCACGTCAAACTCCACTGCTATGCTTTTGCCTATTTCCTCCTAAGATGGCGTTGTTTCAAGCTTTTTCCGTTGCTGATGATCGTTTTATAGTGTTGATGCAAGCATAGCATCATTCCCGAACTGTAGTCAGACGTGAACAGTGGGCGTTATACACCTCTTGAAAGCTATATGAGGAATGTACCACAAAGAATCTATGTTTTAGGTGTAGAAAGTAGTAGTTTTATCATCATAGTTTCTCACCAACCATAGTAAATGTGATACAAAAATTGCAGAATGAATGAATGTCGGCTGCAGGAAATGTATTTCCTGCATTGAAGTATTAACAAAAAATGGTTCAAATGGCTCTAAGCACTATGGGACTTAACATCTGAGGTCATCAGTCCCCTAGATTTAGAACTACTTAAACCTAACTAACCTAAGGACATCACACACATCCATGCCCGAGGCAGGATTTGAACCTGCGACCGTAGCAGCAACGCAGTTCAGAGCGCCTAGGACCGCTCGGTCACAGCGGCCGGCAAGTATCAACAGAATTGCATTCCACGCTACTAATATATCGGAAAATCACATTGCTTTAACGTTATATCGTGTTTAAGTGCAGAACTGTGCAGCCTTAGAACTGTTTGTTTATGTTCTGTGATCATTTCTTTGTTTCCAAAACATTCTCAGCATGGACTCCAAACACTGGAACGATACACCTGAACTGATAGCACAAGTGATTTACGTAAAATGTTTTAAACTCTTGTCTGAATCTCCATTATGCATGATCCATACCTTTCTTCTTCTTGTTCTTTACTGTCTGTTGTATCGTCACAATACTCTCAAATGTTTCAGGTTCATATTTGTTATGAAGCATGCATGCACCTAAAGAAGTCGTGTGTACCTGGATGAGCGCTGTGAGAAAGACTGCTACAGAACAGTCTTCGCATAACGGCAGTTACGGTAATGGGATGTGAATATCAATCTATATCACTAGTGTTGGTCGGTTGTGCAAGCTTGGAACACGTGTTATGCTCTTTCCAACAGCACAATATCGAAGTGTATAGATGATGTGAAACTAAGCTCGCCCTGTTCCGTCACAAGTTGTCAAATGTACCGGGTGCGCTGCTGCTTCTGGTCAGATCCAAATCAAATCGGAGACACTGTTGCTGGGAGGGTTGGCCAGAGAGAGATGCTTAGAGAGATGCTTAGAAAGGGAAACCGTCTATAGCTTCGCTCATGATCCTTAGCCAATAGGTTCCAGGAAGTGGCAGCTCGTTTTGAAATATAGGCAGAGTGCTGCTAATAGAGTTCCTAGTTTTACTCCATTGGATGTTACAAAACAATGATGAGAGATAGAGATATGCATTGTAGCTTGCTGTCGGTCATAAAAATGACTTTTTCTGACATATGTGAAAGATCCTGTCCTGTATTTATATTTCATGCATCTGAAATGTATGTACTTCGCACATGCATGACAGTTTATTTACAACACTTCCACAGACCCTACTTTTGAGCGTGGGGATCACTCTCAAACTATACCAGTTTGTCCATCAAACGGAAAGACATCAGCTGTATTTGTTCTTGTGGAACCATGACTGCCTTATTATCATCGAGATTGTGTTTATTTTTAATAAGTGTTTGCTTGTAAGAGTTAGGTTGACGTTAGATACGACTGTTCCACTGAAGATTTCTGTCACACAGCAGCTTATAATACAGATGTTTTGGGGCTTAACGTATGTTCCAAAATAGTTCTCACTTATACTCTCATGTACGTTCCAAAATAATAAGGACATTCTGCTGTGGTCGGTAGTTTTCATATCAAAATAGCCGAAGTTTTCGACTCTTTTAGGATGTGTTGTCGATTTTACGAATGGTAGATATGTACAAGACATGTTTCATAGATTAATATATGTATGGAATGGACGACAGCGTGACAGTTGGAGGCAGTGGGGTGTGCAGGTGGTTGTAGGATAATATCCTTGAAAGCAGGGTGTTCGTCGAGTCGTATTGTGCTGTAGGGTTACCACAATGCCGTGTTCCTGGCTGTTTTACAAGGAATCAACACTTTCTTTGGTGTACAAGGTAGCTGTTTTATCACCTTAAAGTTTGTCGACATAGAGTGTCCGAGAGAAGTATGCAGGGTAAATGTATGTCAGAACCTGGAGGTAGCCGCTGTAGGATAATACCCTCGTGAATAAATAAAGACACCGCCCCACCGACCTGCACACTGGTACAGGTGGATCAGGGTGGAATGCTAGAACACTACACCTCTCGGGCAAGTAACAGAAGGAACGGCCAGTGTTGTGTGAGGCAGATCAAACTGCTAAGGTCATCGGTTCCTAGACGTACACACTATTTAAACTAACTTAAGCTAAGAACAACACACACACCCATGCCCGAGGGAGGACTCGAACCTCCGGCGGGAGGGGCCGCGCAGTCCGTGACATGCCGCCTCAAGCGGCGCGTCCACTCCGCGCGGCGTGATCGGAAAAAGTAGGGACAGCGGAAACTGGGAGCAGAGGGTGGGGTAGTGGTGTGTGGAGGCAGCTGTAGGACAATCCAGCAGAATAAAATTATCAAAGTAAATAAATACCTTACATCCTTTCTCTCCAGCAGCACTTGTCAGTTCGGTTTCGAGTGGTATGTGATTTTTTAAATTGATAATCTGTCAGCTTCTACCAACAAGTGGATGAGGGAGGACTGCTACCTTCCAGCCAGTTCCGAACCTCCCCCGGCCGACGGCAGTGGCGCAAGAAGCCTTGGGGAGGATGGGCGCGCAACTGCTAGCCTCTCCCAGCACAGCGCATCCATGGTTCTTGGCATTCCTGAAGTCGGTGGATGGCGCATGCAGTGACGCGAGTATGAGTTTCGTTTAGCCAGATATGCGGTGCTGACTGTTTTAAGTGAGCATCTTTCCCTGCAAAATAGTCGAGCAATTTGATGAGATACTTCCTACCAAATTTGCAAATGACCTGTAGCTACCAATCCAGCCGAGTCTGTCAATCAAAAGTATGTCAGTATATCCAGAAGGGGCTGAGAAACCATGGGGTTTGGGGATGAAGGTGGTAATGGACTTTTACCAAACTGCACCACTATAGCCACTAATAGGTAGTTACACAGGGACCATAGTTGCTCTACTTCCCAACAATTTTTTGATATCACAAGTAGTGCAGGGTTTCTGGGATGGGAGGAGATGGAGAGGGATGAAGGCTGGGGAATTTCCCAGAGGGGGAAAAGTGGCTCAAAACTGAACTGGGTAGGAGGTAACAAAAAAATGTCCAAGAATCGGCATCCCTTTTCCCAGTAGGGTGAGGGGGAGGACAGAAGGAGGAGGACAGAAAGGGGAGGGGTGGGTGTTTCTCAAAAGGATGGATTATCCCCAGGGGGTCATAAATCAACCCCCAGGAGGTCATAAATCAATTAGCATAACAATATGTGAAGGGGAATGGGATAATTTGCTCCTGAATATTCGCAACCTGCATAAACAAAATGTGCCAGCTGTCTCTTTGCTCCAATATCATCAGTTATTGAAGATTTTCTGCACTTTATTCTGATTAAAATCACTTGAAAGCCACAATGGCAGCCACCAACCGCTGGGTTATAAGTGACACACAAACACAATGGGTATCTTCACAAATGCTGTTAACTTGTAATGTTGAGCAATGTAGGAAGTGGCTGATGTGAGGTATGGTAGTAATGTGAGATTCTCTGTCGACAGCTGATTTTAAGCCCAGGGACTGAACATCGGCAGACAAAGCGATCTGTAGCCCTGAATTTGAACTCATGTCTTAATACAGCCACAATCCCATCATGTGCAGTATATCTGAGAAAACGGCGGTCAACTATCTGTGGCAGAACTCAAATCATGATCGCTTTGTTCACGGAAATTAAAACTGACTTCTACAAGTAAACTCAAGAAGGGAAAATTTCATTTTCAACACTAAAAGCAAACTGTACTTTCTCGCTATCACTGGGTACTATCCTCAAGCTGGCTACACTACCCACCACGTTACCAACCGATGATCAGTGCTCGTTGGCACTTGGTTACAGATTATAGGTGGCACAGGCAGATTCCAAACGGAAAAAGAATGATAGGTAGAAAAATAAGAGAAAATAAAAAAAGTCAGTACAATGGTGAAAATGACACGGCACAGGATTAGAAATTTTTTAAAAATACATTTAAACCAATTAATTGAATACAAATAATAATCTAAGTCTTTGATTAATTTAGAAAAGAAATTAATTATTTGACGAGATTCGAACCTACGATCTTTTACACGTCAGGATAATATCCTAGCCACTGTTCTACGCAACCATATTGTGTCTGAATGTTGTATTTATGACTCTTAGTTGCTGCCTTCAAGAAAGTCGGCTTCATGCAATGTCGTGCGAAGCTTATCTACTGTAAGCCTATATCTCTGGTTATAATAACTGTGTAACACTGAATTGCTTCTTGTGTGCTGGTTGCGGGAATGTTGACTGCTATGTTCCACCTGCTGTTTTACACAGTCACAGCCATTTCCTATGTGGTTACTGTTGGATGTTTTAGCAGTCCAGGCCCGTTGCTATGTGGTGCCTAAGTGTTCGTCAAACCAGGAAAGTATGCGTTCAGCCCTGTGAACACCTTGCAAGACGGGAGTCTCCATAGCACACCTATCATGGAGACATAGAAGAAAGAGCAACATTTGATCAATAAGAATGTTGAAATTACCATCCTGGTTCACGTTGATGGCAACCGGAATGAGTGAGCTTAATTTATTTGTTTATTTATTTACCGTATGGTAATACGTATACAAAGATGTCAAAAATACTTCATGTGAACATTTAAAGACAGCTTTCCAGCGTAAAATAACACAAATGACGAAAGCTATATACGGCTATCAAAGCCTGTTATGTATTGTATCACCTCGCTCGCCATTGTCAGGAAATCTTCAAAAGGACCCTTGTAGCCACGTGTGGAACATGTCGATGATATATCATGAGCAACTGTCTGTCGTTCTGACCATAGTCGCACGACAGTGATGAAGATTTTCTCCGTTTGGAAGAGTATCTGCACGTCTTCCGCAGTCCGTTCTGATACGGTTGAAGGTAGTCCAAATTGCCCGAGGCTGATCAAATTCAGGAGGTTTCTTCTGAATGCAGGTAAGTTTCAGGCGTTGTGCCGGACAGTTTCATTGAAAGCAGCGTTTCCATTCGTCGATGGGATTGAATTCAGTTTCCATGTGAGTCCCGACTATGACAAGAGTGAGGTTTCTTGATCTTAGTGTTTTCATTCTGGTATTCATCCAGTAGCGCATTTCCCCGTCTGATACCAGGAGGTGGAATATGACTCAAGATAGCTAACCAGTAAGTGGGAGTAGATCGTATTGACCCACTAACAATGCACGTGGCCTCGTTAAGTTGTATGTCTACCTTTTTTACATGTGGACTATTAAGCCAGACAGGCAGACAGTACTCTGCTGTTGCTGATACTCGTTAGTGTCGGCTGACGATCCCCAAAGTACCACAGAAGTTATGGACAATACTTTTTCTGATTTTGAGTTTATCAGATGTTCGTGTCAAGAGCTCCTTAAGAGAAAGTGACTTATCCATCGTGATTCCAATATATTTTGGATGCATGTTATGATAATGTTTGTCTGCCACAAAATAGACGTCAAGGGCTCTGTGCAATCTATTGGATAGATGAAAATGTGCAACTACCGTCAGTTGAGTTTTGTTGTAACCTCTATTAACAGAATATTGGCTTAAGACGTATAGATCAGAAATTAGGATTACTTGAGTCGTTTCAAAGGTTGTGTGTCGGATGGCTAGTGCCCAGTCGTCCGCATCGCCAAACTTTCTGGACTGTGTTGGGGGAATATCAAACACATATAAATTAAATAAGAGAGGATCAAGGACGGATACCTATGGTAAGCCACTATTCAGTATTTTTGGAGTAAGTCATAGTGACAAAAACATCGGTAAATTATCGAAAGACCACCATTCGCTTAATTACACCGCCCCCCTCCCCTCTCCCTCCACATACACACATATATTGCAAGTTAAATTCTTCGTTCAGCCGTTGGTACACTCGGCTCCTCCTATCATCATCTGAAAATAGACATCACTGCTACTCGTCGGGCCACACTACATGCTTCCAGTCGCCTACTGCCCACTTTCTGTGTTGTTTGGCCAACTAAAGAAATGCAGCTTTACAAGCCGTTACGACATACGGCTTTCTGAGGGGTAATCGACTGAAGATGTCCATTGAATTCAGTCCCCTTGGCAATGTTCTCTCGCAAACAAGTTTGGATGAACCTGCACTTAATGGCAATAATAAATGCCGACGGGTTTGAACCCGACTATTGTCTTTTTACGACCGCAGCTCTATAGTCGTTCTACATGGCTGCGAGTGGTAAACCACTCGTTGAGCCACACTGAACGATACCTATTAACAAGTCAACAAATCAGACAATCCATTTATTGTGTGGCCCTTGACACCGCAGTCATGACAAAACGCAAAACAACACGCGAATCATATTAACATCCTAAAATATTAAGTAGATTATGCAGGAAGAGGTTTTTGAAGTTTGGAAAGTCCGAGAAGAGGTGATGGGGGAATTGAAGCTATGAGAGCAGGTTGTGAGTCTTGCTTTCTGCATCTACATCTACTGTAAATGGTTACCCTGCAATTCACACTTAAGTGCCTGGCAGAGGGTTCATCGAACCATTTTCGTACTGCTTCTCTACCATTCGACTCTCGAACGGCGCGTGGGAAAAAGGAACACCTAAATCTTTCTCTTCGAGCTCTGATTTCTCTTGTTTTATTATGATGATTATTTCTCCCAACGTAGGTGGGTGTCAACAAAATATTTTCGCATACGGAAGAGAAAGTTTGAAATTTCTTAAATAGATCTCTCTGCAAATAAAACCGTCTTTGTTTCAGTGACTGCCACCCCAACTCGAGTATCATATCAGTGTCACTCTTACCCCTATTGTGCGATAACACGAAACGGGCTGCCCTTCTTTGCACTTTTTCGTGTCCTCTGTCAATCCTATCTGATAAGGATCCCACATCGCGCAGCAATATTCCAACAGAGGACGGACAAGTGTAGTGTAGGCTGTCTGATAGCTTAGGTTCGATAGCTTAGTCTGTAGAACATTTGTCTCCGAGAGACAATGATCCCAGGTTTGAGTCCCGGACTGGCTCACAATTTTAATCTCCCAGGAAGTTTCAACGAAAAGTTTGTTGAGGACTTAACCTGCCATTCTGCTGCGTTTCACCGTCGACCCATCTCCCTGCGCATACAACTAACACATACACACCCCTTCACCCCATGAGTTATGTCAGCGGTAATCAGTTGTTAGCAATTCCGCACCTACAACCCTAAAAAGTGAATGGTGACTTGTTAACAAGGAATACGGGGTGTGGCGGTGGGGTGGGGGGTGGGGGTGGGGGGGATGGGGGGACAGGGGCTCGTCCCATAAGAAATGCTACACATTTTTTTTCTGAAAGCAGGTTGGTTTTATTCAGGATTCGAATACACCATATTATTACCCACTCTTTTTGCTACAAAACCTTATGTTTCAACATTATCTCCATTCAGTGTGGCCGCTTTAGGATACCTTACTGGGAGAGACTGTATGCCTTCGTGGTACCACTCTACTGGTCGACGTCAGAGCCAAATGTCTTGCTGCATCAATAACCTCCCCATCATCCATGTGTTGCCTCCCGTGGAGTGCATCCTTTATTGGTTCAAACACACAGGTCATAGCGGTCTGGGCTGTTTTTGTGAGCTCCTCTCGGCTGTGCAAAGTTGTGTGAGGTCTTGCGATGTTATGGAGAAGTTGTTCGTTTGCATTTTTGTGGCGGCAAACAGCCTGAAACCGTTTCTTCAAAGTCCTGAGGGTAGCATAATACACTCCTGGGTTGGGTTTCACCATAAGGGAGCACATTAAACAGAATAAGCTCTTCAGAGTCCCAGAAGACAGCCGCCATGATTTTACCGGCTGATGGCGCGGCTTTGAACTTTTTGCTCGGAAGAGAGATGGTGTGGCGACACTCCATGGGAGATCGGACAAGTTTGCGAGACCTTGTCGCGATAATGTGAAACGACTCGCAGTTCTTTTGTTCGAGCCAGGTGTACGGAGACATTCTGCGAGCGGCTGTAAATATCTTCCATTCTGCTTTTCCTCAACATGAAACTCAATGAAAACTCTCTGCTGGAACGCACCTCCGAAGGAGACGCCATTTTGAAGGTCATGGCAGTGTCGCCACCTATCGAAACTTCATGAAACTATAGCAGCTGAAGCGGTAATATTACACGATGCCCCACAACAAATTCCGTATTTTTTCAAACTAAATTGGCCTAGAAAAATGTGTTGCAATACTTACTGAATGCTTTTGTACCTCTCTGCTCTCTTCTTTTGAAAAATTATCAAATGCCGTCTGAAAAGTATACTGTTCCACTTGAAAGTTGCCCATTAAACAGCCACATTCAGTTTTTCGATAAAAATCAGGAAATGCTTTGCTGATATTTTGCAGAAGTGTTGTGTAATCATTATCGATGTATTCAGTATAGATTCTTTGAGCTCTATCTTTGAGATGTTGTGGTGGAAGCTTGGTGACCTCTGACGCTTACGAGCGCTTTCAGCCAATCAATGACTGGACGCCTATAGTGGACGTTAGATGAGGCGACAATGGGTCACCAGTACTGGTGAAAAAGTTTCGTTTACTGCAGTTATTTGAAGCGGTTTTGCTACCTTGGAAGCATGATTACACCAGATGGCGGAGCGACAGAGGACATTAACAGCCGCATCAACAAAGCAAGAGGAGCTTTTACAACTCTACGCTCTATCTGGAGATCGAAGGAAATATCACTGAGGACCAAATTGCGGATAATTGAAAGTAGTGTAAAATCTGTGCTCCTTTATGGATATGAAACATGGAAAGTGAATAAACAGTTAATCCACAAGCTGCAGACATTCAACAACAGATACCTGAGGAACATCCTGGGAATATGGTGGCAAAATGTCATCTCTAACGAAACTCTTTGGGAAAGAACAAGCCAGAACTCAATTGAGCTGCAAATCAGAAGCAAGAAGAGGAGATGGCTAGGACATATTCTTAGAAGACCAAATGAACATATTGCAAGAGAAGCACTTGACTGGAACCCGCAAGGACGACTGAGACGAGGCAGGCCCAAAATGACATGGAGACGGTACTTGAAGCAGAAGGTCATCAGCAAGGAATAGGATGGAAGAAATGAAGATACTAGCAGAAGACAGAACAAGATGGCGATCCTTTTTTGCAGCCCTATGCTCCACATAAGGAGTTAAAGGAATTAATAATAATAAAGAAATTGAAGCGGTTGCTGAAAGGCAAGGATTTGCTATTAAATCATTCGTGTAGAGTTCGCATTCCACGGCTTACGTTTCACTAGACATGAAATGTATTTGCAGTTACGAATGTAATCCACCTCCAGTCATATAATGGAATGGTGGCAATGAAAATTTGTTCCTTACCAGGCCTTACCCCGGTTGCATACCGGCCGCCGCCATTCCAGCTGTGGTGCATTGAAGTGAATCATAGGTTGCACGTTAAGCGGAAGAGAATGAACACTAAAATTTGCTGTCGGCGGTAGTTGTCCGATCGTCGGCTGCCTCTATCGCAGACGGTAATTAAGCCGTCATCGCCCAAGCACCGGCGTACCTTACCAAATACGAGTATACACACACACACACACACACACACACACACACAGCATTATTTCTACCACTGAGAGTTCTTTTGTTCATATGTGAGTTGAGTCTTCATGAGTGTACACAGTTGTTAACTCTTTTCTGTTGCCTCAATAGAAAATTTTAATAGTAATGAAGAGCTACACTTTCAAATGTAACTTCTTCGAGGGCACCAAGGGGGAGAAACTGTTGCATTGCTACTAAATTATAGTAATTATTACGTCTCCAGGTTTCAAAGGATGCAATAATTTATAGGTTACGCGCAAGTAAATTACAAGTATTAGATCTCCAGTGGTTTGTAACATCCAAAATAAGTACTAAAAGCCCTGTTTTATACCCTATAATGACAATTTTACTGTACAAAATGTTGTTGGAAAAGGTGATTTTACGAGGGATCAGTATTTTTCGATTAAGAATGAAACGGTTGCATCCCTCTTTACTACCTAAGTTACACTAAACAATCCGTTTTCTAGTTCCAGCAACAGAGTCAATCAACGCCATACCACCCGTAATCAAACACTTTTCCACAGCCATATCAACAAGGTTTCACAACCCCTACGATTTCGCATCATTCACATCGTCCACATCTCCCACTTTCCACCCCACCAATGATTACGTCAGTTTCAACTCAAAATGTGCTGTCTGCTTCACCATCCTAACCAACGCAAATTCATACACCATTCAAAACACTGGTCTTGCATCGCTCACAACGCCCACATCTCCCGCTTTACGATCCACTATCGGTTCCCTCAGTTTCTAGCCTAAATGAACAGCCTACTACACCATTCCAAACCATTAAGGACAAAATGGGAAAAAAAATACTCCTGCAGCTGAACACTACGAAAATTTTATTGAGTATGTTAACGAAGAAAACTGTGAAAGACGTTCTTCAGTAAACTCCTACAATTCATCTTATAGAATGGATTACGAAGACAGTAACTTGTTCTCGAAAGAATAGTTACTGTTGATGACCTACAGCTTTTCCCTGGAATAAATGAAGACTAACTGAAAACCTCAGCTGCCGACAGGCGTTGTTGATATACCTCGACGTGGACAGCTGAAAATGTGTGCCCCGACCGGGACTCGAACCCGGGATCTCCTGCTTACATGGCAGACGCTCTATCCATCTGAGCCACCGAGGACACAGATGAATAGCGCGACTGCAGGGACTGATCCCTTGCACGCTTCCCGTGAGACTCACATTCCTAACTGTCCATAATTCTACATATGTATTGTACCTTGTAGACATCGAGGTATATCAACAACACCTGTCGGCAGCTGAGGTTTTCAGTTAGTCATCATTTATAGAATGGACATCGAATTATAATTTATGTTGTGCATTGACAAATATTTGTGTATATAAAGGTCTGGTAATACAGGTATTTTGCATGCTTTTACAAAAACCTTCAAAACTTGTTTGAAAATGATTGTCTCACACTTACCTCAGTGTTGTTCAAATGGTTCAAATGGCTCTGAGCACTATGGGAATTAACATCTGAGGTCATCAGTCCCCTAGAACTTAGAACTACTTAAACCTAACTAACCTAAGGACATCACACACATCCATGCCCGAGGCAGGATTGGAACCTGCGACCGTAGCAGTCGCGCGGTTCCGGACTGAAGTGCCTAGAACCGCTCAGCCACAGCGGCCGCCTCAGTGTTGTTCCCAGCATTTCTACAGCCTGAATATAATCCCTCATTTTGGTATTTTTGATCTGAATGGTGTGTTTCAACCGCCCATGGAATCTGTGAGAGGAAGTGGCCGACATTCTGAGTCAACAGAAGAAATTTTTGTCATCCTGCCTCAACTCTTCAAACAACGTGTAGAAACCTCCAGCTCCCTCTTCTTTCATTAACTAGATGAAACCCTGAATATCCAATTTCTGCAGCGTGGACCACAGCGAGACTTGCAGGAAGAGAGTCAATGAGGTCGTGAAAGATACCAACAGGGATGCAGAGCCATTCCGACTGCCATGGCCAGCTGCCCTCGGTTTCCCAGTTGTGGATCCATGGCACGAACAACCCGATCGCGGTGTCCCACAGTTTCTACATTGCTTTTAAGTCCGGGAAGTTTGGTGGCCAAGGGCGTACAGTAAAGTCATCCTGGTGCTCTAAGAGCCACGCATGTAGACTGCGACCTGTTTGAGACGTTGCATTGGCGTGCTGATAGATACCATCGTGTCGAGGAAAAGCAAACTGCATGTAGAGATGGGCGTCGTCCCCAAGGATACACTGCTTATTTGTATTGATCGATTGTGACTTCCAGTATGACGAGGTCACCTGGAGAATACCCTCTGGTCTGTATCCTTCCGACGGTTATTGCACGTCCAAACACTCCAACGGCCATCTGTCCAGTGCAGCATGAAAAGTGATTCACCTGAAAAGACCACTGGTCGCCATTCAGTGGGCATCCAGCTGTGGAGTGCAAATTACTGCCTTCGTCGCAAATGAAATGCATTCAGCATCGGTATATCAACCAGGCGCCTGGTTCGAAGGCCCATACGCAGCAATGCTTGGTGAACTGTCTTTGAGGAGACTGTTGGTAGCCCCCTGGTCCATCTGGGCGGTCAGTTGCTCGACAGTTGCATGTCTACTTGCCCGTACACATCTCCGCAGCCGTCGTTCGCCCTTGTCATCTATGGCCGTTGGTCCACCATAGTTGCCTCGGCGCCAGTTTTGGATAGCGCCATTTTGCGATGCACGGTATACCTTAACCATAGCGCATGTGAACAGTTAACAAACTTAGCTATTTCTGGAATGGACTTCGAACAAATCAACAAATCACTCCCCTTTCCGCATTACGACGACTGCAGCGCTTTCCGTGTGCTTCCCCTCCCCTTCCCACCCCCACCCCCCCCCGCCATCACCAACACGCTTTATACCCTCCACTGCTTGTGCTGCCGACTGCCGTGAGTGGTTATTGTAAATTCACGTCGAACACAGGTGGTGGTCACAATGTGACTGGACCACGTATTTGTACATCGTGATGCTTTGGAAGACATAGAGTATTGAATACGAATGTATTTTGTATGGTACACCTGGTCCTATCACACATTCCTGGGGCACTCCTGCAATTATCTTTACATCTGTCGATTTATTTCCGTTAAGAGAGACGCGTTGAATTCTGTCTACAAGAAGCCTTGAATCCAGTCACAAATCTGGTCGATACTCGGTAATCTATAAATGACAGTTCGAAACTGTACAAATGCCTTCCTGATGCCAAGAAAAGCAGCATATGTCTGACTGCCGATAGTTTCGGCACTGTGGACGTCATGGACGAACCTAGCAAGCTGAGTTTCGCAAGGTCTCTGTCTACGGAGTCCATGTTGATACTTACAGAGATGATTTTCGTTCTCGGAAAACATCACAATACATGAGCATAAAACGTATTCCAGAATTCTACAACAGGTCAACTTCAGTAATATAAGCCTATAATTATGTGTAACTGTCCTACGACTTCAAAAACTGGAATAACTTGCGCTTTTTTCCAAATTAGGCGATTTTTTCTTCTCCTCTTCATTTGTCAACGTAATAAAAATTAAACTAGAATTCGCTCTCTGTTCATTTCAAACAACCCTGTCCGCTTAAAAGCAACAAATAATTTAAATAACACAGTAAAAGTAAGTGAGCTGGTTTGATGGTGATAATCGGATTACTCGCACGACCTCGAGGGAGATCTTAGCGCCGTGTATGTAAACGCTGGATTTGTGTGAGCGGCGACTGTCAGTTGACCGTGCCACCCTGTGTGCTACCAGCTTTACGACACGCTGAGCAGCTCTGTTTGAGGGATAGCAGCTGCAGCGTTTTCGATGTTTTACTGTAGCTCTTCCAGACCGCGAGTATTATTTGAGTATACCTGTCCCTTCAATCTGCTACACAGGTCACAATCAAAGGGAGAGAGGTCAAGCGATCGACGCCCAGGATATTGCACTGCCTCTGCTGATTGTCTGCTGTTCACCAAAACCTCATGTACTTGTGACAACGTTGTCCAGGCGGTGTGTGCTGTTGCTCCATCTTGTTTAACATGCACGTACAATCATCCATTGTCTGTGTGTTGATCCACAAACGTATTACACAGTTTTGGACATACCTGTTACTTGCGAACACCTTCCTAATGGAGCACAGAATCACTCGGATTGAATGGCCTCCATTCTCTTCATAACTTGGTGAAAGCATCGTGTTGCGATTCACACACCAGACATTGCGCAACAAACATTAAACCTTCAGATATGCATTGGTTCCTCGGAATACTGATAGGGGATTTTGTGATACATCATGGTGTGTGTTCCGTGAGTTGACATAAGTAACAGGCTGAACCAGGCCTTTTACGAAGAAATGAAACGCCGTAAAAGTCCTGATTCCACTTCACTCAGAAGCCACCAGCAGAATTCGTCTGGGTGCTTTAATCAATGGACAATAGCAAAATTTATAAAGATACAGATGGAGGTTCTTTTTTTAATAATGTTTCACACGACCATCTCTTAATTTTCACTTGTACAGATAAAATACTTTGAGATTTCGATGGACTTTTTTCAAGACTTTCCTTCACTCGAGCACTGTTTTCTGTTGTTCGAACTCTTTTCGGGCAGTTAGGGTTTCTACTCGCTACAGAGCCCATTTCGCATCATTTACCACTATGTTTGGCATTAATGACTTCGCTGGAGGTTTTGCCAAAACACTTCCAGTCTCAAACTCTTGCGAAAACAGTTTCTCACATGTCTTCCACCAATTCTGCCCTGCATAATACCCGACGATGTACATGCAATGTTCTATCTTGAGTACCAATTTGTGTGACATTCATATGGTCAGTCACTCAAATGTAATGACACATCGATGCGCATGCTCAGACACGTGACAGCATCGAAATCGCAGTTATCAGCGTCTGTGGTTGCGAGTTACTAATCGTTTACAGGGGTCAGTCTCATCCCACATCTGTCGGGTGGTTATAATTAATATGCAGCTACTCACAGAGGTCCAGTGTGGGATGTAATTATCGTATGGCAGCGAAAGTTGGTGGATAAGTTAACGCTGAGCCTGTTCACGTTGGAAAAACATTAGTTCCAGTTTTGGTAACCAGGTGCGTAGCTGGTGCTGTGAATGCAAGAAGGACGTATAGAGAAGTTCCATACTTCTATGGATTAGGGACGGGACGTGGTGAGAAAAGGTCAAACAAGTGAGAACGGCATGATGTTGATTTTGTTATAAACCGAGACTTACACAATTTATTCAATATGAACACCAGACACGTCGAAAGGAAGCTGCATCTTTAAAGCGATGTGATAAATAGTTGTTAGTAACAGTTCCGGTGCAATCCGAGCAACATATTCCTGGAAAACGCGTTCGTTTAGATACACTACGTGATCAGAAGTATCCGGAAACCTGGCTGAAAAAACTTCCAAGCTCGTGGCACCCTCCATCGGTAATGCTGGAAAACAGTATGGTGTTGGCCCATCCTTAGCCTTCATGATAGCTTGTACTCTCGAAGGCATTCGTTCAGTTAGGTGCTGGAAGGTTTGTTGGGTAATGGCAGCCCATTCTTCACGGAATACTGCACTGAGGAGAGGTATCGATGTCAGTCGGTGAGGCCTGGCACGAAGTCGCCGCTCCAAAACATCCCAACGGTGTTCTATAGGATTCAGGTCATGTCTCTCTGCAGACCAGTTCATTACTGGGATGTTATTGTCTTGCAACCACTCCACCACAGACCGTGCATTATGAGCAGGTGCTCGATCGTGTTGAAAGATGCAATCGCCATCCCTGAATCGCTCTTCAACAATGAGAAGCAAGAAGGTGCTTAAAACATCAATGTAGGGCCGTGCTGTGATAGTGCCAGGCGAAACAAGAAGGGGTGCAAACCCCCTCACAAAAAATACTACCACACCATAACACCACCGCCTCCAAATGTTACTGTCGGCACTACACACGCTGGCAGATGACACCCACCAGGCATTCGCCATACCCGCACCCTGCTATCCGATCGCCACATTGTGTACCGTAATTGGCCACTCCACACAACGTTTTTCCACTGTTCAATCGTCCAATGTTTACGCTCCTTACTGCAAGCGAGGCGTCGTTTGGCATTTACTGGTGTGGTGTATGGCTTATGAGTAGCCGCTCGACCATGAACTTCAAGTTTCCTCACTTCCCGCCTACCTGTCATAGTACTTGCAGTGGATCCTGACGCAGTTTGGAATTCCTGTGTGATCGTATGGATAGATGTATGCCTACTACACATTACAACCTTCTTCAACTGTCGGCGGTCTCTGTCAGTCAACAGACGAGGTCGGCCTGTACGCTTTTGTGCTGTACATGTCCCTTCACGTTTCCGCTTCACTATCACATCGGAAACAGTGGGCCTAAGGTTGATTAGGAGTGTGGAAATCTCTCGTAGAGACGCATGACACATGTGACACCCAATCACCTGACCACGTTCGAAGTCCGTGAGTACCGCGAAGCGCCCCCTTTTGCTCTCTCACGATGTCTAACGACTACTGAGGTCACTGATGTGCAGTAGGTGACAGCACAATGCACATAATATGAAAACTTATGTTTTGGGTGGTTTCCGGATACTTTTGATCACATAATCTCCACAGTAAAACTTATATCGATTCATATCAGGTGATCTTTCAGGCAGTGCATCTGGAAAACCTCTGGAGATAACAGGTTCGTTTACAGTTGCATTAATCAGATCTTTCACTGGGCGAGCGACATGAGGTGTTGCCGTCTCTTGTCGTCTCTTCCACATAGTTGCGCTCTTCCGAAGAAGGAAGCACGTGCTATAGAAGGAAATCTCGACAGGCTTTCTGGGTGTATCCTTTTCGTAGAATCCACACCACACAGTCGCAAACAGAGAGCACAATGGCTCTTCGTGCGCAACACACAGTTTAACAGTATTCCAAATTCGGTAGTTCTGTGTATTTGTTGCAGTCTGTAGTGTAAGATGTGCCTCGTCATTCTGTAGGACATTGTATGGCCAGAAACCGAAGAGCAAATTCCGAACGTTGCTGCGGATCATGAGTTACCAGTTGCTGCACCCTCTGGATCTTGTGCGGATATCAATATAAGTAGACCGCAAAACGTTCAGTGGGATGAACAATTCTCGTGACACTGCACTAGCATTAGCACTACCTGGGCCACGTGCTGCATAGTGAACTACAGCAACAGCAACCTCATCAGTAACTTCTATCGGACAAGAGCACCTTCTTCTTCCAAGTGCCACATCAAGCGCACCAATATTTTCGAACGTCAATATCATCTTTTTTTAAAAGCAGTTGATGACATCGGACTACTCCTCGAACCTTTCAGCAGTTACTGCCGTTCACATGAAATAGTTTCACAAACAGCCCACAGTATCTCTTCTCGGTATCCATACTGTTCGCTCACGTTATACATTCTCAGACGATATCATGGATGTAATACCATCAGACAAACGGTGTACACCGCCAAATTTGCTTCTGGTGGCCAAAATTTGAACTAATGTTTTTGTAGTGTCAATCGCATTTAAGCATTAGCGTATCTATGAAGTTTCCCTGCCATACTATAATTGCAGACCACACTGAACCTTCATGAGTTTCTGCACTTTGGTTATAACCACCCGATATTTTCCCGGCCACTTTTATTTCCCCCCTCCTGTATACGTGCTAGGAAATCAATGATTCCAGCAAATAGACAAATGCGGTACACTTTTCTATAGGGAGGAGATTGTCTGATTACAACAATAATGGTAGTAGTTGTCACATCTGATTCTTTGAAAGTCGTTCCGTAAAATGGAAACATCAGCAAATCAGAAAACCTGGCGCCGTGTCGGCGGAAGTAACTGCTGCAGCTCACGAGCGGAGCAGGTGCTCAGCGTTTCATGACCCGTGGCAAAGCACCCTCTTCCACCTGACGCCATCATTACTCGCAACTTCTACCGTGTCCGGCTCCGAAACTTGCGTGAGGCCGCTCCATAACAATCGGTACCCCGTTCCCTTTACCGGCCGAGTCGGGGAGACACTAACAAAAATTAATTGTTACACATTACGAAAAAACATGATGGCCATGCAAATAGCTTTCGAAAATGTAACTATCTAAGGGAAGTCATTGCTTACTTAGGCGACATATTAATTAAGACAATATTAGTTCGAGATAACCTGTACAAGCAAACAAGGAATCGCTTAATTGCTTAATTTTTGGATGGCAAACACCTTACGCACCGCAGCCACGCCATACAGCGTAAAATACTAAAATGTTATAATCATACCACGTTATAGGCAGTCGAGAAAATTTATTTTGGTAAGTGATGAAGCGGTTGAGGCAGCGTTAAGAGGGACAAAATATTCAGTTGGAGGGCGAAGACGTGGAGCACAAACACACAAAACTCAAAAGCGTTGTTCAATACGCCTTAGAGAAGTACGTGCAGAGCAAGGTTTTAAGGCGTGGGAAAGACCCATAGCGGTCTAACAAGAGTGCCAGAAAGTTGCTGCGAAAGCAAATAGAGCTCCAGCACTGTTTTAAGCGATTTTTAAGGGAATTAAAGGCCTGCTGACAAACAAAAGCTGAACGAAGCGATATTCCGAGCTTAAGGAGAGCAATCAGAGAAACGTTAAATCAATTTGAAAGTAAAACTTTGCCAATATAACTGAAAATCCTAAGAAGCTGAACCCATGTGAAGTCGGTAAGCGGTTCAGAGACTCAGGAACCATACCGCTACCAAAACGGCAAATGACAGAGAGAAGGACGAAGTATTGAATTCCGTCATCTCAAACTGCTTCTCCGCTGAAGATCGTAAGATGGTCTCTCCTTTCCACCATCGGGCGAAGGCCGAAATAGCAGATACTTAACTGAGTGGTCGCAGAATAGGAAAGCAACTTCAACAGCTGAATACAGGAGAGGCATCTGGACCCGATGAGATTCCTGTGAGATTCTACTGAGATTATGCCAAACAACTTGCTCCCTCCCTAGCAAAACGACGCAGTATAGAAGAGTAGCTAGCGACTGGAAAAAACCGTAGGTCATTCCCGTTTTCAAGAAGGTCCGTAGGACAGTTGCGCACAATTATAGACCTTTATGGCTGACATCGATCTGTTATAGAAGTCTCGAACATGTTTTATGTTCCTTATTGTAATGTTTTCGGGGGAAGAAAATGTCCTATGGAAATATAAACATGGTTTGAGTGAAAACACATACGTTGGGAAACTCAGTTCGTTCTGTTCTTCCATGAGATACACAGCGCCGAATCCATCGGCACTCGTGATGACGCCGTGTTTCTTGAATTCAGTAGACGTTCCACCGTGTCTAGTGGTAAAAAAAAAGAAAAAACGAGCTTACTGGGTGTCGGATTACGTTTGTGACTGGAATCAAGGGGTCCTTGTAGACATAACTCAACACGTCGCTCTTGATGGAATAAAATCGAAAGATGTAAATGGAACCGTTATGGTTCCGCTTTCCTAGAGAGGGTTGCAAACCAAAACATACAACCTTCACTAGAAATAAACACCTCATCAGGAACCAGGAATGGTTGTGCCTGAGAAGCAAGAATCATGGAAGGACTGACCAAGATGGTTTCACTGAACATCGTTTACCATGACTTTTTAAGACAATTATTTAAATTGATATTACTATACTGAACATTCAAGTGTAGTACAATTCTTGTTTTAACAATGTCAAATGTTAAACAGGAATGAGGTACAGAAGAAAGCAATCAGGCAATAGCTTAAATTAAAACAGTAGAACAAATCCATGCAAATACCAGGAACTATATAACCGTTTCTGTTGAACGGAGCCTTCTTTACCTTCAGGACAAGGCTGTAATCAATGTGAAAACATAAAATGGGCACCAGCCGAACATCAAAACAACAAAATTCCAGTAGCTACAACAGTTAACACTGAAGCAAAACCTTAAGACTACAATAAGAACGCAACACGAGTGAATAAGATAACTTAATAAGGCTGCGCTTAATGATGCGTCCACAAGCGTTCATTCAATGGCCAACCCACTTAGACGAGGGCCGCACCATCCGGTACAACCACCGGAGCACGCACCCACGCTACGGACATGCCGGCGTGGGGCAACGGACAGCCCAGCTAGCATCCCCACACAAACGCCGAGCCAGAACAGCCGCAAACCGAATTACAGTTGAACTGTATAACATACACGCATCGCCAGTTAGTTTCTATGTGGATGAAATAAGGATGATTCACCGCATAGATGAATATATAACCTATATAAGGCGTAGCTACAAGAATTTGCATTAAAGCAGCCTGTAAATATATACATATGTGTAAGTATAGATCTTTGCAAATAAGGAGGGGATTATTTTGAATTCCTGTGCTTACAAGTAAATGATAACTTACTTATACTTACTTTAAAACTATCAGCCAGAATAATAATAAATATGCACAAGTAACTTTCAGACAGTAAAGTTAATTTAAAACTACTTGGAACAAGTAGGAAAAATAACCGTACAACTCAGTGATTAAAACAAATTTCCGATCACAGCTCAACTAAAAATATGCTAGCCTATAATGTAAAATATTCCCCTTAAGTAAAACAAGCTACAGACCACAGTTTTAAACTGATAACATATTGGAACTCAAACTTTACAAAAGTGATTTAGAATTAACACTGAGAGGCTGAGCCCAGTACCGGATCACCAAAGCGTCAAGCCTGACGCAAAACAGATGGCTAGCTGCTAACTGATTTCAGTCAGTCAGGACTGCCAAAGACGGCCGCGAGTAGCAATACAATACCAGCGAGCTGTTGTGGACGGAAACGCTCAGTCAATATCCCAAGTCACCGCTTCACGTCCGCGGCTGATAACAGCAGAAGACCACTCCGGGTGTAGTTAGCAATCCCCGCAGAGTCGCGCAGAACTGCCCGTACTCCACCATGGCGGCCAACTAAAGCCACACAGCCGCAACTCGATACGGAAAGCCAGCAAGCTTCCACTCGCGGCCGCCAGGACAATACACTCTTTACACGCTCGCTGCCACAAACTCGCTCACTGCGCAAACCCGGCCAAGAAGGGAAGACCGAGAAGCTAAGACAACATGCGAGCCGCACCGTCTCAGGAGCTTCAGGAGCGCCCCTAGAATGTGTAATAGGACCCTTCCTGTTTACAATATTCAGGGGTACTGTAAATGATTCATTCGTTTTCAACGTTCTACATTTTCGAAAGTATTACACGAACAAATATGACTGATGCATGAGCCATAAACTCAAGGAGTTTGCAATATGCCTGTCAATTGGCGTTATAAGTATAGGGCCTTGACAAAGACGGTTACATATCAAACCATACCGTTTGCAGCACATGCAACAATTAAATCCGGAAGACTAAGTTAGCGCCTTGAGTTTAGCGTCGCAACGCAGGAAGCACTTGAGGATGAATATTTCACATCCAAGCTGATGTTCAGTGACGAAGCAACCTTTCATTAATCCGGAAAGGTTAATCGCCACAATGAGTGAGTGTGGGGCACTGAAAATCCTCATGAAATTGTGGCGCATAAAGATTTGCCGATGATTTTTTGTGCGGCGTCACAGAGTAATCTGTATGGATCTTTTATCTTCTGTGAGAGGACTTTAACGGGTACCTCTCCTCAATATGTCGTAGATATGTGGTTGCTTCCACAACTGGCTGCCGACTCTGACAATCTCATCCTCCAACAAGACCGGGCACCTCCTCATTGGAGCATCGACATAACCTAATGCCTTGTGACTTTTTTCCTTTGCGGGTACATCAAGGACACCCCCCCCCCTCTCCCATGTCAGGGGAACACCGCAACAGCTCAGAGAACACACCAATACTGCTGTGGTCACCACTGACTGGATGTTGTTACATAAGGAATGAAACGAACTTCACTAATGCTTGGACGTGTGCCAGAGGGGACTCGCAGAACGTTACTAGAATGCAAAACACAAACTTCGTGAGTTTACTGTTCTATTCGTGCACCAATAACATTTGTACATGTAATACTTTGGAAACTATAGACCTCTCAAAACGAATGAATCAATTATAGTAGTTCTGTATAAAAACGATCTAGTCGTAGCGGATATCGTTGGAAGCTACATGAAGCTGTTCGCAAATGATAAGGTTGTCTGTAAGGAGGTAGTAATTCTTGAAGACTGTGGTGAACTGCGGGGAACACTTGAAGAGGATTGGTGAATGGTGGAGGCTCTGGAGGTTGTTTCAAAACGCAAATAAATGTAACATACTGCGCACACAGAAAATAAGAAACCCTCTGATGCACAGTTACATTATTAGAGACAAATCGTTCGATATAGCTACCACAGCAAAATACCTGTAAATAATCACCTAGGCCGAACTGGAGTAAGATGACCACATAAAACAAAAAGTGGCAAAAGCAGATACTAAGCTGAGTTTCACAGGAATCTTAAAGAAATGTAATACATCTGTGAAAGAATTAATTTACAAAACACTTGTTTGACCGATTCTTGAGTATTGCTCATCAGTCTGGGACTCTTATCAGGTTGGATTTTACACATGATTCACCCAAGAGCGGCCCTTTTTCACGGGATCGTTTAGTCGTTGTGGGAGCGTTACAGAGATGCTCAACAAACTCCAGTGGCACATGCTTCACGAGAGACGTTGTGCATGTGCCCGTGCCCTGTGCCAAAACGGTCAACCTGACTGGCAGGTTTCCCCCACCGCCAGGCCACGCTGTCTGAGCGCGAGAAGGGGGAAGATTGGAAAACCGCGAACGCGCTGCATTTAAATGGCAATGCCTTCGCACTGCAAACGACTTGGTTTTATACTTCGCATTTCTCAGCAAAACAGGTTACAAACAAAAGAAATTTTCAGTATTGTTTAATTACTTTTGGCGTGCTGAAGACATAGTACAATTCATACCTGATGCAAACTGCCAGCATAAGGACAGACGCAAACAATTTTACAATTTTTCGCACTCAAGTTTCCACGTAATCGTGACTCATTTAGTTACATTATGGAAGAAACGTCTTTCACATAAATATGTCGATCGAAATATTGTATGTTTTTGCAATCTCATTGTAAAGACTTGAAAATTCTACCTGAGAAAAGCAATGTAGACGTAGTGTCGACATTAAAATGGGAATTACCTTGTAGATCAGTCAGTTACATCTGCAGGTGCACAGGGGGGCTTTCAAGTGAAACGCCAGAGGGTACCGAAAACAGCTCTAAAACACCTGGAATACTGACAGTTTCCTCAAAACGTTTCGAAGACTACCCTTGTAATTCTTTCAAGGCCACAATGAATTGCTAAATCCTTGCGTTTTCTTCAGTGGCAGTGAACTTACGGAATTGGACGATCTTTGTCAGAATGTGTCCCATCCACAAAGCGATTTTTAAAAATGCATCCCCATCAAATCAGAAAGACGTTCCCTTGCAATGTGGTACTGTTGGCAGTGTGCAGTCACGATGTCAAGTCTGACTCCATTCCCGATGTTCTAATTTTCATTCTTGCACTCCTTTTTCCTTCATAAATTCAACAGTAGCGAGTTTCATTCTGCAGCAACATATACAGTCTTCATACTCTGCGTTCATTTCCACTGGAAAGTGTTGCAAATGAGAAAGGAACAATGCGTGTGACTTCAGAAATTTTTCTGTTCATACCACCAATTTTTCAACCTGCTCCAGGCCTGCAAATTTAGCACAAAGTGCTTTTTGACATAGAGAATAATGAATCCCGTATGTCGATCGTCGTAATTTTTTGCTCTTTTTTTATGAACTAAATCTTTAAATTCTTTATGCATCGTATTGTAACGTCGTTTCTTAGCAAATACACAGTACCCGTGACTTATGCGAATTGAAAATTCCCCTCCTTCTCTTCCGTCATTGCCATTCATTTTAAAGCATTGCGACGACAGATTGCTAGACTGCCTCTTTTTGTGCAAACAGCCACTGGACGTGTGAACGTTCCTTATACCACGAACAAATAGCGAAGGTTAAACAGCGCTGGCAGTACGATTCTGTCGAACTGAAGAGAGTTGTGCCGACCGAAAACTACCGCACCGCAATGCTGAGTGAAATGTCACGCTGTTCCGGGTAATTCCGAAAGGACCGAACAAAGCCGAGTGACTGGTCGGTCCTTGGCCCGCACACGGCCCACACCCGCTGCACGCGTGAAGTTTCGCACGCCGTGGCCGGCCTGGAGTAGAGGTTTGCTGTTCAAATGCCGAGAGAGCTCGCAAAGCAACCACAGTGGAAACATCAAGAAATTGGAGCTAATATTGAGGTTTAATGTCAATCTTCTTCGCACATGTCATCTGCGAATGGAACAGGGACGAGGGGATCGGAGCCGGCCGCTGTCGTCGAGCTGTTCTAGGCGCTTCAGTCTGGAACCGCGCGACCGCTATGGTCGCAGGTTCGAATCCTGCCTCGGGCATGGATGTGTGTCATGTTCTTAAGTTAGTTAGGTTTAAGTAGTTCTAAGTCTAGGGGACTTATGACCTCAGATGTTAAGTCCCATAGTACTTAGAGCCGTTTGAACCAATGGTACTATAACGAATGCCGTCAGCGATATATATACAGTATCTTCAAACTCTGAACACTGGTGCGAGTGAATATCTGTGCAATCTTCAGTTTTAATAGTAGTTTCGCAGTATATTTATTGTGCAACAAGTTGCTAGAAGTGATTCCACTGTTTTCCTTTAGTGTATGTAAGGAAAAGAGTTGTACCAGGAAGATATTGTACCTAGAAACACATGACGTTTCCTGATCGGTGCTTTAATGTAGTGACTGCTTTTAGAATCACATAAAGGAATGTGCCCTACAAACCTCCATACGCAGTTCTTGACATTTTCAATGGTTTTTGTAGTTGTGAGGTT
The DNA here is from genome assembly GCF_021461385.2 of Schistocerca piceifrons. NCBI lineage: Eukaryota > Metazoa > Arthropoda > Insecta > Orthoptera > Acrididae > Schistocerca > Schistocerca piceifrons. Next base: position 316,239,067 of record NC_060143.1, on the reverse strand, counting down.
GAGTTTTGTGAAGCGTTTGTAAATATTTCGCGTTCTACACCTTTAAGTGGTGTATTAGATATTAAAGCTATTTCGAAGATATTGTTAATTCTTCAGTTACAGAGCTCTATGATGAGTAAAATTTTGTATATTCTTGACATTATTTCCGTAGCGTGTGGACTGTTAGGCCACAGTCGTCGGAGGTGTATCATCATGTACCCTCAGGCAGAAAGTCTTCTATCACGAAGCACTTGATGTTTGCATATGAACTGAGTTTTCTTACTTTAACAAGTGACCCTTTCCTGATAACGGAAATTAGTGTTAGCTGCCAACAGCGTCTATTTCAAAATATTTTCAACTCGTAACTGGCATTTGATAATACATTTTGACAGATTTCACTTATTGATTGTATATAGTAGAGAAAAAATGTAACACACGGACAATTACATACATTGTTGCCGAGCTTTTCTCGATTGCAGCATCTTTAAATCTGTGAAGAATACTTGTTCCTATGCACATGACCAGTGTATAGGTCAGGCAAAAAGACACAAAAACAAAGATACAGAGAAAATACTTGTATTTATGAACAACAAATACTATGCCATTTTACATTAAATTGTTTTAAGAATTATATCCGTTGAATGGCGTCCTCCATTGTTGACGCATTGACGAAGCCTTTCCGAGAATTCGTCCATAGCTCTTCCAAATATGTGCGGTGGAATGGCAGCCATTTTCTTGGTGACTGCCTTCTTAAGTGCTTGTAGCGTTGTGGACCGTTGCATGTACAAATGACCTTTTAATTGCTTCAAATGGCTCTGAGCACTATGGGACTTAACTACTGTGGTCATCAGTCCCCTAGAACTTAGAACTACTTAAACCTAACTAGCCTAAGAACATCACACACATCCATGCCCGAAGCAGGATTCGAACCTGCGACCGTAGCAGTCGCGCGGTTCCGGACTGAGCGCCTAGAACCGCTAGACCACCGCGGCCGGCTACCTTTTAAGTGTCCGCAAAGAAAGAATCACAGGGCGACAAATCAGGTGACCTCGGTTGCCAGGCGACGTCTCTTCCCGAAGAGAGAAGAACCCAGAAAGAGGTTCCTACTCAATGATCTGAAGATGACCACAGTAGTGGTCGAAACCGGTCACCTTGATAAATAAATCGTGATCAAGACTGTTTTTAATAGTAAATATTTGTAAGACATCGATCACTGCCTCTCCCATAATGTATTCAAAAGCTCTCTTAAAATTTGTAGAGGATGCTGGGAAGTGTGAGCTGCGGCTCCGTGTTGTTGGAACCACACTTCTCCCTTGTTCATGGCCCCTAACAAATTGGTTTAACTTAGGTCGAAGGAACATCCCTATCATGTGACAAATAAATTAACCTTTATCTTGACGCCATCTTCTTCGAAAAATTACGGACCCCAACACCAGATTAAGCAACGGCGCACTGAACCATTGCACAATGGCTGTGAAGTGGTCGCTGCTCAAGTTCCTGAGGGTTTTGTGCTGCCCGGTAGCGGAAATTTTGTTTATTTACCGCACCTGGGAAGTGGAAGTGGGCCTCATCAGAAGAACTCAAAACAGCGTCAGGGGAAATGTTCTAAAAAATTTGCTCACACAGGGCTCTGCGAGTTTTAAAATTCCTATCCCTTAATTCCTAGGTAACCATCGTTTCGAATGAGTGAATGTAAAGCTCTCTGTGTAGCTGCATGTTCAAGTGCTGAAAGCTTTCGAGATTGTTGAATGGACGCTCTCACACGCTCCACATTTTTCAGCGTTGTAGCAGTCCGAGATCGGCCAGTAGATTTTTTTCAGTAGAGAACCTGATGTTCTGAAGTTTGATGCCAAAATCTGAACACTTTTTCTGCCAGGAACAGAATCATGTCACTCAATTTCAAAGCGAAAGTGAAATGCTTGCTGAGTGGTAGTCACAGAACCACCATCACGAAAATACTCCTACACAACAAAAGCACGACGCTCACCTAGCCGAGCCATGGCGCCTACTGAAAATGACATGCACACTACTATCGATCGACACTACCTCCGCGCCAGTATAGCCACCACACCTCATACAACGTCCTCTGCAGATACGCGAAGACTTTTTGCCGGTCCATGCACTTTGGAACACTATTTCACGTTTCAAAAGGGAGTAAGAAAACATGTTAAACTTCTATTACAACCGAAAGTCTGAAAAGTGTTCCACAGTACAACACTCTCCCCTTACCATTCTAAACAGTCTCTAACGTATAATAGGTCTGTTAGAAGAGTATCCGACCTTTTTTTCTGAACGCCTTATGAATTTGGAAGTAGCGCGCTTACATGAGCCGAAGTTGAACCTCCTTGCGCATGCGTGAATTTTTCCCGTCTCTCGATAGCGTCAGTTGCTGGCAAGCAGTAGTTGGTTGAGGTAGTGTGTAGTGCTCGCGTCGGTTTCTCATTGCATGGAAAATGACGGAACAGCTGGAGCGGAGCTACTACCCCTCTATTTTGCCAGAAACTGGGAGACAGCCAGGTGGAAACCATTCGAAAGATTCAGACTGCTTTTGGTGACGATGCTATGGCCATCACACAGATTAAGGTATTGTACAAAGAACATATTGACGGCTGCTCGTGAGTGGAGGGCGAGTTGTGCTCCTGTTGGCCATCAAAAGGCTAAATTATCGGGTCACCGCAAGGTGAACGCTTTGGTGATTCTGGACTGTCGTGTAATCATCAGAGCCGGCCGCGGTGGCCGAGCGGTTCTAGGCGCTCCAGTCCGGAACTGCGCTGCTGCTACGGTCGCAGGTTCGAATCCTGCCTCGGGCATGGATGTGTGTGATGTCGTTAAGTTTAAGTAGTTCTAAGTCTAGGGGACTGATGACCTAAGATATTGAGTCCCATAGTGCTCAGAGCCATTTGAACCATTTTTAATTATCAGAGAAATTTTGGAAGAGGTGTACATCAGCACTGTTTCGGTACATTCGATTGTGATTGAATATTTGGCCCTGAAGAGAGTGTCGGCAAAATTCGTGCCGAAGCTGCTCATGCCGGGCAAAAGCAACTTCATGTTGAAGTCTCACAGAACGTACTGCGCTCGACAAACAGTCACTGTGACTTCATGAACACCATAATCACTGGTGACCAGTCTGGGCATATGGGTATTACCCAGAAACCAAATCCCAGTCATCACATCGGAAGCTCTCTTCGTCCAAGACCAAAGAAGAACCGCCAAGTGGACAGCAACGTCAAAGCGTTGCTGACTGCTTTTTTTGACTCCCACAGTGTCGTGCACCACGAGTACATACCACAGGGTCAAACAATCACCAAAGAGTACTACACGGATGTCCTCCGTCGTCTACGTGATGCTGCGCGGCACAAGAGACCTTACTTGAGGTCAACAGGCCATTGGCGCCTTCATCACGACAATGCTGCAGCACTTTCCTAGCAGGTGATTCAGATTTTTTTGGCGAAAAACCAGATTCCTGTCCTTCGACAGGCTCCTTACTCTCCTGATCTGGCCCCCTACGACTTCAGGCTGTTCCCAAAACTGAAGATGGCATCGTAAGGAACGTGATTTCAGACAAGAGAGGACATTATGGCAGCAACGACAGCTGAGCTTAACTCCATTCCGAAAGAGGCTATTTCGGTATGCTTTCAAAAATGGGTGCACCGCTGCGAGAAGTATGTGGAGTTCCAGGGGAACTACGTTCTTAGCGGGTGATTACGTATCCAACCCTCCAGGTAAGCCAGTTTTTTTCCGGCCAAAGGTCGAATACTTTTGTAGCAGACCTCGTATCAGCTGCACCTGTTATATGTTGTCATGCACGACGCTCATTAAAAATAATACGTTTCGGAAATAATCTGACCTGAGCAAAATGAAAATTCGAAATGAAACCATGGCGTGAGAATAGGCTAGAAGGCTAAACAGAAAAGACAGGGAAAGATATATGTTTGCTAACTGCTCTGCCAGTATCGACACCTCTTCGTATAACGTATTTCAGCTCGATAAACAGAGTTCACAGAATTTAAGAAAGCTATAATTGCGGTTTCTTTGCCACAGTTTTGTTCACTGGCAACAGCCGTTGCAGAGACGCACCGTTTCCCGGCACATTTGCATTCTGTTGGCGTAGTTGCCCGAAGCCATATTTGCTGCCACGCATTAAGAACAACAAATGGAGAAAAAGCTGTGTTGCGTGAGAGGCTAATAACACGCCACCTGCCGTTTTCGACAGCTCCAGCGTTGAGTCATTTCCATATTTTTGGAACATGGTTGCCTACAGATTGAGGAAATATCCGGGAAGAGGGAATTTACACAGCTGTAAAGTTTACAGAAACGTTTCGGAATATTCTCGACTTATCCACGCATTTCCAAAGTCCCAAAAATGTAGATCGTAATGGAAAACAAAATCCACATATAATTATTTACCGTTTGAACATCTGTGTGTTATTCATTGTGTACGTATTTGTGCTTTCATTGTCCGTTTCCTTTTATGTTGACGAAAATTGTTTCACGGTTGAGCACTGTACTGGCTCCTAATTAATACCACTATTATAAGATTCATACAACTTGGACTACATGACAGCGTGATCCACGTACACGTCTTGGAGTCATATTGTCAGCCATGATGTCTGTGTTTCCGAACAGATCGTCTGAAGACAGCGTTGATTTCCTTCTACTTCTCGCGTACTTATTTATGTACTTGTCGAAGAGAATTACTGTTATAAGTGGCAACACACTGTTTTATGTATAGATGAAGACACATGAAATAACCTTAGTTTTCAACACTTTATGGATCTATATTCGTTATGGATCGTTTGTAAGAAACTGACAAAAACAAAATTGTGATGTTGCCTATAAATATACCGCTGTAAGTTTCCGATATTGCTGCTGTATAATTTAAGAAACTTGCTCGTACAGTAAGCTTTAAAAAATTCTTTAAGCTTAATTATTGCAAAATAATGTTTTAAACTGCATGGTGAATTTCTTGATGCGTTATTTACTCTAAGTTATTGATTAAATTATGATTCTGTATTTCAGTATGGCACCAGAAATGCGTTATGGAAAGTGAAGTACAGATGAATTGCATTTAGTTCTAACAGTATATCTATATGGAGACCCTGGACTGAATGCATGTGTATGCATATAAGACCTACCGAAGCCAACAATTAAACAGCCTGTTAAAATTGAGGAAAACATTCGAACGGTGATATAAAAACGTTTAGTTGCACTTAAGCGTTTTCCAACGTGGTTGAAAACTAATTAAAAGAGAATATGCTTACATCTGAAGAGGTTATGTTCGGCTTAAGAATGACGAACGTAATAAAACTTATATTCCAGAACAAAACGGCTTACCCTATAATTTCAATGCATAAAGAGAAAATGGAAGTCAAAAAGTGGAGTGAAGCTGTTCACCCTAGAAATATCGCCGAATCCGAGGGAACTGATGAAAGGTCCAAGCAAAACTTCCAAGCCTAGCATAGAGCCTGTGAGCTGAAAATCGGCCCAAGCTAACGAAAGCAAAGGAGAAGATAGCTAGAACTACATCTCTGCATGTGAGAAGGAAGTGTTTTGGAGAGTCTGTCGAGACTCAACTACATCTCTACATGTGAGAAGGAAGTGTTTTGGAGATTCTGTGGAGAGTCCATCACCGCATCTCATTCGTAAAACAGAGGAATGGTATAGTCAGTTGTGTAAAAGACATCAAATGTAAGAAATTACCACATGCATGAAATACAAAATCTGGATTCATGCGAACTGTGCAGAGTGAGAGAAAGATTGAAAAATTTGTATTTCAATGTCTGCAAATAGTGATCTAAGAAATAAACTACGGAATGTTTCCTTAAACTTAGATTAGTCCACTCATTTTGTAAGTAGGCTGTTTATGTTTTCTTATTGGCAACGTTACGTAGCGCTCTGTGTGAGAATCACTGGCTATGCTGTGTGCAGTCTGTGTCTAGTTTGCATTGTTGTCTGCCGTTGTAGTGTTGGGCAGCGGCAGCTGGATGTGAACAGCGCGTAGCGTTGCGCAGTTGGAGGTGAGCCGCCAGCAGTGGTGGATGTGGGGAGAGAGATGGCGGAGTTTTGTAATTTGTCATGAACTGCTATATATATTATGACTATCAAGGCAAATACACTGTTTGTTCTCTATTAATATCTTTCATTTGCTAACTATCCCTATCAGTAGTTAGTGTCTTCCGTAGTGTGAATCTCTTATTTAGCTGGCAGTAGTGGCGCTCGCTGTACTGCAGTAGTTCGAGTAATGAAGGTTTTTGTGAGGTAAGTGACTTCTGAAAGGTATAGTTTAATGTTACTCAGGGCCATTCTTTTGCAGGGATTTTTGAAAGTCAGATTGCGTTGGGCTAAAAATATTGTATGTCAGTTTAAGGACAGTCATGTATAATTCTTCAAAAGTGGACGTTTCATATGTCGACCCTTAGCCGAGGATACCTCGCTGGAATCTTCTGATTTTTTCCTTGTAGTTTGTGTAATTAGCGTAGATTTTGTTTATTGCTAGCGCGTAATTGTAGAGAGAATCTCCTTTGTAGTTGCAGTCTTTCATTGTTGTACAGTAAAACAGTTGTGACATGCATGTAGATTTGCACCAAGTATTTAAGTAGATATTATTTCCATTTCTATGTTAATGTGTTATCTTATTTTGCTCTTCAAATTGTGCTTTTCTGTGTTATCGTGTGAAATATTGTGACAATTATGGCGTGTGAAAACCGTAATACTAGGCTCCAAAGTAAAATGAGAAATGACATTGAAGACGAAAGCAGTGTGTTAGCGCCGCAGAGTAATGAATTAACTAATGTTCAAAGTAGTAATTTGGTAATTGCGCATAGCGAAATGGAGCGGGCGGCAAACAATGGCGTAGGCAGTGAAACAATTAGTGAACAGGGAAGCATTATCGATCGATCGATCGGCAACAGCTCGCCTCAGGAATCGGGAATGACAGAACACAATATTGCAAATACTGTAGGCTCAGGTTTTGGGTTCTCACCGTTTTCTCAAATGAGTCAAGAAACATTTTCTGCTTGTCAAAATGTGAATGTTGCCGGTGCAACTTCACTGCCGAAAAGCACTGAGGAACATGTTTCAGACACCAGTGCATTGTTATTACAATTAATGCAACAAATGGGACAAAAGCTTGAAAAGTTAGACACAATGGAACAACACCAGAGACAAACACAGCAACAGTTAGACACAGTGGAACAAAATCTTAAAAAGTTAGACACAATGGAACAAAATCTTCTAAAGTTAGACTCATTGGAACAAACTCTTGAACAAACACGTGAAGATTTAACTACTGAGTTACATAACATTGAATCGAAATGTCAAAAAGTCTGTAATGACGTAAAAACACAAATTTGTGAGCATTTTCAACCTATTTTTTCGCGGCATGAAAATGCATTACAGAATCAAGAAGCAGCCATAAAAGAACTGCAAACTATTGTTCATGAAAATCAGAAGACATTGCAAGCTAAATTTGACTCAGTTGCATCTACCGATTCGGTTACGCAACTTGCAAAAACTCAGGAAAACTTAAAGGACACAGTAGATACTCTGAAACGTGGTTCAGAAAAACACACTGAGGAAATAAGTACACTATCGGAGAAAGTAGCCGAACTTTCGGATCAATTCACAAATTTATCTACGAAGGTAGATGATAATCTGAATGACAGAAAATCGGCAGTCTTTAATGACACAGAAGAGAGCGAACAAATTAGGAAACTGAAACAAAATCTGAATCAAATTAATACGCAACACCAAAGAGAAATCCGGGAAGTACAAGATCAGCTGACACAGGTAATACAAGAATTACGTATTTCAGAGGACACTCGCGCTCCAACACGGGAAGAGAGACTTAGAAATACGGAAAAGCCGCAAAATAATAGCACAGGGCATTTCGGAAGTTATGAAAGAAATTGGCAATGTGCACCGAATTTTGAGATGGAACGGCCGACACGACCTAACAATGACCGATATGCGACTCGCCGACATGATGATTTTGACTATAAGCTGTTCATTACTACACGTAAATTCAAAACATTTAAGAATTCTGGCAACGACATTCATCCACAAGCATGGCTCCATCAATTCTCTCATTGTTTTCCTCCCAACTGGTCGTTAGAACACAGATTAGAATTTATGTGTGGCTACTTAGAGAATGAACCAGCTGTAAGAATGCGATCGGTCATTCACGATTGCCACAGTGAAGGAGAATTTTACCATGCCTTCCTCTCAGCATATTGGTCTCAAGCCACACAAGACCGAGTAAAACATGGCATCATAATGATGAAACATTTCGAACAATCTGAATTCTCCAGTCTTGTGAAATATTTTGAAGACATGTTGCATAAGAATCAGTATCTTTCAAACCCATACAGCCCCTCAGAACCCATCTGCATTTGCTTAATCAAATTGTCTGAACATTTACGACATATTATTTTGGCAGGACGTTGCAAAGACGACATTGAAGCTTTTCAAGGACTCTTACAAGAATTAGAAATTGACACAGACAGTCGTGGGATGCGAAAACAGGAAAACAATCACTACAGGTCACATCCGTCACAATTCCGTGACGACAGAAGCAATAACTGGACACGACAAGCCTATTCTTACAACGTAAATCGTGACCAAAACAGCCACCACCCATATGACAACCACTGGCAGAGTAACAATAGTTACAGAGAAAGATCGCATTTCCGTAGTAATGAATATGACAGAGACAATCATAGAAACAGACAATTTGGCAACCAGAACTATTATTATCACGGGAGACAGAATAACTTCAGACGCAACGGTCCACCGTGCAGTGATAATTCAGGGAGAAATTCTCCACCACTTAACCGACAAGAAAGAAACTACAGGAACTACCGACATGACGACAGACGATGTGATCGTAACGACAGACTTGAATTGCATCAGAACTGGCGGGATTTAAACAGGGTAGGGCCCTCTCGTCAGAGTGAATTTGTAGAAGTTAGGTCTCCAAATCCCAATAACGACGCGCGCCAACAAAGGAACAGACAATGACTCGCACCACAGGCAGCCGCGTGCGCCGGCTGGCTCAGAGAAAAATAACATAGACGCTAACCTTGAGAAAAATTCCAGTATTCTTTACCGACGTATACCACATGACAATTGCATTCAAGTTCAAACTCTGAGTACTATGAAGAGTAAAGTATTTCACCACACTTCACATATAAAACCGCTTATTGAGAGATAACCTGCTTTTTAACTTTGTCTTTGCCATATAACTTTTCACTTTACATGGCTAGTATGCTTTGTCAGACTTAGAATCTGTTAACATACAACAATGTTTGAAGTTAAATATCCAGTCAAGAACCAAGAGAACTTATTTAAACAGAAATTACGAATGCATTGTTATAGTGAACAGACGACACAGTGTTATTGTGTGTGTACATTCTTGCTTGTTAGTTGCACGTTTACGTAATGACTATAAGGCTTACATACTTAGAACATTTACCAGTACTGCTAATGAGATTTTAATGCAACATTTTGCTTTACTTGAAAATATATTCTGGATTTAAAGTACTTTCAGTGAGATACCAGATGACACAGTGGTTAGTTTATGTGACAGCTACACGATTTTATCACGACGCTACTAATGAGTGACAATTTACAATGTTGCTTTTGCAGTGTTTCTGTTTTATATCTGCACAGTTTTCTGTTTTATTCTGGAAAGTAAAACATGTTTTAGTAGTAACTTTTGTGGTATAGCTACAATGAGACTGCCTTTTCCGTAGCACAACAATACGTTACAGCACAGTAATTTCTTCATCACGGCAATAAGCGTAATAACTAAGATATCTATACGCAAAGCATTTCACTTTTGTTTATCGTGAGGTAAGTACATTGACTTCTGCAGAACTTAGCTTTCGGAGGACAATAACTACAACACTTTCACAGAGATTATCTTACAGCAAGACGCACATTTAGCGCTACAGGACACGTGTTTGAGTGATTAATTTTGTACTTAAATCATTTATTTTTAAAGATATTTGAAGGACAATGATACAAAGGTTTTCCGTAATACATTTCATTCCATTGTTGTAATCTGTAACACCTGAGGGTATAATTACATTAATCCTCAGGGGGGTACACACTTACTTTGTGTACCATGTGTTTGGCAAGCACAAGGAGCCCTAGCTATTATGGTATTTGCTTATACAACTTTACACATCGGTACCATATTTCTCTAACACAGAATTACACAGCTATCTGATCATTTAACAGAGAAAGAAACTTTTTTACTACATCAGTGACAGATGTTTACGCAATTACACAGTTGGATAACTTCACGCTTATGAAATTGTATTTTGTCTGTACTTTGTGAACTGTTCATATTTTTTCGGAACCATTGTGATACTATGAAAGCTTTGAATCATGTATTTGGTAAGGGAGCATGATTTTAAAGTACGTATGAGGTAAATGACACTACTGACATGAGCAGAGAATTTTTTTAGGTTTTGACACTATTGGAGGAAGCTACAACGATTTTGAGATTTGGCTGAGGTTTTATGATGTTATTATTACAATGATGATGTGGATTATGCTGTTGAGGTATGTTTATGATCAATAAGATGATGATACCATATATGAGGAGTTTCATTATGCTACGTGTTTCTTATGATGAAATACTGAAGAAGTGTCGACGAATAAGGTAAGGAATAATGAGTAGTGATTAGAGACTCTGATTTGTGGAAAAGGTTGTTGGAAACCAAGAATCGTACTTTAAGAGTTATGAAATGTGTGTATATGCGTGAATGTATCACAATGCTGGCGAAAATTTTTTGGACACTGTTATATTTATAGGATTTTGTTTCTACAGATGTGTAACCCAAATTCTTGACCTGTGAAATATTTTTATATGAGACTGTCACTGTGGCGGAAATTGCCTTCGTAAATATTTCGGTAAGAAAGGTAAGTGACCGTGACGTAATTCGTTGTGAGCGGCCAGGTGTGCCAGCCGCCTTGAGAAAAAGCCATTAGGTGGTAGAAAAAAAAAGGGGGAGGCCATTATCCTCGCTATCGACATTCCTTTGTAGAAAGCATCGTAAACACCACACCCTCAAACTTGAAAACATGATTACACTGTAGAGTTCTTAATTTATGATATTTACTGAAATGAAATGATGAGAAACATTGTATGTCTATTGCCTTGCTAGTTGAAAGATTGTTTACTGCATTATGAAATGCCATATGGCTAGTGAATGACATTTGACGCCTTGCTTTGCCTATTTTGTTTAATATTTAGTTTCTAGCTGCACTGCAGCATTGGTTAAAATAAAGTTTTATAGATGTACTAATATAAATATTTTCTGTCTACAGATCGAGTAAATAATAATTTTTTTCAAAAAAAATGAGGGAGCACAAAAAAGACATTTACCTTCACAGGAACTGTATTCATAATTTTCTTTTCAAGTACTTGGTAATTTCTTTTGTAGAAATAGTTGTGGTGCACCATTTTAATGACGTAGATATTAAGATGTGAACAGACATTTCCCTTATCTGTGTTGTTGTCTTTAGTGTACTATTTTTTCCACTTGAGCTTTGTCATGTTTAGGTTTATAGCATTTGCTGCTGCTGCTTGCCAGGCATAGTGTTACTGAATTTGACTTTGTATTACTGGGTTAAGCCAGTTTTACTACTGATTTATTTTTATTGTTTGCTGCACATTGCCTTATATTAGTTGTAATATTGCAATTGCTCTGCTAATTTATGCTGCTTGCTTTGGCATTTGTATTTTTTTTTTATCATTGCTGTTTGTGTTAATTGTTTTGTGCTGCTGCATTGCCTCGTCCCTTAATTTAGCATCTGAGCTCAGTAGATTTAAGTTAGCTTAAGAGGGGATAGACTATATAAGAAACTAACTATGATGAATTGGAAGAAATGCATTTAGAAGCTATAAGAAAATGGTTTGGCCAAAAAAAAAGTATTTTGAAAGAGGATATGAACCAAAAAAGTAGGGTCTAGGGACAACAGATTTAGGTAGGATTTTCTTGGAAATAAATAATGAGGTAAGAAATATGTGAACATATAAATACAGAAAGCATGCTTGGATAGGATTTTTTTTTTGGTGGAAACAAATGTTGATATAAGACGAAAGATATATGGAATGATGTTCTGGGTTGGACTGCAGTACAACAAACCCTGTTCTTTCCTTTTGTATTATTCTGCTATATGTTTGTGTACCCTTGTGTATTTGTGTTCATCCTGTCTTTATGTGTTTAGCTGATGAGAGCTATGTTGTAGAATTTTCCTAATACTATGTTATTTACTTTGTAAAGATGTTGAGACATTATTTATTCTGTTTTGTTGCTCATATGTGAAGGTGATGTTTCAAAAGTTATTCTGATATTTTATGTAAGTACTCATAATTCCTGTAACAATGATGTATATGTTTATTTTTATTCTTTTGTAAAGCCTGTATTACTACAAATGTTCTCTGTATTGTTATGTTCTTTAATGATGTATTTTGTACCTTTGTAATTGTATTTTCATGTTGTAAATTTATAATTGTATAGACACCAGTTCTTCAAATTAAGTTACATTTCACTGCACACGTTTCTGTTGGTCATAGTATATGGACAACATGTGAGAAGTAGGGACTGTTAGTGTTTACACGTGTGTTAATAATTCAGCAAGGGACTGGATAAGAGCATTGCTGGTTCTAAGGACATTTCAAACAAATTTTTTGTGAATGGACAAGTGGTGGTTTATGGACTTGCTATATTCTCCGCAAGACTCTTTGATGGTGATTGTGCACCTGCACAGTCACAACAGATGGCTGCTGGCCATCTCTACCAGGACTACAGTGTGTCTGCATCTTTGATGGCCCACCAATTTCTACAAGGACTGCAGTGGGTCTGCACCTTTGATGACCCACCAATACCATTATTTCTACAAGGACTGCAGTGGGTCTGCACCTCTGGTGGCCCACCAGTACCGTAATCTCTACCAGGACTACAGTGGGTCTGCTCTGTGATGACCTAACTACCAATATTCTTCAAAACGTCGACTGACTCTGCTGTGGGTTTGCTCTGTTGTGGACCAATACCTGTCTGCATGTCAAGAGTCAGCACTGTCTTTCCATTGGAAGGACAACACTACTTCTTCAAGATTGCATGGAAATCCACTAATTCTGTGTGCATTTTCTTTTACTGCTCAGACTTCGAAAAAAACACTGGAATTTTACTGTGATGAACAATCTGGACTGTCTTTATGGACTGTGAGAAAATTTTAGCTTTTGACCAACATTGTATGAATAAGTGTGTGCATTTGATATCTTTGTTATTGTAATTATGAAAAATTTTATCAAATCATTGTTGGCCACTGCCCAAAACAATTTGTAAAATTTTTTGTGGGGAGCATGGGGGCTATGTAAGTAGGCTGTTTATGTTTTCTTATTGGCAACGTTACGTAGCGCTCTGTGTGAGAATCACTGGCTGTGCTGTGTGCAGTCTGTGTCTAGTTTGCATTGTTGTCTGCCATTGTAGTGTTGGGCAGCGGCAGCTGGATGTGAACAGCGCATAGCGTTGCACAGTTGGAGATGAGCCGCCAGCAGTGGTGGATGTGGGGAGAGAGATGGCGGAGTTTTGTAATTTGTCATGAACTGCTATATATATTATGACTATCAAGGTAAATACATTGTTTGTTCTCTATTAATATCTTTCATTTGCTAACTATCCCTATCAGTAGTTAGTGCCTTCCGTAGTTTGAATCTTTTATTTAGCTGGCAGTAGTGGCGCTCGCTGTACTGCAGTAGTTCGAGTAATGAAGGTTTTTGTGAGGTAAGTGATTTCTGAAAGGTATAGTTTAATGTTACTCAGGGCCATTCTTTTGCAGGGATTTTTGAAAGTCAGATTGCGTTGGGCTAAAAATATTGTATGTCAGTTTAAGGACAGTCATGTATAATTCTTCAAAAGGGGATGTTTCAATTTAAGATCAGGGACGTCGTTTATGTGGTACTATGTATGCACCCACTGGTGCAAATTAAGGAGCCAAGATTCCTAACGTATGCCACCTGCGAATGTTTAGAGAATTAAGCATATTGTACCAGAAGCGATGGAACATAACACTGGAGGTCCAATTACTTTCATTTGCAGCACACATGACTACACGAACTGTAAAAATACAAGTAAAAGGTCAGTTACCTACAATTAGAAAACATGTGTAGTATCTGCTCGTAAATCGATACTGACATAACGTCTATGTCACAGTGGATGTTCCTGTGTTATCTCTTCCACCTTTTGTCTGTGTACCTCATCCTCTCACCTCTGTGTGACTATCTCCTTCTCTCAACTATCTCCATCTGCTCCTCCTCCTCTCTTTGTCCATTTCCTCCATTCCTTCTGTCTGACCACATCTTCCCCCTTCCATTTTACTTTTTAGCTGTCCACCTCTCTCTCTTTCCATCTCCATCTCCCCCTATTCCTTTTCCAACTGCTCACTACATCTTCCATCTGCCTCATTCATCTTCTGCTCCTCCCCTCTCCATCCATTTCCTCCTCACCCTCGGTCTGTCTATCCACCCCTCTATCCATCTTAACCTGTCTCCAGACATGCTTATTGACACATGTAGCCCCTGCAGTACAGTTTCATAAAACAAGCCTAACATGTCAGCGCAGCCTGCATGTTGGTGCCAGAATACTGTTTCTTTCCCCTGATATGTAGGTTGCTCTAAAAAGCAGTACATCAGATAACAGATTTATGTACAAGGACTGGACAAAAATATTGAAACACCACGAAATTACATTCTTGAACATAAACACAGATGCTAGCGAAGTCGGCAGATTGCGTTGTTATATTTGACCATTAATGGCACCTGTACAATTTCCTTCAATATTTTGCAAGTGTTAGTCACTGTGAGAACAGTGTTCTGTATAAATGTGAGCGCATTACCTTGGAAGTTTGTGTATTCAAGCATGAGTAAATGGTTGGTGCTGGTATGTGAGTGCTTCCGTAACCAAGGTAGCCAAATTGTTTCGTGTTTCAAGAGGCGTCATACTGAAGATATACTCCACATATAGAGAAATCGGAAGAACACCATTCTCTAAGTCACAAAGTGTGTGTTGAGTGATGATGACAGATGGTTACTGAAGAGGATTGTGACGAATAATAAGACGACTACAGCTGCAAAAGTCATTGCAAAACTGAATGTCACACTCACGAACACTGTCAGCGACTTAACAACACAAAGCGACATCTGTAATAGGGGAACTGCAGGCTGGGCTGAAATTTCGAAACCACACGTCAGTGTTGCAAATGCGTATAACATGAAAATGTGATGCCGTTGCCATTAAACCTGGATTATACAGCTATGGAAGATGGTCATTTGGTCGGATGAGTGTTGTTTCACATTGTTACCAACTTATGACCGCGTTTATGTCCCAGGACTAAAACTTAGCGAGGTTTCGTGATGATTTGGGAGCTGCATCGTGGTATTCCATAGCCCAGTTGTTACTGTGCAATGTCTCATTACTGCCAAGGATTATGAGACTATGGTACAATATTTTTTCCCCAATTGTGATGCTGTGGTCCAAGACGACAGAGGGCTTGTTCATATACCTCGCATCATCCAGCATTAGTTTTGTGAGCACAAGGACGAAGTGTCGCATCACTCTTGACTGCATCAGTCACCAGAGAACGCTGCGTGGTCGCTAACCACATCCATCATCATTACCTGAACTTGTCATTCTTTTGCAGGAAGAAAGTTGTAACAAACATTTAAAAACCATACAGGACCTGTAGTTACCCCATTCTGAGACGACTGGCAGCTGTTTTGACTGCCAACAGTTTTCCATCACCATATCACACATGGTGGTGTCTTGTGTTTTTGTGTTTCCACATTTTTCTGCACCCTGTGTAGACTGTGCCAAAGTGAAAAGGAGACCAAGGATTACAGTTCTATGTGCAGAAGTTTTAATAATAATTTTAGAATTACAGTTCATGTGGAACAGTGCAACATCACATAATGGCCACTGACATTGATACATCATTGTCAGCGTGTATTAAGAGGGTGAATGACTTCAGTGTAGAAATTCCTGGCTTGTTGGCTGATACAGTTTTCTTCGGTGTCCTTACTTGTCACAGATGAACCTTCAACCATTCAGAGATTGGTTTAAAGGATTACAGGGGAGGTATTGGAACTGTAAGGAGGGTGTTCCAGAACTTCTCATCGATATTTTTGAAACAGCTAGTCGCCTAGTGTTGTCCTGCAGAAGCACTATCCCATTCGAGAGCCTACTCCGATACTTGTTCTTCATGGCCTGTTTGAGTATCGTCGATATGTTGCAATACTGTTCAGTGTTAACCAAACTTTCTCATGCTGCGGTAGCTTTTGCTAAGCAGAGATCTTTCTTCGTCGGAAAAAGAAAGAACCCAGCAACACATTTTCAGTCTTCAGAGCACAGTAGGCATTTGTTGGACGAAGTAAGCTGGGATGCAACCCAACAAGGTTAAAGATTAGAAGGCGGGGTCGAAGTGGTTACATCACATTTCATCTCAAGACACACTCTGAGCAATAAAATCCGTTCTTTGCTCCACGTATCTCAACAGATGAACCACGCAAACACACATTCTCGCCGTCTTCTAATTCTCTGAAACGTGCTTGGGCACCCACTGTGCACAAACTTTGCCATAATGAAGTTTCTTGCGGATTACATGTAGCATAGTTCTTTTGCTTATCGGCAGTACAACAGCAACGTCATGTGTGGTGACACGTCAGTCCCGTCTTATCAGACATCCGAAATCGTGACACTGGCTGTGACAACTTGCGCCTGCCCATGGCGGGCTGGCCGCAGTGGCCGTGCGGTTCTAGGCGCTACAGTCTGGAACCGAGCGACCGCTACGGTCGCAGGTTAGAATCCTGCCTCGGGCATGGATTTGTGTGATGTCCTTAGGTTAGTTGGGGTTAATTAATTCTACGTTCTAGGCGACTGATGACCTGAGAAGTTAAGTCGCATAGTGCTCAGAGCCATTTGAACCTTTTTTTTTTTGTGCTTGATGTTTACACATGCCGCCTCCGCCTCATAATGCTGACACTACCGGAGTATTGTGCACCACACGATACACTGCTCTCCACACATTCCTGTCAACGAGCATGAAGACATTCATGCTCACTGGATCAAGTAACGAACTGCAGAAAGAACTGTCCAGAAAAAATTAATTTCTGTGAAGCCGTTAGTACCACTTGCGCAACTGGGAATACCACCACACCATATCTTGCTAAACACTTTCAGCAACATATACAAGGGTGTCACAAAATGATACCGACAGACTTCAAGGGGTTGTCGAGGGTGTCTACAGGGACGAACTAAGCATAGGAACCTTCGTCTCGGAACGTCATCCAGAGCGTCGAAGCTATGGGCGCCAGCGCCTGCCACTAGGCTACTCCGTCGACAGCAAACGTGACTTTGTACGCTGACGGACCATAGATGGAACGCCTCGCAATGTTTTTTGTTATTCAGTGACGGCGATTGCCTGCCACAATCGACAGTGGCTAAGTTACACTTAACTGCATAGACATGTCTTGTCTCCCACGAATCTAATTCTCTGTTGCCTCGTTGGATGACACTTCTATCCTCAATTTATTCCTCAAGACATATTCTAAAATACCCTGGAAGTTCGTTGGTATCGTTTCGTAACACCCTATATATGAACACACCCTTTTAGGTGCTTCAGATTTGATGTCTGATCTGCAGGAAGGTGAAACTCGTATAGGTACTTCCAGTAATTAAGACCTTGGTTCACTCGTGGGCCACTTGGAGCGCTGCAAGTTATCATTATATCATCTCAGTTTCTTATTGAAAGACTGAAAGCTTCCATATTTGTTTTGGTTTGGTTCAAACAGATGCTGGTTTTATAGCATCGTGTTCCTGATCATGATTTCGTGTCTTTGAGCTGCATCGCGAATATGTTGCTCGTATTGTATTTGATTTTTGATTGCAGATCTAATATTGAGAGGAAGAAATGTTTCCGTATTTGTTTTTCTTTCATATAGAACAGGGGGTGGTTCTGTGGACATATGTTCCTGCCTACGACCTGTGTGTGAACTGCTGGATAATGTGTTGTAAGCACACTGACGGAAAAAAATTGCAACACCAAGAAGGAGCTGTACCACAAAAATTGAAGTTGAGGCACGTGTTTCAGCATTACAATGATGTTTCTTCAAATTTCACTCCAGTCGCTTAAGAGTGTCACTAGTAGTGCTGTAACGGTCGTGAGAGTTAGTTACGTTTGTTGATGTTAGCCAAGAATGCCTTTAAGGCGACAAAGAGGCCATTATCAACACCTCACTGAGTATAATAGGGCTACGAGAAGAGAGATGTTCCCGCTCCGATATTGCAGAAACACTTGGCAGGAATGTGGGCACTGTGCATGATTGCTGGGAGCGGTGGTCACGAGAATGTACAGCCACAAGAAGACCGGGCTCCGGACGGCCGCAGGGCTCTCGTGATGCATCTGTCTGCAACAGCAATCCGAGCAGCAGTCGGCACCACAGTGACAAATTGCGACTTCGCCGCGCTGGTTAGCCGCGCGGTCTCAGGCGTCTTGTCGCGGTTCGCGGGGCTCTCCCCCGTCGGAGGTTCGAGTCCTCCCTCGGGCACGGGTGTGTTTGTTGTCTTTAGCGTAAGTTAGGTTAAGTTAGATTAATTAGTGAGCAAGCCTAGGGACCAACGTCCTCAGCGGTTTGGTCCCATAGTCCGTACCACAAATCTCCAAATTGCGACTTCAGTGGTGTCAAGCGAGAGCTCATTGGAGGGAAGTGTGGAGATCTGTCGTGGTTGCAGATGAAAGCTGGTTCTGCCTCTGTGCCAGTGATGGCTGTGTGTTGCTCACAAGGGAACCTCCCCATCGCACCCCCCTCAGATTTAGTTGTAAATTGACGCAGTGGATAGGCCTTGAAAAACTGAACACAGATCAATCGAGAAAACAGGAAGAAGCAGTGTGAAACTATGAAAAAATAAGCAAAATATTCAAACTGAGTAGTCCATGTGCAAGATACGCAACATCAAGGAGAAAGGGAGCACAGGAGCACAGTGGTCTCGTGGTTAGAGTGCGCAAATACGAAACGAGAGGTTATTGGTTCGAGTCCTCCCTAGGGTGAAAATTTTACTTTCTTTATTTTCTCAAAGTTACGATCTGTCCGTTCATTCAGTGACGTCTCTGTTCACTGTAATAAGTTTAGTGTCTGTGTTTTGCGACCGCACCGCAAAACCGTGCGATTAGTAGACGAAAGGACGTGCCTCTCCAATAGGAACCGAACACATTTGATCGCAAGGTCATAGGTCAACCGATTCCTCCACAGGAAAACACGTCTGATATATTCTATACGACACTGGTGACGGCATGTGCGTCACATGAGGAATATGTTGTCGACCCACCTAACTTGCACACTTGGCGAATGGGTAAAAAGATTGTTCTACCTTGCCCGATTTAGGTTTTCTTGTGGATGTGATAATCACTCCCAAAAAAGTGATGAAAACATAAGAGTTTGTCACATAAACTGCAACAAATGAATGCAACAGTTTCACAGTAGCACAGTTTTCCCTGTGCTCTGTCAAAACATATGTTTTTTACGTTTTCAAATGTTTCCGTGTGTAGACCGTCAAATCCTGCATATGTCCAAGCAAATCTAAACTTGTTCTGGAATTTTGGAGAGCGAAGTTGATTATGTGTGAGTGCCTGAACTTTAATAATTGTCTGAAAATAAAAAATTAAACTTTTCACTCGAGAGAAGATTTGAACCATAGACCTCTCGTTCTGCAATTGCTCACGCTAACCACGGGACCACGGCGCTCGCAAGCTGACATTCTCCTAGATGTTGCCTACCTTGCACATGGCCTACTCAGTTTGTATATTTTGCTTATTTTTTTCATAGTTCCACACTTCTTCCTGTTTTCTCGATTGATCTGTGTTCAGTTTTTCAAGGCCTATCCCCGTGCCAACTTATAACTAAATCTGAGGGGGTGCGATGGGGTGGTTCCCTTGTCAGAAGGAGGCCATTTGGCGACATGCAACCAACCTGTCTGCCTGCTAGACACACTGGAGCTACACCACGAGTTATGGTCTGTGGAGCTACTTCATATGACAGTAGAAACACTCTCGTAGTTATCCTACTCAACCTGACGACAGATTTATACGTCAATCTGTGATATTCGACCTGTCGCGCTGCCATTCACGAACGCATTTGGCTCTAATGGCTCTGAGCACTATGGGACTCAACATTTGAGGTCACCAGTCCCCCAGAAGTTAGAACTACTGAAACCTAACTAACCTAAGGATATCACACATACCCATTCCCGAAGCAGGAATCGAACCTGCGACCATAGCAGTCGCGCGGTTCCGGACTCAAGCGCCTAGAACGCCTCGGCGACCGCGGCCGGCGAACAGCATTTCAGGGTGTGTTTTCCAAGTGGATAAAGATCGTCTACACACTGCTGTTATACCCCAACATGCTGTAGAGTCCAGAGTGTCGATATGTTTCCTTGGCCTGCTCGACCATCAGATCTGTCTCCAATCGAGCACCAATGGGAACTCATCGGACAACAATTCCAGTGTCTTTCAAAACCACCATTAACCGCCCCTGTACTGGCCGACCAAGTGCGACAGGCATGGTACTCCACCCCAGAATCTGACATCCGTCACTTGTACAATACAATGCATGCACCTTTGCACGCTGGCATTTGACATTCTAGCTGATACACCTGTTATTAATCTGCCAATATTTCACATTCGCAATGCCTTATCTCTCGCTTACATTAACCTGTGATCATGCAATTTTAATCACTTAAACATGTTGTCTAGACGAATGTATTGCCGAAATTTCATTGCTCCACCTTAATCATTATTTGGTGTTGCGATTTTTTTCCGTCAGTGTATCTTGCTTGTATTCCACCTTATGTTTGTTCGCATGCACCTTTGCACGCTGGCATTTGACATTCTAGCTGATACACCCGTTATTAATCTGCCAGTATTTCACATTCGCAATGCCTTATCTCTCGCTTACATTAACCTGTGATCATGCAATTTTAATCACTTAAACATGTTGTCTAGACGAATGTATTGCCGAAATTTCATTGCTCCACCTTAATTATTATTTGGTGTTGCGATTTTTTTCCGTCAGTGTATCTTGCTTGTATTCCACTTTATGTTTGTTCGCATCTGTTTTTCGTACTTCCCCACATTTAATAGAGAGCCCAATGTTAGCCGTTTTTGACAGAACCGGTATTCAACTTCATCACGTCGTCACGAAATGAGTATTTAATTCTGCTTTGGTATTGGTTCTTGGCGCCGAGTATGCTTTGTATAAGAAGCAGTCCAATGGAAAGGGAACAAATTGAAAAAAAGTAAATAAACTGATTATTATGTCAAAAGTATTCGTTATAACTGTTAATACATTTATCACGCTCTGAGACAGGACGGTCAATGTCTTCACGGAAAAATGTTTACGGTTCCCTACGGAACCGCGATTGCACACAGTCGGGCACTCTTCATCCGGAGCAAATCGACAGGCTGGAGTATCTTTCACCAGGGCTGCAAAAATGTAGGAATCGCACGAGATCAGGACTGTATGAAGGATGTGTAAAGGCCTACCAGTGAAACTCCTGCAGCGTAGTCTGAACAAGCTTGGCTGGATGGAGGTAGAGCACGAACCCGGTCGGTGGGTACGGGAAGGAAATCGGCCGCGCCCTTTCAAAGGAACCATCCTGGAATTCGCTTTAAGCAATTTAAGGATCCCACGCAAATGTAAATCTGGGTAATCGGACGAGGATTTGAACCGTTGTCCTCCCGTATAGGTGTCCGGTGTCTTATCACCGCCCCTCCTCGCTCGGCAGAACTGCCTGCCATGTGTTTCTCACGGAATCGCTGCACAACCAATTCAATCCTGACGGCAGCTGGAGTATTTATGCATGATGAACTGATAAAACGCTCCGGCTAGGGCAGCAGAAATATATCATACCAGTGATCTAATTTGATACTAGTGGGTATTACATTTATTTTTAATCTGCCAGGAAGTTTCATAACAGCGCACACTCCGCTGCAGAGTGAAAATCTCATTCTGGAAACATCCCCCAGGCTGTGGCTAAGCCACGTCTCCGCAATATCCTTTCTTCCAGGAGTGCCAGTTCTGTTAGTTTCGCAGGAGAGTTTCTGTGAAGTTTGGAAGGTAGGGGACGAGGTACTGGCAGGAGTAAAGCTGTGAGGACGGGGCGTGAGTCGTGCTTGGATAGCTCAGATGGTAGAGAAAGGTCCCGAGTTCGACTCTCGGTCCGGCACACAGTTTTAATCTGCCAGGAAGTTTCAAAATTATTCTTTCTTTGCTACTGATTTCAGTCGCAGCTACAGTTTTCACAATAGAAACATAAGCTGTATGTTAGATGACTTGTTTCCTTCCTTTGGAGATGGACGCTACTACCGGATCCGTGAACAATAACGAATAAATTTGTACAGCTGATAACAAACATGCAATTCATAAAAGCACAAGCTGTATCAAGTCACCTCATTAAAGTATATATTTAAATGCTGGGAACGCATCTCTGAAGGTCTTATTTCTGTACTGTTGCGTTGTATGAATCCAATGAACTGCTAAGATATAAAGAAAATGTAGTGCTACAGAAGAATGTTGGAAATTAGATAAGTACTTAATTTTTTCCACATTTATGGAATTGTTTGAGATCTGCGAATGTATTTTTGAACATATCAAAATGAAGCAGTCAAAATTATTTCATAAAATTAAATGAGTAGCTCGAGTAACTAAGGAGAAGCTACTGAGCGAATTGGGGTTGAAAAAAGAAATTTGTGGCACAAACTGTCTAAAAGAATGGAACGATTGATATGACAGAGCTGTGGCATTAAGGAACTGTCAGTTTTGTAAGGAAGATAAGTATGAGAGGTAAATGTCTTAGAGGAAAACAAAAACTCGAGGTGGATGTAGGTTGTGATAGTTACGTAGAAATGTAGAGACTTGTGCAGGTTATAAGAACTGTATCAAACTGATCTTCTAACTGAAGACAACAACAACAACGTTTTCATAAAATCATTTTTAGGGGTGAGTCACTTTTTACAGTTTGGTACCTCAATCGATAAAAACCGTACCCTTATAGGATCACTATTTCATCCGTCTGTCTGTTCGTTAATACCCCTTTTTCTTAGGAATGATTAGAGGTAACAAGTTGAAATGTATGTCAGATGCTAAGGTCTACGGTGTCTTGGCAGTGTGAAAAATTTAAGCTTATAAGGCAATGGAGTCAAAAGATACGGCCATTAAAGTGACATATTTTGATACTCGTAAAATCATTTACTGAATAATTAGCTCAGTTATCGTAATTACTTATTACAGATGTCTTTTATACAATGTTATTATTATACTATTATATGCCTCTTACAAGACATTGCTTTCAGATGCATATTTTACTTTACTACAATGTTTTGCAAGACAGCGTCGTCTAGGCTTTGTTTTCCTTGTGGTACACTCATCGAATGCTCTTTGTTGATAGTAACCACATGGTGCCAACATTGAAATTAGTCTTGTTAACAACTTTTCCCTCTGAATTTACCGTCTGTATTACAGATCTTCTTATGGTTTTACTCTGTGATGTTAGGCTGTCATTGGGTTTACTTAGGCCTGAATGGCACTCGCATGTTAATTGTCAATAGCAGTGATTTTGAAGTTATAACCAAACTATCGTTATTTTGCATTCCGCAGTTTGCTATCGTTAAATTTGTCATGCTACCGTGTCTTCTATGACAAACATGCATTTTTGATTCAACAGATGATATATGATGCTGATGTTCAGAAGTGCAATTATATTTCGAACTTTCCATCTGTGTATGCTACTTATATTTTTTCTGTTTGTTTAGTCTCCCTGTGATGATGGCTGAAAAAACCAAAACCGGTGAAAACTAGATTTAAGTGTATATAGCTGATCGTAAAAAAGTGTTTTTCTTTAAATATCTTACAGCTGTAGCTAGTTACCTACACAAATTGATAATCCTCCATCAATACTTAAAGATGAACTATCTAAATAAATGTGTTCTAGCATTTGCCTGGTAACTGAGTCCGATAACAGATTTTTGAAACTTCGTTTTAAGCTAATCTTCACCTTTCTACGATGTGAGTGGCTGCCAGAAACAACACGTGGTTCGGATTCCGCGTTAAACTGTAGTTTCACTTTACGCGATAGGATAGCTGCGGTAGATTAGGAACACGCAAGTCGGCAAAGTGGCGTCCAAAAGAAACGTACGAGGCCACTGAGCCCCACAAAACTATTATTATTTTCTGTATACATAACTAGCGAACCCGGCAGTGCTTTGCAGGTGTTAAATTTGTATGGGAGTTCGATATATATCCTAAGGTCCTCCCCCCTCCCCCTCCCTCTCTGCTCCTCCCCTTCTCTTTATCTGCCTCCTCCTCCTCCCCCCCCTCTCTCTCGTGCATCACCTCCCTCTCCCATCTCTCCCTCCAACTCGCCCTCCCCCCCTCTATGTTCATTTACTGCCCTCCCCTCTGTCCACTTAATCATCTATCTGACCCTGAGACTTGTTTACTGTTACTGCAAACAAAACCCTCATTCCGTCATGAAATCGCTAAAGGTGAATGAATAAATCAGTTGGGTTCAAAAAATGGTTCAAATGGCTCTCAGCACTATGGGACTTGACTGTTGAGGTCATCAGTCCCCTAGAACTACTTAAACCTAACCAACCTAAGGACATCACACACATCCATGCCCAAGGCAGGATTCGAAGCTGCGACCGTAGTGGTCGCGCGGTTCCAAACTGTAGCGCCTAGAACCGCTCGGCCACTCCGGCCGGCAAATCAGTAGGGGTCTATGGTATCGGGGTATGAGAGAGACCTCTCCGTCTGCTGAATCGATGAATATAGTAGCTTCGAAAGCAATATTTAATGTTGTTAATCCGCGAATGGGTGAAAAGTTTCGGACGACTCAAATTCTGTAAAACTGTTCTAATCATAAGCCCATAATCCATAAATACACCTTTTGTATTTTCTGTAAAGCTGACAACAAGGAAGAATACAAAACAGCACATTGTTGTGTTATGAGAAACAATTCGTCTAATGATTTACTTGACTTTCTCTCGTAGCTAAAATTGACTGCAAGAAATAAAACGAAACGGCACATTTTCACAGCACTACACAACATTTTCTTTCTCGCTGTCGCGCTTAGGAAACCTGTATATTGTCCATGTAAAAAACATATAGGCGATGTCTGTCTGAATTACAAAACACAGCAATCAGTGACAACCCCACTGGTATTCTTGCAAGAATGATAAAAAACCAATGGAACTGCGAGTGACTGCTGTGTTATCCTTCCTTAAAATAATATGCAGTCGCTGCGTACAACGGTTAGGTATTGGAGTCGAAGTTGGTTGTATGAGTGGTTATAAGTGTATCACGTAAGAATGTATAGTAAAAGTGTCAACATAATTTCGAGTCATTTGGTAACATTTTCCATTTATATATTGAGTATGTGTTTATATAATACACAGATTACAACCCTATAGTCTATGTCTGCCCAAATGTTCATTAGAGTATAATATAAAATTTGCAGTAAATTGGTCAAGAACGCCCCGAGATATCTTCCCACAACTTACCCCATTTTTATGGTACATAGATATTTATATACAATATATATTACAAAACATGTAGTCTATGTCTGCCCGAATGTTTATTAGACTTTTGTGTAAAAATTTGAGTGTGATTGAGCGGTTCTAGGCGCTTCAGTCTGAGACCGCGCGACCGCTAAGATCGTAGGTTCGAATCCTGCCTCAGGCATGGATGTGTGTGATGTCCTGAGGTTAGTTAGGTTTAAGTAGTTCTACGTTCTATGGGACTGATGACCTTGGATGTTTAGTCCCATAGTGCTCAGAGCCATTTGAACCATTTGTAAAAATTTGAAATGAATCAGTGAGGAACATTTCGAGTTTTTTGCTAACCTTTGTTTCGCTTCATACACTATACATATTTATATGCCATATATGTTTAAAACTATAAAGCCTATGTCTGTCTGTACATTTATGAGAGATTGAGCAAAAATTTCAAGAAAATTGGTCACGAACTTTTCGAGATTTTTGTCAACAACGCTCCTCCTTTATATACACTATATATAAATATATTCCATATCTATTTATTAGTGTATCGTTAAATAATCTGGAGTAAATAAGTGAAGATTTTTTCAGACTTTTGTAACAACGTTAAACTGCAACTTGCCTTTATATAATAGTACAGACTAAGTTTGTACGGAACCGCCGGCCGGAGTTGCCGTGCGGTTCTAGGCACTACAGTCTGGAACCGAGCGATCGCTACGGTCGCAGGTTCGAATCCTGCCTCGGGCATGGATGTGTGTGATGTCCTTAGGTTAGTTAGGTTTAATTAGTTCTAAGTTATAGGCGACTGATGACCTCAGAAGTTAAGTCGCATAGTGCTCAGAGCCATTTGAACCATTTGTATGGAACCCTCAGGGTGCTACTTGCACTTGCCATGTTTTTATAATATTTGTTACCACGGTGCTACCCGGCAGCATGCTAATAAATGTTTGAAAAAGTGACTGATTCAAAAAATCATTTTGTAAATTATGTAGTACAATCGCTGACCTCAGAAAATGCCATATCACATGCGACAGATTTAAGTGAAACAACGTACTGCAGCGAGCATATGATCAGCAACGCGATGGACACAAAATGGCGACCAGCGGTAAGTTGGCCATAGTTTCCTCATACAGAGCGTTACGTTCTAGCGGCGTCACGGTGGCGGTTCTGTGCGCAGTGTGAGTGTGCGGGCACTGTGGAAGAGAAGCGCACGCCACGGCAGCAGAAGTAAGACTGCGCCCGCCCCCTGGCGCGCAGCGTGGCGTGACGGCGTTCCCGCGCCGGCCACTTCGCGGTTGGCCAGAGGCGCAGGGGGCGTGGCCGTGGCCGGCTGCTCAGCTGTTTGTTGTGGCGTCCGCTTCCTGGCCTGCATGGCAGCCACCGAGGGGAATCCCCGCCCGGCGCCGATAGTAATCCCCCTCCCCCCAATAACGCTATACTTCCCCCTTGGCTGCAGCCTGTCGCCCCTCCCTATTTTGCTTCCACTTTGAAACACCGCCATAAGCAAATATCCCCCTCCCCCCTCCCGCGTTTTGAATCATGATGCATAAAGACAGACTGCGACTACTACAGGGTGTTTCCAAAAGATCTATCCGAATATCTCCTGCGTATATGAACATAGACACGCGGGGATAAATTTTAAGTTACCTAGAGTAAAGGAAGGTGCCCAAAAGCGAACCCTCATTTTGTTTCTGATTAAAAACAGAATTTTTATTATCATTATTATTTTGAACTTTTCCTCATTACAGAGGCTTATCTCCAACATAATAATTTACTAGGAAATTACAATACAAACAATAAACGTTCTTAGACTATATTTTCAAAATATTCCTCCAGGGTTCCGCTCTAGTGTGTCCTCTTCCTCTGCGCCCATTCTCCTCCTTGTGTGCTGTACATTCTGGAGCCAGGTGGTCATAGGCCGTCCTCTTCTTCTTCTCCCCTCCGGTTCCCACTCCAGTATCAATTTTGGTATTCCGGCTTCCTCCATTCGTCGTACATGCCCGTAACACTGTAATTTCTTCCGATCCATTATGTCATATTATCTTTCTTTTATTTCCATTCTCCTTATTATTTCGGTGTTCCTTATCTTTTCTTTCCTGGAGATTCTTGCCGATCTTCTCCAGAAGTCCATCTCTAGAGCTTGTAATTTTTGATGTGCTTCATGTTAATTGTCCAGGTCTCCCTTCCATGCAGAACCAAACTCTCTAATATGGATTTGTAAATTAATTTTTTAGTTCTGCTCATTACATTCCTGCTCCATAAGACTGAGTTAAGCATCCCAATGACCCTCCGTCCGCTACTAATTCTTTTATTGACTTCTGACTCTGGTTTTTCCTCGATTTCTAAGATGGATCCCAAATAACAGAAAGTGTTTATCTTTTTGATTTTCTTTCCTTCAATGTACAGCTCATCTGAATCATTAGTCAAGTGTTCTGTTTTTTGGTAATTAATCTTCAAACCCCAAGTTTTGTATGCTACTGTTAGTTGATTGCACATATAGTTAGCATCCTCCCCATCTTGTGCTACGACTACTTGATCATCAGCAAACAATAAATGATGTAGGTAAACTCCATCTCTTATTTCTAATCCCATACTGTTACATTTACGAGACCATGTTCTAAGGCTTATATCTACATAGATTTTAAATAATAATGGTGACATGGGACAGTCCTGTAAAAGGCCTTTGCTTGTTGTAAATTTCTGTGAAAGTTTGGTATCAACTTTCACTTGGCAAATGTTATCTTTATACATCTGTTGTATTATTTTAATCAAGGAAGGGTTTGTGTTTGCCATATGTAGTGCTCTCCAAAGTAATTTTCTTGGAACAATATCATACGCTTCTTCTAGATCTATGAAAATTAATCCTATTTTTTTTTTATTTTTCCTTATGTTTCTCCAAAATCTGTCGTAATGTGAAAATATGGTCTACACATGATCTCCCAGCCGTGAATGCACATTGTTCTTCTTGAGTTCTAAAATTTTTTTCCAGTTTGTTTTTAATTACTTACGCAAAAATTCTCATTAATGTGTTTGTAATATAAATTCCTCGATAGTTTGAACAAATTTTGCGATCCCCTTTCTTAAATATTGTATTAATGTAACCTAGCTTCATTTCGTTGGGTATTGAATCTCCACGTATCATTTTGTTGAAGAGCTGTGTTATCAGTTTCACAATTTTGTCACCACCATATTTCAGACACTCCAGACTGATGTTGCCTGGTCCCGGTGATTTACCATTCTTTCCTGTTCTCTTCGCCTGAAGTACTTCACTTTCTAAAATCTGGAACTCATCATCTCCATGTCCTTTTTCTTCCACTGTTCCTTCTTCTAGATATTCTTCTCTGTCCTCATTTAATATTTTTTGGAAATACTCTTCCCATTCCTTTTGTGTTATCAGTTGGAGATTAGTTTTGCTTTTTGTATCCTGTCGAAGCCCTTTTAATACTGACCATGCTTCTTTTGCTCTCCCAAGTCCTAATTTGCTATTCACCTTGGCACATGTTCTTTCCCATGCTTCATTTTTTGTCATCCTTATTTTTTTCATTACTTCATTCTTCTTTTCCTTGTATATTGATCTTGTTTCTTCTGGTTTATCATTCAACCACTGAAGGAATGCATTTCGTTTTTCTCTAACGAGGACCTCTAGTTCCTCTGACCACCACTCTGCTGTACGGTTGTGGTTGCTATCTTTTTTACCCAACGCCTCTGTTGCTATGATTTTCAGATAGTTTTTATATAGTCACATATTTCCTCTGTACTTCCTTCAAATGATTCAACCAGTTTCCTTTCCATTCTGGCCGCAAAGAGTGTTCTGATACTTTCATCTTGTAGGCTGTCAATATTAAAAGGTAAATTTTCATCTTTCTCAGTCTGGTTCGTTTTATTTATGTTACTTGTATCATTCCTTGCATTTTTCCATGGCCAGAAAGACTTCATTTTTACTAGATAGTGGTCTGATATAGTACAAAACAGAAAACAGTAAAAAATTAAGGCTCGAAGCAGGCAAGGGCGACTTCCGGAGCACCGCGGGCTTGATTCTCATACTCAACCCCACGAGCCGCTTCTTCACGTGACGCGACAACACTGCACTTAGTGCATGAAGTCAGAACTACAACATCCGTGTCTGTAGAGTAACACACTTATATGAATGGCACTTCTTCCTCGACACGCCATGTCAACAAAGTATGTCTGAAAACAAAACAATCAGTTTTTGTTCTTCAGACGTTTGTATTTATTTACGCGTCGATTTTCTTCCGCAGACCGGATTCAAATCAATCGCGGGCCGGGTCCGGCCCAGGAGCCATCGATTGCCCGATCGTGTTTTAAAGCATGTAAATAGGGCTTTGTTCTAAATAGAGCTTCGTGCCTTAAACGGTAGAGACGGATGACGTTGGTATCCGTCGGTGTGTCCGACTGTTCAGATCCTTTTTCTCATGAACGGGTAGATTTATGTTACATACTAAAGTGTATGGTCCCTTGGCGAAGTAAAAATTTAACCTGCCTTGTCAATGCAATAACACGATAGACCATTTATGTCAGATAATTTGATACTCACGAAGTCACTCATAAAAACGTATAGGGTACTAAATGGTTCAAATGGTTCTGAGCACTATGGCACTTAACTTCTGAGGTCATCAGTCCCCTAAAACTCAGAACTACTTAAACCTAACTAACCTAAGGACATCACACACATCCATGCCCGAGGCAGGATTCGAACCTGCGACCGTAGCGGTCGCGCGGTTCCTGACTGTAGCGCCTAGAACCGCTCGGTCACTCCGGCCGGCCGTATAGGGTACTCCCTGTTGACCTATAATCATGAAATTCGGTAAGAAGCAACTTTTTACAGTAAAAATTAAGAAAAAATCCGAAAATTGTTAATCTGTAATTACATTACATGAAAAAATAATTTTTTGTCAAATTATCCGATTGTCTGTCTGTCTGTCCGTCTGTTGAGACCCCTTTTTATCAGGAGTGGGTAGACTTATAGAGTCGAAATTTATGTCACATACTAAAGTCTCTATTCTCTTGGTGATTTGGAAAATTTAAGCTTCTACGTCAATGCAATCAAAAGATGAAGACATTTATATCACATGTTTTGATACCTTGCCAGTATCAATAACAATAACAGGCAAAAATGGTCGAAATTCCCGATTCCAGGGATGGATGAGCTACCCATATAGATAAGTTTGCAGGGAACTGTTCGTTCGCGAGTCCTACTCGCATTTATCCAGATTTTTATGTACTTTACAATTCTATATAGTATTTATATTTTACTCTTACAACATGTAATGAAAAATTATTATGGAAAAATTATTTTCAAAAACCTTAAACTTAATGAGTCAGAAAAATGGTTACCAAAATCGAATTCCTTATGAAAATAATCAGAATAACGCTAAACAAACTTAGAAAAAGGCATTAAACCAGACGAAACGATGCTCCTATAGGCTTTTTTCTGACAATTATGGGTTGTGGCATTTATGAAAAGGTGTAACCCACTTTTTTCAAGGAATTTCGTCTTTGAAATGGTGTTTAGTGTTATTGCTCTTTGCCAGTTCCACAGCAACTCATTAAGTGTAAATCCAAAGAAAGAACCCTCCATAGCAAGACAACACTAAACATCTCTTCTGTAAGATGTTTGCCCGAAATTTTATATGAACCTGTTTCTGTCTTTGCTTCTTCCTCAGGTTGTACGTCATATGGACAATTCCATAAGTGTTGTCTGGCTTTCTTCCAATTCACCATCAATACCTTTAGTCAGTTTATGAAGACTCCACTTTCTTTGATCATCCTTCACCATTATCCTCTTGTAGTCTGCAAGAGAATTCCAAGACAATAACAGTGTGTACTAATAGAGGCAAACTTTGAACGTGAAAAAGAAAGCGGTCCGTTTCAGGCAACTGAAGGGGGTGCAAGTTGTGGAGTAGACCTGCATTTTGTTAACAATAAATTTTCAACCTAACGCGCATTTGAAACGATTTGAACATCAACATCAACATTAACCCCTCCTATCCAAGAACACATATAGGTTGAAAGGCTTACCTACCAATATCTAGGAGAAATATTGAAAAATTTAGCACAATGTAAACCCTTTTTCCACAGCCAAAACAAGCGAGAAAACAAGTGAAGCCGAACATCTGTGCATCCCGCTGCAGTGTGGAAGAAGCCTTAGTCCCCCAAAGATCATGAAGATACAGACCCAAGAGACCTGGGATATGAATTTGGGGGGGGGGGGGGAGGGGGAGGAGAGGAGAAGTCCAGCTTGGAGGACTTTCCTCTACCACAAAGCCTTCAACCATCCTACAGTAAAAGGTTGTGTCTCTTGCATGCATATATACACAATCTTCGAGTACATTTTACCATTATGTTTAGGATCAAAGATTCTAACTAACCTTTAGCAAAAGTCCAAAGTGTGTGGACGCACGACAATAATCCAAATGGTTCAAATGGGACTTAACTGCTGAGGTCAACAGTCCCCGAGGACTTAGAACTACTTAAACCTAACTAACCTAAGGCCATCACACACATCCATGCCAGAGGCAGGATTCGAACCTGCGACCGTAGCGGTCGCGCGGTTGCAGACTGTAGCGCCCAGAACCGCTCGGCATCTCCGGCCGGCACAATAATCCAGACGACTGTCAAAAGTTGTCCCTTACCTTTGTGAGCAAGTCTGCTGTTGCTCTGTAGTGTCACAGTTCACCAAACGTAGTTGGAAGAAGAGGCACATAGATCGAGTCTTTCACGAATCCACCCCAAAAAATGTTACATACCATCATATGAGGTGAACTTGGTGGTTAATGGTGCACTGCAATATCATTACACCCCTTAAATCCAATGCATCGCTGAACCAGATCATTCTTAAGAAATGTTCTTATATGCACATGTCAGTGCAGTGGGGTGCTGCCCAGGAATGAAATTTTTGGCATGTCCTCACAGCTGTGGGGAAAACCAAATATCCAAAGCCTTTCATGTAAGCGAGCGAGCTAACAATAGCTAAATAGAGAACTGCCAACGTCATTACGTCGGGCTTGTTTCGTCCAAACCGCAGCTGAATGTACAAATGGGCGATGGCGGAGTACAAAATATGCTGTAATACTTGTCTCACTGAAACAAAAACACGAGACTTTTTTGCGAAAAATTCGATAGTGAATGTTTTTTAAATTATTTGGTCGTTGCTAGACTAATAACGTATCTCCATTGTGCTGTTTACATTTACAGGACAAGTAGTTCATATAGTGAATATAAAAACAATTTAGGCACCTATTTCTGATTTGAAGCTTGCTCAGCAGACAAATATCGCTGCACTAAGAAGAACAGAGACTACAAATGTAGGTGTTTAAGACTTGTTTTCCGTTTCAAAAATTAAACACACATTACAACAGATGAGATAAAATCGTAAGCAATCTTCAGTTCTGACGGTCAACAAGTGTTTTAAGACGTAACAAAAACTAACCACATAATGTTTTTGCAGAACGATTCCTGGATTCAACACGAATGCCTTTCACAGGTAGCTTTACGAATAACAAGCCATTCTGAAATTCCATAACGCTGAATTATACTGCAATAGCGAAATTAGAGAATAAAATATAACAATACATCTGTTTCTACATCACAATAAACATTTATATCTTAATTAAGGGACTAAATCTATGGGGGTGGTTCGTTTGTGCGATTTGTTCAGTAATAACTCTTCAATTGGTGGCTTATCTACAGTGAAGAGAACTACAGCAACTAACAACCACCTATCAAAACAATGCGCAAACAATTTACCCACAACACCAGCCAGCGATAACAGCCAAACCTAGACTAGATCGTGGTAAAACAGAGACTGAAACTTGACGTTACTGGCAGGGACTGGCATATAAGGGTTTCATAAAGCCTGGTGGTCGTATGCACGAAATTTTGAAGAACTGCAGTGCATCAAACAGCGAGGACATTGAGATATTTGGTGGCGCGATCCATACGTACGAGAACAAACTAACAATGTCAGCTTAAACTCAGTCAGTAGAGTAAAGAAGCAAACAATTATCAAGTCAGGCGTCATTGTCAGAAGTCATCTAATAGATCTTTCTTGTTTAAAAGAGATTCAAAACGCAGCACACTATCTACAAGAAGACCTGTTGGTCAAATTCAAGTGCGTTTTTTCAGTGTGTTTTGTATCTCCTCCGTTTTCTGTAAATTCCCACTGATTTATTCTTCGTCCATTCCGTCGAAATACGAGCCGACGAAACACACTTTCGCTCCTGCTTGCACACCAGACAGCAGTCCGCCCCCGGCAGTTGAGTGGTCAGTGTGACAGAACGTCAATTCTAAGGGCCCGGATTCGATTCCCGGCTGGGTCGGAGATTTTCTCCGCTCAGGGACTGGGTGTTGTGTTATTCTAATCATCATCATCATTTCATCCCCATCGACGCGCAAGTCGCCGAAGTGGCGTCAAATCGAAAGACTTGCACCCGGCGAATGGTCTACCACACGGGAGGCCCTAGTCACACGGCCAGACAGCAGCACAGCACGGCATTCTTTCTGTCTGCAGAATGAATGACAGATGGTCAAATATACACTGCACAAGTGGTATGTGTTTACTTCAAAATCTTATTGGTGCATGACAAAGCTTTTCTTATATAAACTTCGAAAAGACACTTCTCACAAGTTAAAATCTTATACACTCTAAGACAAAAAAAAAGATGCACCATGAAGAAATTATTCGAATGAGATGGAAATCGGAAGACGTGATGCACAAGTGCAGACAAACAAATGATTACAATTTCAGAACAACTGGATGACTTATTCAAGAGAAAGAGCTTTAAGAATTGAGCAGGTCAGCAAAGCGATGGTCCATATCTGGTCCTTATGGAAGCAGTTGTCAGCTTGGCATTGACTGAGAGACTCGTTGGATGTCCTCCTGAGAGGTATTATGCCAAATTCTTTCAAATTGGCACGTTAGATCATCATAATCCCTAAATGGTTGGAGGGCCCTGCCCGTAAACTTTAGACTCAATTTGGGAGAGATCCGGCGGCCTTGCTGGCCAAGGTAGGGTTTGGCAATCACGAAGACAATAAGTGTGCGGGCGGGCATTATCTTGCTGAAATGTAAGCCCAAGATTGCTTGCCATGAAGGGCAACAAAACGGCGCTTAGAATATCGCCGACGTACCGCTGTGCTGCAAGGGTGCCGTGGACGACAACAAAGGGGTCCTGTTATGATATTATGAAAAGAAATGGCGCCCTACATGTGGTGTCACCGCCAGACACCACACTTGCTAGGTGGTAGCCTTTTAAATCGGCCGCGGTCCATTAGTATACGACGGACCCGCGTGTCGCCACTGTCAGTAATTGCAGACCGAGCGCCGCCACACGGCAGGTCTAGAGAGACTTACTAGCACTCGCCCCAGTTGTACAGCCGACTTTGCTAGGAAAGGTTCACTGAGAATTACGCTCTCATTTGCCGAGACGATAGTTAGCATAGCCTTCAGCTAAGTCAACTGCTACGACCTAGCAAGGCGCCATTTATCCTTTGCTATGTATCTGATGAAGCATGTACAGTAACAAGACCAATGTTCACCAATTGTGGATTAAAGTTAAGTATTCCAGCAGCTACGTACTTTTCTTTATAGCATTCATTACGTATCCTGTTTCAGACCTCACGCCAGCCTGCGTGAGTAAGCGCGTGCCTTTCGGTTACCCGTCACTGTGGATTGGCTGTCTTGCCAGTCTACAACACTACATCTTCACTACTGGTAGCCGGGCCATACGGCGGACGACAGTCATGTTGGTATCCCACTGCAGTCCGGGCGTCTCCAGACACGTCTAAGACCTGTAATGTCATTGACTGAATTAGAACTGTCTTCACTGACGAGTCCTGCTTCGATCTGAGCCCCGATGACCAGTGGGGACATGTCTGGAAACGCCTCAGAGGGCCGCGGGTACAAGCCTGAATGTCGCCGGCTATATGGGCCGACAGCCAAGAGTGATGGTCAGGAGTACCATTTCATTTCATAACAGGACCCCTTCGTTTGTTATCCTCGGCACCCTTACAGTACGGCGTATACGTCGAGACATTTTACGCCACATTTTGTTACCCTTCATGACAAGCCATCTTGGGCTTAGATTTCAAGAAGCTAATGCCCGCCCGCACATGGCGAGAGTTTCTAATGCTTGTATTCGTGGTTGCCAACTCGACCTTGACCAGCAAGATCGCCGGATATTTCCCCAGCTGAGAACGTTTGGAGCATTATGGGCAAGGCCCTCCAATCAGCTCGGAATCTTGACGACCTTGTAAGAGGTATGTGCTGCCTACGATATGCAAGCTGTAAGAGAATCTGAGACCAAAGAGCAGTGTTGACTGCAGTACGAACTGTGTAGCAGTAGCAGTAAGTTGTTGCTAGCGAGCAGTCGCCTGTCTGCGCTTGTCAGTCCTGTCTGGTGTATCATGTTGGCTGGGCCGATCGCGGTGCAGCGATGCCGGAGCCTGAGTATTATTGTTTAAGGTAAAAAAGCAGTCTCGCGCATATCTAGTAATATTATGTAAACTCACATGTAAATCTTTTAAAAATGTCCTAATAATAATCTTTGTCTAATTTCTAACAAGCATTCATTTCAATTTAAAGAATTTAATTTTTTTTAATGCATGATCATTCCGATTGTTGAAAAACAAAAATCATTTGCTTCCTTTCATAAATAACATAAATAACAAATGTATAGGCCAGCATTGCACAGAGCTGTGCCGGAAAAGAGTTATTGTAAGAGCAGATAGTTGCCGACTTTATCGAGGTGATAATTTTTGCTTTTTAATCAGAATGATCTTACAGGGCCATGACGCAGCACTGCTGTCGTCCAAATTTTACCAGGTTACTGAATTTATTTTTTATTACGAGGTTTAAGAATTTTTCTGTTTCGAGCTTATATTAAATGAGAAAAGAATTTTGTGGGTACATTAAATGGGAACCAATTTTGTTCAGAGGTTACACAAAAAATAGAATCATATTATTATCATTATTAATTAAGTTTTTTTGTGAAGTTACACAAAAATTAGAATCATTGACCAAATAATATTTAAAATATTTCGTGTGGGGAGGTTACACTTGGCGACAACCGGCCAGGATCGGATTTCCTTTGTGAATTTCTGAGAAGTAGTCATATATCTGCTCTTATTTACTTAAATGTAGTTTGCATCTGGCGCAACGCATTTACTAATTTGTCATCTTTCTTTCACAGATCATCGGCAATTTATTGCTCTTTGTTGTAATTGTTTGTTTCATTTCACTTTGTCTTTGTTTCATTTGTGCTCAATTTTGATTTGTGAAAAAATGCCGCGAAAAACTCTTAACAGTACATCGCGATGTGCAATGAGTGAAATTGCCGACTCGATTAATTTGACTGATAATACTTGCGACACTCAGTGTAATGGCGATAATCCTCCATTTACAGACACTCAGTACATACCGATCAATAGTAATGATTTTAATGCTAATGATGAGCGAACAAATCCAATTATGTCCAGAGTAAACGTAACAATTGATGACGCGGCACGTTCCGATACAATGAACGCTGCTCAGTTTGACACACCCGGTTTGCAAAATTTGCATAGTGAACAGATAAATTTTTCTTACGAAGATGCACAATGTAGGCAAAATACGTTAGATTTATTTGATTCCGCCGGCCGGTGTGGCCGTGCGGTTAAGGCGCTTCAGTCTGGAACCGCGTGACCGCTACGGTCACAGGTTCGAATCCTGCCTCGGGCATGGATGTGTGTGATGTCCTTAGGTTAGTTAGGTTTAAGTAGTTCTAAGTTCTAGGGGACTGATGACCATAGATGTTAAGTCGCATAGTGCTCAGAGCCATTTTTTATTTGATTCCGAGGTAGTGACCAACAGTGCACACCCAATTGGCGAACCTTTTCAAGAATCTGAAAATGACCAAATGGTTACACAAAACGTGACAAATTCAGATACACCACCACATAGCTCAGAGAAAAGAGTCGCTAATTTTGGCTTGGATCAAATTATGGCAGTATTGCTACAACTTAATAAAAAAATAGAAAACAATTCCAAACAGTCGAAGAAAGACCAAGACGACAATCACAAACAACTTAGTGAAAATTTCAAACAACAACTTAATGAAAATTCCAAACAACAGAATGAAAGACAAGATAACAACTTCAAACAACTTAATGAAAATTACAAACAACTCAATGAAAAATTAGACAGCAATTCCAAACAGCTTAGTGAACAGATTACAGCCGTTGTCGTGCAATGTCATGATACTAAAGAACAATTACGTGAGGAAATTAAGGCTTGTGCTAGGAACTGTAGTGAAGAAATTAGATCTGTGGCACAAGAGTTAAGTAATACACATGCAGCCACAACTAAAATACTTAGAGATGAAATTAGTGCAGTCGCTAAACAATGCTCTGAAAACGCAACACAGTTACGCGACGAGTTTAATTCAATGTCAGCAGAACTTTCACGTACACTGGATGCGAAAATAGACACGAAATTTGACCAACAGAATAGCCAAATTGACGAACGTTTTAATCACCACCTACAAAACAGTGAAACGCGTTACCGTAAATTTATACAGGAACAGATTAAAGTAAAGCGACAAGTCATGGAAACAATTACTGCACAGAGACAGGAAGATAAACGTAAATTGTTTCCGAAAGCAAAAACATACGTAGACAACAATATTGCTGCAGTATTAGACGAAATTAATGCTATCAAACAGTTGAACACCGAATTACATGATGAAATCTCTGATCTTAAAACAAAAACAGACACACACACAGTAGACTTTCAGACAATGACCGACAGACTTGAACA
Organism: Schistocerca piceifrons; assembly: GCF_021461385.2. Classification (NCBI taxonomy): domain Eukaryota; kingdom Metazoa; phylum Arthropoda; class Insecta; order Orthoptera; family Acrididae; genus Schistocerca; species Schistocerca piceifrons. Next base: position 316,200,654 of record NC_060143.1, on the reverse strand, counting down.
ATTAGAACTAATACAGGATCCCGATGCCATCAAAGTAGACGTTAAAAAATTGAATGAAACCACACGTAAAATACAAAAACAAATTAATGCTTGTGATAATAAAAACGATGATCATGTAAAAGCACTGACTGAAAAATATGATGAATTGGCCAGTCGTAAAGATGTTATCGAAAGTAATAATGACACCAAATCAGACGATACGTCACCTGTTTCGTATAATCAAACACCCGAATTTCAAAATTTACAGCAGACGATCAGTGAGATAGGTTCGTCCAATAATACATTACGTAGAAAATTGTCAACTTTACAGCAAGAATTGACAGAAATGAAAAATGTTTCAGCCTTTAACACATCACAGCATACGCCACTTCGCAAACATTTGTCAGACTCACACAGCCAGTATAATTTAGGTAATTTACAGAGAGTACGTGAGTTAGATGCCGAACAGTCACAGACAAATAGATTCTCATACAATCCTGAACTTGTTCAGACGTACAGAGACGATAATTTTGATTACAAGCACTTTCTGTCCGTGAGAAAATTTAAAGTATTTAAAAATGACAGAACACATATTCACCCCTTGGATTGGATACAACAATTTAGCTTTGCTTTTCCACCGACTTGGCCTGTAATACACAAACTTGAATTTATTTGCAGTTTCTTGGAAGGTGAACTGGCAACTCGGATGAGACCGATCGCGAGACAATGCTATTCGGTAGAAGAATTTCAGAATGCTTCTCTGTCAGCGTATTGGTCGAAGACGACACAGCGCGGAACTAAGGATCAATTAATTAGTTTACCGAATTATGAGAACTCAAATTTTTCCACTGTCACGCAATTTTTTGAACACATGGTCCAACAAAACCAGTACTTAAGTGAACCATACAGTGAATCTGCACTTATTCAATTATGTATTTCTAAATTACCACGATCATTAAGAGTGTCACTTTTAACGGGTCAGCAGAAAGAAAATATTTCGGCATTCAGAGATCTGTTACAGCTTTTGAAAGTTCAGCAATCAGATTATTCCTTTATAAACAAAAATTTTTCACATAATAACCAAGGTCAACAAGCATACAGCAATTACGATCAGCCACGCTATTTCAATAGCAAAGGTAATAGATGCTTCAGGAACGACAACCACCAGAACTTTAATAACAGACAAAATTTTAATTATCAGTATCGTCAAAATTATCAGCAACAGGAACCGCATTTTGGTAACAATAGAGGTTTTTCTCAACAACAGCATCAAAACCAGCCGGTTAGCATACCTAACCAACAATGCAGTCTGCAAGGTCAACCAAGCTTTAATGTTTCGCCGCCTGCACGTATAGCATCGGCTCCACCAAATAGTAACGCACCGCAACAAGGAAACCAGTACGTACAGAAAACACATCATTTCAATTCCTATCGCAACGCGCCATATAGCAATGACTATCATGACAGACGTAAAAATAATGGTTACAATTTTCAGCGTACGTTTAATAACAGTCGGTCTTATCAGCAGCAAAATCATCCGCAACAACACATTATCATGAATGAACCAGACAGTAGATATCATCCCGAACGTAATACGTCAGGAAGAAATAACAGAACAGTACAAATAGTGGAAATGCCACAGCATCCTCCCGCAAATGATAGCACGTCAGATAGAATTTGACTAGATATAGTACAGGTTGCATCTTCCAGCAACGCAAGCAATACATTTGACACGCAGAATCTCGTTCACGAAAATGTTATTACTTTTGACGACATCCGAGACACTCTCTTGCAGGAAAGACCAGTTATGCCTCGCGCATATCTAGTAATATTATGTAAACTCACATGTAAATCTTTTAAAAATGTCCTAATAATAATCTTTGTTTAATTTCTAACAAGCATTCATTTCAATTTAAAGAATTTAATATTTTTTTTAATGCATGATCATTCCGATTGTTGAAAAAGAAAAATCATTTGCTTCCTTTCATAAATAACAAATGTATAGGCCAGCATTGCACAGAGCTGTGCCGGAAAAGAGCTATTGTAAAGCAGATAGTTGCCGACTTTATGGAGGTGATAATTTTTGCTTTTTATTCAGAATGATCTTACAGGGCCATGACGCAGCACTGCTGTCGTCCAAATTTTACCAGGTTGCTGAATTTATTTTTTATTACGAGGTTTAGGAATTTTTCTGTTTCGAGCTTATATTAAATGAGAAAAGAATTTTGTGGGTACATTAAATGGGAACCAATTTTGTTCAGAGATTACACAAAAAATAGAATCATATTATTATTATTATTAATTAAGGTTTTTTTGTGAGGCTACGCAAAAATTAGAATCATTAACCAAATAATATTTAAAATATTTGAATCATTAACCAAATAATATTTAAAATATTTCGTGTGGGGAGGTTACAACCTAATGTCCAGTTTTAGAGTATTTGGTACGATATCCCTGAGGAGGACACCCAACAAATCTGGTAACGAATGAAAACCAAGTAATTGCTTTCATATGGGCCAGAGGTGGACCAACGAGTTATTAACCTGCTCTCTTGAATAAATCATCCAATTTTTCTGAAAGAGTAATTATCTGTTTGTCTGTACATGTACATCGCATCTATCGATTTCCGTCCCATTCGGATAGTTTCTCCGCGGTTTGCCTTTTTTTTTTGTATGCCTTAGTGCGTATTAGCCTTAAAGGACGAAAAACCTATAATACTTTCTCTCTGACCAAAATGCAAACTGCAATAAATCGCCAACCAGTATGGCCGAATGGTTCTAGGCGCTTCAGTCTGGAACCGCGCGACCGCTACGGTCACAGGCTCGAATCCTGCCTCGGGCATGGATGTGTGTGATGTCTTCAGGCTAATTAGGTTCAAGTAGTTCTAAGTTCTAGGGGACTGATGACCTCAGATGTTAAGTCCCATAGTGCTCAGAGCCATTTGAACCTTTTTTTTTTTTTGTAATAAATCAATCTTTTGTGATAAGTCAGAGATCCAATTATACCTTGTACCCCATTCACTGTTTAAAGCCATCACTGTAATTTCGTTCTTCAACTTAAAAAATAACTGAGGCGCGGATAACCTCCTCCTAACGCCTTTCTTCTTCCGTCCTTCTTCATGTAAGAATCCGTTTCTTTGTTACCTATAATTTTAAGAAGAAAAATGATAATACTGTCATTCGTTTTCAGTTTTATTTCATAGTAATCCAGTATAAACGCTTTTACTAATTCTGTGTTCAGAATTTGGGTCGGTTCCAGTTTTTAACAACGTCTTATTGTTTCTTGACATAACACGTTTCGGAGGTATTTTCATCATAAAAAAAATGGTTCAAATGGCTCTGAGCACTATGGGACTTAACATCTGAGGTCATCAGTCCCCTAGAACTTAGAACTACTTTAACTAACCTAAGGACATCACACACAACCATGCCCGAGGCAGGATTCGAACTGCGACCGTAGCGGTCGCGCAGTTCCAGACTGAAGCGCCTAGAACCGCTCGGCCACACCGGCCGGCTTTTCATCATCAAATGGCTGCATTGTATTTACAGAGCAAACTGTTGATCAGCTATTGAATGACACAGTGCCAGTGAATGTGTCCTTAGTTGCTTTGAAGATTCGCACATTTTCTTTTCGTGTAATTCGAAATATTGAATTGAATAGAGTTGTCACTATCACTACGTAGCATGTTTTTTAATCAAAATCAAGAATGCACAGAATTAAATGTACATGGATCGTCGTTCATACTTATAAAGTGAGTAACCTGATTTTACATTAACATGACGTGTTCTGCATGTACTGATAGCAAGCGAAGCCACTACGAACGCGTGATGTTAATGTACTATCGTGTTGCTCACTGTGTAAGAGAAAATGTTGATTCATTTTTAACTTTGTGCATTCGTGATCGTCACTGAAAAAAAAACGCGACATAGTGACACCGGTATGTTTACCTAATACAATATTTCGCACTACACGAAAAAATTGTAAATCTTATAGCAACAAGGATATATTCGCTGGTACCGTGGCATTCAACAGCTGAACAACAGTTCGTCCTGCTAATACAATGCGACTATCCGATGATGAAAAAAAAGGTTACAAACCTGAAAAGGTATCAAACAGTAAAATATGTTAAAGAAAAATGTTATCAGATTAATGACTGGTAGCTGCCTTTACAAGATATGTTCATAACAATGTTGTACGGGCTATACTGAGTTGCTAAAGTTCCCAGCAGCACGTGTCTGATTGCGTTGATTTTCCGCTGTAACGCCTATTTATCAACAAAACCAAACACTGGAACAATACTCTAGAATTGGTCGCTCTAGCGTCTTATATGCGTTCTTTACAGATGCATTGTACTTTCCCAGAATGCATCGGAAACATCCAAGTTTTTCATTTGCCTTAGGTGCTGCACAGTTTACGTGTTTGTCCTATTTAATGGCTCTGAGCACTATGGGACTTAACAGCTGAGGTCATCAGTCCCCTAGAACTTAGAACTACTTAAACCTAACTAACCTAAGAACGTCACACACATCCATACCTGAGGCAGGATTCGAACCTGCGACCGTAGCGTTTGTCCCATTTAATATCGCGTATTAGTATTACCTCTAAATGTTTAATCAATGTGACGTGTGAAACATGTCTTCTCCTAGTATATAGAATATTTTTAACAGCCTGCTGTCTAGTCAGGAGGTCAGTGGGCGCCGAGGTTAGACAGGTGAGGTTGTGACGTTACAAAGTGTCGGAGGCCGGTGAGTGTTTCAGTCTCACGCCCGAAGGTGCCAGCAAAACAGCGGTATCTGTAACAACATTTTATTAACATGATTACTTCAATTAATTATTGTCATTAATTTTTATTTAACCATCTTGATCGCAAAGTGTTTTGAATAAGAGTACTAATTTCGGCTACGCAATAGAATCTACAACAGGAATAAGATAAGAAAGCATTACCGTCTACTACATTAAGAGGTTAAAAAACAAAGGAAAAATCATAACAAAGTATCAATTTTAGCTTGATTTCTGTATTTAAATTTTATTTTCGGAACATTCCATAAAATTGAGAATATTTTAACTTTACCTCCAACAAATCTTCTTTTAATTATTTTGTAGATTGTACGTTATGTATGCATCTGCGACCTCTAGGATTGCATTTGCATCCTATGTAAACTGGCTGACATTTTTGACTCGTGTTGCATCGGTGAGGAATACTACAAGCAACTACAAGCAACTTCCGTAGCTTGCGGCGTGTCAGGCACACCGCCTGATAGCGAAGCGGCGCGGGGTGCAATAGCGGGGCCCGGCGAGGCAGCCCGAAGACGCGCCCCTGTGAGCACAATGGCCTCAGCGCTCTCGGACACGGACGCGAGCTTAGCCTGTACCAACAGCATCTTCCGGCCGGAAGGCTGAAGCCCAGGGCTCCCTCGACACACACAGCGTAGCGCTAGGAAGGCGATACACGTACATCCTGGAAAGTGGCATTCTGGTGCTCAACCAGCAGAAGGTGGCAGCTCGTAATCACTTTTGGTCCTTCACCAGAGGAAGACCCTGGCGTATATGCAGGGCTGGGTCCCTGCTTCACCTATTCTGACACGACGTTTTTACCCTGCGGGTTGCCGCTCCTCTGTCTCCCGCGGGCGCTCCTCCATAGGAGATAAACAATTGTGAGCCCCCCCCCCCCCCCCCCAGTACTTCCTGTGTTTGTTTTCGTTGCTGATTGTTAACATTCCGTTTACAGGCTCAACGCCAACAGTCATCACAAGAGACCACCATACACAGGAAGCGTGCGCAGCAACTACAGCGGCGCTGCTGTCACGAACCATCTTACGTCCATGAATCCCGTGATCAAGTGTCCGAGAACATTCCTCCGCCTCGGCATGCTTAAGCCGTGGCGCACGCTCCAACGGCCCGTTGCAGTCGCACCTTCGCTCCAGGTCATTCGAGCCGATTGCCAGTGCTGTCCCGTTCTATTGAAACACAGCCGACTCTGCACCACACCGCATCGCTCCGCTACGCCGCACAGAAGCCATCAGCACCCTCCCTGATGGCCAGTGCTACGGTGTAAATACGCAATAGTGATTACGTCACGACCTGCGTCACGGCCCAGATCACGACAAACTCTTGTCTTGCTACGTTGACGTTGATCAAGGACTATGATTGCTGTTACCATTCTCTTATGCGGAAATTTACTTTTCGGCAGTGAGAATGCAATAAATATTGGCTGTCAAACCAACTGCAGAATCGTCAATCATTGCGTGCAGTGCAGACTGCCGTCCAACCTACGAACATAAAAGGTCCAGTACGCCCGCATCTTCTGTTTGTCACGGTTGTGACCCGTCAACAGTGCCATCATGGAGTGACGTCCACCCACAGCTGGGCTGCAGGCATGTAACTGAAGTCTCTAAATAGGCGGCTAGTAGCACATCACGGTTCGCCATCAGTTTTAACCTGTAACTAGCGAAACTGTCATTTCGTCGGAACTGGGGATGCAGACCTTAAGACGAGACACTGACGATATGTCCGACACAGGTGTATTTAAAGCCAGAGATCACGTCATTGTGTACTCTCTACATCATACGAATAAACCTAATGTAAACAAACACAAACAAGATGATTGTCAGAAGCCGTACACTGGTGCTTTTACGCTCTTGAAATTAGGTCCTACTTATGTATTAAATATCTTATTACTAAGTTACGATAATCGAAACTTTAAGATATTCTAATGTGTTAACAGGCATCAACGTTTTCCTTAATCACGCTTTAGCTGTGTACTTTTGTTTCAAAAATCATGTACAGTCACAGTCTCTGTACTATTATACTCTGATCGTCGCGCTGTTAACGCGCAGCCGGCCGGGGTGGCCGAGCGGTTCTAGGCGCTATAGCCTGGAACCGTGCGACCGCTACGGTCGCAGGTTCGAAACCTGCATCGGGCATGGATGTTTGTGATGTCCTTAGGTTAGTTAGGTTTAAGTAGTTCTATGTTCTAGGGGACTGATGACCTTAGAAGTTAAGTCCCATAGCGCTCAGAGCCATTTAACGCGGAGTATGAAAATGGCTGAGTCTTCTTCCTGCTCCGTAGTGAACCTCGCATGCGGAACAACGTTAAAAAGTGCCGAGAAATGAGTTGTTCTTAATGTTTTTCATATATTTACAGAAAAAAATCGGCTTTGAAGTTTTCCGAGGGACTGTATCTGATTTAGTTGAGATAAAATGCACAATGAATATATAGCGGAATCGGTAGCGTTGTAGACAGGTGTTCAAAAATGGTTCAAATGGCTCTGAGCACTATGCGACTTAACTTCTGGGGTCATCAGTCGTCTAGAACTAGGAACTAATTAAACCTAACTAACCTAAAGACATCACACACATCCATGCCCGAGGCAGGATTCGAACCTGCGACCGTAGCGGTCACCCGGTTCCAGACTGTAGCGCGTAGAACCGCACGGCCACTCCGGCCGGCAGACAGGTGAAGCTCGTCAACAGCTGGCAGAAGTCTCGCCTTGCTCGTGATTTTTTTTTTTTTCGTTCAATTTGAAATACCTATATCTCGAACTGTAAAATTCATCATCATTTTTCGTGAATAATGCACGTCTCCTTGTTTGTAATTACTTACTGCACGTGAAATTCCTGTTTTCATTTCAAATATAAATCCTTAATTATCGATATATTCTGAAAGATTGTTAATAAAGCCGGCCGCGGTGGTCTAGCGGTTCTAGGCGCGCAGTCCGGTACCGCGCGACTGCTACGGTCGCAGGTTCGAATCCTGCCTCGGGCATGGATGTGTGTGATGTCCTTAGGTTAGTTAGGTTTAAGTAGTTCTAAGTTCTAGGGGACTGATGACCTCAGATGTTAAGTCCCATAGTGCTCAGAGCCATTTGTTAATAAAGGTTGTTTAAGTTAAGAAAATAGAACAATTTAATTTTTCAGGACAAAAATGAGCCGGCCGCGGTGGTCTCGCGGTTAAGGCGCTCAATCCGGAACCGCGCGACTGCTACGGTCGCAGGTTCGAATCCTGCCTCGGGCATGGATGTGTGTGGTGTCCTTGGGTTAGTTAAGTTTAAGTAGTTCTAAGTTCTAGGGGACTGATGACCACAAATGTTAAGTCCCATAGTGCTCAGAGCCATTTGAACCATTTTGACAAAAACGAAAAACCAAATATTCTTTATTTGGACTATGTCCATTGTTTACCACAGATGTAGTGTCACACGAACTAGAGTGATGAGTATCGTAGAAGCATGAAAAACAATCATTTTCAAAGCATGGAGCACACCATACAAATGCTGCCTTTTTACATTTGCCACCGCACCATTACAATGCGAACCGAACTGATCTGGAGCCAAGTTAAGAAGGGACCTGTCGCGAGAAATAAAACAATTGTTAAGCTGCCAGACGTACTCAGAAGTGGAAGTAAAGTCGTTTTCATTGGTCAGCTTTTAAAGAAACCTTTTGCAAGTCTGGAAGTGAATTGTTTCGCACCAGTGTATCTACAAGATTCCAGGCTTGTTTTGTGTGTACGCTCCCCTAACGGTCCCATGGGTTAAAATCAGCTATGATTCTTGCCACGTTCAGGTCCATTACATTCCGTTAGGGACTTACGTCACCAGTGGGGCTAGCAACTTGCTTTGCAAATAATTTCGATGGGACCATTTGGGGAATATACACAAAAAACAGGTTTGGAATCTAGTACATGAAACTATTCGCGTCCATAACGTGCAAAAGACTTCTTTAAAAACTAACCATTGAAAACGATTGTATTTCCATTTCTGTGTTCGTGATTGCAAACGTTTGTAGAAGACCCTCTGTAATTGCTGTATGACGATTAGGACGCCAGGTACCGTAACACACAGACTACATTTAGCAAATAATAACAAATGCGCCTCAATCCAGAATCGAACCCTCGACCTGCTGCATGCTAACTCAAAACGCTATCCACTGCACCAACTGCATAGCATTACTGCTATCTGCTGTCAGTGTCGCACATGTGATTACAGTGTTGCCTGTATGCCAGTCTTGAACGTCCATTTACTATCAGAAATAAGCGCAGGACGAAATTTTTTGACGGGCAGTTTTGTATTGCTAGTGTGTGAGGAATCGCTTTGCGAAGTCCGAGTGCCCGAGTTTTTCTCCATCCTGAGTATTTAGACAGACATTTATTTATTTCCATTTCTTTCACATGGCAATATTAGGGCCTTTAAGCCTTCTCTTACATCAAACCAAGCTACACATAGTTCATTTGTACATAAGGAAATGACCGGTATAGAAATGAATATGCGTGACTTAAGAAATGTCGGCTGTACTAACATTAAGCACGTTCCTCATTACAGTCTTCTCGAATTTGATTAGAGGCATCTAACAAAATAAGCATGACGATAGTACAAAGTGAATCAATCTGGAGAAGAAGCTGACTGTTCAGAGGAAGGAAGAAAGATAAAAGTTTAACGTCTCGTTGACATCGAGGTCATTACAGGCGTTGCATAAGCTCGGATTAGGAACGAACAGGGAACGAAACTGGCAGTTTCCTTTCGAAGGAACCATCCCGGTATATGCCCTAAGCGATTTAGGGAAATCTCGGAAAACCTAAATACGGATGGCCGGACGGGAATTTGAACTGTCGTCCTTGCGTATGAGAGTCCAGTGTGCCGATTATTGCGCCACCTCGCTCGGTGGTAAGAGGAAGAGCAAAAAATTAATCAATAGTAGGCATAAAATTAGCAGATAAGGTGGAAACAGAAATAGAAAGGGATGATAAAAGCATACATAGCTTATAATGTGACAGATATTGGTTCCCTGTTCAACAGAAAGAAAACAGCTTCTTTCACCACTGGCAATGACGGATCCATAAGTAATCATTTCAATAAAAATGAATTTGTAATATATCACGAAGTATGAAATAATTTATCATAGCCCCATACAGATTTCTAACTCCATGTCAACAGTCCTGAAAATGTGCGATTTGGAACTTTTTATAGATATGAAAATGTTTGTAAGATTTAAAACGAAAAACATGGGGCGTTTGCAATACGTAATTGTTGAATGAATAGTTCACCTCCTAATTGTTATCTACTGCATACTCGTACATCCCACATCTTTAATTTTAAGTCTTACAGGTAGTTCCATTGTATAATAATTCACAATCACAAATTTTCGGTAGCCTACTATCTGTATACGATTCACAATCTGTATGCTGCTATGAAAAGTTATTTCATACTTTTTAGTCCGATTTAAAAACGTAGCATATTACGTTACATTGCAAAGTTTAGTCTTGTGTTGGTGAATTTTTTCAATAGATTTCAAAACATTTTGATGAAATAACAACGGAGACATGTGGCAAATTTCAAGTTTATTTCAGTTTCTCTTCAACTGTTTACACCAATATATTGCTTCCTCCTACGTATACCTCGTGAAAAGATCGTGAAAGTAAAAATTAGAGGGTTTCGAGCACACATGGAGGCTTCCCATCAACCGCCCTCTCCGCAAACCATTCGCGACTGCTGCAGGGAAAGGCGGAAATGGCAGTGGTACACAGAGCACCCTCTGTCACACACCAGACACGAAAACGAGTTTATATTACATTGTCATCCCGTTCTGAGCTATGTGCAAAATTTGAAGTATCTAGCTCACCAGGAAATTAGTTTAAAATCAATTGAAAAATTTGCGACGAACAGGCAGACAAGGAAACGACGTAGTGAAAACGTAGTAAAATACGGAGTTGTACCAAATTAAACTATAGGTCCTTTTATAACTGGCTGGATAAGTGTGTTCAAATATCGTACGAACGCAGACTATACCACCTCCAATAGCATCATTCCTAGTAAAGCACTGCCATGTACAAACTAATCGTAGATAGACAAAAGCAGCTTTCGGAATTACAGAAGAAGAATCAGAGTCAACTAACTGCACAATAAATTTAAAACGAGAGCCAAAACACACCTCATTAATAATACATAGTTAAGGATTACTTAGAGAACACAAAGTAGGAACTGGAAAAAACTAACATAAATTAATAGTAAACAGCTTTATTATTATACAGTATACTGTCAAAACGCAGTGCATCTTATTATAAAATCTTAAGCCCAAAATCTGTGACGGGTAATGTGCTAACCTCCTTCTATTTTTCTGAGTTCAAAATCTGAATCACATGCGGAGTGACGATAATAGTTTTCCAGACAGACATGGGAAAACACGACGTACGTAAGTGTATGGTGCAAGTAATATGTACAGTTTGCCGTCGTGCGTGTTTGTGTGTGTGTGTGTGTGTGTGTGTGTGTGTGTGTGTGTGTGTGTGTGTGCGCGAGTGTGTATGTGTGTGTGTGTGTGTGTGTGTGTGTGTGTGTGTGTGTGTGTGTGTGCGCGCGCGAGTGTGTATGTGTGTGTGTGTGTGTGTGTGTGTGTGTGTGTGTGTGTGTGTTTATCTGTAGTGCAAACATCAGGCACGACTGATGCAATATGAACATAAGTCCTTCGCCAGCTAAATATGTCTGCAACAGTGTACCCATAAGAATGAATGAATTAAATTTTTTTATCTCTTTTTTTTAGTAGGATGAGATGTATAGTATCATGAAAATGGTTTGTGAATGAGTTAAATAACTAACTAACTGTGTGTAAGATACATTATAAACAAGCCTTCGGAATAAATAGGCCAGTTTTAATGACAGAAAAAAATACTTGAGACGGATTTGTTGTAGATGAAAGAGCAAGAAATTTTGTGTTGTTCGTCCACGTGAATGTGAAGGTATGTAAGAGATGTGACAGTCAAATTTGATATCTTTTTTAAGGGCTTTTCACCTCGGTCAGTGAGAACGGAATTCTGTTAGAGTCATTTCGCTGTCTGCCTGTCTGTTCTACTATTAAGTTCCCTTTTTCTTAGTCACGAGTAGAGATATCATGTTGAAATTTGTCACATACCAAGGTACTCGATCCCTTGGCGGTGTAAAAATGTTTAACATATAAACCAATGCAATCAAAAGATACTGCAATTTTTGTTACTTGCAAACTCATTCATCGAAACCTATAGGGCAATTCCTGTTGACCTAGAATCATGAAATTCGGCAAGAAGCAAGGTTTCACAGCACAAGTATAAAAAAATTCAGAGAATGGTTGTTTTTTAGTTATACCACATAAAAAACTTTTCTGCCATTCGTAATCTGTCAAAAATTTCTGGAACTACTGTAGGGATTTTGACTTAGTTCTCAGTAATGGGTAGAATGATTCACGAGGAACGTTTTTGTATTCAATTTATAAATACTTCGTGCTAATTGGCTGATCTAAGATGCAATGAAGTCCCATGCCGCTGTGAAAACGATGCAGGCATAAGGCAGCCCTACTGCCACGCTGACAGTCTATGCCTGCGATACGTACGGCATCAAAGTAGTAGTGGTAACTGATGCACGACTGTACTTCCACTGTATGGGATGACGTTCCGTTATCCCATAAAATATCCAATGAAGCTTTCCACAGAGCAATTCAACAGTTGCGTTAACAGCAACAGCTCTATGGCCGGCTGTACCGTTTTCTTATCTGGAGGCTTCCGTCAAATCTTACCAGTAATCGCAACAGGGACGAGACCACACGAATTCAACGCACGTTAATACAGTATAACTCCAAAATTAATAAAATACATGAAAAATTGTAACAGCGAATGCGAAATTGCACAAAAAATTAAATTTAAAACTAAAACGTTCTCGAAAGTCTTGCAATTACCGGGACCGATATACTGCGAGCATCAGTATCGAACACAGGTAAAAGTTACTGAGATTCTAGATTCTAGGGATGGATGTACTAACTATACCTATACTTAATTAAGTTTGTACAGAACTTTCGGAGTGCTTGTGCTACTCGCACTTACCCAGAATTTATTTTTTTATATAGATGAACCTAAGCTTCATGTTTCTCCTTGTGGATAACAGCTGTCTTTGAGAAAAAGACAATGGTGCAATTATGTCGAACATTTAGCGAGCAAAACTTTTTTTAAGGTACGTGTTGTGCCATTGTTCGTAAGGTGTTTGAATGGTGCACCACTAGTAAATTTTTGCCTGCCTGAAGGAATGTGTGTCATCAGTACAAAAGGCACTGGATGAATTCTGTATAGCGCTTCAGAAAGTTTCACTCAAGTGCAGCGTGAGTGACAACTATGAAGATATCTGAGAGCTACACCTTTGTCTGATTACGTTATGTTCTTCGTAAAACATTTATTGGTGTAAATTTTTTTGGTTTATTTATAGACGCAATCACATGTTTATGACACAATCATAACCGGTTTCGGCCATACATTGACCATCTTCAGATTCTAGAACAATACAAAAGAAAATTTATATTAAAACCTAAAAATAAGTGCAATATTTAACCACCCTTATTAGTAATCTAACTGAATTTATGCGAAATACATATAGTTCATACCTAAAGGCGGCATACACTGAACACAGATTCATGCGTTGTCAAACTAGCTATGAAATGTAAAACAAATGTAACAAAATTTTTATGTCTATATAAGTCCGGTGTTTTACATTTTATAGCTAGTTTGACAACGCATAAACCTGAGTTCAGTGTATGCCGTCTTTAGGTATGAACTATACGCATTTCGCATAAATCCAGTTAGATTACTAATAAGCGTGGTTAAATATTGCACTTATTTTTAGGCTTTAATATAAATTTTCTTTTGTATTGATTTAGAATCTGGAGATGGTCATTGAATGGCCGAAACCACTTATGACTGTGTCATAAACATGTGATTGCGTCTATAAATAAACAAGAAAAAAATTTACAAAAGAATCAATCACGCACTCCATAGACAAAATGTTTTTCCAAAATTTATTGGTACAATCGCTATTAATTTGCAGGTTATTTGTCGGTGGAAAATTACTTTCATATATGAAGAATCTCATTATTTTACCTATGATGACTTGAGAACACAGCGGCTGTTGGTCGAATTATCAGTAAGGAAGAAAACTGCAATCATCCATACTATTTTTGAAATAATTTATGTCTCCGTAAGTAGTTTTGGGCCCAGGACCATCATCATTCTTCGCACAAATTCAAAATTTTATCCTGAAAATTTTTTACTTTGTGTATTACGCATTGGAGGTCTGGTTCATTGACGTGTGACATGAAGACTGAAGCTGCCCGTCTTTACATATACCTTCCGTATCGCCGATATAATTCCACAAATGCGTAATTTGCGATAATAGACCTAATACCACAGAATAAGTATTACACAATTATTGTAAGGTAAACCTGACATCAACCTGAATGTTGTTTTGGACACCACAGTACTTTCCTAAGCCCGATATTATTGGAAGAGGTACGCCTTTGCCATCGTTAGATCTTTGAACTGACTTGTCCACACAGATACAGGAAGACCTACTGTGTAACCTAGTCTCCAAACTGCGGTGTAATTCGGCATTTTTCAAATTAACGACTACTGCCAGACGTGAAAGATGTGATAAGTGACAGTGAAGCCCATCGTTGCCAGGGGGGGAGATGGCGGTCTTAATGTGGTTTATCAATTTTTTAAATTAAAAGCTTTTAATGCCTAGACCGCAGTTTTCCTATCACAAATGGAGTTCGTTTTGACGTGTCTCGTCAGACTGCTGAGGGTGCAGCGTTCTCACATTATCCTTCAATATATACATATTTGATAAAGATGACTCTACGTTATAAGCTACGCAGGATTATTCTTGTGTAACGGAGGCTACGGAACAGCTGACAGATTTTGAAACCGTCACATGTACTGGTCTCACGATAATTCCTGTTATACTATTGCAAGGAATTAGATTTTTTCCAGCTTCTAATCATGCAACTGGACAATTTCGTATACGACCGTCAACCTGCAAAATTACCGTCTACAACCTGGATTCCTCGCGGTGACGTTTCCAACTACGTACTGCTATTGTTTTGGTACTTACGATTGCATGTTGGTGCATGACTACAGCTAACGATGCTTTCCAATGCTTATTCACCAGCTTTTCATGTATTGAACGATCTGAAGATGGTCACATATAGCAACCGAAACTAGTTATCGAACTTTAATTACGACAGGAAAATTGCGTTCTAGGCATTAAAAGTTTTCACTTCTTAAATTTTTTTATTTAATGCGTAACACATACAAATTCTAAGAAATATACTAACCTAGGTTACAGCTTACATCGTCATCCTAGCTTCGGGTAATATCATAACATACTATCCTTACGGTGCACAGGTTTAGTGTGCTAACACATTCAAAAATGGTTCAAGTGGTTCTGAGCACTACGGTACTTAACATCTGAGGTGATCAGTCCCCTAGAACTTAGAACTACTTAAACCTAACTAAGGACATCACACACACCATGCCCGAGGCACGATTCGAACCTGCGATCGTAGCGGTCGCGCGGTTCCAGACTGAAGCGCCTAGAACCGCTCGGCCACAACGGCCGGCTCGCTAACACATTCAACATAATATCACTGGTTGGTATTCTCACGTCTTTGCGTAATATATGTGTACAAGCATTAAAAATGGCGACTGACAGCAGAAAATCATAAGAAAAGCAATGATGGATATGTGTAATAAACCAGTCTGTTATAAGAAATGTAAGCAGACCTTGTCAAGTAGTTTGGTAACATTTTGGCCATTTTCCTATACTTTTTCATTGGAGCGTGTACTTATTTTTTCTCTTTTTTCGCCTTGTTAGTAAATTCCGTCACCTTTAAATTAGCTATATATTGCCCCTCTTCAGCTAACAAGGGGTTCACACGAACTTTCCCTCATTGATTTCATTCATATTGACAGGGTATGTGGGGCGGGACTAGAACTTCAACACTAAACAGGAAGACGCAGCTCTCAAGTGCTTTCGATAAAATCGAGTTTGAAAATTTTAGCCGTGCTTATATACTTTGCTGGGCTGCAAACATGCAAAGAGTCCGTAGCCAAGTTAGGGTGTGACAACAATCTCGACTCCTGTGATTTTCGCCAATACACGGTGAACGCTCATTGGGAATGGCAGAGGCTTGCATGTTGTCGTGCTTTATTTGGAAGTATTTTGCAACTCCCCCCCCCCCCCCACCCCCCCTGTTCTGAGGCCTTCTCTCATTGTGTTCTTCCTAGAGACAAAATCTGCTTTCTTTTGAGTCCCGAACTTGTGTAAATTATGTCTATGAAGTTATATTTTCACAAAATATGAAAAATTGAATACACAAAAAATAAAAAAAAGGCCAGTACCTTGCATTGAACCAGTAAAGTGACAGGCCTCGGGATTCAACCCCTGCGTATCTTGCCTCCACCCAGCCTCAAGCTATGTCCGTTCTTTCCTGTAATGTAACATAAAAAACTGAGTTGACAAGAACAGCGCCCTTGTTTTTAAGAAAAGGAAAGACATAAAAAAAGATTTGTGACCACTTGTCCACGAAATGAAAGGTCCCGCGTTCGAGGCATGCTCCGACACACAGTTTTAATTTGCTAGGAAGTTTATTTAATAATACCATTATTTTTCTTTATCGTAAAACAGTTTTATAGCTTTCTTTTTTAAGGGACCGAATGCTGTCACTAACAGATAGGTTCGCTGAGTGCAGGCAGCGTGCATTATGTAATATGTATTGAAAGAAGTTATCCCGAGGTATCTTAACAACATGAGTATTAACTTTGTATGGTAGTAGATTTTCGATAGCGTATCACTAAGAATTCAGGAATCCAAACTAGTAATACAAGGGCACTAATAATTCATGAACAAGCACATTTACTACAAGAGAAGGAAGGATACCCTAGAACCACTCTGGAGAAAATAGAGACCGGCTGAATAATATGGTTAAATCACCAGCCTATCGCAGTAGAGATGTTTTTGATTCCGAAGCGGCTTAAAGATTAACTGAAAAAAAACCTAGTAAGCGCTTAGTTCATAGGCGCGAGGATTGTGGATCGAATCTCACCGCCTTTTGTGATCTGTCGGCACCAATATTCTGTGACATGCCTCGGTACACGTGGTACGCCGCGAAACTGGGTTACCTCCAAGGACCCTGTATGAATGTGAACCTAGCTCGTTTTGCAATAGGCACACTGAAAAAACCGTTCACATGCAAAAATTAGGCGTCCATTATATTTGATGTAAGGCACAATAATTGTTTTCTATGGTTCTCCCATATTTATCATCCTGATTTGTGCAATGTTACGTATTATACTTGTCACAAATGTAGATAAAATAACATTAACAAAATCATTGTACTAACTTCATTGACAGTTCTCGTGTCTCCTTTCTTCATTTCCAGCCTCTTTACCAAAAATCTTTTTCTATATTTTTCTGGATAAATATTAGCAAAACAATAAGCGAATGTTTAAATATTGCACGGTCATAATAAATCTGCTGTCAGCATTGCGTGGGAACGAAAAACAAGCTTATTGATAGCGAGATTCGCTCCAGAGACCTCGCGCTTCTGAAACTAAGCGCTTACCCGCTCAGCTGCGAATACCTTAAATACTAGCGGCCCTACAAAGTATATAAGCATGCCTACAATTTTCAGACACGACTTTCTGGAAAACGGTCAAGAGTTCCGCCTTTCTGTTTAAACCTGTTAAAGTTCTAGTAATGTAGTGCCCAAAGTATTAAATCAGTATGAATCAAATCGGTGATGGGAATTTCGTACGTGAGAACATTTATAAAATGCAAAGTTAGGCGCTGGTAAATTGAAGATTTAAGCAAAATGTACCTGTCTTTCTTTTTTTTGTTTACTGTAGTGTCTTCATAAAATAAAACGCCACATTTTGTTGAAATTACGAAAGATAAGCAGTATGTGAGGAGAGTTCTTCGAGAAAGAGTGTTTTGGAGATGATGTGAGACGGGAGAGTGGGAGAAGTACCGTGATTCAGGTGGGAATGTAGTAACGTGGGAGGGGAGTGGGTGAACAGGAGCCCAAACATAGACTCTTTTTCTCTTTCTTTTCTTTATTGTTATTTTATTCCCTTCGCCCCTTACGGACTGAGGCTGGGGTGTGATAAGCACAATTACCGGCTGTTCAGTGAAAAGACATGTGGTACACACAAAAACGAAAATAAAACAATAAATTAAAAGGCGAGATATTTATTCGTGATGTTAAAAGCTGGCCATATGAATTTGATGAAGGTTTTATACAGAGTTGAAAGAAATTTTATTTTCGTCGTCATTAATCAGGAATACTCAAAAGTAAAAAGAAAACAATAGGAACGCATTTAGAATACGATATAGAAAAATATGATCTTAAAAATGGAGCGCTACACTCTCGTTAAAAGTTGAAGAACCTGCTCTTGGAAAAAGCGTCTCTTTGAGGAGATGCTAAGGTCAGACTTTCATTATTATTTTCGTTTTGTGGTTCACTTCATTACCATTTCGTTGCTTTTTGGTATGCTGGTAAATGCATTTGAATGGATACATAACAACATCTCTGTTACATTATTTTTAGCAGTATGACAGTTTATGGTGTGCGAAATGGCTGAGAAGGCAGAGTTAACACATCTGTTTTTCCTCGAGATTAATGGCATTTCCTGCTGCTTGCTATGAAAACGATGGGAGACACGCTGCGAGAGTGAATCGTTATTCCGAGATTTACCACTAGAGCTAATTTCTCTGTCATAGTCACACACTTTAATTGTAATATTTTAGAGAACAAA
This sequence comes from Schistocerca piceifrons, assembly GCF_021461385.2. Taxonomy (NCBI): domain Eukaryota; kingdom Metazoa; phylum Arthropoda; class Insecta; order Orthoptera; family Acrididae; genus Schistocerca; species Schistocerca piceifrons. The sequence goes on along the minus strand of NC_060143.1, from coordinate 316,182,080 downwards.
ACTGACGCACATTGTATTGAAAGGCAGCAGCCACTCTTATCTATAATAACAGTGTAGCACTTTATACGTAAATGAAGTGTCTTACGTTACTCATTTCTTCCTTGTTGTAACTGACAAAATCTGGTTCTCTGCTTTTGTATACGCCGTTTCATGTAATTATGGTGCGATCGAACTTAGAGATAAAATTGTTTAGAGTCAAGAATTCATTCTAATATTTTTTGATAAGGGAATAACGCATTGGTTAGTGGTTTTGAGTGCTCTGTTGCGATTGTGTGTAGACCGATTTTAAACAAGGTTTTGACTTACCTAAACCAAACGCAAAAATCTGGAACAATTTTTTGTGTTTGTTAAAAGCGTGGATAAATGTTCACAGTTATTAATTGCATTTTCACTGGCAGAATTGTTTAAAATATACCCTTAACTGTTTTATTTTAATTCCTTTGCAATATTTCGCGCTTCGGCTAGCCTGCTCCTGATGTCCTCCTTGCTCCCTCAGTCATACGTTAGATACTGTGATTAAAGATTGTCACTAAGACTCATCATCCAACAAATTCTGCTGCATAATTTCTTGCATGGAAAACAGCTTGCCATAATTCTCGTATGTTAACAGTAGCATAAGGCATTATGGTGAAGGATGACTGAGTAAATTATGGAAAGACGTGAAGCTGTGCTCATCCAGTGCTGACTGAGTCATTTCAGCTATAGATTCAGTGCTGTATTGCAAGCGCCGGCCTACTGACGAACGGGTAGTAAAAAAAAAATGGTAAACTGAACAATGTTTTCGTCATTCTTGTACTGTCCATAAAACTGTTCTCAAATTCTAGAACAACTCTCGGATTAAAATGCAGTAGGAGTGTGTATGCTAAAACACGCACGAGAATATTTATGGTGCAACATGAAAGTGTAAAACAGTGGAACACTAGAAAAAAATTACTGTTTCATTTTAAAGCGGATAGGCGCGCCGGTCCCGGTTTGAACGCGCCAGGTGGATTAGCGGCGGGGGCCGATGTGTCGGCCAGCCTGGACGTTGTTTTAGGCGGTTTCCCTCATCCAAACAGGTAAACATCGAGTTAGAACCCCAGACTCCTTCAGGTATAGGCTACACAAACATTTAGAATACTTTCTCACACTTGAACATGAGATTACTCTAGACCAGGAAAGGCCAGACTTTGTAAATCTACTTACTGTTTTCTCCAAATAAATGATTAATATGACCATGATGTGCCATAAAACTAATCTTAGAGCTACATTTTGATACTGCATATTACTTGTTTTTCTTACTTATTTTGTGCATGAATGCTTACATATTTTAAGATTGATTGTGCATACACATTTAGGCTATACAGATTAATGGAAAAAACTAAATACTTCCAAATTAATATTCTTATTGCCAAGTAGAATTATGCCTTTCAAACAACAATCATAAAATAAATTTTTTATTTATCTAAATGAACGAAAAATTAATGTGATGTCTGCTGTTCCAAATTCGATGTCAAATTATTTATAGTAGGCACATACTTTGTAGCTTTTGTCAGAATACGAGATGAACTCGCGCCGTCTGACAAACGGTTTCTTAGCGAGACTTCAATGTTATTTATTTTAGGAAATAATGATTCACCGGCAACTATTTCCATGATAGCAAACGCCAGCTTGTTTAGACAGCTATACGTGCCTGGAATTGAACTCCATGTTTCCATAATTTTAATGTTGGAAATTTTGCTCATACTGCCTGATACTCTTTCTAATTCGTTCACTTCCAGTTTTTTCCTTGTTTCGATAGATGTTTGTATCCATACGGAACTACATTGGGCCGGTCGCGGTGGTCTAGCGGTTCTAGGCGCTCAGTCCGGAACCGAGCGACTGCTACGGTCGCAGGTTCGAATCCTGCCTCGGGCATGTGTGTGATGTCCTTAGGTTAGTTAGGTTTAAGTAGTTCTAAGTTCTAGGGGACTGATCACCATAGATGTTAAGTACCATAGTGCTCAGAGCCATTTTTTGAGAACTACATTGGAAATAAGTCAGCTTCATTTCAGTTTCTTCAGTTTCCAACCAATCAAATTTATAGAAGTTCAGTTTATGCACTAAAGTCACAGCAGGATACATAATAAATTTTAGTGTTACCGACAACTCTTTGAACTGAGAAAATGTCGATGAAAATGCTTCGATTGAAGAACGCATTACCATAAAAAAATCCTCAGTGACATTTTATTCGTCTGACCTTTCATGTAAATTCAAATAGATGGTAATTTTTTTTAATTTGGGAAATATTTATAGTTTTTGGAAACAATATTACTAAAAACTTGCAGTTTAGCTTCAAAAGTGCGAATAAGAACTTTCATAACAATAACTGTTTTGTTGGTGCCTAGATGTTTTGCTTTCAAATCACTGAAATTTTGGTACGTATCCGCAAAAACAACCAAATTTTGTAAACTACGCAACAGGCATTAACTCTGAATACTGCACAGATTTAGCCTCACTTTGTCAAAACAGCCTCATTTCTTCCAAACAATCCACAAACATTTGAAGTACGTTGTCCTGGCTCAGCTAGTGGACGTTGTTACGCATCAGTAAAGCCATAGTTCACTGAATTTACTTCTCCTAACAACGCTTCGAACTTTCTTTTTATTAGAAGCTTGCGATTATAGAAGTTTTTGTGATTATGACCATTATTTTATAAAGGGAAGCGAAACCACCCTTTGCACAAAAAACTTGTTAACGTATGATACAGTGGAATTCAAGAATAAATATCCAATATGTGCTTGGAATAAACTTATAAAACTATTTTTTGAGTGCCCCCTCCCCCCATGTCAGTTCTCCTCGACACAACTTTCGCTTAAATCTACTTCTTTTTCAGTAAGCGAATTTTTAACGGCCTTACAAATAAATATTTGCTGCTGACAACGATACTACCGCAATCAATTCTTCTTTGGTGTCATTTACAACACATTACCGAGCAAAGACAGCTCAATGGAATATAACACAGTGAAATATAAGGAAATAACTTGAAGTCATTTTTTGTTGTCATTTTAAATTTTCTACCAGTTTTAGGATTCTTCCTTTCATTGTGTTTATACATAAGGAATATCTCTGGGCCGGCCGGGAAGGCCTTAGGTTCTAGCCGCTACAGTCTGGAACCGCGCGACCGCTACGGTGACAGGTTCGAATCCTGCCTCGGGTATCGATGTGTGTGATGTCCATAGGTTATTTAGGTTTAAGTAGTTCTAAGTTCTCGGGGACTGATGACCTCAGAAGTTAAGTCCCATAGTGCTCAAAGCAATTTGAACCATTTTAATATCTCTGATGCACTCAATTATTTTACCTTTATTTTCAAAATCATCAAGAAGTGGTGGGACATGCTAACATGGCTTCCTTCAAATTCGCCTTCGCCAAAAGGTTCACTATGCTGGGCCAGGACATTTAAAGCTTACTAACTTGCGGCGCTGGTTGACTATCGTTGCTAACATATTTAATCATAGATGTCGACTGTCTAATCCAGTCTTTAATAGCGCATGCAATAAATTGCTTTTGTCCTGGTTCGCCTTTTTGACAAATTGACATCTCTTTTGTTTCATAGTGTCGTTTTGCAGACGATGTTTTACACACCTGTGTCCGTACACCGTACCTGCTTCCGCTAAAATTGGAAATACCGAAGTAACATGCCAGAAGAAGACACGAGAATATAGGCCTAAGTGAGAGAGCACAGTTCTCTTATCAGTTCCTCTCTTCAGCTAAAACTACAAGTTATGTGAATGTTTATTTGAGTTAGAGTATTACCTTGCACTTTTGAATAAAGTCTGACAGGAGGAATTTTCAAAAAGGTTTAATTATCACCTAGGAAAAATAAAGTTCCTTATTTAATTTTTTGTTTATTTGCAGATAAATTCGTGTAGTCCTAGTAGTACCTACACAATGAAATCCCCTCGTGACAGCACCGGGTTGAACGGCTGTAGATTGGGGTGACCAAACGTCCCGGGAAATCCAAGTTGTCTCCGCTTTTCATCATAACATAAGGTGTCCAGCAAAATTGTTTCGGGACGTTGAGAATTCCCGAAATTTAGTTTTTAAATATATTTTATGAAATTCTACAAGTTTTTAGAGATTTCGCTCGATTGAAAGGAATAAGAGACGATAAATTAATAAATTGTAGTTTATTTCTGTAACCTCCATAGTCCCACAGTAATCACAGTGTCATTGTTGATAAGTTGAAACAATACTTTATTTTGAGCAGCACTGTGGATGGAGAGCATTTTTATTGTTGTAAGAGTTCCAGGTGTTGCAATTCGAGAACACTGACGAAAACTGTCCGATTGTCGCGTCACTTGCCACCGTCATTGTCTGAACAATGCAGTTGTTTGTTTTGTTTTGTTTTAGGGTGCTAAAACAACTAAGGTCATACGCACTCAGGTCAGAACCTTAGAACACTAACACGAAAAAGGAGTTAAAGGCGACTACACGTTCAGCCCGATCGACGGAAGGAAATACAGCTAAAAACAAGTACTTCCTCTTGGAGATAGGTTCACAATACATCGCAGACACTATGGAGGTCCTGAACTAAAGACTCGACGTCATTTGCCATATTGCTATTACAGATAAAAATAAAACGAGGTCAACAGCCGGCGCATCGTTCGCTAAAATGACCGATAACTCAGACTGCAAACACACAGCAGAATGGAAGTGGTAATAAAAAGGACATTCGGTGAGGAAGTGGTGAACCACCAAAGGTTGATGACAATGAGCAAAAAGTGGTGGAGGATCATCACTTAACAAATTGGGATACAAACATTGCCCAATACGCAACCTATGATCCTAGCGAAAGTCGACCAAGCATCTGGGAGAGGTTTAACTCTCCGGAGCTTGTGCTTACGAAGGGAAGACCAGTGGTGATGCCAAAATGACACCAGCTGCTGACACTTGGTGACGTTACGTCAGATGTATTGTACCAGTGGCTCCTCGTGTTTCTTGCCATTCAGTTGCAGAACGCAATGCCGAAACGTGCCTGCAAATTCAGTGACAGTTATTGTACGAAGTGAAATTTTGCTGCGAGATGTCGATTTGATTACGAAGCAGAGCGTTTTTACGTTACTGTGTTACTGTTATCAGTGGTGGCGTGCGTTCTGACATAGTTGATCACATTAAGTTAAAGAAGGACATTAACAGATTTAGCGCACCGGGCTGCTATAAAATTCTACAAAATTATTTTGTAAAACCACAAAAGTTAGAGCACCCGAACTTACACTAGCCTACTACACAGTAAAACATCGCCAAAACTTTAGATCTAATGATTGTACTCATAAGCTAAAAGGGTTATGTTTGATGATTCTTCAATTGCAAAAATGTTTAGTTCGGCAAGAAATAAAGTATGAAGCTTACTAAAAGGAGTATTGCTCCACTGAGTTTAAAGGAAAGCCTTGAGAATATCAAAAACTCTTCTTCCTACGGAATATCCACTGATGCCAGGAATCATAAAGCTGCTAAAATATTTCAGTTGCTTGCTCTATTTTTCGAGATTAATGAATGCATTCAGTCCAAACGTTTGAAGATGAGTTTCCTACGTAAGGCGTAAGGACATATACGAGAAATTTCAACATTTTGTTTGAATTCTATTAAAAAGTTTGATCTTGAAAATAATAAATATGCAGTCTTTCATGGAGACAAGGCAAATGAAAAGTATTTGCGAAACTCAAGACAAACATTGAAAGGACAGACTGCCTGGCACAACAACGTGCAGACATCTGCTGATAGTTTGAGCTGTGACGTTGAAACTATCATTGTGAAGGTATTCTCGTACTTTTTTACATACACCGTTAGGAGAGAGAGACCTAAGTAGTTCTGCAATCGTATATGTTTGAATATATGAATGTAATATGTCACTCGAAAACCACTGGTTATCACTGTTTCCAGTAGCCGAACGAGTCATGCAGCGATCTGAACCCTTAAAAACGTTTTTCCTAAACAAAGATAAAGGCCACAAAATTCTGGTTCTATTTTTCAGCAATCCTTTAAGTGAAGCCTACTTATGGATCATTAAAAGCCAGCTTAGCACTTGCCGGAGCGAAATAAAAGATGTTGAGGGGAGCACAAAATGCGTAATAGATGTAAAAGATGTCCTGAAAAATAGTCTTGAAACTGTTACTAAGAGAAAAGAGCAGCACTTCATTTCTTTTAATGTTAAATCAGTTTTTAAAGGAGCAGAAGTAATACAATCAGCAGAAAATGACTTTGAAGAAGAAGTTGACAAATTTTGTGACGTTTGTACAGAATATCTGAGTAAGTGGAGCACCTCGGCATTTGTTTGGATGTTACTGAAGAGAGTACCATTATGGGGAAGCGTTGAAGAGACAGTGTATTTGACGGGGAAGAAAATTAAAATAGAAGACACCATTCTCTTTGATCAGTTCGGGAGACCGACAAATTTCGGTGAAGAAAAGCTTCATAAGTGGAATGATGAAAACGAAGCAGTATTTGAGTGTCATGAGAAGTGGGTGAGTTCTTTAAAAGTTGTGACCGTTTTCAGTAGTACTCTGACATAGCAGTAATTGTAAGATATTTTTTCGTAAAAACAGCCCATTATGCCAACTCAAAAAGAAAATCTTACTTCGAGAATACCCAGTGAACTGATGAAAGGAACAGAATGGGGGTGAACCCTCTAGAAACAGTCCTATACACCTCGTACAGCTAAAAGACTGGCAGTGTAAATTTTATCACTATGTCTCAAAGAACAAAGACATGGTGAAGAAGGTGGAAGCAGTGCAAATTACCCATTTCTTCAAGGGAAATCAGCCCCAGCTACAAGTATTCAGCAATAAGTAAATCTTACGTTTATTTTATTTTATTAAAGATTTTATAACTACGATGTTTTGAAAAACCATAATAAATTTCCAGAATGAAATTTCTCATATGTGTCCTTCGCCTTGTATAGGGAAATATCTTCAAAAGTTTGGACTGAATGCCTTCATTAATATCGAAAAGTAGAGCAAGCAACTGAAATCTTTTATCAGCTCTATGATTGCTGGCATCAGTGGAAATTCCGTAGGAAGAAGTTTTGATGTTCTCAAGGCTTTCCTTTAAACTCGCGGGGTCAGAGAAATTTTATAATATATAATGGTTCAAATGGCTCTGAGCACTATGGGACTTAACTTCTGAGGTCATCAGTGCACAAGAATTTTGAAGTACTTAAACCAAACTATTTTAAGGACATCACATACATCCATGCCCGAGGCAGGATTCGAACCTGCGACTGTAGCAGTCGCGCGGTTCCAGAGAGTAGCGCCTAGAACCGCTCGGCCACTCCGGCCGGGTATTAGATATATTGAATATCATTAACTAAATAGATACTGTGGAAATAAATTATGGTAAATTTGTTCTTTCCTTTACTAACAGTAAATAGGCTATCACAGGGTTGACAAAATATATTAACACAAAATTAAAAAATCCTGGATACATTTGGAAGGGAGGGGTTCCGTTGGGACCAAGCTTTCTGTGTCCCAAAATGATTTGGTCAACGAGCTCTACATCAGACACTCGAGTTCGTTTCGGCAGGAGTAGAAATGCTGCAGCTGTGTCAGGCCAAACCAGAGGGTTAAAGAGGTCATTTAGGTGCCCTCACACAGCTGCCACACCCCCTCTGCTGCCAAAAATGAAATACCGCTCAAGACTACACTTCGTGAACGGGCTACGTCAATTCGTTTTCCCCCTTCTAGTGGCGTGCTGCAGTGTTGTGCACGGGAATTTCAGTGTGTATGAAGACTGAAGACATGTACGTGGAGCGAACGATAAACTAATGACATAACTTTATTTTCTCGAGGTGATAATTGAAACTACACTCCTGGAAATGGAAAAAAGAACACATTGACACCGGTGTGTCAGACCCACCATACTTGCTCCGGACACTGCGAGAGGGCTGTACAAGCGATGATCACACGCACGGCACAGCGGACACACCAGGAACCGCGGTGTTGGCCGTCGAATGGCGCTAGCTGCGCAGCGTTTGTGCACCGCCGCCGTCAGTGTCAGCCAGTTTGCCGTGGCATACGGAGCTCCATCGCAGTCTTTAACACTGGTAGCCTGCCGCGACAGCGTGGACGTGAACGGTATGTGCAGTTGAAGGACTTTGAGCGAGGGCGTATAGTGGGCATGCGGGAGGCCGGGTGGACGTACCGCCGAATTGCTCAACACGTGGGGCGTGAGGTCTCCACAGTACATCGATGTTGTCGCCAGTGGTCGGCGGAAGGTGCACGTGCCCCTCGACCTGGGACCGGACCGCAGCGACGCACGAATGCACGCCAAGACCGTAGGATCCTACGCAGTGCCGTAGGGGACCGCACCGCCACTTCCCAGCAAATTAGGGACACTGTTGCTCCTGGGGTATCGGCGAGGACCATTCGCAACCGTCTCCATGAAGCTGGGCTACGGTCCCGCACACCGTTAGGCCGTCTTCCGCTCACGCCCCAACATCGTGCAGCCCGCCTCCAGTGGTGTCGCGACAGGCGTGAATGGAGGGACGAATGGAGACGTGTCGTCTTCAGCGATGAGAGTCGCTTCTGCCTTGGTGCCAATGATGGTCGTATGCGTGTTTGGCGCCGTGCAGGTGAGCGCCACAATCAGGACTGCATACGACCGAGGCACACAGGGCCAACACCCGGCATCATGGTGTGGGGAGCGATCTCCTACACTGGCCGTACACCACTGGTGGTCGTCGAGGGGACACTGAATAGTGCACGGTACATCCAAACCGTCATCGAACCCATCGTTCTACCATTCCTAGACCGGCAAGGGAACTCGCTGTTCCAATAGGACAATGCACGCCGCATGTATCCCGTGCCACCCAACGTGCTCTAGAAGGTGTAAGTCAACTACCCTGGCCAGCAAGATCTCCGGATCTGTCCCCCATTGAGCATGTTTGGGACTGGAAGAAGCGTCGTCTCACGCGGTCTGCACGTCCAGCACGAACGCTGGTCCAACTGAGGCGCCAGGTGGAAATAGCATGGCAAGCCGTTCCACAGGACTACATCCAGCATCTCTACGATCGTCTCCATGGGAGAATAGCAGCCTGCATTGCTGCGAAAGGTGGATATACACTGTACTAGTGGCGACATTGTGCATGCTCTGTTGCCTGTGTCTATGTGCCTGTGGTTCTGTCAGTGTGATCATGTGATGTATCTGACCCCAGGAATGTGTCAATAAAGTTTCCCCTTCCTGGGACAATGAATTCACGTTGTTCTTATTTCAATTTCCAGGAGTGTATATGACTATATCGTACTTACGAATTTTCTCATATTTTAGAACAGCATTTCAATTTTGTGCAAGTATCATGCCACTCCTCGGCGAGTGTGAAGAGCTGCTAACTCAGGACCCTTTTAGAGCATGGAAAAACGAAGTAGTTTGACAGGTAAAGCAAAACCTGTACGAGGGCGCATTCGTGATCAGCAGTTGTTATCTATACTGTACCCGTTACTGTAATTAGCCGTAGAAGCAACTCGGCGACAAGCAAATTGCCCCTGGAGATGTACGCGATGTTCACCGAATTCTGTACCGGCTGACTGAGAATTAATGAAGGGGGAAGGGGGGGTGGAGGGAGAATATGTGGTGGCAGGGTGAGGAGTGGGGCAGGGGAGAGGTTGGGGAGGGAGTACGCTCTTTCCTTCGCAAGTGCAGGTGCGCCGCTAGCTTGTCGCTCTCTTCCCGGCCGCAGGATGTAATTTGTCACAGCCAAGAAAATCTCACTGTCGTTATTTGTCTTCTCGCTTCAGCTGAATAATGAACGGCTTGCGCCAGCTGTAAACTATACTAGAAGGGAAGAAAGGAAATTACAGATTTAATGTCCAGTGTGTTAACTACTAAATCAACTTCACTCTTGACCTCAATTTACCGCAGTCCCCTTGAGCAGAGACATGCTTTCCGTGATTGTAATAGAGCACAGGTCACACATTACGAAAAAGGGCAGTACAACTGATGCTTACATACCGGTCATTTATGCGAGGCTGATTAGTAATTAAATTTAGCTACTCACAGAGGTCCAGTGCGAACTATACTTGTGTGGCAACGACGCTTGGTAGGTATTTTAATCCGGTAATGCGGAACCGGTTTACCAGACAGAAAAAGTTTAGTTCCCGTTTGGTCACCAGGTGCAAATCTGGCCCTGCGAATGCAAGAAAGACATGTAGAAATACAGAGTGTACATTAAGTACGGGAACACTTTCAATTATTTATCGCACAAGAAATAAATATTCTACAGATGTCATACATATTGCATTTTGAAGAGAACCTCTAAAAGTCTTTTTTTTTCTTTTTTTTTTTTTTTTGTTACAAACATTCTATATGCGAACCATGAGTGTCCCAGCAGACGTCAATATGGTAATCGAATTCTTGCCATACCCACCCCAGCATGGATTCGTCGACTGTGGCAGACGCTTCCCCAGAGCTCTGCTACATCACGTGACAGAGACGGTACATACACCAGATCTTTAACGTGTCCCCACAGAAGAAAGCCACACGGAGTGAGATCTGGTGATCGGATAGGCCAACTCATGAAACAGCTGTCCCCTTCTGTAGCACGGCCGCCATGTTTGCGACTAGCGCTGACTATCGGCAAATTATCAAACTACGCTGTGGCGGTGTACATGAAAAAAAAAAAACTTTCAGTTTTTCACTTCAAAATGACATATTTATGATATCTGTACAATGTTTGGTTCTCGTGGAATAAATAATTGAAAGTGTTCTCGTATTTTATGTACACCCTGTACTTCCATACGTAATAGATTAGGAACGGGACGTGGGTAGAAAAGGCCAGACAAGTGGCAAAGGCATAATGCTGATTTTTTATTAGCTGCCACTTACACAGTTTGAGGAGGTCCAGGTGCTATATCTGTGAAACGACGTGATCGACAGTTGCTCGCACCAGTTTCGGCGGCATTTGAGAAACGTGTCTCCGTACGGGGGTCTTCTGATCAGGTAACGACCGAACCTGGTAAACGCGTTCTTTTAGATATCCCCAGAGCCAAAAGTCACATGGATTTAGATCAGGTGATTTTGCATCTGGAAAACCTCTGGAGATAACACGTTCATGGAAATCTGCATTAAGCAGATCTTTCACTGAGCGAGTGAAGTAGGTGTTGCACCATCTTGCATGAAAACAGTGGTTTCCATACAGTTATTCTGTTCCAAAACAAGAATCACATACTACAAGGAGGTCTCGATAACATACAGACGTCTCGGTACACCTGACGGACCCTCTGCCTCTGGATGTATTCTCTTCAAAGAAGAACGGACGGAGAATAAAGGTTATTGTGAATCCACGCCACACAGCCAAATACGGCGAGTGCAGTGGTTCTTCGTGCTCAACACCCCTTGAACAGTACCCCAAATTCGGCAGTTGTGTGTATTCAATGCGCCCTGCCCGCCCACAAACCGCAGAGGAGACTCGGAACTTTGCTGCGGATCATGAGGTTTAACTTACTGCACCGTCTGAATTTTGTAAGAGTACCTTTGCAATACTGACCGCAAAAATTTCCTTACTTTTGATAATGGGATGGACAATTCTCGTGACACTGCACGAGCGTTAGCGCTACCCAGGGCACGTGCTGCATGGTTAGTTACCTCGTCAACAACTTCCACCGGTATAAGATGCCTATGGGCCCTTGTCCACGAAAAGAATATCCGCTGGCCGCCAGTCCGGCAGATTCGCCGAGTTTGTAGTGACACATTGTTCCTTATGAGGGCCCTGAGCACTATGGGACTTAACAGCTATGGTCATCAGTCCCCTAGAACTTAGAACTACTTAAACCTAACTAACCTAAGGACACCACACAACACCCAGTCATCACGAGTCAGAGAAAATCCCTGACCCCGCCGGGAATCGAACCCGGGAACCCGGGCGTTGGAAGCGAGAGTTCCTTATGAGGGCTCGTCCACGGGACGACACGGCTAAACGACCGGCCCGGCTGTCGGATGCGCCTCCGGTTGCCCACTGCAAAGCCGACAGCCGGACGGTGAACTGGGTTCTCAGTTGGACATGTTGGAACACGTCTGCGTGTCCACGAGCCGGCAGCTCGCCGGGTGCCGGGAGAGTTTAGTCGCGCCTGGAGCCGTCATACGTGCTACTTGTTGAGTTTCAAGATGAATGCTGAACTGAATACTGATTGTGAAGTTTTGATTGCGTTGGTGGAGGAACGACCAGTTCTGTGGGATAAGACAACCGAAAGATATAAGGATAGACGACTGACTTTGGAAGCGTGGAAGGATGTGTGTGCACAATTTAAAGAAGATTTCAAAACTCTTGGGGGTAAGGAAAGTAAGGATATAGGTATGTAGTTAAACTTCATCTCAAATTTATTGTTTCATTTTCATTAGACATCACATTCCTTCTCTCTGTACTATTGTTTGTTTCACTTAAAATATGAATACATTAGGCGAACTTATCTTGCCACGGAATTTTCTCATTTTCAGAAACAAAGTAATTAGTGAACTGATATCTGCGTCGTTCACGTAAAAAATTTCTCTAACAATGCAACAATGCAACTCTATTCTCGATGGCCATACTGCTCACTCGCGTTATGGCTTCTCAGATGACAGTGTGGATGTCATACGTAGTACGAACAGTGCACAACGCCACATTTGCACCTGGTGGCCACAACTGGACTAATTTGTTTTCCAGCGTAAGTGTGGTCAGCATTAACGCACTACCATATCTAGCAAGTTTCGCTGCCGAATGATAGTTACAGCCCACACTGGACATGTGAGTAACAGCACTGCTCAACCGGTGTATGACGCTGTTTCGCAGCATAGTCACCCAGTCTCTGTAAATAACGCTCGGAATGTTCTACCAGCCACTCAGTTCCTCGACTTCGGAGGTCATGGAGTCATTCGAAAACCACTGTGTGACTGTCCTCGTAGTTGGAAGACTCACATCAGATGTTCTTTCAGCTTTCAGAAAAGATGGAAGACTCATGGTCTAAAATCTTCAACTTCCCGATCGGCGTCACCCACGTATGGATAAATTGTTGCCACCATTTCACTACGTCTGGAGACGCGACACAGCGTTTCCTCCACGCATCGCTAGTATTTCACGGTGGATCTGCGTGAAATTTAAACGTTCTGCCCACAGTAGTCGTACCGTCCCCGTACAGCTTTGTAGCACATTGAAAGGTGGCTACACTGAGCCACTGCGCCAGAGATTGCGCCAAAGAGTATTATTAACCCGCCTCCACAGTGCCTGTTAAGAACTCGTAGAAGTCAGTGCTTGGAGAGAGCTCGTAGTAGTCAGTGCCTGTCGAGGTCTCGTGGTAGTCTGTGCTGAGATGTTGTAGCAGAGAGTGTTTGTTGAGATGTGCTATTAGGCAGTGCTTGCTGAGATGTGATATTGGAGAGTTCTGGTTGAGATATAATGTAAGGATTAGAGTGATTTTCATCAATATAAATGAGGTAACTAACTCAGTTTGTTTTTAATTTCAGTATCCTAAATAATGCGTCATTACAGGTTCAGTCAACAAAGCATCTGGCGTGTGTTCTTGTATTAGAGTTCAATTCTGCTTTCCTTACGCAATTATAGTATTTGTAATTTTCTTTTATCACGTCAGTAAAATTGGTAATTAAAAATTCTTGTCTTGATGAAGAAGAACCGTGCCAGATGTGCGTTGAGTCATACTTCCACATACAGAACAGTTATACTTATGCTTTGGTTTCGTAGGTTTCATAGTTGCTGGGGACTTAATTAATTAATTGTGTTAACGAAAATTTTCATTTCATTCTTTGTTGTTGTTCTTTGCAGTCAGACAGCGTAATAATACTAGTCAGGGCCAACCGATTACGAGACACAGTGTAATCGGACAGACAGCTACGAAAAATTTAAAAAATATTTTCAATCATATTTAATAAAGGCCCCATGCAACATTTCCAATTGACGCCCCATTTAACTCCTATACTGTCGCTGCTTGAGGCAGCGCAGACGAAAAACTATTTACCATATGGATACCCATCGTCTCAGGAATGATTTAAGCTTGTGCACTGCAGGATTTGCGTTTCTAATAGTGTCATGACTTGGCTTTAGGAGCCTTGACTGTTACAGCAATGTAGGTTTGAAACGCAAGCATCAGTACGCATTACAGGTGCAGAAAGTCACCACGTTATAAAAACAAGAGCAATAGTACTGCTGTTCGCGAGTATCGACGCATTAAAGGAGTACGGATAGGTCCTCTTTCCGCACACGGGTTGAAGAATGTGATGCGGAAGTTGGAATTAACTGGTGATTTGGGAACTGCGTACCCACCGAGATCACCAAATTTGAACGCGTGTGATTTCTGCCTGCATGGTTACCAGAAGAACGAGCTTTATCAACGGGACACTAATAACGTTGGAGGTTCAAGTTGAGCACAGTAAAGAGGGCAACTCTCATCCCACCTGTTTCGCGCTGCAGTACAGCAATCTCCAGTGCCGTTCCAGGCTGTCGTGGACGTAGATGGTCTTGACACTGAGCAACGTTTGTAACCTGGAACGCAAACATGGCATGCAATTAACAAGTGTTACACTCTCATGTGGAAATTAAAATGTGTTTCTTTCAATGGTTTACTCGTTATTTCTCTTCCGCATATCCTTACAAATGTTTGACAGAGTTCCGTTGTTCTACGATCACTCATTTTTCATGTCAAGAAGCGAGAGTTTAATTATAACCCTCGTGCAAATTTGACCAATATCTGCAATGTCCGTCCACTGAAACAGAACAGAGACCCTTAATTCGCCAGACCACTGCCAAAATTTTTCGATTGTTAAAAACTGCATTCCTAGACGACATACCGTTTTGGTTATGGGGTAACACTGAGGATGTCTAAATACATCAGGAGCCAGGGCTTCACGCTCTTGTGAGCAATAGTTCGGCAGTTATTAGTTTTTTCTCGAAATTTGATTGAAACTGAGAGTGGCTCTAGAGCAAAAGCTGGTTAGTGCCGTTTTCTGACCAGAATAGTAGTTTTGAAGTTACTCGTGTTTGTTTCCGTCTTTGTTCGCACCACTGTACTCGTAGTATCAGTTTTGGTTGACGGAATTGTGTAAGACAGTTCAAATGAGGAATCTGAGCCACGTTTGAGGTTCCCCAGACTGATAACTCAGGGTGTAGGAATTTTTGAAGTATATTGTCTAAGTCGTCAAAATAAAAAATTGCCGTTTAAAAAATTTTTGGCGTTCACAGTTCTATGGATAGGAAGATACGTTTTTGAACTAAGGAGAAAGCAAGTGAACTCCTTTTAAAGAAAAATTTAAGGAGTTGGCCGATGCCCGAATTTGGCAGCGGGAAGCGATGCCTCATCACACGAATCCTTGACCATAACAAAGTCTGTGCGAGTGGCAAAATCAGTAAGCATTTGCATGCGCACCGCTCCCGTCATATGCACGGGAATTTGAGTATGAGAGTTGGTCGACAGCGAAGCTACGTAAAAGCTAATCGATCGATTCTCTGATCCGCAGAGGATTACAGTGTTACAGACTTTATTTTCAGCCATGCTGAAATGTAGTAAAGAAATTGAAAATTTTACGGTCAGCTTCAGACTCTTTCTGGAGAGACCCACCGAATATTCCCTTAGATTAATTCAGTGGTGTGAACTATGCCAGTGAACTTTTAACTTTCACAGGTGCGCTGGTCTTTGATTTTGAATAGTTACATCGAATCGGAACTTTAAATAATTTTGATTAGACATATTCAGGTGTGGAACTCAGAACATTTTCGAATGCAATCGTGGTAGAGATAGAAAGAGAGAGTTGACGAGCATATGGCCAGAGGGAAGTAGGAGGAAGGTATGGTCAGAGGGAGGGTGTGAAGAGAATGGACAAAGAGAGGGGGAGTAAGATGGTGGTGGTTAGTGTTTAACATCCCGTCGACAACGAGGTCATTAGAGACGGAGCGCAACTCGGGTTAGGGAAGGATTGGGAAGGAAATCGGCCGTGCCCTTTCAAAGGAACCATCCCGGCATTTGCCTGAAACGATTTTAGGGAAATCACGGAAAACCTAAATCAGGATGGCTGGAGACGGTATTGAACCGTCGTCCTCCCGAATGCGAGTCCAGTGTGCTAACCACTGCGCCACCTCGCTCGGTGGGGAGTAAGAGATGAAGAGGTAAACAAGGTGGGGAGGAGCAGACAGACAGATAGAGGTGTGAGGATGAGGTGGACAGACAACACAGTGAGGAAAGGTGGACGGGGGGGAGGGGGGAGGGAAAGGCATGTTAAGTATATGTGTTTAACATATACATGGTAGAAGCCACAGAGAAATAGCTAATGTAACATTGTAACATAACAGTGATAATGACAATAATAACATGACTATAAATAGAAAAAAGACAGTTTTACATTAGAGACCAAATGTTCAATACAGTTTAATTAATCTATGCTTGGCTTTTGTCACTGTCGTTTAGTACTATTATATAAGGACCATTCAACAAAAAATGCAAACACATCTTTGCCTCAAAGTTTTTCGTTCAGTTCTATGGCCTTATGCAACCTTAATGTGAGAGCTTGTATGATACCATGGTACCTCTCTACTGGTCTGCATCTCAGCTAAGTTCTTGCTGCATCAGTAACTTCCTCAACATTGCTGTAGTGCTTCCTGTGGAGTCGATCCTTCAGAGACCCAGAGACATGGAAGTCAAAGGTATGAGATCCGTTGGGAGAGGAATAACAGTCCACCAAAGTCTTGCAATTGTAAGGTGTCAAACAAATAACACACCTTACACCGAATTCCTGAAACAGTTCCAGTTAAATCGATATGTCACACGACATAGTCATGTGAAATTGTACGAATTTTATTGATATTCAGACCGAATAAACAAACCAGCATTTCATGAATGTAAACCACTAACACTCATACTTGTTGTTTTAATTTAATCGTATGGCTAGGACCCCCCAGTCGGGCAGACCGTTCGCCGGGTGCTGGTCTTTCAATTTGACGCCAATTCGGCGACCTGCAGTCGATGAGGATGATAGGATGACGATGAGGACAACACAA
Source organism: Schistocerca piceifrons (assembly GCF_021461385.2). Taxonomy (NCBI): domain Eukaryota; kingdom Metazoa; phylum Arthropoda; class Insecta; order Orthoptera; family Acrididae; genus Schistocerca; species Schistocerca piceifrons. Next base: position 316,165,093 of record NC_060143.1, on the reverse strand, counting down.
CACCCAATCCCTGGGCGGAGAAAATTCCCCGAGCCAGCCGGGAATCGAACCTGAGCACAGAGGATTGACAATCCGTCACGCTGACCATTTTTTTTTATGTGCTAACCATTTTTTTTTTTTACATTTTTAATAAATCGCCGACCCAACCGGGGATCGACCTCGGGCCTTTAGGATTGACATTCTGTCGCGCTGACCACTTTTTTTTGTATTGTAATTGTAAATTTTTCTCTACCAACTTTAATTATTTTTTAATGGAAAAAGGCGTCGTTCTAGTTACAACAAACAAAAGTAGAATGTACATCCGTAGCAACAACAGAACAAAAGTTCCTTCTAAACTATGAAATGGAATTCGAAACTAATAGTATGATGATAGATAATAAAGAAAGAAAAATGTAACCACATCCCGCACGCCATTCCATGTGCATGGCTCATCTGCGTACAGATTCCATGTTCCAAATTGATAAAACATTTCGTAGCGTGTGGAGCTCCATGACGGCGGTCATCCTCTGCCCGGTACTCCCCAACTGTGAGGGGGGTTATCGAAGACACTGCGCAAATAGTTCGCAAATAGTTGTCGGTATCGGGGTGTACCCTCAAGTGTGCTATGACTGTCCTGGAGAAATTGCCAGTAATCAAGTACCATCTTCTCATCATCCCGAAAGAGGTAGTATATGGACATGCCTTTAAACCATGTGAGAGCGTGAGTCTTCGCAGGTGGGAAATAAGTATCCTCTGGACAAAGGAGGAGCCGTTGCTCAATTGTGCGAGGCGCGATACGTAGGTAGCAGGCGAGGATCTTCTGCACTAGCAGCCATACCTCTAACGCCGAGCCACATGTTAAACGGTGTTCGTCAGTATCCACGAGGTGGCAACGTGGGCAAAGGGGGGAATCCGTCATCCCAATAGCGTGCTGCCTTTGTCGTGTTACAACCTTCCCGTTCACCACCTGGTACCACGCGGCTCGTACCCGCGTGGGGAGGAACGGCTTCTGGACCGCTCTCCACACTGCAGGCCATAAGGTGGTCGGGCTTTTCCTCTCAATCACATTGCGAGGGATGGACCTTAGCAGCAGCCTGTAAACGTCTCTCGCCTTGGGAGTGCGAGTGTTGGGGAGGTCTGGGTGCACGTAGCTATACTCAAGAATAAATGCCGAGAGGTGCGAGAGTGAGGGTGTAATGTGCGCAGTCGTGACAGGTGGCAGAAGAGACGCCGGCAGCAATTCCTCTAACAGACGTCCCGTAAGGGAAGCATCTTTGTGGGTCCACAATTTCATTATTGTGCCCAAGTATAACGCTGTAGCTCTCGCTCGTACATTTATAAGTCCCAGTCCGCCATCACGCGGAGGTAGGGTGAGTGTTTCGTAGCGGACTTTGAATAGGTGTCCGGTGGTAAGGTAATATCCAAACGTTGCTTGCAGTCTGTGTACCATCGCTGTCGATATCGGTAGGACCTGAGCCATGTGGATCACCTTAGTCGCCACGTGAAGGTTGAGGTATTCCACACGCTGTAGGAGGTCCATCTGTCGAAGTAGGTTCCGACTAACTTCTGTGCGTATTGCTTGTAGTAATTGCGCATAGTTCATGGCATCCGTGCGGCGCACATCCTGTGTAAATGTTATGCCCAAGAACCGGATCTTGTTGACTAGTGGGAGTGGGGCTAAAGCGTCCTCCTGCAGACCTCTCCCAATGGGCATCGCTGCCGACTTGGCCACATTCATGAGGCTGCCCACTGCCAATCCATAGCGATTGATCCATTGTATCACCGAGCGTACCTCGTCACCAGATCGGACAAGTAACGGAAGGTCATCAGCATATATCCTGCAGTAAAATGTGCGATCCCTCAATGACATGCCCGAGAGCCTGTTTTTCAACCCTCCGTCAAGTGGTTCGAGTGCGATCGCGTAAAGGATCATGGAGAGTGGGCATCCTTGGCGAACTGACCGTCGGATCGGAAAGGGACCCGCAATCCGTCCATTCACCAGTACACGGGATGCAGCTCCACGGAAAAGGCGCTGAAAGATGTCGAGAAAGTCAGGCGGGAAGCCCATGCGGGCCATAACGGACAGAAGGAACTTGTGGTGAACTCTGTCGAAGGCGTGGTCGAAATCAATGGAGATCAGAGCAGCTCGAAGGCGACAGGATCCGGCGATAGCTATTAAATCCCTGCATTCGCTGCTTGCCGTTTGCATGTTGGTCACTCCGCCCTGTGTCGTTTGCTCCATGGAGAGGAGTAGGGGCAGAACCTTCTTTATGCGGCTGGCGAGTAGTCGGGCGAAGATTTTATAGTCCGCGTTGAGCATTGTAGTTGGCCTGTAGTCCTCGACCCTCCGACCTCTGGAAGGCTTGTGTATCAGTATGAGGAGACCTTCCACGAATCGAGGTGGCACGTGGGAACCGGGGGTCATCAGTTCTTGGTACATGGTGATCCATCGGGGCATCATTAGATCGCGGAAAGTCCGATAAAACTCGAGCGGCAGTCTCTCTGGCCCAGGAGATTTGTTGAGTGCTCCCTTGTTAAGCGCGTCTTCGATGTCGTCCCGTGTAAGTCCAGCTAACAGCGTCGCCGCTGCTGCATTGTCGAGGGTGTGCAACACGTGCTGCAGTATGTCGTGATCGTCCGCTTCCTCGTCCTCTGTATTCACCTCGTCGTAAAACCGGCGATAGTGATCTGCAAAGGCTTCTGTAACCGCCGCCTGAGTCATTACGACTCTACCACCTTGGCAATATGAGGTCCGTGATCAGCTGCTGTCGGCGTCGGCGGCTGTCGAGCAAGATGTGACGCATAGACGGGTTTTCTCCTTCCGCTCGGTCTTGACGTCGCGATCGCACGACGACCTCCTCCAAACGTTTCCTCGTAAGCGAAAATATTTTACCTTTAATTCGGCGGCTTTCCATTTGTCGGTTTGGAGATGGTGGTTGGCTGGCGAGTTCGCGGAGCATCGTGTAACAAAAGTCCAATGTGTGACTATGCCACGCTGCGATATCTTTTCCGAACTGTGTTAACACACGCCGAAACGCTGGTTTGGCACATTCCACCCACCATGCCAGAGTCGAAGGGTATCGGGGAAGACGACGTTCGCAATCCATCCATGTGTTGGCGATAATCTGACGGCATTCCGGGGCTTGAAGATGTGCCACATTCAGCTTCCAGGGTCCTCGGCTGCGCCATATCCGCTGCTGCTGTAGAGTGAGTGTGCATATGAAAGCTCTATGATCGGAAAAGGCAAGCGGCCAAAGTTCGGCGTCCAATACTCCCGGCGCTAGAGCTCGTGAGACATAAATGCGGTCTAGGCGACTGGCTGAGTGACTAGTAAGATATGTCGGCCCGGGACGGTCACCGTGCACTGTCTCCCACGTGTCGGTGAGAAGCATATCACGAACCAGGAGCCGAAGTTCTTGACAAGTCGAGAAATGAGGGACTTGGTCTTTGGGGTGGAGCACACAGTTAAAGTCGCCGCGCGAAGATATATTGATCGAAGCGACTGATAAAGAGGGGGGCGATATCCTCGGAGTAGAACAGCGATCGTTCGCGGCGTTGGTCAGTTCCTGATGGAGCGTAAATGTTAATGGTGCGCGTGCACAGTGCTGTGATCGCCAGCCCCCTTCCTGACGGAAGGTAAGTCACTTCTTCGATGGCAATTCCGTCGCGCACTAGTATTGCCGTACCGCTGCCATTTCGGTCCGCCGGTAACATATATGTCACATAACCGAAGAAAACAGGGAGGGCCGCTATATACACTTCTTGCAACAGGACAATGTCAACATCCGAAGAACGAAGCATCTCACGCAGCACTTCACTGAATCTTCACTGCCGTTCGTATCGTGTTGAGGTTAATCGTGGCGAGATGATAAGCTTGTTGCCGAACCGCAGGTGCTAAGTTATCCGTTAAGATTGGAATTACCTATGACGCTTCTGACTGTATTGACACCTCCGCATCCCCCCAAACCTTACCTGCAGTCCTTTCTAGAGAGCCGGCGCCAATGGCGTGAGCCAATGGCGTGGGCCCTGTTAGCGTAACTTGCATGGTGCCGTCGTCGTCGTGGTGATCCACCCACGTCGGGGAACTCAAAGCCAGATCGGATTCCCTAGCTTCCTCAGGACACGGCATGGGTGCTTGCACTCCAGAAGGTGGTGGGCAGCATCTGTCCTGCGTATCGGCATCCGATTTTGCCACTGTAGATACGTGTGGTTTGTCCTCAGTTCCGTTCGGTGGTGCCACATTGCAGCAAATGGCGGCTGCCTCTGTGGTAGTGTCGTCATTGAAGGTGGAGTCGTCGTCCTCTGGAAGTTGTGTCGCATCCCGTTCGGAAGTTGCTCTACGCCTCCGCTTCCGTCGCTTCGGGGAGCGTTGCTTCCTGGTGTGTCCTTCTGTGTCAGACGATGGCATAGAGTCACGACGTTCCGGCACAAAGGCAGCCGTAGGCACAATAAGAGAGTCTACGGCCATGCTGTCGTCATGTATCTTATTATCCGTCGACGGGAGCGGCTGCATCGGAGTTGAATCCATAGCTTGTGGAACGGGTGTGTCGTCATCGCCCTGTACTGGAGGATGGTGCCGCGACCCAACAGTGGATATCGGCTGTCGTGGTGAAGTGGTAGCTGTCGTGAGGGCTGCTGCATATGTAACGGGAAGCAGCGTCGGCTGCGACGGCGGGTCCGCGGCAGCCGGCGGCAGTTGAGTGATTCGACGTTGGATACATTCGGATCTGAAGTGTCCCTCCTTCCCACAACCAGAGCAGGTCTTCGGTTGCCCGTCGTAGATGACGATGGCACGGCAGCCACCGATATTCAGATATGAAGGTACATGTCTTTTAAGTTCTATTCGGACCTGGCGGACTCCGTTCAGCACAGGATATGTCTGGAATTGCGTCCAGTTTTCCGCAATATGATCATGCACCGTGCCGTAGGGGCGCAGCGCTGTCACGACGTCCTCCGCCGGTAGTTCGAAAGGAAGTTCGAAAAGTCTGATCGTGCGAAGTCCCATGCCAGAATAATCGACGTGCAGAGTCCCCACATTGCCATCAGCATGGCAGAAACGGAGGCCCTGTTTCGTTTCCCGAAGAATCCGTTCATATGTTGCGTCGTTGATGATCTTGACATATACGATACTACTCACAATGGACAAGTGAATGCAGAAAATGTCGGTCGCCGGGATTTTAACTTCTTCTCGTAGAAATCGTTCGATTTCGAGTGCTTTGGGCCGTGCAAATTCGTTGCGGAACGTAAATTTGAGCGTCGATTTTCTGTAAAAAAGAATGGTTCAAATGGCTCTGAGCACTATGGGACTTAACAGCTGTGGTCATCAGTCCCCTAGAACTTAGAACTACTTAAACCTAACTAACCTAAGGACATCACACACATCCATGCCCGAGGCAGGATTCGAACCTGCGACCGTAGCAGTCGCACGGTTCCGGACTGCGCACCTAGGACCGCGAGGCCACCGCGGCCGGCGATTTTCTGTACTGGTGCGCCATAGTGATCTATATGCTGAGTACGGCACGCGCGAAACGGCCGAGTACGATGTAAACAACACGAGCGCTCGCTCCGCGGCAGGAACACAAACAGCGCGTCCTCACCGCAGCACAGCCAAAGGCCAACTGCATCGAGGTAGAGATTTAAAGAGGGAGCTGAGAGAGGATATGGCCAGAGGGAAGCAGGAGGAAGGTATGGTCAGAGGGAGGGAATGAAGAAAATAGACAAAGAGAGGGGGAGTAAGAGATGAAGAGGCAAACAGGGTGGGGAGGAGTAGACAGACCCATAGAGGTGTGAGGATGAGGTGGATAGACAACACAGCGAGGAAAGGTGGACGGGGGGGGGGGGGGGCAGGGGAAGGCATGTTAAGTATATGTGTTTAACATATACATGGGAGAAGCCACAGAGAAATAGCTAATGTAACATAACAGTGATAATGACAATGATAACATGACTATAAATAGAAAAAAGACAGTTTTACATTAGAGACCAAATGTTCAATACAGTTTAATTAATCTATGCTTGGCTTTTGTCACTGTCGTTTAGTACTATTATATAAGGACCATTCAACAAAAAATGCAAACACATCTTTGCCTCAAAGTTTTTCGTTCAGTTCTATGGCCTTATGCAACCTTAATGTGAGAGCTTGTATGATACCATGGTACCTCTCTACTGGTCTGCATCTCTTGCTGCATCAGTAACTTCCCCAACATTGCTGTAGTGCTTCCTGTGGAGTCCATCCTTCAGAGACCCAGAGAGATGGAAGTCAAAGGTATGAGATCCGTTGGGAGAGGAAGAACAGTCCACCAAAGTCTTGCAATTGTAAGGTGTCAAACAAAGAACACACCTTACACCGAATTCCTGAAACAGTTCCGGTTAAATCGATATGTCACACGACATAGTCACGTGAAATTGTACGAATTTTATTGATATGCAGATCGAATAAACAAACCAGCATTTCATGAATGTAAACCACTAACACTCATACTTGTTTTAATTTAATCGTATGGCTAGGACCCCCCAGTCGGGCAGACCGTTCGCCGGGTGCCGGTCTTTCAATTTGACGCCAATTCGGCGACCTGCAGTCGATGAGTATGATAGGATGACGATGAGGACAACACAACACCTAGTCCCTGGGCGGAGAAAATTCCCCGAGCCAGCCGGGAATCGAACCCGGGCACAGAGGATTGACAATCCGTCACGCTGACCATTCAGCTACCGCGGGCGGACGTCTCACACTACTAATTGCATGCAAGTAATTTCCCAGACCCGAGCTATGACACGTAGTATGAAGGAGAATTTTACAACTGTATGCCCGTACCTCGTTCGGCTAAGAACTTCACAGCGGGACATCTAGCAGACACAATGAGACACTGGAGCACCTGTGTAGGCCGCCGGCAAAAGCGTTTCTTGTCCCTGCTTTTAACTATGACCCTTCAGATATCTTTTCTACAGGAATGTGGCCGAAGATGGCAGATAAATGTCCGAAGAAACCCAACTCGAAATACTGGTAACTGACGTGGGTTAAAACTCGCATGAAAGAGAAAGCTGTATACCTCAGTATTATATAGGAGAAGTTACACTCTGTCCTACGAAAGAAATGACGCCTTTGTTAGGCTACAAAACTTTAGTGGGAGGAGTTATAACAAGTGCAAATGCTCTCAAATGGTTCAAATGGCTCTGAGCACTATGGGACAACATCTGTGGTCATCAGTCCCCTAGAACTTAGAACTACTTAAACCTAACTAACCTAAGGACATCACACACATTCATGCCCGAGGCAGAATTCGAACCTGCGACCGTAGCGGTCGCGCGGTTCCAGTCTGAAGCGCCTAGAACCGTACGGCCACACCGGCCGGCGTACAAATGCTCTGATGGACCGGAAAGAAAACACGTGGCCACCAGCTTTGATACAGGCAAATGTAGAAAAAAGAATTCGCTCCTTCTCTTGCAGCAAATCGTCGAGTGTTCGAGCAAGGTGACTCGCGCCATGCTGAGACAATTGCGAGAGTCATTATGTGAACAGTTGTTCACTGGCTCATCTTAACTCGTAAGGAGTTAACCTGCAAAGTTTCCTAGTATGGAGAATCGCACTGAGCACTGACAGTTAACGCTTGTGACTGATTTGACGGCAACGACATAAGTGCTATTCCAGCCTAATAACGTGTACCACGCCAATTAACGTAGTTAGGGAACAACTAGGAGTCTCGACGTCACCAAAGACGTAGGAAATGTGTCAGACTGCGGTTTAACAGTCGAAAGAAATTTAGAATAGATTCTCAGGTTCACAGAACGCGCCGACAGCCACCACTGTCGCCGCCGACGGAAGGTAAAAACGTGCACTCGTGCTATGCCAGCAAGTGATATTCAATTGACACTCAGAACTGCGGACATCTCTGTCTCTCCTTTATTTTTACATACAATCAACCATGACCTGTAGTTAAACATATTCACGATTGTTGGGCTTAATTGGAGCAGAAATGTGAGATATCCAATCTAACAAAAGGAATTGATCAGCCACCCATACACCCCTAAAGTTGGTGAAATGTTTTAATTGTGTACTTCTTTCTGATTGCTCTTTACTGACCCCCATCCACTAATTAGTTATTTTAATTGTGTACTTTTTCTTAATTTATATCTTTCGCCCCAACTGTATTTAATTTGTTTGTTCTTTATCGACCCCCAGACATGCTCATCAACCATCTTACTATTAAAGAACCTTAGAATAGTTAGGAATTTCGCTTCACAGTTGTGAACACCCCATATCAATATTTTACCATCCTGTACATATTATAATATGTCATGAAGTCACACGTAGATTAAAAATAAACCTTAATAACGAAAATCTAAGATTTACATTTATTGCTAACGTATAGTTACACCTGAACTCGTACACTAATTTCTGTTAGCGATGACGTTTCCATTACAGGGAGAGTAGTTCAAAATGGTTCAAATGGCTCTGATCACTATGGGACTTAACTGCTGTGGTCATCTGTCCCCTAGAACTTAGAACCACTTAAACTTAACTAACCTAAGGACATCACACACATCCATGCTCAAGGCAGGATTCGAACCTGCGACCGTAGCGGTCGCGCGGTTCCAGACTGTAGCGCCTAGAACCGCTCGGCCATTACGGCCGGCCGGAGTGTAGTGGAACCAACATTGAGATCATTGTCTGATTACATCACTGTCCATACTGCTGCATTTTTCTGAACTCTGCATGCGTGAGATGGCCTCTTCCTACCTTGCAGGCCGTAGGTTCAACACCAGATCCCTTAAACACTCACAGAGCATTCCTGCGCAACTGTGTTAGAAAGATAGATCAGAACCAGTCTCACACACGTTAGACAATCTCCTCTCAGGTGCACAGACCTGTGGGTAGTCTTTTGTTACTTTGGATAAACAGAAGTGCATTGGCATTTTTATGGCCACAAACATGCTGTAATCCTTTTTTGAATTTTCGAAGAGTCTCACTATAGTCTTTGGAGTTGAATGTCTCATCATATAGAGGATACTACCAGAATGACGCCTTCAGCAGGCTGTAGTCATGCCTGTCGAGGGTACTGATTTGAATTCTTCTTGGAAAGAGGTTGTGTGGTAGCTCTCCCATAGATTATCATTTTGTTTCAGATGGCAGTTAAGTAAATCATTTACTAGAAAACAGAGCAATGACTTTCAGACGGCAGTCACATACTTCATTTACAAGAAAACAACATAGTGATTTATTTCTTCATCAACATATACACGCCGGCCGAAGTGGCCGTGCGGTTAAACGCGCTGCAGTCTGGAACCGCAAGACCGCTACGGTCGCAGGTTCGAATCCTGCCTCGGGCATGGATGTTTGTGATGTCCTTAGGTTAGTTAGGTTTAACTAGTTCTAAGTTCTAGGGGACTAATGACCTCAGCAGTTGAGTCCCATAGTGCTCAGAGCCATTTGAACCATTTGAACATATACACTCTGCAAGTCAGTTCAAGATTCTTCGGATCAATTTTAGAAATTTCCTGTCCTTTTGCATGAAGGCAATTTAGTGAGTGAAAAGGTACTACGAACCTTTCTGCCTGCCTTAATATATTTTATCTTATTTTTATAATACGTATGAGCGGTATACAGGATGGGCAAAATAAATTCGCACCCAAGGAAGATGATGGGACGGGCTGTCTCAAAGGGCATCAAATATTTTCAGGGCGACTTTTATGTTGCCCATCCTGCAAGTTGATGGTAGCTCATAATGGTCACACGGTTCTTTAAATTTTCCCAAGTGTTTGTTGCAGCACTGTCGCCTTATTCTCAAAATTCACGAATATCTCTGTTAGACTTTTGAAAAAGCTGTTATGATTAGTAACGATCCTAGAAGTCACCCTCCGAATTCGTTTGACCTTTGCTGTCATTCCTACATGATAAAGACTCCAAAAGCTAGAGCAGTACTAAAGATTATTTGCACTTGCGTCTGTCATGCTCATTCCGTTATAGGTGTACTGATCTTTCACAGAAAAAATCAAATTATTCCATCCGCTATTCATAACACTGATTTTTACATGTTTGTTTCATTCATTATTACTTTTGTTAATCACCCTTACATATTTAAACGATTTGATATACTGTAGATGTTCTCTACTGATACTGTAATCGGATAGTGTCATGGTTTTTCTTTCTGTTATCGGAACATCAAGGGAAAATTTTGTACGAGTCTTTGTGCATGTCCTTACGACCGCTCAAAGACGATACGTTGCAATAGACAGCAGAATTTTCATCAAACAGTCTGACAGTGACGCTGTCCCTATTTGATAAATGTTTCATGTACAGACTGTGTGACAAAATATGTGAAGCAGTCAAAGATATGGTTGGATGTCAATGCAACTCCTTGCGCGAACTTACCATTAGTGGGTTTATACAGAGTTGCACTTCTCCATGACAGGTAGAACGGCCATCGGACTGCCCTACTATTGCTCATGTTTAGCGCTGTTTTCAAGGCTGCTAGGGCATTTAAGGGGCGTGAATAGCGTCAGATGGTGAGTGATCACTGAAGGGCACATAAATGGGGGGGTACTTGTAATACAACATTACCAGCACCTGACAGTTTGAAAGTTTCCCCATTGTGGATCTCCATTTGATCAGCTGATCGAATGGTGTAATATCCAGATTTGTGGGGCATGCAGGTGTGATAGAGGCCCAGTGTTGGACGGCATGGGAATATGAGGCTAGGCATTCTCATCATCAGTGCCCTAGTCGACCACATCTGATATCCATAAGGGAGGATCGGCGTCTTGTGCACCAAGCACATCATAACCCATTTACACCTGCACCTGCAATCCGAGATAGTGGACTCCTTGCATCATTCTGCATCATCCTGCAGTATTCAATGGAAACAGCAATAGCTGGGCTAGAGAATTACCATTCCATGCATTGGCTGCCATTAACACCACAGTGCAAACGACTGCATTTGGGTTTGCTACGACAAGGAAGCGTGAGCTGTTCATGAACCGCATCGCACTGAGTTCAGCAATGAATTGTAGTTCTGCACAACCTGGGATTACCATCGTCTGTGAGTGCTGTGCTGACCTGGGGAGAGGTCCAATACTTCCAATTTCTGGAGAGGTACAACAACGATGTTACTCCAGCGTCACTGTGCGGGGATTCATTGGGTATGGTCACGGTTGGTGTTGACTGCGGGAACCCTGACGGTGGAACGGTACGTCATGGACGTCCTATATCCTCAAGTTGTCTCTCGTGTGACAGTGTCATGGTGCCTGTTATCAACAGGACAATGCTCGTCCATATATGGCACATGTTTCTATGAACTGTCTTTATGATACTATGGTACTCGTGTGGCCAGAAAAAACACCACATCAGTCCCTGAAAGAACGTCTGGTACCAGCTGGGACGTCAGCTCTGTCCTAGTGCCAGCATCCAGGATATCTGGGACCAGATTGACAGCTTTCTTCAGGAGCTGATACGACAACTTTATGACACTCTCCCCAACCGATTCAGTCTATGAATCCACGCCAGGGCGGGTGCAATGTCATGCTGATAAATAGGCTCATACTCTCAAGTTTTTCGTAAATTTACCTCGATTTTGTAGTCGCTCAAATACCGTCACATACCTTACAAGCCGTGAGGTTTCATTTCGTTCCCTCCTCACCTTCTAGGGGCTTCATCTTCTTTGTCAGGCCGCTTGTATCAAAAATTAGGGAAACTATTACGCTGCCTTCGGCATGCCCAGTATTACATGTATTTCTATTGAACATTTGCGTTCCGGTATAACGTTTTGGGTTTTAGTGGCAAAACATTCGTTAGTGAATATTAGTCGACTTTATTATACAAGATCGAAGGCCTTTAATAACATACGTAGACATAATCTGCCTATTCACTTGCATCTACAGTTTGCAAAATATCATATTTGAATAACCTAATTTGTGTATTCTCCTTACCTTTGAAGTAAGATTTATGCACAAGCCAAAAACAAAATTAATTATTGTATCCATCGTTGGAAGCGCTCCGGGCCGGTTCGATCGTCCAGCTCTGTCCGCGTTCCCAAAGTGAAAAGCACAGTTCACACAGCAAAACTGCAGCTCATTCTTCTCAGAATTTCCTGACGAAAATTCGTAGTTTCCCGTTGTGATTTCACGTTGTCTCGCTTTTGCTACCCTCCTTTGTGACGGAACATAAAATCTCAAGCTCATTGTGCAAGCCATAATAAAGTAGGCAGTGCCAGTGGTCGTTGTAACTTGACGTGTGTTAGTCACGGGGGACGCTGGTAAACGTGGCAACTGTCATCATTAGCGCTCATTAACACCTCGCGGTGACACACACACACACACACACACACACACACGCGCGTAGTTTACGTCCACTCACCTACACAGGTGTGAGACACAAGAAAGGGCTATCTGCGATTGGTATCTCGCGACAGGTGTTCCACCACCAAACGAGCTGTGCCGTAGGCTTTGCCTTAGGGTGGCTCTTATAAGGCACTTTTTTTCAATTTTTCGTAGTTTTCCTTGGGCTACCCGCTAGTTTGGTTGCATATAATATAAAAAAAAATAAATTTTTATATATCCGTCTTCTACGCGTATCTACGCCATTCATCCAATTACAGTGAAACTTTGGTGAGTTGTCCACACGCCTACGAAGGTTTGTGCGCTGTACGAATCATCTACCATGTGTAGAGATGAGGATGAAACAGGTTGAGATAGGAGTTTAACACATAAACGTCCAGAGCAATTTCAGTCAAATGTTGCACACATATGGCTCATAATGTGTAATTACTTCTACACAAATATTGTGTGAATAACATACTTGACAAGTAAAACTACACTATGTGATCAAAAGTATCCGGAAACTCACAAAAACATACTTTTTTCATATTAGGTGTACTGTGCTGCCACCTACTGCCTGGTACGCCATATCAGCCATCTCAGTAGTCATTAGACATCGTGAGAGAGGAGAATGGGGCGCTCCGCGGAACTCACGGACTTCGAATGAGGTCAGGTGATAGGGTGTCACTTGTGTCATAGGTTTGTCAGCGAGATTTCCACACCCCTAAACATCCCTGGCTCCACGGTTTTCAATGTGATAGTAAAGTAGAAAAGTGAAGGGACACGTATAGCACAAAAGCGTACAGGCCGACCTCGTCTATTGACTGACAGAGACCGCCGACAGTTGAAGAAGGTTGTAATGTGTAGTAGGCAGACATCCATCCAGATCATCACACAACAGTTCCAAGCAGCATCAGGATCCACTGAAAGTACTATGACAGTTTGGCGGGAAGTGAGAAAATTTGGATTTCATTGTCGAGCGGCTGGTCATAAGCCACTTATCACGCCGGTAAATGCCAAACGATGCCTCGTTTGGTGTAAGGAGCGTAAACATTGGACGACTGAACAGCGGAAAAACGTTGTGTGGAGTGACGAATCACGATTCAGTGTGGCGTTTCGATGACAGGGTGTGGGTATGGCGAATGCCCGGTGAACGTCATCTACCAGCGTGTGTAGTGCCAACAGTTAAATTCGGAGACAGTGGTGTTATGGTGTGGTCACGTTTTTCATGGAGGGGGCTTGCACCACTTGTTGTTTTACGTGGCACTATCACAGCACAGGCCTACACTGATGTTTTAAGCACCTTCTTGCTTCCCACTGTTAGATTCTGGGATGGCGATTGCATCTTTCAACATGATCGAGCACCTGTCCATAATGCACGGCCTGTGGCAGAGTGGTTAGACGACAGTAACATCCTTGTAATGGGCTGGCCTGCACGCGTCCTGACCTCAATCCTATAGAACACCTTTGGGATTGTTTGGAATGCAGACTTCGTGCCAGGCCCCACCGATCGACATCGATACCTCTCCCCAGTGCAGCACTTCGTGAATAATGGGCTGCCATTCCCCAGGAAACCTTGCAGCACCTGACTGGACGTATGCCTGCGAGACTGGAAGCTGTCATCACGGCTAAGGGTGGTGCAACACTATATTGAATTCCAGCATTACTGATGGAGGGCGCCACGAACTTGTAAGTCATTTTCAGCCAGATATCCGGATACTTTTGATCACACAGTGTATTCGATAGCGACCGATATTCAGATCCGTAGGTTTGCGATTTCTAGACTTATTGGTGACATTCAGGGTGAAGTTTCACTCTTAGGTTTGGGGGTGGGGGGAGGAGGGGCTGTAAAGACAGTGATATAGCAGCATATCTATGTAATACATGAAGCAATTTCTACTAAAACTGGCACAAATTTTACTTACTATGTGAATAAACATTTCCTGTGACAGTAAGACACACCTAGCACCTTTATGAATGAGTGTCTGGGGTGAAAAGAATTAACATAAAAGAAAAAATCCATATTACAGGTTGAATGACAACCACACTGTTTTCGTTCTACTGATTTTTGCTTATTTGAAATTAGTATTCGGCTTTTTGGGTCATCTTTTCTAAAGATAAACAAAAATCAATAGAACAAAAACAGTGTGCTCGTTATTTCTTCCGTGGCCTACATCTATTTAATAAACTGATAATCGTTAATGTGCCGGCCGTTGTGGCCGAGCGGTTCTAGGCACTTCAGTCTGGAAACGCGCTGCTGCTACATCGCAGGCTCGAATCCTGCCTCGAACATGGATGTGTATGATGTCCTTAAGTTAGTTAGGTTTAAGTAGTTCTAAGTCTAGGGGACTGATGACCTCAGATATGAAGTCCCATAGTGCTTAAAGCCATTTGAACCATTTTAATCGTTAATGTCCTGGAGTAAAATACAGTACTTAAAGGGGGAAAAAGATATACCAGGGGCGTTCAATAAGTGATGCAACACATTTTTTTTCTGAAATTAAGTTGGTTTTATTCGGGATTCCAATACCTCATGTTATTGCGAACTCTTTTGGCTAGAAATCCATATTTTTCAATGCAAAGGCCTTATGCCACCTTACTGCAAGGACCTGCAAGCTGCATGGTACCACTCTACTGGTAAACGTCGGTACCAACGTCTTGCTGTACCGATAGCCTCCCCATCATGCACGTACTGCTTCATGCAGAGTGCATCCTTCATTGGGCCAAAAGATGGAAGTCGGAAGGTGTGAGATCCGGGATGTAGGGTGGGTGAAAAACAACATTCCAGTGATATTTTGTGAGCCCCTGTCGGGTGTTTGAGGCCTTGCGTTGTCATGGTGAAGCAGAAGTTCGTTTGCATTTCTGTAACGACGAACACACTGAAGTCGTTTTTTCACCTTCCTGAGGGTAGCACAGTACATTTCAGACGCGATCGTCGCTCGATGAGGGAGGAGAACAAAGACAGTAACCGCTTCAGAGTTCCAAAAGACTGTCGCCATGACTATACCAGCTGAGGGTGCGGCTTCGGTGTGGCGCCACTCCATGGGTTGCCGTTTTGTTTCTAGTTCGAAGTCATAAACCCAATGAATTGTCACGATGAGCGTCGTAACGCGTAAGCAATTTCGCACATAAGGTCCTCCATCTTCTCCACTGGCGATGGTGACACTCAGTCGTGATCACTGGATAACAAACGACATTGCGAGACGTTCCGCCTACGGTTCCTCAGCGTAGAAATACACGTTTGCTGCCGAAGCGGTAGCCTAGGGCAGACGATGGCGCCTGTAACTTCTACACTCTGTAGTGTCGTTCGATGACGTTTCCAGACACTGGTTCCTATCCTCGATTTTTTCCTCAAGACACTCCCTCAATGTTTGTCGCAAATATTAACAATTAAATAGAAAATAATGAAGTTATGGGTTAATTATTAAGTGAGAGTTTTTTCTTTTTTCCCTCAAATGTAAGATCCCAGATGCATGCCTTTCTCTATTCCTAGTGAGCCCAGATTACATGCAATTTGATTTTGTGTGCAGTGGTACCACTCTAGGGCGTAGCACAAAGAAAAAGATCAAACTCGAAAAATAAGAGCTACTTTCCTCCGTATCTCTGTTTGCCTTAAGTGACTCCTCCATTAGTTACAAGACAAAACCTCCGACCAACGATGGGTGACTTCGCGGATGGTTGCCGCTCGCAGCAGAAGTAGTACAATGAAACCTCAATTTATACTGATTGGGGCGTGTACTTGTCCAAATTATAAAAATCTCGAATTACAGAAAGTACGAATTATAAAAATTATTTCTAAACTATCTGAAACTATAATATAGAACAGGTGGTGGTAGAGATTAACTCGGATGTTATCCACGTAGCCTATGTTCAGTTTTTGTCGGTTACAGAGATAAGTTTTCATTTAACATATTGGTATTTCAGTTGCCATGGGTTTATTTATCGATTATCACATTTATTTTCAAGTTCATGTGTTTAATTTTTCAATTCTGTGATTTTTGGGCAACCATTTAGGTAAGCCTCATGGTTCGAATGTCTCTGTGAACTATGACACTTAGCATCTGAGGTCATCAATCCCCTAGAACTTAGAACTACTTAAACCTAACTAACCTAAGGACATCACACACATCCATACCCGAGGCAGGATTCGAACCTGCGTCCGTAGCGGTCGCGCGGTTCCACTATGAAGCGCCTAAGCCTCATGTATTTACAACTGCTGAGTATGCTGGTATAGTATTTGTTTACGGTTTCTGTAGTAGTAACGCTGCTGCTGCTTGTAGGAAATACGGTACACAGTATACAAACCGCAGAGTAGCAGATTCAAGAGTGCTGACTCGCGCTTTCACTAAAGTGCTTGAGAGTTAATATACTGCCCAGTGAGGAGGAACATGTAGTATTTATTTTAGTTGCTGAATTAAAGTGTACACTATAGAGGCAGTGGACAACGAGGCATTGAATGGGGATTCATATGTAAAAAATGCTTGCGAGTTATTAGAGACCAGAAGGTTTGAAGTTCCGTATAATTCATCATCCACAAGCTGTCGCCAATGCAACATTGATCCAGAAAGTGTAGAATAAATTTATTTTATTTCGTTCTACGATCACAAAATTGTTTGGTCTTTAGGCGACATGTTTTGGTCAGCGATGCCATATTCGGACCTGCAGCAAAACAAGGAACTTCCATATAGGTGAAAACAATGCGCTTAGAATATGATGAGGCACACCTGTTTTAAAACATGATCTAATATTATGAAAGCATAGTGGCATCGTCAAAAATTACACACAAAGTCAGCTTAGCATCCTAGTACACATTTAAAAAACGGCGTAATCTAGACCACAGTGCCGGCGGAGTGATTCTGTTAACAGGGCTACTGTTCAAAGCTAGCCGCAGTACAGCAGCTACAAATAGGCTAGAGAAACAAAACTAAATAGTAGGCAAAAGCATGCTCATCCAGAATACAGAACTAATAAAGAAAGAATGGAAACTACTCCAATGAAATTTCACGTCAATATGTCCCAGCAAACAGAGAAATGTTTCAGAAAATCTAATATTAGATATGGCATTCAAGTTAACAGCACTTCAAAACTTCGTGTTAAACATGAGTTGAAAAAAGCGTATGACAAATCTAATGGCTCTGGAGCATACAGGATTTGTTGTAATGACTATAATAAACAACGTTCCAGCAGAGAGTGACAAGCATTGTTTAGTTCTTAAATGGCGTCAAAAAGATCTGTTTTGAAAATGTCAGAAAACATTCCGAAACCTACCCACACACTAGAAAATGTGCTGCAGCTCACCAGAAAATGCTTCAGAGTCCTACTAAATCAACCTGTCGGAAGAGACCGACATATCACGTCGATCATGCGAACGAATACTCCATCTGGGCCAGCACACGCATCTCGACTGAGTGTCTGTTGTTCATGCACTAAAACCTGCAGATGCCCCTCAACGCCTCCAGTCTTATGAGTGGCTGTTTACTGAAATAACAATGAATGGCTTTGACATGGATCTGTTCTTCATGTTTGATGAAGCCTTGTTTCACCTGAATGATAATGTCAACTGACAGCTTCTGGGCAGCGGCGAATCCACATAATTTCCACGAGAAACCATTGCATGATCAGAAGGTTGGGGTTTGGTGTGCAGTGTCTGCACGCAGCACTATTGACCCCATTTTCTTTCACCAGACGCTGACGTCGGCGTGTTACATTGCCAACATTTTGAAACGATTTGTGGTGGCATCAATGGAGGAGGAAATGACTTACAATTACTTCCCACAGAATGGAGCAACTGCCCATACAGCCGGACGAACCTTGGGTCACACTTACACAATCTTCAAGCCTGACACAGTAGTTAGCAGAGGTCAGTCTGGTCACGGCCTTAGCTGGTCACCTAGGTACCTGATCTGTCAGTGTGCAGTTACTTTGTGTGGTGAGTCCTAAAGTCTAACGTATATCGCAACAACCCCCATAGTCTTCAAGACCTGCAGCAGAATATTTCGGATGAGATTTCGGCAATTCCAGTAACGATCCGCCTTGAGCATTTTGCTGACCAGGACCCAAACGTGCCTAGAGTTGAATGGTGATCACTTTTAACATCTGTTGTAGGCAGGATAGTACTGTATTTCCTTTCCTCTGCTGTGTTTCTTTGTGAACTGGGACTCTGTTCTCCGCGCCACTTTTATTTACCCCATCCTGTATAAGTAGGGTTCAGAGCCTGAGAATATCTTTTAGCACAATCGTAGCAATACCAATGCATTTTCTGTGTATGTACAAAGAGAGCAGGGGCACTTTATGACCACCACAAAAAATTTAAGGAATACAGGTTTTATTAATTGTCGTTGAATTTCATTCATTTCATTTTAAAGATATATACATGTGTAACAAGGGTACTGAATTTGAAAATATAAATATGACATTTGTAGCGGAGTCACTTTCACTACTAAAACTTAAATTTTTTGATTACATTTCACTGAAAAATCCAAAATAATTGTGGAGCCTGATATAAGAAATCTTTGAAAATATTAAATTTTAAAAAAAATTTAAAGTATTAAGTACGTTGACTAGATCACATTATTTTCAGAAGGTGCCTGCGAGGGTTAATCACAGCCTCTCTTATGGGTATCTTGCTTTCTGATTAGCTAGTATTGAGTGCATCAGATATTTGCTACATTTTCGTATGTTGGTCGCATTACTCTAGTGATTGATTGTCCTTTCACCGTTACTGCAATAAATTTCATAACGAGATATTCTTAAAAGCGAGTGGTACGATGTACTCTGCGTCGCAAGGCACGAGAATTTCTCTGGCGGTTAAGTACTTCTGACTTCTCGCCTATGCTGCACTCTGACGGCTACACCAGTAAATGGCGCTGATTATTTACTTCTGTCTTTTGTTTCATCCATTTGGCTTCTTTCCCTAGTTTTTTATCAGTTTTATATTAATCTGTAAGCTCCGTAACCTTGTTATTGCGTATGTTATTATTTTCACTGGAAGTAACTACAAGAGCATATCAGAATCACATACTGTCATGTAACCATTTCATCTTAACAATTTTAAATTTAGCTTTATGCGTGTTTTAATTTATTATATTTTATCACTGTAATAACATATTCGCTTGGTAAGCCCACTGTAGACTTTACTTACTGTATTCTTCATTTTATTGCATTCTGTAGAATTTTATAATTGATGAATATGTGTAGACGTACAGTACCGACGTCTAACATATTTTGGGCTAAGGTGACACAGTAGGGGTGGTAACGGCACTACTCCGCCGGCATTGTGGCCTAGTTTACGCCATATTTTAATAAGATCACTTTGAGAGGCTTCGCTATGATTGGACGTTTTAAAGCACATTTCCCTCGTCACGTTTAAAGCTCATATTTTTCACCTGTGTGGAAATAATGTTTTTCATTGCGGCCTATTTTATTGTTTTAAGATGTAAACAGTACCCTTGTTTTACTTGGTTGCCATATGTTTTGCTGCAGATCTGAAGACGGTCGTCGTTGACCGAAATCGGTTGTCTAAAGACCAAACTATTTGCTGATTATAGGCGGAAATAAAAGAATTTTATTCTATGATTTATCATAATTTATTGCATGACAGGAGTACAACTCTACAATGCTAAATGTATGATTGCAGGAGTTTCAAAGGACACATGCTGTGCGATAATGGCCACACCTAGCCCAGCCGCCCGAGACGAATTATCTGGCTGCTCAACACAACTTAACGTCGTTTAACTTGCTCGGGGCTCCAACATTCAATGCGTGCAAAATTCAGTAGGAACCAGCCTTTACCATTTTCTAAGTTTAAGCGACTGCCAGAAAGCTAGACAGGGATTGACCATTTATTTACTAACGGCATACAATCTCAGTTTGCAAAACTTCATTAAAATGTTTTTAATTTTGAATCGGTCACCTGGACAGGCGAAACAGCAACAATGTATTGGCAAGGTGACGCTTCCTCAATAAAATCCAAATGCGAGACACAATAGCGAGAAATTTAAACTCAGTCACGTCGAGCAGATCGACGTGTACGTGTATGGAAACAATCTCATGAACCCATGGATCCTGCTCATCAGCAGGGGACTCTTCAACGTTGTGGAGGCTCTCTAATGGTGTGGGGCGTTTACAGTTGGAGTGATATGCGACCCCTGACACGTCTAGATACGACTCTGATAGGTGACACGTACCTAAGCATCCTGTCTGATCACCTATATCCATTCACGTCCGTTGTGCATTCCGAAGAACTTCGTCAATTCCAGCAAGACAATGCGTAATACCAAACGTCCAGAATTGCTACAAACCTCTTCTGAGTTTAAAAACATCCACTGGCCATCAAAGTCCCCAGACATGAACATTATGGAGCATATCTGGGATGACTCGTAACGTGCTGTTCAGAAGAGACCTCCACCCCCTTCGTACTCATACGGATTTATGGACAGCCCTGCAGGATTCGTAACATGTCACTCAATATGCACTTCATTCGCTGTAAATCGACATTTTCCCTGAAGACTGTGGGGCGTTTAGGAATGAACATGGTGAGAGCGTTCATTAACAGATCTCTGTAATGGAACATCGTTACCAAGGAAGATTTGGTGTTTCCATGTTGGAAGATTTGTTTAGTGCTTCGATGTTGGAAGATTTCTGTTGGACTTTGCAGAAAGATTCTCATCTTACCTGTAATCGCAAGGTGAAGAGAAAACGCGTATTGTAAACAAGGTAGATGTCAGCAGTGTAGGTTTAATTGAGATACATTGGCTGTTGCTTTTAATGTACTTAGTCTAAATCACTTTTATTTTTCCACATGATTTGTGAATACGTTAGACGTAACGATTTTGTATTGGTCATATATTTCAGTGGTGTTGCGTAACACATGTGTAGGAATCTATGGCCTATCTGATAAAAATGGTATGATATATGGATCTAGTACCCGTCACATTGCATAAATCCATTTAGATATCCTTGAATCACTAAAAATTTCGAATAGAATGTGAAAAATATATGTGTCAGCATTTCAATAAAACTAAAAACTTCAACACGCTGTATCTAAAACACTAGAGTCATTCTACAAAAACTGACTCGATATTTTTCATCAGTGAATTAAATTCTCCCCAAAACCACCGTCAAATGTTTGGTAAGTAAACGCGTTTCACAGTGCTACGGTTGTTAGACTATGGACCATTATAATATGTGAAGAACATAAAAGTGTCAATAACTTCCTAACCTTAGCTAATCTAGATTTTTAATTATCGTTCAGAACTTCTTCGCAATCAAATCCGTATGATTGTCTAGTGTAATCAGTAATTTGTTCTACCGACCAATGGTTTAGATTGGTAGTGCCGGCTTGACATGTACTGTAATAAGATTAATGATCTTATACCTACATGCACCAGATGCAGGTATGCTTAAGGTTATCAATAGTTATACAACTCTCCAGGGTCATTTCTAGCCAACCACATACATTACCCATGCGTGCTGCTAGAGAACTTCTGATTCCCAGCTTGGTTCTTCATGAAATAGCTCTAGGACAAGGTAAAAGTGATCTGGCCAATGCCTTTGTGACGTCACTAGACGTGGCAATTTGAAGGGTCGCGAATAGAGCCAGCGGTGCACCGGCTAGAGTGAGCGGCGCTACACTAGAGCCTTTCGAAGCCAATGTGGGAGGTCGCTGTGTACCACAGACGGAACGTCGAGTACCACTGGAAGAAGAACACTGGCGACTAGACGGTAGAGCGGTCAGGGATGCATGTCCGAAAGAAAGTTGGATCGTACTTGTTAATAAGACAGGCACTGCTATTTCGTATTCATTCGCCAACTCCAGACTCTCGACTCTCAATAAGTATGTCCTTCATGGACGTGAATATACGTAACGTACGAGTGCAGGTTGTGACACATAGGCATACGGAATTTCGGGTCTGGCCGTGATTCGTGCACGCATCAAACGAATCGCGTAAAATGGGAAATCCGGTTTCGAATCCCGTTCCGGCGCAAATTTTCGTTGTCGTTATCTCAGAATAAGGGCGACGATGGTTCATACTCGCAATTGCGAATACATTTCCTGTACGTCCGGTGTGGTTACAGTAAAGCAATCTGTGAAGTGTTAACAGAAGTGTTAACACGGGGGGTTAGACTTGGGCATTGTATGAGGACCTCTTTTGTATGCAGTTCTCTCCAGGTTCCGGCGCATGTTGTAGGTCTGCCTGTGGTAATTTCTTTTCCATTGTTGTCAATTTATTGCCCTAGCCCCACATGGGCGAGGGCTGCGCTGTCAGTGGATGCAAGTCGCCGCTCTTCGGCCATGTTGTTGCTGTTGTGGTCTTCAGTCCTGAGACTGGTTTGATGCAGCTCTCTATGCTACTCTATCCTGTGCAAGCTTCTTCATTTCCCAGTACCTACTGCAGCCTACATCCTAGTGAATCTGCTTAGTGTATTCATCTCTTGGTCTCCCTCTACGATTTTTACCCTCCACGCTGCCCTCCAGTACTAAACTGGTGATCCCTTGATGCCTCAGAACATGTCCTACCAACCGATCCCTTCTTCTAGTCAAGTTGTGCCACAAACTCCTCTTCTTCCCAATTCTATTCCATACCTCCTCATTAGTTACGTGATCTACCCATCTAATCTTCAGCATTCTTCTGTAGCACCACATTTCGAAAGCTTCTATTCTCTTCTTGTCTAAACTACTTATCGTCCATGTTTCACTTTCATACATGGCTACACTCCATACAAATACTTTCAGAAACGACTTCCTGACACTTAAATCTATACTCGATGTTAACAAATTTCTCTTCTTCAGAAACGCTTTCCTTGCCATGGCCAGTCTACATTTTATATACTCTGTACTTCGACCATCATCAGTTGTTTTGCTCCCCAAATAGCAAAACTCCTTTACTACTTTAAGTGTCTCATTTCCTAATCTAATTCCCTCAGCATCACCCGACTTAATTCGACTACATTCCATTATCCTCGTTTTGCTTTTGTTGATGTTCATCTTATACCCTCCTATCAAGACACTGTCCATTCCGTTCAACTGCTCTTCCAAGTCCTTTGCTGTCTCTGACAGAATTCCAATGTCATCGGTAAACTTTAAAGTTTTTATTTCTTCTCCATGGATTTTAAGACCTACTCCGAACTTTTCTTTTGTTTCCTTTACTGCTTGCTCAATATACAGATTGAATATCATCGGGGAGAGGCTAGAACCCTGTCTCACTCCCTTCCCAACCACTGCTTCCCTTTCATGCTCCTCGACTCTTATAACTACCATCTGCTTTCTGTACAAATTGTAAATAGCCTTTCGCTCCCTGTATTTTACCCGTACCACCTTCAGAATTTGAAAGAGAGTATTCCAGTCAACATTGTCAAAAGCTTTCTCTAAGTCTACAAATGCTAGAAATGTAGGTTTGCCTTTCCTTAATCTTTCTTCTAAGATGAGTCGTAGGGTCAGTATTGCCTCACGTGTTCCAACATTTCTATAGAATCCAAACTGATCTTCCCCGAGGTCGGCTTCTACCAGTTTTTCCATTCGTCTGTAAAGAATTCGAGTTAGTATTTTGCAGCTGTGACTTATTAAACTGATAGTTCGGTAATTTTCACATCTGTCGACACCTGCTTTCTTTGGGAGTGGAATTATTATCTTCTTGAAGTCTGAGGGAACTTCGCCTGTCTCATACATCTTGCTCAAGAGATGGTAGACTTAGTTGCATAATTTAAAATATATGAAAGGTGGAGTCGTTGACTAAGTAAAAGATTGACACAAATGAAATGACAAGTGAATGTTTCACGAAAGTTAAGTTACAGTTAACATTAGTTAAAAAGTAAAAAGCTAGTGTGTTGACTGATTAACATAGAGACATACATGAGTGAAATGACAAATGGATGTAGACCGCCAGGAAGAGGGGTATAATGGCACATAACAGTTAGGGTAGTGTGTATGAGAGTGATTGCATGGGTGGGTGATTGGAGGCGGAATGCGGGAGAGTGAAGAGGGATGCCACACAGGACCAATGGTTAGGATGTGGGTGGAGAGGAGTGGAGAGGAAAGGAAGGGAGCCCTGCCTGGGGAGGTGGGGTGTATTCTGTTTAGATGTGGCAGGATGTGTATGTAAGGGCGGCTTTCATGGTCGGGTAAGGAAAGGCGATTAAAATTTCGTTCCTACAGGATGTGCACAGTGTGAAGATGTAGCGCTGGGTGAACGTCATGGTAGAGGTGCGACAGAGTATTAGGAGCAGTGAGGAGGGGGAAACTATGGGGTGGGTAGTGTCGAGTGTGCGGGTAATGTAGGATATTCGGAGGTGTTCAAGATGGAAGAGTAATTGGATGGAGTGGTCAAACACATTCGAAAAGCTAGAAGGAGTGCGTCGCGTTCGGGGATCTGTAGGGAGTGATAAAAGGAGGGAGGAGTGCATGCCCATGCCACATTTGCGTAGCAGAGGAGGGCCGGATCATGGATTTATAGATGTTGAGGGTTGTGGAAGGGTGCAATCAACGTCTTCCGCCGGCTAGTAGTTTCAGTAAGTTTAGTCTATTGTGCCCGTGGTACAGACAGTGCTGTATTTGCAGGAGATAGGAGCGAGCACCGTATAGTGCATGTATATGCAATTGCTCTGTGTGATTTTGACTACATCCACAATGCTGCTCAATATTTATGGGACTGATTTTGAGCAGAAGCTTTAAGTTGGATTGTAGATTTATGTAACGGTGATCAGTGAATTAAACTGGCTTTGTCTTACTATTGCGTACGTATCTGAGTAATAGACTGTTCCACATATATCAGGCATTGTGGTAATTGTGATTAATTAGCAGTGTATAACTGATTACGGCCAAGGGCTCTACTAATAGGTACTGAACTTCCTGTGTTGCCTATTGGCTAATTTTATCCGGTTGTATTCTTTCATTTGCATTTACTGTGGTAGTATAAATTTATTTTCTGTTTTTAATATTTGCATTATTACTGTTTCATGTTTTGTATAGTGGAATTCTGTCTGGATTACTTTTTTGTAAATTGTGCTAATTTATTATCTGACTTTAATATTTTTGATTATTATTGCTTTTACTCTCTGAGTTTGTGCAGTGACTGAGTTTAAACTACTCGCTATAGTCTCTCGCATTTGGATTTTATTCAGGAAGCGTCACCTCGCCAATACATTGTTGCTGTAATGGGATACCTCTTAATATCGTGTAAGCAACTCGACATGGCATGGACTCAACAGCCGTCCATATTTGCGGAAATGTTGCCGGTGCAGGATTTTGCGCGCAAACTGACACCTCGATTATATCTCGTAAATATTCGATGATATTCATGTCGGGCGATCTGGGTGGCCAAATCATTCTCTCGAACTGCCCAGAATGTTCTTCAAACCGGTCACGAACAATTGCGGCCAGGTGACATGGTGCATTGTCATCCATACAAAATCGATCGTTGTTTGGGAACATGAAGCCCATGAATTGCTGCGAGTAGCCGAAAGTAACCATTTCCAGTGAATGATCGGTTCAGTTCTGCTAGAGGACCCGCTCCACTCCGTGTAAACGTAGCCCACTTTGTAATGAACATCGGCCGTTTTAGCGAACGACGCGCGGGCTGTCAACTGTGTTTTATTTTTTATCCGTCGTAGCAGTATCGTGAAAGACAGTTAATTTTTAGTTCAGAAACTCCGTTTCTCTATGGCGTATTTGGTGGACCTTTCTCCAAGTCCCTTTGTTTAGCTGTCTTTCCTTCCGACGATTGGGTTTAACGTCTCTTCGCTATTAACTCCTTTTTTGTCTTCAGTTCTACGTTGCTGGCATGGGCGCGAATAACCCTAGTCATTTTTGCGCCCTAAAACAAAACAAAACAAACCTCCAGCTTCCACAGTGCTTTGTTGACAACTTGGGTCCATGGCTTCGTGGAGTCTGCGCCATACTCGAACCCTACTATCAGCTCTTACCAACTGAAATCGGGCCTCATCTGACCAGGCAACGTGCTACGGTCGCAGGTTCGAATCCTGCCTTGGGCATAATGTGTGTGACGTCCTTAGGTTAGTTAGGTTTACGTAGTTCTAAGTTCTAGGGGACTGATGACCACAGATGTCAAGTCCCATAGTGCTCAGAGCCATTTGAACCATTTTTTTGACCAGGCCACGGTTTTCCAGTCGTCTAGGGTCGAACTGATATGGTCAGGAATCCAGGAGAGGTAATGCAGGCGATGTCGTGCTGTTAGAAAAGGAACTCACGTCGGTCGTCTCCTGGTTCAAATGGTTCAGATGGCTCTGAGCACTATGGGACTTAACATCTGAGGTCATCAGTCCCCTAGAACTTAGAACTACTTAAACCTAACTAACCTAAGGACATCACACACACCCATGCCCGAGGCAGTATTCGAACCTGCGACCGTAGCAGCAGCGCGGTTCCGGACTGAAGCGCCTAGAACCGCTCGGTCACAGCTGCCGGTTGGTCGTCTCCTGCCATGGCCCATTAACATCGCATTTCGACGCACTGTCCTTGCGGATACATTGGTCAATACGTCCCACATTGCTTTCTACGGTCGTTTCACACAGCCTACTAGTACTGACAGCTCTACGCAAAAGCCGTAGCTCTCGGTAGTTAAGCGGAAGCCGTCCGTCACCGCGTTGTCCGTGATGAAAGGTAATGCCTGAAATTTGGTATTCTCGACACACTCTTGACACTGTGGATCTCGAAATATTGTATTCCCTGACGATGGAATGTCCCATGCGTCTACTGGCCATTAAAATTGCTACACCACGAAGATGACATGCTACAGACGCGAAATTTAACCGACAGGAAGAAGATGTTGTGTTATGCAAATTATTAGCTTTTCAAAGCATTCACACAAGGTTGGCGCCGGTGGCGACACCTAAAACGTGCTGACATGAGGAAAGTTTCCAACCGATTTCTCATACACTAACACCAGTTGACCGGCGTTGCCTGGTGAAACGTTGTTGTGATGCCTCCTGTAAGGAGGAGAAATGCGTACCATCACGTTTCCGACTTTGATAAAGGTCGGATTGTAGCCTATCGCGATTATAGTTTCTCGTATCGCGACATTGCTGCTCGCGTTGGTCGATATCCAATGACTGTTAGCACAATATAGAATCGTTGGGTTCAGGCGGGTAATATGGAACGCCGTCCTGGATCCCAACGCCCTCGTATCACTAGCAGTCGACATGACAGGCATCTTATCCGCATGGCTGTAACGGATCGTGCAGCCACGTCTCGATCCCTGAGTCAACAGAAGGGGACGTTTGCAAGATAACAACCATCTGCACGAACAGTTCGACGACGTTTGCAGCAGCATGGACTATCAGCTCGGAGACCATGGCTGCGGTTACCCTTGACGCTGCATACAGACAGGAGCGCCTGCGATGGTGTACTCAACGACGAACCTGGGTGCACTAATAGCAAAACGTCACATTTTCGGATGATTCAAGGTTCTGCATACAGCATCATGATGGTCGCTTCCGTGTTTGGCGACATCGCGATGAACGCACATTGGAAGCGTGTATTCGTCATCGCCATACTGGGGTATCACCCGGCGTGATGGTATGGGGTGCCATTGGTTACACGTTTCGATCACCTCTTGCTCGCATTGATGGCACTTTGAACAGTGGACGTTACATTTCAGATGTGTTACGACCCGTGGCTCTACCCTTCATTCGATCCCTGCGGAACCCTACATTTCAGCAGGATAAAGCACGACCGCATGTTGCAGGTCCTGTACGGGCCTTTCTGGATACAGTAAATGTTCGAATGCTACCCTGACCAGCACATTATCCAGATCTCTCAGCAATTGAAAACGTCTGGTCAATGGTGGCCGAACAACTGGCTCGTCACAATACGCCAGTCACTACTCTTAATGAACTATGGTATCGTGTTGAAGCTGCATGAGCAGCTGTATCTGTACACGCCATCCAAGCTCTGTTTGACTCAATGCCCAGGCGTATCAAGGCCATTATTACGGCCAGAGGTGGTTGTTCTGGGTACTGATTTCTCAGGATCTATGCACCCAAATTGCGTGAAAATGTAATCACATTTCAGTTCTAGTATAATATATTTGGCTAATGAATACCCGGTTATCATCTGCATTTCTTCTTGGTGTAGCAATTTTAATGGCCAGTAGTGTATCATTCCGCGTTCAATGTACAATTGTTGGAACTTAAATAGAGGCAACTATTTATTCGCAACCGATACAAAAGAGTTACATGTTTGTACCTGTTATTTGCACCTGTTACTGTCCTTCAAAGTAGTCACCAGCGTTGTGTAGAACCCGTTGCCAGCTATGTGGAAGGCGTAGTATACCGTTAGCAGAGCCTGTTTTGTTGATGGTGCGAACGGAGCGGTCTACTGCCTGTCGAATCTCTGTAACAGTTCTGAAGCGAATGCCACGAATGGGTTCCTTCATCTTCGGAATCAAGTCAAAGTCACAGGGACTTAAGTCGTATTACTGTTCGTTTTTGGAGCACCAACGGCTACCAGCTTTGCGAAAGAACCGGCGACACTTTCTGCGCAACCCACCCATCATTTTGCACGACAATGTGCGGGTGCATACAGTGCAAGCTGTGGCTGCTCTGATCGGTCGATGGAACTGGGAAGTACCGTACCATTCGCCGTACTCCCCGGACTTAACTCCTTGTGACTTTGATTTGATTCCGAATATGAAGGAACCACTTCGTGGCATTCGCTTCAGAACTGTTCCAGAGATTCGACAGGCAGTAGACAGCTCCATTTGCACCATCAGCAGAACAGGCTCTGCCAGCGGTATACTACGCCTTCGACATCGCCGGCAACGGGTTCTACACAACGCTGGTGACTACTTTGAAGGACAATAACAGGTGCAAACATGTAACTCTTTTGCATCGGTTGTGAATAAATAGTTGCCACTATTTAACTTCCAACCCTCGTATGTTAAATCCCGTCTTGTGGCCATGATCACGTCGGAAACTTTTGCACATCAGTCACCTGAATACAATTGACATCTCCCCAACGCTTATACATCTTGTGCACGCGATACTACCTCTATCTGCACGATGTGCATCTCGCTATCCCGTGACTTTTGTCGGTAAATGATATGAAAAAAAAAATCTGTTTGCAAAGAAATGCCGGCCGAAGTGGCCGCGCGGTTCTGGCGCTGCAGTGTGGAACCGCGAGACCGCTACGGTCGCAGGTTCGAATCCTGCCTCGGACATGGATGTGTGTGATGTCCTTAGGTTAGTTAGGTTTAACTAGTTCTAAGTTCTAGGGGACTAATGACCTCAGCAGTTGAGTCCCATAGTGCTCAGAGCCATTTGAACCATTTTTTTGCAAAGAAATAAATCAGTATAAATAAGCCACTGTGTGGCAGATGTAGCATTCTAAGCTTACAGCCAAAATAGCTGTTCAGCTGGATAACCTTTCTCAAATAATTTGTCTTTTCTTGAATGCGCATCGTTTGTTTCATTAATTATACTGTATTCTCATTACGTTTGGCGCCCGACTCTTCAGATGTGCGTTTCATGTGAGAAATGTTTTGTTAGTAATAACAGTATTTCAATTCAAGTATGATTAAAGAAATTAATGTAAGAAACTATTTCCTTCATTACATGAAAGATGATCACTTCATGTTTTTAAATTTCTCGCTCATATAAAAAGCTGGGACCGCGTTGTTTAGTGGTTAAAAGGATCGTGCACCAGTCGCGCACTATCGATAAACGTATTTTTGGTTTATCATAAAGAATCTGCTTTCATACGAAACGATATTAGATTATGCACTGAGGTGACAAGAGTCAAGGGTCAGTGATATGCACATACAAGGTGTTTCATAGGGTCGATATTCAGGAATGTGACACCAATGATCATTCAGAACAAAAAAGTTAAATAAACATGGGCTCTGAAACGCGTACCTTAAGAGCTATGAGCAATTCTTGAACTTGAAGACTGTGAAACAAATCTCTTCTACTGCAAGCTCTTTGCTTTCCATATTTTGGGAAGTGGTAGTATGGACCAAAACAAGAAAAAAATGTCCAGTAAACATGTACTGTAAAATGCATACCTTAAGAGCTATGAGCACTTGTTCATCTTCGCTACTTCAAAACCCAACTCTTTTAATGAGTAAGTGCTCATAAGATTTAAGGCATGCGTTTTGGAGCCCATGTTTATTTAATTTTTTGTTCTAAATGATCATTACTGTCATATCCCTGAATATTGACCACCACTTCTGAAACATTCTGTATACAGATTTTCCTAAGCAAGGTATAAGAGGGCAATTGCGATACATTTCATATATTTCATAACTGCTGAGATCGCCGCAGTGCCTGTTCCTTCGGAAATGCACGCATTTCAAAAGCATCTTGCTTTTGAAAAGCATCTTGCTTTTGAACAACACAGGCACTGCAACATTGTACTTATAGATACGATAACTTTACGTACATTTAGTGTTCTTTACAGTCACCTCCTTTACAGATAAAATCTAAGGTTACCATAAATTATAGACGAGAAGATACGCTTCAGAACCCATGTAAAAATGCATTAATTTTTTTTAGAAATCTTTCTCAGTTACTTGACATGATGCCACAAACCGCAAGTATGTGTCTAATTTTTTTTTATAGTATTTGTAAATTAGGAGAGTTTGATATGGAGGCCCTGTACTTACTATTCTTCCTGAAACGCCTCAGTATTATGTAGCCATGCGATTAGAGTTCCTATAGTACACCCTGCCACCTTTCTTACGCAAACACACAAGCGTAGGTGGCACACGTAGCTGCACCGAGCCCGTTTGCACCTGGAAGAGGATAAAGCAGTGCTGGAGTGGGAGTTATCGCGGTGCAGATGCAGCGGGAGGGCCGTACACCTGCTGCCTACACCTGCTATGGCGCGTGCCGGACAGGGCAGCTGCTGCGCTGGGCAGATGCGGGTAGCCGCCAGCTGCCACGCACGCACACCCACGTACAGGCGGACGCAGTGATTTGCCACGCGCTGTCAGCCAGCTTAGGCAGTCGCTCGTTCGTCATCGTCGCTGCTGGTTGGCAGCGTAGCAGACACTGCGAAGATATACTCTGAATCGGTACATGAGCGAGCAATTAATGTGAAAGTCGGTCGAAAAGTAATGCCTCTTCATTTATTTTTATTTTCCCCACTACGACGTACTGCCGTAGTGTAGGACGCTGTCTTGCTGTCGACACGGTGTATTCGATTTCATTCCTAGATCTAGGATTGATTAACCACAGCCTTTAACAGAAATGGTCCTCAACCCATTAGACCATCTCACTCTGGGAGGCAGTACTACAAACAGTGGAAAGATGCAATGCCCTAATTAGACTCAATTGCCAACGACTTATATTTTCTGTGGTACCACGCACAGAAGACAGAAACTTTACAAACTTAATTGGCGCGAAAAGTGCGGATAAAGTGCCAGTAAAATTATAAATACACTACTGGCCACTAAAATTGCTACACCACGAAGATGACATGCTACAGACGCGAAATTTAGCCGACAGCAAGAAGATGCTGTGATATGCAAATGATTAGCTTTTCAGAGCAGTCACACAAGGTTGGCACCGGTGGCGACACCTACAACGTGTTGACATGAGGAAAGTTTCCAACCGATTTCTCATACACAAACAGCAGTTGACCGGCGTTGCCTGGTGAAACGTTGTTGTGATGCCTCCTGTAAGGAGGAGAAATGCGTACCATCACGTTTCCGACTTTGATAAAGGTCGGATTGTAGCCTATCGCGATTGCGGTTTATCGTATCGCGACATTGCTGCTCGCGTTGGTCGAGATCCAAAGAATATGGAATGGGTGGGATCAGGAGGGTAATATGGAACGCCGTGCAGGATACCAACGGCCTCGTATCACTAGCAGTCGAGATGACAGGCATCTTATCTGCATGACTGTAACGGATCGTGCAGCCACGTATCGATCCCCGAGTCAACAGATGGGGACGATTGCAAAACAACAACCATCTGCACGAACAGTTCGACGACGTTTGCAGCAGCATGGACTATCAGCTCGGAGACCGTGGCTGCGGTTACCCTTGACGCTTCATCACAGACAGGAGCGCCTGCGATGGTGTACTCAACGACGAACCTTGGTGCACGAATGGCAAAACGTCATTTTTTCGGATGAATCCAGTTTCTGTTTACAGCATCATGATGGTCGCATCCGTGTTTGGCGACATCGCGGTGAACGGACATTGGAAGCGTGTATTCGTCATCGCCATACTGGCGTATCACCCGGCGTGATGGTATGGGGTGCCATTGGTTACACGTCTCGGTCACCTCTTGTTCGCATTGATGGCACTCTGAACAGTGGAGCGACGTTTCAGATGTGTTACGACCCGTGGTTCTACCCTTCATTCGATCCCTGGGAAACCCTACATTTCAGGAGGATAATGCACGACCGCATGTTGCAGGTCCTGTACGGGCCTTTCTGGATACAGTAAATGTTCGACTGCTGCCCTCGACAGCACATTCTCCAGATCTCTCACCAATTGAAAACATCTGGTCAATGGTGGCCGAGCGACTGGCTCGTCACAATACGTCAGTCACTACTCTTGATGAACTGTGGTATCGTGTTGAAGCTGCATGGGCAGCTGTATCTGTACACGCCATCCAAGCTCTGTTTGACTCAATGCCCAGGCGTATGAAGGCCGTTATTACGGCCAGAGGTGGTTGTTCTGGGTACTGATTCTCAGGATCTATGCACCCAAATTGCTTGAAAATGTAATCACATGTCAGTTCTAGTATAATATATTTGTCCAATGAATACCCGGTTATCATCTGCATTTCTTATTGGTGTAGCAATTTTACTGGCCAGTAGTGTATCATAGCAAAACAGCAAATGTAATTAATTATACCCGAAATACCCTGTCGTCGGTGTGCAAGATCAGCACTCAGTAATGATCAAAGAAGGGTATATAAAGGACAATGGGAAACAATATGTACGTCATAACGAAGCGAGATGCCCAACAAATTGAACTAAGCTACACTGTTCACGTGTCAAAAGTCCGAATAACCACGTTTTATAGACACACATGAAGAGAGTCAATGAGTTTCTTGAAGGTACTGACAAGGCTATGGAGCCATGCCGGCTACAGTGCTGTGGCCAGCTCTGCTAGGTCTCTCGGTTGAGGATCATTGGCGCGAACAGTCAGATCGAGGTGGACCCACAGATTCTCTATTGGGCTTAAATCCGGGGAATCTGATGGCCAACGACTGTCTGACCAAATAAGCATAAAACGCCAGTCATCTGAAAGGCCACCTATCGCCACTCAGTGGACGACCAATTGTGGTGTTGCCAATGCCGGTGAACAACTGTCAGCATGGGTGCATGGTCCAGGTACCTGCTGCAACCCTACAATTCAGGAGGATAATGCACGACCGCATGTTGCAGGTCCTGTACGGGCCTTTCTGGATACAGTAAATGTTCAACTGCTGCCCTCGACAGCACATTCTCCAGATCTCTCACCAATTGAAAACATCTGGTCAATGGTGGCCGAGCGACTGGCTCGTCACAATACGGCCCATACGCAGCAACGTTCGCTGAACGGTCGTTGAGGTGTCAATGCTGGTAGCCCCTTGGTTCATCTGGGCAGTCAATTCGTCAAGTTCCACGTCGTTTCGCCCACACACACCTTCGCAGCCGTCACCTATTGGCCTTGATTGACCACAGTTGCCTCAATGCTGGTTCTGGATAGCGCCATTCTGTCATGCATGGTATACTGAAAGGGTCCTGTAGTTCCCTTTCATTATCATTTTATTTGCTTTCCAATGATACAGAACTCTCTATCATGCGTGAGTGAATGAATGTGGGTGTGTTTCATTTTGCTAGACAGTGGTTTTGGCTGCTGCAGAGAATCAGCGGTAGTCGTACAGAATGGCCAAACCTTGTAGTTCTCAGGTAGGCAAAGAGGTTTGCTCCCCTTGTGTGAAAGTTACCAGTGTTAGGTTGGTGGCGGAAGCCTCATCTCTGGGTTTTCCTGGTCACGGGATCGCGTAGGAGACGTTGGAGTGTGTGAGACGGTCAGTCTGCTTCCAGCTAGCCGAGGGTCTGCAGCCGAAGTCTCTTCGAAGAAGGGTGAGTTGACTTAACCGCGTGGTGCGTTGTCTCATAGCAAGGGGGGAGCGTTTAGCGTTTGGTCTCGCGTTTCATCTTACAAAGATTGATTTTCTGGGTGGCAGCAAGGAACGCAAGGGTTTTGCAGACTTTCAGTTTGATTCCTAATGCAGGCGTGACATTGATCCGTAAGAAGAACATAGCACAAATGTGTTGCATATGTTGATGCGCCCTCGGTTTCGGTGAATGTTTGTGCGCCTACCACTGCGTGAGTAGGCATTCTAATCTTTTATGAATCTTGGTAATTTTTGGTTCTTTGTGAATGTTCTTTGTCTCATCACTTTATGTCAAATGGTTCAAATGGCTCTGAGCCCTATGGGACTCAACTGCTGAGGTCATTAGTCCCCTAGAACTTAGAACTAGTTAAACCTAACTAACCTACGGACATCACAAACATCCATGCCCGAGGCAGGATTCGAACCTGCGACCGTAGCGGCCTTGCTGTTCCAGACTGCAGCCCCTTTAACCGCACGACCACTTCGGCCGGCTCACTTTATGTCCTGTGGAAACCATCCACATGGGTTAACATTAGAGGTTAGCATTAGAGTTTGTTGGCCCTCTGCCATTATCCTTTATTCAAATGTGTCCTCTGTAAAATGTTAATTCTTCGCGACTGCGTGGTTTGATGTTACTAAATTTTGGACACGGTACGTAGAAATTGTGTCTCCACGAGCCACGTGGGCACACGAGTCTGTTGTGAAACATATAGCGTTTCACAAGCAATTGTACTTAGTTACCAGGCAAAGCAGTTCTATAGATGCATTACATCAATGTTTTATGGAATAAATATTTTTCCCTCCAATCTTATCCAGTGTACCGATGTTACGTCTCCGTTACCTACGCCATTTACCTTGTAATTTTCCTTGTTAGTCCATCCATAGCGTTTCCGTGTGCACAGGTCCAATAATTAGTGTCCCTTTTTTATTTAAGACAAATGCTTTGGAACAGATCTTGTTTTCAGGACTGTTGCTGCAAGCTTCACTTATGCGCAGTGTTCACGCACTCTTTACTTTATTCAATATTTGATTCACGTGAACAATACCTGGATCATATTAATAATTACATCCCATTCTTTATCAGTGAGTTTACAATGAATCTTCTTTTGTGAGCTTTTCTTATGAATAAGTAATTTTGCGACTCAGCGCAACCTCTTATTTGTCGTGAGGCTAGAGTTGGTGGCGACCCAATCTCTTACGTTGGCTTGAATGTCAGATAGCATCTTCTTATTCAAAGTGCGCGTTGCTCTTTTAGCCATCAGGATACATTCAAAGTGCGCTTCACTCTTCCTACAGATAGCGACCTTTTATTCACGCTACTTACAATACTTTAATCACAGCGAACAGTTTACAAACTTACCTTTTCGGAAATGCTTTCACCCTTGGTCCGAAAGCCAATCATCATGGCCTTTTGAACGTCAGATAAAGCGCTCTGTTTCCACGTTGCAATAACTGCACTGTTTTCCGCGTCCCCTCCGGCAGGTTTTATATACCCTCCACTGGTAGTAAGGCCACCTGCCGTCTGTGAGTGGTTATTGCACGTTGACGTCCAACACAGTCTGGAACCGCGAGACCGCTATAGTCGCAGGTACGAATCCCGCCTCGGACATGGATGTGTGTGACGTCCTTAGGTTAGTTAGGTTTGAGTAGTTCTAAGTTCTAGGGGACTGATGACCTCAGATGTTAGGTCCCAAAGTGCTCAGAGCCATTTGAACCATTTGAACAATCATTTACACTAGTTGGAGCGGATGAGAACACGAGATAACAAATATCGCCAATGAACGCTGCGTTATTGCTTTTTGCCCCTAATAATCGGCACACTGTATAAGACACTATATAGTTTGAACAACATTGCAAGACTAATATTCAGAGAGTATTATTTTGCATGGCGAGGACACTGTTTTTAACAAAGCAAGCAAACGGGCTTAGTAAAAGAAGAATTTAGATGCCTGAATTTCTACACAAACGTGAAATGCTTGAACCTACTGCACTTAACACTGAATAGCAGGGCCAGCTGTTGTTAGCTTTATTCCAAAACTTTGCACGAATGTCGGTTGATGCTTTTCGCTGATTTCTCATTACAGTTGAGGAGCAAAATTAAAAGCATTTCACTAACAAGCGAAAAAATGCTCCTGTCGAAGCACAAAAACGAATATATTCCCCTTAAAAGGACTGTGAAAGAAAAGTGGGGAAACAGTTGCCTCATTCCCCATTCCGCCTTCCTCACCAAAAATTTTATCATAAGAACATATTGGCGCTCTTTTAACTCAGAACGCTCTAAATCCTTTTACCCAGTTTCTCTTTGTAGTTAAGCCTTCTCAGCGTCTCCCTTTCACTGCCACTGCCTATACATGTCTCTCTCCCATTGTCTACTTTTTCTCCCCTTGATTTACGGTGTATCCCACTGCCTCTGTCTCCTCTCCCATTTAAACTGTTTCCTTCTGTCTTTTTTTTCCCTCTATCACTGTCTCCACAACACCTCAGCAACTCAAAAATTCAGGGGGTAGAACTTACGTTTTCCCCTGTATCCACGTCTTTAAAAATTCTATCCAAAAGGGGTCCTCCCCTATACCTACGTGTTAAAGTTCGATAGTCTGGGAGGGTTTGGACCCTAGCCCTCCCCATGAAGCCTATATGGTCTCCACTCATCAGTGTTTTTCATTTCTGCAGTCGCCTCTCTCTTTTGCTCCCACTGTTATTACCTTCATCCATCTCTCTTTCTCCTTCACTGCCACCTTCCCTCTCCCACCATCTATTTATCCTCTCTCCTTCTTTGCCACTGTCACGGTCTGCTCTCTCTTCAACCGTTACGGTCCCTCTGCTACTCTCTTTCAGCACAAAGAGTGCGAATATCAAAAATCTTTGGTGAGGAAAGCGGAATGACGACTGGGGCAGATGGTTCCCGATTTTTGTGTCAGTCTTTAAAATGGGAAAATATTTGCCCGTTTTATGTCCCTGCAGGAGCACTTTTTCACTGGTTTTCTTCATTTCCCTGACACAATGAGGTGTGTTGCTCGTATGAAACGAATTCTATAGGTCAGTAAAGCTTTTACAGTTTATTTATATTCTTCGACGCATTTATATATTCTGACACAAATATAAACTTCAAATAAGTACGCATAATGATATGTTAACACAAAATCGCTACATTTTTTTGGATACTTTGCTCATCGATCGCAATTATTCATCCCCCGATTATGATTTGTATCTTATAAAAGTGTTGTTAGAAATATTTTACTGAATTTAAATTCTTTTGAGATTTACATAATTTTTGACAGTCATTTTAATTTATTTTCAGAGATGTTAAGAACCTAGTCAGTTTTTTGTCACTGCAATTTCACTTTGAACATATTTGTATAGATGTGAATTGCCTATTATTCCGAGACAGTGAAAGTTTCATTGGTGAAAGAATACTGACTGAAAACATATGAGAGGTGTTCAATAAGTAATGGAATACGTTTTTTTCAAAGCAGTTTGATTTTATTTAGGATTCCAGTACACATACTATTCCCTACTCCCTCTTTCAGCTACAAAATCGTATTTTTCAACATAATCCCCGTTGGATGCTACGGGCTTGTATGCCTGCATGGTACCACTCCACTGGTCGGCGTAGGATCCAACGTCTTACTGGATTAATAACCCCCCCCCCCTCCCCCATCGTCCACATACTGCTTCCGCGGAGTGCACCCTTCCTTAGCCAAACAGATGGAAGTCAGAAGATGTGAGATCGGAGCTGTAGGTGAATAAGCAACAACACTCCAATGAAGTCAATGAAGTTTTGTGAGCTGCTCTCTGATGCACAGACTTGTGGAAGGCCTTGGGTTGTCATGGAGGAGGAAAAGTTGGTTTGAATTTTTGTAGTGGCGAACTCGCTGAAGACGTTTCTTCAGTTTCCTGTGCATAGCACAGTACACTTCAGATTGTATCGTTGTACCATGAGGAGGACATCTAACAGAATAACCCCTTCAGAACCCCGGAAGACTGTCGCCATGACTTTAACAACTGAAGGTGCGACTTTGAACTTGTTCTTCGGAGGGGAGGAGGTGTGGCGCCACACCATGAATTGCCGTTTTGTTTCCCGTTCGAAGCTATGCCTGCACACCAACCGTCGTCGCGACTGCACAGATATCACGTCGCCGTTTGCTCCCCGGCAGCGGAGCTGATCTCAAAGGTTTGTGTATATATTGTCCCGGCTAAGAACAATTCCCTGCCGTGTGGTACGGGCATAAAACATCTCTGAATCACGTTGTGAATCTAGTCTTGTGAACTAGCAGTTGAAAATTGATCACATTTTTCCAGAGATATTTCATACACTTTCTTCCACGACGGATCCAAAGAGAGGTTTTTTTTTTTCTTTTTTATTACTCTGGAGTAAGATATCAGTTGAGTTCTGGTCTATTTTTACTAATTTGTTTCCCTGAGTAATTTGATTTAGTTACTTTAGCAGTCTGTATGCATTCGTTGAATCCTATTAAATCTGTTTGTAAAAAGATTTATCAACTTCCATCAATGACCCTTGAATGTTCACAGATATTATTGTCTATTTACTAGCTGATTATGAATTTGGTAAACACTGGGAATGTCTCGTATATTTCTGTTTTATTGACTCAATTAAGTTCTTAAATTAATGAGAGATGACACTGGGGGATCAATGAAAGGAGAGTTGATCCTAGTGTGTATTGTTCCGGTATGATAACAGTCAGTCAATACTACATTTCTTCGTGTACCTATCACCAAAGATAAATAATAAATATATTTCAGAGCATTACAATGTATAAGCTTCTCAATTCTCACGACACGATATTAATTATGGATTCGAATCCTTTCAGTGCCTCTTCAGCAAAAGTTTAGTCCTTAAACGGGCACTATTGTTCACTTCTCGTTTATTAGCGGAATCACCTTGACAACGAGCGGCAAATATACTAGTGTGATAAGGTCCAAACTATTTTCGGTCCCAATACTCTTTAATAATTCGCATACAGTGAATAAAGTTCTAATTCAACATAAAAGTTTCAGTATTGTCAATAAATCTCTTCACAATCGTAAGCATACGATCGTAGCTTTTCGTTTAACACGGACAATCACCATTCACTTGAATAACAATATTCATACATCCAGTCACCTGTAATTGACTCCGTCTCTGCACTTATCCCAAAATAATCTATTCTCCACCACTCCAATGTCTAATCCAGTTCTAAGAATGCAGTTTAATTAGGCTTCTAATCGCAATGTTCCGACTACCACGGAAGAACTGCGAACACACTCGCCACCGCTGAAAACAAAAACTAAAGACATCTAAAAATGCTGCGCATTGGTTTATTTATTACATTCAAAACAAAACTCAGCTCTGTTCTGTCTTCCTTGGATTACCTTTTACTACTTTGCGTTATTCAATTTCAAATATTTACTCATTGTAAAATTTTAACTAACTATCACTTCGAAATACTACTACCGTTTTTTGCCTCTTAGGTCATGTCGTACTACAGAATTTAATCTAATACTCGTTTCTGCATAACCAGTGTCTAAAGAGCGGTTACAAAGCGAGCGGCAAAAAGTTGTCACGATTAAGCTCGAAACGCGCAAGTAGTTTCGCACAGTGTGTCCTTCGTTGCTCTCTATGATCTTCTGTTACGCGGTGAGAAACCTAGCGGGCACACACCATTGAGTGCCCCAGCTGGTGGATAAGTGTGTCAGCACTACCAACAGAGATGTCCAGTTGAGCAGAGAGATGTTTCAATGTGATTCGTCGATCACCTCGAATGAGTGTGTCTGCACGTGTTGTGTGCGGCCGACCGCCACGCTGGTGATCGGACAGGTTTGCACGACCTTGTTGCGATGATGACAGGCGCCTCGCCCAACGAGTCGCCGTGCTTTTGTTCGCTTCCAGGCCTCCGCAGACATTCTGCAAGCGCCTATGAATATCTACGATGGTCTGGTTTTCCGCCGAAAGATACTTAATGACAGCTCTCTGCTTTATGCGTTTTTTTTCCGTAAGTACGGTAACTTTGAACCTCTGGATCTCGGATACGCTTAATGATATCGAAAAAAAATTCTTAAGTTCCCCGAGAATATCACCTTAAGAACATATGGCAAAAATTTCTATGATCTGCCATCCCATGAATAGAATTTATAGAAGTCGTAACCCCCAGAATTGATATGTTCCGTACCGGTACTCAAAAGTCATGGTTTTTCGGGTTTTTCTCAGGGATCGCCCGCGAACGAATGATGCTTTTATAAGTTGTCTAAGGTCCACCCTAGCCTACACCTGATGGAAAAGAATCAACCGATTTTCTTCATTTGTCTGGGCTGGAGGAAGTGCGTAGTTAAATTTTGAAGTTGTAGGATAGCTACAGTATTCCCGTCCTTCCGATAGGTATATAAATAGTCGCTAGGACAGGGGATAAACAAAGCACTTGCCCCCTTATCTCTGTGACATATGTGTCTACTGCAGGAACCTTGT
Organism: Schistocerca piceifrons; assembly: GCF_021461385.2. NCBI lineage: Eukaryota > Metazoa > Arthropoda > Insecta > Orthoptera > Acrididae > Schistocerca > Schistocerca piceifrons. The sequence continues at coordinate 316,124,268 of NC_060143.1, read as the reverse complement.
TTTTACTTAGGACACTGGTAATTACCAAGCATAAGCTCAACTCCATAAAAAGTAATTGCTAGACCGGTACTGACTTTGCAAAAACTGCAAAGCATTCTCAAGTTACTTCTCACTGATTTAACTGCCCACCAAACGTTTTATTTGACTGGTCTATACATGCACGAGCAAGAAGGTTGCTCACAAAGGGAGTTCCTCACCTTAACGCCACCTTAACGAACTTATTATCGCCCTTACCCGTAATTATAGCTCAAATCCAATTATGCCCGAAATTAGCAGAGTGTTTAAGGGGAGGTAATTCTATTGCTTGACGCTTCATTAGAGAACATAGAAGAAAAAATTATGTTCTGAAACAAGTTAAATATTAAAATAATCTCAAATTTCCGTATGGCACATTGATTCTTATGATATCTCACGCACTGATACATTGTAACCTGATGTGAGCGATATTTTTTTATGAACATAATTTTCAATCCAGGCGTCTTTTCCAGTACTTTGTCGCTCAGAAGACTGACTTAGTATTCGTCATTTGCAATTTTATTCTTTACTAGATAATCAAACAGAAAAATTGCACACGTCTCACCGATAAGACTGGCTATAGCCTTTGTACCAAAGGGAGCAGAATCTGCCCTTTGTGGTAAATGGCAGTCGGTTTCAGTCAACAGTTGTTATTGTTCTTTGGTGTCTACAGCGAAGCGATGGATCCACAATTCATTTAGAGTCATGAATCGTCGCATATTTTTTAACTGTTCAAAAAGGAACACACGCGTTATAAAATAAAACCAAGTTTACGTCTATTTATTTTAGTGATTAAACGTAAAAGAAACCAAGCGGTTTTTGAAGGCAAGGTATTGCAATTTATCTATTGGGATGAAAGACCCGTGGCTGCATTAAAAGAAAGAGAAGCCACACATTCACTAAATCAAGTCAACATCTGGCGTAAGTTATAAGCAACGTGTACGAACAAAAGCAAAGTTTTCGTTAATATAAGCGCCACGTCAATACCCGGCCGAACACCTATCACCTTCCTTTCTATGCAGACTCAACTACAGTAAAAAAATGAAACTACTGCTTAACTAATTATCAACAAAATCTCACGTTTTTCCACGAGCTGCGGTCAATACTACATTGCGCTTCCAGCGATGTTTCCCGAGTGGCTCACTTTTCACTTTTTACTACTTTAGAATACCCAGAATATATCTCCGCAACTTTTTCTTTCGTGCCTCAGTAGTAAAGTGACAGACTATGAATTCAGAGGTCTTGGGTTCGATCCCCCATCAGTGCTAAGATTTTTATCTCATACCTTGGACTTCTACCACTTCTGGAAATGTTTGTTGCGGTGATAAATGACGATCGGCGCTGTGGTTCGGAATTCACGTTAAACTGTGCGTCTAGCTATCACTGACTGAGTGTGTCAGTTCAAAAGTCAGAGACAGCAAACGCCATACCTTCTCCGATAGCGCCATGTCTAGTAAAGCGATTTGATGTTCAAACCAACATTCGGGTTAGGTGCTTTACATTACTCAAATAAAAGCATGAAAATTTTACGTATCTGTATTATTACATTGTATACTACTTTCAACACCGCCGCTACACACACTGAAGCACTTATCCCAACTGTGAACCATTTTATGCAAGCCCTCTCCCAAACGCTCCCTGCCCTCCTTTCAAGGAGCAGCACTGACGCCTGAAATGTAGGCAACCACGCGTACTCGAATGCATGCAAGAACGCCAGCCCCTCAACACTTTTAGCGGGCGAGAATAAGCGCCTTTAAAAGTTACGCGATGGATCACGCGTCGAACATTTTGCTCACACTCAACAAGCAGTCTGAAATATACCTCATATGCGTAAATTAGAATGTTTTTTGTTACTTTCACAATAAAACACTCATATTTTACTATTTAAAATATTTATTTGCAGAACGAAACAGTAAATGTATGTGTATTGTTGGTAATAATCCTAGGACAATAAAAAGCGCGTCTTCTAAGACACTTATTATAAACTGAGAAAAACAAGTACTTCTTGTTATTTAACTTTCGTGACTTAATCTTCGTCATATATCTGAGCTTCGCGTACATCACTCCACTTGTCTGAAACTTATGTTTCGTTGACAAATCGTTTTATAATTTTCTCTGGAGGATAAGACGGTCTTTGCATTGAACTCCTAGGCATTATTTGTGATTGAGTTAGCTGCAGGATCAGCGTGTTGAGGTACTGTCTCCTACTAATTATCAGATTTGTATTTTCTTTATACTGTATTTCGCTGTTTATGCCAGTATAATTTAAAATCGAGAAATATAATCTCAGTGGCCACCTACAGGCGACTAGAGCCACGGAATATTTTTCTTTCCGACGATGCACTACACAGACAGCTCCATTTGTCCGATTACAGTACGTAATGATTTCCGATTTTGTGTCTTCCACAGCAGTTGGATCAATCTGGTCATTATCACAGAGAGTACTAATCATAAGCGCAACTTCGTTCTTTTTTTATTTGGAGATAGGAAAGCAGAAACTTGTTCATACGAAAACCAAAGGTACTACTGGGTTTTGTTCCTATTTTACACTACTGGCCATTAAAATTGCTCCACCAAGAATAACTGCAGATATAAACGGGTAATCATTGGACAAATATATTATACTAGAACTGATACGTGATTACATTTTCACGCAGTTTGGGTGCATAGATCCTGAGATATCAGTACCCAGAACAACCACCTCTGGCCGTAATAACGGCCTTGATACGCCTGGGCATTGAGTCAAACAGAGCTTGGATGGCGTGTTCAAGTACAGCTACCCATGCAGCTTCAACACGACACCATAGTTCATCAAGAGTAGTGGCTGGCGTACTGTGACGAGCCAGTTGCTCGGCCACCATTGACCAGGCGTTTACAATTGGTGAGAGATCTAGAGAATGTGCTGGCCAGGGCAGCAGTCGAGCATTTTCTGTATCCAGAAAGGCCCGTACAGGACCTGCAACATGCGGTCGCGCATTATCCTGCTGAAATGTAGGGTTTCGCAGGGATCGAATGAAGGGTACAGCCACAAGTCGTAACACATCTGAAATGCAACGTCCACTGTTCAAAGTGCCGTCAATGCGAACAAGAGGTGACCGAGACGTGTAATCAATGGCACCCCATACCATCACCCGGGGTGATACACCAGTATGGCGATGACGAATACACGCTTCCAATGTGCGTTCACCGCCATGTCGCCAAACACGGATGCGGCCATCATGATGCTGTAAACAGAACCTGGATTCATCCGAAAAAATGACGTTTTGCCATTCGTGCACCCAGGTTCGTCGTTGAGTACACCATCGCAGGCGCTCCTGTCTGTGATGCAGCGTCAAGGGTAACCCCAGCCAGGGTCTCCGAGCTGATAGTCCATGCTGCTGCAAACGTCGTCGAACTGTTTGTGCAGATGGTTGTTGTCTTGCAAACGTCCCCATCTGTTGACTCAGGGATCGAGACGTGCCTGCAAGATCCGTTACAGCCATGCGGATAAGATGCCTGTCATCTCGACTGCTAGTGATACGAGGCCGTTGGGATCCAGCACGGCGTTCCGTATTGCCCTCCTGAACCCACTGATTCTATATTCTGCTAACAGTCATTGGATATCGACCAACGCGAGCAGCAATGTCGCGATACGATAATCCGTAATCGCGATAGGCTACAATCCGACTTTTATCAAAGTCGGAAACGTGGTAGTACGCATTTCTGCTCCTTACAGGAGGCATCACAACACCGTTTCTCCAGGCAACGCCGGTCAACTGCTGTTTGTGTATGAGAAATCGGTTGGAAACTTTCCTCATGTCAGCAAGTTGTAGGTGTCACCACCGGCACCAACCTTGTGTGACTGCTCTGAAAAGCTAATCATTTGCATATCACAGCATCTTCTTCCTGTCGGTTAAATTTCGCGTCTGTAGCACGCCATGTCGTGGTGTAGCATTTTTAATGGCCAGTGGTATAGTATCTAGGAACAACGAAGGGATTTGTTTTTTATTCTTCGTTAGACTAGCAGCTTAAGTTGTTCATATAGCCAGCGCATTCGAGGTGAAACAATTATCAGCGGTTATATTTGCGTCTGTATGATCTTTATCTTGCGATAAACGATTCACGACAGCAGATCCAGCGTTATCTAATTTGTATGAGCCATGTGCCTGCTTGCACGAGTAAATTTCTCCATTACTTGTGTAAAAAGAATTTCAATCATGTAAAGCAACACCTTGATTCCATACGTGACCTGTATATCGGCAATGTACAAATGCAGTTTACAGCGACCTCGAAATGCTTCCAACATTTCATAGATTGTTACATTTTCTCCAATCTGATAATTCGATCGACACATTGTGACAAAAGAATCAAATATTTCAGGAATCGGGGTCAGACTGTCATACTTAGACGTCTTTGAGTGGATCTGAATGTCATTAAACCACATATTTCTCATCAACTCATAACGGCTTTGACCCGCATTTCCTGCACATTCAAATGATACTTTTTTATATCAGCCAGGTATAAAATGCCTTAAACACTTTCACTTCTATAATATTAGTCTCCTTACAATCTCTCTCTCTCTCTCTCGAAAATCAATCCTTTATTTTTTTTAATGTGAATACGCCTGTATGTAACTATGTCTGTCAGCATTTCTTCACTTACAAAAATAAGAAAACAATCCTCAATGTCTCTGGCATCTTTTGCCACAGTTTTTACCCCTTGTCTAATAATAACAATATTATGAGAAGCTGTTTTCTCATTGGAACGACCTAGACTGTAACTCCACTTCGTTTGTTAGTCTTTAACGAAGTAAAATAACTTATCTCGAGCTTTGATGAGAGACATCTCACCTTCGTCTTCTTCTGATGACTGTTCACGGCATAGTGGTCCCTGTTTTCACTGTCAATGTCACTTTCAACATCGTCGGCTCCAACAGATGCTACTAAAATGTGTTTTATGTCATCTTCTTCCAGCCACACACAAAGTATCTCTTCCTGTCTGTCCCTTTATAAAAATAAAAAGCAATGTTAGTTTACTCATTTCATATATACTTAAAAATTAAACTTTGTCCGAACAGATCTTGGAAGACCCAACGGTAAGTGTCATCCTCAGCTTATAGGCGTCACTAAATGCGGATATGGAGGGGCGTTAGATCAGCACACCACTCTTCCGGCCGTTGTCAGTTATCGTGACCAGAGCCGCTACTTCTCCATCAAGTAGCTCCACAGTTTGCCTCACAAGGTCTGAGTGCACCCCGCATGCCAACAGCGCTCGGCAGACCGGAAAGTTACCCATCCAACTGCTAGGGTAGTGCTTAACTTTGGTGTTCTGACGGGAACCGTTGTTACCACTGCAGCAAGGCCGTTGGCTCATACGGTGACGAGGCAAAGAAACTGGTACACTTGCCTGATATCGTGTAGGGACCCGCGAGCACGCAGAAGTACCGCAACACGACGTGCCAGGACTCGACCAGTGCCTGAAGTAGTGCTGGGGGGAATTCAAACCATAAATCGTGCAGGGCTGTCCATAAATCCGTTACAGTACGAGGGGGTGGAGGTCTCTTCTGAATAGCACGTTGCAAGGCATCCCAGATATGCTCAGTCGTGTTCATGTCTGGGGATATAAGTGGCCAGCGGAAATGTTTAAACCCAGGAGAGTGTTCCTGTAGCCAATCTGTAGCAATTCCGGACTTGTGGGGTGTCGCATTGTTCTGCTGGAATTTCCCACGTCCGTCGGAATGCACAATGGACATGAATGGATGACCGTGATCAGACAGGATGCTTACGTACATGTCACCTGTCAGAGTCGTACTTAGACGTATCAGGGGACCCATATCACTCCAACTGCACACGCCCCACACCATTACAGAGCCTCTATTAGCTTGAACAGTCCCCTGAGGACATGTATGGTCCATGGATTCATGAGGTTATCTTCAAATCCGTACACGTCCATCTTCTCGATACAAATTGAAACGAGACTCGTCTGCCAAGGGAACCTCCCCATCGCAACCCCATCAGATTTAGTTATAAGTTGGCACAGTGGATAGGCCTTGAAAAACTGAACACAGATCAATCGAGAAAACAGGAAGAAGTTGTGTGGAACTATGAAAAAAATAAGCAAAATATACAAACTGAGTAGTCCACGCGCAACATAGGCAACATCAAGGACGGTGTGAGCTCAGGAGCGCCGTGGTCCCGTGGTTAGCGTGAGCAGCTCCGAAACGAGAGGTCCTTGGTTCAAGTCTTCCGTCGACTGAGAAGTTTAATTTTTTATTTTCAGACAATTATTATCTGTCCGTCCGTCCGTCCGTCCGACAATCGTTCGATCCCTTAAGGAACTTTCCGATTCCTTACAGTTCGGAAAATATTCATTGACCTTGTTATTGAATTCGCGATCTGTATTTGCTGGATTCATATTACCCACGGAATACATCTCACGTATTTAATGCACTCTCGTCCAAAGTAGCGAACAGTCAACAGCCAGCCATGAAGCCTCGTTAGCAGGAATACTCTCTCTTCCGTGCGCTGTAGTCGACTGACATCGTGTGTTTCTATGTTTGTTAGGTGCAGCGTCCCCATACTACAGCGCAGTTACCTCGCATCGGACAGACGGACGGACAGATAATAATTGTTTGAAAATAAAAAATTAAGCTTTTCACTCTACGAAAGACTTGAACCCAGGACATCTCGTTTCGCAGCTGCTCACGCTAACCACGGGACCACGGCGCTCCTGAGCTGATACTCTCCTTGATGTTGCCTATCTTGCACATGGACCACTCAGTTTGTATATTTTCCTTATTTTTTTCATAGTTCCACACAACTTCTTCCTGTTTTCTCGATTGATCTGTGTTCAGTTTTTCAAGGCCTATCCACTGTTCCAACTTATAACTAAATCTGAGGGGGGTGCGATGGGGAGGTTCCCTTGTGAGCAGGCAACAAGTTTCCAGTCCCATTTCGGTGTAGACGAGCCCAGGCGAGGCGTAAAGCTTTGTGACGTGCAGTCATCAAGGGTACTCGAGTGGGCCTTCGGCTCAGAAAGCCCATATCGATTATGTTTCGTTGAATGGTTCGCACGCTGACACTTTTTGGCGGCCAAGCATTGAAATCTGCTGCAATTTGCGGAAGGGTTGCACTTCTGTCACGTTGAACGATTCTCTTCAGTCGTCGTTGGTCCCGTTCTTGCAGGATATTTTACCGGCCACAGCGTGTCGGAGATTTGATGTTTTGGCGGATTCCTGATACGCACGGTACACTCGTGAAATGGTCGTCAGGGAAAATCCCCACTACATCGCTACCTCAGAGATGCTGTGTCCCATCGCTCATGCGCCCCCTATAACACCACGTTCAAACTCACGTAAATCTTGATAACCTGCAATTGCAGCTGCAGTAACCGATTTAACAACTGCTACTGCGCCAGAAACTTGTTGTCTTATATAGGCGTTGCCGATCGTACAGCCGTAATCTGCCTATTTACGTATCTCTGTATTTGAATACTCATGTCCATACCAGTTTCTTTGGTGCTTCAATGTATATGCTTTGCTATCGTAATTTAAAAAAAAACGCAATAAACCAGGAACAAAATGTATAAAATGACATTCTAAAAATATGAATAGCGAAATATACATTTACGTCGAGACTCGCACCATGAGATAAATTCCATACTGCCATGATCAACCCAGCTGACTGACCTCTGCGAGAGACACCCTCGTACTCACACAACAACAGTTTCCTAGTCTGGGGACGAGTAAAAGAAAGCTGCTGAGTGAATGAGGACCCTGTAAGCTTTGTTGACAAAATGCCGAGTGTTTTAAAATTTCTGTGAGCTAAGTGCTCATACCGTGAGTTCTGGCGGGGTAAATGCTGCCATGCTGATTAACAACACTGTAATAATCTTGTAAGCTGTCTGTGGATGCCGGTGAATGCATACCTATGTGTCCATCTCTAACGCATCAGCTGTCCAACACCCGATCGCCTGCAATGTTGCAGTAATCACTGCACAGAATTTCACAATGTGCCTTCTATTCCTGCCCCACTCGCTAGAGCTCCTTCAAATAGGTGCGGGAAAACGAGTGTCAGTATTTGTCAATAGTCTGTATTCTCTAAGTAAAGAGCATAATGTCACCCAGTCATTTAGGTATATCTTTTATAGCACAAGGAACAAGAGCGTAGACCTTCCGTTAAATAACGTGGCACCGACGCACAATAGAACTGACGACGAGAGCACTGCGCGACTCCATCCTGTTGTTCCGAAGTGTTGGCAGTCGCCTGTCAAGCTGCACACTTAAAGCATTCTCGTTGCAACCTCTTTATTGCATAGCATTATACGGCAGTCTTGGCGAACTGCATGCGCACTATGTTACGAAAATTATGTGGACATCCCTATGTAATGCACTATTAACCAGTAGATATCACGATCAGCGAATACGCCACAATAAAAGAAGGCGGGGAGAAGTGTGTTGTCAGTACAGATCTTGCAGGCTGAGAGGTTTCCTCTGAAACAGGGCAGGCGACGGCATCTGGCTGAACGGCGGCGTCAGCCACAGACAGCACCTGCAACCTGTTTGTCAGACTAAATGGGGAGGCCTTACGCGCCGTCCCCTGGGAAGTCTTTCGTTGCCTACTACGCCCTGGGGCGACCTCCCACTCGAACACAGGTGAGAAGTCAGCTGCAGAGCGAACAGTAACTGTGCTGGCCACCGGTGAGGGCCGATCAGAGGACTTGGATGTGCTGGACGTCTGTTGGATCCCCACGACTGACCCACAACAGCGATGCCCATCCACTGCAGCTTCAAGCTGTGTAACTGAAGCCATCACAGCCTGGAGATGCGAGCGAAGTGTGACCAGCCCGGCTCTCATCCACGTACAACAATCACAGTCTCTACCCATACTAAAGACTGTGGAAAACTAAACTACCCAGATAAGGGACTATCGGCACATACTGTGGAACTCTACTGCACACGCTGACAAAAAAGCAGGAATTGTGTCTAATAAATTACATTAATACGCTGAGAATTAAAAACCTAACTACTGAAGCACTCAGCTGAAACTAAATAATTCGGTTTACTTTCTGACGCAAACGAAAATGCAGAACCGTGGCTATTAGATATTAAATTAACATGCAGAATCTCAAGATACTGAACTATCAAAATACATAGATGAAGTTATACAATTCGCTCCCGGTTAGAAACTCGTAAAAATCACAAAATCGGTTGCTTTCCCGTTTCTGCGTCTGTCTCAGACGGTTGCTGCTGCCCTATCATAAAGCAGTTCTGACAGTTAATAATATGTGGACAGTTACATTCCTAAAATGGACAGCACTGCGCAGAGTCCCGATCTGAACCCAACAGAACACCTTTGGGATAAGTCAGACACTTTACTTCGCTCCACATTCCGGCTTCCAACATCACTAACCTCTCTGGTTTCGACTCTTGAGGAAGGTTGGGGTGCCATATCTCCACAGACGTTCAGACACCTAACTGGAAGTGTCTCCAGCAGAGTTCAATCAAGGGTGGACACACCATATATTAATGCGCACTAATAAGTGTCCAGGAAATTTGGTCACATTGTGTATGTACAGGGAAGTTCCGCATAATCAGGCATGTGTGTTATATACACAAACATTTTTGATAGAAGAGGCAAACGAAGAACCAAAAATCTTATTAAAATCTCTGCTTGAGTGGGTTGCAAAAGCCACTAGCTACTCCAGTCGCCCAACGAAAGAGAGTAAAAAAAGCCGGGGAAAACATAGCTACAAGTCTACCCAAGGCATCACACTTCCGGAAGACATGGGAGAAGGGAAAGAATATTTTGTTTTTAGGTAATATTACCAAACTTGTCAAGGGACTGACAAATAATTTCTACGGCGCCCACGTTCTTTATTTAATCTGTCAATATCGTAACAACTGATGCCTGCTATGCTACACTTTTCACCCCTTCTTTGTTTTATGAAATTTCCTTCTTGTGGTGTGCGGTCCATCCTATTTTGCTTTGGTTGATCTTTTTTATGAGAGTCTTTCTTTTTTAGTACTCTAGTGAGAAGCTACTGACTTTGAATGTCTACAGTTGTCAAATTACTGGACGAACTGACGTAACCCATTAATAATATCTTCTGCATACTCGCTAGCTGTAGCTTACAAGTTATGTAAAACACACGTTTTTGTGTGGCTTCAGCAGTCGAAGTACATCTTACTTACCGAGCGGCGGCCGTTCATAATGAAGCTCCCACCACTTCCTTCATTCCCTCCCCTTCTTGTTTGTTCCGTCAACTTCTTCTTTATTCCTTCATCTTCTTCGCAGATATGGGACAAGTTACTTCTTTTGCACTGTACGTTTCTTATACAACGAAAGACAAGAGCATAATCAGAATCTGAGATGGGTTGGGGTGAGCAACTCACGTTAGTTTCACGTAAAATGATAAAATAGCTTTGCGATTTCACAACAAATGTCCCTGTGTGCACTTGCTTCTATATGTTCTGGCTCTCCTCAGACTGATACTGGGTTCGTATGTCTGTTTGTCTGGAGGGCCAGCATGACACATCCGTTTCCGAAGAATTTTCTCTAGGGAGGGGGCAAGGGAGGGGCAACATTCCTCCGTTGTCCCTAGCAGCGTACGCCCTTGACAAGAGAACTTAACTGTTCAGTCGCGTTACTACGATCACCACCTGCAGGGTAGTCAATAAGCAGTAGATCAGAAGTTTAATGGCCATGACGGTTAGCAAAAGTGCATTTTATGTTAGATTTTCCTTATGTACCATTAGTCAAATCGAAGTGTTCTAAAATGCAGTTTTCTTAAGAGTTAGAGGCTGAACTTCTGAAACAGAAAGTAGCCGGTTTTTTCTGGTCCAATAAAACTGCAGCAGGGTGAAGTTACTTATCATTATGACACCCACAATAGTGCCTCCATCTTTTCAGCTGTCTACACAGTTTTTAGCTTCCCTGAGTGCAGCATATCAAATATAGGACCAGATGCTTTCTAGGTATTGTTCAAACGTGTATGACCTAGTCCATGGCCAAACGCATATGGTGGTAAAGTTACTGCATGTTATCTTTTTCGGTTGCTGAGTACAGGTGCTCGCTCCAGAGCCATTGGTAGAGATATTTTTGATGATATTTCACGAGTTGTCTGTAACTATCAAGAATCCGAAACTTCCGAACATAACAATAAGTCACACCTGCTACATGTTATTAGTCAAATTTGCCGGAAAATGCACTTTCGCATGGCGCTAAGGCGATTCAACCTGTGGCATACTACTGACGACGGGCTACCTTGTAGATGTTACAGCTAAAACGTCGCCAGATTTGGCGCATTTAAGGTAATTTTATTATTAATAATAACATTGTGTTGTGAACATCATAGAATTTGTTCCTAAACTCTCATCCATTTGTCGACAACTTGAAGTTATAAGAGGCAATCAAGCGTTTCGTTTCGAAGCCCATTAAGTGCAGAATAAGTATGGTATGCCAATCAGGTAAAATCACCTTGATCATGGAGGCAATCATCACACCAATGCACCGGGTTGGAAGATACCCGTTTGGATAAACACCGTGTCCTGCTGCGTGAAGAAGTCTGTAACTGCCTGCTGCACATCCTAGTCCGACAAGAATCGTCGCCTCTTCAAGACATTTTATAACGGACTGGAGGAGTGATAATCGAATGGGGAGATATGAGGACTATAGGGCGGGTGCTCGAATGCCTCATATTTGAGTTGGCGTAATGGATGAGGCCGGCTCCCAGATACATTAGCGTCTGTGCTTATATACCCTCATCGGAGCCGTGCTATGTTGCATATGTGCTGTAACAACTTCCTCTAACGGAAGCTTTTTGATCGTCCCTTATGTTATAAAATGACTTTTGGATGACTAATTTTTTATGACACCACATCTGTCCTAATTTTTTGCATTGAATCATTTTTACCCGAACGTGGCTGGAAAATGACGCAACAAATTGGTATTAAATTACGCAGTCTAACATGCTTAAGTTTCTCCTTTATGTTGCTCCTTTTATAATTTGATTTCGTTTTACCATTCTAAGTAATTCAAATTAGGGTTAGTCTAAAATTAAAACATATCAATGTAAACTACAGAAATACAGCCTTAAGTCCAGTGTTGAACAAGTTCAATCAAGACCTGAGAAGTTAAACGTAAGTATGTCATATACAATACTCAGTTATGTGGACTGTCCCAACTGAATGCCTCAGGTACGAGCAGGATATGCATCCGTAACAAATTTCTCATTTTTTTCCCTTCAATTTCATCATCCGCTAAACTTCTTGTCTCGAATGGGCATCGATACAGTCTACTTCATTGTTGTTGCACAACTGCTAAACTCTATCTCTGATTCTGATTCGGATTCAGACTATGAAAACTCAAGCAATATCAGCTCGCTTTTTCATGTTTGTTGCTTTCAACTCTTAGAATTTTATTTTACCTTCCGTTTCTCTATTTTAATTTATATAGCGTAGCCATTAAAATTCTGGAGTGTTGCAGCTCTCATTTCATATTTTTACTATAAATTCATCCATAAAATTGTAACGAAAAGTAAACGTATAATACTGTGGGGTTATATTGCACAGCCACCCATTGTACACGATGCTACTCCAGCATGCATGAGTTTACTGTGCCACAAAAAAACTTGATGTGTATCAAGTTCAGTGAGTAGAAGGGCATCTACATCCATACTCCGCAAGCCACCTGACGGTGTGAGGCGGAGGGTACTTTGACTACCTCTATCGGTTCTCCCTTCTATTCCAGTCTCGTATTGTTCGTGGAAAGAAAGATTGTCGGTATGCCTCTGTGTGGGCTCTAATCTCTCTGATTTTATCCTCATGGTCTCTTCTCGAGATATACGTAGGAGGGATCAATATACTGCTTGACTCCTCGGTGAAGGTATGTTCTCGAAACTTCAACAAACGCCCATACCGAGCTACCGAGCGTCTCTCTTGCAGAGTCTTCCACTGGAGTTTATCTATCATCTCCGTAACGCTTCCGCGATTACTAAATGATCCTGTAACGAAGCGCGGTGCTCTCCGTTGGATCTTCTCTATCTCTTCTATCAACCCTATCTAGTACGGATCCCACACTGGTGAGCAATATTCAAGCAGTGGGCGAACAAGTGTACTGTAACCTACTTCCTTTGTTTTTGGATTGCATTTCCTTAGGATTCTTCCAATGAATCTCAGTCTGGCATCTGCTTTACCGACGATCAACTTTTATGATCATTCCATTTTAAATCACTCCTAATGCCTACTCCCAGATAATTTATGGAATTAACTGCTTCCAGTTGCTGACCTGCTATATTGTAGCTAAATGATAAAGGATATTTATTTCTATGTATTCGCAGCACATTACACTTGTCTACATTGAGATTCAACTGCCATTCCCTGCACCATGCGCCAATTCGATGCAGATCCTCCTGCATTTCAGTACAATTTTCCATTGTTACAACCTCTCGATATACTACAGCATCATCCGCAAATAGCCTCTGTGAACTTCCGATGTCATCCACAAGGTCATTTATATATAATGCGAATAGCAACGGTCCTACGACAGCCCCCTGCGGCACACCCGAAATCACTCTCACTTCGGAAGACTTCTCTCCATTGAGAATGACATGCTGCGTTCTGTTATCTAGGAACTCTTCAATCCAATCACAAAATTGGTCTGATAGTCCATATGCTCTTACTTTGTTCATAAGACGACTGTGGGGAACTGTATCGAACGCTTGCGGAAGTCAAGAAACACGGCATCTACCTGGGAAACCGTGTCTATGGCCCTCTGAGTCTCGTGGACGAATAGCTCGAGCTGGGTTTCACACGATCGTCTTTTTCGAAACCCATGCTCATTCCTACAGAGTAGATTTCTAGTCTCCAGAAATGTCATTATACTCGAACATAATACGTGTTCCAAAATTCTACAATATTTTTTGTACGTTCTAGGCAACAGTTCAAGCGTCCGCTGCTAGTCAGCACTGCAGTCACCGAAAAATCCAAGATTCTCGACGCCCCTTGTCTGTTAGTGGATGAGGTCTGCCTGGTGTCGTTTTAGCTGTGTCCTTTCCTTCGCATAACCATTTCACAATCACGTCACCACCAATAGACTTGGAAAGCTCTAGAGGTATTGAAACGTCCCTGTTGGATTTGTTACTCTGGTGACATCCACTGACTAGTCTTAATTGAAGTCGCTGAGCTCTGCCGGCGCACTTATTCTGGTGTTACTGCTTCTGTCTTCTCTACTAGCAAAGCAACACTCCTCGTCTCTCATTACATCCAGTAGTCAATCCTACATTACATAGGGCTGCTCTAATGAACTCTAATGAATTTTTTATCATCATGCAGCGTTGGTCAGACAGTAGCAGCATCCAGACATGGAATTGACCAGTCGCATGCCTTGGCTCCCGTTAACACCAGAATATAAACGGTTCCGTTTGGATGGCGTGATGATCAGGAAGGGTGGGCTAACGACTAATGGCGCTGTATTGCGTTCAGCGATGAATCATGGCTCTGCACTACCCACATGACCATCCTCAGCGAGTACAGCAGCGACCTGGGGAGAGGTCTCAATCTTCCAACATTTTGTAGAGTCGCAGCAATTGGCTTTCGGTCTATTCTGGACTGGTAGTGATTGAGAGAACTCTAACAGCACTACAGCAATTTGGATTTCGATTAGGCTTTCACTTGTTGTGCATCTTCATATTTTCGCGGCGCAAATACTGATGCATAAACTTTCGGGCGTGCAGCCGCATAAATTTGACTTCTTCTTGTAATATTTAGGCTGAATACCGTCCAGCCATCTTCAGAGTGTGCCGAGGTGGCTGACGCTCCAGCACTTGCTCCCTCCTTTTAAAGCCGTGGACCGCGCCACTGCGCATGCGGCCACAGATACACAAGGCGCCAGAGACGTTAATCGGCGGCAAAGACGTATGGCATATCCATGGAAATAGATCCATCGCTGCGCAGTCGATCCACACGGCGATATCGATGTATCACTGCAAGCTGCACCGTCGCGACCTCTTTGTGATTTTATTACAGAAATTGCCCGATTCAAGGATTTGTCCAAGCTGAAGCCGCTATCTCTATTAATTAAACTCGTCGCCATGCTTTTACAACCTAATAAATCTGCAGTGGCCGAGCACCGTATTGACACTGGGCACTCTATGGTGTACGATAATGTCGAAATTTTAGCTTCGACTTTATCTTTCTGGGACTCAATAGAGAAGCAAGCAATTGAAATTCACTTGGCTACGAATTTTATTAATAGAGATAGCGGCTTCAGCTTGGACGAATCTTGGAATCCGGCAATTTCTGTAATAAAATCACAAAGACGTCGTGACGGTGCAGCTCTCAGTAAAACATCGATATCACCGTGTGGATTGACTGCGCAGCCATAGACCTATTTCCATGCATATGCCGGCCGAGGTGGCCGAGCGGTTCTAGGCGCTACAGTCTGGAACCGCGCGACCGCTACGGTCGCAGGTTCGAATCCTGCCTCGGGCATGTATGTGTGTGATGTCCTTAGGTTAGTTAGGTTTAAGTAGTTCTAAGTTCTAGGGGACTGATGACCTCAGAAGTTAAGTCTTATAGTGCTCAGAGCCATTTGAACCATTTTCCATGCATATGCCATACGTCTTTGCCGCCGATTAACCTCTCTGGCTCCTTGTGTATCTGTGGCCGTATGCGCAGTGGTGCAGTCCACGGCTTTAAAAGGACGGAGCAAGTGCTGGAGCGTCAGCCACCTCGGCTCACTCTGAAGATGGCTGGACAGTATTCAGCCGAAATATTAGAAGAAGTCAAACTTATGCGGCTGCACGCCAGAAATTTTATGGATCAGGCTTTCACTTGTATGACGGCATATCCGGACACGGTCACTGACCTGGCATAATAAGAAACGTGATTCATTCAAGGAGAAGCCACTACATTGATCCATGATCCAATTTCAATGGTCTTGTGCCCACTGCAATTGTCGGTGTCGCTGGGTCAGCATGGGAAAACGAAGGGGTCATCCGCTGTGCAGCCCAACATGCGCCGAATACTGTGTTCCAAAACAATCATGCCTGCACCAGCAGGTTTTACAGAGCGTTCTTTGATGAGGCGTGGATATCTAACACCTTGACACCTAATCGCTGCACCGTCCTTCAATCACCTTTCATAGATGCTCTACATGAACAGCCGTTCAGCTTCGCTGTTTCCGAGATTCTCGTTCCCAGCCTCTAGGCCGTTGCAATCCACTCTCTGTAAGAGTCGCTTATATCACTGCGGTACCCCATTTGTGGCCCATACAGTGGCTAGAATTATATACGTCTCGTCAGAGTTACACTCTCAACTTTCCTTACCGTACCACTCACCCGCAAAGCCACCAGGCGGCATTTAATTTCGCGGCCGGCAGTATATAGAAACATAAACTAAACATTTCTCAGCCTGACTCGGTATTTGCTGCAGAATTCATGCTACCAACACCACGCTTCTGTTCCATCCCGTGGTCATTAAGAGAGTGCCCTGGTCGCTGCTAACAAGTTGTCAATTCGCTGTTTACATTATTGTTCCTTATTTCTTCTCTGCAATATCTATCGTACAACTGTTATCAACTGTACACTCTCCACTTTCCTCTGACTTTTGCGTCTTCGTTAATCTCCTGCTAACTCCGTTCATGTTTAGTATCATCCAGCTTTCCAAGTCGTCTCTGTATTCTTCTTCTTCTTCTTCTTCTTCTTCTTCTTCTTCTTCTTTTCTTCACCATCGTCTTCTGTTTCCTGCAACCTTCCCTTCGATGACTCTTTGCTGCGAATAATTTCTTCGCAACAAATCTTTCAACCAATACGTTTACCCCATTCTTATCATTTGCATTATTTTACTTTCCTCTCCTATTCTAAGAAGTACCTCTCCATTACTTATTTCCTCTGTCCATTTCACTTTAAGCGTTTGGCTCCATGACCACATTTTCACTTCTCCATCAGTAATGCATTAGGCCTTGCTCGTCCTGTTGCAGCTACTTCTGTCCCTTTCATCTTTTTTCTGGTCTTTCAATGCATCTTTGATCTTACGGAATATACTGCCATAAAAATAGTGGTAACCTTGACTCCTCCATTTACATTAAATGGAATATCTATTCTTGCCTATTTTCTTCTACATTTCCATTTGTATAAAATATTACTAATTCCTTCCTAATACATTCTTTCATAACCTAAGTTTGTGTGTTCTGCTATGTTTATGAGGAACTTCATTTCATTGGCCTATAATCTTATTTTACCTTTTTTTTCACCACTCAAGTTTTACATACACACAGTGCTATTATGACGGCCAGGGTGGCCGAGCGGTTCTAGGCGCTACAGTCTGGAACCGCGCGACCGCTACGGTCGCAGGTTCGAATCCTGCCTCGGGCATGGATGTGTGTGATGTCCTTAGGTTAGTTAGGTTTAAGTAGTTCTAAGTTCTAGGGGACTGATGACCTTAGAAAGTTAAGTCCCATAGTGCTCAGAGCCATTTCACAGCGCTATTATTACAGCTACAACTTTATAATATTCAAGCAGTCCTTAATTTATTTTGAGGAAATCTTCTAATGGTTTCGTATAGGTAAGTGAACCTCTTAGTTTTGTCTTTCTGATCTACATCAGCTCTTTACGTTAGCATGGTTCCTCAAAATTTAAATCTATCTACTTGCTCTGTCATCTTGTACTCTATTACTATTTTTCTCACATACAGCCTTGACTTTTGTTTTTTGAATTGATATTGTCATATTTTGTGTAGTTCATTGGCAGCTCTCTCTAGTCCATCTTCACTGCCAGAGATTAAAACTTTAACATCTGCAAACAGCATCGTCATTATAAAGGCTGTATAAAAAAGGAGTTTACGACTTTGTAAGTTCATATTGGCTTATTCAGTTAACTTACAGGCATAACGAAATACATCAAGTTTTTTTATCTTATACCTAAATAGGTTCAATTTGACATACATTGGTTATGCGGCACATATCCCATCTGAAGTAGACTTCTTGCCAAACTCGCCACAGCATACCAGGTGTGACTTGCTCAGTTGTGATTTAGATTCTAGCTCTGAGCTCTGGCAGAGAAAGGGTAAAGGTTAAACAAACACGGTATTCTTCATGAATCTCGAAAGGAAAAGGTCAAGAGGTGTCAGGTTCAGTAAGGAAGGGGCCTCGCAGTCGGCACACTTTCGATTACCGACTTACCTGGAAAGCAGACATTTAGGAAATCCAAGATGTTGGAGAGGTCATGTGGTGATGCGCCATCTTGCATAAACTGCACGCTGCGTTTTTGGTCACCACCATCATTCTGGGGGATTAATAAGTTATCATGCATGTCTCAGCATGCTCGGGACCAGTACAGTCATCCATCTTTGCTACAACTACCACTAGCGCTTGGGGTGGAGTGATTCTGTACCAGCGTACCACGTGAGCCAAAACCTAATATATTTTACTTCAAGATGACACCAAGACTAAGTCTGTAAGTCATATGAATAATTTTGTACGAATTTTCAAAGTTATAAAATACTCTTTGATGCACACTTTATATTCTTGTTAACAATATTCGTGTGTGTAATGCTGTAGTTTTATTTATAATTAGCATATAATTTCGTCACTATATATATTAAAGAGCAGTGGCGAAAGACTGCTACCTCCTCGATCTCTTAAATAAGTATCCTCTGGTTTTTTCTCATTATTCATTATTATTTGTATTCTTGTATTATTATAGATCTTCTGAATTACCCATTTAAGATATATTGGTATGCCTCTTCTTCTTCATATCTCCCATAATAACTATCTATTTACTTTGTCTTATTTATTACAATTAATGAAAAGCGTGTGCATTTCTCTATTGTACGGTATTCCTTGTGTGTCTCTGTAATTTGTTGTAGTATCAATGTACTGTCTGCACAACTTCTTCCTTTCCTGAAATCATTTTGTTCCTCTGATATAATGCAATGCATTTGGGCTTCAGACTTCTGGTTATTATTTTAGAACATATCTTATACAACCACATTTCACAACTTCATTTTTGATTTATTCGCTGCCACATATACATTTGGCCAACTTCTTACTTAATTCTATCGGATCCTTTTTTGCTGTCAATAAAGCACTCTTCTTTTCCAAAGTTCTTCTAGCCATAGATATTCTGCTTCCGCCACACAGCATGCATTTTCTGTAACCAGGCTTCCTAACTACCAAAAGATTTTATTTGTCCCAGGGCCTTTCCTTCCAATGATATTTTGACGGAAACTTCACGTTTTCTGATTCTCATCACACTACATTTGCCGTCATTCCATATTCTTTTCTCATTTTTAAGACACTCTTCCCCATAAGTCGTTTTTCCTCCTCCAATTCGACCAGCATCGCTAGATCACTGCATACTTAGGTGTCTTTATCCTTTTCCTCCTATTATTACACTTATTACTTTTCCATTTCTTTGTAATGCAACTGACTAATATTATACTTCGAGAATTCAAAACAGTCTTCTAGAATAAAAGCGTTTTTTTCCCAACTAAACGTCCATCATTAGATGCGTCTAGAAAAGAATGTACGAGATTTTCAATGAAAGTATCTCAGGTTATGTACGTAAATGCTGGTACTAATACTGTTGTATGCTATCGCAAAGCGCTCATTGGTAAGTTTTCACATCCTATTTTGTCCATAAAGAAGAAATTTTGCGATGAAAGATTGTTTTGAAAAGAACAAATTTTAATCATTGGGTAGCTATATACTTTATGTGATGTTACACTGTTGTGTAGCACGGGACCTCTTAATTGACTAACTTCAACAACATTACTCAAAAGTCAACCAGAAATTATTACTATAATATACTCGTAAACTGAAAGATCGACCATGGGATTCTCACACATAGTTCCTGAAACGTTTAGAGTTCTCTGACGAACGAACAGGGTACATGGTTCACTAACAGATGGCATTAGATGTTATCTGGCCCCATTACATAATGTAGCGCGGTGTTAATCCGTCTATAATGAGCATGTTCTTGGCGGTGGCCTCTCAAATCTCACGCAAGCAGAAAGAAGAAGAACGAGAAGAAAAAAACGTTAAGGTCGTTCATTCGGATAGCAGTCGGCTTGTGGAAGCGCCAGCTGGTGCTAGAACGATAACGATCAGACCCCACGGCACCGGTGCCTTTTTTACCTCAGGAGAAGGTATGGGGGAGGAAAATTCTCGTAGCAGATGTGTGAGCCATGAATCCATTTGTGTACCGACTCAACCTTAACTACGGCCGCGTACTGACGCTTTCCTATTTTTCGAAATTTGAGTTTACTGTTATTATTAAGAAATTTTCTTTCTTCTGTGTTGCAGATTAATGATGGGCTAGTGAGACAGTAAGTGACAATAATGAGGACTTTCCAACGATATCAGCACAAGTCAACGTAAAAACTTGATGTCCCCCCTCCCCCCCCCCCCCCTCCCAAAAAAATGTGAAAAAAGACTCCATAATATTGTGAAAGATCTGAAGCATTTACACCCAACAGTTAATGACAACGAGTAGGACAAAGGTTCTTTCGATATATTTGGTATTAGTGTTGCCAACAAGTTAAAAAACGCTGTCACTTACAGCACAAGATACGAGGGCGTGCTGAAAAGTCATGTCTCCACATTTTTTATGTGAAAATCTTAAAGTTTTTTAAATTGGTGATACCGTCATTGTACGAGGTGCATTCAAGTTCTAAGGCCTTCGATTTTTTTTCTCCGGACTGGAAAGAGATAGAAACATGCGCATTGTTTTAAAATGAGGTCGCGTTCATTGTCAATACGTCCCAGACGTCCCCGTACGGTCGATGGAATTTTACCGCCAGCGGCGAGAATGAGAACTGTTTTAAATACTTAAAATGGCGACGTTTTCCTTACTTGAACAGTGTGCAATCATTCGTTTTCTGAATTTGTGTGGTGTGAAACCAATTGAAATTCATCGACAGTTGAAGGAGATATGTGGTGATGGAGTTATGGATGTGTCGAAAGTGCGTTCGTGGGTGCGACAGTTTAATGTAGGCAGAACATCGTGTGACAACAAACCGAAACAACCTCGGGCTCGCACAAGCCGGTCTGACGACATGATCGAGAAAGTGGAGAGAATTGTTTTGGGGGATCGCCGAATGACTGTTGAACAGATCACCTCCAGAGTTGGCATTTCTGTGGGTTCTGTGCACACAATCCTGCATGACGACCTGAAAATACGAAAAGTGTCATCCAGGTGGGTGCCACGAATGCTGACGGACGACCACATGGCTGCCCGTGTGGCATGTTGTCAAGCAATGTTGACGCACAACGACAGCATGAATGGGACTTTCTTTTCGTCGGTTGTGACAGTGGATGAGACGTGGATGCCATTTTTCAATCCAGAAAAAAAGCGCCAGTCAGCTCAATGGAAGCACACAGATTCACCACCACCAAAAAAATTTTCGGGTAACCGCCAGTGCTGAAAAAATGATGGTGTCCATGTTCTGCGACAGCGAGTGCATAATCCTTACCCATTGCGTTCCAAAGGGCACTACGGTAACAGGTGCATCCTACGAAAATGTTTTGAAGAACAAATTCCTTCCTGAACTGCAACAAAAACGTCCGGGAAGGTCTGCGCGTGTGCTGTTTCACCAAGACAACGCACCCGCACATCGAGCTAACGTTACGCAACAGTTTCTTCGTGATAACAACTTTGAAGTGATTCCTCATGCTCCCTACTCACCTGACTTGGCTCCTAGTGACTTTTGGATTTTTCCAACAATGAAAGACACTCTCCGTGGCCGCACATTCACCAGCCGTGCTGCTATTGCCTCAGCGATTTTCCAGTGGTCAAAACAGAGTCCTAAAGAAGCCTTCGCCGCTGCCATGGAATCATGGCATCAGCGTCGTGAAAAATGTGTGCGTCTGCAGGGCGATTACGTCGAGAAGTAACGCCAGTTTCATCGATTTTGGGTGAATAGTTAATTGGAAAAAAAATCGGAGGCCTTAGAACTTGAATGCACCACGTAGAATGATTGACTTTTTTGACGGAGCCACATCATCACCTCTGTCTCCCGATTCATCACTGTTAAAGTGAAGTCCTCCAAGGATGAAAATCGGAAGGGGCCAAGGCGTGACTTATGGAGGATGACTGATGACAGTAAACCCAGGGCGTGGATTATTGCAGATGTCGCAGCGTTCGTGTGTGGTCTGGAATTATCATGCTGAAGGAAAGGGTGCTCCTCGTGTGGACGAACTGGACGATCTCTTCTAATTGGCGAAACTCGCTTACAGCACGCTGTTTCCCACGCACCGTCTTAGTTGCGTTACACGACGCCGTGTAACACGCTACAGTTCGGCGCCCTGTAGCGGCAGAGGACTGTAAATACACAGACATGAAGAATAAGTATGTTGAACGTTAATAACGTCTTTTAATTTAAAAAGTTTAAAACAAAAAATTCGTAGACATTACTTTTCAGCATGCCCTCGTACAATTCGGAATCTTCTGACGGAAATGATCTTCAGTATTTACGTGAAAGAAAAGTATCGTTCACATTCAAGACTGGTCTTCGATACCTTTCATCGTTCATCAAGTAAACCCCTCCTATCACCGTACTGTGTATCTTCACCATCACCAATGTTTAGCCCTCAATACCAGTTTCCACCACAGTCAAGTACTTTCACAGTTATTCTTCCACTTTCCTACGCACACTTCGCACACTACGCCACGTATGCGCCATACATTACCGCAGTTAGACAATATTAAAAATGCATTCGGTTCTTCAGATTGTTCTGAAAAACTGGCCTCACTGACTTCTGCTCCTTTCAGTCAGCGTTTTTCATCTACGTACTTATTACAAATTATCCTTACAAATTATAAAATGCTTTAAATGTTTACAACAAATGTCTACTTAAATGTAAGTACTGGTTTTAAGTTACTACCTTACCTGAAGCTAAACCTCTAGGTGTCCGTAAATAGCATCCAAACACCTAGGATGAACTTGCTTGTGCTGACTAGAGCACTGGGGAAATGGTGGAGTAAGCGGAAATCTGTTCCTGTTACAAGAAAACCCAAGGCACATGGAAGTTTACTTTTCCTGGAATATCTATTCGAAAAACAATACCTTTTTTTAGAATTTATGGCGTCAAGTAAAGAATGAAGTTCCAGACTCAGAAAAATCTGTATTCCTTGATATTTTCAGTTTCTAATTCTCTAATGCACTTCCGCGCCTGGTATCTTTTCCTAGTAGCCACGGTCTTGTGAATAATCGTTGACTATTACGGTGTGACGCCTCTAATTAGGGTGTTAAAAGTAATTACAGTGAAATACGATTTAAAAAATGGTTCAAATGGCTCTGAGCACTATAGGACTTAACTTCTGAGTTCATCAGTCCCCTAGAACTTAGAACTACTTAAACCTAACTAACCCAAGGACATCACACACATCCATGCCCGAGGCAGGATTCGAACCTGCGACCGTAGCGGTCGCACGCCTCCAGACTGTAGCGCCTAGAACCGCTCGGTCACTCCGGCCGGCAAATACGATAAACAAAAAATATTTATCACAAGTAGTGTACTGAAACGTTACATTTCTGGTGACATATAAAGATTACACGAACTACTATATAAGGGAAAGACGCCATGTTATCACCCTCTTATCGCTTGTCTTTTTGATCTTGTTGCTAAGCTCTTGTCTTGTGTTGCGCTAGTAGCTCTGTATGCCATTCGATGTATTGAACCTTGCTACCTGTTCATGTAGGTTGAATTACAGTTAAATAATAATTATCAGTGTGAATTTTAAATATTTGTTCTTGCTTTGAAACGGAACCCTCTTCCTCTCCCTACCATTTATATAAATGTGGCCAGTGCTTTGTTGGGGTGGAAGCTCATGTGGTGTTTTAGTTCCAGAATTAGGTTAAAATTAGTTTTCTTTCATTTCTTGCGCTCTGCATTCTGAACAACCTGCATTTTAAAGTTATTTACGAAGTCTGATTTTCAGTTAACACAGCATGGTTATTTTTGATTGTTGAAAATGTAATTTTACTTAAAGCCACTCTGGCAGAAGCTTTCATTAACTCTGGCTTGAGCCTAACGAAATAATATATCAGAATTAAAAGAATTTCCAATTTATTTCGAGTCAGAAAGAAAAATATTTAATATCCAATAACTCTTAAAATAATTGCCGAAATAATTTCTTAATCTTGCTAACGTCCTAGCGAAGGCATCGATGATGTCTTCTCAGATGGAACCAATGGCGTATTGAGGGGGCGAGGGGGGGGGGGGCGTGTTCCAGAATTAATCCCCTCTCCTCCTCCCAAAATGTGAAATTGTAGACCAACGACGGTGGTCGACTTGAAATTCTTTCCTCAACGGCTAAATCGACTGGAGCAGTTGCCTCGAAACGCAATGGCAACTTTGCCTGCAACCGTTAGGTCTACCCTAATTTGTTTCTGTTTCTACATCTCTTGACAACCCTACCAGTGGCAACGGCCGCGAATCAGGGTAGTTTCTCCATCCTTAAGAGAATCAAGACGCACCAAATAAATAAAACTAGCGAGACACGTCTGAATGGGCTCGCCATGATGGCAATTCATTGAGAAAAAAGTACTGATGTTCAAACTGTGATAAATGATATGGCAAAACAAAGAGACCGCCGTTCTCCTTCTGTTTATGACCATTAAAGTATCAGACAAAAGCAGATTTTATACACTTCAGAGAAAATTCTATTAGCAGCTTGATCACATTTTATTAAAATTATTCAGACTTCATAACTTTATAAAATTTAATTTCATAATGTAATTTATAGCATCAATAAATCGTTTTCGTAAAGTCATTAGTGTCCTAATTAAACAAACGTAAACCAAAGATACACTTTATTTTCATAATTTTGAACATTAAATTAGTACAGATCACTAAAATTAACTTTCAGTTTGAGCTACTGAAAACTGAAAGTCTAAGCACACCCCCTCCCTGCCCCCCCCCAAAAAAAAATTATAAATACGCCACTGGACGGAGCCACGATGTTTTCTAGATCCAGAATAGCAGTTCTCAGGGAGATACCTTTAGCAATATAACTATCAGCCTTCTCTACGTTACATTCGAAATATTCAATCAAATTGTTACGAATGGCGTGGAATTAACAATAGATTTGAATTAAATGAATAATAAACTGACTTTAGAATTGGATGTACCACAACTGAACTGCTTGCAAATCTTGATTAACATTACGGAACGCAGTAATGAGTAAGAATTTCTACTTTGCCTAGGATCCGCACATTTTGAGAAGTTTTTGATAAAATTTCAATGGCCCTACAGAAATGAAGCACTGATTTAATTTATGTTGCCAGGGCCTCGTGGGCCTTCGGGGTCTTTAAGCAGAAGAAGACGCGGATAAGACTGCCTGTCTGACAAATACGATTTCTGATGTGCTGCCCCGTACATGCAGTTACCTCGCTATTGAGGCAGAGGATCATGGGAGACAGAATGGTTAGGTTGAAGAACAACAAGATGAGACCGGATGTTCCTCCTTCCGGTCACTGTGGCGGGAGGAAGTACATCCAACTCGCTTCTGGATAGAGCACATTCCTCAGAAGCATGGATTCGTCCTCCAGTAGAAGGATTCACCAGTATGCAGCGTTTGTTGTATACAGGTATTTGTGCACTAAATTTTAACAGGATTTGTTTCAGACCAAGCCACGAGGGCTGCAACTGATTTATAGGTGATCTGCCTTCTATTTTAGGAGATGATGATTCAGAATTAATGTCGTCCGTGTTTCGAGATTCAGTGTGATGTATGGTCTTCTCAATGCTATCTTGGGTAGGAGATTTTAATGTGTTTCCAGGTTGGTTGCTTCAACTTTTATCTAACAATTGTTCAAGAAGGCACAGTTCACTCTTCCACTGTTTTAGATGTTGTGTAGTTAGTCTGTCTATTTTAACCGTAAACTACCTTCAGGTATACACCTTTTGGCAAAGAGATAGAATACCATAGAGAGGCAACACCGCGATCAGATTGAAGCAAACTGATCAACTCTCCGCCATGATTTTGGAAGTCAAAACAAAGAGGCATGGCACATGATAGTTCGTAATGAAATTACGAAACGTAGCCTAAAATAATAAAGTCACATATTCACTTAAAGTTAAACACATGAAACTTCTTTCTGTGCTGGTGTATAACACAAATGAACAAAACGACAACGGATAAATCTTTTAAACAGTACGCACATGAAACGAGGTATATTCGTAGTTTTACTACTTTTCAGCGTGCATTTATACACTGCCCAAATTTCGAAAAGGAATTCGGCAACTGTATATCTTACAAGTTCGCACACGTACTATATCGCTTTTAAAACAACCACAGAATGACGAGTGAGTATAATGAGGAAGCCGCAACCGCTTTCGACTGGCGTTCGTCTGAAATTGGAAAACGATCCGTGACATCTCACGCTCGTCAATTTTGAGAGGATTCATCGCATTTTGTTGTTTCCGTATAACTTGCGCGTTATGACACTACGCTGTTTCAGGGCAACGGCGCATTGAAGATTTATCACAAACACATAACTCCAAGTACGATTTGCTAGAATTAAATGTCAGTTAAGGAGACATAACTGTAAAGGTCCTTAGAAGATTCTAAGACGAACGATAATAATTTTCGAAACTTTAATCGATCGCTGCGTTCATGTCGTTAAAGATATGCAGTAGGGGAGTTTAAGGCACCCTTTTTCTTTTTTTTTTTTTTTTAATCTTCGCGTTAGTAACACAGTCTGGGACTTTCTTATTCATATAACGGAATTATATTCTACAATGTTCGATGTTATTATTTGCTCATAAGATTAAGTTCTATCAGGAATGAGTTTCTTCACTTTCGTTATTTCATTCGAATTAAAAAACAAAAGATGACGCTGCTGCGAGTGAAACAATATTCTTTCTTGTCACAAAAATTTGATCTTTCTTTCAGAATATTTCGCGATTTCAAAGTCTAGTCTAGTTGCTGCGACTGAAATGAGCAGCAATGATATTTGTCTTCTTCCGTGTCACAAATACTTAGCTGTTTATCTCCGAATATGTTGCGATTTCCGAGAGAGACAATAGGAAGGAACCTAAGAGCACAGCTTTAGAGAAGAATGAAAAATTGGTAGAAGCTGATCTCGAAGAAGATCAGTTTGGATTCCGGAGAAATGCAAGAACACCCGAGGCAATACTGATCTTGTGACTGCTCATAGAAGATGGGTTAAGAAAAGGCAAAATTACTTTTATAGCATTTGTAGACGTAGAGAAAGCTTTCGACAGTGTTGACTGGGCTACTCTCTTTCATATTATGAAGCTGGCAGGGAGCGAAAGGCTATTTACGATTTGTACAGAAACCAGACGGCAGTTATAAGAGGGGCACGAAAGGGAAGAACTGGTTGAGAAGGAAGTGACACACGGTTGTAGTCTATCCTCGATATTATTCACTCTGTATATTGAGCAAGCAGTAAAGGAAACAAAAGAAAGATTTGGAGCAGGAATTAAAGTCCAGGGATTATAAATAAAAACTTTGAGGTTTGCCGATGACATTGTAATTCTGTGAGAGACAGCAGAAGACCTGGAAGAGCAGCTGAACGGAACGGACAGTGTCTTGAAAGGAGGATATAAAATGAACATCAACAAAAGCAAAACAAGGATAATGGAATGTAGTTGAATTAAATCAGGTGATGATGAGGGAATTACACTCCTGGAAATGGAAAAAAGAACACATTGACACCGGTGTGTCAGACCCACCATACTTGCTCCGGACACTGCGAGAGGGCTGTACAAGCAATGATCACACGCACGGCACAGCGGACACACCAGGAACCGCGGTGTTGGACGTCGAATGGCGCTAGCTGCGCAGCATTTGTGCACCGCCGCCGTCAGTGTCAGCCAGTTTGCCGTGGCATACGGAGCTCCATCGCAGTCTTTAACACTGGTAGCATGCCGCGACAGCGTGGACGTGAACCGTATGTGCAGTTGACGGACTTTGAGCGAGGGCGTATAGTGGGCATGCGGGAGGTCGGGTGGACGTACCGCCGAATTGCTCAACACGTGGGGCGTGAGGTCTCCACAGTACATCGATGTTGTCGCCAGTGGTCGGCGGAAGGTGCACGTGCCCGTCGACCTGGGACCGGACCGCAGCGACGCACGGATGCACGCCAAGACCGTAGGATCCCACGCAGTGCCGTAGGGGACCGCACCGCCACTTCCCAGCAAATTAGGGACACTGTTTCTCCTGGGGTATCGGCGAGGACCATTTGCAACCGTCTCCATGAAGCTGGGCTACGGTCCCGCACACCGTTAGGCCGTCTTCCGCTCACGCCCCAACATCGTGCAGCCCGCCTCCAGTGGTGTCGCGACAGGCGTGAATGGAGGGACGAATAGAGACGTGTCGTCTTCAGCGATGAGAGTCGCTTCTGCCTTGGTGCCAATGATGGTCGTATGCGTGTTTGGCGTCGTGCAGGTGAGCGCCACAATCAGGACTGCATACGACCGAGGCACACAGGGCAAACACCCGGCATCATGGTGTGGGGAGCGATCTCCTACACTGGCCGTACACCACTGGTGATCGCCGAGGGGACACTGAATAGTGCACGGTACATCCAAACCGTCATCGAACCCATCGTTCTACCATTCCTAGACCGGCAAGGGAACTTGCTGTTCCAACAGGACAATGCACGTCCGCATGTATCCCGTGCCACCCAACGTGCTCTAGAAGGTGTAAGTCAACTACCCTGGCCAGCAAGATCTCCGGATCTGTCCCCCATTGAGCATGTTTGGGACTGGATGAAGCGTCGTCTCACGC
Source organism: Schistocerca piceifrons (assembly GCF_021461385.2). NCBI lineage: Eukaryota > Metazoa > Arthropoda > Insecta > Orthoptera > Acrididae > Schistocerca > Schistocerca piceifrons. The sequence continues at coordinate 316,095,516 of NC_060143.1, read as the reverse complement.
GGTCTGCACGTCCAGCACGAACGCTGGTCCAACTGAGGCGCCAGGTGGAAATGGCATGGCAAACCGTTCCACAGGACTACATCCAGCATCTCTACGATCGTCTCCGTGGGAGAATAGCAGCCTGCATTGCTGCGAAAGGTGGATATACACTGTACTAGTGCCGACATTGTGCATGCTCTGTTGCCTGTGTCTATGTGCCTGTGGTTCTGTCAGTGTGATCATGTGATGTATCTGACCCCAGGAATGTGTCAATAAAGTTTCCCCTTCCTGGAACAATGAATTCACGGTGTTCTTATTTCAATTTCCAGGAGCGTAGATTAGGCGGCGACAGACTTATAGCAATAGATGATTTTTACTGTTTGGGAAGCAAAATAACTGATGATGGTCGAAGCAGGGAGGATATAGAAAGTTGACTGGAAATGGCAAGAAAAGCGTTTCAGAAGAAGATAAATTTGTTAACATCGAATATAGATTTAAGTGTCAGGAAGTTCCTTCTGAAAGTATTTGTATGGAGTGTAGGCATTTATGGAAGTGAAACATGGAAGATAAACAGTTTATACAAGAAGAGAATAAAAGCTTTCGAAATGTGGTGCTATAGAAGAATGCTGAAAATTAGATGGGTAGATGACGTAACTAATAAGGAGGTACTGAATAAAATTGTGGAGAAGAAAAATTTTTGGCACAAACTGACTACAAGAAGGGATCGGTTCGCAGGACACATTCTGAGGCATCAAGGTATCAGCAATTTAGCGCTGGAGGGAAGCGTGGGAGGTAAAAATCGTAGAGCGTGACCAAGAGATGAATACAGTAAGAAAGATTCGATGTAGGTTGCAGGAATTACTCGGAGACGAAAAGACTTGTAGAGAATACAGTAGCATGGAGAGCTGCATCAAACCAGTCGACTGGAGACCACAGCAACAACAACAACAATAACAATAACAACAGCCTCCACCATACTGTGTCACACGTTAATGCTAGTATTTAAAAATGTAATTATTGGTAACTCATGATATCAATATTAAACTCTTACGAAATAGTGATACTAGTAACGACATTTTAAATTTAATTCTGTTTCGTCACAGAAACACAATGGAACTCTTTTCCTTTCATCTCTCAACGAGTTTCATTTTATCCATCAGGCGGTTGTTAGTTACAGCTTGGGAACGACTGGTTAGGTGGTGGAGTCGCTTCCAGTGTGGTCAAACGAGTCTGAATGACGAAGAACGAAGCGACGGACTATCTTTCTGCGAAGAAACGGGCATCGTAATAGAGATGGGGAGCCCGGACCAAAGTATCGCAATCGAGGGTATAGTGGAAAAGTGAAATCAGTCATGCATCAGTTTTCAACATCGTGCACATTTTGAAGATGGCAAAAGATCGCCCCCAACCTGTTGGGCTCCGTGACCACTCACAGCATTTACACACACACACACACACACACACACACACAAATAGTACCAAAGCTAGCAGCAGAAACATGCATATTCACCAGCGCCGAGGAAGGTACAGACCCAACCATCATCAGGCAAGATGATTGCGAGTGTATTTTGGGGTTGCCGTGGTGTAGTCGTAAGAGTTATGCTTGTATACTTCCGAAATCTCCTGACGACATTACGGGAGGCTGTACCTACGAAGAGTCAAGGGAAATTGTCCGAGAGGTGTTTTTGCTCCACGACAATGCTCCAGTTCATTCTTCTTAGGACATATCTCACATGCTGCTTCTTTGGTCTATATAACTCTGCCTCATCCCCCGTATTCTACTGAAACAGAACCGAGTGACTTCTTTGTCTTTCCTCGGTTGAAGAGACGATTGCATAGGAGGCATTTCCAGAATGGCGGTAAGGTGCTTTTGAGATGAAACCTTTCCTGGACAGCCGAAAAGCACTCTTCTACAACCATGGTCGCCAACATTGGGAAAATTTTTTCGCGTTATCTGGAGAAGGACTAACATCATCACCATTTTTCACGGTCATAGCTCGATTTTTTTCAAGGAGATAACTAAAAATTTTTGACTAAACGTCGTATGTTCATCAATGCGACAGATTTCATTACACAGCTTCTGAATAGTGATACGAATTAAAAACTGAAAAGGACACTTACCAATTGTCTAAGTAATGCCCTACAGGCAGCAGCATACCACAGACAATCGAAACGCGGCCGCAATATCACTTCAAAATGGCTGCCTCGCTTGTGACATGCACCAGGGGAGAACGGTATTAAGTCTATTGAGATCCATGAATGTCTATTACTACAGAAAGTGTATGAAAGGAGTAGAAAGTTCGGAAATGTGGTGAAGCTTGTGACAGACGCTCAGCACCCGGGTCAGGAACACCGCGTTGTGACACCAAAGTCCGCTGCAGAAGTTGAAGCTATTGTGTCAATAAACGGCCATGTGACGGTGGAAGAAATAATCGCAGATATGAACATTAGTAATGGCTAAGCACGCCACATCATTCATGAAGCCTCGCAAAGTGTCTACAAGATGAGTGCCACGGGAGCTCACTCCATAATACTCTGCATCATCTGCCATCTCACCATACCTTGAACCGAGTATTACCACATGCTTGGACCACTCAAATAGGCGATGAGAGGAAAAAAAATTTTAGAGGAATTCTTAAACTTCCTACATGCTGGACAAAGTGTGTTGGAAGTCTATGTAGAAAAATGATACACATGTGCCCCACTTTTGTTCAATAATAAAAATTTAAAAAGTAAGGTTTGCATTTGACTCCCCCTAGTATGTCCTAAATTGAAAGAGGGGTCAGACAGTGAGATTCCGTACCAGAAAGTCAGATCTCAGAAGAACTATATGATGTTTCAGATCCTTAATCTGAGAAAACAAGGATGGAATACGTTTTAATGGAATACATCCAATACACGTCCATTTTGCTGCGACAGTCTGATGGAAAAATCCACAACAAATGATTTCTATGTCCCCGTAGCCCAGCATTGCTTCATCGCAGGGATATGTGGATACAAATCAGCTGCAAGGCATAAACATTTAGACAGGGTTAGTCGGTTAAAAAAAGTGTGACATCGGCACTTCTGTGTGACGGTATGAGTGAGCTCAGAGGGAAAACGTAGGACAAGCATACACCAGACTGCCTTTGTTTCCTTCGTAACATTAAGTAAGATGCCCCAGATAGGACACAACAACAACTCGGGACTTGACGGAGCAGTTACAATACTGAAACAAACCCGTTAAGCAAATTTAGCAGGATTGCATATCGCTGACCACTCGTAATAAACTGGACCGATTCGGTCACTATGAATGATGACTCACAGCAAAGCCTCCCCTTAGTCCAGTATAAGTACCCCAACCAGCCAGCTCAGAGGTAGTCGACCAGCAAGTTGGATGGCATACATGTCATTCGCGCTCGATTCTCTGATTATTGTATTGTAACATCTTGTGTGAGATTGTTCCAGTACTGTCACTCTGTGCCAGACATACTCTCACTGCTTGGCGCAATGATAGCAGTTCTGAACTATAGGTAACTGACGCTGGAGTCCAGGACCGAAGTTGCCGCCGATGGGTAGTCCATGAGTCCATCAACACCACTCGAGATCGGCTGTTCTGATACTTACAAGGGAAGCTCCCCATCGCACCCCCCTCAGATATAGTTGTAAGTTGGCACAGTGGATAGGCCCTGAAAAACTGAACACAGATAAATCGAGAAAACAGGAAGAAGTTGTATGTAACTATGAAAAAAATAAGCAAAATATACAAACTGAGTAGGCCATACGTAAAATAGGCAACATCAAGGAGAATGTGAGCTCCAGAGCGCCGTGGTCCCGTGGTTAGCGTGAGCATCTGCGAAACGAGAGGTCCTTGGTTCAAGTCTTCTCTTCAGCAAAAAGTTTAATTTTTTATTTTCAGACAATTATCAAAGATCAGGCAATCACACATAATCAACTTCACTCTCCAAAATTCCAGGACATGTTCAGATTTGCTTGGACATATGCAGGATTTGACGGTCTACAAACGGAAAAATTTGAAAACTTTAAAAACATATGTTTTGACAGAGCACAGGGAAAACTGTGCGATTGTGAAACTGTTGCATTCATTTGTTCCAGTTTATGTGACAAACTCTTATGTTTTCATTACTTTTTTGGGAGTGATTATCACATTCACAAGAAAACCTAAATCGGGCAAGGTAGAAGAATCTTTTTACCCATTCGCCAAGTGTACAAGTTAGGTGGGTCGACAACATATTTCTGTCATGTGACGCACATGCCGTCAGTATGTCGTATAGAATATACCAGACGGATTTTCCTGTGGAGGAATCGGTTGACCTATGATCTTGCGATCAAATTTTTTCGGTTCCCATTGGAGAGGCACGTCCTTTCGTCTACTAATCGCACGATTTTGCGGTGCGGTCGCAAAACACAGACACTAAACTTATTACAGTGAACAGAGACGTCAATGAACGAACGGACAGATCATAACTTTGCGAAAATAAAAAAATTAAAATTTTCACTCGAGGGAAGACTTCAATCAAGGACCTCTCGTTCCACAGCTGCTCACGCTAACCACGGAACCACGGGGCTCCTAAGCCTCTGATTTTCTTGATGTTGCCTATGTTGCATATCGACTACTCAATTTGTATATTTTGCTTTTTTTTTCGTAGTTCCACATAACTTCTTCCTGTTTTCTCGATTGATCTGTGTTCAGTTTATCAGGGCCTATCCACTGTGCTAACTTATAACTAAATCTGAGGGGGGTGCGATGGGGAGGTTCCCTTGTTTGGCTTCGTGCAGATTAGATGGCCTACCTAACAGGCTTGGCAGGGTCAGTGTACATCATGACATCAGACTTCACGGCACCCGACAGCACGGTCCAGTTGATGGGAGAGCGCAGGCGGTGACCAGAAAGGGATACAGCACTCTGAGGACAGCGTGTAAATCAACCATAGACGCACCACTTTCACGCCTCCTTTGGAGTGGATTTGCTGCACGGGAAGCGCCTACAATTCAGTGTACAGGCAACCCGCCACACTAGGAGTCGCCGGCCTAAGCTTCGGCTGACGTAACGACCTCCGGCAGCCGTGAGTCTGCCACTGATGATGACAGATTCCACTACAGCCCACGTAGCTACTGCCAGTTGCTGAGGCCAGAGCTACGAGATGTATATTGAACAATAAATTGAGTAATAACTAATATTGTTTCATTAGCATCAAACGACGTCTTTCATTCGACTAGATTGCAATAAGTTGTACGACATAACTACCTGTGGTCTGATGCCTCGATAAACCAAATTTACGCCAAGAGGATGACTGTTACTCGATCTGTTGTGTATTACACTCCGGCAGATTTAGATGAAATACACCAGATGTTCTTTGCTTTGTTACTTTGTTGAAATGTTTGTGATTCGGTAATATTGATCAGATGTATGAAGATTTTCATCAAAATGCGTCATAAGCAAGAACCGCATGAGAATATTTCCACGAAAATGTTGTTTTATGTGTCCCATTTTCATCAATACTGACAAAAGAATCTGGAAGTTGAAATTTTGTGCTTCTAGGTAAGAATGTTATCAGTGTAGCGGTAGAAACAGCATTTGTTGCACCTGCTGCTTCATACAATGGCTGATTGGAATCTCTCAATGAAATATTGTGTAAATTCTTCTCATCCTATCCTACACCAACAGTCACACGGTAGTAATTTTGAGCATCGTCACGATATTGTCAGTAGGTTGTCCCAGAAGGCAATTATTTGGAAATTTGTGGTAAGGTCTTATTGGACCATACTGCTAAAGTCATCGATCCCTAAGCTTACACATTATTTAATCTAACTTAGACTAACTTACGCTAAGGACGACACACACACCCATGCCCGGGGGAGGACTCGAACCTCCGAAGGGGAGAGCCGCGCGATCAATTATTTTAAGAAGTACAAACTCTAAAATAATGTAAATTCTGGAAAGGAATTCTGTCGTACGACACTCTTACGGAGAACATCTCAACAGGAATTTAGTCAGATCTGTAATGTAAAAAAATTTCAGGTGCCTCATTTTGTGGAGATTATGGAAAAGAATTTTGATACGCCACATTTTGTGGAGAATATACGGCAGAATAATATCAGCATCGTTCACAAGAAACTTGATCCACGTAAACAGTGATTTCACTGCATTTCATTCCAACTTCATGACTGTGAACACGTTATAGATCAAACATATTTTTCTTTATCGAGGCTAATGGCAATAACATAGTCACAAACGTCCCAGTAAAATGTCTCTCAATTGTATTTACAGAAGAATCACAAAGTTTAATGCATTTGTAGCTTGTAGTTTTAATAAACAGGAAAGGACGCAAGGAAAAGTAGGGCTTAACGTACACTCGTTGATATCATTATAGATGAATCACAATCTCAGTCAGTCGTGCCCTTTCCAAAAGGAACCATGCCAGCAATCCCCCGAACCCACCAACCTAACTACCCAATGTGTTTTTTCTCACTCATGTAGCCCCATCTCCTTATTTATTAAATATATTCCGGGGTATCACGCCTCAATCTGATGAAATTCTTGTTAAAAACCAACGATATCTTCAAGGGGATGAGGGTTGTAGGATTTTCGAAGATCCGATGCACGTTTGAAGAAACTACAACCACCCTTGTAGACGTCCTCCGCAGGTGTTGACGAAACGCCATGCTACCGCAGCATAACAGCCCGTATTATTTTAAAAAAAGAGTGCCGTTTCCGGCCGTGAAGGTTTACAATTAGCCCCACCTTCTGTGCAGTTGCCACACAAACAGTTGTCTGTTCTGCACAGATGACAACTGTTCAACTGTGTGTGAATTCCTAAGTGACCAAACAGCTGAGGTCATCGGTCCCTAGACTTACACACTACTTAAACTAACTTAACGCTAAAGACAACACTCACACCCATGCCACAGATGATACAAATGGTTTGCAGAGTGACTGTTTATAAGTGGTTTACTTTTGTCTAGTTTAACTAATTTCATCTTCTGTGGATTATATTTGCGACACGTCAGTGTGATCTGGAACGCGTGTGTAGGTTTATAAATATTATACATTATCTCGAGAAAAACGAGGTTACATGCTGATCTTCGCCGTAACTGTCTTTTTGCTTTAACCTTGATCTGCAATGACATTTAATAAACGGTGTCCAAGACACACAGATATTATGTATGCCAAAATTCATCAGATTCGTCTATGGAGCAGGAGAAATTGTCACACAGAAGATACTTCAGTTTGTTTCTAAAATTATAATCTTTGCTTGCCAGCACCTTCAATCCACAGGGAAGGTGGAGAGGTATTCTTATGGTTCAGTGCTCTGTGCCTTTCTGTACGAGAGTACTGGTAGCGTGTAACATAGCGGTGTGTAATTTGACTACGCTACTGCAAGTGAAACAGCCTGCTGTAATCGAGTTTCGCGAAATCAAAGAGTACGTCCTCACATGGAGCGGCCTCTTCTTCAGTACATGTGAGTTCTGCGACGTTTGCAACAATCCGTCGCCTTGGATTCACTGTCATCGATCGTCCTCCAACAGACCCGACTTGGTTCCATCCCATTTTCCTCTGTTTCCAAAGCTTAGAAAACACCTTCTAGGATCTCACTTTGATAGTAGTGAAGCGGTGCAAACAGAGCTGAGATTGTGGCTCCATCAACGAGGTCGAACATCCTACGTGATGGCGTCAACAAACTGGTCTCTAGTTGGGAGTAATGTGTTCGTCACCAGGGTGACAATGCCTAATATCGTGTAGGGCCTCAGCGAGTACGCAGAAATGCCGCAACACGACGTGCCGTGGACTCGACTAATGTCTGCATCCTGCAGGGCTGTCCATAAATCCTACGAGGTGGGTGGCTATCTCATCTGAATAGCACGGTGCAAGGCATTCCAGATATGCTGAATAATGTTCTCGTCTGGGGAGTTCGGTGGCCAGCGGAAGTGGTTCAGTTCAGAAGAGTATCCATGGAGCCAATCTGTAGCGATTCTGGCCGTGTGGGGTGTCGCATTGTCCTTCTGGAATTTCCCAAGTCCGTCGGAATGCACAATGTACATGAATGGATGCAGGTAATCAGATAGGACGTGTCACCTGTACGAGTCGTATCTAGACGTATCAGGGATCGCTTATCATACCAACGGCACACGCCCCATAACATTTCAGAGCTTCCACCACCTTGAGCAATCCTCTGCAGGGTCCATGGATTCATGAGGTTGTGTCCATATCCGTACACGACCATCCACTCGATACAATTTGAAACGAGGCTCGTCCGACCAGGCAACATGTTTCACCAACAACCCAATGTCGGTGTTGACGGGCCCAGGAGAGGTGTAAAGCTTTGTGACGTGCAGTTATCAAGGGTACACGAGTGGGCCTTCGGCTCCGAAAGCCCATATCAATTATGTTTCGTTGAATGGTTCGCACGCTGACACTTTTTGGCGGCCCAGCATTGAGATCTGCAGCAATTTGCGGAAGAGTTGCACTTCCGTCACGTTGGCGATTCTCTTCAGCCGTCGATGGTCCCGTTCTTGCGGGATATTTTTCCGGCCGCAGCGATGTCGAAGATTTGATGTTTTGCCGCATTCCTGATATTCACGGTACACTCGTGAAATGGTCGAACGGGAAAATCTCCATTTCATCGCTACCTCGGAGATGCTGTGTCCATCGCTCGTGCGCCGACTATAACACCACGTTCAAACCCACTTGAATCTTTATAACCTACCGTTGTAGCAGCGGTAACCGATGTAATAACTGCCCCAGACACTTGTCTTATATTAGGCGTTGCCGACCGCAGCGCCGTATTCTCTGTATTTGAATACGCATGCCTATCTCAGTTTCTTTGGCGCTTCAGTGTAAATATGTATGAATGAAGATGTAGACTGTTACTTGTTTTATTTAAAAAGCTTTAAGAGTCTTCGCACAAAGTATTCGGTGGCATTATTGTTCAGCACGCTCTCATAGATCACTAGCTATTACCCGCAGCTCCGCTCGCATAACAGTAGTTTTGTTATGACTATTGCGAATACATAGAAAGAAGGATCCTTTATTGTATGATTATATGATAGCGGAACAAACACTGGTAGCAGTTACTTCTGTAAAATATCTGGGAGTATGCGTGCGGAACGATTTGAAGTGGAATGATCATATAACATTAATTGTTGGTAAGGCGGGTACCAGGTTGAGATTCGTTGGGAGAGTCCTAAGAATATGTAGTCCATCAACAGGTGGCTTACAAAACACTCCTTCGACCTATACTTGAGTATTGCCCATCAGTGTGGGATCCGTACCAGATCGGGTTGACGGAGGAGATAGAGAAGATCCAAAGAAGAGCGGCGCGTTTCGTCACAGGGTTATTTGGTAACCGTGATAGCGTTACGGAGATGTTTAGCAAACTCAAGTGGCAGACTCTGCAAGAGAGGCGCTCTACATCGCGATGTAGCTTGCTCGCCAGGTTTCGAGAGGGTGCGTTTCTGGATGAGGTATCGAATATATTGCTTCCCCCTACTTATACCTCCCGAGGAGATCACGAATGTAAAATTAGAGAGATTCGAGCGCGCACGGAGGCTTTCAGACTGTCGTTCTTCCTGCTAACCATACACGACTGGAACAGAAAAGGGAGGTAATGACAGTGGCACGTAAAGTGCCCTCCGCCACACACCGTTGGGTGGCTTGCGGAGTATAAATGTAGATGTAGATGTAGGTGATGTGTAATAAGGTATTGTATGGGCAGTAACATCAATTGTCTTCATATGTCAGCCAGTTGGGGTAAGCATAGAACGGCATGTGCGACCCTCCCCCCCCCCCCCCCCCCCCGTCACCCTCTCAATTCTATGCCCTCCTTACTGCCCTACGTAGAGGGGCGTGGGCTGGAGTGCACACCTATGCATCATGCTATTGAAGTTGCTACACTTTACACTCTGTGCACATTATGCAAGAAATTTAATAATTTTTATCGTGGTTTATTTTCACTAATGTAAAAAAGATGTTTCCTTCCTGTAACCCCTCATTACATAGAGTTAGGGATGTAAATGTGGAAACCCAATTTGTTTTTGCTGTATAAAAGAAAGTTTACTTCTCTTTTAGCTTCAAAAATTATCCAAAACTGATTCATAATGTTTTATCAATGAATGTAATATTACGAAACACAAAAACTAAATACGTTAAAAACTAAAAAACATTTTATGCTTGCACATCATCTCATTAATTTTTCAAGAAGTGCAGGTAATGTCGAAACGCCTTAAAATTGTGGGAAGCTGACTACTTCAAACGAAAACTATCAAAAAAGGTTAGAAACTATTTTATTTTATGTTAAATAAAATTACACAAAAATGTTTTTAAACACAACTGTAATAGAAAAATGCTTCATAAGCGAAGTTCACTTGCAAAAATCGCATATGTAAGTATCTCCATTTCCGGAACACAAAGAGTGACTCCACTCCTCATACACTACACACTTAATCCGCAATTCTACCCGAACGTCTTTGGAAAATGCGCCTCCACAAAAAATACAAATGGCATCTTCTTCAGTAGGTTTTTCTTCTTCAACTGGGAGATCCAAATCTGACTCGCCTGAAGAAACGGTTTGTGCATTGGGCTCTTCATCTGAATCCTCAGATAACTTAAGCCGTTTTTTGCATGGTTTTCTAGGAGGAGCTTCACGTTTTTTTCTTGCTTTTGGCAGGTGCCTTTACCCTTCAGTAAGGAGTCTTCAAGGCGTGTTTTATAAGGCGAGGATGTCAAAACAGCTGATGAACCTGCATTACGACCTCTGTTGGAAACCATCCTCTTTAGAGGAGGGTTGGCATGGTATCTTGAGGAGGCACACACGTGTTTGATGAGGTATTTGACAACGATGTTGACCTTCTGCTTTCTCTTTGGCCATCTTCACTTCGGCTGTCAGTTGTCACAGGTCTGAATGCGTTCTGAGCGTCTTCTTGTCTGTGGTCATTACTTCCACCTGGAGATACTGGATTCTGGTAAGTTCCTCTCAGACTTCTGGCCTCATCTAAAGCCGACATGACAGCTATAACGTCGATTTCTGCAAAAACAGTCCTATCACATGGGAAAATTCCAGTCTCCAAAAATCCTTTTGCAGCAATAGAGCCAGTCTGGCACATTAGGTAGGCTTTCCCAAATAACTCAGATATGTCATATTGTCCTAAGGGCTGGCTGCTGTGCCGCAACCACTGGTGAACATACTCAGCGTAATAGGTTTTTAGAGTGTCCATAAAGGTCTTATGAAGTGGCTGAGTTTTATGAGAGGTATGAGGCGGGATGCTCACGATTGTAACATGGTTCTCCCTTGAACATTCTATAACTTGAAGGTTTCTGGAACGACTTTTATGCGCATCAAGAATTAACAACACAGGAGATTCTTTTGAGGGATGTGCCTTAGAAATGAAGTGGTCAAACCACTCGGAGAAGAGCTCCGTTTGAATCCAGCCTGAAAGATGAGATTTACCAATTGTTCCAGGTGGTGCTCCTTTCAGTAGAGTATCAGTCCAGTTCTTCCTGGGAAGAATATCATTGGTGATATGAAAGTACGGCCAGCACTCATACAGCATATGACAGTCACCAGCGATCCTCGCTCTGCTGATGTGAGGGCACCTACTTGACGTTCACCTTTCAGTCCAATTACATGTGGTATTCTGCTCTGGACGACAGACAGCCCAGTCTCGTCCACACACGATCAGCACTATAGGAGTGTTTACTGTACTCAGCTTCCAAAATGTCATAAAACTTGTCTACAGCTTCTTTGTTGAACCCGTTTGCTCTCAAGAATGAGGTCCCCATAGGTTTGTGGATTGTCAGTTTATTTCTGTGTCGTCTAAGAAAATGTCAAACCAAGCTAAGTAAAAGGATGATTAATATTATTTCTTTCCACTAGCTTATATGCCATTCTCTTGACATCTAATCTGGTAAGGACATAGAAGCGATTATCCATTCCAGTGAGATACTGTACCAACTGTTTCTCAATAGCATCAGGTAGTACAGGCTTACGTCCAGGTCTCAAAGAAACACATTCTTCAGATTTCATATCACTGTGTACAAACCTTTGAAGTGTCGTCTGAGGTACACTGAAAGCTTTTACTGCTCTTCTTAACCCCATCTGCTTTTCCCTTAAGGCTATAATAGCCTTAATCATGTTTTCAGTATCCTACTTCTTCTCAATAGCTCTTGGTTTCCGATCATTTAGCTTTCATGGTATCTAGAAACCGACGCAAAACGTATTAGAAGTAATGTATTTGATGTTGGTATTGTGGGAACGTTTCGACAATGTCATCGTATGTATGCTTCCACATTACCTGCACAATGGTCATTTTAATTTTCGGTAGATTACATGAAGCAACTATCCATTTAAGGTTGAAAAAGGACTGCTAAAAACTTCTATGCACCTCCCTTTATAAGCTATCAGACGTAAAGAAAGATAACTACAAAGTATGTAGATAAATATAATACCACAACTTACCTCGAAAAAGGTTTAGAAAATGCGCGAACGTAAATTACATCACTGTCACGGCGTCTGTTGCTCAACTGACTGCTAACCCTCTATCCTGACAAACAGGAATTATTGCAACAATTTCTGCCTGCCCCGCTAGAATGCATCACTCTGCAAGCCAGATACTAGACATTTCCATATTACCCACACGCTTCCACATTTACACCCCTACCTCTACCTGATCTTTTTTGAAATTAAAATTTGTTCGAACTGGCCATGAAGAATTCCAATTTTTCATATAAATCACGAATTCCCATTTTAAAGTTGAGAAAATTAAATAAAATAATAAGAAGGCCCAATGGAACAGAGTATTATATGCAAAGTAGCAAGCGGCTTCATTCAAAGACATTCTAACAAACGTCCCTTTTATTTCACAACTACTATATAAAACGAACGCACGCATTGTTAATGTCTTTAGCGTCTGGGAGTCTTTAGTGTTTGGGATTTTCTAGCATCTAGGAGTCTTTGTGTTCGTGATTTTAGAATTTGAGTACTGAGTATTGGCGTCTCTTTAAGTTCATGCGCCACTGCTTGAAGTAGTTAATTTCATTGGAAGCTGGGCTAATTAAAAGTAAGTTTCCGTTCGTTTAATTTATTGTAAAAAGTACGAAAACTTACAGAACTGAGGTAACGCTAACATCCAGCGAACATCTCAGTCGATAAAAGATCGATATCATTAATTCCAATTTAAGAACTTTAGTTGTTATTCAAATATCGCGTCGCAACTTGACGTTCGATTATGGACCCTATTCAGACATTTACTATTGAGCTAAAGTGTGACCATTCACAGCAGTGAATCATATTAAAAAAACTGTGTTACTAAAAACCGAGTGTCCTACGATTTCGAACCAAGTATCACGAGAAGTGAACCGTGTACTGGATTATCTCTGAACAATAATAATAATAACAGTTTATTCAACATTAATATTAAAGGGAATAATTTTCAACAGACATAACATCGTACTGTGTTAAATGAACCCTGTAACTTTTGAAGGAATTAATTCGCGAATCGGTCGCCTGGTAACTATTAATAAAGATCTTTGGCCGCAGCTGCTAAACAACGCAGCTTTCCGATAGTAATAATTTGAATCTAAACTTTTTAACGAAAGAATCTGACTCAAATTAGTGCAAAGAGCGGATATAATCAACAAATTAACAGATAGTGCTGCATCGCCTCGCTTTCCCGTATCTAGATGAGGTGAAGAATACTGGCTGGTCATAGAAAAAGGACATTACAATTTCACTGATGGTGGAAGAGCCAATTGGCAGCAAAAGGAGGCGTCACATTCGCTATTCCACCCACGTACGGGTGGATTTGCTTTTTAGCCCTTGTTCTTAATTATGGACCATACCAAATGTCATCGGAACTGTTTCAGCGGTTTAGTCGTGGAAACGTAACAGACAGAGGGCTTTCGCACTTACATTATTATATTATGTTATACACAGTTCAATGACATTATTGTGACCTGTCAAAAGCCTGAATAACAAACTTCTGAGCTGCGGACATGCAGCATGAGAGGCGTGATGACACCCGTGCAATGACCACTACACTAGGCTTCTTGCTTGAGAATCCATGGCGCGTACAGCCCGAAGGAGGTGGTCCCACAGATTCTCGACTGAGTTTGAATCCGGAGAGTTTGTTGAATAAGGGAGTAAGGTAAACTCATCCTGGTGCTGTTTCAACCATTGACGTACATTGTGAGTGACACGTTGCGTTGTCCTGCTGGTAGATGTCATCATGCCGAGGAAAAAACAAAATACATGTAGCAGTGGACATAGTCCCCAAGGAACTCCCATTGCTCCAGTGTGCCTTCCAGAATGACTAGACTACTCAGAGAATGCCACGAAAACATTCCCCACACCATGATGCTCCCTCTTCCGGCTTGGATCCTTACGACAATTCCTGCAGAAATGTACACCCCAATGGCCAACTGTCCGATGGGACAAACAGGTGATTCATCTGAAATGCCACCTGTCGCCACTCAGTGGACGTCTAATTGTAGGCTTTGCTGCAACTTGCAGCCTTTGTCACCCATGAACAGCAATCAGTGTTGGTGCGTGATCTACACGCCAGCCGCAGGAACTCATACACAGCAGCATTCGCTGACCGCTCATTGGGGAGACGCTGTTGGTGGCCCCTAGGTTCACCAGGATGGTCATCTCTCAACAGTTGCACGCCTGTTCGCTCGTACACATCTCCGCAACCGTCTTTCATCACCATCACCAACGGCCCGTCGTGCACCACAGTTACCTTGGCGCCGGTTTTGGACAGCGCTATTTTGACATCCACGGTACACTTTAACCGTGGTGGTACGCAAACAGTTTACAAACTTTGCTGTTTCGTAAATCCTGCCATCTTTGACCCGAATGGCAGTGATCTTGTACTTTCTTTGTATGTCAGAGAAATCGCTCCGTTCTCGCATTACGACAACGACTGTATTATTTCCTCCGTGCTGCCATCTACTGTCTCTGTGTGGCTATTGCACGTTGACGTCGAACGTAGCTGGGGTCACATTAACATGACTAGACTGTGTAGTGTGGAAGTATGGATTAAACATATCGAGGACTGTATAAGCAATGTACTCATTACGTTGAATCGTTTTATGTGCAACATATCAACCAGTCAAAGCATTTTCACAAATATCATAAAGTTCAAAAGTCAACGATAAAATAGCTTTTTCAAAGACCAAATGTTTTTCTGTAATTTGCTTAACATTCTGCAAATGAATTCAGTAAATATGTTGTATTATACACTTTCTAATGTAGCCTGTGTTCTTCCCCAGCGTTCAAGCTGTCTCCACACTAATATTCATCAGTATCGGTTCAGCGGTTTAGTCGTTAAAAGTTACAAAGACACTTTCTCATTTAGAAGATTAGCATAGATTGTCGTACAAGTAGTATGACACGTATTTTGGGTCAACTTCAGGTAACTGTTCATACAGTGTGTCTCAGGAAGAATGGTCAGGGAATTCGAAGCAAAATAGTGAACATGGGCTCTGAAATGCATGCCTTATGAGATACGAGAACTTCTGCGTCTTTGGTCTTGTGAAACAAATCTCTTCTACTGCATCCGCTGTGCTTTTAATATTTTGAGAGTGGTTAATATGAGGGCGACACAGGGACATCTGGTAACACAATCTTGGTTCGTTGTAAGCCCACTTGGAGCGCTGCAAGTTTAACAGTCCATCATCTCGTTTTCTTATTGGGTGATTTATGCTTTGTTCAAAACAGAAGCTGGTTTCACTGCTATGTGTTCCTGATTACGGCTTCCTGTGTGTACTGCACACTTTGAATTGTATTGTGAATACGTTGCTGATATTCTGCTTGGTATTTTCTCGCATCCGTAATATTGAACAGAGATAGTCATTCTTTGTTTTTTGTTTCGTATCACATGCAAGCTGATTTCTTCGCATGATTTTCTGTGGACTTATGTATATTTGTTACTGCTTGGGAATCTGTGTGTTAATTGTTTGAACTAAATGGATTGTAAGTATATTTCTTTTATTTCATTTTTAATTTATTTTATTTTGACTTGCATCTGTTTTCTGTACTATCTTGCATTTAACAGAAAACTCCATGTTAGGGTCGTTTGAAATAACTGAAATTTAACTTTATTATATCCTGTCACGAAAAGAGTATGTAATTCTGCTTTGACTGGTGTTGCTTCTTGATACTGAGTGCCATGCATTTCCGAATGGTTTGCAAAGTATGGATGCAGATAAGTATGTTTTGTAGTCTTATTGACTGGAGCTCGAAATGCAACAGTAATTACGCTGATATGTTCGCACGTTACTAGCATGTACTACAAACAATACATTTTAACAGAAATCACTCCTCTAGAATCATTCTACCCGCCAGGATAGGCGAGAGCCATAACGCGCTGCTTCCTGGACTCGGGTAGGCGCGCCGGCCCCGGATCGAATCCGCCCGGCGCGTTAACGACGAGGGCCGGTATGCCAGCCAGCCTGGATGTGGTTTTTAGGCGGTTTTCCACATCCCGCACAGGTGAATACCGGACTGGTCCCCACGTTCCGTCTCAGTAACACGACCGACAGACATTAGAACTCGTTCGCACTATTTCATGGGTTACACTAGACGCCGACAGCTGGGGTACAATACTTACATGCAGGGGTGTCCGGGGTGGCGGCAGGAAGAGCATCCGGTAACCCCCTCCAACTAACACTGCCAAATCCGTAATGACAAGGCCGACCTCGCGTTGGCGCGGGACAAGGCCCAAAGAAAGAAGGGAAAAAAAAACTACTAGAATCATTTTCAGCAACAAAAATATCGGATGCTTCCTTCAAATGCGAGAAAGTGCGAAAAACGTATGCGAACAAAAATAACGTAGAATACGATAAATATATTTACAATGCATCTGAATCGAGCAGTTCACACAAGGGTACGTAATCAGTAACAAATAGACATGAGTCCACAGAGTAAAATGTTACGAAACCAGCTTCTGTTCTATTTGAAACAAAAACAAGTATGCAGTGGCGGATTTGCATGCAGGCCCACTGGGCACGGGCCTAGGGGCGGCACACTGAGGGGGACGGCATTTTTTGCTCTGTACTCATTTTAACCTTTTACGTTGTAAAATAACTGCGCTTACAAACGACAAAATTTGTAATATTGTTAAACAACTTGCTAGTTTCAATAAGCCTTAAGATTGAAATTCGACAATACAAGCTTGGAAATATACATAGTTTACTTGGTGACTGAATGGAAATTTAACATTGGGTTTCTGTCTGGGTCACCTTCAAGATTGTTCAGAATATTTTGAAGTAAGCTGCCAGGACGGCAATCTACTATACAATGTTTGGAACGTTATTATTCCGAGAATGTTGTCGGCTTCTACTTGGCCCTACCATATTTTCTCTGTGAAAATACCGAGACCCCTGAAAATCTGTGATAAACTAATCAGCCGTTTCTTAAATACGGTACACGTGTGGGCCTCAGCATGTAAAGCCCGACTCTACTTAAATATCTTGTAGAAATTACGGGGGAAGTATCAGTTAACCCTCTATTACTGTAATTAATGTCAAAACTCTGTGGTCTTCAATATCTGAGCTTTGATTTAATGACACACGTTTAACAAAACATGTTGATACTGGGATTGTTTTACATTTTTAAACACATGTTTATACGAAAATAACATAAGCGGAATATCTAATAATGTGAGAATACACTTCACAACAGTTTAAAAATTTTATTTATTTACTTAGTTACTTTTTTGGTAAAAAAAGAATAAGAAACCCACTTTCCCTTGTCTCATTTATTGTGCTGCAGCCTGCACGATATCAAAGCTCCCACTCTGTGCAATCGGGCAGTATATGGCATTCTACATCTACATCTACGTGATTACTCTGCTGTTCACAATTAAGGGCCTGGCAGAGGGGTCAATGAACCACCTTCAAGCTGTCTCTCTACCGTTCCACTCTCGAACGCCATGCGTGAAAAACGAGCACTTAATTATTTCTGTGCGAGCCCTGATTTCTCTTATTTTATAGTGATGATCATTTCTTCCTATGTAGGTAGGTGGCAACAGAATGTTTTCGCAATCGGAGGAGAAAGCTGGTGATGGAAATTTCATGAGAAGATCCCGTCGCAACGAAAAACGCCTTTATTTTAATGATTACCACTCCAATTCACGTATCATGTCCCCCTATTTCGCGATAATACAAAACGAGCTGCCCTCCTTTGTACTTTTTCGATGTCATCCGTCAGTCCCACCTGATGCGGATCCCACACCGCACAGCAATACTTCAAAATAGGGCGGACAATCGTGGCGTAAGCAGTCTCTTTGGTAGACCTGTTGCACCTTCTAAGTGTTCTGCCAATGAATCGCAGTCTTTGGTTTGCTCTACCCACAATATTATCTATATGATCGTTCCAATTTAGGTTATTTGTAATTGTAATCCCTAAGTATTTAGTTGAATTTACAGCCCTCGGATTTGTGTGACTTGCCGCGTAATCGAAATTTAGCTGAATTCTTTTAGTACTCATGTGAATAACTTCACACTTTTCCTTATTCAGCGTCAATTGCCACTTTCCGCACCATACGGATGTCTTATCTAAATCATTTTGCAAGTCGTTTTGATCATCTGATGACTTTACAAGACGGTACATGACAGCATCATCTTCAATCTATCTAAGACGGCTACTCAGATTGTCTCCTATGTCGTTAATATAGATCAGGAACAATACAGGGCCTAAACACTCCCTTGGGGAACGCCTGATATTACTTCTGTTTTACTCGATGACTTTCCGCCTATTACTACGAATTGTGACCTTTCTGACAGGAAATCACGAATCCAGTCGCACAACTGAGGCGATATTCCGTAGACACGCAGTTTGGTTAGAAGACGCTTGTGAGGAACGATGTCGAAATCCTTCTGGAAATCTAAAAATATGGAATCAATTTGACATTCCCTGTCGATAGCACTTATTACTTCATGAGTATAAAGAGCTAGTTGTGTTTCACAAGAACGATATTTTCTGAAACCGAGCTGACTACGCGTCAATAAATCGTTTTCTTCGAGGTACTTCATAATGTTCGAATACAGTATATGTTCCAAAATCCTACAGCAAATCGACGTTAGTGATATAGGTCTGTAATTCAGCGCATTACTCCTACTTCCATTTTTGGGTATTGGTGTGACTTGAACTATTTTCTAGTCTTTAGGTACGGATCTTTCTGTGAGCTAGTGGTTTCATATAATTGCTAATTATGGAGCTATTTTATCAGTATGCTCTGAAAGGAACCTGACTGGATACAATCTGGACCGGAGGCCTTGCCTTTATTAAGTGATTTAAGGTGCTTCGTTACACCGAGGATATCTACTTCTATGTTTCTCGTCTTGGCAGTTGTTCCTGATTGGAATTCAGGAATAGTTACTTCGTCTTCTTTGGTGAAGGAGTTTCGGAAAACCGTGTTTAATAACTCTGTTTTAATGGCACTGTAATCAGTGACTTCACCGTTGTTATCGCGAGGTGAAGGTGTTGATTGCCTCTTGTCACTGGTGTGCTTTATCTATGTCTAGAATCTCTTTGGATTTTCTGCCAGATTTCGAGACAGAATTTCGTTGTGGAAATTATTAAAAGCATCTCGCATTGAAGTACGCGCCATATTTCGAACTTCTGTAAAACTTAGCCAATCTTGGGGATTTTGCATTCTTTCAAATTTGGCATGCTTTTTCCGTTGCTTCTGCAACAACGATCTGACCCGTTTTGTGTACCATATGGGATCAGTACCATCACTTATTAATTTATGTGGTATATATCTCTCAATTGTTGTCGATTCTATCTCTTCTAAAACATTCCTCAACTTTTCTATACTTACATGATCAGATCGGAAGGAGTGAAGACACTCTTAAAAAGGCGTTAAGAGCATTTTTATCATCTTTTTTTAAATAGATGTACTTTGCGTTTCTTATTGCTGGTTGTAGGTGTTACGGTATTCAGCCTAGCAGCAACTGCCTTGCAGTCGCTAATCCCTGTATTCGTCACAATACTCACTATTTGTTCAGGATTTCTAGCTAAATGGTCAAGAATGCTTTCGCAACCATTTACGCTTCGAGTGGGCTCATGAACTAATAGTTCAAAATAATTTTCTGAGAAAGCATTCAGTACAATTTCGGATGACGTTTTATGCATTCCACCGGATTTAAACGTATAATTTTTCCAGCATATCGAGGGTAGATTGAAGTCACCACCGACTATAATTGTATGAGCGGGGTGCTTATTTGAAATGAGACTCAAGTTTTCAATGAACTATATCTTCTTAGTCGGTGGGGGGGGGGGGGAGGGGGGTCAGTAAAACCATCCAATTAATAGTTTAGTCCGATTGTCAGGTATAACCTCTACCCATACTATTTCACACGATCTATCTACTTCAATTTCGCTACATGGCAGACTACCTCTGACAGCAATAAATACTCCACTACTACCTTACTGTGTTTTACCTGCCCACTTTTAGACGGACGTCCCTTCTGTGGTTCCCTGAGACTGTCTAACCTAAAAAACCGCCCAGTCCCTTCCACACAGCACCCGCTAGCCGCCTCCTGTGTGTAGTGGTCTCCTGACCTATTAAGCGGAACCCGGAAACCCACCACCCGATGGCGCAAGTCAAGGAATCTGCAGCCTACACGGTCATAGAACCGCCTGAGCCTCTGATTCAGACCCTCCACTCGGCTCTACACCGAAGGACCACAGTCGGTTCTATCGAAGATGCTGCAGATGGTAAGCTCCCCCTTAATCTCGGAAGCAAGACTGGCAGTCTTTATCATTTCCGCTAGCCACCTGAAACCATACAGAATCTGCTCCTATCCAAAGCTACACACGTCATTGGTACCAACATTAGCCACCACCTGCAGTTGGCTGCACCCTGTACTCTTCATGGCGTCTGGAAGCACCCTTTCCACATCCAGAATGACTCCCCTGGAATGCACACGAAGTGCACACTGGCTTCCTTCCCCTCCTTGGCAGCCATGTTCCTAAGGGGCCCCACCACGCCCCTAAAGTTGGAGCTCCCAACTGTCAGAAAAATCACCCTCTGTGAATGCCCAGACCTTGCGGGCTGAGAAGCTTCCTCTGGAACAGGGTGGACGACTGCATCCGGCTTCGATACATCGTCACCCACAGATAACGCCCGAAACCTGTTCGTAAAACAAACCGAGAAGGCCCTACGATCAGCCCCTTAGAAAGTTTTTCGCTGCCTGCCAGACTTTGGAATGATCTCCCACTCGTCCAGGAGTGAGAGAGAAGTCAACCCCAGTGTAAGCAGTACTCGTGGCTGCCACAGCAGTGGACCGATCGAAGGACACGTGGGACGTGCTCAACATCCCTCGCATCCCCGTGTTCGATCTCCCACAGTGACGCCACTTGGCAGTAGCCTCTAGCTGTGTGAAGGAAGCCAAAGCAGCCTGGAGCTGTGAGCGAAGGGTTGCCAACTCAGCTCTTATCTGTACACAACAATCACAGTTCCTATCCATTACTGCAGTCGCTCCTGTTTGAAGCTCTTAAAAATATGCAACAAACGAACGATGTACTCGCCTTATTAGCAGTGGGAAATCGAAGTGATCTCTCACTGGCGGTCTAACTGACATGAGCTGTTCTAACCAAACAAACAAAAGCCTGTACGATACGAGGGTCGATAGCAATGGCGGTACTGTACACTACACACTGTTATTGAAATAAAAGGTTGTGCCTAGTAAGCATTCAAACACGCAAGAAATTACAAAAATAAACTAGTAACTACCCAGATAACTGAAAATAAGTCGCTCCTGTTTGAAGCTCGTAAAAATATGTAACAAGCGAACGGTGTACTCGCCTTATTAGTAGCAGGAACTAGCGGTGTGCTCTCGCTGACGGTCTAACAGATACTCATTGCAAATTTTATGTTAAACTTCTTAACTAAGCTTTTTTTCTTCGAGGAAAGGTTATTTTTATTTTATGTTGTAACAAAAGCCTCATTCGCGTGTAGACATAACAGTAGTGTTCGCACAAATGACAACACACCACATCAACTGCCAACAAGAGTACTTAAACTTTGTAGTCTGTCTTCTCTGCCACAGAAACCGCTAAAATGTTATAACTGGGATAAGAGTCGATCCAACACACCTCGCTGCAAGAAACTGCCAACATCATTTTCTTTTTAAATTAGAAAGACAGTTTCAAGAATATTCAGCGCACACTCCGCTGCAGAGTGAAAATTTCATTCTGTGAACATCCCCCATGCTGTGGCAAAGCCACGTATCCGCAATATCATTTCTTCCAGGGGTGCTAGTTCTGCAAGTTTCGCAGGAAAGCTTCTGTGAAGTTTGGAAGGTAGGAGACGGGGTACTGGTAGAAGTGAAGCTGTGGGGACGGGGCGTGGGTCGTGCTTGGGTAGCTCAGATGGTAGAGCACTTGCCCGCGAAAGGCAAAGTTCCCGAGTTCGCGTCTCGGCCCGGCACACAGTTTTAATCTACCAGGAGGTTTCATATTCAGAACATATTTGCATCCCAGCTAAAATTCCGGTGACGCGGGAAACAGAAGCCAAAAAAAGGGACTGTCCCGTTTTCTTTACAAGGCGAATTCCGGCCGGCAGGTGTGCTTCTAATATTCACTGACAACAGAGAAACAGGCGATAATGAAATTAAATTATTTTGCATTGCCGTTCTTTCATAGCACAGTTACGTCGAGTAATCCGAGTTGGTCAGTTCATCGCGCCGTGTTTAAAGGAAAAATCTTTGTGCTCCTGTGCCGTGTTTAAAGTAAAAAGCTTTGTGCTCATGTGCAGTGCAGTACGCTTGGAACTGATTACAGTCTTTCTTTCTTTCCTTTTACAATTTTTTTCTTTTGTTTTGACTGTTGGTTGACAATTTTGTAAGTGCCTTAACATGAAAAACAGTGAAAAAATCAAACGTGCAAAATTAAGGGGGCGGCATTTCGGAAATAATCGAAGGAAAGGCGAGAACGAGAAGCCAATGCTCTAAAAACACCTGACAGAGTACATACATTTTTTGCAAAAAATGTTGCTGGTTCGACTTTGAGTTCAAGTAGTACGGATGATATTTCTGGCACTGCAGCTGTTCTAAAAGAAGTAAATACAGACGAACCAAAATTTATAAATGAAGAAAAGCAAATTGTTCCTGATTTAGAATTTCACCAAAAACTAAGTGTCGAGTCAGACATTACAAAAAGAAATGACCTCGTTAGTGATGATCCTGCAGAATGGTGTGTCAATGAATCAACAATCGCCATTCTGTTACAGCTTATCATTAATCAAAATTGTAACGGTGATTTTTCTAATTCAAGAAGATCAATAGGCGATAAAATCAGATATTTGAACAAAAATGTATTTAACCGTAAACGTTTAAATGGTGAATCAACTTTGCGAGATCTTCTAGTATACTCCTGTAGCACCGGTGCTGTTTTGCAAATTGTTCGGGTTTAAGGCAGCGATTGCTACTAATGGTGCTGCAGATTGGAAAAATATATCTAATATTTTATCTCATTATGAGAATTCACTTAGACACAAAAATTCTGAGTTATCACTCTTAACAAGAAAAAAGTCACTTAGAACGATAGATAACCATTTCGAGTCATATGTTGAGACAGAAAAAATGTTTTGGCGCAGTGTGTTGAAAAGGGTGTCGAGTCGTGGACTGCCCCTACGAGGACACGTTGAAAGATTCTATTCATTACATAATGGTCAATTTATGATGTCTCTTGAACTTACAGCTGAGTTTCATCCTTTTGTCGAGGAGTACATTGAATGATATGGAAATCCAGAGCAGGGACATACAAGGCATCTTTCTTCAACAATCTATAATGAAATAATAGAGCTTCTTTCTGAACTAATAAAAGAACTGTCATAAGTAAATAAAACAGGCCAAATATTTCTTTATAATAGTAGAATCTACTGCAGACATTTCACATATCGATCAATTACCTTTCATATTAAGACATGTGAACGAGAATGGTGAACCTGCTGAACGTTTCCTTCTGTTTTTACCAAACCCGGGACACAAGTCCGTAAACTTAGCAGAGGACTTACTAACAGTTCCATTGATATTACTGACGGTATAGGCAAGTCATATGACAACGCAAGCAATATGTCAGGAACCTACACTGGTTTGCAAGCACGCATTTAAGAACGAAATCCGAAAGCGCCTTATGTGCCTTGTGCAGCATATTCTTTGAATTTAGTCGGCACTAGTGCTGCAAGCTGTTGTCGGGAAGCATGTTCATTTTTCAATTTATTGCAAAACCTTTATAATTATTTCTCTGCTTCTATACAGCGCTCGGATAAACTTCTTTCTTTCATGAAACCAGGAAGCAAAGCGGTAAAAAGTTTGTCAAAAACACGTTGGCCAGCAAGAGAGGAAGCGTGTTGTAAGTCTATGTGAAAACTGGGAGACGTTATCAATGCCCTCACTCATATTGCCACTAATACGTTTGAAATACCACTTGTGCGAAATGAGGCTTCAGCTTTATTGAAGCAACTCAGCAGACTAGAAACAGTATTCATTACGACAGTTTGAAAGGACATACTCCAGAGATTTAATAGTCTAAATCTGAAATTGCAAAGTATAAATACTGATACTAAAATAGTGCATGAATTATATGAATTAGTTGTAGGATTTACTGCATCTATTCGTGGCATGTTCTACTATTATGAAAATAAATTCATGGAGATTTTTACTGATATAGACTATGAATGCACCCATAAAAGATCACGAAAACGCAAACTTCATGATGACGAAGAAACACTCTGAAGAAGTTTCTCTGACTGAAAGGGAAAAATTTAGAGCCGAAACATTTCTCCCTTTTCTCGACAGCTTGTACGACGAATTAGTGAGTAGGAAGGAAGCTATAGAACACTGTTGGCCTCCTTCACAATTTTCAGTAACCTTAAGAACAGTTCACCTGACGATATTGCTGAACGTGCAGCAAAACTCCAAGCGTCATATGACACAGATTTAGAGCCTTCCTTCCCTAGTGAATGTGTACATTTCACGGAACTTTTGAAATCTTCTGAGATTAGTGATATATCAGACGAAATGAGTACATTTTTACGAAAAGAGTAGTTACAGCCCGTGTTTCCGAATGTTGACATTGCTCTTAGAATATTTCTATGTATGGCACTTACAAATTGTTCACCAGAACGCTCGTTTTTGGCTCTTAAAAGACTGGAATCGTACCTACGTTCTGCGTTGTCTGAGGAGAGATTGAACGCCTTGTCCATTCTTAACATCGAAGCCGACCTCCTAACTGATAACCGTCTGAACTATGAAGATACGATCAACGAGTTTTCTGTCGTCAAAGCCAGACGCAAAATTTGCAGATAATGTGATTTTTATTATAACTTGGAGCACATTCATTGGATTTACAAATTACGTATTACCTGTTTATTTTACAATTGCCGATGGCAGAACGCGGAACTAAACCTCGTTTACGTGGAGACGTGACCGAAGGCGCCCGACAATACTAAACAATACCCGAATGACGCAGACTGCTCGGAGCTGTACATTCAAGTCATACTGATACTGTAGTATATTACAATTGATGCATGTTCTTGGCGTGTGCTGAATTGTATAGTTATCGCGGAAATATACGTTATCGGACAGTACGCTTCGATGAAAAAGCCGGCCGAAGTGGCCGCGCGGTTCTGGCGCTGCAGTCTGGAACCGCGAGACCGCTACGGTCGCAGGTTCGAATCCTGCCTCGGGCATGGATGTGTGTGATGTCCTTAGGTTAGTTAGGTTTAACTAGTTCTAAGTTCGAGAGGACTAATGACCTCAGCAGTTGAGTCCCATAGTGCTCAGAGCCATTTGAACCATTTTTTTTTCGATGAAAAAGTGTTAATAAATAACGTAGTTCAGTTCTGTCGATAAATATGTAAAAGCTTTGCTAATACCGTTAGAAAGAGCTATGGTGAGAGCAGTAGCTGCAGTACAAAACTGTTCAGCCCTTACATGGATTAAAGGTTTTGTATGCACTTACTATGCAGTATCTATCTACGCAGACCCTAATGCTTTACCCGTCAACTATTAGATTATAAAACAAATTTGATTTTACGGCACCAATCCGTAAAATTATGTAACAGCAAATCCAGTTCTCTGTTTGTTCGTCTGTATTTAGTTATAGTTCGTGCACCGAAATCTCTATTTCATTTTCATTTCTTACGCTTTCCTATAGATTCACGTATTGACAATGAACGTGTTTTTTTATCTGCTACACATTCAAGTTATTAGATCATAAAACGACAGTTTAATTTTAATTTTGAACGCATCTCTGTAAAAGAATGTATTAACTTCTAACGTATGACACGTTCGCCTCAATTTTTAGATCATAACACAGCTTTTCTATTTTCATTTTCAACGGTTTCGTGTAAAAGAACATATTAAAAGCGAATGAATAACAAAAATCCTTTGTCTCCTACAAGCTCTGATGAATTTTTAGGCCATAAGAGAAAAGTTATTTTCCTTGTGTTTGTTTCTGTTGTCTTTCGACAGAAGAATGTGTTAACACAATGCAGTTTTAAGTTTGTTTTATCCACTGCCGAGCACAAAGTACAGTTCAGGAACCATATTACATTTTGATAGAACGCGACTAGACCGCTGACGCGTCCTTCAGAACAACGAATAGCAGAGTACGGAATTAGCTCACAGCGCTCCCACCCAAAACGTCAATTGTGATCAGATAACAGTTATTATTTAAAATATGTTTTTTGGGGGGGCATATAATATGGTATGCCTAGGGGCGCAAAATTTTTAAATCCGCCTTTGCAAGTATGGAATCATTTATCCCACCCAATACTAAGGACGGCAGCAGAAATTAATCAGAACACGAGCATCACATTTACAACGCAATTCAAAGAGCATAATATAACAAGAAGGTCGTAATAAAGAACACAATACGATGAAACCAGCTTCTGTGTCCTGTAATGTCAGATGATTTTCAGGCTTTGACGTAAGCTAAAGTGCAATTATGCCCGTTTCTTAATGACCACGAAGTCAAAACTGTATTATTGTGATTTACAAAGAAATAATTTTACAGCCAAAAAGGCAATCGCAACGTCAGCTACAGAATTTTACATGACTGTGAAACCCAGTTAGGAGAACTTAGTTTTCGTTTGAAATATCTCGAATATATCACTCTGCAAGGTAACAGGAACGTTCCCAGATAGCGTATTTCCTTTTCCGTGTTCAGCAAGAGACAATAGTGCCTTAAAATAAGCACAGGTTTGTTATGTTCATTCTCTCTCTTAACTCATATTCACTTCAAGGCGAGCGTCCTCCAATGTTGCAGGGATTTGAAATGCATATTTTTCTTCCAAACGCGTGAGTAAGGCGATGAATGGAACACAGCCATGAAGCTCACACGCTTATTTCTCCGTCAGTCACGTTTGTTTCTCAACTTGTAGCGTTTGAGGTTATGTTTTCAGCGTGTGCTGCTGGCCAATAAGGAACTTCTGAAGGGCATCTTGCTTGCATTGTTGACAACTTTCAAACAGTAAAATATGATGAAGACGATAATAGTTACCTATGTCAAAATCGGCAGTCTTATCTTGTGAAGGTGATTGCGACACAAAGTGTGGTTATTTCATGAAAAAATTTTAAGAGTCAGCTCAAAATAATTGGATTATGATGTGACGTTATTCGAATCAGTTACAATATGATTTTAGAAAAGTATGTAATTGTCATCTTTCCGAATGAAACTAAAACAAAGACAAAACGAAAGGCGCGACTAGAAACTTTAATTGTAAAGCAAATGTAGAAAACAAGTTTTTAAAAGTAACTAAGTGTACCTTACAAAATTACCATTAATGAGGCGGGGATTGAATGTCCTAATATGGATTAAGTACAATGTACAATCATTCCCATCGAGTCAAAGTCGCCCAGGCACTGAGCCTGCTTTGTTGTTCTTAAGACGCTATAAACCAATCTGTTATATTTTGAAGGACGCATGATAGAGATGCAGCAGCTAAATATTATAATGAAATGGCTGTCATTGAGGAATACGATGATAACGCTTACATTACGTTGTCCAAAGCGCAAAAAAATTCACTTGATCGTCAAGTTACATATTTTTATGGGACGCGAGGCTTCAGTTACGTTATCGACGTTTCAAAGCAAACGAAGATTGAGTTATCCAGCAGAAGAACAAACTGTGTTCGTTATAATAGCACTTATTATGCAAAGAGTGTTTAAACCTGATTTGTCTGATGAGATTGTGTTTATTGACACAATTGGAGCTTGTGATCAAACAAATTTCTCTTACATTTACATTTGCTACAGTGAAACTTGGTGCTTGGCTGTTGTTGTCATTTTGCACACTCTCCTGTCCTGTTCAGTTGTAGCGGGTGGTTATAATTAGAGTGCAGCTACTTAGGTAGGTCCAGTATGAGCTGTAATTATCCTATGGCAGCGAAACTTGGTAGATATTCTAATGCACTGAAGCGGAATCGATTTACGCTGATAAAAAAGTTAGTTCCAATTTTGGCCACCAAGTGCAAATCTGGAGCTGTGAATGCAAGAAAGACTTAGCCTATGTCAATGTTTCCATATGTAATGGATTAGGAAAGGGTTGTTGGCAGAAAAGGTCAAACATGTGAGAAGGGCAAATGCTGATTTCATTATTATCCGCGGCTTCCCCAATTTGTACAATACGAGCATGAGAGTCGTCGACGAGATGCTGCTTCTGTAAAACGACGTGATCAGCAGTTGCTCGTAGCAGCTCTGGCGGAATCGAAGGAAGGTGTTCCTTACTGGGCTTCACATCAGGTGCAGACCAAACATATCCCAGGCAAACGCTTTCTTCTCAGGTTCTTTTGGGCCCAGAACGTCTGGAGACAACACTTTCGTGGAAGGTTCCATTAAGCAGATCATTAACTGGGGGAGCGAAATGAGGTGTTGGCCCATCTTGCATGAGACAGTGGTTACGGCAAGGTTGCGCTCTTCCGAAGCAGGAATCACGTGCTGTACAAGGAGCAGTCGATAACGTGCATACGTCACACCACATCTGACAGGCCCTCTAGATGTATTCTCTTCTGCACAAATCCCGTTCCTGATCCATTACATATGGAAACATTTATGTGTGTCTTCTTGCACCTGATGGCCGACATTGTAACTACGAGTAATTATTTGCCAGCGTAAATCGGCCCTGCATCGACGCATTAGCGTACCTACCAAGTTTCGCTGGCATACGGTAATTACAGCTCCGTGAGTAGCTGCACTTTAATATGTCCACTCGGTACATGCTCGAAAACAATTTCAACTTGACTGTTTCTGGTGAAGGCGTACTGGGAAACAAGTTTGACCTATCTCATTATTTTTAAAACATCTGCATAAGAATTTCGGCATTTCTAGTTTTGTGAAGAATGTAATAGGAAAAAAAATTAAGCTTGTCTTAACTTATGGAAAATATGAAAACGAATTTTGGTATGCTTCATGTTGTGGAGGACAAACTATAAGAATTTCAGCATGACTCAGATGAAATTTGATACACAGAAACAGTGGTTTCGCTGTATTTCATTCAAATCTCATTACAGTGACCATGCAATCGATCAACAATGCCTTACTTTGTCGAGGCTTAATCGTACTGAATGTGTTACAAACATTTCAGTGAAACGTCTCTCAATTTTACAATGCCTCATAAAAAAGTAAAGCAAACAGAAAAAGTGGTGGGATGTCAATGGAACCTGGTGCAGGCACACACGATCGGCGAGTATGTAAATAATAGAGTTGAAATTTTCTGTGAGAGGTAGAACATTCACTGGAGTGCATTAGTGCTGGTTGTTTTGCTACCAGTCCTGATAGGATATACACTCATGCTCATAGATTAAGGATAACTGCAGTGGTGCCACACAACGTGGAACCACACAAAACTGGCGTTAATAGCATAGGCCCATAGGGAACACACACGACACAGATCTGTAAGTCCACGGTATTGGTGATAAGTTGAGAAAACCGTCTCGAAACACATGTGCTACAAAATGTCACTGTTTCCTACGCATGTACCCCGACATCAATATGGGATATGATCACCATGCACACGTACACAGGCCGCACAATGGGTTGGCATACTCTGCATCCAGTGGTCGAGTAGCTGCTGGGGTATAGCCTCCCATTCTTGCACCAGTGCCTGTCGGAGCTACTGAAGTTTCGTAGAGGTTTGAAGAAGTGCAGCGATACTTCGACCGAGAGCACCCCAGACGTGTTCGATGAGGTTTAGGTCTGAAGAACAGGCAGGCCACTCCATTCGCCTGATATCTTCTGTTTTAAGGTACTCCTCCACGATTCCAGTTCGGTGGGGCCGTGCGTTATCATCCATCAAGAGGAAGGTGAGACCCACTGAACCCCTGTAAAGGCGGACATACTGGTGCAAAATGACGTCCCGATACACCTGACCTGTTACAGTTCCTCTGTCAAAGACATGCAGGGGTGTACGTGCACCAATCATAACCCCACCCCACACCATCAAACCACAACCTCCAAACAGGGTCCTTCCAAGGACATTAAGGGGCTGATACCTGGTTCCTGGTTCACGGAAGATGAAAAACCGGCGAGAATCGCTGTTCAGACTATACCTGGACTCGTCCGTGAACATAGCCTGGTACCACTGTTCCAATGACCATGTACTATGTTCTTGACACCAGGCTTTACAGGCTCTCCTGTGACCAGGGGTCAGTGGAATGCACCTTGCAGGTCTCTGGGTGAATAAACCATGTCTGTTCAGTCGTCTGTAGACTATGTGTCTGGAGACAACTGTTCCATTGGATGCGGTAAGGTCCCGAGCAAGGCTACCTGCAGTACTCTGTGGCCATCTGTGGGCACTGATGGTGAGATATCAGTCTTCTCGTGATGCTGTACACTGCGTCCCGTACTGTAGCGCCTGGACACTTGGAATCGTTGCCATAATCTTGAAACCACACTTTGTGGCACACGGAGGACCCGTGCTACGACCTGCTGTGTTTAACATGCCTCCAATCGTCCTAGTATTCTACCCCTCATAACGTCATCAATATGTGTTCTTTGAGCCATTTTCAACACACAGTCACCGTTATCACATCTGAAAACGTCTTCACACTTATTCGCCACAGCGTACTCTGACATGCACCAACACACCTCTGCTTATGTGGACTGCTGCCAGTGCCATCGTGAGACGACCACAGGTCAAATGCACCGCATGGTCATACCCCGCAAACTACCTACCAGAGCGTTGTTTCACCATGTATCAGCATTATCCTTAATTTATGAGCAAGAGTGTAGATGAGTTGTTTACAGCGTCAACCGTTGAGGAATTACTGTGCACGGCACGGAGATACTGTGTACTTGAGTGAGACAGCGTTATCAGCACATGATAGAGATTGAAGGGGACAGCATTGTGAGCCTCCATTTGGTTGACTGGCAGAACCGTGTAATATCCATATTTGTAGGATGCTCAGATGTGACGGTGACCCAATATTGGACGGCATGGGAACATGAGGACCGGCTTTGTGGTAAGCACACTGTAAGACCTTCAGTACATACACTATCAGATTATTTGACTTGTCGCTCTAACGAAGTAGGCGAGTGTCAGTAATATGTCTCGTGGTCTTATCGTGGCGTGTTTATCTTCTGCCATTAGGTCAGACGATAGAAATGCCACTTGCATGCTTAGAGTAGCAGATTGATGGTGAACAGAACTTGATTAATTTTCACACACATTTATTAAAATAAAAACAAGCATAAAAATTACTTAACTTGGTTCTGGATGCTATTTACTATTGACAATCTGAAGTTCCTCTGGTATTGGTACGTTAATCTTATTCTCACATATATCTCTGATACTTGACAAAAGTGTCTATACATTTATCTTCATGGCTATGTACAGGAATATGGTAATCTTATTGGGCGCAGACTGAAACTTGACTATAGACTGATACAGACAAATGTCTGTGCAGACTGTACAGACTGTTGCAGACAATTGCAGACTGACTAATCGGAGGTCTGTACACTCGTTATAATACCTCGCACATTCATGTATCACTGCGCGAATGTGATCCGCGAGGAGAAAGGTTCTACATTAGCAGCAATCTCATTGGCTGTGTTAAATATTAATATGCGGATCGGCGGAAGCAGAATTTGGTCCGTCTCTATGGCAGCGCCATCTCATAGTGTGGAGATGGACGAGCGCTGCGCCTGCGCTGTTGTGCTTAGCGGGGCACGCTCTAGTGGGAAAGTTGTGTATGTGCTGACTACGCGGAACTATGTACACAATAGGCATACTCGTCGTTAAGGTTCCAATCGACCACATTGGATTACCAACAAGCACAGTGTAACCCCTTCACTTCTGTGCCAGCTGTCAGAAACCAACTAATGGACTCCCTTCAACATTCTGTATAATCCTGCACTATTCGTCAGAGGCTAGCAACATATGTTGCCATCCCAGGCGTATGTGTTATTAAACTACAACACCAACGGCTGCATTTTGAGTGATGCTATCACTGGAAAACATGGACTGCTGATGAATGTCATCGCACTGTGCTCAGCGATGAATCACTGTTTTGTACTACCCTGGATGACCACTGTCAGCGAGTATGGTGGTGACCTGGGCAGAGGGCCAATTCTTTCCATGTTCCGGAGAGTCAAAATGGTGTTACCATGGTGTGGGGAGCCATCTGCTGTGGCTTCATGACGCAGGTGGTAGTGACTGTGAGAACTCTGGCAGCACAGTGGTGCATATAGGTATCTTTCATGCTCGTGTATTACCTCTCAGGGAAATATCATGGTGGCATTTTTCAAACAGGACAGTGCTTGTTGTTGCATGACATGTGTGCCTATGAACTTTCTGTGTGACGGTGAGCCATTACCATGGCCAAAAGAAATCCAGATCTGTCCTCTATAGAACTTCTGTGAGATCAGCTCGGACGTCAACACAGTCCCAGAGCCATTATCCAGGGCATCATGGACTAGTTCAACAGCTGTGGGCCAGCTAGCTTCAGAAGGGGATGCATAATCTTTATGCCATTCTTCCCGACTGAATAACTGCATGCATCCAGATCAGAGGGGTTGCAACGTCATATGGTAAGTACACTCACAGTTCCAAGTTACTTGTAAATTTGTAATCACTGAAATAACCCACAGATCCTCTCAAACTGTAAAGTTTCATTTTGTTTCTTCCTCCCATTCTGCGTGCTTCACTTACTTTTTTAAGAATAGGAAACCAAACTAGCCATGTCCTTTTCAAAGGAACATCCCAACATTCGCACAAACCCACATTAACAAATGTAGTACATGGTTTGTGAAATGACAGATGGAGTATTTAGTGAAGAGGCACTCTTGAATCCAGATTGTGTCTTTGGTACTGCTATATCACAGCACAATGCTCAGATTTACTGACAACTGTTATATATTTCCACGACTTACTGCGGTTGCTTGAATTTGCTTTCATTTAGGAAAACTATCATTCTTTCATTAAATAACACTCACTCTCCGTACAGCAAAAACACAAGCTTTATTTAAACTTTGTGCATAGCAACAAAAATAAATACATGTCCATTAGGAATAACAGACATGTGTTACATGTAAGAAAATCAACGTGAAAAACAAGTCTAATTACCAGCGCCTATTAAAAAAAAGTAGCCAGAATAACTGCAACTAAAACATAACAGCATTGTCTTTAATACGTTAATTATATTTTCGAATGGCACACACTAGGTTTAATTACGTAAAACAGAATTAAGCTATTCACATTTACATCGAGAACTATGATAGACACAAGAAAAAGTTTCACTGATTGACTTCTTCATTTAAATTACTATTTGGTTTTTGAGTAATGTCAGCAACTATCTGAACAGGACTTGCGGTAATAGGCGAAGGTGAAATGGGCGGCAGCGGCTCAGATTTGAAAGACAACATTCTCATTTCTTTCCGCAGAGCCTCCATTTCCAATTCTTGAGTTCTTAACACATCGTTTAATACGTCACAGTCTTTTGAATATTTTGTTAATTTCGCCGCAGTTAATCCGCCCTGCAAGAGAGGCAAAAATACATAAGACATGATTAGTTTTTACTTAACTTCAAGTGGTGTCCACTGGTGAGACAAAACATATGACCACATGCTTAAGATCATGTTGTTCAACATTCGGAATGTAACACAGTACCGATACTGCATGGCACGGATCCGACAGGTGCTTGGTAGATTTCCGGATGCATGTGGTGCCAGAAGTCCAAGCATAGGTTACAATTACCGTACATTACAATCACAGGATTGTGGGTAGGAAGGTGGTACCAGATAGTGTCCCGGATGAGCCCCACTGAGTTCAGGTCAGGCGATTTTGGTGGGCAAGACATCAACGTGAGTCCTCTGTCAAGCTCCACAAAACACGGTAGCACCATTCTGGCCTTGTGACTCATACAATTATCCTATTGGAAGAGGCCATCGCCGTTGGGAGAGACATCAAACATGAAGGGATGCTGCTGGTCCCTAACAAAGTTCAAATAGTTCAGTGAAGTCACGCTACTTTCCGTTGCTACCAAGGGCCGCGAGAAACCCCATCTTCATGTCCTCCATTACCTAATACTGCCCCACCAGCCTGCGTCTGTAGCACGTTGCAAGTTTTGAGCAGTTGTTTATCTAGATGATGGCTTGACTGGACAAGATCAGCGACCTGGTGTAACAAGAAACGTGTTTCATCCAACCATCCAGCATCTTTTGATTGATTTATGATCCAATCTCTATGATCTGATGCCCAGTGCAATGGTAATTGACGATTTCGTTGGATCAACATGGGAACCCGTAGCGGTTCTCTGCTGTGCGGCCCAATGTTCAATAATCTGCACTGGACGGTGTGCCCCACAACATCTGCACCTCCACCAGCATTGTAACCTGTCATTAGGTCTGCCACAGATCGCCACCTATCGTGCTTAACAGAGCAACCAAGTCTCCAACCACCGTGGTGAGACATGGATGCCCAATGCCTTGCCGCAGTCTCGTAATTTCATCATCCTTCAACCACTTTCCATAGACGCTCACGACAGAAGCATGCAAACAGCCGATCAGCTTGACCACTCAGAGATGTTCGATCCCATGAGTGGGGCCATAAAAATCTCTGCTTTGTCAAAGTCACCAAATGGCGGCATTCAATCTCGTAGTGGGTAGTGGTAATATTGTTTTTGCTCATCCGTGTAAGTGTCATCATAGTGACTCACGAACCACTATTCACAAACTGAGATAAAGAACCTATTCCAAATAAATTCATCATAAATCTGCATATAATTTCCCTAAAATTAAACTGGAATTACCTTCAAGCACATTTTACATTTGCAAAACAATATATTACCTCCGGAATTTTCTTAAAATTGTTATCCTGATAATGTACTGTAAAGTCCGTAAATACTGAAAACTATGGGTTACTACATATCTGCATTCCGGGCATCATGGTGTCAGTACTGGCATAACAGAACTGCCTCACCGCCTATTTTATAAATTTTTCTCGCTAGACTGTGAATATGACAATGAGACTTTAACTGACCCCATCCCCCAACCCCATCGGCCAACTAGGTAGCGTATAAATTGCAGGCTGCCCTCCTATTGGCTGAGGCATTCAGTTTCCTTTTCCTTATTGGTATGCCTTATTAGCCAATGAGGACTACCCTTTCCTTTGTCGTTGATACACTGCATAACACAACTGAAGGATCACTTTTTCCAAATCTTGTAACTGTTCCTCACTCGATGTAAAAGTTTGAAATTTAGCTCAAAGGGGTCCAACTTTGCTCTGTAATGGTGCAAAAGCGTGGGCTTGGGGTCGGCGCTCTTTCAGACAGCAAGGTGTCGGCACATGCGAAAAAAAGAAGAAAAAGTGGCCACAGCTCAGAAGTTCGCGTGAGGTGTAACATGGATTACTAATGTCACAGTGGCACTAAATTTCACCACAGTTCTATCCAACGCAATCGTGGACCTGTTACACGACGGGAACGTCATCGCACCCTCTCTTACCAACATTTCACTCCTTCTTTTGAAGCCCCTGCAATGGTCAGGACAGCGACGTCCAGTGTGGGAATTACGTGGTGTTCACACTGGTGGCCGAGGAAAACATTTCTGGCACTCCAATGCTCAGAATCGACACAAAAATACCTTAGCGGGTGGCATAAAGGATGTCAATGAGACCACGCTATTCCCTGGGGCGTTGATTCCCACATATTTATGTAAAACGACAGTTCGCAGTGTGATGAACAACACAATAACGTTCTTGACAATCTTTGACACTGCCGACACCCCGCTGTCGATTTAACCCTTCTCTAGAGACATCGTGGGCCCGCAACACTACTGAACCTGATCATACCCTTTGAAGAGCAGTGCGACCAAAATGTTGGCTCCGGTCTCCGGTGCGGAACCACAAGGGACCGTTCAGTACCATGAGGCGACATTTGAGCACGATGCAAATCCGGAAAATGTGATTATACTTTTTCATACCTCCTGTTTTGAGCATTCCTGAGGCGTTATCATGGAGAAGTGTAACATAGACATCTACGTGACTAAAACAGCAAAGAGTCCCTCCAAGTCCCCCATTTTGACTACGCTCTCGTTGCCATCTGTTCACTTTTGTTGAGCCCTTTACAAATGTAGCAGTACAGAGAAAACCTATGTATAAAAACCTTCGCTCCTGCAGGCAGGCATGCTGTTGCTCTTGCAGCTGCTAGAAGACATGTGGTACTTGAAGAATGTGAAGGGGTTTCCCGTCACCAAGGGCCTAGGGCTCCATCACGGATTTTCTCTGTAATGTACTGACCATATTTGGTCATAGATGCACGACGTTGGAAGTGAAGTGCAGCAGTGTCATCGCAAGTGTTACGCTTTACGATATATAACACAATCATTGTAATGCTGCAAGGCGAGATAGCTTGGCAGGATGTGGAAATAGTTGACACAGCAATTCCCAAGTGGCCGATGCCATAAGCCCTTCCACATCTGCGGCTGCTAAAATGTTTAGTATACTATTTTTGTGAAAATACAGTTTTCATTCTGCATGTATGAAAGTTTTAAAGAGTGTAGATACGTCCTTCCTGCTTGTTTTCAAACTTAGTTCAACCTGTTCCCGTGAGTGGCGCCGTCACAGCACGTCTTCAAGATGGCTGCTACACTTGACGTTCGTCAGAAGCAACGTACTGTCATAGAATTCCTGTGCTGTGAAAACGAGACAGTGGAAACGTCCACAAGAGGTTCAAAAAGGTGTATGGAGATGCTGCTGTCGATCGCAGTACAGTTAGTCGGTGGGCAAGCAGGTTATGTGATGAAAGCGGCCACGGCAATATTGAGGATTGTCCTCGCAGCGGCAGGCCTCGTACTGCACACACTCCAGACAAAGTGCAGAGAGTTAACGAATTGGTGACTGCTGACAGACGCATCACAGTGAACGAATTGTCACGCTACGTTGGGATAGGGGAAGAAGTGTTTGCAGAATACCTAAAGTGTTGGTGTTAAAAAAGGTCTGTGCCAGGTGGGTTCCCAGGATGTTGACAGTGGCTCACAAAGAAACAAGAAAAACGGTAGGTAGCGAACTTTTGGAACAGTACGAGAATGGTGGAGATGAATTTCTTGGAAGAATTGTGACAGGTGATGAAACATGGCGCCATCATTTTTTACCAGAGACGAAGAGGCAATCAGTGGAGTGGCATCATGCAAATTCACCCAAGGAAAAAAAATTCCAGATTACCAGATGAATTTCTTGGAAGAATTGTGACAGGTGATGAAACATGGCGCCATAATTTTTTACCAGAGACAAAGAGGCAATCAGTGGAGTGGCATCATGAAAATTCACCCAAGGGAAAAAAATTCAAAACCACAGCTTGTGCTGGAAACGTTATGGCTACGGTGTTTTTCGATTCCGAAGGACTCTTGCTTGTGGACATCGTGCCAAGTGGAACCACCATAAATTCTGATGTACACTCCTGGAAATGGAAAAAAGAACACATTGACACCGGTGTGTCAGACCCACCATACTTGCTCCGGACACTGCGAGAGGGCTGTACAAGCAATGATCACACGCACGGCACAGCGGACACACCAGGAACCGCGGTGTTGGCCGTCGAATGGCGCTAGCTGCGCAGCATTTGTGCACCGCCGCCGTCAGTGTCAGCCAGTTTGCCGTGGCATACGGAGCTCCATCGCAGTCTTTAACACTGGTAGCATGCCGCGACAGCGTGGACGTGAACCGTATGTGCAGGTGACAGACTTTGAGCGAGGGCGTATAGTGGGCATGCGGGAGGCCGGGTGGACGTACCGCCGAATTGCTCAACACGTGGGGCGTGAGGTCTCCACAGTACATCGATGTTGTCGCCAGTGGTCGGCGGAAGGTGCACGTGCCCATCGACCTGGGACCGGACCGCAGCGACGCACGGATGCACGCCAAGACCGTAGGATCCTACGCAGTGCCGTAGGGGACCGCATCGCCAGTTCCCAGCAAATTAGGGACACTGTTGCTCCTGGGGTATCGGCGAGGACCATTCGCAACCGTCTCCATGAAGCTGGGCTACGGTCCCGCACACCGTTAGGCCGTCTTCCGCTCACGCCCCAACATCGTGCAGCCCGCCTCCAGTGATGTCGCGACAGGCGTGAATGGAGGGACGAATGGAGACGTGTCGTCTTCAGCGATGAGAGTCGATTCTGCCTTGGTGCCAATGATGGTCGTATGCGTGTTTGGCGCCGTGCAGGTAAGCGCCACAATCACGACTGCATACGACCGAGGCACACAGGGCCAACACCCGGCATCATGGTGTGGGGAGCCATCTCCTACACTGGCCGTACACCACTGGTGATCGTCGAGGGGACACTGAATAGTGCACGGTACATCCAAACCGTCATCGAACCCATCGTTCTATCATTCCTAGACCGGCAAGGGAACTTGCTGTTCCAACAGGACAATGCACGTCCGCATGTATCCCGTGCCACCCAACGTGCTCTAGAAGGTGTAAGTCAACTACCCTGGCCAGCAAGATCTCCGGATCTGTCCCCCATTGAGAATGTTTGGGACTGGATGAAGCGTCGTCTCACGCGGTCTGCACGTCCAGCACGAACGCTGGTCCAACTGAGGCGCCAGGTGGAAATGGCATGGCAAGCCGTTCCACAGGACTACATCCAGCATCTCTACGATCGTCTCCATGGGAGAATAGCAGCCTGCATTGCTGCGAAAGGTGGATATACACTGTACTAGTGCCGACATTGTGTATGCTCTGTTGCCTGTGTCTATGTGCCTGTGGTTCTGTCAGTGTGATCATGTGATGTATCTGACCCCAGGAATGTGTCAATAAAGTTTCCCCTTCCTGGGACAATGAATTCACGGTGTTCTTATTTCAATTTCCAGGAGTGTATATGTGACGACACTGAAGAAACTTCAAGCTCGACTGAGTCGTGTTCGACCACATCGGCAAAAGCAGGATGTTTTGATGTTGCACAACAATGCACGGCCACCATGGAAGCGATCACAAAACTCGGATGGACACCACTGAAACACCCGCCTTACAGTCCTGACCTGACTCCGTGTGACTATCATCTCTTTGGGAAACTGAAAGACTCTCTTCGTGGAACAAGGTTAGAAGATGATGACTCCCTTGTGCACGCTGCCAAACAGTGGCTCCAAAAGGTTGGTCCAGAATTTGCCCGTGCGGGTATACAGGCGCTGGTTCCAAGATGGCGTACGGCAGTTGAGAGGGATGGAAATTACGTGGAGATGTGGAAATTTTGTTCCTAAAGGATGTCTTCCCCCGTGAACCATGGACCTTGCGGTTGGTGAGGAGGCTTGCGTGCCTCAGCGATACAGATAGCCGTACCATAGGTGCAACCGCAACGGAGGGGTATCTCTTGAGAGGACAGACAAACGCGTGGTGCCTGAAGAGGGGCAGCAGCCTTTTCAGTAGTTGCAGGGGCAACAGTCTGGATGATTGACTGATCTGGCCTTGTAACACTAATCAAAACGGCCTTGCTGTGCTGGTACTGCAAACGGCTGAAAGCAAGGGGAAACTACGGCCGTAATTTTTCCCGAGGGCATGCAGCTTTACTGTATGGTTAAATGATGATGGCGTCCTCTTGGGTAAAATATTCCGGAGGTAAAATAGTCCCCCATTCGGATCTCCAGGCGGGGACTACTCAAGAGGACGTTGTTATCAGGAGAAAGAAAACTGGCATTCTACGGATTGGAGCGTGGAATGTCAGATCCCTTAATCGGGCAGGTAGGTTAGAAAATTTAAAAAGGGAAATGGATAGGTTAAAGTTAGATATAGTGGGAATTAGTGAAGTTCGGTGGCAGGAGGAACAAGACTTTTGGTCAGGTGAATACAGGGTTATAAATACAAAATCAAATAGGGGTAATGCAGGAGTAGGTTTAATAATGAATAAAAAAAACAGGAGTACAGGTAAGCTACTACAAACAGCATAGTGAACGCATTATTGTGGCCAAGATAGACACGAAGCCCACGCCTACTACAGTAGTACAAGTTTATATGCCAACTAGCTCTGCAGATGACGAAGAAATTGAAGAAATGTATGATGAAATCAAAGAAAATATTCAGATAGTGAAGGGAGACGAAAATTTAATAGTCATGGGTGACTGGAATTCGGTAGTAGGAGAAGGGAGAGAAGGAAACATAGTAGGTGAATACGGACTGGGGCTAAGAAATGAAAGAGGAAGCCGCCTGGTAGAATTTTGTACAGAGCACAACTTAATCATAGCTAACACTTGGTTCAAGAATCATTAAAGAAGATTGTGTACATGGAAGAAGCCTGGAGATACTGACAGGTTTCAGATAGATTATATAATGGTAAGACTGAGATTTGGGAACCAGGTTTTAAATTGTAGGACATTTCCAGGGGCAGATGTGGGCTCTGACCACAATCTATTGGTTATGTACTGTAGACTAAAACTGAAGAAACTGCAAAAATGTAGGAATTCCATGAGATGGGACCTGGATAAACTGAAGGAACCAGAGGTTGTACAGAGTTTCAGGGAGAGCATAAGGGAACTATTGACAAGAATGGGGGAAAGAAATGCAGTAGAAGAAGAATGGGTAGTTTTGAGGGATGAAATAGTGAAGGCAGCAGAGGATCAAGTAGGTAAAAAGACGAGGACTAGTAGAAATCCTTGGGTAACAGAAGAAATATTGAATTTAATTGATGAAAGGAGAAAATATAAAAATGCAATAAATGAAGCAGGCAAAAAGGAATACAAACGTCTCAAAAATGAGATCGACAGGAAGTGCAAAATGGCTAAGCAGGTATGGCTAGAGGACAAATGTAAGGATGTAGAGGCTTATCTCACAAGGGTAAGATAGATACAGCCTACAGGAAAATTAAAGAGACCTTTGGAGATAA
Source organism: Schistocerca piceifrons (assembly GCF_021461385.2). Lineage (NCBI taxonomy): Eukaryota > Metazoa > Arthropoda > Insecta > Orthoptera > Acrididae > Schistocerca > Schistocerca piceifrons. Next base: position 316,054,217 of record NC_060143.1, on the reverse strand, counting down.
GAGAACCACTTGTATGAATATCAAGAGCTCGGATGGAAACCCAGTTCTAAGCAAAGAAGGGAAAGCAGAAAGGTGGAAGGAGTATATAGAGGGTCTATACAAGGGTGATGTACTTGAGGGCAATATCATGGAAATAGGAGAGGATGTAGATGAAGATGAAATGGGAGATATGATACTGCGTGAAGAGTTTGACAGAGCACTGAAAGACCTGAGTCGAAACAAGGCCCCAAGAGTAGACAACATTCCATTAGAACTACTGACAGCCTTGGGAGAGCCAGTCCTGACAAAACTCTACCTTCTGGTGAGGAAGATGTATGAGACAGGTGAAATACCCTCAGACTTCAAGAAGAATATAATAATTCCAATCTCAAAGAAAGCAGGTGTTGACAGATGTGAAAATTACCGAACAATCAGTTTAATAAGCCACAGCTGCAAAATACTAACGCGAATTCTTTACAGACGAATGGTAAAACTAGTAGAAGCCGACCTCGGGGAAGATCAGTTTGGATTCCGTAGAAATATTGGAACACGTGAGGCAATACTGACCCTACGACTTATCTTAGAAGCTAGATTAAGGAAAGGCAAACCTACGTTTCTAGCATTTATAGACTTAGAGAAAGTTTTTGACACTGTTGACTGGAATACTCTCTTTCAAATTCTGAAGGTGGCAGGGGTAAAATACAGGGAGCGAAAGGTTATTTACAATTTGTACAGAAACCAGATGGCAGTTATAAGAGTCGAGGGGTATGAAAGGGAAGCAGTGATTGGGAAGGGAGTGAGTCAGGGTTGTAGCCTCTCCCCGATGTTATTCAATCTGTACATTGAGCAAGCAGTAAAGGAAACAAAAGAAAAATACGGAGTAGGTATTAAAATCCATGGAGAATAAATAAAACTTTGAGGTTCTCCGTCCGCAGCTCGTGGTCGTGGGGTAGCGTTCTCGCTTCCCGCGCCCGGGTTCCCGGGTTCGATTCCCGGCTGGGTCAGGGATTTTCTCTGCCTCGTGATGACTGGGTGTTGTGTGATGTCCTTAAGTTAGTTAGGTTTAAGAAGTTCTAAGTTCTAGGCGACTGATGACCACAGATGTCAAGTCCCATAGTGCACAGAGCCATTTTTTTTAGGTTCGCCGATGACATTGTAATTCTGTCAGAGACAGCAAAGGACTTGGAAGAGCAGTTGAACGGAATGGACAGTGTCCTGAAAGGAGGATATAAGGTGAACATCAACAAAAGCAAAACGAGGATAATGGAATGTAGTCGAATTAAGTCGGGTGATGCTGAGGGATTAGATTAGGAAATGAGACTCTTAAAGTAGTAAGGAGTTTTGCTATTTGGGGAGAAAAATAACTGATGATGGTCGAAGTAGACAGGATATAAAATGTAGACTGGCAATGGCAAGGAAAGCGTTTCTGAACAAGAGAAATTTGTTAACATCGAGTATAGGTTTAAGTGTCAGGAAGTCGTTTCTGAAAGTATTTGTATGGAGTGTAGCCATGTATGGATGTGAAACATGGACGATAAATAGTTTGGACAAGAAGAGAATAGAAGCTTTCGAAATGTGGTGCTACAGAAGAATGCTGAAGGTTAGATGGGTAGATCACATAACTAATGAGGAGGTACTGAATAGGATTGGGGAGAAGAGAAGTTTGTGGCACAACTTTACTAGAAGAAGGGATCGGTTGGTAGGACATGTTCTGAGGCATCAAGGGATCACCCATTTAGTATTGGAGGGCTGCGTGGAGGGTAAAAGTCGTAGAGGGAGACCGAGAGATGAATACACTAAGCAGATTCAGAAGGATGTAGGTTGCAGTAGGTACGGGGAGATGAAGAAGCTTGCACAGGATAGAGTAGCATGGAGAGCTGCATCAAACCAGTCTCAGGACTGAAGACCACAACAACAACAACAACAAAGGATGTATCTACACACTGTAAAACATGTAAAATAAAAGGTGGATTTTTAAAAATATAGTGTGCATTTCTTTTGAAATATATGCTGTAACCAAACAAGCGCAGCTCGAAAGCGTATAAATACCCATGTATATTAAAATCACATATGTTAATATCCCAGCTCTATCACCATGTGACCGTGTCACTTGGTCGCCGTCTGAAAAGCTGGTGGTGGACCACTGTTAGCCTCTGTGTCAGGAGAGTCCGCCCTGAGACTGGACCAGGAGCTGGCGCCACAGCCCATTACGTCACCGGCTGCCGCCTCCTGGACAGTGCGGAGTCTGCGACCCATGCCACAATGCATGCAGTCACAGCTAGCTGAGGCCGCCTAGAGTTATAGTCGCCGCTGGCGGAGGCAGTTGCGTCGCAGGCCACTGCCCGTCCAACACTGCACTCTGCCTGCAATGCAGGGTAACAACACATAGGAGGCTACAGAATGCTGCTACCAAGCTGCCACTTCCTGTACTGGGCTGTACTACCGTAATTAAGCATTTGGAATTAGAGAATGTTTAGATGATGCTGCATGGCGTCCCAGCCCATCTCTACCTCTCGCCGCACTTCGTAGCCGCGTGGTCTTAAGCGCCTTGTCACGGTTCGCGCAGCTCCCCCGTGAGAGGGGGCGTGGGTGTGTGTGTTGTCCTTAGCGTAAGTTAGTTTAAGTTAGATTAAGTAGTGTGTAAGCTTAGGGACCGAAGACTAAGCAGTTTGGTCCCATAAGCTTTTACAACAAATCTCCAAAATTTTACTCTAACTCTCAACAACATCTCTGAACAGGTACCTTTTTAAGGTGCTCAACAAACGCGGGTGGGTGGCACTGTGGGTGTTGCCAAACTGTGGGATCTTAGAGGGATCCTTTGCCGTTTTATTCGCGCATGTGACCCTTCTGTAATAGCGCTACAGGGGTGCAATGATTTTTAAATGGGGTTGCTGACTCGCTACGTCCATAGTGAAGGTTGAATCGTCCCTCTGGTGTCAGTAGTGTCAAACGTTGTCAAGAATGTCGTTCTGTTGCTCACCGCATTGCGAACTGTCGTTTCCGACCGCGAAATGTGCGGGAATCAACGGTTTAAAGGAAGGGGTAGTTCCTTTGACGCCCTTTCTGCCACCCCCCTGAGACATTTCGTGCGCATTCTGAGCGGCGGTCTGTCAGACATGTGTGAGAACCAACCACCCCCCTCCCTCCAAGGGGAGGGGTTTTTACTGACGCCATTTATGCCACCCACTGATGCCTTTTCGTGTGTCAGAAATGTCTTTCTCGGTCACTCATAAGAAAACCACGTGATTTCAATGCTGAGCCTCACTGTTCTGACCTCCATTATGGAGGCTTCAAAAGAAGGGGGAATTTTTTTGGTAAGATGGGGTCCGACGGCTTCCCATCATGTGACACGTCCACGGTAGCGCTGGGCGGAACTGTGGGGAAATTTGATGACAATGTGAGATCATTAACCCACCATACATCTCACATGAACTTCTGAGCTGTGACCTTTTTTCGCATGCGTCGATACCTTGCTGTTTGAAGCGTCTCCGAGCCTGGGGGTGGCGTCGCAGGGCGCCACGGTTTTGCACCATTATAGAGGAAGACTGAAGGCATATTTGAGCCAAATTTCAAACTCCTACATCACACCGGGAAACTATTATTGGATTTGCAGAAGTGGTCCTGTAATTGTGTTGTGCAGTGTATTTATTACCCTTCTTGTCTAGCTTAAGATAACTTATGTTTTCCTTTTTTTTTAAATATCTTTTCCTTAGTGCTATAACTTATTATCCTTATCGCTGTTATTACCGAATAAGCACAATTTATGAGACAAGTTGGCAACCCATGATGGTAGAACTGTGACGTCATATCGAACATGGGTACCCCCATGAGTTGTGGTATGAACCTGACCCTATAACGTTACAGCGGCCATAGCCCAGCGTAAAAACGGCGATAAATTTTAAAAAAATTAAGTAAGATAGCTTCCATGCTGCATAGTCTATTCATTTAGAAACGGTTCTGTGTCTCTCTATACATGTTTGTGGCGGTATTATGTTAAAAACATGCTACTGGCACACATACAGGATATCACCAGTGTTGTGCTATGTGTAAAATACATGAAATTCAAAATAATGTAAGACAATTTGCTTCTGAAACAATTACTGATACGTTATAACTTTTTAACGTTGCTCGACATGAAAGAGATACTTCATATTTACATAAAAATGTAGCCACGGCAAAGGAACTTGTGCTAACCATGGCAGAAAGTCACCAAATAACATTCACAAGACACGTGTCTATAACACTATCTAGACAAGATGCCTATCAGACATCTTGTCTGAAGGTCACAGAATGTAAACAGTCGTTGAAAAACACATAGCAGTCATGTATTCAATTATAAAGACTAGACAAGTTGCCCTTCAGAGACTTGGAGGTCATAGAATCTAGGCAGTCATCACTGGTTGCTAGGTGTACCCCCACCCCCCGCCCCTTAAGCTCCATTCTCCAATTGGATGGCAAACTGGTAGGCTGTTCTCGAATGGGCTAGTCTCCTATTGATCAGGAACACAGAAGACTGTCATTCTATTGGCCATATGCATGGTATTAACTCCTGCCCACCAGGCAGATGGGTACAATCATCCTCCCACCCATCCCCTCACCCCCTCCTTGATTGTACGAGGTTTGGAGCTTTAATAGTGGCAGCTATATTCTTACAACTTACAGAAAATAGATACATATTTCAAAGTTTTACTGTCTTTCACAATAGTGACAAGTATTGTGTATAACTCGCTGGCAGCGATGTGAAGGTAGTAGGGTACCGTTAGCAGTAACAGTTGTGTTGATAGACCGAGTGGAACAGTCTATTGCCCAATGAATCTCAATAACAGTTCCGAAATAAATGCCATGAAGTGCTTTCTTCAATTTAGGAATCAAGTTGAAGTCGCAAGGACTTAAGTTGGGTAGTGTGGTGACTGGTACAGTATTTCTCAGCCCCATTGATCGAACATATTGCTCTCAACTTGTGCCATACCTGCCCGAGCATTGTTTGAAGTGTCATCCTCCTGAATGTATGTCTAAGTGTAGTGACTGCGACGTGCATAGTGTAGCATCAGGTTTGTGTTATATGATGACAGAAGGAAAAGAGTAAAACCCAGTCCCAGAATACTGACTAATTCCCTCGAATAGCAGCAAGAAGGCCACCGAGATCAATGTCCCCATCCGACAGCGCCACAGGCTTCACTCTATGAGACACTGAGAAGGGGTTAGGAATTTAATCCAGGACACTGGCATAAAGTTAGTATGTCAGGAACTTCACGCCAAGACGTTTCCTTCCCTTGCTAGCAAAACACTTGGAGAGAAAATTTCTGCCACTGACAGGATTCGAACCAGCTACATTCAGAATCGCAGTGGCGTGCCTTAGCAACCTCAGCTACAAAGGTGGATACAATGCCAAGAAACGCTTCTTTATGTATAAAAGCTATTGCCATAAGTTGGAGAGTTTTCAGATCACTGCAAATCACTGGTAGCAGGGCTGGTTGGGCACAATTTTTCCACACACGCGACAAATGATTTGGCAGCATCCCCTTTCCAGCCCCCCTCCCCTTCATTCAGACATTAGTCGCATTTCCTTGGACATGTATTTATTTTACTCGTGTGATGAATACAACAATCCTCCTCCGTCGCTGTACGGTAGTGTTCACGCTTTTCACATGGTATATCTAGGTTCGATTACTGGTGATAATTGCCGTCAGATAAAAGTGTTTGCATCGAACTGTGAGCCACGCCATATTTATTAATTATTTATCTATAAACATTAGAATAAAATGTTGTATTTCTCACATATACATGATGAACCAGAATTAACAGTTAAAATGACACATATGAAAGTATACGACAACAAAATAAAAAACATTCCACTAAACATTGGTCCGCAAACGAGCTGTATTCGAGATAACTGCAAATGTGTCTTACGTGTCGCCACTGACTTCAGTGCAACATGTTAAGTACAAAATGTTAGTTTCAATGCATTTGAAACGAAAACTTTTCAATTAAGCTCCCATCGAAGTGGGGTCAAACGTCACCCATAGCCTACCCTACTTTGCACAACGTTGAAGAATGTGGTAGATGCACAATGCACCAAAGGACATTTTTTCTGCCGATACGAGACATCTAAATTACCAATGTCGTCCAAAATGGACAGGTAGAGCAGAGTACCTTGGCCTCCGAAGTCACTTGGCATCAGCCCTCATGGGTTTTTTTTTTCCGCCTGGGGTCATTTCTATAGTGCAGCCTACAGCACTGTCGTTGGTACAGTTGGAGAACTGGAGCAGCAAACTGGACAGTCTTGTCAAAATTTACGAGATGATCCAGGGGGGTGTGTCAAAGAATTCGCAACTCACTGCAGGGCCGAGGATGGCGTTGACTCCAAATGGCAAGACTACATATGAAACATCCTCCATTAACAGGTACTGGCACGGATACTAGATACCTGTTGTAACTACGTTTTAGAGCGAAAACAAAATTGTTTACGGCAGTATGAAATTTTATTAGTGACTGGCGATTTAATTTAGAGTGATGTAATAATTATGAATGTCCTGAGGGATATTTTTAAGAGTAAGTTTTTAAGTGAAAAATGATTATTTGCGCCGCGATCGCCAGTTGAACTAACCACAGCAGACAACTAAGTAAGTTACGAAATAAGTCTCGTATGTTTCTTAAAAACAATGAGACGAAACGAAGAGGGATAAATGAATGCCGCGCGGGATTAGCCGAGTGGTCTGGGGCGCTGCAGTCATGGACTGTGCGGCTGATCCCGGCAGAGGTTCGAATCCTCCCTCGGGCATGAGTGTGTGTGTTTGTTCTTAGGATAATTTAGGTTAAATAGTGTGTAAGCTTAGGGACTGATGACCTTAGCAGTTAAGTCCCATAAGATTTCACACACATTGGAACATTTTTGATGAATGCATGTACATGTGTAGAATCGTTTTCAGTTGAAAATGCTCCCGTCTGCTCAGTACATTTTACTTATTCGTATTATGAAAGGGAGTGCTGAATATTCCTTCGAAACTCAAGTTCAAAACTGATGCAGTTCCAATTTCAAATCTACCATCCTCTGGTGTTGATTCAGGGCGTAGTACTGAGCCTAATAGTGACAGAAATATATGGGCACAAAAACGAAGCCATTGCAAAGATGCAGATGATACTTTACAGGTAAACATACACTGAAGCACCAAAGAAGCTGGTATAGGCATGCTTATTCAAATCCAGAGATATGTAAACAGGCAGAATACGGCGCTGCGGTCGGCAACGCCTAAAGGTATAAATGTAGATGTAGATGAAAGTGTTACGGGTGGGTGGTTATGTTGGTTGTTATAAACAACTACTATTAAAACTAAGAAGGCAAATAAGTATTGTAAGGCACAGTGTCTGGCGCACTTGTTAGATCGGTTACTGCTGCTACAATGATAGGTCAGCAAAATTTAAGTGAGTTTGAACGTGGTTATAGTCGGTGCACGAGCGATGGACACAGCATCTCAGAGGCAGCAATGAAGTGCGGGTTTTCCCGTACGATCATTTCACGAGTGTACTATAAATATCTGAAATCCGGTAAAACATCAGATCTCAGACATCGCTGCGGCCGGAAAAACATCCTGCAGAACGGGACCAACGACGACTGAGAACTGTTCAACGTGACAAAGCGCAACCCTTCCCCAAATTGCAGCAGATTTCAATGCTGAGCCAATAAGAAGTGTCAACGTGCAAACCATTCAACGAAACATCATCGATACGGACTTTCGAAACCGAAGGCCCACTGGTGTACCCTTCATGACAGCACGAAACAAAGTTTTACGCTTCACCTGGGCCCGTCATCACCCACATTGACTGCTGATTACTGGAAACGTGTTGCCTGGTCGGAAGATTCTCGTTTCAAATTATGTCGAGCGAATGGACGTTTAATGGTATGGAGACAACCTCATGAATCAATGGACACTGCACGTCAGGAGGGGCTTCTCAAGTTGGTGGAAGCTCTGTAATAGTGCGGGGCGTGTGCAGTTGAGTGATATGGGACTCCTGATACGTACGCATACTGTCTGATCACCTGCATCCATTCACGTCCGTTGTGCATTCCGAAAGACTTGGGCAGTTTCAGCAGGACAATGCGATACTCCACACGTCTAGCATTGCTACAGAGTGGCTCCAGGAACACTTCTCTGAGTTTAAACACTTTCGCTGGCCACCAAACTCCCCAGACATGAACATGGGATGCCTTATAATATGCTGTTCAGAAGAGATCTCCATCCCTTACGGATTTATGGACAGCCTTGCAGGATTCATCGTTTCAATTCCCCCCAGCACTACCCGACATTAGTCGAGACCATGCCGCGTCGTGTTCCGGCACTTCTGCGTGATCACGGGAGCCGTAGACGATGTTAGGTAGGTGTACCAGTCAGTATCTTTGGTTCTTCGGTGTATTATCAACTAATGGAAAAGTTACTACTAGACAAAACATTAGCCGCGAAAATAAACACTGTTTTAAATGCGACAATGCATGCTTACACTAACCATTAGAAATTATGGAAACAGAAATAAAAGACTTTAGGTAAAAGAATGCAGATAGACTGCAGCGATACTAAGTTAAGGGCATGCCCACTGGGATTAGCTCAGTGGGCCTGGCCAACACCCAGTAGGTTTATAGTAGCACTGGCACACCTGTAACGCTGCAGGTAGCATGTAGTTTCCTTGTAGATTAAGTAGCTTAGAACCACGTAGCGGTAAGATTAGAGTAATAATAATAACAAAATTACCTGTAGTAGAATAGAAAGCTGCATTTTCTTTGTATCATCATTAGGACCCACTAATGTAGTCAGGTAGTGGGTTAATATGTATAATGCAATGAATTGAATAAAGATTTTTTTAAAAAAATGCAGATTTACAGGATCGTTTCTGTGTTGAAGTAGCGATGAGTTACACGAAATTGAAACTTGTTCAAAATGTGATTCAGAGCTCTTTTTCTGACTATCAGCAACAAGTAGTTTTGAAAGGACGATGTACTAATTGGTCATCTGAAAATACTGCAAAGGTTGCGACGTTACGTTGTCTATCTTTTCTCAGAGACATACCGAAACATCCTCTTCCTAGCGAAGTCACTATTAACAAGAAGACTCAGGGACTTTATCGTTCTGCCACATTTTATTGATTTAAGCCTTAGTGTTTTGAAAACTGAAAGTTATTAACAAAATTTGAAAAAGACATAGTTCGGACGCTACATTACCATTTAACCAACCATAGAAAAAAAAATAGTATGACTAACATAAAGCTTAACAATAATAATACACTAAAATCTTCAAAATCTCGATTAAATTCCTACCTTCTTATGAGATGTGTGCGGTGTGTGCCTATAAGCTGTAAGGCAGTATGGCGAGGCGCAAGGATCCACGGTGACGTCACAGCGCATAGTCCGCTGGTGCGTTATACCTAACGCGTATTCTACACTCATGCTCATAAATTAAGGATAATGCTGATACATAGTGCAACAACGCTCTGATGACCATGCGGTGCATTTGACCTGCAGTCGTCGCACGGTGGCGCCGGCAGCTGTCCACATACGCAGAGGTGTGTTGGTGCATGTCAGAGTACGGTGCAGCGTGTAAGTATGCAGACGTTTTCACACGTGCTAATGGTGCCTGTGTGTTGAAAATGGCTCAAAGAATACATATTGATGACGTTATGAGGGGTAGAATACTAGGGCGACTGGAGGCTGGTCAAACACAGCAGGTCATAGGATGGGCCCTCTGTATGCCACAAAGTGTGACCTCAAGATTATGGCAACGATTTCAGCAGACAGGAAACGTGTCCAGGCGCTACAGTACGGGACGTCCACAGTGTACAACTCCACAAGAAGACCGATATCTCACCATCAGTGCCCGCTGACGGTCACGGAGTACTGCAGGTAACCTTGCTCGGGACCTTACTGTAGTCACTGGAACAGTTGTCTCCAGACACACAAGTCTACAGACGACTGAACAGACATGGTTTATTCGCCCGGAGACCTTCAAGGTGCATTCCACTGACCCCTGGTCACAGAAGAGCCCATAAAGCCTGGTGTCAAGAACACAGTACATGGTCGTTGGAACAGTGGTCCCAGGTTATGTTCACGGACGAGTCTAGGTATAGTCTGAACAGTGATTCTCGCCGGGTTTTCATCTGACGTGAACCAGGAACCAGATAACAACCCCTTAATGACCTTGAAAGGGACCTGTTTTGAGGTCGTGGTTTGATGGTGTGGGGTGGAATTATTATTGGTGCACGTACTCCCCTGCATGTCTTTGACAAAGGAACTGTAACACGTCGGGTGTATTGGGACGTCATCTTGCATCAGAATGTCCACCTTTTCAGAGGTGCAGTGGGTCCCACTTTCCTCCTGATGGATGATAATGCAAAGCTCCACCGAGCTGCCATTGTGGAGGAGTACCTTTAAACAGAAGATATCAGGCGAATGGAGTGGCCTGCCTGTTCTCCAGACCTAAACCCCATCAGGCACATCTGCGACGCTCTCAGTTGACGTATCGCTGCACGTCTTCAAACACCTAGGACATTTCAGGAGCTCCGACAGGCACTGGTGCAAGAATGGGAGGCTATACCCCAGCAGCTGCTAGACCACTTGATCCAGAGTATGCCAACCCATTGTACTGCCTGTCAAGCTGTGCATGGTGATCCTATCCCATATTGATGTCGGGGTACATGCGTAGGAAACAGTGACATTTTGTAGCACATGTGTTTCGAGACGGTTTTCTCAACTTATCACCAATACCGTGGACTTACATATCTGTGGTCGTGTGTGTTCCCTATGTGCCTATGCTTTTAGCGCCAGTTTTGTGTAGTTCTACGTTGTGTGGCACTACATTCTGCAATTATCCTTAATTTATGAGCATGAGTGTAGTATCCGTGGGTACTGGTGTGCAGTAAACTGTAACATGTGACTTGGTGAAGTGATATTGTATTCCTTGTGAACGTAGGCCATGGGTGAAATTTATTCCAAATTAGATGACAGATTAATCGAAAGATTTACATTACAAGTACATTTATATGAACTAGGACGACCTTTGATACTGAAGTCAGTGAGGGCTCGTGACCACTCACTGACTGTTATCTCGCAAATGGTTCGTTTGGGGATCCATATTTACTGGAATTTCTATGCTTCTGTTATCATATACTTTCAACCGTGTCAGTTTTCGGAACAAATTATGATACACACTGTATGCAAATTTTGCACAAAGCTGCTTGAGTCGCTTGGGCCTTAAACAGTCGCCTACCTGCAGTATAAATGCTTTCGTTGATTATGGCAGTAGACCATTCCAAAAGTTTCAGTTGTTTCATGCCTACACTAACTGATAATTCACCAATGCTGATAAGCGTTTCAATAGTTGCATTTTATTTTCTATTCACTGCAACGAGAATTTCTACTTCGTTTCTCTCTCCACTTGCAAGGGCATTTTTGACCCGGGGTGTTCAAAAAGTCTCTCCGCAGTGCCGTATTGATTGTTAGCCGCGCGTGCCGCCTGCCGCAGTGAATATACCGAAATGAAACTCGGTGAAATACAAGTTATTAATTTATTGAATATTCATTTTTACTTACAAATTTTCACATTAAACGTTGAAAGTGTCTCCCCCTGTTGTTGAATACAAAATTGACATTTCTTCTATAACAGAAGCAGTGAAAGTGGATATTGCAGTTTTCAATTCATCGCTGGATTTTGGACGGTTTTTATAGACAGTTGCTTTCGCTGCACCCCAGAAGAAAAGGTCAGGTGTTGTTATTTCAGGCGATCGTGGAGGCCAAAGTCCCTGTGGAATTACGCGATCACCAAAAACATCAGCAAGCAGTGACATTGAAACGCGAGCTGTATGCGCAGTTGCACGATCACGTTGAAAATAACCGTTCAGTATTTTACTTAACACAACTCTCCTATTAATGGGTACAGAATATCACTGCAGTATCGTTGTGCGTTTATTGTTTCGTTGAAAAATATGGGACGCACAATCCGACGTCAAGAAATTGCAATCCAAACTCTTGTTTTCACAGAATGAAGTAGTTCCTCATGAATACACAATGGATTTGCAGTACTCCACACTGGAGAATTTTTCGAGTTCATTTACCCGAATAAATGAAACCACGCCTCACAGCAAAAAACATTTCATTAAGAATATCCCTTCCATTTTGTTGAACGAAATTTTTTGCCTCATTGACAATAATGCAGTCTCTTACCATGATCAATAGTTTAGACAAGAAGAGAATAGAAGCTTTCGAAATGTGGTGCTACAGAAGAATGCTGAAGATTAGATGGGTAGATCACATAACTAATGAGGAGGTGTTGAAGAGGATTGGGGAGAAGAGAAGTTTGTGGCACAACTTGACTAGAAGAAGGGATCGGTTGGTAGGACATGTTCTGAGGCGTCAAGGGATCACCCATTTAGTATTGGAGGGCAGCGTGGAGGGTAAAAATCGTAGAGGGAGACCAAGAGATGAATACACCAAGCAGATTCAGAAGGATGTAGGTTGCAGTAGGTACTGGGAGATGAAGAAGCTTGCACTGGATAGAGTAGCATGGAGAGCTGCATCAAACCAGTCTCAGGACTGAAGACCACAACAACAACAACACCCTGATCAATATTTTTCTGTTCTTGCACTATGGGAAAAGTTCTAATTTTTTCCTTAAAGCTATGTGGGCCGTTCCGACACTACATCGATTTCCCGGGCGAGTTTTCTTACTTACTGTTCGGACTCATGGACATTTTATCGGAAATATCGAGAAGTTTATCCTCAGACAAAACTCTAGGACGACCACTTCTCGGTGCATCTGTCACTGAACCCGTACTTCGAAATTTGTTAATCAAATCTCGCACAGTATCGCGATGTGGGAGCGTTGTCTCCGGGAAACCTGGATTAAGTGTTTGACAAACTGAAACTATGTATTTACCGCCAGCTTTGAACACTTGTTCGACTAAAAACACACGTTCTTCAATGGTTAGCATTTTAACAGTGACAAAAACGAAACAAACGAACAGAGGAACTAAACTTAAACGTTCACGTCAACACGTAACGTCACACACTACTAACACTGGCTGAGATAAACGAAATAGTGGAATATTGGGAGAGTCCACTTGAAGGGAAGTAACCCTATCAGTCGAACAATTATACGGCACGCGCGGCTAACAATCGTACGGCACTGCAGGTAGACTTTCTGAACACCTCTCACATCTGCATTCCGCATGCCACATTACGATATGCGGCGGTGCATACTTTGTACGCACCATTATTCTCTCTATTTCCTGACCTACATGCAATTGATGCACGGGTAGAATAGCTGTCACTACCCAAAATTTCTCTGATTTTACTGTCATAGTCATTTCGTAAGATGCACTTATGACAGAAAGTAATATGTTGCCCGACTCTTTACGCAACGTATTTTCTCGGAATTTCTACAGTAAATTGCGCTGTGATGCACAACGCCTCTCTTGTAGCGTCTGTCATGGAGCTTTCCAATCATCCCTGAATCGCTTGTGCACCAACAGAACGATCCTGTGGCGAAACTCGGTGCTCTTTGTTGGACCCTGTCTATCTCTTCTAATCATCCGACTTGGTAACACCTCATTAGGTGTGGTCGCTAACGCATGCCTGTGTGGTGGCGCTGATGTGGAGAAAAAAATGTTCAAATGTGTGTGAAATCTTATGGGACTTAACTGCTAAGGTCATCAGTCCCTAAGCTTACACATTACTTAACCGAAATTGTCCTAAGGACAAACACACAAACCCATGCCCGAGGGAGGATTCGAACCTCCGCCGGGACCAGCCGCACAGTCCATGACTGCAGCGCCCAGACCGCTCGGCTAATCCCGCACGGCTGATGTGGAGAAAAGCTGGTTCAAATCCTACTGGTGCAACACTCTCACCACCAGTATTTGGCTGGCAAAGGAGAGAGATGGTGTCGTAAAGTTCCAGATCTTTGTGCCAATCTCCTGGATTAAGCTCCAAAGCTCTCTGCAGTGTCTCATGAAGTCAGGGATTGTGACACTGTTGATGGCGATCTGACCATCAGCAGACCCTACGCTTTCGGAGCATTAGGCTGCGTGCCAACATAGGATGTCATCCTCTTGTTTCTCTCATCATTCATATAGCACAAACATTGCACTACACTATACATACATCCACTACTCTCACCTACAATCTAAAAATACACATACCACACAAAACTCTTGTATCAGCAACGAGAAAGCACGTATCATAACCGCGGACGAAGAACATCCTTTCCGACAGGTGGGTGAAACCGCCCTGTGGGATATCCCAGCCAACAGTGCCACAGGACATTTAGACCTACATTATTTGTACATCATAACTGGTAATGATTCCAGACTGGTGAGTAATACTCAAGAATTGCTCGAACAAGTGTTTCGTAAGCCACCTTTTAGTGGATGAATTAATTTGCTCAATATCCATCCTATGAATCTTGTTCTAGCATCTGCTTTTCCTACAATTTGTTTCAAGTAGTCATTCCACTTTAGGCTACAAGTGGTACTCCTTGTTATTTTCTATAGTTACTGCTTCTAGTGATTTGTCACCAATAGTGTAACTGTACAGTAGTGGATCTCTTTTTTTGTACATGCGCAGCATGTTATATTTATTTACGCCTACGGTCAACTGCCAGAGCCTGCATCATTCATCAGTCCTCTGCAGGCCTTCCTACATTTCATCACAATCTTCTAACATTGCTATCTTCGTACAGACAATCACATCATCTGCAAACAACCTCACATATCTTCCGACGTAATCCACTAGATCATTAGATACAGGAGGGTTGGTAATATTGAGGGATATGACAGGAACACTCATTTGAAGCAAAAAACTTCCTATGGACATATATTCTATTCCTAATAGTTTCTGAGATAGAACATATTTTTTCAGATTTGTTTTTGGGCTAGCAGCGCGCACGTGTGTCTTACCTACCCAGACTCTTTGACGTTTTATTCTAGTCCAACCAACCTCGATTTTTCAAACTTTTTTCTCGGTATGTCTTTCTGCCATAGGAATAAGAGTGGACAGTGAGGGTTAAGTGGTGGCGCTGCCTCAAGCGCTGATCTATCTCGGAAACTGTTCGGAATAGGGAATATGTCCATACGAAGTTTTTTGCTTCAAATGAGTGTTCTTGTCATATCCACGAATACTGATCATTCCTCCTAGGACAACCTGCGTACTGTAATCAGTAAAGGTCCTCTCACACTTCCTTAGGGTACTCCTGAAATTATTTTTCGATTTGTCGATTTTGTTCCATTAAGAACAAAGTGTAGGAAGTCTTGAACACAGTCACAAACCTGGTCCAACACTCGGTAACCTCGTATGTGGTTCACTAAACGATAGAACAAGCAGATGCCCATCTGAAGTCAAGGGACACGGCGTCAACCTTGGCGTTGATTTCTATGTCGCTCTGGAGAGGAGGAGGAGGGAAAAGCGATTGCAAATAATCTGTGATTAAAAAGAGGAGATTGCAAATAATCTGTGATTAAAAAGAGGACAAAGTCTGCTTATGCAAAATCACATTTGTTTAAGTGACGGTCAACTGGTGTCCCTGCCTCAAGTGCTGATCCTGTAGATGTCATTTGCATCGGTACCATCTGCGAACAGCCCACGGAGCTTCCGATGTTAACCATCAAATCATTTCTGCAAACAGTAAGGCTGCCACGATCCTTTTTTTGGAACACATCTGATAAGTTAGGCTTATTTCACAACTTGCTACTTCTCACTGTTCGCTAGTTGGCTAGTAAATATTCACTCTAGTTACATAACTGATCTGATATTCTGCAAGTTTACATTTTGAACATTAGGCGACACCACGACTTAAATCTAGATGCCGCTATCTCGAGACCAGAGAGAGTTCTTTGCAGAATACAGGCTGACTACTATAGAGGAGATTTTTCAGTTTCCAAAAAGATCATAATATTCGGAGCACAAAATTATTTCACAAATCTGCAATAGATCGTCTTCTGTCTAGGTCTACAGCTACGCGAGTATGTTGGACGACTCTTCTTGACAATGACTGAATTTTTCAAAACATATATTTCTTTCAAATTACATCAAGGTATGAGGTTAGTGTCTTTTATCTCAACATATGAATTTTCACAAGTAAATTACTACTGCTATTACGATTTCAAATATATTTAAATTAAAACAATCATAGTTCTGAGTGCATATACACCTACCTGCTTCGTCTTTTGCTTATTTAAGAGTTTCCATAGTTTAGTTTTCTCTGCTTCCAACACGATCAGTAGATTTTTCTTTTCAGTATTCTGTTGAATAATTCGAGACAGAGCTTCCAGTCTCTCTTGCACTTCAGTCTGCAACAGTATTATAAATAATAATTAAGGACATGTCCAAGAGAACTAAATAAATATTGTAGATGAAGAAAATGATTGCGATATTTAAAGACGACAAACCTGCATTTTAAAAACTTTTCTGTCGTACTCTTGCCTTAATTTGTTCACAGAGGATCGCATCTCCGAAATATGCTTCTTAAGAATTGCTTCCGCTAAATGCTTTAAGTTCAGTTTCCGCCCAAATTTCTGTAGCATTGCTTCCCCTATCTCGATTTTTAGAGATTCAGCATCAAGCGCCATTTGCCGGCAGTCAGACGACATTCGCTTGTGATGTTCCTTATCTTTCCTGCAAAAAGAGAATAAACATTCACTCCTCCCTCCAAAAGGCACATTTTTCTCCTCCTCTCCGTCCGAACAGGCCTCGGAAGGACCATTGCACCGACCGACCGCCGTGTCATCCTCAGCCGATAGGCGTCACTGGATGCGGATATGGAGGGGCATGTGGTCAGCACACCGCTCTCCCAGCAGTTGTCAGGTAACATGACTGAAGCCGCTACTCAGTTGGCCTCACAAGAACTGAGCGAACCTCGTTTGCCAACAGCCCTCGCCAGACGCGGACGGTCATCCATCCAAGGCCGACAGCGCTCAACTTCGGTGATCTGACGGGAGCCGATGTTACCACTGTGGCAAGGTCGTTAGCTAAAAGGCAGATTTTACTTAGAGGAAAGAAAGAACACTAGAAACAGATATCATAAAGTGTTCATAAATAATTCTTGCACCAGCAGAAGATCGACTAATGTGTGCGGACTCAGATTCAAGGGGATCAGGGAATGAAAGGATGAAACTAAAATAAAACGTTACTGTGAAATAAAATTAAAAAAAAACAGTAATAAAAAAGGCAGCCTACTCACAGCGCACATCTTTGTATATCTGTGCAAATAGAAGTCTGCTGCTGGGCAACATTCAGTACCATGTTTCTTCAGCTTGTGCATTGCAGTACGCTTAGATACCTTTTGGCATGCTGTCAGAAGGTGGTTGAGACATTGCTACTCGAGCCTGCCCCACTTTTGAGGTCATCTAGTGTGTTAGGAGAGTTCCTGTGACAAAGCACTGCAACATGTTCCAAGCATGCTCCATTGTACATGATACTAAAATATACTCTCTTTCAAATTCTAAAGGTGGCAGGGGTAAAATACAGGGAGCGAAAGGCTATTTACAATTTGTACAGAAACCAGATGGCAGTTATAAGAGTCGAGGGGCATGAAAGGGAAGCAGGGGTTGGGAAGGATGTGAGACAGGGTTGCAGCATCTCCCCAGTGTTATTCAATCTGTATATTGAGCAAGCAGTAAAGGACACAAAAGAAAAGTTTGGAGTAGGTATTAAAATCCATGGAGAAGAAATAAAAACTTGGAGGTTCACCGATGACATTGTAATTCTGTCAGAGACAGCAAAGGACCTGGAAGAGCAGTTGAACGGAATGGACAGTGTCTTGAAAGGAGGGTATAAGATGAACATCAACAAAAGCAAAATGAGGATAATGGGATGTAGTCGAATTAAGTCGGGTGATGCTGAGGGAATTAGATTAGGAAATGAGACACTTAAAGTAGTAAAGGAGTTTTGCTATTTGGGGAGCAAAATAACTGATGATGTTCAAAGTAGAGAGGATATAAAATGTAGACTGGCAATGGCAAGGAAAGCATTTCTGAAGAAGAGAAATTTGTTAACATCGAGTGTAGATTTAAGTGTCAGGAAGTCGTTTCTGAAAGTATTTGTATGGAGTGTAGCCCTGTATGGAAGTGAAACATGGACAATAAATAGTTTGGACAGGAAGAGAATAGAAGCTTTCGAAATGTGGTGCTACAGAAGAATGCTGAAGATTAGATGGGTAGATCACATAACTAATGACGAGGTATTGAACAGAATTGGGAAGAAGAGGAGTTCGTGGCACAACTTGACGAGAAGAAGGGACCGGTTGGTAGGACATGTTCTGAGGCATCAAGGGGTCACAAATTTAGCATTGGAGGGCAGTGTGGAGGGTAAAAATCGTAGAGGGAGACCAAGAGATTAACACACTAAGCAGATGCAGAAGGATGTAGGTTGCAGTAGGCACTGGGAGATGAAGAAACATGCACAGGATAGGGTAGCATGGAGAGCTGCATTAAACCAGTCTCAGGACTGAAGACCGCAACAACAACAACTAAAATATGACTGCCACTCTTCCCTGACCAACCTGGAGAAATCCATCAGTACATGGCTGCCTTCAAGCTCCTCTAAGATATTCATCAGGTTTCAGGCAAATCCTGTACTCGACTGTGAAAAGAAACCAATGCACACATCCGGATTCCATTCCAGACTTTCCATTCCCCACCTTACTCAAGCACCACAGTACAGGTAGGCAGAGAGGGAGGGAAGAGTGCAAATTGATCAAGTGCAAATGGTTCTGTAATGTCTGCGCATCCAGTCACCTCCAGAAAGCAGCATACATTCTTCTTGGGGTACCTATGAACTAAAATTTGCAGTTAGCAGTTATCAGCTCGTGTTAATGATGGCGAAATATTCTTATGTGGCATATCTTCAGTGTTTTGGGGCCTGTGATAGCAGCTGAAAATTTGAATGACGATGCTGTGCCACACACTAATTCAGTGGGTAGCTATCCATCCTGGCAACCCTTCTTGCTGCGAAGTGGTGATGTGTTCACAGTATATGGTTGAAATACTGGGCTACTGAACAGTGAACAGAGGCCGCATTGTCTCATTCATGATTGGTGATGCAGCATGTTCTACTGAATTCGACTGACAATGCAAGCTGACTTTTACCGTCTCTACACAGGTGGAATTTGCTGTGGTCAAAATATTGTTCAGAAAGTGGCTTCCAATAATAAAAACATCGACTACGAAAGTACGAGGGTATGTTGAAAAGCAATGTCTCTGATTTAGTTGTGTGAGAACTCTTAAAGCTTTTTAAATAAAACGAAGTTTACTAACATTCTGTGTCTTTGTTCTTCACGTCTGCATATTTATTTCTCTACACAGTCACCCTGGCGATGAACACATTTCTCTCAACGAGACCAGTTTGTTGATACTGGGGTCTTTTAGCTGCTTACCTGGTGGGCTACAATCAAGGAAGATGAGTATTCACGGGCTACACATAATATACTTAACATTAACAGCAACCGCTGAGTAAAAAAAAAAGTTGGGACAGTAGGAATATACGCTGACCGAAAAAAGATCACAACACCAAAAAGGAATTGTACGACGCAAAAGACAGTTGGTAGGTGTGTTTGTACATATGAAAGAGGATTTATATTTAGATTTCAAGCTAGTCGCATAAAAGTGGTGCTAGTAGCTCCAATATGAGGATGCACATCAAGTTTGCCTTAAATACAGACTGTAACGGTCATGAGCATAATTAGCTCTGAGATTGGACCTGGCTGATGTCAAGAACTTAAGAATGCCTTTAAGGTGACAAAAATGCCATTATCAACATCTCACTGACTTTGACCAAAGTCATGTAGTGGAGCTACAAGAAGCTGTATTTTCCTTCAGCGATATCGTGGAAAGACTTGGCAGCAATGTAGCCACTGTACATGGCTGCTGAGAGCATTGGTCACGAGCATGTATGATCACAAGATGGCCATGCTCAGGACAACCACGGCACTACCGAGACGGAAGATCGTCATGTTTGGCATGTGGCTCTGCCATATCATATTGCATCTCCAGCAGCAATTTGAGCAGCTGTTGGCACCACAGTGACATAACAAAATTTTACAAATCGGTTACTTCAAAAACGGCTCCAAGCCAGACACCCTGCAGCATGCAGTCCAATGACCCCAAAAAACCGCCATAAGCGACTTCAGTGGCGCGTGAGCTCACTGGAGGGCAGTGTGGAGGTCTGTTGTGTTTTCTATTTATTTTATTTATTTATTTTATTATCCATCTTTAGGCATTAAAATGCAATTGATGTCGTCATTCGTGTACATATACAGTTAACATAACTAACAGAAATGGTGTAATATATTGTAGATCATTATTGTCTAATAAGATACAAAAATTTGTCCTTGATGCTTCACAAGGTATTTGCATTATATTTACATGTATAAGTTTAATCTAAGTGAAACTATATTAGTACCAGTACTTAAGATCATCTTTAGAGCACATTATAAACTCTTCTATTGTATAAAAAGCTTTTTCTCTAAGCCATTTCTTTGTGACACTTTTAAACTCATTCAGTGACACATTATGTGCCTCTATTGGCAACATGTTAAATAGTTTTACTCCCATTTACCTGTAATTATCTTGAGTTTTCTTTAGTCTAGCAATTGGAATGTCAATTTGCTGTTTTATATGTGTGTCATGGTGATGGATAAATTGTCGTAGTTTGTGACTATGTTGGTTTTCTTTTGTGTGTATCAGACAACTTAGTACAAAGAGGACTGCAACTGTTAGTATTTTTAGATTTTTGAAATATGGTCTACAAGACTCATTATTTCTGACTCCGTGGATGCATCTGACTGCTTTCTTTTGCCAAATGAAAATTTGTTTTGCTCCGGTGAGTTTCCCCACAACAAAGTGGCATATGTTAAATGGGTGTGGAAAAAGGCGTAGTATGCTTTGAGTAATAACTTACCACTAACACATGACCTTAGTTTACCCAACAAATATGTCACACGTGCTAACTTAGTGCAAATGTAATCGGCATGACTCTTCCACATTAATTTTGAGTCAAGATGGATCCCAAGTAGTTTAGCTGAGACACAATCAATCTTATCACTCTTAACACACAAGCTAAAGAGAATATTTACAGTTTTATCATGATTTATATGCAAGTCATTGAATCGGAACCACTTTTCTGACGGCTGCTCTGAGATGAGCCTCACTTTCCTCGTTTAATTTTCCTAAATCTTTCCCTGCTGTAACAAAAGTTGTATCATCTGCATAGAGTGTGGATTTACATAACATGGTGCTGGGCAAGTTATTTACATATATTATAAAAAGTAAAGGTCCAAACACAGAGCCTTGTGGTGTAGTGGGACGAAATTAAGCGTCACCCATCCACCAAAGTCAGCCCAGTTTGCAGGTGACTATAAGTTTAATTTAGTTTTGTTTATGTGTTTTCTTATTATTTGTAATAAATGTGAATTATCTAAAAGTTTGTATTTTTTTATGTGTTTCATGTACGGAGAGGTCGGCGCAACGAACGGGGACAGCATCTTCGTTGCCGCGACCAGAGAGGAAATTGCTGGCCGCTATACGTCGCGGGTCGACAGCCAAGGAGCAACAGAAGATCCTGGAACCGAGTTGTTGCGTCGTGCTTCTAAAAATTAAAAATGAAGTTTTATACTCTTTTTGTACAACAATGACATCATATAGATCTTAATCTTATTGAAATGTTAGTCACTGTCTGTCAACGCTCAAGTTCACATCTGTATGTGTAGGAAGCTAATAAAATAGTGTATGCTACTAAAGTTGAAACACGTGTCTTGAAGATTTATTTATGAAGAGTTATGTGAACGGATTAATAATATATTTGACAAGATTATTGATTCAGACAGCGTTGGCCGAAACTTTGAATCTAAAAAGTTTATTTAATGTGTGATTCTGATATCGATTAGATCAAGATAACGTGTGTCGATATAATTTTCCGAGGAGAAACAAACGAAATTTAAATTCGAAAAAGTTACAAAAACCAATTGGCCCAAGTGATGTAATTCTTTGCACACGACTCAACGGATGTTTTATAGTTTCGTTCAAGAACCATCCTATGACAATTTAAAAGAATATGAATCATTTTTGAAGTGGGTTGTAACTGACGTAGGTGACGAAGTCTGCACATGGTCATACATATATCAAACGAAAAGCCAATACGTCATTACACCACACCGTGGCGACCTTAGAAACAGGACTTGTGTGCAACTAAGGCACACAGGTACGAAACAAAACATCAAGAGTCCTTCGGAAGTCAACGCGAGTTTTCGTGGAGCCTTCACCAGCCAGCGGCGACTTCGATGGTGTGGGCATCTGACGGAGCCGCAGCCAAGCAGCCCAGTACGTCAGCTGCGGGGCGTTCCTCCGGCTGGTATTAGAGGTGTTGCTGAGGGCTTCGCCTGTCTACGGCGGTGCCGGGCATGGTTGCAGCTAGCGACGTTTCCGGTGTTCAACTCAGCGTCCTGCCGGTTGCGGAAGCGGGGTCGCAGCATCTCAGCGGCTGCATCGACGGCTGTTACATCTGCAGCCCATAGCAGCACACTAATCATCGAGAACTACAATATTAGTGTCCGGTGAGTTTGTTTCAAGTTGGAAGTGGAGTGTTGTATATAGGGAGTGTGCTTTTACAGGATTGTTGATTACAAGTCTGCGTGTGTAAATAGTTAATATCTTACAATAATGTCGGGAAATGAAATGTCAGACGAAGAGCAATCTATGTCCGATAGGAGCATGAGAGCCCTTTTTAGGGCGATCGCTAAATTAAAACAATCTAACGAGGAATCTACTGCTAGATTGAAAGAGGAACTAAAACAGGAGTTAAAACAATCTAACGAGGAATCTACTGCTAGATTAAAAGAGGAACTAAAACAGGAATTAAAACAGTCTAACGAAGAATCTATGGCTAGATTAAAACAGTCTAACGAGGAATCTACTGCTAGATTGAAAGAGGAACTAAAACAGGAGTTAAAACAGTCTAACAAGGAATCTACTGCTAGACTTAAAGGGGAGCTAACAAAATCAACAGACAGGTTGCAGGAATATCTTAATGAAACCAGTCGAGAATTAAGTGATAAAATAGAGTCTTCTAAAGTTGAAATGCAGGAAAAATTAGTAGGACTTAGTAATAAGATTGCTGATAATTGTAAAAGGTTAGAAGAACATATCCAGGAATCGCGCGAGGAAAAAGCTCGCATGCGAAACGATATTACTGACTTAACCGAGAGACTAGATAGTGTCAATATCTTAGTTGTAAATGAAATACAGAAAAATAACGATATGTTACGAGATGAATTTTCTATGCGAACAGAAACTGTTCGCAGAGAATTATTGAAATCTATTAAAGAGGTCTCTACCAAACCTGTAGAGATTTCTTCAATAGATAATGTAGAATTAGAGACATTAACTCATCAAGTAGAAAAGGACCATACTGAAATCGAAAACATGAAATTTTTAATTACTGAAATATGCAGTAACCTTGAGACTGCCAAAGATAATAACTTTGATGAAGGTACAGAGCGTTCACATCGTGAGCACAGTGAAGAATCGATATTAGCTAATCGCGTATCCAATACAGAAATGCGGATACAGGAAATTACTAGACGGTTATCGGAATTAGATAATAACGAGAACATTTCAGGTAGCAGAGGTAATAACATAATCAGAGACAACAGTCGCATCGAATTTGCTAGCTCGGACGACAACAATATGAATAAAGCAATCACGGCAAGCCAATCCGATGCAACTCCGTCTCTGCAATCTAAACAAAATCCGACTATTTCTCTCGCAGAATGTCTGGATGACATAACGACAAAGTCAAATGTAGCAAGTCGATTTCCTGTATTCAAACCAGGAAGCGAACTTCACCCTATAATCTTTATAAAAGCTTTTGAAACATCATTATCTCCTAAATGGAGTAATGAAAAACGCATTCAATTTGTAATAGGACATTTAGAAGCAGAAGCTGCGGAATGGGCAGTACTGCATAGAACTGAGTTCAGGGATTGGGATGATTTTGTTAAGCAGTTTAAACAAAATTATTGGTCAAGAGGAAAACAGCAACACTTAACTTTAGAGTTGTTAGACCCTCCTCCATATTCTAAACGGTGGGGAGGTTATAGGAATTATTTTGAATGGCATTTAAACCGTGCTAAATTAATTGAAGAACCAATTAGTGAAAGTCATTTAATACGAGTCCTAAGTAGTAGGTTACCGTATTACATAAAGGAAAGAAAAATGTTATTCTACGAATTATACAAAACCTTAATAATGGGGACGAAACAGTTAACACCCGGGGTGTGTGGTTATATTTTAACGACTTGTTGTATTGGAAAGCACAGAGGGAACACCAGAGATGGAAAATCTGCATTCCGAAAACTGTTGTGGACGAGTTAATTACTTATATTCATGAAGGTTACGGGCATTTTGGAATTCATAAATGTATTAAACATCTAATGAAGTATTATTATTTCAAAAATATGTCCCAGATTGTGAGAAGTATTATTAGGGCTTGTGAAACCTGTCAAAAGGTTAAAGTTAATAACAAATCTAAGCGTTATAAATTATATGCTGTAATTCCTCGAGGTTTGTGGGATCTACTATCATTAGATTTTTTCGGCCCTCTGCCTCGGAGTTCAGGAGGATTAACATATGTGTTTGTCGTAATGGAATGTTGGTCCAAACATGTGAAACTGTATACTTTGAAACGAGCGAATACAGCAAGCGTTATACGCTGCCTCACCCGAAATTACTTTGTTAACTGGGGCATTCCTAAACGACTTATGTCTGACAACGGTAGTGCCTTTATTAGTCAAAGATTTCAAGATATGATAAAACAATATGGAATCAAACATATCTTAATTTCGAAATATCACCCTCAAAGTAATTTAGTAGAAAGAGTCATGAAAGAATTAGGACGATTATGTAGAACTTATTGTGCACATAAACATACTCGGTGGGCCAAACTAATGCCTGAATTCGAAAAGATATTAAATGAATTGCCTCACCTAACGACGGGATTATCACCTATAGAAATTTTAGGCAAACGAATTATAGGTAAGCCTTTACTAGCTGCTTTACCTTGGCCACCAGTAAATGAGATCCAACAATGCATTCCAGACGAAAAAGTTTGCGAACAGATTGTAAAAAATGCCGAACGGAGAATTAAAAGTTATAATCAACAGGCTATAGAACCCTCATTTCAGGTAGGAGATCTTGTGTTAGTACGATCTCATTCTAAAAGTTCTAAGATCGGTAAGGAATGTAGAAAATTCTTCTTTATCTTTGAAGGTCCATATGTTGTACATAAGATTGTACATCCCAAAGCATTACTTCTTATGGAACCTTCATCAGGTGTAATTAAAGGATTATATAGTGTTGATCAAATGAAACCCTTCATTCCTAAATAAGTTAATATTTAGTATATGTTACACACGGAAGAGCGTTCATAGTTTATTCATGTGAAGTTTTTCGTGATAGTTACGTGTTATTTTAAATAAATGACAGAAAGCTTAAACATGTGTTCTACAATAATCTACTGGTACTTCAAAAAGAGAAAGATAATCAAAAGGGGGATTTAGATGGAAGAAATTTGGCTCTTAGGTCAAAAGGAATTTTGCATATTTTAAATTTACTCGGATAGTAGGAACCAAAGGGGATGGTTAATAGTTTTAGGGACCATGGGCGTCCAGAGCTATATGGCTCACGAGAACATAGCAGAGTGCCTTTAATAGAGGGTTGTAATAGTGTTAATATAGAACACACCAAACGGGGCTCTCTCGCTTGTTTCTCCTAAATAAATGGCCATTACCCAACAAGGTGTCCGAAGGTAAAGAAAGCCGTGCCGAGATTCTAAAGAAAGTTTTGCTTGATTTCTTCTTGACCTCAGGCATAAATAAGGCATTAGGGAAGAGAATGACGTAAAGTAAATAGTACTATTAGTTATTGTGAGAAACTTATTAGTAATATACATTCTTGGAAAGAATAACTCTAGTAAATAAATGAAACTGAAACTAATCTATCACCATTTGAACGCTCTGTCCTAATGTACAACGTTAAAGAACGTACTAAATTAGTATTTATTAGCAACTATTAACTGAAGAGGAGCAATCTCCCTATATTCGGTTACGAATTACCATAATAGCACAATTAAGAGTAAATGACAAATAGTCACAACAATATCGTATTAAAAGGATTAAATCTATCTAATAGCAAGGACTCTAGGTTACGTAAAATGTGAGGAAAATGTATTAACAGTTAAATATTGTATATTGAACAGTTTAATTCCGGTTAAAACCTGACAAACTGAGCTTGTGGGTGGGGTATGTAGTGGGACGAAATTAAGCGTCACCCATCCACCAAAGTCAGCCCAGTTTGCAGGTGACTATAAGTTTAATTTAGTTTTGTTTATGTGTTTTCTTATTATTTGTAATAAATGTGAATTATCTAAAAGTTTGTATTTTTTTATGTGTTTCATGTACGGAGAGGTCGGCGCAACGAACGGGGACAGCATCTTCGTTGCCGCGACCAGAGAGGAAATTGCTGGCCGCTATACGTCGCGGGTCGACAGCCAAGGAGCAACAGAAGATCCTGGAACCGAGTTGTTGCGTCGTGCTTCTAAAAATTAAAAATGAAGTTTTATACTCTTTTTGTACAACAATGACATCATATAGATCTTAATCTTATTGAAATGTTAGTCACTGTCTGTCAACGCTCAAGTTCACATCTGTATGTGTAGGAAGCTAATAAAATAGTGTATGCTACTAAAGTTGAAACACGTGTCTTGAAGATTTATTTATGAAGAGTTATGTGAACGGATTAATAATATATTTGACAAGATTATTGATTCAGACAGCGTTGGCCGAAACTTTGAATCTAAAAAGTTTATTTAATGTGTGATTCTGATATCGATTAGATCAAGATAACGTGTGTCGATATAATTTTCCGAGGAGAAACAAACGAAATTTAAATTCGAAAAAGTTACAAAAACCAATTGGCCCAAGTGATGTAATTCTTTGCACACGACTCAACGGATGTTTTATAGTTTCGTTCAAGAACCATCCTATGACAATTTAAAAGAATATGAATCATTTTTGAAGTGGGTTGTAACTGACGTAGGTGACGAAGTCTGCACATGGTCATACATATATCAAACGAAAAGCCAATACGTCGTTACACCACAGTGGTACACCCTGCATGATATCCAAGACATTTGACCTCATATTGTTAAAATGCACAATTTGTTTTCTGTCACTCAGATAGGATCTGATCAGAGATAGTTCTGAGCCTCTAATACCATAGCAGTACAGTTTTTCTAGTTGTATCCTGTGACTGACAGAGTCAAATGCCTTGCTGAGGTCCACAAGAGTGGCATTAACTGATAATCCTGATTCAAATGATGACAATATATATGAAACAACATCTTCAACTGCTTTTGCCATTGACAGGCCGGACCTGAAGCCATACTGAGAGTTACTAAGAATATTATTCACAGACAGATGTTGACTGATTTGGAGCTGTATGCAATATTCCACTACTTTTGATATGATGGGTACAAGGGAGACTGGATGGTAATTATTAGGACAAGACTTGTCACCTTTCTTGTGCAGTGGAGTAACGACTGCCATTTTTAAGGATGAAGGGAAACAGCCACTGACAAACATCCAGTTCGTAAGAGAACAGAGTGGATGTGCTATTACATCTGCTATTTTTTTTATTACAAAATTGGAGAGACCATAAATGTCTTATGATTCTGAGTAACTTAATTTTGCTATTGCAGTTTTAATATCTGTTACTTTTACTTCTTTCCATTTAAACACAGGAACCATATCCTCAAAATTTTGTAGAAATGAATTTCTATTATTTGAGATATGGTTGTTGTCACATTTATGGATATGTTCATTTGCAGTACTGTTATTCATACTGGCAGCATTAATGAAGTAGGTGTTGAAATCATCCGGTGTGATACAAGCATCACATGAATTATTTTTGTTAACATCTTTATTTCTACCCAGATGAGTCTTGATAACAGTCCAGGCTGCTTTGCATTTATTTAGGGACTTATTAATATAATTATCATTTGACTTGCTCTTGCTTAACCTAATTTCCGTCTTGTATTTGTTCCTCAAACTAATGTAGTTTGCTTTTTCGGCTTCACTATTTTTTGATTTGTCCTAGGAAATCATTAACAGAGTTCTGAGCCTTTGTAGGTCAGGTGTGAACCAGTTATGCACTGATGTGAGACCAAGTTTCCTCATAGTTCCGTTATTTTTTCTTGTTACTTTAGGGCAGCAAGTTTTAAATGTATCTGACAATGCACTAATGAATAATGAAAATGCTTTTTCAATATTATTACTTTCCAGCAGAATGTAATTCTAATTTATTATCTTTATTTGCGTTCTGTAGTTATCAATGTTCTCTTCATTCAAAAGCCTAATGTACTTAATTTTATTGGAGACAGATGTGGGCTCTTTTGTTATCAATTTTAACCAAATACCTTCATGGTCTGATAAAAAATGAGTATTGAATAGCCCTAGTTCATACCGATTTGACTCAACATTTGTGATTACATTATCAAGGCAGGCAGACTGTCTTGTTGGGTTTTCTTTAATGCAGTGCAGGTCTTGTGATCTTAGCATATTCAGAAGATTAAGTTGTTTAGGTGTGTTCTGCCTTATATCAATATTTATGTCACCAAAAATTAAAATCCTATATTTAGGCCACTTATTGAGGTGTAGTATCAGTTTCTGTAAGGCCTGTGCAAATACTTCAGCATCATTATCAGGTGTGCGGTATACAGACACAATTATGAGTTTTAACATGGGCAGTAACATTGCTGCTATTTCCAATACATTTTCTATACAGTAATCATTAACACTAAGGGTGCTGTAATCCGAGTCTATACCACTACTAACATATACAGAGGCTCCCCCACAGTTGTGTGTTGGTGTACAATAACCTGTTATTAAATCAAAGCCTGGGGGTACATATAACTGCAGTTGGTCTTCACTTTGTTCATTGATACATAATATAATATTCTTGTTCACTCCTAACAAAAAACCCAGGTCATCAGTTTTGTTTCTTAATGACCTGATATTTATATGTACAAATAATAATGAGTCATCCTCACAAAGGGGTAGGGCTGGATTCCTCTGTAGCAGTATATCAGTTTGTTCACTTTGCTTGTACATTCTTCTGTCACTTGTTGATTGTGTACTTACATCTCTGGCTAGTTTCGTGATCGTGTTGGATCCAGATGATGACGAGATGATTTGCCTGGTGCCATCCATAAAAAAAATCACTGCTCCTCTGTGGAACTTTTCTCACTCTGTGCAAATACTTGTTTGTTTTCACTCATGTCTTGCGTACTTGCTTTTCTCACTTTTACAGCTTGATTGCTTACACTCACTGGCTGAACACTTACATTTAAATCATCTGCTCTTTGAATGTTCTTATTCACTGACTGAGGACTTGCTTTTAACTGACCCACTTGACCTGGAAATGACAACGTGACATTTATGTGTGTAGATGATGTGCTGACAGTTCCTGGAGACTTTCTCCTTTGCTGGGAAGTGGACCGGATACTGGTTTCACTTATGTTTATATTTGTAGTTGGTGCACTGACAGTTTCTGGTGACTTTCTTCTCTGCTGAGAAGTGGACTGGATAACAGTGTCACTTCTGTTTATCATATGAACACCCTGTCCCAAAACTGGTGTCATCATATGACTGCAGTTTACTGAGGAGGTAGCTACCTTTGTCAATGTTGCCCTCCATGTGCACCTAGCAGAAGTAGCGATAGTTTTGCATACTTTCTGTTTTCCTTTTGCGTTGAGATGCATCCCATGTTTTGTGTAGTCTTCTCTATGTAGAAGTTGGTTCAAGTCGATTACAGTGACGTTTGTACATGGAGATGCCAGGTCTATTATAACACAGTTAAGATTGTACAGCATATAGTTGTTTTCTGGCTTATCATATCTGTATGGGATTGTACACAGTAGCAGCTTAGTATGACGCATTCTTGAAATTAATCTTTGTACACTCGTTTTAAAAACTGCTGTGCTTCTGTTACTGTCATTAAAACCTGCAGTAACTACCACTAAGTCGTCCAAAGTGAAGCCCCTGGAGAGTTCGACTGCTTCCCTGACAATGATGAAAGCTTCTGATGAAAGCTGGCTCTGTCTCTGTGCCAGCGATGGCCGTGTGCTGATTAGAAGGAGGCCAGTTGAGGTCCTGCAACAACCTGTCTGTGTGCTAGAAACACTGGACCTGTACCTGGAATTATGGTCTGGGGTGTGATGTGATATGACAGCAGGAACACTCTTGTTGTTATTCCACACACCCTGAATGTTAATTTGTATGTCAGTCTGGTGATTCGACCTGTTATGCTTCCAGTCATGTACATCATACCACTGGGTGTTTTCCAACAGGATAACGCTCGCCCACATACCACTGTTGCAACCTAACATGCTGTACAGAGTGTCGTCATGTTGCCTTGGCCTGCTTGATCACCAATTCTGTGTCCAGTGACACCAGTTCTGTGTCCAGTGAAGTGCATACGGGAGATCATCAGACAACTCCAGTGTCATCCACACCAGCATTAACCAATCCTGTATTGACCAACCAAGTGCAACAGGCACGGAACTAAACCACGC
This sequence comes from Schistocerca piceifrons, assembly GCF_021461385.2. Taxonomy (NCBI): domain Eukaryota; kingdom Metazoa; phylum Arthropoda; class Insecta; order Orthoptera; family Acrididae; genus Schistocerca; species Schistocerca piceifrons. The sequence goes on along the minus strand of NC_060143.1, from coordinate 316,023,580 downwards.
AAACTGACATCCAGCACCTGTACAACACAAAGCACACAGGTATGCATGCATGCATGCAACATTCTGGCAGTTACACTGATCATTTCACATTTGCAATGACTTACCTCGTACCTACATTAGCCTGTGATCTTGCAATGTTTATCACTTAAATATGTTACACAGAAAATGTATTCCTGAAATTTCATTATTGTATATCAATAATTTTTTCTTTATTATGATTTTTTCTGTCAGTTTGGTTAAAACATTTAAATAATTTAGAATTTGTTAATTTATTATGTTTTATTCCAAAAAGGCAAGCTGGAATTAATATGACATTTTATGTATAAAATTTCATTAAAAATGTTTATATAAGTAATTACAATTGTTAATATATATAAGTAATTACAATTGATGTGACATTTGACTTAGAATTTGGGAAACTAATGTATCAGCATCATTTTTGATCAAAGTGGTTGCAATTCTCAAATTGTTCTCAAGGTGTTATCTGAGATTTTGTTTATATTTTTAGTCTTTATGTGGCTTACTCTTGACAATAACTGTTTACAAATGTATGTGCTTCCAAAAAAAGACATATAATGCATGATTATGCAGCAAGGGATGTTTATCTCTTGGGAAGTATGATTTGTAAAAGTCCAGGAAAGATACAGGATGAAATTTTTATTTTAGTTGGGTGTCAGACTGCAAAACTCCATCCATTCCACCTGAAAATATACTGGCAACATATCTATATATATATTTTTTTTTTGTAAAAAGTGTCGCATAAATACAAATGTTCTGACTATTTTTCAAAAATCGTAAAATTTATTTACAATTCTTGCATCAGATCGGAAAGTATGGCTGCATATTTCATCCCATCTTTAAGATTATGTTCCAGATTATTGTCACTTTACATAAACAAAATTCTAAGGATTTTTTTTTAACTGATTATGAGGCAGATGCTGACTTCGTGGGCCCCACTGACATGTTTTGGGCTGCATATGGCCTGCACTGCAGGTTGGACACCCCTGTCATAGATTATCTAACTTTGTTGACAGAACCACAACCTCACCTCTGCTTGCACTGTTCCATCCTCAAAGACATTCTTTAAGTTTTGGAAACATGTGAAAATCAGATGTGACCAAGTAGGGATTGTAATGAGCATGATTGTTGATAGTGAATCCCAGGTGTCAGACTGTTGCAGCACTTGTAGTGTGGTCTGGCACTGTCGTGCTGATGGAGAGGGTGCTCCACGTGTGGAGAAGTCTTCAAATTCATGGTTTCAGTTTTCTGAGTATCTCAGAATGCACTGACCTAGTTATTTACACACTGCTGTGTTACATCCTAAAGATTGGAGCCCTTTAGCAGCAGAGTGTTGCAGCTTATATCAGCAAAGCAGGAAAGTCAATCGGGTAACATGCATTATACATAATACCTCCCCTATCTTGAGAAGAGAACACAAAATTCAGAGACAGCACTTTTCAGCACACCCTCAAAATGCATGTGATGCAAAACACATGGTCAGTATATGGCAGTGTTGATAACAATAGGGTCCCAAGAGCAGAGAAAGGCTTCAGCAGTAACCATTTCACATGCATACATTATTTCTGCTGTTTCTTACAAGATTTGACAGTCTGTGTCACTCAGTGATATTTGAATATTATCTTGGCCTTCATAATTTATTAGTGTTTTCAGTCAATAACAGGCACAGTATTGTTCTAGTTGCATGCATGATGGGAGAGCGTGGATCACTTTCATACATAAAGCCAGCGTCCAGTGTTGTGTGTTCTGGATAACAGCAAAAGTCAGACATCAAAGGCTTGGATGTTGTCTACACCAGATGATGCTGTGATGTTTATGTTTTGTAAATACAGTATTCCCCAATTTCTTTTAATGAGGTAATTTTGACCTTCTTTTAATTAATGTTGAAAAGTGTTTTGGTGAGTCAATTGCTGTCTGTTCTTCAATGTGGCCACAGATTTCAAGTGTATCTCATAGTTTTAGTGAGCTTATCTGTTTGCATATAGGACTCTGATGTTTTCCTCTTCATCCTGATTCCATTTCCTTACATAGGGCCAAAAAATTTTACTACAAATTTTTTGCTCCTGTTACTGAATTTCTGAAGTATAGAGCACTCTTCAACAGTTATGGTCTCTGGTGCATATAGTGCTTCTGGTAGAAGACTTTATTGTAATGCCACAGATTCATATTGAGCAATGTTAGTTTTTTGTTATAGTGATGCCATGTAATTATGAATGCCTTTTGAAGTTTCATGGCTCTTCCTAGGTTTTTATTGCAAACCAGCTGTAATAGAAGTGTGATCTTCCCAAGCTATATGAAGGAGTATACCTATAAATTCATCCTGCATTCCATCTTTAGTACAACTTTCCTGATATTTTGATAAAGATTTTCCACATAACAGCTTCTGTCATAAGATATCTGGAAGCCTGCTTTTGTTGCTATCTTGTATAGTTTTCCGAGGGCATATTTAGTTTCTTCTGTTGTCTTACTGATCCCTGCTAAATCATCATCAAAGGTAAAACATTTAACATTGATTTTGCATCCAGTTTTTGACGTTCATATCTTTGTTGTCTTTATCCCATTCTCTCATAACTTTGACGTGAACTAAGTTAAACAGTAGGGAAGAGAGACAGTCTCCTTTTCCAAAAGATTTTATTTCATTTTCTTTATGTGACAGTACCCAACCCCACCATGATAAGAGACAGTGATCAGTGTCTGTACTGTTTGCAGCAGTCAGATTATGGCTGCATAGGATTTGTTACCACTAGTGGTTGAAAGTTGACAAGCATTTCATCACAAAATTCTCACATGCATGATGCTGAGGTTAAGAAAATGTGTCTCATCTGGTCTTTCAACTGCCTTTGGGCTCATGTGGCATCAGGCAGTGCTTCAGCTTTTTTCATGATTGCATACAGTGGGAATGCAGGTACGACCCCAGAGACACAAATAAACATGTGGCAGTGTGATATCCAACTGCACATGAGGTGTCTGTTCTGGAAATATGTACAAGAACAGACAATACACATGTAATGGTATAGATACACTATTCGATCAAAAGTATCCAGACACCTGGCTGAAAATGACTTAAAAGTTCGTGGTGATCTCCATCAGTAATTCTGGAATTCAATAGGGAATTGGCCCACCCTTAGTCTTGATGACAGCTTCCACTCTCAAGGGAATATGTTCAATCAAGTGCTGGAAGGTTTCCCGGCAGCCCATTCTTCATGCACTAAGGAGAGGTATCGATGTCGGTTGGTGAGACCTGGCACAAAGTCGGCATTCCAAAACATCCCAGCAGTGGTCTATAGGATTCAGGTCAGGACTCTGTGCAGAACAGTCCATTACAGGGATATTATTGTCATGTAACCACTTCACCACAGGCTGTGCATTATGAACAGGTGCTCGATCATGTTTAAAAAATACAGTCGCAATCCCCGGAGTGGGAAGCAAGAAGGTGCATAAAACATCAATGTAGGTCTGTGCTATGATAGTGCCATGCAAAACAACAAGGGGTACAAGCCCCTTCCATGAAAAACATGACCACACCATAACACCACTGCCTCCAAATTTTGCTGTTGGCACTACACATGCTGACAGATGACGTTCACCAGGCATTCACCATACCCACACCCTGCCATTAGATTGCCATATTGTGTACCATGATTCGTCACTCCACACAACATTTTTCCACTGTTGGTCGTCCAATGTTTCCACTCCTTACACCAAGCAAGCCATCGTTTGGCATTTACCGGCATGATGTGTGGCTTATGAGCAGCCGCTCAACCATGAAATCCAAGTTTTCTCACCTCCTGCCTAACTATCATAGTACTTGCAGTGGATCCTCATGCAGTTTGGAATTCCCGTGTGATAGTTTGGATAGATGTCTGCCTATTACACATTACGACCCTCTTCAACTGCCAGGGGGTCTCTGTCAGTCAACAGACGAGGTCGGCCCGTACACTTCTGTGCTGTACATGTCCCTTCATGTTTCCACTTCACTATCACATCAGAAACAGATGACCTAGGGATGTTTAGGAGGATGGAAATCTCATGTACAGATGTATGATACAAGTGACACCCAGTCACCTGACCACATTTGAAGTCCATGACTTCCATGAAGTGCCCCATTCTGCTCTCTCAAGATGTCTAATGACTACTGAGGTCATTGATATGGAATATCTGGCAGTACATGGCAGCACAATGTACCTGATATGAAAAACTTATTTGATCACATAATGTACCTCTCAAAAAGCATATGACTATTTCGGTATGGATTCATGCCATTATTCATCCCCTCGTGGGAAACCAATGATGCTGTGAACAACAGGGAATATGACTTGGATTACATCAGTGGTGAGCAGCACCTTGGAATTTGAGTTGGATGGGAGGCATGTCCGAGTGTCCGCAGCAGTTAAGGAAACTGTCGTAGAGAAGCAGAGGTTCTGGGTTCGTTTCCTGGTCCAGTCACAAATTTTCAAGTGCAGCTTTTGAATTATTTTAACACCCAAAGGAGCTACATCACATAGACTTCCCTTTAGTTATTGGGCTATCCACTGACATATTTTATAATATACATTTTCTTCCACCTTCACTAATTTTGTATAATACAATTTAAAAACGATAAAAAATGTTTTGTATCAGCACAGTTTTACAGAACGTATTTTGACCAGAGTTCTTGCTCTAAGGCACTGTACTACCTTAAATTGATTAACTTTTGAAGTATTAATCAAACATTAATTGGATGATTTGATGTTATGAAATAAACCAAACTATCGAAATTTGTTCACAAATACATAAACAAACAATATTTCCCTACATAAATAAGAAAGCTTCTGGTCCACTAACACTGCCCTATTTTAATATACAAATAATTTGAATACAATACCCAGTTGTTCCCTACAAAGTCTACTACCAGTAGCATATTACAGATTTGCTTCTCAAATACATGTTAGCAACATTGTCCAAAATTTCCTCTTCGTGAGTTAAAACATATAATTTTTATTGATCAGATAACATACCTTTACAAGCGAAACATAGATTGCAATATATGGTTTTGAAGATAATTTTATTTAGAAGAAGTATTTCATACCCATGGTAGTATTTATTCATGATTTTAATTATTGTATATAATTGTATAATTATTTCCATCACAATCTTATTTGAAAAACAGCATAAGTTTCTACTATTTGAGCACTTCTTTTTTATTAACATCAAGTGTGAGAACACAATATAACTGATTAACTGTAAATAATTAATTAATAAATTAAGAACATTACAAATTACATCATCAGACACTACCAGCCAACTTGGATTCAGCACAAAGAAACCAGAGTTCTACAACATGTTGCCCTGCCTTTTGGTGAGGCAATTACTAAAAATAAAAATATACCTGCTGGTGAGCTGAGCTCATTTTCCTTGCATGTTAATATTAGTTAATTTTTTTGTTACAGACCAATAACAGCAAAGTCCATAGAAAGAAAGGACACTAGCATTCATCTTATAAATCATCTGAAGGAATAGACCCACAAATGTGTGTGGAGACTGCCAAATTTTTTGGGGCGATGACAAGAATCACACTTGTGTAGAAAAGATCTTGCAGTTGGGCAAAAACAGTATTCATAGAGAGATCTTTTGTACATGCACCATGAGCAATGACTTTACTGCTCTACATTGCTAGGTCTAAAAGATGAAATAAATCTCAATAATGCACTGCTTCAGATCTGCCATGAGATTTAAATTTTTCCCATTTTAATTCAACAGCCACCAGTTCTGGTTTCCAGGCAGTGCTTTATTGAAATCCAGCATCACTGTTGATAAAGACAGTCTGTTATACTACTGTGTATGGACTCCTTAATAACACAATCGCAGGACAGTGAGGATAAGGTTTTAGGTGTTTCCACAAAATATGTGATACCATTTATTTAGACAATGGTCCATTATTCCCAATCTGTCAGGTTGCCCTGGCATGATCCTGTGTCCCATATAGCAGCTTATCATTTCTGTTTGTCATGGTCAGAAACCAACATACCACAAAACTACTTACACAGAGTCATATTTGTGGGCCAAAAGTTATCATTAACCCTACACAATGAGGTAGTGTCTTATGCTCCATGCATATAGAACATATTTGGTCTCAGATCCAACAGTCTGCCAGGTGAGTAGCAACATTTAAGAGCAGTGTTCTGATAGAATATTATTCTGAAACACAAAAACATAATGTATTCCCATCAAAGGCAAATAAAGATACAGAGGCAACTACTACAATGGTCTTCTTTCTGTATTTCAGCAGTATGTCTTCATGAATCAAAAGGATCCTCAAAACATAAACATTTAGTACATTTTTCATCCACTATTAAAACTGAGAGTTATATTAAGTTTCGTCCAAGGTACTCTTGGCTTGAGGAAATGCAGAGTACACAAGTTTCATGCCAGTGTGGCAAGTCTTATATTGGGCAGACTTATCACAATGAACAAGAATGCTATGTTGGTCACTGTTACAAATAGACCTAGGACAAACTGACGAATCAGCAGTAGTGGAGCATTTTAATAAACATGCGGCATCATATGTTTTATTGAAACACTGAATTTTTGTGCTCAGCATCAACATTCTGCAATTGTGTTTCTAACGCAATCAGTCATATGTATCCATACGGCAAACAATCTCATCAACAATGATGTGGGATTTCCATTGAATACTGTCTGGATCCCAGTGATGTCTGCTGTTTAAAAAAAAGAGGAGATTCAACAACTGATAACAGACACAACACAGGACATCACAGCAAATTTAATTCAGCTTTTAACCATAGCAACATCAGGCAGCACAGTCATTGTGTATGGCACATGCTCAGAAGGCCTCTATTTGGCTCCAAACAGAGTTCACAGTGAGCACCATTTTCATCCATAGAGCTTTTCTGTGTATGCATGTTTCCTGCTCATGGACATGTTGCTGTGCAAATATTATTAGTCATGTCTTGCAGCTGTAACAACTGTAGCCACCTGACAATACCAGGTGACAGACACAAGAAATGTGTTTTGCATGAAAAAGTTGATTTATCAAAATGTTATTTGCTACACTTTCATTATTTTTCAGGGTATCGCCCTACACACATCCACTATATGAACACAGATGATTGAATACAATGAAATTACATAAAATTATAATCACTGTATCACTGTAATAAATTCTACTGCTACGTTATAACATTAATGTATATTAAATTTGAACAGTTAATTAACAATCTGTGGATTTACTATGATGTGTGTTTACTTCTAATCATAAACAATCTTCATCATTCACACAAAATCCCTGCTGTGTTCAATAGGCCATTTCACAGCAGCAAAATCCAATGTGATGAGCACAGGTTTTGAGGTACAATATTGGGGGTGAGGTGGGGTGGGGGCAGCCAGGGGAGAGAGTGTGGCACTTAAAGTTACTTTGGTACATTCATTTGGAACTGCAACTTTACCACTGATAACTGTTAAAAGCCTTGCAGCAAGATTCACACAACCACATTACTTATCATAGAGTGAAAGTAAAATCATCAGACAATTTTACAGAATGATTAGTGTGTCTACGAGAGTATTTTAATTGAGTTGTCAAATAATTTATGGGTCTTTTCAGAAGAAAGTACAACTGAGTGGTAGTTGTGTTGCAGCACCCAAGATTAGTTGGTGTGGCACCAGAATAACCAGTAGAGAGAAAAACTTTTGCAGGTAGAAAAAGGTAACAATTTGCAAATCGGATTATGAGAATGTTTGGTAGGGCAATTATGTAGAGATGAAGAAACAACAGCAAAAGATGAAGGACAACATCAAACCAGTCCCAAAAACATGATAATGACAGGAAAGATGCACACACATAGCTCTAGTTGCTTTTGCTCAGTTTGAATCCTGTAATGTGCCAAGCACTAGTTGTCACACAAAATGGCTTTTGAATGAAGTCCTGAGATGAATGAAGTACTCAGGTGGGCATGGCAGCCATGCCTACAATAGAAGTAAAGGAGAAACACATATGTGCGCATGCTGCAGAAAAGCTGGACCTGCTGCTGCAACCAGTCACCACTGACTGAGTGCAGTAGAGGGCCACACACAGCAGTGCCTGGCGCTAACACATAGATTCTGACTGACCACTTTATGATGAATAGATGACTATGACCCTGATACCCAACTGCATCATACCTGCTATTAACATAATGTACTCTTGCTTGATCTGTCACTAACAGCAAGCAATCTGCTACTGCTATTACTACCTATCCATATTTTTTTTCTTTTCCATTGGTGCTTGCTAAGGAAGTTTTATCATTCTGTCCTTAAACCTGCTCTTCTTCAATGGTCCTGTGTTACTGGGTAATCGTAACCAATGCAGAAGTGACAGTAGATGTTTTGTGATGATCTCCAAGCTAGTGTGATGTGGAGGGAGTCCACTCATACTTTGGAGGGGATCCACTCTTACTTTGTTTTACATACTTAGAATGTAGGTAATTTTAGGCCAGGGCTGGGTCTTTTCCATGGAAGGGGGCAGTGTAGTGTCGCTATCCAGTCTTGTAGTAAAAAGTGGTGAGACGACCACTGTGTAGTATTCTGTTAGCAGCCACAGGCTGGTAATGTGAATCAGAATAACATACATGTAAGGGGATTGCAAGACAAAGCTAGCTACACTCTGAGGAAAACTGCACCATCTCTTACTTTGGGAGATTTGACTAGGTGCAGGTTTCAGTGAAATAAATGCACCTCTGAGCGATATAAATATGTCTAAATTTTGAAGAAGAAGCATTCTTGTCACTGAAGTGCAGCAACAGCACTATAATGCCACAGCCACACTGTGGTGATACAACTGGTCACCACCAGCAGCAGCTATGATAACGAAAACATGCTGCACCTGTTGCTGCCACCACTAAGTTTCTCACGGTACTTGGTGCCTCAGCACTGCCAACCTGTCATCTGCACTTGCAGCTGCCAGTACTGAGTTCCCTCCCTGGAGTTTAGTACCACAGCACCAGCTGCCATCTGACACCCGCAAGGGAACATTGGGTTGAATCCCATGACAGCTGCCTCCTCATACTGCCACAGTGGCTGCATGTAGAGCCAATGTGCTGTCACAGATGCCAATGCTGATGGAGCTGTAGCGCACCTCTCACATCACAACCATGGCCTACAGAAGCTACCAATCATCCATGGGCCTGCAGTCAGCATTGCACAGCACCTATGCAGCATCCTCTCACCAGGGCGGAAGCCGACACCCATACAACAGCAGCAGCCAGAGTCAACAGTGTGTTGCGTGTCTTGCCACACAAAGCACATCCGCAGGTTGAATAAAAACCTTCTTTATTGTTAGTAATGTTCCCACTGAGCCCTCCAGCCTGTCACTACCAATACTAACCCCACGCAGTGGAACTCTGCTCTTCAGAATAATAAATGTCAAGGCACAAGTGCAAACCTATGCCATTCCACACCAAGAGGACTTTCTTACAAAGCATGTCAGTGGTGATAATTTTTGTAAGATAGATTTTGTTGATGCTTATTTTCAGATACCACTGGATGAGGCCCCCAAAACTTACATGATGTGCAGACTTTTTGGGGAAAGGTGAATTATTATTCTCAATTTGTCCAACAAGTGGCCAACACTCAACCAACTGTGGAAGAAGGATGTTCAGTACAGGTGGATGGCTGTCTGTAAGCACACTTCCACACAGATGAAGTGTCTGCTGTGCTCAGCATCTTGACTAATGTCACTTTCTCCATCACATTCCCTGGTTTTGGATACTGATGTTCCTCCGTGTGACATAGGTGCGGTGCTGGTGCATAGGAATGATGACGGTACTAAGCAACCAATTGTCTATGCATCAAAGGCACTGATGCCCACTCAACAGAAGTACTCGCAGATCGAAAAAGAAGCTTTGGTGAATATCTATGCCATTAAGAAATTCCACGTTTACCTATTCAGGGCAAAGTTTATGCTCATTACCAATCACAAACTACTGGTAGCACTCTTATGGACACACTCCCAGCTACCAGAGAGGATAGCACGACAGCTCCAGCATTGGCATTTTTCCACAGCTCTTACATTTATACCATTAAATGCAAGCCCACGTCACAACACTCAAATGCAGATGCGCTCTCTCTTTTACCCTCAGGACCCAACCTAGCATTTGACCAACAGGAAATCTCCTGTTTCCATCTTGACATGGAATGGCAGCACACTCTGGGTGGGTTTCCCATCACAGCTATTCACATCAATGCAGACACATGCGACCCTGTCTTATGGTGTGTCATACACTACATGCTCCATGGGTGGCCCAGTTATTTTTCGAAGTCCACCAATCCAGGGCTCTGGCCTTGGGCTCACCTCTCCCAACATTTGTCAGTTGTCTGCAATGTTCTGCTTGACACAGAGATGGATATTCCCCTTCCCATGATACTGTTGACCCTATGTCCTCATGTTTTGCAACACCTACATCCTGGGCATTGGGGTATGTTGCAGATGAATGTGCTCCCAAGGTGACATACCTACTGGCCTGGACTGATGATGCACAGTTGTTCTGCTTGTATGTGGCACCACCATTCTCCTCCTCCATTTTTCATTCCCTGCCCCACCCCCCCTTGTCCCTGGGACTGTATTCATCTTTGCTGGCCCCTTTCTGGGCTCTGTGTGGCTCATTGTCATGGGCGAATGTGATCAGCATGTTGACCACCACCACCACTGATGCCACCCTCAATGCAGTCATTCATATTTTTTCCATCAAAGGACTTCCTCTTACTATTGTACCAGACAATGGTATCTGACACACAGCAATTGCTTTTGAACCATTCTGCACTTCCAGTGGTATACAGTGGTATAAAGCACCTGTTTAGTCCGACATTTCACAAATCCTCGAATGGCAGAGCGAAATGTATGGTGTGAACGTTTAAATAACAAATGTTAAAGGCAGTGGGCACTTCCGCCACTGTGACTGCACTCACAATCTTTCTGACCACCTACAGAACCACCACTGTCCATGACCACAGCCTGCTAGAACTCCTCCGTGAAAACCACAGAATACATTGCAACATCAATTACAGTAGTGGGAACCCCAAAATTGGGGAAATGATGCTAGCAGCAGACACAATGCTGCTTTGCAGTGTCACTTGTACAAATGCTTCATTGCAGACCTTCATTCTCTTGGCTTGCATGCCAGGATGCATCTCCAGCTATTGCTGTGTCCTGGAGGTGGGCTTTACATTAAAGCATACACATCAAAACAAACATAATGTGTTCAGTCGCAGCTCTTGGTGACATCTCAGGCAACATCAGATCCTGGCAGCTTCCTCTTCATAAAAGCAAATCTCGCATCTTTCATTTGTTGATTGATGAATCACATGGCAGTGTCGGACAGCAACATGATATAGGTCAACAAGGTGGTGCCAGGTCATTGTATCCATGATGCGGTCTTGTGCAGAGTCAGCAGAGGCTATAGGACAGGACATTGGTCTCATGCAGCTATAGCAGTGGTAGCGGCTCCAGGTAGACTAGGGCAGGCTGCCCAGACTGAATGAACAAAGCACTCATCTGATACTTCACAGCACGCAGCCAGACAGCCCCCACGACAGTTTAACACATCTACTCATGGCTTAGTAATTTGTGTGCAGCACCTGAAAGCCAAAAATGTTAAATTCAGCATTCCTTTTCTGACATTAGATTGTACACCCCCTTTTAGATGTAATCAGGATCAGAAAGTGGTGTGGGCTTGTAATTGATATCCGGTATGCAGGTGTAGAAAAAGAAACCATATTGGTTTATTTGCTCATGGCAATTACATCGTAAATATCACTTCAGGGGTGAGAGAAGGTAAGTACAGTGGCATCACATCCATCTTGAAGAAGAAGGGACCTAATCCATTAAGTGTCTGCTCTACGCAGCAGATCAGAACAGAAGTGAAAGACATTACTCAGTAGCATGTCCAGGAGCCCTCAGCCTCACAAGTCACATGATCCTATGACATGATTTGATTGGCAAGGTGGCTTTGCTGATGATGATTCTTTCTATTTTGGCGTGAACTGGTTGATTGTTGTCACATCAGCTGAAAGGAAACGAATGATAAAGACAGCCTCTTTGAAATATCTAAACAATACACATTACTCGCATTTGGAGCCTGAGGGGCACCTTATACACAAGTATTAATAAAGAGGAAGTAATTATGGTGGAAGTGAACAACATTACGGAGTCCCAATATTCTCAAATTAAGTGACTGACCATTCGTCATTATATCAAAACAAATTAAAAAATGATGCCCATTAGAATTCACAGAGCTTGCTCAAATGCAAGTGTGGCATTACCAGTGGTACAAAGGACACATACGAAAGATCACTCACATACGAGTTTAAGTTTTATAAACAACACAACACAGTTAATCTCTGTCAGGAAGATGCAACTAATGCTCTTTGCCACTCACAACTTCTCACACCTCACTGTGATAGATAGGAAAGCTGTAAAAAAACATTTTGATATGCCCCAAGTCAACAAATCCCACAAACTGCTAATCACGACAAAAAAGGTCATCGGTGACAGCAATACCATAACACTTGAGTAGTGCTTGCCAGTATGCTGCAATCAACCTATCTTCAAAAGCAGGGGTGACACATTGCACATGGCACAAGCCCTGCTCATTAACTACCAGCATCTAGACCTCAGCAGTTTGTCAGCAGCAGAAATATACAGTACTTCAATCACATTCTTATATTTTAGCAATATTTGGTCGAAAGCTTATATTGTGACAATCTTTATGTTGTGCCTATCTGTGACTCAGCATCTACACTATATGGTGAGTAGCAACTTTCCTTTTCATAATATTGTTACATTCCATCCTGGATTTTCCACTGTTTGCACCAGCACAGCAGATGCAATAGCAAAGCTTACTGTGCAATCAAGGCAGAGCAACCCTGGGCACACATCCACACAGTTCAACCACTGAGCCACATCTCTCTAATAAAGGTATGTCACTACACTGCTCAAAATTGTTGGTGCCAGTGACATCAGGCAGCACAGTTTACTAAATGTTCATTTTCCTTGTGATTACATCATTCTCTGTGATTTATATACATGGAGACAAGTTCTAAACATTACTTGAAAATATGTGACAAATTCTTTATGTTCTGCCAAAATCATATGTAAGATGGACTATTTTTCCTTTCACCTGGGTACACTGATGAACTCACCCAAAGGGGCCTAATGAATGGATGTCCTCAAGAATTGCATCTTAAATTTTTGCATCCTTTCTCTGTATCCCTGTGCCTACTCCTAACCTTTCCAAGCCCTGCTGGCTTTGCCCACCAGCTGACCTGTGATATTGGGGGCCACTGTTCACATGCTGCACCCAAAATGTGCTATCTGGCCTTCCCATGAACACGCCACCTCCGGTTCTGATAGCCTCACTTACTTAAATCTCTCCACTCTATATACTCTGGTTGTTATGCTGTTCCTGCCATTCTTATTGTAATAAAATTCTGCAGCATTTAACAGGTTTTTCAACTAATTGCATTTCTTACTCATTATCCTTTAATTGTTTAATTTGTTGATCATCAGCCTGAGAGTGAAGCAGAAAGGTTATGATTACCAGTATGTGAGGTAACGGGTGAGTTGTGGTGCCCTGGAAATATTCTAAGTTCGGAGTTGGCATGGCCGCATGGGCTCTCGGCAAGCCACAGCCCGGCAGCAAACACGTGGTGTCGAATGTTAGGCGGGGTCCAGGAACTGCGTGGCTGGGGATTTCACGGTGATGCTGTGTCGATGAAAGAGACTTGTATGCCAAGAGTGCCAAAGGTGGTGGACTTTGTGAAACCATCATGGCAGACATTTCACTGTTCATATAGAAATTAATAGTAGCCAAACGAATCATGATACCTCAAAAAGAAACATATACATTACCATTATTTGCACGATGATTCTGATGGTGTAATGTGATTTTTAATATCTTTATTAGTTTAAAGTTTAGTATCTGACAATAAATTATACAAATAACACCCAGCAACAAATTTCCAAAATCCAAATGGTTCATCCGATTTTGTCGATCGATGTGTCTTTAGAAAGCTATTAGTGTAAACCTAAATTTGTATAAATTACAGGCATTTAGCTTGAATATTACATGAGTTATTGGAGGTCTAAGTGGCCGATTACTATTGATCACACCAGGCCATAAGTACTCCACAGTGACACAAAAAAACGGTAGCAGCATGCTTATAAATATATTTATTCATCTATGTTTTTGTCTATATCTGATATAAACTATTCATGAAGAAATTGGTTAAATATTTAGTGTGTTTCAGAAAGCACAGACATTGGGATACTGGCCTACCTTTTGTTCTATTCCTTTGATGTATGTTTCTTTAATTTGTTTATGTATCTAATAATGTGTGTTAGAGCATGTTTATGGTCCAGCCGTAGGAATATTTATTTAATTTCAAGTTATTTAAATGTAAATCCAGTATTTTGAATGTGTTTCATCATGTTTGTGTGGGTGCGTAGGCTTGAAGATATGGTGCAAGCACTCTAGCCAATCACAGCGCTTGTGAATGGGGAGACTGGATGAAAGTGCAAGAAGTGCACACGGCACTTGAAGTGCTGGACGTGATGGTGTGATGGACGTACAGTTGCAGGAAAGACTTGGAGAGTGTGGAGCGGCTTGTGCGTGATTGCGGGAGATGGAAATACTTTGGAGTGCCTACTGGTGAACATGTGAGATTTCCATGCTTTCTGTGGAGAAGACATACTATGCATTCAGAAGTGAATATCTCATGGGCTATGTTGTCATTCATAACTAATTACGTGAAGTAGGAATCTATTGTTTCCCTGTTATTCAATTTATATTTAATTTAACTGCTGAACCATCGAACCAATAAGTGTTTTGAAGAAATATACCGCATTCTGAAAAGTACTTCTACTATCATACCCATCATTTAAAGTCGTTAAAATAGTATGTTTAGAATTTATTTAATTGCAATCTTTCATTTATAGATGACTATGTTGCATTAAAAATTCACAATTGCCGAGTGATAGGAATCTTCGACCATTCAATTCATGTGTATATTCATATTGTATACAGCAGACGCAGCAGTATTTGGCTTGTAATGTGGCAACTATACATCACAGCCACCAGACAACAAAACCAGCTAAAACTGTTAATATTTCAACTCTGAGTCAGTGGGTACGTAGTTGATGACCACCGTACTACCATCATCACATTTTTTATTTGAAAGCCCGCAAGTTACAAGTTATATGTTACTGGTGTAGTGAACCAGCTTTATTGCCACACTCATGCACTGTGCTCTCTGTAGGCACTGGTGATGGTGATTGACAAGTAACATGCCTGTACAATGATACATTTATTTGTCATAAAGAGATGCACTGCCACTTAACAATATTTTCTAGTAGTGAAAGTCTGCACAACAACTCTCCTTGAACAATGTTCCCAGAGGGTGTTCACTCAGCAGTGATTGAGCATGTTGTCAGATCCCATAACCACATGAACATAATGGACACATGAGCAAATGAAACTGATGATAGTCTTCCTGTCCCATGGGCCACCATTTACATTGCAGTCATGATGAAATGAGATGGATGAATGGACAGCACTGACTAAATAATCCTGTACGCATAGTGGGAAGCCCATGTTGAGCTAGACTCATGTGACCAACAGCCAGCAGAGACACCTTGAGAGATTTTTACACCATTCCATTGCTCAGTTCACGCTAGCCTCTGGTTTATGTCCTGCACACCCATGTGTATTGCATCTTGGCCTAAATTTGGTTAATGGTAAATCCATGGTCATTTCAGTGAATGCCAGGCACTGCTAACTTGTGCTGCCCTTAATTATGGCTCTGGCATTCATGCATATCTCAGATAGCTTCCACACAGATCACCCCCCCCCCCCCCCCTCCCTCTCCCTTTCCCCATTGAGAGTAGAGCTCGGGAGCTCTGGGAGAGGCCAGTGACCAACTTGCCACTAGCATATTTGGAGCCCATGTGCTTTGCAGTGACATCAGCATAAGTGAGATGGTACGGGCCAGTCCACAGTGATTGGGTGGCAGCCAGTAATGTCTGCACTTGGGTTGTGGGGTACACAGTGAACATGTCTGTGCCCTGCTGGCTCTTGACAGCAGAGGCTAGCTGTGCAGAGTCCACAGCCATATGTGATTCATCTCTGAGGACACCAACACTCAAGCAAAGTATGGTTGGCAGTTAATACACTCTAACAAGGGGAGGTCGACAATTGTGAAATTCAGATTCGATTCATACTGCGCATAATAAAAGCTCATGGCCAGAGGTGTAATGTGGCAAAGCACCAAGATGCACTTCTCAGTCGTTGTCGAGAAAATTGACAGTTAAAAGAAACCGTTGTGGTGAAATACTCTCTACGATTAATAATTTTCTACAGCGTTGTGGCGCAGCGGTAAGCACTCGGGTTGATAATCCAATGGTCACCGGATCGAATCTCGCATCATGCAACATTTTTTTTATTATTTGTTTCTTGTAATTCAAAACAAAGATGATGTGACTTACCAAACGAAAGTGCTGGCAGGTCGATAGACACACAAACACAAACATACACCCAAAATTCAAGCTTTTACAACCAACAGTTGCTTTATCAGGAAAGAGGGAAGGAGATGGGAAAAAGACAAAAGGATGTGGGTTTTAAGGGAGAGGGTAAGGAGTCATTCCAATCCCGGGAGCGGAAAGACTTACCTTAGGGGGAAAAAAGGACAGGTATACACTCGCACACACACCCATATCCATCCGCACATATACAGACACAGGCAGACATATGTAAAGGCAAAGAGTTGCACTTCCGCCTCGACTGACATCTCTGCCGAAACTCTTTGCCTTTACAAATGTCTGCTTGTGTATGTGTATGTGCGGTTGGATATGGGTGTGCATGCGAGTGTATACCTGTCCTTTTTTACCCCTAAGGTAAGTCTTTCCGCTCCCGGGATTGGAATGACTCCTTACCCTCTCCCTTAAAACCCACATCCTTTCGTCTTTCCCTCTCCTTCCCTCTTTCCTGATGAACCAACCGTTGGTTGCGAAAGATTGAATTTTGTGTGTATGTTTGTGTTTGTTTGTGTGTCTATCTACCTGCCAGCGCTTTCGTTTGGTAAGTCACATCATCTTTGTTGAAAGTCGTTTGTCGTGGAAAAATAATACTTGAAATAAAACACAATATCACAAATAATATTCAAGTGGATACAATTTATTGAAAAGTTCAGTATACACTCGCACATAATTAACAATTAGTGACCAGAAGTAGCTGGAGTATCGCATGAACCATAGTGATAGTTATCACAGAAACATGGAAAGCAGAAAACAGCACGACATCAAGCACATCTGATAAACGATGCGTTTTTACAAGAACAATTGTGTTTTAAATTATCTGTTGGGAAACACACCTGATTGACATTCTGAAAAATTGTTCTATTGTTCATCAGGTTTGATGCATACCACGCGTATCGTATCATATCGGCAAAAATCGGAGAAGACAATTGGTGGTGGACGGTGGATTGGATTTTTATACAGTCATCTCAGGAGTTGATGTCACAGTTTCACTTGATTAAAAAAGCACAATTTTGACGGCACTTGATCAAATTTTTTACCTGCCGGTAAAAATATACGTCACACGGTTGGACAAGAGGACTGCACTTTGGAGGAATGGCTTTTATAATGCACATTGGTAACTTTTTATCGTCCTGGAACATCTCATCGTATAATGCCGTGTTCGTTTGCCCACCCCAAGAGTCAATCAGAAGGAGAAATTCTTTCTTTTGTACGTATGGTTGCAAAGCATTACGCAAGAAGTCCATGAGCAAACCCGTTGTTAGTTTACCGGATTTGGAGGATGTAATAACAATGTTGGTATACTTCTTGGCGTACTCGTCAACTGTCTTCTGTACTCTGGGTCTAAATGTACCTATGGACTTTTCGAGGCATACGAAAACAAGAGGCAAGACTCGTCCAGACATCGTGATTGAATATTGTGCCATACACGAATGCGTCACTTTGTTCATGTCGTGTCGGGTTACCAGGACAGCCTTTGACCCTTTTTAGGCGAGAGTTCTGTTGAACATGGACTGGTACTGGCACCCTGACAAACAAAATGTAAAAATATCGTTTGTATAAGAAATATACGAAATCTGTGTTGTCTATCATATATCAGATTATCATATTCTATCATCATGTCATACGACATTTGTGAACAGCTCTTTATGTACTTGTTTGATCAGTATTAATTATGAAATCTTTGTCGAAGTTAGTTATCAACATTCACTTCTGGATCCGAAATGTGTCCGCTGCAGCCAAAATTTCGTCTTGGGTAGCCGTCTCTTTCCAGGAAACAAATTTTGTGATTTTACGTTGCTGAATCCCACGCTTCTTTTTAAATTCAGTGACCCATGCTTTTGAAGCTTTGAAGTTGAAATCTGGGAACTGACTTGCAGCGCCCAAGGACCACTGCTGCAGGTTTCTGGTAGTAACTTGCTGGAAGTTTTGTCGAGCTTCTACGAAGCGATCATGCACCCATGAATCAATGGTACAATATTTATCAAATTTGCTACTGCCACGTTTGATTTGCTCTTCCCACCTGGATAAATAGCCCATATTTGTCAAACGAGAGCACCCCTTTTTTTGTAGAGTTTTGAGACTCCAGCCTGGATGTTCTTTGGCCAGATTGACAGCTCTAATTTTGTAATCCAGAGAAATATAGTCGTATCCTTTTTTTTTCTTCTCGTCCGGCTCGTATTCGTTGGCAAAGGGACTCGTTTCATTGTCTTCGTAGGCATTATTATCGTCGATTTCATTAATGACTATCAGTTCATCATAATGAACGAGGGTGTTTTCGGCGAGCATTTGCAGCATATTCTGGAACATTTCTTCCCCAATTACCATGGATTCTTCGTTGATTGATGATGACGGTTCTTCTGCGATGCGATTACTGTTATGAAGGAGGCTTTCAAAATACACCAACGCATCTTTCAATTCTTGTTTCGCCACTTCACTGTGTATAGAATCTTCTTCGATCACATCACTTTCATGCGAAGGGCCCAGATCGCTCTCCAATTGTACCGCCTCCATTTTTCCGTTTGTTTAACAGGGTGTACCAAAGCTCTCACGTACGCACTGATTTTCGACGATGTTATAAGTTGCGCTAGGGACCGCGCCTACCTTCTTTCGAAGTTAGCAGGCAACTACGCTGTTATGCGGCGGCTCATTTCGGCCCATTCAACATCTGTCCTTCAAGTGTAATGAGCGAGTAACGGAGTTTATATTTCATACCTGCCACAGCAAATTTGTGTTCGTGGGGTCTGTATTCTAACTCGAACGTTTGGCTTACACAATACGTATTTGATTCGGAATATCGTTTCTACGTCTTTCGTTAACTATACGTGGTAAACATTATGGAGACAACTAATAACATTTGTGAAATACAACTTTGTTTGCGGAAAACATAATGATGTTCGAAGTCGCCAGTTTTTCCACGACCATCGACTTTCAACAACTTATTATATGCATAATTGTTGCAACTGATTGCCGGGAATTATATATGTGTGTGTGTATGCATTTTAATTACAAAAAACAAATACTATAAAAAATGTTGCATGGTGTGAGATTCGATCCGACGATCTTCGGATTACGAACCCAAGCGCTTACCGCTGCGCCATGACGGTGTAGAAAATTATTAATCGTAGAGAGTATTTCACCGCAACGGTTTCTTGTAACTGTTGATTTTCTTGACAATGGCTGAGAAGCGCATCTTTATGCTTTGCCACATTACACCTCTGGCCATGAGCTTTTATTATACGCAGTATGAATCGAATCTGAATTTCGCAATTAGCGGTCTCCCCTTGTAAGACAAAAAACGAAAGATACACCACAAAGGTATTATCTGAATTGGACAGAAATCAGTAAATGTGATGTACATATACAGACAAACAAATTATTACAATTTCAGAAAAACTGGATGTTGCCAGTTGCAACTACACTCCTGGTTGTTGAGCTATATGGCGGGTGGCAATCAGGATGGTATCTTACCACTGTCCAAAGCATTTCCAGATACATTTTCACTGGTCATCGAGACTCATTTTGAAATTAGATTCATCCCTGTCAACAAATCTATTCCTTCAATCAGATTCCAGGCTCAAGATGTGTCTGGAGATGCCCCAGACAGCAGTGGGATACCAACGCAACTGTCACCCACCATACGGCCTGACGGTCCTGATTGATGGTTTGGGTTGTCATTTCTTTTCATAGCAGGACCTGTTTGGTTGTCATCCAAGGCACCTTTACAGCACAGAGGTATGTTGTCGATATTCTAAGCCCAGTTTTGTTGCCCTTCATGGCAAGCCATCCTGGGCTTACACTTCAGTAAGATAATGTGCACTCGCATATAGCAAGAGTTTCTAATACTTGTCTTCATGCTTACCAAATCCTGCTTTGGCCACCAAGGTCACTGGATCTCTCCCCACTTGAGAATGTTTGGAGCATTATGGGCAGCACCTTCCAACTATCTCAGGATTTTGATGATGTAATGCAACAGTTGGACAGAATTTGGCATAATATCCCTCAGGAGGAATCCAACAACTATATCAGTCAAGGCCAAGCCGAATAACTGCTTGCATTAGTGCCAGAGGTGAACCAATGTGTTCGTGACTTGCCCAGTTTGTGAAGCTCTTTCTCTTGAATAATTCATCCAACTTTTATGAAACTGTCATTATTTGTTTGCCTCTATGTGTACATTACATCTACTGATTTCCATCCCATTCTGATGATTCATTGGTGGTGCATGGTTTCTTTTTACCTTAGAGGGTATAACGAAACAAAGCATTCATGAGTTGCACAGTTAACACAAGATAATGAAATAAAGAGTTCACAAAGTAACATTTTTCACAGTTCAATGCCTTGATGCTCAAAACAATGGAAGCAAGAGAACTGCATGAAGCGTCTTAACTTGTATGAGCGTGGTGGTCCCAGAACTGCTACAGACAAGGCTGTGGCCCTGCACACAAAGTGCTGAGTTCAATGGCAATGCAAACACAGAAACTAACATGGCAGATGATCCAGCTTCAACACCCAATGCAGTGGAGACACAGGGATGTGAAAACAGGTCCAGGGGCTGTGACAGACAAGCTGCATGTGAGAAAGGAGGTAACGACTGGAGCTTGACTAGAGGACATTTGATGACACAGCCTGCTGGGGACAGGGTCTCTGCAGGAAATGGCAGCTGTGGCAACTGCACCGAGAAATGCATGAACACCTGAGCTGTAGTTACAGCCAGCATAAGTTAGTGGTACCCAGCATTCGCTGGTGTGCCCACAGATTTACCATTAGGCCAAACTTTGCCAATGGGAAATGCATATGGTTGTGCAGGAGACAAAATAGAGGCCAGTGTGAGTTGAGCAATGGAGCAGTGTAAACACATCTCCAGGAGGCTGATTTTGCTTGCCAGAAGCCACATGGATTGAGCATAAAACAAGAACCCCACAACACAAATGAGATTGTTTAGCTAGCACCAATCATTTCGCCTCATTTCTTCACAATTGTGACATGCATGCTGCCCCATGGGTTTAGAAGACAGTTTTCAGTTTCATTCATTCATGTGTCCATCATTTTCCTGCAGTTATGTGATC
This sequence comes from Schistocerca piceifrons, assembly GCF_021461385.2. Lineage (NCBI taxonomy): Eukaryota > Metazoa > Arthropoda > Insecta > Orthoptera > Acrididae > Schistocerca > Schistocerca piceifrons. Next base: position 316,001,938 of record NC_060143.1, on the reverse strand, counting down.
AAACAATTTGTTCGATCACTAAGGAATGTGTGCCCTCCAGGAACAGTGTTCAAGCAGAACTATTGTGCAGTGGCCATCACTGCAGTCACACGATTGCGAGAGTACAGAGTTTTGCTGCTAGAAAATATTGTTAGGTGATAATGTATTCCTTTATGATAAGTAAATGTATCAGTGAGTGGGCATGTTCCTTGTCAATTACTGTCACCACAACCTACACCCTGAGCACACTGCATGGGTGTGCATCACTAACTTGTATGTGGTTGTCCTACACATTTCTATTTCTCACTCACATCAACAAATTAAACAATTAAAAATAATAACTAAGAAACATATTTGGTTGTAAAACCTGTTAAATGGTGCAGGATTTTATTATAATAAGAATGGTAAAAACAGCATAACAATCAGAATACATAGAATGGGGATATTTAAGTTTTAACTAAGCAAGATCAGTTTGGATTCCGTAGAAATGTTGGAACACGTGAGGCAATACTAACCTTACGACTTATCTTAGAAGAAAGATTAAGAAAAGGCAAACCTACGTTTCTAGCATTCGTAGACTTAGAGAAAGCTTTTGACAACGTTAACTGGAATACTCTCTTTCAAATTCTGAAGGTGGCAGGGGTGAAATACAGGGAGCGAAAGGCTATTTACAATTTGTATAGAAACCAGATGGCAGTTATAAGAGTCGAGGGGCATGAAAGGGAAGCAGTGGTTGGGAAAGGAGTGAGACAGGGTTGTAGCCTCTCCCCGATGTTATTCAATCTGTATATTGAGCAAGCAGTAAAGGAAACAAAAGAAAAATTTGGAGTAGGTATTAAAATTCATGGAGAAGAAGTAAAAACTTTGAGGTTCGCCGATGACATTGTAATTCTGTCAGAGACAGCAAAGGACTTGGAAGAGCAGTTGAACGGAATGGACAGTGTCTTGAAAGGAGGATATAAGATGAACATCAACAAAAGCAAAACGAGGATAATGGAAAGTAGTCAAATTAAATCAGGTGATGCTGAGGGAATTAGATTAGGAAATGAGACACTTAAAGTAGTAAAGGAGTTTTGCTATTTAGGGAGTAAAGTAACTGATGATGGTCGAAGTAGAGAGGATATAAAATGTAGACTGGCAATGGCAAGGAAAGCTTTTCTGAAGAAGAGAAATTTGTTAACATCGAGTATAGATTTAAGTGTGAGGAAGTCATTTCTGAAAGTATTTGTATGGAGTGTAGCCATGTATGGAAGTGAAACATGGATGATAACCAGTTTGGACAAGAAGAGAATAGAAGCTTTCGAAATGTGGTGCTACAGAAGAATGCTGAAGATAAGGTGGGTAGATCACGTAACTAATGAGGAGGTATTGAATAGGATTGGGGAGAAGAGAAGTTTGTGGCACAACTTGACTAGAAGAAGGGATCGGTTGGTAGGACATGTTTTGAGGCATCAAGGGATCACAAATTTAGCATTGGAGGGCAGCGTGGAGGGTAAAAATCGTAGAGGGAGACCAAGAGATCAGTACACTAAGCAGATTCAGAAGGATGTAGGTTGCAGTAGGTACTGGGAGATGAAGAAGCTTACACAGGATAGAGTAGCATGGAGAGCTGCATCAAACCAGTCTCAGGACTGAAGACCACAACAACAACAACTAAGCAAGTCTATCAGAATTGACTCAGAGTTGGCTGGAGTGCAGGAAAGCTGGGTAGCACATCCAAGGGGCAGAAGGATGTCCTCCTTAGGTAACTGTGCTTAACTTTAAATTTGGATTTTTTTCTCTGTATCTCTGTGCCTGCTCCTACCCTTTTCAGGTCTTGCTGACTTTGCCTGCCATGCTGGCTTATGATACTGAGGGCCACCATTCGTGCCTTCCCCAAGAATGTGCATGCACCCTCCCTGCACTCCAGCCACCAAGTGTCAATTCTGAAAGGCTTGCTTAATTGAAACTTAAATACCTCCATTCTATATACATTGATTTTCATGGTGTTTCTACTATTCTTATTGTAATTAAATCCTACATCATTTAGCAGATTTTCCAACTAAATATGTTTCTTAGTAGTTATCCTTCAATTATTTAATTTATTGATTATAAGCTTCAGCATGCACATTGTTATGACAGTGCACTACCACACCTCATGGTCACTATACCAATGACAGGGTTCTTGGAAGATCTTATTACATCAAAATATAGCAGAAGTGACATAACAGCATCTAGAATCAAAATAATAGTGATACATTGGTAGGGCAAGACAGCCAGCCAGAGAAGATGCTGAATACTTCCAGCTGATCTTGCTCATTTCAGTGCAATACTTAGGAATTCTGCTGCTAGATGACACAAAATGGAAGACATTGAATACTACTGAAATCTTAGTTCTGAATAGCTAGAATGGTTTGGATTGCTATTCCATATGATGACAAGGATGTTAGACTGGCAATAATGAAGTTAAGGGGAATAATTATGGCAAAAGTGTTGCATTAGTCAGAAGACCAAATTGTTTTATATCTGACAACATTATTAAATGAATGTCTTCTGCAGGGACAGGTACATGGAATATTGTTGCACCAGAGAGCCAAAATCTTACAGGCCAATTTACTTTGGAAATTCTCTACCTAAAATAAAGAGAAGCACCTATGCATCTGTCTGAGAAATTACAGACAGATATGTGGCATAAGTTCTGTGCAGTATGATTTCAGAAATGGAAAATCCACCACGAATTCAGTGATCATGAATCATGCACTGCATATTGTTGACAACTCAAAAACAAATATACCATCATTGTAATGATTGATATAATTGAGGTATTTGATAATTTATTATCACCTGATTTGATGAAGATACTAAATAAAATGGACTCACACTAGTGTCCCCATTACACCCTCTGGTGATACTGCAAGACAGATAGACAAAAGATGATGCTGGAAGGTGCCAGTGGGAATAAAGTGAAGAGTGTTGTCAACAGATGCTCACAGGATTTTGTATGTGGCCCAGTTTTCGGATATTGGCAGAAACCCACGATGGAGCCAGCTACATGACAAAAGAAACACTGCAGTTCGGGCAATGTAAAAACTCCTTGACAACTTGTAGTACTGTTACCGGCTTTCAAGTGTGAAGCTATAAAAGGTGCAGGCGAGAACAGAAGCCATCAACAGAGCTGTGGTAAGGTTGAGGTACTATCATAGAGATGTTTACAAAATTGTGTTACATTATTGGTTGAGGCAGGCCCATGAAGCTGCTGCAGCCAGCCCACTGCAAGTGACAGGGACCAACTTATGCTGATTCAACTACAGTGACTACCTTTGAGTGTAATAAAAGCATATTGCAATGGAATCCTCATCACCATTATATGCCATCAGATGAGTGTCTGTGCACATAAAGCCATAAAAGTAAAGGCAGCCAGGCCCTTTGGTAAGCACAACCACACATCACAGGTGCCCACAGGACTGCACCTAATTGAAAATAAAACATTAGAAAACTGAGACTTCTGCTGCTATGTATGAGAGTGTGCTGAAGTGATGTGTCCAAATTTTTTATTCCATTCTCAGTATCAGTTGAAGTATTGCATATCATGAATATTATTCAGCTGATTTTCATACTTTGCTGTCACAAGTTGCAACCCTCCACCAATAGAAGGCTCTGAACCGTAGCATATAACATGGCAGTGTGTAATGTAACTATATTGGTGTGTGAGAAACAGTATGATGTAATCAAGTTTATAGCCACAGAAAACATTTGTCCACATATGGCATACTCTCTCCTTCAGCATGAGAAGGCCAGACCACACATGGACACTGCAATGTCTGCAACAATCCGATGGCTTGGGTTTGTCATTGATCACCCTTATTACAGTCCCTACCTGGCCCCATCTGATTCTCAGCTATTTCCGAAAATTAAAATATATCTTGGAGGACTTCACTTTATAGTGATAAGGCAGTTCAACCAGAGATGTGTTTGTGGCTCTGTCAATGAAGCTAAACATTCTACATGACATTATCAACAAATTCGTTTCATGCTGGGAGAAATGTGCCCATCGCCAGGATGTCTACATTGAGAAATAAGTATGCAGACATGAAGAATGAAAATGTAGAATATTGATAACATCTGCATCATTTAAAAACCTTTACGAGTTTTCAAATAAAAAGTTTGGAGGCATTACTTTTAGCATTCCTGTGTACATAAATTGCATATTGTCAAATTTATAGTCCTTACAGTTACCCTAAAAAACAATTTTCATAGATTTTTAGTTAATTGTTATTCTACAAAGTATATTAATTGATGATGGCCATTAGAAAGATCTTTTCACTCCAAATTTCACCACATTAAAAATATTACTTATCTTTAGATACCACTGAAATACTGTTTCTGTTACATACCTGTGCCTTTCCTTTTGCTCAAGAGTCTCCATTCGTAGTTCTCCAACACGGTTATAGAGCTTTTTTAATGTTAAATTCAGGAATAGCAATTTATCATCAAGCTTTTGGAATGGAGCTCTCAAATCATTGAAATACTGCAACTGGTTTAGTCGAAGGATCACTGTAGCCTCCACTTCATTCAGTCTTCTTTGTTTCTCACGCTAATATTGACAGAAAAGCACATATGTAAAGCCTCTTTGTTAAGTGCCAATAGGAAACAGAATTCTATATAAACAGGACTTAACATAATAATCACAGTACAACTTTTTCTAGTTGGCCTTGATCTTATTTACTTTCCAACATTAAACATTTCCTGAAATGTCTGAAATCATTGTTCCCTCTATGCTAGTTATCACTGAAGTGCATTGCTCTCCTTTAACATTTGTTATGTAAATAGCTTGCTGGCTTCTTATCATTTACTTCAGCAGTACTCTTCTGGTACAAAGCTATAAACTGATTTTTCCTCACTTTGTCTTCTGCAAGCAAAGGGATAAGAGATATGGCCTTGGGAAGCAGAACAGTTCCTTGCTATAGTAAAATTTTCATGGATCATATTGAGAACACTTTCTTGAAAACAAGGGACTGGAACCTAATTTGTTTCTCATAAACTGATACTTCCAATGTTTGTATGATTATTGAAGCTAAATTACAAAATTCCTTCAGGTTGGTTCTACTTACATTTGTGTCAAATCTCTTGGGACTATTCCTCTGTACATCTTTGATCATCACATTGTATTTTCGAGAGTATTAGCCATTCTTAGATAACAGACTGCAGCTACCACTCTCTCGCATTACCAAAGCAGTTTGTGAACTGATTGTGAATACATCTAGGAATTCAATCAGTCTTGTCCTCCCTCTAGACATCATATTTCATTTCTGGTGGACCTCATAAAGCTGTATATCAGAAACTTGTGGTAGACACAGTAAGCAAAAGCAAAGCTCCATGTTCTGGCCCAGATGGGCCACTCAAGACTGACCAAATGCCATGTCATTCTTTACTAATGGCATCATTCAGTATGGAGAGGCATGGGGTTCACACACCACTCTCCTGTTCATTGTGAGCTTTAATGATCTTGGAGCCACTACTTCTCACTCAAGCAGCTCCTCATTTGTTGGAGGCCAAGTGCACCCCACTCCAGTCCTCCTGCCAAGAAACAAGGAAAAATCCCTGGCAGTACCGGCAATCAGACCTAGGTCCTTTGCAAGGCAGTCAGCCTACTTAAAAGAGTATTGGTCCATGTCTGGAAAGCATTCAGAAGTTATTCTGCATGCCATGGATTCAACAGATACTTGGTAGGTTTCCAGAGATTTGTGGGATCAGATGCCTAGGCACAGGTCACACACTTCCTTTAATTTATGGGCAGTTGGCTTGTGGGCACAGAGCTGGCACCCGATAGCATCCCACTTGTGTTTCATTGGATCCAGATAAGCTGAATTTGATGGCTAGGATATCAAGGTGAGTTCACTATCATCCTCCTCAAACCTTTGCAACATGATTCTGGCCTTTTGACATGGACAGTAATCCTGCTGCATGATATCATCACTGTTGAGGAACACATCAAGCACAAAGGGTTACAGGCGGCCCCTAATAATGTTCACATAGTTCACATTTGTCATGGTGCCTTCAATTACTACCACAGGTCCTATGGAAGGCCAGGTAAATGTCCCCACAACATAATACTGCTCCCTTCAGCCTGTGTAAGTGGCGCGCTGCACATTTTGAGTAGCCATTCACCTGGATGGCAACTTATCTGGACATGACCATTGACCTGGTTTAACAATAAACTGGATTCATTTAACCAAGTAACATGATTCCATTGATCTGCGGTCCAATCTTGATGACCCTGAACCCACTGTAATCATAATTGATGATGTTGTTGGATCACCATAGTAATGTGCAGGGGTCCTCTGTGTGGTCCATTACACTGGTGCCTCCACCAGCACTGTACCCTGTCATCACATCTGCTGCAGATCACTGCCTGTCCTGCTTTACAGAGCAGGCAAGCCTCTGACCCCTAGTTCTGTGATGAGATGTGGGTGTCCGACTTCTTGTCACCTACTCATGCTTTCAGCATTCTTCAACAACTTTCCACAGGTGCTCATGACAGTAGCACACAAACAGCCAACTAGGTTCACATTTTCTGAGATGCTCACTCCCAGGCACTGGAATCTGGCTTTTGTCATAGTCACTCGTACTTACCCTCAGTTGATAACTAGATACTGGGGAAATCCAATATGACTCCAGCCAATGGGAGTATTAACAAGTTTATCAAAATCATATCCAGCAAGTAAATGAGAGATTCACAGGTCCTTAGCAGCAGTTTGCTGTTACATTAAGATGAGAATCATTATATAAGAAATGGTAGTCATAAGGGAATTATAATACAACATCTTCTGCTGAGGAAAATGTGGGGAGCTGCAACTGTCTGTACATAAGCAATGAGTTCTTATCAAGCAAAAATATGTGAATATCAAGCAAGTATTTCTTATAACTTTTTTCTAGAAAACATATTGTGTTAACACAAATACTGCAGCATTTTTCTAACCCAGATAATTAGAGACTTTTCAGTGCTTCATAATGTAAACCATGAAATACTGCCATTTCTTTTCTTCAATCATAGTTGAAGAGTTTTTTCACAGATGGCTTACCACATATATGCAGACAATGACCCAGCTGTCATGGGATTATACCCTTATTGTCTTGAGTAGTAGGTTGTCATTCTCATAATGATAGAAGGTATCAGCATCCATTGCAATAATTATTTCTTCCATACATTTAGCCCTACTAGAATTGGTAAAATAGGATATGTATGTAAGTAACTGTATTGGAAATCATAGGTGCTACCATATGCCACATGGACTGGAGATTCAACCAAATGGAGTCTTTGGTTTCATAACTTGACAGTGATATGATGCTCATAGCTATTTGTGCACAACTGAGAGCACTTCCAGTGTGAGACTCTAGATGACGCCACAAGTATTGCTTCTGTCATGTCTTGTGGACAACTTCTCTGGCTGTGGTCTGTGAATAAAAGGGCCAGCTTAGTAGTGTACAGCCAGTTCTGTATTTACCATTGCTGGATCTACACCTCCTTGTTACATCAATTATCTCATTATTACTGTATTTGTTCTCTCTTCAACTGCACTATAGCTGTTTGTTCCTAATGTTGCAAAACACTTACTTATTGCTTTTTTACATTACAGTTATCATTTTCCATGGATCCCTTGGAGAGGAGTCTCTCATCTAATCTATCCTGCTGACACATGTCAAATTTGTCAGCTTGGTGTTGGCCCTTGCTCTACAAACTGGGTTTGCTTGGAGTATTCATACATCAGATTTTTCTGTAGTCTATAATGACAGTGCTTGCATTGTTTGTGTCTCATTCACTCCTCTAGAGATTCTACTGTGCAACTGTAATAAGCTGGTGTTAGTACAAGAACAAAACTGGTGAAGAGACACACTTACTAAAGATGAAATCTGTGCCTGTTTCAGATGGTAAACTTAAAAGCCCAGAATGGATTCAACAATTATTGAACTCTTGAAACAGCAGCAGCAACTGATGATGCTGTTGTGCTGCACCATGCAGGATATGACAGGAATCACTAACAGATGACTCTCCATGATGCATAATGCCTTTCTTGTAGCATCTGCCACTGAAGTTTGTTGAGCATCACTGTAATGCCTTCATGCCGACTAAACAATCTCTTGAGAAAACATGCTACTCTTCAATGGATCAAACCCACTAATGGTCTCAAGTTGGCAAGAAATACCCAAGAACTGGTTGAACAAAGTGTTTTGTAAGCATTTCTTTCATGTATGAATTACATTTCCTGAAGGAACTCGAAATGTTATTTATGCTGATGATTGCGCTATCACTACTCAGGCTGACTGTTTGAGACTGTAGAAGATATGCTATCAAAATCTTTGGAAGAATTCACTGTTTACTATCATGGGAATTACTTGAAACCTAATCCTGCCAAGACTCAGACCTGAACTTTCCACCTGAAGAATAAACAGGCAAATATATCCTTAAATATATCCTGAGGAGGCATCATACTCAAACATAATCATACTCCCAGATATCTTGGAGTAACTCTGGATCGCACACTAACATATAAGAATCATTGCCTAAACACCAAACAGAAAGTGGCAGCCAGAAATAACATAGTGCGAAAATTGACAGGTACGACATGGAGTGCTAATCCAAGCACCGTGCACTCAAAAAGCGAACTTGCTCTATGTTATTCCTCTGCTGAATATACATGTTTGGTATGGTACAAGTCCAGGAACATAGATGTGGCTCTAAATGAGTCTTGCTGGATTATCATAGGTTGCTTAAGACCTACTCCTGTGGACAAACTCCATTGCCTCGCTGGCATAGCTCCTCCTGAAATCAGACATGAGGTAGCTGCGAGATACGAGAAAAGTCAGGCCACAATGAAGGAAGCCCATCCACTACATAGCCCGCACATCCTAGACTAAAATCAACAAAGAGCTTCTTGACAACTACTGTGGCTCTCATCGAGAATCCACATGCAGCAAGGATCTCGTGATGGTGGGAGAAATGTCAGTATATGGGAGAATGGATGGCTCCAAAGGAAGAACTTCCCCTGGACATTTGCAGAAGTGGTCAATACGGAAGTCTCTCAATAGATTACGATCAAACACAACAAGATGCACGACCAATCTGCAGACTTGGGGTTTCTCTGTGGACTCAGTTCTTTGCCAGTGTGATGTTAAGCAGACTAACAGTCATTTCCTTCAGTGTTCCTCATCACCAACCACCTGAACCATGCAAGTTGAGTCTATCTCTTGTTGTATGTTCATGGACATATCTGTTTGTGCAGTAATTAACAATGTTATTTTTGATGTGTATAACTGACTGGTAAATGTATTCACATCGAGCAGTTAAAATCCCCAGTGTTTTTAACAGGGGATTATATATATATTCTGTACTAAACAAAATAAATTTCCTTAAACTTCTTCCTATGAATGCCATTGTGGTACTGCTTTCCTACTATTTGGTTTATGCAGTCATTCAACTTAAGATCAGTCCTGATGGTTACTCCTAGATGTTTTACAGAAGCCTGTTAAAAACACTGGGGATTTTAACTGCTCCATGTGAATAGATTTATCAGTCAGTTGGTAATTACTGCACAAACAGCTCTGTCCATGACCATGCAAGAAGAGATAGACTCAATTTACATTTACCAAGAAAAAATAAACATAAAACTCAAAACAGCATTTTCTACCAAGGAATAAAACTGTCCAATAAATTACAATAATAGATTAAAGAAATTGCAAAAATACACTTATTTAAAAAGGCAGCTAAAAAGTACCTCTTATGAAATACATTTTATATGTTGAGGAATTACTTAGATAAAACAGAGAAGGGTTTGATAAAAAATGTTATACAAATAAATAATAGTAATAATGATTATAAAACATATAACATTACTGCTCTTCTCGTTATAGTGACATGCAATTTACCTGGTGATGACAAGGTTCATTTTTGTCACAAGGCAGCCATGTATAACACTACTGCGGTAGTAAATTTGCCAAATATGGTCTAAACTTGCAGTAAATGTTACCCTCTGAGAGGAATTTAAATGACCGAGTCTACCTAATGGAAAATTGGAATTGAACCTCAATTTTGAAAGAATAGCTGTAGGTAGATGACAGAAAGATACAATTTTGCAAGGAGTAACAGTAACTGATAACTGTTAAATGAAATAGTTATACGGTCGCCAGCCTAATAGGCATAATAATGTAACAGCATTATTCATCAAGAATCTGTTTTTACTGCTTCAATGCGAACTTTCATTAAATATTGTTCTATGAAGTGCAATGAACACACCCAAATGGACAAATTACACATTGGGTAGCAGTAGTTGTCACTAGATTTGCGAATGAGCCCTTCTCTTGTTTACTTTAATCATTACTTCTGTCTTTAGCTAAAATTGCTTAAACCTGCACTTCATTAACCACACAAGACCAGATAGCACATAATAATAGTCAATACAATTAATACAAGGGCGAGTCAAATGAAAACCTTAAATATTTTTCTAAATATTATTTATTGTGCAGAAGTGGTACAAAGCTGTATTCTGACTCATTTTCTCCCTCACGGCCACTATCCATTAATTGTGCAAGTTTATTGTCAATTTCTACTTCATTTATACTTTAGACGATCTCATCCTCTGACCTATTTTTATTTATACTAGTCATTTCATTACTCTTCCTTTCCTTATCACCAATAACGGCAACTCACTTGTCTTCCGTGGTGCCTTCATTTTCAACATTTCCCTCTTTAATATTTGCTGCACGTGTACTTTGCATGGCACTTCCTATTTTCACCTTCCCTCTATCTACAATTTCCACCCCTACTTCTACTACTTCCCCCTTTATAATATCATAGGCTGTATAAATATTCTCAATTTTACTTATTTCGTTCTGCTCACCTTCGTCCTTTGATAACTTTTTCTTGCACAACAACTCTTTCTTATTATTGCCATTAATTGATACACTCAAATTTTGTTTGGTTTCGAGGTCATTAACCACCGAAACTTGTCTACTGAAGTGTCTGATTCCATGCGCACTTCTGCTGCAGCTAAGTCGGCCGCACAATGGCAAGCTGCTTGCCTATCTGAGTTCATTGTGCTCTGCCACTCAGAGCACGAGCACCTGCCTGTTAACTTTTCGCATCAGTGTGACTCATATGCGCTGCCATCTGTTATTCTACTCATGTCACCCAGCGACGTGTTCTTATAGTTGCCTCTATGTTTGCTTTCATTACATCGATAATTTCAGTATGATTTACTATGTTTGGGCCTCACATCATTGTCCATGCAGATCTGGCCCATAATACACACAGGCACTAGTTTACTGCATCATTTCTGTTTTGATAATTTCTTGGCGTAAACACTCTGCCTCGGAATGCAACACTCCCACGTCCTCTACCTCTTCCTTGCTGTACTACATTTACGTGATATCTCTCATTTTCATTTTGCTCACTTTGATCGGGGTTTTCTCTCATTCTATTACTATTGATCCAATGGTGGCCACGATTTCCCTTCCAATGGTTTTTGTCTTCGACCCTCTCTGAGAAAGCTGAGAAGGTTTTATGATTGCTTCCCACGTACCTCTTTGAATCTTCCAGTAGCTTTTTCCACAATTCTCATACAATTTCTGATTCTGTCCATCTAGTTCTTAAATGAATCAGCTTTTTGTACCAGGTCTCACAGAATTATTTCATTGAATGCCTACCTCTAACATCGTACATCCTGGAAATTATAAATTCAGGCCACAGATAGTCTTGCTTCTTTTCCGGCCAATATTCTTCAACAAATTTATGTTTAAATTCTTTATCCTATCCGTCCCCAACTCTTTGCATCACCTGCTAAGGCACCAATCATTACATTAATCTTTTCCTGAGCTGTCAAGTATTCAGGAAAGTTCCTTTCGCAGTTCTTAGGAAATCAGGAGGATGCCATCCATTGTGTCTTTTCGCAGGGTCAAACCTTTCTTCACCCTCTAATAGTTTGCTACTAATCATTCTTTTGGTTACATGGGTGAGCATTTCCTTTATTTATTTTCCAAGTCACACACTTTGCCTAGGATTTGAGAAGTGTGGTGTTCGCACTTCTTTCCACATGAAGTTATTTGTTTACATAGTTTTTTTTCAGTTTCTATCACCAATTGTCTCACTTGAGCAAACTCGGTGTTGCATTAGATTAATATTTCGGATTTAAGACCAAATACCTTCTTGTCAACTTTGGTTATTATTAAAGGCTCTACTTGGTCTTGAAGCTTCATTATCTCAGTGTTAAATCTTTCACTAATGTCATTTATTTGCCCGTGCATAGTGGCAACATTACCATTGATAGTATCAACTTTAATTGTGTTACTCACAACTCCTACCCTTGAATTTACCTCTTCAATTTGTTTACTAAGTTTGTACCTTTGCATTTCAATTTGGCAACTCTGCATTTTTTCAAGTGATTTAATCTGACAGTTAATGTTACTACTGTGAGCCACAACCTATCTTTCAATTTGGTTGTTTATTTTTTGACCTTGTGCTGAGATTTGAGCAGTCAACATTTTGAACGAGTCTGTCATATCTAACGTTTTTTAGGTTTCCTTTCCTGATGCATTTTCGCGTTCAAATTTTTCCTCTCATGATTCACTTACTTCTATTTTGACCTTTGGCAAATCAAACATATCCGTTGATTCATCAATACATCCACTATCTTTACTCACATCCTCCTCCCTACTTTGTTTTGTCTCTGATACGTTCATTATACTGATTTGCTCATTTACACATGCATGATATTCTGTGTAGTCTTGCTGGTGTCTTGTGGGGACATCTATTGTTAGATCTAGTGAACTACTGCCACCTAATGCATCCTGTGCTGCCCTGTTCCATTTGTCTCGACGTGTCTTCATCCTATTATCCATCTTTGATATTCTGTTGCATATTGGTATCTTTAGCTCTCTGTTCTAGGAAAATTTTTACCTACACTTTCTTCTAATATTTTGCAGATTCGTGTCACTGGATGCTTCTTACTCGTTTTACTTTTGTATTTTCTTCAATATTTCTGTTTTGAACCATCTGTCATAGTAAAACGAACATGGTACCAAATTATGACACTTATACCCCAACAGAACAAATAGCCTTGTCATGGGAAAAGCCAAATATAACACCACTGCTCCGATAATTATACTGACGTGCAATTTACCTAGTGACAACCAGGTTTATTTTTGTCACAAGGCAGCCATGTATAACACTACTACAGTAGTAAATTTGCCACATATGGCCTAAACTTGCAGTAAATGTTACACTCTGAGAGGGATTTAGAAATTTGAGCGAGTTTACCTAATGAAAAATTGGAATTGAACCTCAATTTTGTAAGAATCGCTGTAGGTAGATGACAGAAAGAAATAATTTTGCAAAGAGTAACAGTAACTAGGTTACAGTACTGTTAAATAAAATAGTTATACGGTCAACAGCCTGATTAGGCATAATAATGTAAAAGCATTATTCATCAAGAACCTGTTTTTACTACTTCAAAGCGAACTTTCATTAAATACAGTTCTAAGAAGTGCAATGAACACAACCAAATGGACAAATTACACAGTGGGTAGCAGTAGTTGTCACTTTAGTAGTTAAGTAGTCGCTAGATTTGTGAATGAGCCTTTCTCCTGTTTACTTTAATCTTTACTTCTATCTTTAACTAATATTGCTTACACCTGCCCTTCACTAACCACACAAGACCAGATACACATAATAATAGTCAAGTACAATTGATACGAGGGTGAGTCAAATGAAAACTTTAAACATTTTTTTAAACATTATTTATTGTGCAGAAGTGGTACAAAGCTGTATCACTTTTCAACATAATCTCTCCCATGCCCAATGCAAGTCCTCCAGCACTTACAAAGTGCATAAATTCATTCAGAAAAAATTCTTTTGGTAGTTCGCGCAACCATTCATGCACCGCGTGGCGTTCCTCTTCATCAGAATGGAACGTCTTTCCTCCCATTGCATCTTTGTGTGGTCCAAACATATGGAAATCACTTGAGGCAAGGCCTGGTGAGTATGGTGGATGAAGAAGACACTCAAAATGCAGGTCTGTGATTGTTGCAACCATTGTACAGGCAGTGTGGGGCATTGCATTGTCATGTTGCAAAAGGACACCTCCTGACAGCAATCCACGTCACTTTGATTTGATTGCAGACCACAGATGATTTTTTAGGAGATCTATGTATGATGCACTGGTGACAGTGGTCCCTCTAGGCACATAATGCTCCAAAATGATGCCTTTTTTGTCCCAAAAGAGAGTCAGCATAACCTTCCCTGCTTTGGTGATGAGGAATGGTGCCATTCCTTGCTCACTCTCTTCGTTTCTGGTTGGTGGAAATGAACCCAGGTTTTGTCCCCAGTAATGATTTTTGCAAGGAATCCATCACCTTCTCATTCAAAGTGCTGAAGAAGTTCTTCACAAGCATCAACAAGTCGTTCTCTCATTTCAGGAGTAGCTGCCATGGCCCCCATCTTGCAGACACTTTGTGAAACTGGAGCACATCATGCACAATGTGTTGTGCTGATCCATGACTAATATGTAAACATGCTGCAATGTCATTCAGTGTGACTCAGTGGTTTTCCTTCACTATGGCTTCAACTGCTGTAATGTTCTGTGGAGTCACAACTCGTTGTGCCTGACCTGGACGAGGAGCATCTTCCACTGAAGTCACACCATTTGCAAACTACCTACTCCATTCGTAGACTTGCTGCTGTGACAAACATGCGTCACCGTACTGAACCTTCATTCATCGATGAATTTCAATAGGTTTCACACCTTCACTACGCAAAAACTGAATAACAGCACGCTGTTCTTTCCTGGTGCAAGTCACAAGTGTGGCAGCCATCTTTATAATGATACTGCGACGGTATCTGTGCATTTGCACTATGCTGCCACCTACAGGCCATTCTGCATGCTGTTTATAGCATGCTTACCAACTTACAGGATAATGGCACAAAATTTAAATTTGTTATTACAAATTTAAGGTTTTCATTTGACTCACTCTCATACAAACATTCACTATACAGAAGTGAATAGGACACACAGTATACCAACCTTCTATCTTTGTTTCTCAGTGATTACTTCAATAATAATCATTAGCTAGAAACCTACTAAGAAATGTGATCCCACAAACTAGCCATCTCATTGTAACAACAAAATTCTATACACTTCCAAATTTATGTATCATTAAGGTAGGATTGGATTACTCTTTCAATTTGAGATCATTAAGTTTGTACTATTTTAACACTCTTTACCCAAACAATAACCTCTACACAATAGAGAGAATTTCCAGTAAAATTTAACTTCAAACAACCTCTAGACAAAATTTTTATAGTACCACTTTGGAAACAAGTAAGTTTTGAAAATAATTTTAAATCAGTAAACATTAGTACTCTCTTTTCCAAGTAATACTTTTTCCTAAACTGATTTTTAAGTTTATTTTCTAGTTAAGTTTCAAAACATTCAAGCATGGACAGTCACTGTTATAACAAGTAATTCTTGCCCAGCAGATTAATTGTACTGGCATAAAACTTTGCCACACTTAAAAAAAAATGCACCATAGAATTGTTAATGCTTTTTATGCAAAGGACATTCTTGGATTTTATTACTTAACAGAGAGGATCCTACTTGGAAAAGTGCACAGGATGGACACTTTGTTCAAATACATTTTTTAACATTAGGATTATATTTCCATAGAACCAAACACAACTTTACTGGTTCACACATTAATACATTTCTGACTTTTTGTGAGTGTGATGAAGTGGTTGCACAATCAAGGTGGTGAGTAGGTGGCGGCTAGGTGGTCTTTCCATTGGCAGTAATAAGCTCTATTTACCTCTTCTTGGCATTGTAAATAATAATTTTAGACCTTTTTCCAAATCGAGAACACCATTTTATAGCCACATACTAAATCCAAGGCCATTCCATTCCACTTGTAATACTATAAGCCTCACTCAGCATCTGCACTGTTTGCTCGTCAGTTACTTGCTGTCGACTGGCTACTGTGCTCTCTCGTTTGGTGACCAGATGAGCACCACATCCACCTTATCCTAATGCATTAACTCGCTTCCATTGCAGAGGGGAACTACATTGGCTTTTTCTTTATATAATGTTTATTCCCTATATATGAACCAGTTACAATGTAGTTACCAACAAACATATTTTTAAAAAATCTCATAATTTAAGCATATTAAGAAGGCAACACAATTAAACATAATTAAATGATACTCTCCTCCAAATAATACAAAGAACTTGACTTGCAAAGAGTAAACATGTCATAAAGCCTTTAAATTTCTTTAAAGTAGATCAAAGACATTACATATTAAAGAATATATGCTTTACATTACTCATAATAAAGCAATACAAATTATTTACAGTATTAAACTGTGGTGTTACAAATATACAATATTCCACGTAACACCTGCACTTTGTGTTTTTTTCCCCTTCTTTTTTCCTTTCTAGGAATACTTACCCACAAACTATGCATAGGACAACACTTCCTGTTCCTGAGCTCAACATCTCACTCGTTATGGAGGGATGCTGACTGAGGATAGCAAATGGGAAGTTGCAGTACCGAAAATGGCCCAGAGATCATCAGTGTGTGTGTGTGTGTGTGTGTGTGTGTGTGTGTGTGTGTGTGTGTGTAGTGAGTGAAGTGTTACGAAACAATGTGTGATTGTATACCAGGAGTAAATCTAATGATTTTGTCTGACTAGAAGTCTGTAAATACATATGTATACTAATTAGCTTATTTTAAATTGGTCTAACTTGTAAGTACCGGGTGATCAAAAAGTCAGTATAAATTTGAAAAACGAATAAATCACGGAATAATGTAGACAGAGAGGTACAAATTGACACACATACTTGGAATGACATGGGGTTTTATTAGAACTAAAAAAATACAAAAGTTCAAAAAATGTCCGACAGATGGCACTTCGTCTGATCAGAACAGCAATAATTAGCATAACAAAGTAATACAAAGCAAAGATGATGTTCTTTATAGGAAATGCTCAATATGTCCACCATCATTCCTCAACAATAGCTGTAGTCGAGGAATAATGTTGTGAACAGCACTGTAAAGCATGTCCGGAGTTATGGTGAGGCATCGGCGTCGGATGCTGTCTTTCAGCATCCCTAGAGATGTCGGTCGATCATGATACACTTGCGACTTCAGGTAACCCCAAAGCCAATAATCAGACGGACTGAGGTCTGGGAACCTGGGAGGCCAAGCATGACGATAGTGGCAGCTGAGCACACAATCATCACCAAACGACACGCGCATGACATCTTTCACGCGTCTAGCAATATGGGGTGGAGCGTCATCCTGCAAAAACATCGTACGTTCCAGCAGGTGTTTATCAGCCGGGCTGGGGATGATGCGATTCTGTAAAATATCGGCATACCTCTCACCCGTCATGGTAGCAGTTACAAAACCAGAATCACACAATTCCTCGAAGAAAAAAGGCCCGATAACGGTAGAAGTGGTAAATCCAACCCATACCGTGACTTTCTCGTCGTGCAATGGAGTTTCCACGACAGTTCCAGGATTTTCGGTAGCCCAAATTCTGCAGTTGTGGGCGTTGACAGACCCTTGGAGCGTGAAATGAGCTTCGTCGGTCCACAACATGTTACTCAACCAATCATCATCTTCCGCCATCTTTTGAAACGCCCACACCACAAATGCCCTCCGCTTCACTAAATTGCCAGGTAACAGTTCATGATGCCGATGGATTTTGTACGGGTAGCATCGGAGGGTATGCCTAAGCGTCAACCAAACAGTAGTGTATGGAATGCCGGTGCGACGTGCGACTGCATGAGCGCTAACTTCCCCCGTGCATAGACGAACCCGCTACAGTCTCCATTTCTTCCTGAACTGTCTCAACAGCATTACGCCTTGTGCTCGGTCGGCCACTACGGGGTCTATCGTCTAAACAACCCGTGGCTTCGAACTTCGAAATCATTCTTGCCACAGCTGCATTTGTCAACGGACCTTTACCCGTTCGAATCCCCTTCCTATGGTGAGAGGATTGTAACACTGAACTAGCACATTCCCCATTCTGATAATACAGCTTCACTAAAAGCGCCTTTTCAGGTAATGTCACAGCTCCTTTTATACACAATTGACATGCGCAGTCACTGACGTTTTGCTGTCCAGCGCCATCTGTCAGGCATTTTGTGAACTTTGTTGTTCTAATAAAACCCCATGTCATTCCAAGCATGTGTGTCAATTTTCACCTCTCTATACATTATTCCATGGTTTATTAAGTTTCCAAATTTATACTGACTTTTTGATCACCTGGTAGTTTGACATGTCCTTTATCCTTGTAAAAAGAGATCTGCGGACGAATAAAGCTGCTCAGATGATTCATGTGGAAAGGTTTCCATCATGATTATGGACACACAATGGGAATTAACAGACTCTGTACAGAGAATTGTTGAAGGAGCTACACACATGGGACATTTCAATTTGGAAATCGTTAGAAAATTCAATATTCTGATACTCACAATGTAAAGAGTGTGCTGAAAATACCAAATTTCAAGCATTATCTCTCACCATGGACAATACAGCGGCTGATGGCCTTTGCTTAATAACTGAGAGCAGTGGTGTTTGCGTAGAGTTGTCAGTGCTAACAGACAAGCAACACTGCATGATTATAACTGCAGAAATCAATGTGGGACTTATGAAGAACATATCCATAGGAAAGTATGATGAAATCTGCTGTTAATGGGCTACGGCAGCAGATGATCGACGTGAATGCCTTTGGTAACAGCATGACATTGCCTGCAGCACCTCTCTTGGGCTCATGACCATATCAGTTGGACCCTACTGACTAGAAAACTGTGGCCTAGTCAGATGAGTCCTGATTGCAATTGATAAGAGCTGATGGTTAGGTTTGAGTGTGGCATATACCCCACTAAGCCATGGACTCAAGTTGTCAACAACGCACTGTAAAAGCTGGTGGTACGTTCACATTGATGTGGGCTGTGATAATTATTATTAATATTGAATCCCATCAAACATTTGTGTCCTCACTTCATGCACAAAATCCTGCAACAGCAATACTTTCACCAATTTGTATGGCTGTACAGGCAGTATGGCTCAATACTTCTGCTTGGGGCTCCCAATGACTTGTTGGGTCCATGCCATGTCACATTGCTGCACTACACTGGGAAAAAGAAGGTCTGATATGATATGAGGAGGTATCTCATGAATTTTGTCACCTCAGTGTACCTTCATGGTCAATTGCCAGTCCCTGCACCATCCCCACTAAACCTCTGCAGATCTTCCTGCAGATCCCTACATTCATCTTGTGTTGCTACCTTCTTACAGACAATCACATCATCTGTGAACAGACTTATGGATCTCCTGACATCATCTACTAGATCATTTATATACATTGTAAACAGTAACAGTCCTATCACATTTCGCTGTGGTTCTCCTGAAATCACCTTCACATCTGTCGATTTTGTTCCTTTAAAACTGAGTTGTTGAGTTCTAACTGCAAGGAAATCTGTAATCCAGTCACAAATCTGGTCAGATGCTTGGTAATGTCGTACTTTTCGCAAAATGACAGTGAGGAACTGTATCAAATGCCTTCCTTAAGTAAGGAACATAGTACCAAACATGAATGCCAGTGTCTATAGGGCTGTAACGCCTGGGGATCACACACTATGTTGGGTGGCAGTTGAGGACAAGTCAAGGTCAGGATACTGTAAACCACCACCCCAGGATGTGTGACATCCAGTGGGCATTAGTAAAACAACATCAAAGAACCAAACGTTTACTGTTCAGTAATAAAAAGATTATGTGATGGCACCCCAGGTAACCTGCAGCAGCAGGGCAGAGGCAACATTCACTTGGCTAGAATGTGCTGACTCCAGTGCACAGTCCATGTGGATGCTGCTGTGATGACAGTGGTGGTACAAGGCTTCTGAGGTGGCAAGACAACTCTGGATGCCACCAATGCTCCATCGGCCACTGACAGCCTTGCATGTAGAGTGTGGTGTTGTGCTGAGTCACAGTGTGGCCTGTGGACAGCGGTGACCCGCAGATCTAAGGCACCGAATGGCCCACAGATCTAAGGCACCTAAGTCCTTCCCATCAGACACAGTATGGATGGTGGTGCTGTGTGACATATTGTTCCTTAGAAGCATGTAGACAGCTAGATGAGCAGCTGGTACCCTAATACAGGTCCCACCTTCAGTATGATCGGCTACAGACTTAGACAATCTCCACCAAAAATGGGAAATATTTACACAGGGCTGGTCTGTGCTTGTTATTCCACCATTCATTCCATTCACTCCAACTCATAACATCACTGCGCAGCCTGAGCATAGGTAAATCAGGCAGTCCAAGTCATAGCTGCTCCTTCTTCCCACGTCCAAGTCATAGCTGCTCCTTCTTTCCACTGTGTCCATAATTTGGCACCCAAACTGCCATGCTTGGCTGTGGAGTGAGGTAACTAGCTTGTTGTGCACTCATAATACTTGCAATATCAGTGGACTCCCCTTTTCAAAATTCTGCCTGGCTGTTAAAGCCGGACTTGCTTTGCCCTACTTTTTGGAACACCAAGGAGGTTTCCCTTGGTTGCAGCAGGTATATTATTTTATGGTGTATTTCTCCCCCTCCTTCAAAATATTTGCACTGGATTTTGCTCAAGATGTCTCTGGAAAATGTCTTTACATCCATATGCAATCCTAAAACATTATTTTCTCCTTTAAGTCCACTGAACTCGTATTCTCACAGAAACTTACTTCCTCAAAGCCTGACATATACACTCGTACCATCACTTTTATTATTATTATTATTATTATTATTATTATTATTATTATTATGGATTTACAATGTGAGTACATTTTTCCAGCACCTATTCTAGATTACAGTAAGTCACTAATTATTGTTCTCCACTCTTCTCTATTTGTCCATAAATCTTCAGGAATGTTGTTCTTCCTCATTGCTGACTGAACTCCCTGTATCCATGTATCAGGTGGTCGTCCCCTTTTTCTTCTTCCAATTGGTACCCAGTCGATTATGCATTTTGGTAGCCTTTCCTGTTCCATTCGTCTGATGTGTCCATACCATTTAAGTTGTTTGTGCTCGATGAAATCAATAATTGAATTTTTACATTTCATCTTGTCTCTGATTACTTCATTTCTTATTCTTTCTCGTCTTGATATTCTTGCTGAACATCTCCAGAAATCCATTTCTGTGGCTAATAATTTTGATTTCAGTTGCCATTTTGTTGTCCACACTTCTGAACCATATGTAATAATGCTCCTAACTATTGTTTTAAAAATCCTTATTTTGTTATCAGTTGTTATGTGTTTGTCCCAGAGAATTCCATTCAATAAAGAGATTGTTGTCTTTCCAGAATTTATTCTTGATCTAATTTCTTTGTCCTGTTTCCCATCATTTGTAATTTTCACACCTAAATATTTATATTCCTCAGTAGCTGTTATTGTTCCCATCCCTTCTTCTAATATTAAGTCTCCATTCACTCCACCAATACCATGTACTTTGTTTTATTCATGTTTACATTTAGACCTGATTTTTTATATTCTTGAATCAATTTTCTGGTCATATACTCTATGTCCTCATAGTCTTGGGCTATAATCAGTTGGTCACCTGCAAATTGTAACGAGTATATTGTTCTATCATTTATTGGTATTCCCATAGCGTGACATTTTTTCTTCCAATTCTGTAAAGTTACTTCTGTATATATTTTATACAATGTAGGTGAGATGCTACATCCTTGACGTAATCCTTTCGTGACTTGGAATCCATGTGATAGATATTTACCAATTTTTATTTTTGAAATAGAATTTTTATATATATTTTGAATTGCTTTAATTATTCTTGGATTTATTCCTATTGATATTAAAGCTTTCCATAAACTGGATAAAGGCACACTATCATAGGCTTTTTCTATATCTATGAATACTAAATGTATAGGTTGTGCCCGAACCATTTTTTTTTTTTTTTTTCAATCATTTTTCCACTACCATAAACAATTCACAAATCGCAAGGAACCTGCAACACAAATGGATGTTTTTAACAACAATGTTTTTAAGTGCTCCGTGTGAATGATGAATGCTCAACACCACAAAAATGTGTTACAGCTATGCAGGAGAAAATTAGCTTCAATGGTAAGTGCTTCATCAATGTAAAGAATTATAAAAGAGGTTGGTTCCTGATATGTTAAGAAGAGAGTTTTTAGTTCAAAGAAGTGACATAGGCCCAGCACAAACTATGTCCCGTATAAAGATTCATGATACAAGAGAAGGAGGTAGTTCAACAGTGTATTACCTTGATGAAAGATGGGTCAATTAGAATCATTCCAGGAAGATTTGCTGGAAAATGAGTGATGGTACTGTGGTTTTACAGTTTTCTTAGGAATTGGTTCTTGGATAGTTATTCTGCATGCTGACTCTTCTTCTAGTTTTGTTCCTGAGTAAACTCGTATTTAAGAGTAAGAAAAACAGCAGTGATTACCATTCAGAAATGACCGTGTCAGTTTCATGATGTGATTCACAATTCTAGTCATACCTTGTTTCACAGTCAGTCATTCCCAGTTATAATTCAACTGTTACAGAGAAAACACTAAGTACAAACACCAGAAAAGTGGATTTTTTCCCTAGCTTAAAAATAAAAATATAAAGCACAGTATACATCAGACTCATGGCGATCTCCTGCAGCTTGTTAATTTATACAAGTCACCTGACAGAACATACAAACTTGAATTTCTTGCACATGAATTGTGTCACACAGTTTTGCATTTACTCATGTCACTGTCAGTGTAGCCCTATTCAATTAATTTGCACAAAGGATATGGCTATACGGGAGAAAAAAAATTCAAGATAACATTCACCAAATCGCTTGTGCATGAGGCAATACGCAACATCCCACCCGTAACATGGGCACAGTCTGTGCAGCATGCTAAAAAGCTTCAGAAAGAATAATTTGACAGTGAAGTGAGGATTAATAAAAGCTTTGAAACTATCATCACAAATTTACAATCAGATTGTTCGGAAACAGATTCAAATAGAAGTGACAGTGGTATTGCAGTGTAGACTTTGGAACAAAGTAACAATATTTCTTAATTTTAAAGACTCATGGTTTAAAAAATGTGTTTGTCAGCATATCAATTGCATACATAACCTAGCCTTTTTGATTAGGACTTTGTATCCTTTGAATTAGGCAGACTATAACGTTCAACATATTGCCCAAGGAGAAGTTAAACTCCTCCCATCATGTTGTGTGCTCTAATAACATGGGAGAATGTTGCTGGATAAATTCATCAAATGTCTGATATTTCCACATGTAAACCACTGTCATTCTCAAAGCATGAACTGGAAGGCCCTAAAAAGACAGCAACTGTTACTTGTCAAGATATTGGTGGTTTTCAATATTATCGGTCATCATTCCCTGGGGTTATTTGCAGATGATGGTTAGTTGTTTGCTTTGTCTATGGATTATAAATGTGGTCTCTCACTGTAATGTCGAATAAGTTATTTTAGACTCATAATGCCCATTAACAGCGAAAAATATGACAACTTCCTGACCATTTTTATGATAGCCTTTTCATTGGTCTTTTCTACCACTAATTCTGTTTATACACAGTGATTACACTTAACTACAGTCAAACACATCAACACACACACCTTACACATATTTTTAAAAGTTCTATTGAGTAGAAGCAGTTGTCAAGCGAATATAATGACTTTGGTTTGGCCTTGAAGTTGATTTTGTTGTGTATTAAATTTTCATTTATAGTACAGTTCAAATCACAATAAATGATAATTATTGCAAGCAGTTTCAATGATCTTGTCATTAGATAATTGTCATTTTGAGAAAAATTGTACTTCATGTCTTCACAAAGCTGTGTCAGCTGTTTGTGCTTCCCGATGCCACGCAGAGTAAATCTGTGGAGCAGTGGATGCTATGTCATCAAAGCATAAATTAATATATCTCTCATGACAACTGATCAAAATTGGTTTTAACATTTACTATTCCCCTCATAGATTTGAATGTACAATATGATGTACTGAAGGCAAATGAGCCTGACTGTTGTCCGCAGCACCGCAGTTAGGCAATGTGGACTTTGTTTGCTTGATCCCTGCTGCCAAGCATGCACAGTTCTCAATCCGTCCACTGCTCTGCCTCTATACGCTTAAGTGCCATCTTACATGACGTGAGATTTAAGTGATTATAGTTGCCTTTCTATTCCATAATCACTTATTCAGTATCTGCTATTTTGTCACCTTATGATGTTGAAATGAGGGACCATTGTGAATTCAATAGTTCAGGTTTCTCTCTGTTTTCTTCTGTTTCTGTGCCAGTATGGTCATTCAATGACTGAACAGGTCATTTTCAACCACTTATCAATTTTACATGACACTAAAACTTCTCATGGTTTTTAGTCAGATCATTAGGCAAAGTTTTATTTTCACTGATTGAACATTTATCTCATTACTCTTCTTATTCTCATTTTCTTTTTGTTCTGCTTTTGTTTATCAGTGAGGTTTTGACTTCTCTTAAATCGGTGATGAAGCTTTCTTTGTTGACACAGCAGTTTTCTAACACGGCTATTGAACCACAAATTCAAACTTGCATTCACCAACAATGTGATTTATTGTTTGCAGAGCAGCTCCACATCACAATCTGGAGATGTTGCACAACCCATTTGTGCTTTAGATATCCACAGTTCCCTTGTCCTGTTCAGATGCAATTGATGGTTCTCCACTGGCATCCGGGGAGTGTGAAACCTGGAACTCACATGGAAGACTTTTCAACCAGATGACCGTTGAACACTGCCGATTCTTCCCACTGACTTCTCCTTACTTCATTGATGTAAAAGTCAGAGGCTTCAAGATATTGTGCAGTTCACCACGGTGGTTTTCTTGACTTCAGACTTCAGACGCTGATGTTCTGCTATTAATATATTGCTGTGTATGGGTAGCTGGGGGTTCTTCTGAATGTTTCTGCAGATCTTCAGGAGAGCATCTGATCTTCGTAGAGCTGGAGATTGGATGTTACTTAAAACTGATAACCCCTTGCAGTTTGAGTGCATGTATGCAGCCTGTGATAAGTCGCATTGTCTGGTTAAGTTGCACATCTATCTTGCCACAGTGAGCACTGTTCATCCAAGTTGGACAACAGTATTCAGCGACAGAATATGATAGTTCGCCAAAGCAGTTGATCTTAGGGTTTGAGCACAGCAACCCCAGGAGGTACCAGCAAGCTTCTGAATGATATTATTAGAGGTCTTCACTTTTGTGACCATGTTGGAGAGATGTTATCAGAGAGTTAGGGACCTATCGAGTTTTATTCCAAGGTTCTTCAGTGTGCTGCAGTACTGTAGGGTTTATCCTCAGAGTTTAACTTCTGATTTACAGTCAGAGTGTCTGTTCTGTAGGTGAAATGCTGAAGTAACAGTTTTCTGATGGTTTAGGTGGAGGCACCATTTCCTGAAGTATGTGTCCAGGATTTCCATGTCTGCAGTTAATGTGTTTTCAGCACTGGTGAAACTGGAGCTCTGCATTACCAAACAAATGTCATCAGTTGAAAAGGAGAGGGACCAATACAGATCCTTGAGGTAGTCCATCATTTAATTTGAAGACTCAGCTTCTGTCGTTACCAGAGTAAATCTGGAAAAGTCTGTTGCTTAGCATGTTGCTACGCAGGTTTGTGAGTTTCCAACATTGAATCATGCTCACAAATTTTAAGAGAAGGCCTTCTCACCATACAGTGTCATAAGCAGCAGACAGATCCAAGAAAGCAGCTATGCTTACACATTCCCTCTCATACCCATTTTGAGTATGGGTTGTTAATGCAAACACATGGTCATTACAGCTTCTACGAGGCTTGAATCCAGCTGTCCTTAAACAATGCCCCTCTCCAAATTTCAAGTTTAATCCTTAGTAGAAACCATGGACTTTGCCGTTGGTGGGGAGACTTGCGTGCCTCAGTGATACAGATAGCCGTACTGTAGGTAAAACCACAACGGAGGAGTATCTGTTGAGAGGCCAGACAAATGTATGGTTTCTAAAGAGGGGCAGCAGCCTTTTCAGTAGTTGCAGGGGCAACAGTCTGGATGGTTGACTGATCTGGTCTTGTAACACTAACCAAAACAGCCTTGCTGTGCTGGTACTGCGAACAGATGAAAGCAAGGGGAAACTACAGCCGTAATTTTTTCCCGAGGGCATGCAGCTCTACTGTATGATTAAATGATGATGGCGTCCTCTTGGGTAAAATATTCCGGAGGTAAAATAGTCCCCCATTTGGATCTCCAGAGGGGGATTACTCACGAGGACGTCGTTATCAGGAGAAAGAAAACTGGCGTTCTACGGATCGGAGCGTGGAATGTCAGATCCCTTAATCGGGCAGGTAGGTTAGAAAATTTAAAAAGGGAAATGGATAGGTTAAAATTAGATATAGTGGGAATTAGAGAAGTTCGGTGGCAGGAGGAACAAGACTTTTGGTCAGGTGAATACAGGGTTATAAATACAAAATCAAATAGGGGTAATGCAGAAGTAGGTTTAATAATGAACAAAAAAAATAGGAGTAGAGGTAAGCCACTACAAACAGCATAGTGAACACATTATTGTGGCCAAGATAGACACGAAGCCCATGCCTACTACAATAGTACAAGTTTATATGCCAACTATCTCTGCAGATGATGAAGGAATTGATTAAATGTATGATGAGATAAAAGAAATTATTCAGGTAGTGAAGGGAGATGAAAATTTAATAGTCATGGGTGACTGGAATTTGAGAGTAGGAGAAGGGAGAGAAGGAAACATAGTAGGTGAATATGGATTGGAGGTAAGAAATGAAAGAGGAAGCCGTCTGGTAGAATTTTGCGCAGAGCATAACTTAATCATAGCTAATACTTGGTTTAAGAATCATGAAAGAAGGTTGTATACATGGAAGAACCTTGGAGATTCTAAAAGGTGTCAGATAGATTATATAATGGTAAGACAAAGATTTAGGAACCAGGTTTTAAATTGTAAGACATTTCCAGGGGCAGATGTGGACTCTGACCACAATCTATTGGTTAATGAACTGTAGATTAAAACTAAACAAACTGCAAAAAGGTGGGAATTTAAGGAGATGGGACCTGGATAAACTGACTAAACCAGAGGTTGTACAGAGTTTCAGGGAGAGCATAAGGGAACAATTGACAGGAATGGGGGAAAGAAATACAGTAGAAGAAGAATGGGTAGCATTGAGGGATGAAGTAGTGAAGGCAGCAGAGGATCAAGTAGGTAAAAGGACAAGGGCTAATAGAAATCATTGGGTAACAGAAGAAATACTGAAATTAATTGATGAAAGGATAAAATATAAAAATGCAGTAATGAAGCAGGCAAAAAGGAATACAAACGTCTCAAAAATGAGATCGTCAGAAAGTGCAAAACAGCTAGGCAGGGATGGCTAGAGGACAAATGTAAGGCTGTAGAGGCTTATCTCACTAGGGGTAAGATAGATACTGCCTACAAAAAAATTAAAGAGACCTTTGGAGGAAAGAGTACCACTTGTACGAACATCAAGAGCTCAGATGCAAACCCAGTTCTAAGCAAAGAAGGGAAAGCAGAAAGGTGGAAGGAGTATATAGAGGGTCTATACAAGGGCGACGTACTTGAGGACAATATTATGGAAATGGATGTGGATGAAGATGAAGATGAAATGGGAGATACGACTCTGCGTGAAGAGTTTGACAGAGCACTGAAAGACCTGAGCCAAAACAAGGCCACGGGAGTAGACAACATTCCATTAGAACTACTGACGGTCTTGGGAGGGCCATTCCTGACAAAACTCTACCATCTGGTGAGCATGATTTATGAGACAGCTGAAATACTGGACTATCAGTTTAATAAGTCACAGCTGCAAAATACTAACACGAATTCTTTACAGACGAATGGAAAAACTGGTAGAAGCTGACCTTGGGAAGATCAGTTTGGATTCTGTAGAAATATTGGAACACGTGAGGCAATACTGACCTTACGACTTATCTTAGAAGAAAGATTAAGAAAAGGCAAACCTACGTTTCTAGCATTTGTAGAACTTAGACTAATCTTTTGACAATTTTGATTGGAATATTCTCTTTCAAATTCTAAAGGTAGCAAGGGTAAAATACAATTTGTACAGAAACCAGATGGCAGTTATAAGAGTCGAGGGGCATGAAAGGGAAGCAGTGGATGTGAAGGGAGTGAGACAGGGTTGTAGCCTCTCCCAAATGTTATTCAATCTGTATATTGAGCAAGCAGTAAAGGAAACAAAAGAAAAATTTGGAGTAGGTACTAAAATCCATGGAGAAGAAATAAAAACTTTGAGGTTCGCCGATGACATTGTAATTCTGTCAGAGACAGCAAAGGACTTGGAAGAGCAGTTGAACGGAATGGACAGTGTCTTGAAAGGAGGATATAAGATGAACATCAACAAAAGCAAAACAAGGGTAATGGAATGTAGTCAAATTAAGTCGGGTGATGCTGAAGGAATTAGATTAGGAAATGATACACTTGAAGTAGTAAAGGAGTTTTGCTATTTGGGGACCAAAATAACTGATGATGGTCAAAGTAGAGAAGATATAAAATGTAGACTGGCAATGGCAAGGAAAGCATTTCTGAAGAAGAGAAATTTGTGAACATCGAGTATAGATTTAAGTGTCAGGAAGTCGTTTCTGAAAGTATTTGTATGGAGTGTACCCATGTATGGAAGTGAAACATGGACGATAAATAGTTTGAACAAGAAGAGAATAGAAGCTTTCAAGATGTGGTGCTACAGAAGAATGCTGAAGATTAGATGGGTGGATCACATAACTAATGAGGAGATATTGAATAGAATTGGGGAGAAGAGGAGTTTGTGGCACAACTTGACAAGAGGAAGGGACCGGATGGTAGGACATGTTCTGAGGCATCAGAGGATCACAAATTTACCATTGGAGGGCAGTGTGGAGGGTAAAAATCGTAGAGGGAGACTAAGAGATGAATACTCTAAGCAGATTCAGAAGGATGTAGGTTGCAGTAAGTACTGGGAGATGAAGATGCTTGCACAGGATAGAGTAGCATGGAGAGCTGCATCAAACCAGTCTCAGGACTGAAGACCACAACAACAAAACAACAGGTTGGGTTGGGTGATGATGAGTCAGGGAGTGAGTCAGTCAGTCATGACACTGCCTTTTATACACTCTGAGGTGATAAAAGTTATGGGATAGTCATATGCACATATACAGATGGTATATCATGTACAGACAGTATAAAAACAAAAAGTGCATTGGTGGAGCTGTCATTTGTACTCAGGCGATTAATGTGAAAAGGTTTCCAACGTTATTATGGCCACACAATGAGAATTAACAGACTTTTAACATGGAATAGGAGTTGGAACTAGATGCATGGGACATTTCATTTCAGAAATATTCGCTGTGTCAAGAATACCAATTTCAGGCCAGACAACAGAGTGGCCAATAGCCTTCACTTAATGGCCAAGAGCAGCAACTTTCGCATAAATTTGTCAGTGGTAACAGACAAGCAACACTGCATGAAATAACCACAGAAATCAATGCAGAATATACGACAAATGTATCCACTAGGACAGAGCAGCAAAATTTGACATTAATGGCCATGACAGCAGGTGAATGACATAAATGGCTTTACTAAAATCATGATACTGCCTGCAATGCCTCTCCTGGACTTGTGAGCATATTGGTTGGACTCTGGACCATAGGGAAACCATGGCATGGTCAGACAAGACCTGATTTCAGTTGATGGTAGCATTCAAATGTTGTACAGACCTCATGAACCCATGGACATAGTTGTCAACAAGGAACTGTGCAAGCTGTTGGTGACTCCATAACTGTGTAGGCTGTATTTACATGGATGGACTGGGTCCTCTAGTCCAACTGAACTGATGATTAACTGGAAGGGGTTATCTTCAGATACTTGGAGACCATTTGCAGCCATTTATGGTTTTCATGTTTTCAAACAATGAACTAATTTTTATGGATTGCAATATGCTATGTCACTGGTCCACAGTTCATTGACTGGAAGAACATTACGGACAATTCAGGCAAATAATTTGGCCTCCCAGATCACTCAACATGAGTCCCATCAAACATTTATGGAGTGTAACTGAGAGGTCAGTTTGTGATCCTGTATCTGCGAAACTTTTACAACTATGGATGGCTACGGGGGCAGCATGGCTCCTATGACTTGTTGAGACCATGCCATGTCAAGTTGCTGCATAACATTGGGTAAAAGAAGGTGTGACATGATATTAGGATTTATCTCAGGCTTTTTGTCACCTCAGTGTATAGAGATTTGTTTATTTATTATTATTGATTTGACATGCCATGTCAAGTTGCTGCACAACACAGGGTAAAAGAAGATCTGACATCATATTAGGATGTATCCCAGGCTTTTTGTAAATTGTGTTTTATTCATATCATGATGTACATTTGCAATTCATTTGGTTTGCATACAGGACACATGTCAAAAATTTATAATACAGCTACAATGATTTTTACATTAATAAATAATAGCACAACAATAAATAATAACACTATAAGAATATTTATTGGAACATGTAACACATTGTATCCAGCTCAAATTTCCAGTTTGTCGTGTGTCCATGTCAGTTGCAGTTGATAATGTTTGCATTGCAAATGCAAAGTTGCTCAGTTTGTTTGCCAGGTATTCAATGTGTGCCTGCCAGCTCAAATTTTTATCTACATTTAAACCTAAGAATTTGACTGAGTCAACTTCTTCTATATGTTGGTTGTTGTCTTAAAGTGCTCACATTTTGACTGTTTGATTTTGAACTGCACCATGTGAGTCTTTGATATGTTTAGATTCAACCCATTTAGCTGAAACCAAGTTTCTAAGGTACTGAGGGTACTGATCACAAATTTGGGAATTTTTTCCGAATCCTGATCTTCAACTAAGACAGATGCATCATCGGCGAACAGAATTGATGGGGGGGCTGATATTTAATGGTAAATCATTAACATAGAGGAGAAATAGGACGGCGTAATATGGAGCCTCGTGCGACACCCTGAGAATTTTTTTTTTTTTTTTTTTCAGTCAGAAAAATAATATGCGTCATTTGAAGAGACGCTAACTCTTTGCTTTTTGTTGGATAAGCAGGATTTAAGCCATTGTAGGGTACTGCCACTAATGCCATACTTTTCAAGTTTGTAAACAAGCAATGCATGGTTTACAGAATCAAACGCCTTTGTGAGGTTGCATAAAATACCTGCCACCTTATTCCTCTTGTCTAATGATGTACTTTTTTTCTCAGTAAAACTATTTACTGCATCTATGGTGTTTTTTCCCCGCTGAAAACCAAATTGATTGTTTAGAATAACTGAATATTTTGCAATGAAGTTTTGGATTTGTGCAAAAGCTAGTTTTTCAAATATTTTAGATAGGACTGGGCGAATCAAGATAGGAAATAATTTCCCATGATCTCTCTTGATCCCTTCTTGAAGAGTGGTTTGACTTCAGGATATTTCAGTACCTCTAGGAAACAGCCATCTTCAAAACATTGATTTATTATTTGAGCTAGTGGGTTTGCAATTCTGTTGTGTACCACTTTAATAACTTTGGTGGATATTCCACCTCAACCTGCAGATTTTTTGTTGCTTAATGTTAGAATAGCATTTTCTACATCCTCCACAGAAACTTTTAAGAATTTTGTAAAGTTTCCTGAGTTTTCACCTACGCCAAAGGGATTTACTTTGTTGTGATAATCTGTTACATTTACAAAAGACTTTGATATATTTATAAAGAATTCATTAAAGTACTCTGGTATTTGAATTGGATTTACAATAGTATTTCCTTCACTGTCAGTTTTTGAAATTTCTTGGTTACAGGCTTTAACACCTAACTCGGATTTAATGGTTGACCATACACCCTTTGTCTTATTTGTATGATTTAAAATTAGCCTGTTATTTGCGAGTTGTTTTGCTGGCCCGACAACTCTTTTAAATATGGTGTCATAGAGTCTAACATATTTAATGAAATCAGTATCTTTATTATATTTCAGTTCTCTGTGCAGTTGCCTTTTTCTTACACTGGAAATTTTTATGCCCTGGGTAATCCACTTTACTTTATTTATTATTTTACTGCTGCAGAGTCTAGGTGGAAATGTTTCATCAAAGACACCAAGAAAACTATTTAGAAATTTCTCAAAGTTGTCGTCACTTGAGTTACAATGATCAAAAGGCCATGTTTTCTCTTTTAGCTTCTCACTATATGTTAGCAAGTTTTCATTGCTGAAGTTCCTGCTCATATGGGTTCTCATATGTGAAATGTTCCTGTCTGTCTGTGGTAGCTCAATGAACAATGCACAATGATCTGAAATACCTAGATCTAGACAAAATTTATACATAATTAGTTAGAACATTGTCAATACAGGTTGCTGATTGCCCATTGTCTCTAGTACATTAAAAGAAATTCAGTTTGAAACCATATTTCTTTACTAAGTCAGTGAATCTTGAAGTGTGGTTACTATCACACTTGATATCAATATTAAAATCAGCAGCTATGGCACATTTTTTTCTTTTTTTGTCTACAAAGGTCTTCTAGCATAATCTGAAGCTTACATGAGACTCATGCCCCTCATTCTGGAAACATCCCCCATCTCCACAATATCCTTTCTTTCAGGAGTGCTAGTTCTGCAAGGTTCGCAGGAGAGCTTCTGTAAAGTTTGGAAGGTAGGAGATGAGGTACTGGCAGAAGTAAGGCTGTGAGGATGGGGCGTGAGTCGTGCTTGGGTAGCTCAGTTGGTAGAGCACTTGCCCACAAAAGGCAGAGGTCCCGAATTTGAGTCTCAGCCTGGCACACAGTTTTAATCTGCCAGGAAGTTTCAGTCTTCCGGCCGTTTGGATGAGGTTCCTTGTGTGGCTTACAATTGCTTCCTCGCTGTTGTTTCCAAACGAATTTGTTCCCACATGGGTAAAAACACCTTCTGGATTTCTGCTGTGCTTATCTGCTGCATTCTCTCTTGAGTTTGAGACGTTGTTTATGTGTGTATGCAACTGACGTGTCCTGATTCCAGGCCAAATGTTGATTTCAGAATTTGGAACAACTATGTATTTCAACAATAAGTCATCTATAATAAAGAATTCACTTTCTGTCTTATTATAATGCTTCTCTCTGCCTTTGTTGTACATTATGCTGGTCCACTTATATTTGTTTGGTTCTTCCATATCTTCAGTTTCTTTTTCTTTTATAATGGCAGCTGAAATTTTTCGTGGTTAGTCAGTTGTATCACTCCGCGTGTTTGCCAAAGTAGGTCCAACGAATACTGGAGTTTTCTCACATACACAACACTTTTCACGTTTCAATGCAAAATTTTCTGCTTTAGTAATGTCAGTCCCGCTTTCAGACGAATAATTTTGTCCTTAGAACTTAGTGCGGATGTTAATCGCACATTTTCTTCACCTATACAGTTGAGGCATGTCCACTGAATATCATCATTTACAAATTTCAGACACACATTTGTGCATTTCTCGTTTAACCAAAAGTTGCACTTAAAGCACCAAATTCTTTTGACTACACATTTTTTATACTCTCTGCACAAAGAACCATTTAATTTCAACTGATTTTTGAGCATTCTACCACCACACAACCCTATCAGTGCTACATCGCCTCAGTGTATAGAGATTTATTATTAGTGGTTTCATGAGATCTGCCATGATTTCATCTCCTGTGCCAATCTCATCATCTCATAGTATGAAATGTCCTCAATCATTTGTTAAATTTATTCCAGTCTCCACATTAACCAATAATTTTTTTCCTCAATGACTGCCTCTTGTGCCAGGGAAGTTATTCCCATATGTCTTCACAAATGTTTTGTCATCCTATCCCTTCTTCCAGTTAGGGTTTTCCACTTGTGATGTCCCCTCATTTCTTGCCCTATCAGTCAACTTCATTTTCAGCAACTTCTGCAGTTCTACAGGTCTGGCACTTCAATTCTCTTCCCTTCCAGTTTTTCCACAGTCCATGAGTCACTTTCATACAATTTTGTATACTCTCAAAAAGTTTTTTCTCAAATGAAAGCCTATGTTTGGTATTAGTAGACTTCTGTTGGTAATGAATACTTTCTTTGTCTCTGCTGGTCTGCTTCTTAACTCCCTATTTTCTTCCCCAAGTGTTATATTGTTCCCAAGGTAGCTCAATTCATTCACTTCATGTACGCTGGATGTTAACGTTTTCACTACTCTCATTTCTGCTACTGCTACCCTTGTTTTCCTCACTCTCAGTTGACACTCAGTGCTCAACAGAGTGTTCATATCGTCAACAGGTCCTGTAATTATTTCTGACTTTCTGACTTTCACTGAGGAAATCTTATCATTGAATTGACAACATTTCACTCTGAATGCTAAACTCACTTGTGAAGCTTCCTTTTATTTTCTTCATTGCTTCTTTGGCATACGGATTGAACAGCACCGGAAAAAGACTACACACCTTGATTTTGCATTCATATTGCACCCTCTTAGTTCTTTAAGTATTTCTAAAACCTTGGACCACTTTACTTTATCGAATGATATATTTACCTTTCTGTATGCTAAACTGATTGTCCTCAACTTTCTTTCCTAGTTTTCTGTACATTATTCTAGCCAGCAACCTGAAAGCATTTATAATAGCTCATTTACTATTCCCCCCCCCCCTTCTCTCTTTTTATTTCTCTGTCTCCCACCTTTCCTATTCCTATTCCTCCCCCCCCCCCCCCCCCCCCTCTCTCTCTCTCTCTCTCTCTCTCTCTCTCTCTCTCTCTCTCTCTCTCGTGCTGCTGCTAGTCATTCTCTTTCTTGTTGAGCTCACAAATGAAGCAAGGGAAAAAATAACTGCATATATGTTTCTGTACAATTCCTGAATTCTCTTTCTTATCTTTGTAAGCCTCACACGAATTGTATGTTGGTGGCAGTGAGATTGTTCTACAGTCTGTTGCAATGCCATTTCTCTTAACTTTCTCAATAGTGTTTCCCCAAAAAGCTCTTCTTCTTACCTCTAGGGATTCCCATTTGAGCCCACGGAGCATTTTCATGATACTTGCATGTTGATAGAGTCAACAGGTAACAAATTTAGCTGCACACCATTGAATTACTTCAATGACTTCATTTACTCTGACATGGTGGGGAACCCAAACACTCAAGCAGCACTCAAGAATGGATCATACAATTCTTTGTATGCGACTCCTTTATTGATATGCCACACTTTACTAGTATTTGCCCCGTAAATTGAAGTTGATATTTAACTTTCCTAAAACTGACCTTACATGCTTGTCCCATTTCATGTTGCTTTACAGAATTGTGCCTTGATATTTAATTCAAGTGACTGAGTCAGGCAGCACAAAACTATTACTATATTCAAACATTACAGTATTATTTGTACCTACCACATAGAGGAGGCACTGAGTTGCAGTCAGGCACAATGAAAAGACTACTAAACATTTCAGCTTTCAGCCTTTAGGCCTTCTTCAGAAATAAGAAGCACACACATTCTCACAAGCACAACTAACACAAACATGCCATTGTCTCCAGACGCTATGGCTGACTACAGACTGCAACTGCATCTGACTTGAGTAGAAATCTCAGGTGAGTGGTGGGGCTAAGGAGGTGGCATGGGGCAGGGAGGGAGAATGGGAGACACAGGGACGGTGTTATACTGCCTGTGAACCATAAAAGCAAACAGGGACACGGTGGAAACAGGACAGGGGAGCTACATGCAGAGAGTCAAGATACTATGCTGCTTGGAGAGAGCGGGGAGGGGGGGGGGGGGGGGGTAGCTAGTGAGCAGAGAAGGCCACGGGGAGACGAAAGAAGTAGAGACTGGGGAAAAGACTAGTGGGCATATTCATAGAATGAAGCCATGCAAAATATTGGGGAGGGAGCAGGGTAGAGAATAAACAGGTGGATGACTGGGACTAGCAAAGGTTGAGGTTAGGGAAATTATGGGAATGAAGCATATATTATAGGGAGGGTTCCCACTTGTGCAATTCAGAACAGTTTGTGTTGGGAGGAATGTTCCAGATAGTGCTGTCTGTGTAACAGTCATTGAAGTAATGCAGCATGTTCAGCAACTAAGTATTCCAGCTGTGTCTTGGTCACAGTTTGGCAAAGACCATTCCTGTGAACAGACGACTTGTTAGTTGTCGTGCCCACATAGAAAGCACCACAGTAGTTTCAGCTTAGTTTGTAGAATACATGGCTGCATACAGGCAGCTCTGCATTTGATGGGGTAGAAGGTGCCTGTGACAGGACTGCAGTAAGTTGCAGTGAGAGGGTGTATGGGTCAGGTCTTGCATCTAGGTCTATTGCAGGGATATGAGCCACAAGGCAAGGGACTGAGTACAGCGGTGGAGTAGAAATGGTGGAGGAAGTCACATAGGTTCAGTGGGTGGCAGAATATCACTGTGGGAAGAGTGGGGAAGATATTCCTCATTTCAAGGATTAATGAGAGGCAGTTGAAACCCTGGTGGAAAATGAGATTCAGTCGTTCCAGTCCTGGGGCGTACTGAGGTGTGAGAGAAATGCTACTTCATGGCTGGACAGTGAGTATGTGGGAGGTGGTCAGTGACTTGAGAGATACAACATTGTAGGTCTGTTACTGAATAAGGCTGAGATGGTTATTTCATTTTATGAAGGCCTCAGTGAGACCCTTAGCATATATGGAGAAGGACTGCTTGGTATTACAAAGACAACCATGGGTGGCTAGGCTTTATGGAAAGGACTTCTTGGTACATTGTGGATGGCAGCCATCAAAGTGGAGGTATAGCTGGTGGCTGGTAGGTTTGATGTCGACAGAGGTACTGATGCAGCCAGCCTTGTAGATGAATTCTTCCTAACTACCCAGATTTTCAAATCCCTCACCTGGTTCAGATTCATAGATGACATCTTTAAGATATGGAATGAGGATCACTATCCACATTCTCGCATAATGTCAACACCTTCTTACCCATTCACTTCACCTGGTCCTCCTCAACCCAACAAGCCACTTTCCAAGATGTTGGCATAGACTTCAAGGGTGGCTGTATCAGTACCTCCATCTACATTTATCCTACCAACCACGAACGATAACTCCAATTTGATGGCTGCCACCCACTCCATATCAAAGAGATCCTTTCCATAAAACCTAGCAATCTAGAAACACATTTCTCATGCCCTGCCTCTCGGCTCACCACCATCTCCCATGTACTCACTGTCTGGCCACAAAGGAGCACTTCTCTCATGGGTCAGTACCACCCAGGACTGGAGCAACTAAATCATAGTCTCGTGTTTCAATTGCTTCTCATCATGCCCTGAAATGAGGAATATCCTCCCCACTATTCTCCTCACCACTGCCACTGTGGTATTCTGATACCCACTGAACCATGTAATATCATGTCCAGCCCTACTCCACCCCTGCTCCCTGTTTCTTGCCTCATGGCTCATATCCCTTCAATAGACTTAGATGCAAGACCTGTCCTACACATCCTCTCACCACTACCTACTTCAATGCTGTAACAGGCATCTCCTATTCCATCAGAGACTGGACTACCTGTGAAAGCAGCCATGTGATCTACAAACTAAACTGCAACCATTATGGTGCTTTCTACATGGGTAGGACAACTAACATGCTGTCCATTCACATGAATGGTCACTGCCAAACTGTGGCCAAGAGACAGCTGTACCATCAAATTGTTGATCCTACAGTGCAACATGATGTGCTTCATTTCACTCCAATGACTGCTACACATATTGCACCATCCAGATGCTTCCTACCAACACTAACTTGACTGAAATGTACAGGTGGGAACTCCCTCTACAACATACCCTCATCTCAGCAATCCCCATGCCTCAACCTTCGGTATTTCAATCCTCCACACCTCTACCCCTCTTTGCTCCCACTCCAGCACTAAACATCTCTTCCACTCCACCAGCATACACACTGGACTTTCCCCTTCTCTGTTTTATTTCCTCTCCCCCTTCTGCTCACCATCTCCCCCCTCCCTCCCAATCCCTCTTCTCTCCCCAACCCCACCCATCACTTATCGGTTCAGCATCCCGACTCTGCACCTAGCAGCCTTGCATGCTCTCATAGACAGCACAACATCCCTACCCTGCTGTCCCTTCCTCTCCCCTTCCCCACTCCCATGCCACTATCCATGCCAGACTGCTGCAACATCAGATGCAGTTGCAGCCCACAGGCTGGCCATAGTGGCTGGAGACAGTGGGCATGACTATATGAGTTGTGCTTGTGTGTGTGTGTGTGTGTGTGTGTGTGTGTGTGTGTGTGTGTGCTCTCTTTCTGAAGAAGGCCTTTTTTGCAGAAACCTTAAATGTTTAGTAGTCTTTTCATTGTGCCTGTCTGCAACTCAATAGATCCTCTGTGTGGGAGCAGCAACCTATCCCTTTCATAACATTGTTTTTATTTCATCCTGGCTATTATGCTGTTTGACAGAATTATTTTTCCTAACCATCAACTGTAACCTAATTTTTTCCCACATTTAGGGCCAGACTGAAATTCTACACATGTTGTCTTGCTTCCTCCTACAGTAATCAAATGATGACACTTTCCAATACACTACAGCATCATCAGCATACAGTTGCAGATTACTTATCACCATATCCTTCAGATCTTTTGTGTATATAGAGAACCAGAGCAGTCCTATCACACTTCCGTTGGGCACTCCTGATGATACCCTTGTCTCTAATGAACACTTGTTATCCAGGGCAATGTAACTGGGTTCTATAACTTAAGATGTCTTACATCATCTTACAAGAAGTCACATGTCTGATAACCCATTCTGTATCCTCAGACCTTTATTAACAGTCTGTAGTGTTCCAATGTGTCAATACTTTCTGAAAATCCTGACATATAGAGTCTGCCTGTTGCCCATCGTGCATGGTTTGTGGATAGAAGCTCTTATCTCTCAAGGAAATTTACTACAGTTGAACTTATAATATGCTCAAGAAGTTGACAACAAACCAACATTAAGGATATTGCTCTGTAATTTCATGGGCCCATTCTTTTACTGTTCTCACATTTGGGAGCCACTTGCAAATTTTTTTCCATACACTTGGGACTTCCCACTGAATGATTCATGAGAGACGCAACCAAACTTTAATTCCATCTGTACCTGTTGATCTATTTGTTTTAAACCCTTTCACCTACTTTTTAATGCCAGGTGCCAGTCTCTATGTCCTCCATCCAGGAATTTGTGTGGCAGTAAGATGATTGTATGTCTGTATGATTTTCCTGCACAAATGATTTTTTAAATGCAAAATTGGAAACTTCTGCTTTCCTTTCCCTGTTTTATATTGCCACACCAAACTGGCATCTCTGATGTCCCTAAATATTAAATGAAGGACTAGAATTTTCTAGGTTTCTCAGTAAAGTGTTTTGCTAAAGTATAACAGTGAAAGTTGTTGTATGCTTTGTGTAATGATTTTTTTCATACATGAATTTCTGTTAAATTCTGCCTGTTGATGTTTCTTTTTTCTTTTTGGTATTGATAGTGCAACAATTTCTGCTAGCTCAGCATTTACAGAATACTGCTATTAAACCACCATGGGAATTTTCCATCCTTAGTCCACTAACTCAGCACGTACTTCTGTAGAGCATAATTTACAACCAAATCAAAATTTACCCATAACTCCTCTACACCCACCATAAACATTTGCTGTCTAAATAGGATGCTAACGAAATCAAACAATGGAAAATATTCCGAACTGAACGTAACATTATTATGAAAAGGATAGTTGCTACTCACCATATAGTGGAGATGCTGAGTCGCAGATAGGCACAACAAAAAGACTGTCACAAAATAAGCTCTCAGCCAACAAGGACTTCATCAAGACAACACAAACACACACACACACACACACACACACACACACACACACACACACACACACACACACACACACAAACTGTCACACAAACACAACTCACACAACATGGCCACAGTCTCTGGCTGAGAGTTGTGTTGCATGATGGGATGGTGGGGTAAGGAGGAGGCAGGGAGACAGGGGAGGAAGGGAGCAGAAAAGGAGAAATGGCCACAGGAGGACAGGCTGTATGGAAAGGACTTCTTGGTATGTAATGGGTGGCACATGTCGAATTGGAGGTATTTCTGGTGGTTGGTAGGTTTGATATGGATGAAGGTACTGATATAGCCATCTTTGAGGTGGAGGTCAACATCGAGGAAGTTGGCTTGTTGTGTTGAGTAGGACCAGGTGAAGTAAATGGAAGAGAAGGGGTTGAGGTTCAGGAAGAATGTGGATAATGTGTCCTCACCCTCAATCCAGCCCACAAAGATGTCATCAATGAATCCCAACCAGGTAGGAAGGATTTCTCTAGATGGCCCATGAATAGGTTAGCATAGGGTGGTGCCATATAGGTGACCATAGCCATACCCCAGATTTGTTGGTAGGTAATGCCTTCAAAAGAGAAGTAATTGGGGGTGAGGACATAGTATTTAGACACAGGGCATTGTCTTTAAGTCCTGTATGACTGAATTTGGGTGTGTGGCAAAAGGTGAGACATGGAGGTCTTGTTAAAGACCTTGTCTCCTTCTCTGGTCCCTACAGTGGAAACACTTTTTTGCCACCAACCCTACCAATCAGACTCAACCAGAGACCAATGTTGGACCATGCCTGACTCAGTTCACTCCTCCATCCAACTGTGATACACCCCCACTGCCCCCAAATCAGCCCCTGTTAATTTTCCAGAATTTCTGAACATCGAACCTTGGCTCACCATAATTTCTCAAATCCCTCAACATGCAAACTAACCTTATGTCTGCAGAAAGAACCACAATCCACCATCGAAAAACGGGTCCTGACCTTATAATCCTACCTGCTGACACAGGCTCCTCCACTGTTGTTCTGAACCGCAAGGATTACCGGGCAGAAGGACTCTGCCAGCTGCCAGATACTTCCACCTACAAACCCTGCCATAGTGACCCCATTCCAGAAATCAAGCCAGATCTCTAATCTCTCCTCAAATCCTTAGACCCATCCCAGAACCTCTCCCCAGAGTACATCTCTCTTCTCATCCCCATCATTCCACACACACACACACACACACACACACACACACACACACACACACACACACACACACACACACCTACCTTGTACATGCTTCCTAAAGTCCATAAATCCAACCACATAGGACACCCCATTATGGCCAGTTACTATGATCCCTCTGAAAAAATCTATGCTCTTATAGACCAACACCTTCAGCTTATTACCTGCAACCCATCCTTCTATACAAGAGATACCTACCATTTCCTCCACTGACTCTCCACAGTTCTTGCGCCTTCACCACATGGTGCCCTGCTTGTCACTACTGATGTCACCTCCCTTTACACTAACATCCCCAATCCCCATGGCCTTACCAGTATTGAACACTACCTTTCCCAATGCCCAACAGATTCCAAATGTACAACCACCTTCCTAG
The DNA here is from genome assembly GCF_021461385.2 of Schistocerca piceifrons. Lineage (NCBI taxonomy): Eukaryota > Metazoa > Arthropoda > Insecta > Orthoptera > Acrididae > Schistocerca > Schistocerca piceifrons. Next base: position 315,960,515 of record NC_060143.1, on the reverse strand, counting down.
TCACCACGTACAACAATGTCCTCATCCCCAATTACTTCTCCTTTGAAGGTATTACCTACAAACAAATCTGGGGTATGGCTATGGGCACCTGCATGGCACCATCCTATGCCAACCTAATCATGGCCCACTAGAGGAATGCTTCCTAACCACCCAGAATCCTAAACCACTCACCTCATTCAGATTCACTGATGATAACTTTGTGATCTGGATCAAGGGTGAGGACACCCTTTCCACATCCCTCCGAAACCTCAACACCTTCTCCCCAATCACTTCCCCTCGTCATACTCAACCCAGCAAGCCACAACCCTTGGCATTGTTTTCCACCTCAAAGATGGCTACATCAGTACATCCATCCATATCAAGCCTACCAACCACCAGCAATACTTCCAGTTTGATGGGTGCCACCCATTCCATCTTTACAGCTTATCCACCTGTGGCAGTCACATCTGTAATGAGGAGTGGACCCTCTCAAAATATACCCAGGGTTTAACTGAATTTTCAAAGACCACAATTATCTTCCCATCCTTGTGCAAAGACGATATCCTGTGCCTTATCTCTCCATCCACCCACAACTCCCAAGGTCCCACTGTCTGGCAGCAGAGGAGCGTTCCTCTCCTGATTCAGAACTGGGGCAACTGAATCACATTCTCTGCCATGGTTTTGACTGCCTGTCATCATGCCCTGAAATGAGGAATGTCCTACCCACTATCCTTCTCATTCCTTCCACAGTAGTATTCTGCCACCACTGAACCTTCACAATGTCCTCACCTATCCCTACAACTCCTGCATACAACCCTTGGGTTCATGGCTCATATCCCTGTAACAGACTTAAATGCAAGACCTGCCGCACACATCCTCCCACCACCACCTACTCCAGTCCAGTCACAAGCATCACTTACCCCATCAAAGGCAGGGCTACCTGTGAAACCAGTCATGTGATCTGCAAGCTAAGCTCTAACCACTGTGCTGCTTTCTACGTGGGCATGACAACCAACAAGCTGTCTGTGCACATGAATGGCCACTGACAAACTGGGGCCAAGAAAAAGCTGGACTGCCCCATTGCTAAGCACACCACCCAACAAAGACTTTCTTCAAGTCAACGATTGCTTCACAGCCTTTGCCATCTGGATCCTTCCCACCAACACCAGCTTTCCTGAATTGGGCAGGTGAGAATTCTCCCTGCAATATATCCTACATTCCCGTAAACCTCCTGACCTCAACATTCGTTAGCCATTGTCCTTACCCACCTAGCCTCTCCTTGTTCCCATTACAGCGCTACACAGCCCTGTGCTAGCTGCCCCCCGCCCCCCCCTCCCTCTCCAGCCCTTCAATATAAACTCCCAACTGTACCTAGCTGTCCTATCCTCTCTCTGTATGCTTCCGCAAGCATCACTTTACTGTCCCCCACCCCTATGCTGCTATCCTCCCCCCCCCCCCTCCAAGGCTCCTCCTTACCCCTACCACCTGGTTGCTTCTCCCACCATGTGCTGCTGCTCACAGTCTAGTCCCAGCAGCCAGAGACTGAGTGTGTGAGTTGTGCCTACATGTGTGTGTGTGTGTGTGTGTGTGTGTGTGTGTGTGTGTGTGTGTGTGTGTGTGTGTGTGTGTTGTCTGTTTATGACAAAGGCCTTGTTGGCCGAAAGCTCACTTTCTGACAGTCTTTTGGGAGTGCCTATCTGCAACTCAGCACCTCCATGGAGGCTCCACTATAGGATGCTAACTACTGCTTATCTGCTCTTTTCAGCACAAAAAACTCTCCTATCATCCTTGATTGATTTATTAACTGTAGTAACTACCATTTCTATGATGACATCATGATCACTAATATTTGCCTCTGCACTATCAATGTCAATAAGATCAGCCTTGGTCCCATTGCATGTGATTGTCAAACTAGTTGCTTAAGACAGTTTTCAGAGAAAACATTCACAACTACTATGCAAGATTGTGTGTTCATACCATCCTAAATGTATCCACAGCCTATAATTGGAAGGTTAGAGTAGTCTACAACTAATATTGCAAGACCTTACTTACACATTACTGAGTGTAGACACTCTTTGAATTTGTCTACAACTGTTACAGCAGAATTCAGCAGTCAGTAGAAACATCAAATGACATATTTGAATTGACCTTCAATGGTTACTTGTGTCCAGATAACTGAACAGTCACACTCGATTTCGACCTTGATAAACATTTTATTTTTGTTGGTTGCAATGAATACTTCCTTTACTATGACATCTAACCCGTCTCTTTCATATACGTTCCATGCCTTATAACACATTTTTGAGCTTTTGACTTGGGTTTCATCCAGCTCTCAATTCCAAGTATGATTTGAGTGTGACAGCTTTCCCAGAGATCCAAAAATGCAATGACTTTGTAGAAATTGCTACAGTGATTTACTGTTAAAATTTTGACATTCAAACTACCTCTTATATCCACACAGTCTGACTTTACTCTCTGCATACTGAATGGTAAGTTTTCATCAGAGGACCTAATACTGTTACCTAGCCTTAAAAACTGTCATGTGCACACTACGTGTAATCTGCTACTTATGGAGCTGCTTCCTCTGTGTAATGCACCCCTGATCTCTCTAGGGGAATCCTACTATTCTCCACCACACAACACAGGTCATTAATCTACAGTCAAGACCACCATAGAATTGGCAGAACCTCTAGATGCAAACCCACATTCAGCCATAAATGAAGTGACCCCAATCAACTCTGGGTTCAATATTCCACATTATAAACTCTGCTTGTATTCCATGAACAAATCCAGCAGTCTTCACCACTTCTGTCTGCTGCCTGTAGAAACTGAGGATAGCCTCAAAACACAAGCAACAGGAGTTGTTGGTGCTGACATGAGCCACAACTTTCAGATGTCTGCACCCTTAATATCTGCTGGAAGGACTCATCGACATCTTGGATTAGGCCGCTAGCAGAGAGTCCAGGTGCATATTTTACTTCTTCCCAGACGTGGATGCTGTTTCTCTAAAGGCTTGTGATGAAGCAAGCTGGGATATTTTTTACTTCCCCTCGTGTTTTGACATCTGCCTCCTTAAAATTCATTTTTTCAAAAATAGTTCAAATGGCTCTGAGCACTATGGGACTTAACATCTGTGGTCATCAGTCCCCTAGAACTTAGAACTACTTAAACCTAACTAACCTAAGGACATCACACACATCCATGCTTGAGGCAGGATTCAAACCTGCGACCGTAGTGGTCACGCGGGTCTAAACTGAAGTGCCTAGAACCACACGGCCACACCGGCCAGCTCATTTTTCACTTTTAACTAATTACCATTAACATACATGAGTATAATCTGCATTTGCATAAAAGAGAAAGGTTGTCCCTCAGTTTTAAAGAATACAACACCAGGTGTAATTTTGTGCTAAGTTTTATGTATCTAATTGATTTTCTAATTTATTTTGACTATTACTAGCTAGTATCTTTTGTTATAGGGCAAAATTAGTAATTGTTTCATAACTTAAATTATACTGTTGACTTATAAACAAATATAAATTCTGTACTTATTGTAAACATTTGGAGGAACAACTAATAGTATTCTTAAAGCATCTATTTGGCTCTATTCGAAAACATGTTAGCAAAGCTAGCTCTTAATTAATTCCAAAGTAATTTCCCCTTTCATCAAAAGTACTGTTTGTGCAATTATATTTGTTAATTTCAAGATCAAAACAGATAACACGGCTAAGAAACTTTAAAAAGATGAAATTTTTCAATGTATGCACTTAATTGTACGAGTTAAGTTTTAATTGTAACTTCTGTAAATTAAACATCAAACAATGTGCAGTTTCAGTGCCTATTATTGGAAAGATATATAAGAGCCTGATTTTTGGTCCTGAGACAGTCAGTCCATGGCTGAGTATCAGAAGAGGAACTCGTATTGGTAGATCAACAACAATGCATCCACTTAACTGTGAAATAAGTGTAATAGGCTGCGTGCTAAAACAATGACAGTTTCTGTTCAATACGTACCATATTATGTGGTAAGAACTGTGTGATTAAGTTTTTAATGCTCACAGATGTTTAACAGTAAACTATTGTAGCAGTATGTTAGTGTTGCAACCTATTAATGAGACTTATCAAATGTTAAACAATAGTGCACTGGCCATATAATTGTGTATTATTGGGGGCTTGTGAACAGTAAAAGTAAAGAATTGTGAAACACAAATGTACACCTGTTGGCTACATCATTTAAAGTAGTCAGTGTTGAACTTCCACTCCCCATTATTCAGCCCATATCACAACACAGTACATCAACAATGAGGACCATCAATGAAGAAATAAAGCGGGTAACATCACAGGCTCCATAACTCGCCTGCTCTCAATAACTAACAAACTCCTCTCCTGTGTGGTTGCTTAAACTTCTTTGAAAGAGTGACCATTTAAGGACATGTAGGAGGAATGGGAAAGATCACGTGTCTAATCCACAAATTCACTCTCTGCCTTGAGTCATGCAAACAGGATACAACCTGCCACTCACCCTGATGTGAAAGCAATTCCTCTGTGTCAGAAACACTCAGCAGTAGAGTTTATGTGCATACCAATCAACACTTGATGTGCACTCTCCAACGTGGCAGCTTCTTTGTCATCACTACACCCTGAGGCAACAACCTGCAGATGGCTGATTACAGCCAACAGCATCTTCAGCTATTCACTAACTGTAACCAGGTCCTCTTGCAGCCGCACACATCTCACACATGGCAAAGAGTAAAACGGTAAGTGTTGCCAAGGTGGAGAAAGGTGGACACATGTCTGATAAAATGAAGATTAATTCTGGCAACCATCCCAAAACTGAGATGGTGAACATGACAGAGAGAAAGAGGCACAGAATTGTGAAAAACAGTAGTAAAATGTTTTGTCATTGGAAGAACAGGGATGAAAATAACAAGAAAAAAAGGCAATAGGAAGGAAGTGGGAAGAAGGCAGCTGTGGTTTAGAATGGAAAATGTGTTGGGGTGCTGGAGGGGCAGTTCCTGCCTGTGTGGTACAAGAAAGCTGTGGTCAGGGAGGGGACATCTTAACAGTGTAGGTGCTAAGGCAGCTATTGAAGTCACTGACATAGCAGTGTGCATCATGTTCCTCAACAGTTGTTCAAACTTGCATTACCTGTTAAGTTAATACATCATTATAAATATACCATTTATATTAGCAACATGATTCAATAGTCAATCTCCCATCATCTGGCTCTCAAAGTTAATCTTACATAAAAAGCACTTCAAAAGCACTCAAGGTCAAAATATAAAGACATGAAGTTCTCATCTTACTTTAGAAATGGCAGCACCAGATTCCCTGCTCCATTTATCCATTTACTGCATATTCTCTAGAATGCTGATTCCATAAGGCAGTAAACACTGGTCACATCAGCTGCCTCTCCGTGCAGTACTAGTTCACAAACATATGTATGGGCCTGACAGCTGCACTGAGCCACCAGCCATTCCATAACATTCCAAAGACAATACACAAAGGGTATGGAGAGACATATACTAAGGGTTATCTGTGCCAAATTGTACACATTTTTCATACAAACACAACTTTTAAAAAATCTAAAAAAACATTGAAGAAGGAATTAATCCTCTCACCAGTTTGTGTATACAGTTCATTATCACACTTCAACTGGTGGATTTCCATTTTGAGTTCCTCAAGTGGGTTGAGTTTCTTTCCTTTCTTATTCACACATATCACCTCTAAGATCTTTTCTTTGCCTTCAGGGGTTGATCATCCAATATAAAAGCATCCGCATGTTCCCTATATCCTGTTGAACTTTTCCTACCTCTTTGTCCCATATATTTTGCTTCACACAATGTAAAGTATGCTAATGCATTCAAACAGAACCAATTTACACTGTAAAACAAATTAATTCCAATTGTGACCACCAGGTGCAAATCTGGCACTGTACACTGTTTGTATAACAGTATGACATCCATGCTATTATATGACAAGCCATAACATGAGTGGACAGTATGGCTATTGACAAGACAGTCTATGCACTGCTAGTGAAACTGTTTTACGTGAACAGAAGCAATTTAAGAGCTGCATTGAGACAGTATGACTGACTGTAAGGTTTGAGGAGAGGCTCAATGTCATTAAATGGTTTAAAGAAGAAGATAATGAAATCTGAAAACATGGATCAGCTTGGTGCAGCACCTGGAAGAGGAAGGTGTCATATCCACTGGAAGTTATTGACGAAGTTGCTGTTGTTGTAACTGACCATGCACAGCATGTGTCCCAGATAATGGTAATGTTTGTGCAGTGTCACGAGAATTGTCCATTCTGTGGTCAACACTATGGAAAGTTTTGCAATCTATTTTACACTGGTACATATACATCATACAGATGGTGTAGCAACTGAAACCTCATGACCTGCAGCAACATTCTGAATTTGCTCTTTGGTCTCTGGCATGGTTTGAAGTTGAAGACACGTGGCAGGACAATATTCTATGGAGTGACAAGGATGAAGTGAATACAAAGAACTACCAAGTTTGGGTACTGTTGATCCACGTGTTGTACATGAAGAGCCAGTGCACTCACCATATGTGACTGTGTGGTGTGGATTCACAAGCACATTTATTCACAGTCCATTCTTGTACGGTATGGCAGTATGTGATTCCTCCTTTGGAAGAGCACAACTGTGTGGAAACCACTGTTTTCTGACAAGATGGAGCAACACCTCGTGTTGCTCACCGACTGAAAGATCTGCTTAATGCTGCCTTCCACAAATGTGTTAAGTTTTAGAGATTTTCTAGATGCATGGCCAGCTAGATCACCTGTTCTGAATCCATGTGGCTTTTTGATCTGGGGATATCTAAAGAACATGTTTACCAGGGACACATTCAGTCTCTACCTGATCTGAAGGCCAGTTTACAGGAACACCTTGCTCATACTGAACCAGAACTGCTGTCATCAACTGTTGATCATGTCATTTTATGGATGCAGCATCTCATCGACATCTCCGGTGCTCATATTGAACAAATTGTGTAAGTGACAGTTACTAATAAAATCAATATTATGCCTCTCTCACTTGTCTGACCTTTCCCCTTGTAGGAACTGAATGCTTTTTTAACACCAGGCATGAGGAGGGGGAAACCACCACATTAAGTAGAACCAAATGTTTAACTGTTCGTATACACTCTAGTATAAATAAGAAACCAGGAAAGAGTCAGTGTAAAAATCTTAAAAAAGAATGCTAATTTTGAAACTTTAGACAGAAATACCAGCACTTTCTTAATGCACTTGAACATAAATGGATTAGGTACAACCAATCATAATGGTAGAGTGAATAAAATCGGTGAACTGCAGATTTTACTCTCAGAATACAAAAGTATTAAAATGATTTGTTTAAATGAACATTGGCTTACAAAAGATTGTGTCACAATTTTGGATAAGCTAAACAATTCCAGTGTAGCCTCAAGTTTCTGTAGAACAAATAGTACCCATGGAGGCTCAGGCATACTTGTAAGTAACTCCTTAGAATACAAAGTGAAAGATGATTTCAGTTTTCTAAATGAAGAAGGTGTATTTGAAAGGCGCTCAGTTGCATTAGAAAAACAAACTATTGTTATATCAATACACAGAATTCCAGGTGTAGCAGTAACAAAATTATTTTTACCAACGTTAATGGGTCTTTTACAGAAAGTCAGTAATGATGAAAGATAAGGGTTTTAATAGCCACTGATTTCAATACAAATTTATCAAATGAAATCAGTGACTCAATACAGTTTATGGACCTAATCCAAAAATTTGGGTTCAAGGCAAACTTCACGATATTTTTTTTTAAAAAAAAAAAAAAAAAAAAAAAAAAAAAAAAAAAAAAAAAAAAAAAAAGGGGGGGGGCAATACAAAAACCTGTCTCGATAATATTCTAACAAATTATAAATTTGATGATGCAAGGAGCCTATGTGTAGATTTAAGACTTTCAGACCATTCCCCATTGTTTATGGAAATGATTAATACAAATGAACAAAATACTAGAAAAACTTACAGCAAAAGACATTATACTGCTGAAAACTTAAAACTGTTCTGCTCTAAATTAGAAGAGATGGAGTGAAGTCCAAGATGAGATTCAAATCTCTATACATTTTAACATGTTTTTTTAAATTTTTGTATGAATTTAGTGAAATATTTCCACTTACAGTGGGCTAGACAAAAGTGTCTAATAAGCTAAATTGGATCACTGCTGGAATAAAAATATTCAGTGAAAAAAAAGAGAACTGCACAAGGAACTGAAATACAACAAAAACTCTGTTTTCACCAACTATGTTAAACAGTATAAAAGCATATTTAAAAGGGTAGTGAAAGTAGCCAAAGAAATAGTTAATAATAAATGGATCTCAGCTCATGGAAACAAATCAAAGGCAGTATGGTCCACCATAAAATCAGAACTGGGGATTAGAACTGACAGCAAAGATATTACCAAAATTAAGGTGGGGAGTAAAATAGTAACAAATCTGTTTCAAATGTCAGAGTCATTCAACACTTTTTTAACAAATGTATCTTAATCAGATGTAAATGTATATGTTTATGCAGAAAAAGTAAATTTAAGGCACAAGGCAGAAGAATACTTCAACAAATTTGAGAAAATTTCAGTTAAAGATGTAGAGAAAACTATATTACAGCTCATAAACATGACCTCATCTATCATGCGTGAGTGAATAAAGAAATCCACAAAACCAACACTGGAATAAAACAATTATATGCTACTTACAGAATATGTAATGTAGTAGATATTAACAGACTGGTGAAAAATCTGCACACTGAACATGGTGAGCATCTGAATAACCATGGTAAAAAATTTATCTGTCACGAGATAAGCAAAATTATAAATGAAATTCAAGAACGCAACTGTCTAGTTTTAAAAGACAATATTTCTGGGGAAACTTATGGACCTCCTTTTTTAGGCAATACAACGTTACAGGGGAAGGAAGGGTAGAAGCCACGTTAAGTGAAAACTGCAGCAAAGTAATCAATTCAGATAACTGTGTTCTTTTAGATCAATCAGTGAAAATAAATGAACATGCAAGACCTTATGACATCAAAATACCTTTCTGTGCAGATAACAATGTTCTCCTTCTACATATAAATGTACAATCACTTTGTGGTCAAATCAATGAACTGCAGTCCTGGCTTGATAAAATTAACTGCAGTATATTGTGTATCAATGAACAGTGGATGAAAGAGTCTGAAATAGACTTGTGTGTTCCTCTGGGACATTTGCTAGTTACTAGCTATTGCAGAAGAAGCATTTCACATGGTGGAGTCTCAAACTACATTAAAAGCAAATTAGACTTAGATTATACAGTAGTAGGGACCTTAGCAAAATGTGCCTTGAAGGCATATTTGAAGTAGCTGGTATGGTAATACACACACAAAAATTGTAATTGCGCCAGTGTATCAAACACCAAGATCTGATGAAATAATATTTACAGAAAAAATTAACACACTAATTTTGCAGTTGTCCAAATATAAGCAACATAAAATTATAATTGCAGGTGATACTAACATAGATATAAGGGCAAAGAAGAAAAATGTTATCTACGAGGGCAGTTCAATAAGTAATGCAACACATTTTTTTTCTGAAACAGGTGTTGTTTTATTCAGCATTGAAATACACCAGGTTATTCCCCAATCTTTTAGCTACACAACACTATTTTTCAACGTAATCTCCATTCAATGCTACGGCCTTACGCCACCTTGAAATGAGGGCCTGTATGCCTGCACGGTACCATTCCACTGGTCGATGTTGGAGCCAACGTCGTACTGCATCAATAACTTCTTCATCATCCGCGTAGTGCCTCCCACGGATTGCGTCCTTCATAGGGCCAAACATATGGAAATCCGACGGTGTGAGATCGGGGCTGTAGGGTGCATGAGGAAGAACAGTCCACTGAAGTTTTGTGAGTTCCTCTCGGGTGCGAAGACTTGTGTGAGGTCTTGCGTTGTCATGAAGAAGGAGAAGTTCGTTCAGATTTTTGTGCCTACGAACACGCTGAAGTCGTTTTTTCAATTTCTGAAGAGTAGCACAATACACTTCAGAGTTGATCGTTTGACCATGGGGAAGGACATCGAACAGAATAACCCCTTCAGCGTCCCAGAAGACTGTGACCATGACTTTACCGGCTGAGGGTATGGCTTTAAACTTTTTCTTGGTAGGGGAGTGGGTGTGGCGCCACTCCATTGATTGCCGTTTTGTTTCAGGTTCGAACTGATGAACCCATGTTTCATCGCCTGTAACAATCTTTGACAAGAAATTGTCACCCTCAGCCACATGACGAGCAAGCAATTCCGCACAGATGGTTCTCCTTTGCTCCTTATGGTGTTCGGTTAGACAACGAGGGACCCAGCGGGAACAAACCTTTGAATATCCCAACTGGTGAACAATTGTGACAGCACTACCAACAGAGATGTCAAGTTGAGCACTGAGTTGTTTGATGGCGATCCGTCGATCATCTCAAACGAGTGTGTTCGCACTCTCCGCCATTGCAGGAGTCACAGCTGTGCACGGCCGGCCCACACACGGGAGATCAGACAGTCTTGCTTGGCCCTGCGGCGATGATGACACACGCTTTTCCCAACGACTCACCGTGCTTTTGTCCACTGCCAGATCACCGTAGATATTCTGCAAGCGCCTATGAATATCTGAGATGCCCTGGTTTTCCGCCAAAAGAAACTCGATCACTGCCCGTTGTTTGCAACGCACATCCGTTACAGACGCCATTTTAACAGCTCCGTACGGCGCTGCCACCTGTCGGAAGTCAATGAAACTACACGAGACGAAGCGGGAATGTTTGAAAATATTCCACAAGAAATTTCCGGTTTTTTCAACCAAAATTGGCCGAGAAAAAAAATGTGTTGCATTACTTATTGAATTGCCCTCGTATATGGTTAATTCTTTGAAGTCATTGAACTATTATTGTCTTAATGAAAAGCCCACCAGACAGAATGCATGTCTTGATAACATAATTAGTAATGTATATAAAGATACTCTTGGATGTGACATAACAGAAATAGGAATATCAGATCATGCAGGACTATGACTTTGAATAGAAAATTCAAAACTCAACACTAAAGAAAGGCAAGTGACATATAGACTTCTAGGAGAATCCAACGTAAACAACATGATTAATGAGTTACAGAAAATTGATCGGTCTCATAAAATTAATAATAATAAGGCAACTGATGAATGCTTTACTATTTTCCTCACAGAAATTAAGCACATTGTAGAAAAGACATGCCCCACTGTAACCAAAAGACAACATCCTAATAATACACATAAGCATTGTCCTACCAACAAGTGGTACACTCCAATACTTAACAAACCTAGGATACTACTTCTAATTCTGAAGGATAAGTCTAATAAAAGTGATCAAGACAAGGCAAATTACATAAATAGAAAACTTTACAAATCAGAAATAAAAGGGGCTAAGTGCAATGCAAATGATGAATACATTTTGAATCCAAAAAAATAAATGTAAAGCAGCCTGGAATGTCATAAAACAGGAAATTAATAACATCAATAAAGAAAACAACATACCTGTACACTCAATGATTATTTTGTAAATAGTGCCACTACCACTCCACTCAATAATTCTACCATAGATGTAGAAGCATTACTCATCCATACAAAACAGACTAGTGAGAACTTTACTTGGACCCCTATCACCCCAAATGACATTTGCAAATCAATAAACAAACTAAGTAATTCCAAAACAGTAATGGACTCAGTAATTTCATCATAAATCGTATAGCAAAGGAAATCAAAATGCCACTTCTCTCACTGTCAAACAGAGTACTAGATGAAGGAATTTTTACAGAATGTCTTAAGCACACAGTTACACTACCTATGCATAAAAAAGGTGATAAAAACCTCCCAAACAACTACAGACCCATATCAATAGTACCAATCACATCCAAAATAATAGAAAATTGCATGCATATGCATCTTTACAGCTATTTTGGAAGCAAAAAACTATTAAATGAACAGCAATTCAGATTCAGGTCTCACCTATCAACTGTAAAAGCAATTGAAGCTTTGGTGAACAATGTATATGAAGCATATGACAAGAGGCTGCATATATCTGGAACACTTATTGATTTAAGCAAAGCATTTAGTTCAGTGTCTCATGACATAATCATTAAAAAGTTAGAATACTATGGCATTGAAGATATACCACTCACCTTATTCAAATCTTATTTAAGCAATAGATCACAGCTTGTATATGCAATTAAACAGAGATCAGCAATACTCCCTATAAAAAGAGGAATACCCCAAGGCTGAGTTCTTGGCCTTTCCTGTTCATTGTCTATATTAACAATTTCTCAGATTATATACCATGTAAGAATATACTGTATGCTGATTATATAACACTAATAACCTCAGGTGACAATTTACAAACTGTGCTGGATAACAACAGAGAAATAATGCAAATGACTGGTCACTGGTCTCAGGCCAATCAACTGTGCATAAACAATATAAAAACAGAAGAAATAATTTTTAATCTACAAGCTACAAAAAGTAAAAAATAAAGCAGTGAAACTACTTGGATTGCACATAGACCAAAAACTCTCCTAGGAGGAACACACCAATCACCTGTGCAGCAAACTAGCCCATGTAATTTTTTTACTGTACAAATTGAGAAACAGTGTAAGCAAACAGCTGTTACTCCACTCATATTTTGCTTTCTTCCAATCCCATCTGAGGTATGGAATTTTGCTCTGGGGTAATTCCTCAGGGGCTAAATGTATTTTCAGATGGCAAAAGAAGGCCATGAGATGCATATTAGGATTAGGACCCAGAGATTCCTGCAGAAACCACTTTAAATATCTCAGTGTAATGACAGTACCTAGCATGTACATATATAACTGTTTAATGCATGCTAAAGAAAATCTGGACAAATTCAGCACGAGATGTATAAAATTTTTCAATAAGTTACCATACTCAACTTGCACAGCCCCATTTAATAAATTCAAGAGTGTATTGCAAAATTGGTTAAAATGCAGTGCATTCTATACAACTGAAGAATTCCTAGGAAATTCTCATTATAATATTAGCTTTTAATAAGTGATGAAGAAATGTTTTCAATTCTTAAAGAAGCTAAATAATTCTGTGTATGTAAGTGTTTATTGTGCTTAACTGTACTCCATTGTAAACTTTGATGAAGCCAATTGTATGAAAAATACTGAAAATTGATTAAAAATTTTCTATTCTAAAAAATTTTATTCTATTCTAAGAAACAAAAATGCTGCTGGGTGGGATATCTACCAAAGTAGTTAAAGCAGCTGTCAGGGTAATAGCTTACCATCTTTGCTGAATAATTAACAAATCACTTGAAGAAAGCCACTTTCCAGATGTCCTAAAGTATGTGGGGGTAAGACCTTTGTTTAAAAAAGGCTCAAGAGAAGATATGGGGAACTGCCACCCAATCTCTATTCTCCCAGTTTTTTTCAAAGATATTTGAAAAAGTGGTGGTAACACAAATTAAAAAATTTATAGAGAAATCAAACATAATTTCAGATAGTCAATATGACTTTCAAAAAGGCAAGGGTACAATAGAGGTCACTAATGAGTTAAAGGCTCAATTCTAGGTCCAAATCTGTTTTTACTTTATATAAATGATCTGCCCTTGTTGAAAGCAATGACCCTGAACAAATTCCTTCAACTGTTGGACTGTTAGACACTTTGGAAAACTGGTTCCAACTAAATGGGCTAAAACTGAATATTGGGAAAACAAATTTGCTGCAGTTTAAAACTAAAAACTAAGGTAAAAGAATTCCACATTACTCATAGAAACCAAGAATTGAAAGACACGTACTGTGTTAAAATTTTTAGACATGCATTTTCACCAAAATCTATCCTAGTCTTCAAACATAAAGTATTTAGCAAGTAAATTAAACAGCCTAACATTTGCAATGAAGATTCTGTCATATTCAGCTAGCATGGAGACAAGAAAAATAGTTTACCACAGCTACTTTAAATCAGTTATAAGGTACAGCATTATTTTTTGGGGACTAGAATTTTAAAATTACAAAAATCAATTTTTAGATATATGTCTAATGCAAAACTGAGAGTATCCTGTTGCCCACTCTTACGAAACTTAAAAATATTAAGTGCTCCATGTTTGTACATTTATGAACTGATCATTTTTGAACACGGTAACCCCAAGTTATTTATAGACAATAACTTCAATACAGTACTAGGAACAAGGAGAATTTCATGCTTTCTGCTCATATATTAAAGCTGTTAGCACAAACTGCAGAATACATGGGCATGGAAATTTACAACATTCTAAAAAAGAAACAAATCCTCAACATGGAGATTGGGCAACTAAAGCAAAAACTATGACAATTGTAATTACAGAAATGTTATTGTTCCTTAGAAGAATTTCTTAATGATAATATGACAATCTGAGCAAGAAAGCAAGTGACTGAAATGTTTTGTTAATTAAGCTTAGAAGTTTTGTGTCTAATAAATGATTGCAATAATGATTCTCACTTTGTAAAGTAATACTGTTATTGGGCTACACACAGTCCCTGTAAATTATAAATTAATAATTATTGTTTCTGTAATATACATAAATTCTAATTGCAGTATTGACGAGACCCCTGTATATTAAATCTTGTGATTTAACTCTGTACATTACGTGAGAATAAAAATTCTGACTCTCTTACATATGGAAACATTTCTGGACATGGTGCTTTCAATTGAGGAATATATTTTTCTTATTGAACATGTGTTTTGTCAAGGTAATAAACACACAGATTTAGTTCAGGAGGCATTTGTCAACAAATTTGCAGAAATAGATACACCTCAACATAATGCAGTTTGTTGACTTATTGAAAAATTTTAAGAGACAGAGTCAGATTCTGAACAAACTGGATAACCAACTAAACTAAGTGATTAGAAGTTGTTGGATGTTTCTGACTTTATGCAGTACAGCTCAACAAAACCATTGTGCAAGATATCACTAGAAACATACAGTTGGCATGAAACCAAGCATGAAGCATTTAAGCAGACATTGAAAGTGTTCCTGTATAAAGTGACAGCAGTGCAAGAGAGAAATTCTTAATATCAACTTCTATGCAGATGAGGGCTGGTGCCAACTCCCATTGTCATGTTAACACAGAAAAACACATTTATGGTCAATGGTGAGTCCTCATGCTGCATGATCAGAAAATTGGTGTTTGGGTAGCAATATTCCAGGCAGTACTTTAATGGACCTTCATTTTTGGAAGAAATCATGAGCAGTGAACATTATTGTTTAATGACCAATGATTTCATTGGCCAGCTAAAGGTAGATAAAATCAATTACTCATGGTTTCAGTTTTCTGTAAGAGTTTTTTGGGGAAACATGTTATCTCTTAAAACCTATGGCCCCCTCTCTCACCAGACCTTACCCTACTAGACTGTTTTCTGTGGGGAGCAGCAAAATCTGTAGTCTATCACAATTGCTCAAGCACATTGTGTGACTTAAAAACTGAAATAACTGCACATGTGAGACTCATACCACAATCAGATTTGCAGAAAGTGTTTTCCAATCAAATTACATGGTTTCAGATGTGAATAGCCAACAAAGGGCATCATTTTCAACATTCTGTAACTGCACAGCATCTTTTTGAACAGTGTATTTGCATCACATGGAAAATTCACATGCAAGAACTAAGAAATAATTTTAGACAGTGCTACTGGCAAGTACTCACCTACAAGAGAAGATCTGTACAGTACTGATTATTGATGCATCAAAGTACACACACCAAAATCTCCCTTTGTCAACCACCAGGAAAGGACTAACCGTTCTGAAAGCTAGAATAGCATATATGCTTTTCGATGTGTTTAGTGGCAGTAGTATAAATTTAACCTCAAGAAACGTATTTTATTAACAGAAAATATGTCTCTTATAAAACCGATTATCATTTTATGTTTCAGCACAATCACATCCATTGTTAAAGTAATATATCCAAGAGCTCAGAATTCTTGTATTGTAGTCCACTGCCACCAGTCCATTAACCCTATCACCTTAAGACAGCTTCAAAATATTTCCTGCACAGACTTCAAAAGGTGCATTGGAAAATTTTATTCTTCATTTGATTCTTCAAATTATCTACATGTTTGTTGTCCTGTGATACTTGATCTAAAAAGTATTTTAGGTACTCATTTCCAAAAAGCTTGTTGTTTTCCATTTAAAGTTTGCTGACACTCAGCAAATAAGCGATCCATTTAGTGAAATGAAAGTGTCAAGTACAGCACCTACAAAAGCTGGACCTTTGTTTCCTGGATGAACTTGTCCCAAACTAGAGAACTGTGGCTGTGTTTGAAGCATCAATGTACACTGTGCTGATTAATTTACAGATTCATCACATCACTGTGTTCTCTTGATGTTTATATATTTTTTACTGCCACATGTTAAAACTTTTCAGTGTACTCAGTTCATAAATTACATAACTAGTGATATTTGCCAGGATGAGTTGCACACTATAATTCAAGGTCTATGTCCTCAGCATGTTTAATTGTTTGTTACCACAAGACTTATAAACTCAAAGAATGTAACAAAGATCTGCATCCCAGAATCAATGCCTTTAGTTAAACTACAGTAAAAAATGAATGAATGGATTTAATGTCCCATCAATAACAAGACAATATAGATGGTAAATGAAAGTCATGATTAGGGTCACAAACTGAAACATTTATGTAATCCCAATATAAATGACAGATGTATTCAATACAGTATTTATGTATGGAGACTGGTAAATGTGAACACTGAGAATTGTTACCGTTAGTAACCAATATACAACATAGAAGTAGATTTTGCACATTTTGCTATGATATGTTATGATCTCTGCCCCATCCCAGTAGTTGTACCTCATGTTCCCAATTCTGTGCAAGCCAAATAAAAAACAAGTGCTCCCAAATTTGACTACCAAAATGCTACTGCCCTCTCCCATTCAACAAAAGGGTAAGTCCCATTCCCACAATCACATACCAGAAAGCATAAATGTGCATGGGAACAGTCTTGCAGACTGTTGCCCCAGGTGGAATGGAAGGAAGGAAGGAACTACTATGAATCTCTGTGGAGATATAGTCTCCATGTGATGAGTACCTCAGAGAGAGAGAGAGAGAGAGAGAACTGAGAAGCAAGAGCAGTTTTCTCAGCTGTTATGTGTGACTGTGTGCAAACTATCAATCATCTGCAGGTGAGTATAATGTTTCCTGATTTTGAATTTAAGGTGCATTGATTGTAAGTCAGCAGCTTATTAGTAAGATCCTATTCCTACCTGAAACTTCTCCAGCTCTATTTGGACTTCCTTCAACATGGCTTCATCGGCCTTCAATTTCTTCTGACTAGACTCAGTCTCTTTTCTTAAGAGTTCAATCATCTTCTTTTCTTCTGCTACATCTTGCTCAATTGCATACCTACAATTTTTTATTTATTAATGAGGTATGAGTGAAAAGATTACAATAGACAAATTAGTAAATATGAATGGGCATAATAGTGATAGATACAACTTTAAGAATACTAATAGAAATCACACTCAATCAATATATATATATATCTATCTCAAGTTCTCAAATAGAATGGATTGTAAACCAAAAATAGTTTCACAAAATTAATAACTTTTGTTTATCACTCTTTTTCTCAACAGCAACGAAATCAGTATAGTAAAATCTTCATTAAGTGACTCTTTAGATAAAATAAATTACTCTTACAAATAATGCCAACATAATATTTTGTAAATAAATTTTTCAGTTATCTTTGGTAAATAAAGTTATCTTTCAAGAATAATTTTCATTTTCTCCTCATTTAAATGTAATAAAGTATAGTATAGTTTCTAGTCGGTGCCTGGGTCTATTTGGGACACAGACCTCACCATCATCTTCTGTCTTCCCACCATCTCTCCCTCACCACCTTGATCCAGTATTCTCCTCTCTTCCATACATTGTCCTTTGCCCCTTTCAGCCACCATTCGCCTTGTAGTCTTTCTCTTGGTCTTTTTTTTTCCTTCCCTTTCATCTTGTGTCTCTTTCTGAGTAGCTTCTTATCCTCCACTTGCTCCTCCACTTGCTTACCATGTAGTACTTAAGATCAAAAGCTATGTTTAAATTATGTAACACAATTGCCACTAAATAATTTTCATCACCAAAAATTTTATCAAAAATTTAAGTTTAGGGATCCTTTTGGTCTTATCTTTCTTTGAACAAAGCTTTTTGACCAAATACTTTGACCGTCATAATGGAAAGAAAACAAACTGCTGTCAAACCACCAGGAATGGCAATCAGTGTGAAGAATGTAAGAATTATTTTCATGTGGGAGGTTAAAACATAACAAATATGAAGAATGATGCTCATAATTATTACTACCACTACACATTACTGGAAAAAGGGGAGCTTATCTCGAAACTTCAAGCTGATTTGCTAGTAGCACAAGAAGTATTAGTAGCTTTGTGAGCTGCAGTTTTCAGAAGTAATGTCAGAGCTAGACCAGAAGACTGGATTACATTCAAGCTTTCCAAATCACTGAAAAGATCCAGGAGCCACTGCAAGTCTATTACTTTCTGTCTGGCTGACTACAATAGTTCAGTACTTTGGAGACTGAAGAAAAATGCATTCAGACAATCCAAGAAGTTCAGGTAACCTGATGTTGCAGTGCATAAGGTGGAAGTTCAGTGTGGGGAGAAAAGTTGTAATGAGACTGAGAGAATCTTATTGCTGGGTATTGGCCACAGGAGGGGCATGTCAGACATGGCATATATTTTCCCAAACATTATATATTTTCCCAAACATTTGATTATCAGGTAACTAGCATATTTAAGTCACGTGCAGGGCTCAACAATGCCACCTCTGATATTGACTCTTTGGACTAGAATCTTGGTAAAGAAGAGCTTACAATAATACTCGGGACTGCAGCTAACAGCTTCAATCATAACATTAATGCAGAAGAAATATAGTTACAGTACAAATAGCTACTGGAGAAACAAATTACTACACCTTGTACAAAGACAGTAGAGGAAATGCAGTTAGTGTTTCCCATCAAAACATCAGAACAAAAGGTGGACTTCTCATATCCATAAAAGAAATGAAGGGACAGATGGAATATCAGCAGACTTGGTGTGCATATCACATCACACAAAAATAACTGAAAGTGAATAGTTTCATCTTGAGGAATACAAGGTGATATTGTATTACTCTAAGCCCAATAAGTAGAGAAGGCAAGTGGATATCTACACGAAAAATGAAGTCAAGCCCCAGGCTTGTAGCTTGAAGAGCATTACACTGAACAGGTTTTTGAATGCTGTGTCATAGTAGTGGACACACAAGTTTTGTAAAATTGACAGTTTACAACCCTACAGCAGAGAGTATCTTCAGCATCATAAAACACCCATAAAAAGTTTTAATGAGAATATGCAGACTTCATTGGAGAATCATTGTTTGTGGAGAATTTAATGTTTTTCTCTCAGACAGTACTAATCAACAACGACTAGTGGATTATTGTCCACAGTGAAATTCTCTGTGACTGTTGAAGAATGTAGCGCAATGGCCCATGACAATTAGTTTTGGATCCAACAATGTGTAGTGATTTAGCCATAAAAAACCAAACCCCAATGGTTTATCTGATCATGATGATCAAATGCTAACAATATCATACACTGACCAGTTAGGTACAGATCACATAAGAAAAATATTATGTCATAATATCACAAACAGTGACTAGACCAGTGTTTAGAGAGAAACTACAAGAAGAACAATGGGGAAGACTATTTAACTCTTTCTGAAACATACTCCAACAGTATTTTTGAGTCTTAGTTTCTGAAAATGCTTCAATAAGATATTGTTATTCCAGCAGCCAGAGAACACTTCAAATTTTCTAATGCAAATTTCCTAAGCAAGGTTTTGTCTTAGAACAACATTGACAGAAAGAATAAAAATAACACTTGAAGATTGTAAAGTTAATCAGTTACAAGGTTGGCTAATTTGTGTAACTAAAGATACACTCAAGATCAACTAAAACGAATAGAAAAGTTAGGAAATCCAAGCACAAGCATGAAAGCTAATACTGTACAATAAGTATCAAAAGACTGATTATATGTTAACATAAAGCAATAAAACTGCAGAGGTGTGAAATAAAGCACCCCAAGGAGAATATCAAGTTGTATTATAGGAAAAGTAGTTAGAGATAGTCTGTTTCACACACTGACCATTTGTTTCATACGTCCTAGTTACACACTGTGTTGGCTGCTCTCTGAAGAAGGAACATTTCCAACTTTCTTTCAGCACAATGTTGCCCCATATTATTAGCTAGCTGTCAGAACATACCTCGATGTCCAGTTTCCCCAGAGATGGTTAGGTCATGTAAGTCCAATGGAGTGACCATGACATCCCTTAGATATAAGTCCACTAAAATGCTATCTGTGGTAACAGTGTATGCACTCTAGTTCAGAAACATTGCACACACCAAGCAGCTGGTTGCTAATGCTTGTGCTTGCATTCCATCATGACAGGTGTTGGTTAAAGGCCATGAGGAATGGGTCAAGCAGATAACAACTACCCTACAACATGCTGGATGACACATCAAACACATCCTGTAGCCTTTATGTGTTATCATCATTTGTCTTTTTTTGTAGAAAAAGCAACAAAAATTGAGAAAGAATAAAGCTATGCTCAAATGAAAGCCATCATTCTTTTCCTCACATAATTCTCTGTCTGTTTGATATGTCACATGCCCCTTTTCGATTTGAGACTTATAAGCTGCACCCAAGATGGGACTTGTTTCAAGTTTGTTCCCTTATTATATCTAGGCTTCCACAGCCAGTGTCAAAATGATTAAAATTTTTCTGGGTGTTGTACCACATCATAGTATCAAATATAAAACACTATACAATGACATGATACTTCACTCAGAAAAATATTAATCATCTTTTTCCCTGATGCTGGCACATTTAATTGGAAATTACATTTGTAAGAGAAGGTGGTGCAATTTTAGTTCAGGATACACAGTGTCTTGCTATATGCTGGAATTTTTCAGAGAACCATTTGAGTTCCAGTTTCTTGGATTTTATCATTAAAGTCATTTTGTGAGATGTATGTAGGAAGGAGTGCAAGTAATATGTTATTTGACTCTTCTTGGAATATGTACTATTATTATTTAAAAGTAAACCTATACTCAATGAACATTACTTCTCATTTAGCACTTGCCTATAGACTTGGATTATCTCCTTCATGATGCTCTTGATCTGCTTCTTCACCTTGAAATCAATTTCGACAGACTCTCCTGAACATTTTGTCAAATAGGGAGACAAGTTATCTGTTATATTAAGGTAAAAGCATAAAAAATTCTAGGTCTAAATTGCGAAAACATCTTTACCGACAACTAGTTTCAGCCCATTGATGAGCCACCTTCAGATCAACATGAAATTATTATTTCGTTCAATGTGGCTTATACATGATGAACAAAATAATAATTTCATATTGATCTGAAGATGGTTTATCAATGAGCTGAAATTTTATCAATAAAGATATTTTTATGATCCTGACATAGAATTTTTAATCCACAACTCCTATCAAGTTTTGATTCTGACTATTTCTGGTGATTAGTTGCCAATTGTATAGTCAAACAGTAATGTATTCTTCTTGCCAAATTACACTGATGAATTATTCTCTAGATGTTACCAGTAAACTGGTCAAGTGTATCAACATTTCAGAATAGCAAGTGTTTTACTCTATAACCTGTACAAAAATATTGAGGTCCTGTACAATTTCAACATTTATATGTTCCAGTTTCCTATGTTTCATGTGCTGGAGTTGGGTGAAGTGGACCAACTGCATGCATTTGCAAGTGAGCATACTAGGCAGTGGAGGAAGTGGAGGTAAATGGGGTGGTGGTGTATTGAGTCCCATTACATTCATTTGACCTTGTCCATTGATGGCTTCTCATCCCAGGGAGGGCCGAATTCAAAGCAACTGTTGTGGTGTACAAGGTTTTCAACCAGTCTTATTTAAATAATCGTACATACATACTGCTATGCATATCAAGTGGCTGTGTGGAAAGGAACACCTACAAAAATTATTACCACACTAAATTGAAATCAGGGGTACATAAAGTTGTAATCAGAAGAAAATGGTTGCTTACATTTCCTGGACACTCTAATTAAGAAGAAAGTGAACAAAATAATTTGGCACTCAGTGCATCATAAGGAAAATATCCCAAGAAGATCCACATTGACCTCTACTTGTATGCCAAAAGCTACCATCATTAATCATAGGATCTCACTATGCTTACCACTTTTGTGCAGCTAATCACAAATACAAACAAAACAAGCCCTCTGTTCCAGAAAGACAGAAGACAAAGCAGCAGCCTGGCATTTCTACCACATGTGATACCAGCCCATGCCAAAATTGCCAGGATACTGAGCAAGCCCTGTGTGGAGATGATTTTTCATGCTTCCTGCAAAACTAGTGAAATGCCAGTCTCTTTAAAAGAGCAGATGTAGCTACAAATAATCTGGCTTGTAAAACATTGTGTGGAGCTTGGAAGACTGTACATAGGTCAAACACAACACTGCAGTTTGTGGTGATTCATGGAGTATGTGAGACATGTGCATCAAGAATACCCAGGAAAATTGGCACCAGTGAAGCACAGATTCAAAGAGTTCATACATTCATGTTTGCAGATATGAAGATGGTTTGTCACACCGGAGGACTCAGTCACCAATGAGGTAATAGAAATGTATGTGTGTGTATATAAGGTAGGCCGTTCGCCGGGTGCAAGTCTTTCGATTTGACGCCACGTCGGTGACCTGCACGTCGATGGGGATGAAATGATGATGATTAGGACAACACAACACCCAGTCCCTGAGCGGAGAAAATCTCCGCGCCAGCTGGGAATGGAACCCGGACCCTTAGGATGGACATTCTGTCGCACTGACCATTCAGCTACCAGGGGCGGTCTGAAGACCCAGTAAACCACAACAATGACTTCCAACTCAGCTCTGCCTAGTATGAGATGACTGCATGAATCCAACTGGAATGCTCAAGAACACCAGCAACGGGCAGAGCTGAAGAACTGCCACTGGACTCCTTCTCACCTCATATGCCAGTCTACACAACACTATCTGTCGGCTATAGCCATGCGAATCACTGCTGAAGTACTGGTTATACTTTGTCTTATGCTGTCCTTTTAGTACATATTACAGTGTCAGGATGTCACTTTTGCCCCAGAATGGAATGTGTTGGGTGGTTGGATGCATTCAACCAGCGCCATGTTGCATGCAGTATCAGGAGGGTTCAGTTAATAACGAGATTGTTTATTTTGCAAGACTCTTGTACAGAGGTTGTTTACGGTGCCTAGGTGGCACGTGTTGCTACCACAGTGCCCCTGTGGCATGCTTAGCACACAACAGTGCATGTGTACACAAGGAAATGGTGCTGCCTCAGCAGAAGGACAAGGCTGGTGTGGCGGCCATACTGATGTAAGGTAGGCACTTCAGGCAGCCCCTGCAGTTATATGCATTGGCCATGACAAGTAGGATCAGGACGCATATGTCCTATGTTAAAACCAGGACCCTTAGAGTCATTTGGAATGCTGGTTGAAGTTAATATGGAAATCTCCCCTTGGTAGCAGAGTTTCTAGACCCACAACTGCTGGGTCTAGCAGCAGCTTCTACACCAGTGGCTTGGCTGATGACGTTGTAATGTATATTTGAAGCTGCTTGGCTCCTATGGGACTGTCAGTTCACGTGGAGACTGTTATGACATCCGCTGGACTCAGGAGTCCTAGAACCATCTTAGTATGAATACAAGTGCTGCCAAGGGCTGAGATTTGAGTATGTATGAGGTGTAATCAAAAAGTAATGTGAATTTTTTTAATTTTGCAGGCTTTATACATTTGATTTTCAATTTTGTTATCTTTTTGGTACACATGTTCCTGATGTACGCATTTTCAGCTGTTTTAAATACTTAGTTTATTGTTGACAGTCAAAAAGTTTATGCACAGTTTTGATTGCTCAGGAAATTTTTACTATCAAAAAAGATGGAGCAAAGAATTTGCATTGAATTTTGTTTAAAAAACTGAATAAAGTGTAGTGCTGAATTCAAAATATTGACTGTGTCTTTTGGCAAATCTACTATGAGTAAAAAGAGCTTCTGTGTCGAATAAACATTTCAAAGAGCGTCAAGAAGACGTTGAAGACAACAACTGCTCTGGATGCCCTACCATGTCAATTACTGATGGCAATGTGGAATTAGTAAAGGAAATGGTTCTGTTAAGTCACCAAATAACCATCAGTGAGGTTGTTGATGATGTCAGTATATCCTGTGGCTCATGTCAAGCAAATTTTTTTAGATGTTTTGGGCATGAAACATTTAATAGTAAAGTTAGTTCCAAAATTGCTGAATTTCAACCAAAAATGATGTCACTGAATGAAGTTGACAATGATTCAAATCTTCTGAAATAGGTTATAAAAGCTGATTAAACATAGGTATATGTACATGACATCAAAACCAAGCCCCATTCATCCCAAAGGCAACTGCCTGAAGAGCCAAGACCAAAAAAAGATCGACAACTTCAATCACATGTAAAAGTTCTTCTCACTGTTTTCTTTGGTTACAATGGGATAGCACATCATGAGTTCCTGTCTTGTGGTCATACGGTCTGCAAGGAATGTTACCTGGAAGTTATGTGGCATTTGTGTGAAGCAGTCCAAAGAAGACAGCCAGAATTGTGTAAAAGCCACTAGTAGAAATTGCATCACTATAATGCTCCCACTCAGACCTTAATGCCTGTTCATGATCTTTTTGGCAAAGAGAAAACCATTATATTGCCTTAGCAACTTTATATGCCAAATATGGCCCACTGTGACATCTAACTATCCTCAAAGCTGAAGAGAACCATGAAAGCACATTGTTTTGCACTGCTGAGGAGGCAGAAACAGTATCACAAAAGGAGCTGAGCACCATAACGAAAAGTGAGTTCCAGAAGCGCTTCCAAGAGTGGAACAAGTGCTGGCCCAAATGTATTATCTCTGAAGGAAATTGCTCTGAAAGGACAAAAGTGATTTTGATCAATAAATAAAGATTCTTGAAGAAAAATGAAAACTCCCATTACTTTTTAATCACACCTAGTAAAGTCACTCTTCCCAGGTATGTTGTGACAGGTGTCTATTCCCCAGTTACGTAGATGACAATGGAAGTGCAGTGTTGTGCTACAGCATGTGGAAATCTGTACCATTGCTACAGCAGACTTGCTGTGTTACAGGGTGTTGTGCCAATATTATTTTAGCTCATGGCAGCAGGATTTGACGGCTCAGCTGTAGGCCTCTCAGTGGATTTTGAAGTCTGTACTGTGGTTACTTCTGTGAAACTCTTGACTCCATAGGAAGATTTGATCTTCTGAATGGTAGATTGTTGCTAAACCTTTGAATCACTTAAAATAATACATAGTATTATTGTATTTATATTCTATAACACACATTTACAAAACAAAAAAAAATACTGAAAAAAAATTACAATAACTCAAAATTCAAAATTTTCAACAAGAGGTCCCTTTACACTTTCTGCCTCACATATAATGTCTGAGCCAAAGCTTTCATCTCTTCAAATCATTTTTTTGTGTCCATTTTCTAGGGAATGTTCAGCCATGACCAAGTTCTCAAGTTCCTTTTGTTTAATATGCCATGAGTACTCGGCACAATGCTCAGTAACAGAGAAACCAGTTTGACCTATGTAAATGCTACCACATTTACATGGGACACCGTACTTGCCAGGAACTCAAAGACTTCCATTAACCTTGTGTAATATATCTCTTTTCTTGGAGGCGAGGCTGGAACACGGGCCTCAGTCCATGTCTCTTCAGCACACATCGTATTTTACTAGTAATTGCTCCACGGTGTGGAAGGAATGCAGCCAGCTTGGCCTCTTCTGTCTTTCACTGATCTTCCCTGAAAGCTTTTGCAATTTCTCCATTGTTGTAACCATTTTCTCTGAACACACACTTCAAATGCTGAAATTCAAACTCCAGGTGGTTGTCATCAGCAACAATCTTTGCCCAGTGTGCTAAGTTCTAACACAGTGAGCACTGCTTTGTTGTGTACAGGGTGGTGAAAACTATTGGCGTTCAGGTACTGGACAGTACACTTAGATTACCTGTACACTGAATGACCATCCCAGCCTTCTGCCTTCCACTCAGCTAAAATGTTCAAAACTGGAAGTTTGCTATTGCTCTCCAATTTGTCAATAAATTTAATCTTGAGATAAGGTGTCATCAGTGTACCATAGAAAGCAAAACAGATGCTACCTCACAGAGTTCTGAGCTTGCTCCTCAAAGTGCTCTATGAAAAAGTTTATGACAGCTGGAGACAGTGGGGACCCCATGGATGTACCATCTGTTATCTCATAATATTCATTCCAGTACAGGAAATACATTGATATTAAGTCATGGCAGAAGGTTTAACAATCTCAGGTAAAAACTGTTGGGCAAAAACATCCAGAGTGTATTGTACCAGCAACCCTTTTCTGATGTTGACATTGCGTCTATATAATCAGGACACACTGCCAGCCCTAGTAGTCAGTGATTTTAACTCGTGGTGATGATGGTGGGGACAACTATCGAAAGCTCAAGTGTCTTACTGAAAAGTCAAGTGGCTTGTAAGCTGAAAAGATTTTATTGAAGCATGCCACAGTGAAAGTCTCAGATGGCACAAATGTAACAACCACAATTGCGGGCCATTATTTGTATTTCCTTTCAGATTATGCTTTCCACTGTGGAGCGAATAACAACTATCACCATAGTACAGGTCAGTATTTTGTTTGGATTATTTATCTGCATAATCATGTGGGTATTAATTCTGTGATTCACCAAGAACACAGGGTGTAGCACTGGTCCAGAAAGGGAAAAATATATGTATATATTAAGCACCATGCCCCTCTGTCATGTGCAGTGTTAACATGTGAATGTGTGGAGTGGACATCTGTGATCATCTTAGTATCTACATCATTTACACACACATGCCATCCTGACATAGATTTCATAGGTTTTCTGTGATTCCCCTAAATTGCTTCAGGCAAATGTCAGAATGGTTCCTTTGAAAGGGCATGGCTGATTTCCTTTCCCACCCTCCCCTGATCTAGGCTTGTGCACCATCTCTAATGACCTCATTGTCAACGGCACATTAAATACATGGTGGCACAGAAAAACGGGAGCATTTCCACAATCCAATAAAACTAGAAGTTATGAAGGAAAGAAATTGCATTTGTATTAATTGAAACCTTACAACTTTGCCATTTATGAAACATTGATGGCATTTATCACTTTTTTAAATTACATCCTTTAGATGGCATCCTACTGTATGATTACATTAATGAAATCTGCTGTTGAGGTTCCTCATTGATCACTGCAACATCTCATCTGGCCTCTGTGAATTGCATCCCAAATTCCCTGTTTCAACTCATCCAAGGTTCTTGGTTGAGTCATCTAGATTTTGTTCTTGAGGTAACCCCACAAGAAAAAATCACAAATGGATAAATCTGGTGATCTAGGCGTCCAGCCAATGTTACTGAATCATGAGATCACATGGTTGCCAAACGATTCTCAAACATATGCCATTGATTGCCATGCAGTGCGTGATGTTATTCCATCCTGTTGGAACCAGGCTTCTTGAACATTTTGAAAGTTATTCAATGCAGGTGTAATGAAAGTTCACAACATCGCCATGTAACAATTGGCATTGACAATTATTGTGTTTCCCCATTCATTTGCAAAAAATTTGGTCTGATAATCCCATGTGATGAAACACCACACCATACTGTCACTTTACTAGCATGTAAAGGGTGCCCATGAACGCCACTAGGATTTGTGTTTGCCCAGTAACGGTATTTCTGTTTATTCAGATAACCTGTGAGATGAAAATATTCCTCATCTGACATCCACAACCTGTTTAGAAATTCATCATCATTGTTTATTTTTGTTGTCATTTGTTGACAGAGTCCTAATCATAACCAGCAATTGTTGTCCTTCAATTGTTGCACCATCTGTAGTTTCTACAGATGAAATTTTAAATCAAGATGAAAAATTCTGCGAACGCACTCCCATGACATTCCAATCACTGCTGCTTGCTTACGAATTGAACGCTGCGGGTACTGTAAGACAGACTCGCATACAACATCAATGTTCGCTGGAGAATGCAAACTTCTTGGCTATCCTGAGGGCAGATCCAGTCTTTTCAAAGTTATTAATCCAACATTTTATCACATGTTTAGACAGAGGGGCATCATCATGTCCTAAATTGTAAAAACATCAAAACTCCTTCTGCACTGCTAACAAACCATCATTGTTTTTATAAAACATTTTTATGGCTAACACACGCTGTTGTCCATTCCACTGATCCATGATTACTGAAATGGTGGACTGTTTACTCACTAACTATCATGAACCCGCAGTGCTGCCACCTGCCCATGGCTGCCACTACTCATTTCAAACATTCCCGTTATTCTGTGTCACCCTGTCCTAACCTCCACCTTCCTCCTCCATTCACACACACACACACACACACACACACACACACACACACACACACACACACACACACACACACACACAAACAGTGTACAGTAATGGTCCCGGAGAGTACATTGTTTGTTTGTTTATTATATTACAAACTTTTAATTAAAAGCTTATTACTTATTTAGTTTTGCTTTTGCAGTTAAATTCTTAAATTTCTTGCATGTTTGTGTAGCAAAGATTTCTGCTGTCTCTAATATGGATAGGGACTGTGAATGCTGTTTTCAGATGTGGGTCGAGTTGGTGACCCCTTACCCACAGCTCCAGGCAATGCTGACTTTGGTCACACATCTTAGGCTGTTGCCAATGGACATCACTGTAGGGGGCCAAATGTGGCTATCCAACTGAATGTGGGTATCCAAGAAACATCCAGCACATCCACCAATTAGTCCACTACAGTGATTGGTCCAGTAATTATCCACACTGAGATTCACCCCTCACACATGATCGGGTAGGGGGTCATTTCAAGGTGCGGATGGCAGCAAAAGATAATCTGTGGGACAGATTGAAAATCCTACCCAGTTCATCTGAAAAACTCATTTAGGGAACTTTCTATGGCTGATAGAGCTCCTGAACCAGATGCAGTTGCTTGCCCTGTTTCATAGGAACATATCAGTATGTGTAGAGATTACAACCAACAACCAGCATAAACAAATAATTGGTTCCATTTACCAATCCTTCTGTCTCAGATGATATACTCACTGGAAGTTCAAGGAAAATTTGGGTTTTGTTTTGTTTCAAACAGGTACTTAACTCATACTGTGGCAGGCATGCTGCAAAAATGCATGAACAGACCAGAACCACACACGGCTGTCCCAAATTAGCTGTGTCAGACATCTGTCAGCATCCATACCTGCCGACAGGCAAAATTTTGGCAACATGTGGTGCACACAGGCACACATCGGCAAAAAAGGTGACAACAGTGTGAACCGAGCTGCTGTACAGTACAGACATGTTTTTTGAGAGTCTGTGACCTCAATCCACAGACCACACGGGTTGAGCTTAACGCAAGCTCCCCACAGACACGTAACGGAATTTGTTTGATGCTCTCTGTTCATTTCTACCTTCGTTTCATCACTTCCATGAAATACACCGTGCCCTGCAGTCATGAGAAAAAGTTTGTTTCATTCTGGACTTGTGTCCACTGTTCTCCTGTGCTCACACACTTGGACAACATGCTTGTCACTGAGGAGTGTACACCCTCCGAGGTCAGCATTAAAGTGGAACTGTTACACAAACGCCAGCCGCGGTGGTCTCGCGGTTCTAGGCGCTCAGTCCAGAACCGCGTGACTGCTACGGTTGCAGGTTCGAATCCTGCCTCGGGCATGGATGTCTGTGATGTCCTTAGGTTAGTTAGGTTTAAGTAGTTCTAAGTTCTAGGGGACTGATGACCACAGATGTTAAGTCCCATAGTGCTCAGAGCCATTTTTTTGTTACACAAACACAATTATCACAATCACTGGTTAATGGTCATTGTGATTTGATTTCATTTTTGGTACTTGTTCATTTACTCATTTGTCAGAATAAATACATTTTTGGCAAGTGTTAAAGATTACTTCAATCT
This sequence comes from Schistocerca piceifrons, assembly GCF_021461385.2. Taxonomy (NCBI): domain Eukaryota; kingdom Metazoa; phylum Arthropoda; class Insecta; order Orthoptera; family Acrididae; genus Schistocerca; species Schistocerca piceifrons. The sequence continues at coordinate 315,930,398 of NC_060143.1, read as the reverse complement.
GTGTTTGGTGAAAAAATGGAAATGAAGTCCCATGCTTCTTTACAGAGCGTAAGGGAACGATGCGGGAGACCCGCACAGCTTTACTAGACAAGGTCCGAATGGAGGTGGTTTGCCGTTGCCTTCCTCCGACCGTAATGGGAATGAATGATGATGATGAAGACGACACGACAACACCCAGTCATCTCGAGGCAGGAAAAATTCCTAACCCCGCCGGGAATCGAACCCGTGACCCCGTGCTTGGGAAGCGAGAATGCTACCGCGAGACCATGAGGGGCGGATCTATGTTTGGTATGTTGGTGAAAATACATATTTAAAGTCAGTGGTAGACCTAAAACGTCATCTGAAATTCTGCTAAATGCCTTCACCAAAAATTATTATGAATAATTAGTTCAGGAGGCCACACAAAGCATAAACAGTTTCAATAACGCTCTTGGCAACATGCTAGAGCTCACAGCAACAAACAACCCTTAGCAAACAGAGAGCATTGTGATGGATACAGGAATCAGTGATCACAAGGTCATTGTTGTGAGACTGGATACCATAACACACAAACCCACCAAATGCAAACACAAAATATATCTATTAAAAAAGCAAAAAAAAAATTGGCTTGTGGGTTCCTAAGAGATAGTCTCCATTCCTCATTCCTAAGAGATAGTCTCCATTCCTTCCAAACTAACTATGTAAGTGTAGGCCAGATGTGGCTTGTGGGTTCAGAAAAGGTAGTCTCCATTCCTTCCAACTAACTATGTAAGTGTAGACCAGATGTGGCTTAAATGCAAGGAAATAGTACTGATGACAACTGAGAGATTCATACCAAGTAAGATGATAGGAGATGGAACAGATCCCCAATGGTATACAGAAGTGGCCAGGACAATTTGCAGAAGCAACAAAAAAAATGCGAGATTTAAAAGAATGCAAAATCTCTGACTGGTAATGTTTTACAGAAGGTTAAAATTTAGCATGGACTTCAATGAAAGATGCTTTTTATAGGTTCTTCAATTAAACTCTGTCCCAATATCTGGCAAAAAATCCAAAGAGATTCTGGTTGTATGTGAAGTAAGCCAATGCCAACACACACTCCATACCTTCACTGTATGACAGTGATAATATTACTGAGGACAGTTCCACTACATCAGAGTTATTATTTGTGGTTTTCTGAAATTCTTTCATCAAAGAAAATGCCATGAAGTTCTAGAATTCAAGTCAGTAACAGTTGCCAAAATGAGTATCTTAGAAGTAGATACCCTCAGCACAGCAAGACAACTTAAGTAACTTAATAAAGGCATGTCTTCTATCCCAGACTCTTTATCAATTTGGCTCCTTTTGGAGTACACTGACATAATAGCTCTATATTTAACAATCATATAGAACCACTTGCTCAATGAAAATTTATCCTTAAGGACTGGAAAGTCACACAGGTCACATCAATACACAAGAAAGGAAATACCAGTAAGCCACTTCATGATAGACTGTTATCATTGACATCAATTTTCAGTAACATTTTGGAACCTATGCTGTGTTTGAACATTGTGAAATATCTTAAAGAAAATTATCTATAGACACATAGCATGGATTCACAAAATATAATTCTTGTAAAAACAACAGGGGATTCCAAGTTGAATCCTTATTTCTAGATTTTGAGAAGGATTTTGACAGATAGTTCTTCACAAGCAGCTTCCAATCAAATTGCATGCCTATTGAGTAGCATCTCAGTTATTTGACTGGGTTTAAGATATCATGTCATAAAGGACACAATTTGTAGTAGTTGGTGTATTCTGTGAAACAGAAGTGAAATCTGGTGTTTCCCAAAGAAATATTATAGGCCCTTTGCTGTTTCTAAAGTATGTAAATGGTACAGGAGACAATGTGAATAGACCCCTTAGGTTGTTTGTAGATGATGCTGCCATTTACCACCTGGTGAAGTCATAAAAGGATTAGTATGAATTACAAAAAGATTTAGACACAATACCTACAATGTAGGAAAAGACGAATTACTACTTACTCAGTAAAGAGAGACACACCATTCACACACATAGGCAAGCACACCTCATGTGCACATGACCTCCAACTCCAGCATTCTGGCCTGAGATGCTGGAGTTGGTGCTCATGTGTGCATGAAGTGTGCCTGCTCAAGTGTGTGAATTGTGTGTGTCTCTCTCTGTTGATGAAGGTGGTGGCTAAAAGCTGTATGTTAGTCTCTTTTAATTGTGCCTGTCTGCAAGTTAACATGTCTTCCTTATGGTAAGTAGCAAATCTGTCTTTTCCTACAATGCTGATATTCCTACCTGGAGTTTCCATTGTTAGACACAATATATGTATGCTGCAAAAAGTGGCAATTGACTCTAAACAATAAAAAGTATGGGATCCGCCACATTGTTGTTGTGGTCTTCAGTCCTGAGACTGGTTTGATGCAGCTCTCAATGCTTCTCTATCCTGTGCAAGCTGCTTCATCTCCCAGTACCTACTGCAACCTACATCCTTCTGAATCTGATTAGTGTATTCATCTCTCAGTCTCCCTCTACAATTTTTACCCTCCATGCTGCCCTCCAATACTAAATTGGTGATCCCTTGATGCCTCAGAACATGTCCTACCAACCGATCCCTTCTTCTGGTCAAGTTGTGCCACAAACTTCTCTTCTCCCCAATCCTATTCAATACTTCCTCATTAGTTATGTGATCTACCCATCTAATCTTCAGCATTCTTCTGTAGCACCACATTTCTAAAGCTTCTATTCTCTTCTTGTCCAAACTATTTATCGTCCATGTTTCACTTCCATACATGGCTACACTCCATACAAATACTTTCAGAAACGACTTCCTGACACTTAAATCTATACTCGATGTTAACAAATTTCTCTTCTTCAGAAATGCTTTCCTTGCCATTTCCAGTCTACATTTTATATCCTCTCTACTTTGACCATCATCAGTTATTTTGCTCCCCAAATAGCAAAACTCCTTTATTACTTTAAGTGTCTCATTTCCTAATCTAATTCCCTCAGCATCACCCAACTTAATTCGACTACATTCCATCCACATGAGTACTAAAAAGAAACCATTAAATTTTGGTTACACAATAAATAACAAAAATTTTAAGGTTGTTGCTTCAGCTCAATACCTAGGGATTATGGTTACGAACAACTTAAAACTGGAACCATCATGTAGAAAATCTTGTTTGGAAGGAGAACCAGGGACTGTGTTTTATTGGTAGAACATGCAGGAGATTCACCAGATCTACTAAAGAGACTGCCTACACTACCCTCTTCTGCTAAAGTATTGCTGCATTTTATGGGATCCTTACCAAATAGGACTGATGGAGGACATTGAAAAAGTTCAAGCAAGGGCAGCTTGTATTACCATAAACAGGGAAGAGAGCATCACAGATATGATGAGTGAGTTGGGGCGGTAATCATTAAAGCAAACATATTTTTCAGTAAGCGAGATCTTTTCACAAAATTCCAGTCAGCAGCTTCCTCCTCTGAATGCAAAAATGCCTACATGTGGAGAAATGAACATCATAACAAAATAAGGAAATAAGAGCTTGCATGGAAAGATCTAGGTTTTCGCTTTTCCGTCACACTGTTCAAGAGTGGAATGGTCAAGGAAAGAAGACACTTAAAGAAGACCCTCTACAAAGTACTTGGATGAGAATTGCGGAGTAGTGATGTAGATGTAGAAGTCTTCATTCACAAGTCCAATCTGATATTTTATAAGCTCATATATATCTACTAAGAAACAGTGTCGAACAGCATCACAAGTCCCCATGGAATATGGTATTAACTTGGGTGCAGCTATCTATTGCCTTCTGGGTCTCATGGATAGAGTGAGCTGCATAACACAATGAATAAATAAGTTTCACCATTTTTTCAATCAATGTTGTAAAGGAGATTTTCACTATTCAAAAATTTCTATAATATGTGAAATAATTTTACAAGATACTTGTGTCAGCATTATAGGACTACAGTAATGTACATTTGACCAACAACTCTTCTAGATGACCAGAATGACCTGTGATATTACCAACATTTTGAGAGACATCACTGCTCCAGTAACCTGTGATAAAATATTGCTACATGGGAAGTTTCCTTTTTTTTAAAAAAAAAAGAAAAAGAAAAAAGCAACACTTTTTGACTCCACAGGTCAAAGAGAGAAAATATACATGTTTTCTGATGATTTATGCCTTACATGTAAGTACAGAAAGTTCAGTTAAACTTGATATCCTACCTCTTTGCACGAAGCTGAAATGCCAGGTCATAATTATTTCTGTTACATCCTTCGGGACAAATTGTTTCATCAAGTTTTATAGGTCCTATTTCTCCTGATTCTATACTTCCAAGGTCTTCATCCTCATCTTCAGAGCTTTCTTCTGAAGTTGATGACTCTTCATCAGATTCTGTGAAATATTGGGTTTTTTCATTACTGGTATGGTTTTACATTAAAAAATAATATAATATAAAATAAAAAATAATATATTAAAAAATAAAAAATAAGTATTGGACTACAATGTGCTTATTATGTAGTCTACTTATTATTTGTTGTACATGTATACACACACACACACACACACACACACACACACACACACACACACACACCAGTGATGCAGTCTATTTCATTGTAAAATGATCGATATCTGATAAAGATACTTTATATTTTGGTACATATTTGACAGATAAAAAACACATTAAAGCAGCATGACAGTATTTGATAAACTGCTCGGTTATACACTTATCACTGAAGAGTAATGCCTTCCAGTAATAACTAATGCAATAGCCTGACAAATATTGTCTTAAAATTTAGTTTAGTTCTGCTACAACTGTAAGCACTCATAGTTGCTATCTGTCGCTAAGAAAGAGCATCTCAGTTCATTAATTTATGTATGACTCATCCCACATATCCAAAATCGTGATTCCATTTTCACAGTGTTCAGGATCAAAATTATACACATGGCAGGGGACTTAAACTAATTACTTTATGACAAGGAACTAATGGTTGAAAATAAATATTTATGTTTTTACTGGAATAAAAACTAACATCTTTTACCAAAATCTTAGATTCACAGCTATTGCTCAAATCTGCTCAATTTCATCTATCTGCGACTTGGAAACAATCAAAGCTGCATACCTTGGATATTTCCATTCACTCACAACATACTTCACCATGTTCTCAGAAAACCAGTCCTGAGCAAATAAAGACTTTATTGCACAGAAGAGAGTCAAAGAACATTCAAACAGGTGCTGGAAGGTTTCTTGGGGAATGTCAGCTCATTCTTCATGGAGTGCTGCACTGAGGAGAGGTATCGATGTCAGTCAGCGAGGCCTGACATGAAGTTGGTGTTCCAAAACATCCCACAGGTGTTCTACAGGATTCAGGTCAGGACTCTGTGCAGGCCAGTCCATTACAGGGATGTTATTGTCATGTAACCACTCTGCCACAGGCCATGCACTATGTACACACTCTGCCAGACGACGTTCCCCGGGCATTTGCTACACTCACACCCTACCGTCACATTGTGTACCGTGATCTGCCACCCCACACAATTTTTCCACTGTTCAGTCATCCAATGTTTACACTCCTTACACCAAGTGAGGCATCATTTGGCATTTACTGGCTTGATGTGTGGCTTATGAGCAGCTGCTCGACCATGAAATCCAAGTTTTCTCACCTCCTGCCTAAGTGTTATACTACTTGCAGTGGATCCTGATGCAATTTGGAATTTGTGTGTGATGGTCAGGATAGATGTCTGCCTGTTTGCCTATTACACATTACAACCCTCTTCAACTGTCAGTGGTCTCTGTCAGTCAACAGAGGAGGTTGGCCTGTACGCTTTTGTACTGTACATGCCCCTTCATGTTTCCACTTCACTATCACATCAGAAACAATGCACCTAGGGATGTTTAGGAGTGTGGAAACTCACGTACAGACATATGACACAAGTGACACACAATCACCTGACCACATTCAAAGTCCGTGAGTTCTGCACAGCCCCATTCTGATCTCTCACAATGTCTAATGACTATTAAGGTCGCTGATATGGAGTACCTGGCATTAGGTGGCAGCACAATGCACCTAATATGAAAAACTTATGTTTTGGGGGGTGTCCGGATACTTTTGATCTCATAGAATATTTGACCATAAAAGTGTTACACAAACAATGGATAAGCCACTAAACTTTTTCTGGTTAAGATCAATATAAGTAAGTCACAACATGTTCTCCTTATCTGACACACATCAATGAAGAACTTTGGTACACTACAGTTACAGATACAATGAAGAGTGGGAACATAAGGCAAAAACTGGCCTACACAAATCTATCTGCATAAAATTTGAAATTAAAATGAATTTGTACTGATGTTGTTGTGGTCTTCAGTCCTGATACTGGTTTGATGCAGCTCTCCATGCTACTCTATCCTGTGCAAGATTCTTCATCTCCCAGTACCTACTGCAGCCTACATCCTTCTGAATCTGCTTAGTGTATTCATCTCTTGGTCTCCCTCTACGATTTTTACCCTCCACACTGCCCTCCAATACTAAATTGGTGATCCCTCGATGTCTCAGAACAGGTCCTACCAACCGGTCCCTTCTTCTAGTCAAGTTGTGCCACAAGCTCCTCTTCTCCCCAATTCTATTCAATACCTCCTCATTAGTTATGTGATCTACCCATCTAATCTTCAGCATTCTTCTGTAGCACCACATTTCTAAAGCTCCTATTCTCTTTTTGTCCAAACTATTTATCGTCCATGTTTCACTTCCATACATGGCTACACTCCATACAAATACTTTCAGAAACGACTTCCTGACAGTTAAATCTATACTAGATGTTAACAAATTTTTCTTCTTCAGAAACGCTTTCCTTGCCACTGCCAGTCTACATTTTATATCCTCTCTACTTCGACCATCATCAGATATTTTGTTCCCCAAATAGCAAAACTCCTTTACTACTTTAAGTGTCTCATTTCCTAATCTCATTCCCTCAGCATCACCCGACTTAATTCGACTACATTCCATTATCCTTGTTTAGCTTTTGTTGATGTTCATTTTATACCCTACTTCCAAGTCCTTTGCTGTCTCTGACAGAATTACAATGTCATCGGCGAACCTCAAAGTTTTTATTTCTTCTCCATGGATTTTAATACCTACTCCGAACTTTTCTTTTGTTTCCTTTATTGCTTGCTCAATATACAGATTGGATAACATCGGCGATAGGCTACAACCCTGTCTCACTCCCTTCCCAACCACTGCTTCCCTTTCATACCCCTCGACTCTAATAACTGCCATCTGCTTTCTGTACAAATTGTAAATAGCCTTTCGCTCCCTGTATTTTACCCCTGCCACCTTCACAATTTGAAAGAGAGTATTCCAATCAACATTGTCAAAAGCTTTCTCTAAGTCTACAAATGCTAGAAACGTAGGTTTGCCTTTCCTTAATCTAGCTTCTAAGATAAGTCGTAGGGTCAGTATTGCCTCACGTGTTCCAACATTTCTACGGAATCCAAACTGATCTTCCCCGAGGTCGGCTTCTATCAGTTTTTCCATTCGTCTGTAAAGAATTTGCGTTAGTATTTTGCAGCCGTGACTTATTAAACTGATAGTTCGGTAATTTTCACATCTGTCAACACCCGCCTTCTTTGGGATTGGAATTATTATATTCTTCTTGAAGTCTGAGGGTATTTCACCTGTCTCATAAATCTTGCTCACCAGATGGTAGAGTTTTGTCAGGACTGGCTCTCCCAAGGCCGTCAGCAGTTCTAATGGAATGTTGTCTACTCCAGGGGCCTTGTTTCGACTCAGGTCCTTCAGAGCTCTGTGAAACTCTTCACGCAGTATCATATCTCCCATTTCATCTTCATCTACATCCTCTTCCATTTTCATAATATTGTCCTCAAGTACATCGCCCTTGTATAGACCCTCTATATACTCCTTCCACTTTTCTGCTATCCCTTCTTTGTACTATATTTTTGATATTCACCTGGTTATTTAGCATTTATGTAGGCAGTATAAAAATGCAATTTAAATCTAATAATATCATTGGCAAAAGAGAAAAGAACTGTCTTACTTCACTCAAATATTTCTGACAGATAATTCGTAACAGATACTGTAAACGTCAATCAACCATGCTCATTGATGAACTATGGTTAGCCAACAGGACATAGGGAAAGGAACCTACCATAGACAACATGCATTTATAGACTGCACACTCATTATCAAATTTTCAACCCCTATATGCTCCATTCAAAAGAACACACACTGATGCTAATTTATAATTCTAAACAATACTCTGCCTGGAGGCTGGATGAAGCTGCTTCAAAGTAGAAGTCTTTTTCTTCTCATCATCCATGCGGCCTCTTTCCACATGCTGCTCACTCATAGCACTTTTGACTGGATTCAGGTTCTTCTTTGTGGTTCACTATCTGCTAACTTGCTACAGAGCCTTGAATGTCATCCTTACATCCTTTTGACAGACAAATAACAAGCACCTAAGGTTATTTGGTTCAACTATTTGCACTAGTCTGAGATATGTTCATATATCTTGCTTCCACCTAGCCTCTTTCTAATTGCATGCAGTTCTAAATTAGCATGTACATTACTCATGACGTCTGCCTTCTTCTTTAGCACTTAAAACACCTTTCTACCACAAAGGGCCTCCCCGCCACATATTTTTCAGACTTCGCTTTACATAAGATTCACTATCTATTATCCTTCTCACCATGTATTAGCTAAACTATCTCGCAAAGTAAGTAACATAAATATGTCTGCAGTAAGTAATTCTACCCTATTTGTGGCCATTTAATTCAACTCAGTTTGAAATTTTATAAATTACAAACAGTACCTCTTCCAATGTCTGCTATAAACTATACTGAAATATTATGCTTTATTGTACAGATAAGAAAATTTCATCTTCTACAGTTGAATTTATTTGTAGACGTATTAACTAAATGGAATACGTTTTTAGCTTTGATTTACAAACTTAGTTATAGCTGTATGACTTAGGTTTCACATTATAAGTGCATTTTCTGGTACATATCTGTTCCCAAAGATGAGGATCAAGCAAAGGTAAACATGTCAACTTTTGAAAATATTGATTCTTGTCTTATACTGTAAAATTTATCTCTGGTCACAATTTTGACAAAACTGCACATGGATTTACAATGTTTACTAGGACAGAATTTACAATAACTATGACTAAAATGTAATGGAGTGGATCTACACATAGGAATGGAATTTTGGTACATGAAAGAAGGTTTTTTTCTGTGTAGGGGTTGCAGTATTGTCCAAGAGAAGCAAATAATTGAAATGAGTTTGTCCATTCAGTAATAAATGTAGGGATGCACAAATCTGTTTCTTAATTTCTATAATTTCTAACTGAGTGAGCTTTCTTCCTTTTCCCCCTATATGTAGGACTTCTATATCTATGAAGTATTTGCAGTTTTCATTTATGCAATATTTGGCAAAGGACAAACCTGGCTTCTTTAACCTACAACTTCTATGGTGTTCTATGAGCCTAGTGCAGATTGGCCTCCAAGTCTGTGCAATATAGCAACACTGACTGCAGATTATCTTATAAAACCCACTGCTAGTACTTTATCTTTTGAATTGAAGAGACATGACATCAGTGGTCTGGTATATTAACTTGCGCCCACACTAGGTAAAGAACTTCATAAAATTTTTCATATTGATGCCCCACTATGTGATTTAGAAGAACACCTCCTCCACAAAATTTTTGTGGAAGTGGGTGCCACAACCCTTCACCTTGGCTCTTTTCATTTCTTCTTCTTTAATTATGCAATTGGATGGGAGCTGAATTAGTTTAACAGAAGTCATGAGATCACAGCGATTGTAAGAGCTGAGTTCTTGTCTCTTCTTAACCTTCTGTAATCTAACATGGTACTGGGTATATCAATTTGTTTTCTGTGTAAGCTTCAGAATAGAGGATTGCTGTGCAGGTATATGAAAGTCACCATGTTGGTGAGAGGGGGCTGGGGGAGGAGGGGGGGAGGGGTGAAAGGTACTTTGCCAAATGGTGAGCAGCTGGACAAGCTATTGTCTAGTTTATAGCATGGTCTGCAGAATGACCAAGATAAAAGCCTTTATTTCAGGAGACAGAACTCTGTCAGCAGAAACAATTATGCCATCAGTTGGTATAACTTTTGAGGGGATTGGTCAATGGGTTTTGTTGATGAGAATGGAGGAGCAAGCCGTTTTTTAGAGACAGAAAATATCAGATGTGGACATGTCGCACTCAGGAGATGCTGGGAAGAGTTGCAGCTGTGCTTTCAAGCAGCAAAGTCATCTGGAATCCAATATTTGAAAACCCAGCTGCTTGATCACAAAACTGAACTTCCAACCAGAGAGCCATGGTGTCTCCACTCTGCTCACATTACATTTAAGATTATGGTAAGCATCACTTACAGCTCTGGCATATTAGGACAAATCAGAGATTTTATTTTAAATTCATGATAGGTTTTACTGTCACATATTTTTAGTGCTTCCTCAGAGCTTTGGAGTTCTTAGGTTCTGTTTCAGACAAACAATCACTGTGATTGTCATCGTCATGTTACAATCATTTCACAGTGTCATGTGCAAGATTATTAACCAACTCCACCTCACCTGGTAACTTTGATGACTCAGAGTTTTAGTTTGCAGCTCTCATCAGAAAGTACATCACAGCAAAGTTCATTTCACATAATTGTCTTACTGCTTTGTAATTCCAAATGTATTTTGTAATAAACCATAGAGTACACTTAACTTTGAGTTTATTATCACAATCAGTCCTTTCTGTGACAAATATTATGTCAATTCCTCCACCTTTAGATTCAGTGCTAGAGCCTAAATAACTTATATTGTTAATAAATCTGTTGCACACATTAAATTCAGCAATGAATCTCAGGATGAGCCTGATTCTTGATTAATGCAGATTCAGTTAAATTTCACTTACACAAAAATGGTGTTTTGCAGTTGGAATCACAGTTCTCATTAAATGCCACTATACAAGTGGTTTCTGTAGCTGTTCCACGAGTTGCTGGAGCATGGCGTCTATGGGCCATTGAAAACCTTTTACCTCATCACCAATTATAGGTAAAGGATTCTGACAAGACTGGAAACAACTCAAGAACCAACAGAACAGTGAAGAGCATCAATAGTGAGTCACTTGAGTAAACAGATGAACAGCAACAAGAAAAGCACAGGCAAGAGAGACAGCACTGCAGAATAACAAGTCCATTGAATAAATTAAGATCAAAAATAGAAGATGGAAAGAATCTAGAGCTGAAACAATGATATGGAGGAAGGTCAGTGCCAGAGGGCAGTGAAATCATGACTGACAGCTGCTGCACTACTTGTCTAAAGGGCAACCATGAGCAATGGAAAATGGAAATGAGCGTTTGGCGTCATTGGCCAGGAGGCCCCTTACTGAACAGGTCCAGCCACCTTAGTGCAGGTGTTATTACATTCAATGCCACATTAGGTGACCTGCATGCCAGATGCAGATGAAATGATGATGAAGACAACACAACACCCAGACCCTGAGCGGAGAAAATCTCCGACCCAGCCGGGAATCGAACCCGGGCCCATTGGGCGGCAATCCATCATGCTGACCACTCAGCTATTGGGGCGGACACCTTGAACAATGATAGGTCAGCAGGGTGACTGTGGCTCCATATCAAGTGCTGCAGCAGTGACAGCACTGCTCACAGATTACAGCAGTGCAGTCTAGTGGCTGTCATTGAGGTCTAAGTCCATGCCTTCTGGTAGGTGTTACTGCGTCAGGATACCAGATTAAGGACTGGTCAAGGGGATATAGATGTTGTGTATTTGTCGGAGTAAACAGGAAACTGAAATCCACTGAGGCAGATATTGCATCTGCATGCAAGATTGTTTGGACAAGGCTAAATATCACTGGTAGGCATAAACTTATGACTCAATCTTCCTATTGACCACCAGACTCACACCAAGATAAAACCAAAAACTTCTGTTAAAATACAGCTCACTAATATGTTGGTTCACCAATCACACTGTGATCATTGAAAAACACTTTAATCATCCAAGAATTAACTATAATAATTACAGTCCCATAAGTAGTGGGTGTGACAAATCGGGTGATGCTGCGGGAAGTAGATTAGGAAATGTGACACTTGAAGTAGTAAAGGAGTTTTGCTATTTGGGGAGCAAAATAACTGATGATGGTCAAAGTAGAGAGGATATAAAATGTAGACTGGCAATGGCAAGGAAAGCGTTTCTGAAGAAGAGAAATTTGTTAACATTGAGTATTGATTTAAGTGTCAGGAAGTCGTTTCTGAAAGTATTTGTATGGAGAGTAGCCATGTATGGAAGTGAAACATGGATGATAAATAGTTTGAACAAGAAGAGAATAGAAGCTTTCAAAATGTGGTGCTACAGAAGAATGCTGAAGATTAGATGGGTAGATCATATAACTAATGAGGAGGTATTGAATAGAATTGGGGAGAAGAGGAGTTTGTGGCACAACTTAACTAGGAGAAGGGATCGGTTGGTAGGACATGTTCTGAGGCATCAAGGGATCACCAATTTAGTACTGGAGGGCAGCGTGGAGGATAAAAATCATAGAGGGAGACCAGACCAAGAGAAGAATACACTAAGCAGATTCGGAAGGATGTAGGTTGCAGTAGGTACTGGGAGATGAAGAAGCTTGCACAGGATAGAGTAGCATGGAGAGCTGCATCAAACCAGTCTAAGGACTGAAGACCACAACAACAACAACAACAACAACTTGAAACATTTAGTTCTGGGCACGAGTATGTACAGGAACTGTCACTTAAACTCAGAAAAATAGTTGACTAGGCATCAGTGGCAAATACAGAAAAACCTCAAGGAGGGGGCGCGAAAGATATCTTGAGCTACCTTTACTTTTACTGTTATAAAAAGTGATCAACTCACATGAAAAGTTTAAGAAAGTTATATTTAAACTGATTATACATATATATAAGACAGTTCCATCTTATGATATAAACAAGTTACAATTGTGGTTCTCTTCCTTAAATGATGAATTCTATGCACCTATTCTTCCTGGTGAATTTGTTAATTACATCATCAACAGGACAAACAATGTCAGGGTGAGTATTCAACAGAGTTAAGCCATTAAGTCAATTCTCCTTCACTGTTGACCTCAGTCATGTCTTTGTATGCCACAATGTTGAAAAATTTCTGAGATGCAGGCAGACAAGCAAATATTTTGTACAGCCTGTGCAAAGTAAGACAGTAAGATCTATAACAGACAGACAACACTTGCATAACAGAATCATGATCATTACAGGTGTTTATGTTCATTTGCTTGTATCGAAGAATCTCTCCCATTAGTCTCTTTTTAATCACAAAGAGCGATTCTTCTTCAATGAACAGTAGTTCAGTTAAGCACTAATTCAATTTAAGTGCCAGATCATTACTGTCATGTTTCAGTAGTTGTGAGGGCATAAGTATGTTGAATTTTAAATGATAAATATTTTCTTCAGCAAAACATTCTCTCATACCAGTTGTAACATGGTCCAGTGTTGGAATAAAAACCGTTTTTTTTCTAATATGTCATAGCATCATCATTATGACTGCAGTTTTCCCTGTGTCTCCATCTACCTGAAAGATGAGGAACACTCATCTCCATGTCTAACTCTTCCATAACTGCCTTCGCCTCCTCAAGAATATGAGCAAAGTGGATATCAGCATTAGCTCTCATGCCGTCGTACATCTTGAGTATCAAATCTAATCTTGCTTTTACCATCATGACATCCAAGCTAGGGTCTAGTAAGATTTTGCTGACTGGAAATGTTATGCTCATAATGTCAATCCATGTAAACAGAGTGATGATAAACTCTCAAGGAAGGAAGGAAGATATTGGCTTTGGCAGCCGTTGTTCTACGCTTCCAACACGGAATTTCTTCGAGAACTTTGCAAACTGTTCTGAGATCAGCTGTGAATTGAATAATAGCATCATGGCGCTCAACCCATATCGTTTGATAATGTGACTACTCCATAACTCGATTCAGTCAACCGAGCGAGATGGCGCAGTGGTTAGACACTGGACTCGCATTCGGAAGGACGACGGTTCAATCCCGCGTCCGGCCATCCTGATTTAGGTTTTCCGTGATTTCACTAAATCACTCCAGGCAAATGCTGGGATGGTTCCTCTGAAAGGGCACGGCCGACTTCCTTCCCCATCCTTCCCTAATCCGATGAGACCGATGACCACGCTGTCTGGTCTCCTTCCCCAAACCAACCAACCAACCAATCGATTCAGTCAAGTCAAAAGAAACAAACAAATACCATGCGGGCTGACTGGCAGGGGTGGCACGGGTGGCAATGCGGGCACTCCTTCAAGGTGGGGCATGCACCCCACATGTCCCCCATATGTATCTGCCACTGCTAGGCACTGGATAGATATGTACGTAGTAGATAGTTTCTGATCAGAGGGACCCTCCATGGTAAAAAAACCAATGCAAAGATACTTCAAAAGAAACAACAAGTGTTAAACAAGGTTTAGGACTATATAGTTGCTAAATGAAATACAGTCAAAAGTGTGATAAGTGAAGCTGTCAATGACTATTAGAGTAAAATATTATTAGTAGCATCGTGTCTGCAACAGACACCGTGTAAATTCTGTAGCTGGGATACATATTATGTAAAGTTACAGCATCATCAGTGTGGTTTTCCTTTCTTTCTTTGTTTCTTTCTTTGAGGGTTCCTGCATTGAAAAAGGAAAAAAAAGAAAAACACTCATAATACTGTTACTTCAGTCAAACTTGTCTAGGTGAAAGAGAAGAAAAAATTGTGTTTGCTCAAGACAGAACCAGAAACTATTCAAAAACAAATTTATTGAATTCAGCATTTATGATTTTGCTTTGCTACCCTCAACTTCAATTCCTGTGTCACCCATGAATATCTAGACACTAACTTTAATGCCACTGAAAGCCTTTCCATATGACCAAAATTTATTTGGGTTCCGTGGGAGGTAATCCAATAAGATTTTATTATGTAAATTCAGGGTGGAAGGGGAGAAAGGAAAGGAATAGGGAAGGAAATAATGTTATCAACTGCATCATGATTTTAAGCAGAATAAGCAGTGCTGAATGAAAGTGTGTCCCAGACCAGAACTCAAACCTGGGATCTCCTGCAAACTAGGCAATGCATTGATCACTGCACCATCTGGACACAGTGCTTATCACAAATGTGTGGACTATCTTGGCTCACTCCCTGCTCCAGGCTGCCTCGAATCCCCACCTAGTGCCACCTGTCTACAGTCTCTGTCAGTGTCTTCCATGCTTGCTAATTTTAGAATCACACAAGATGTTGAACAAAATCTACATATGCACAGAAGAGTGTGGATTCATTGCTCATCAAGGCAAATCAATTACAGGAATGCATGGTGAAACAACAGACACCATGCGAAATTCACAGCTGTGATACATATTTTGTAAAACGATATCAGCTGCATTGTGCCTTTATGCAGAATCAGTGGCACTAAGTGACAATGTATGCCAGACTGGGACCCAAACCCAGGATTTACTGCTTACTTACTTTTTTTTGTAGTGGAAAGTTTTTCCCTTTCTATCACGTTTTACTCAGCTTCCTTGTACTAATGAACATGACAGATTAGTTGTTTAGCAGCAGGTAGGGTCAGACTCTGAATGAACACCTTTAGTTAGCTGGAATGTTTTCCATATGCAGCCTATATGCCAGTTCATCTCTCAGTGATGAAGCTAAAAAGTGGAATTTCTTGCCAAATTTTGATACCCTTAGTTATCATGCTTCATCACCCAATTTGGGATTTAATATATATTAAAATAAAAGTGGTTTTAGTATATTATTCGTTTGAAGATGTCATGGCTCCGATTACCCTCCCCTTGGATCTGCACATGCCTCTACGTACCATCCCCAGTGAGACTGCAAAGACAAGATGAAACTACCATTACAGTACACTCTGATGCATTTAAGCAGTCATTCATCCCACACTCCATATGCAGATAGTATGGGAAGACATTTAAATGCGTGGTATAACAAAGAGAGAGGAGAGAGGGTGGAAGTAATTCCCACAATTATCTGTATAAATAGATTAGCTCTAGTTGTAATTGGTTGTTAACACACTTTACAGAAGTAGTTTGAAGAGGTTGTTTCTGCCTGTTACCATACAACTTGATAAATTCCACATCAATGAAGGCTTTTTTTTTTTTTTTTTTTTTTTCAGGATTATGTATGAATGAATGCCATGTTCTTCGTGATGAATGGAATGGATAAATGAATGTCATTTTCCACTTTGATCTTGAGGAAAATGTTTCTATTTACAACAAATGCAACAATTTTATGGTGGATAATTCAGTAAATAACGTACTATGATCATGCTATGTTCATACTGACAACTATATTAAAGCAGAGCATGGAGAACGTGCTAACTAACGGGTTATCTGATAGCACATAACGTCAGCTACACAGACTAATTTTAAACTCATTCTTCTTTGTTCTTTAACCTGACACTAAATTCATGCAGTTTCACAAGTTTTAAAATGAGAAAGACTAGTGAAACAATCCTACACAAAAACATTTGGCATTTCTTGTATCATAACTGTTACATGTAAATTGACAAGAGAAACAAGAAATGAAACACACACACAATAACTCAGCTACTGATGTCAAGAATGCATCTAACTGAAATCCTCAAAGTTAGTACAATGCACACCAGGTAAGATTTGTAAAGCTAATCAGCATTTTTTAAACTTAATGATGATGTATTTAAAATAAAAACCCAAAACGCTTTATGATAGAGGAAATTGAATAACTCACCATCATCTTCTTTGACCTTTGGTGCTTTGTATTTCTTCTTGTATATCTTTCTAAGGAAATCTGCAAATGGTTCATCAACTAGTGCCTCATTGAGAGTGGATAATAATTGAGCCTCTTTTTCCATTAAGTTATCGATCTCCTTCTTCCGAAAATCAATATTTGTTTGTAGCTGTTGTATCTGGGGATATGATGAAGGTAATATATGAATTCCTTTTCAGCTTATGTATACTTTTCAGAAATAGAAATTATTTACAAAGTTACATTTATGTTTAGAATAATTAGAATTTTAGTTTCAATAGAGGATGGGAAAAGATACTTCTCAAAACTAATCTGCCACACACTAAAACCCTGCATAAAACTGAGATAATATTTTACAAACAATTAATGTGTGATAACTTTAAACCGAATGTTTTTCTCACCTTGGTATTGTGTCATATACCTCCTGAACAGCAAAACCTTACTTGCAGAGTAACACATAATTCACTGTAGCTCAATACTGTTAAGTAATATGGAAATCTAGGTTTATGTTTTTAATGTTACAGTCAAGACAATATTACACCACACTATTCCAAGGAGCAGTGACTGAGCAATGGAGAATTGGAGTATTCAACATTGTGTTGCCTCAGTTGGTAATTACTATGAAGTTAAATGTGTGATGTTGGTCGACATGGTTAGGTACTGTCTCACTGTCTCAGAATGCCATACAGGCCTGGGTGAAGCAGTCTGAAGACAATGGTGGTGCACGACGTGAAGCATGGAGCTCCGAGAGCAGTGTGCACACCTGAAAACTTGCAGAGAGTGAAAGAAGCTTTGAAAATATAGTTCTCACTCTCAGTGCATCAGTAGTTTCACATTTCAGGAGTGAGTCAAAGAAGTTAATGACGAATGCTTGAAGACATCACATTTCATCCTTACAAACTGAAAATTGCTCAGAAACTTACCCCAAGAGACAAGGAAGCATGAATTACAGTCTGCATTGCCATGTTTAATTTGCAGTGAACCCTTGATTTCTTGAATAATTTGTTCATAACTGACAAAGCCCATATTCATCTCTCGGGTTTCATCAACAGACAGAACAAACAGTACTGGTCTCCAGCAAAACAAAAGAGCTGCATAAAAAGCTGTTGCACTCTCCCAAGTTGACAGTTTGATTTGGATTCAGCGTTTTTGAGACTGTAGGCCCATGTTTTTCCAGAATGAATATGGAGAAACATTGGCTGTTAATGCAAAATGTTGTCACTATGTTACAAAACTTTGCTAAATTTTGCTAACAATGGCTTTACATTGAGCCAAAGGTGCTTTACCTTCAGCAAGATGGTGTATCCACGCTGTGTGAGACAGCATGGCCATTGTTAGTGGAATGTTCAGAAGTTATCTCTTATTTTGGAGACATTACTTGGCCTCCTCAGTTATCCAGTCTTACTGTACTAGATTTTTTTTCCTGTGAGGCTTTTGAAAGACCATGTGTTTTGGAGACATATCATGAACATTCAAGAACTCAGACAAGCCATTGCTGATGAAGCTACAATTATTGAAGGTGACCATGGGGGCAGATGTATGACAATTTCTTGAACCGCTTTACAACAATGCACTGATTGAAATGGAAGCCATACTTCTCAAACAATTTTCAAGAAATAATCTTGTAAACTTTGGATAACAAATGACATATCTCAGTGTATTTATAGACTATTCCACTTTATCTTTCCTGTCTCATTTTCATAATCTCATCTGAAGTATATCAGCCAAATCAATGCTGCCCTGTACAAACATTTGTTAACTGTGAGTGTGAATGAAAGAGCTTTGTCTCAGCCCATAGTTTTTTATGATGTTAGATGTCTGGTGCAGAAGAGGGTCATTTAAAAAGAGAGATATCATTCTGTCCTGGAAACTAATCCTGCATCACTGCTGATGTGTGTATTAAAGACCAGTCTTACAGTAAACAGATTATCACCATATATTATAACTGTCACACTGATGAGAACAGGATTAATGACTATCAGGCAGCCCACACTGAAATAGATGCATGGCCCCTGGGAGAAGACTCATGGGTCTATTGGTGTTCAAATGAATGCCTTGCAGACTGTGCACTCAAACTGGACCATCATTTGCTGTAGCAAAAACTGATTTGTCAGAAAACATAAATTTCCTTCATTATTAATTAATATTGTTCTTGGGAAATATGAGCTAGTGTAGTAAACTTCCTTCTTGGAATTGCCTAAACAGCAACATGTCTGCTTTGTTGCCTGGCACACTAAACCCAGAGCCAAGTTATATCTCCTGACCCATCAATTATACTGAATTTAAAAATATATTTTGCAATGATGTGATAAAATTTCAGTGCCTTAGGTCACTGTTGTAAGTCTAGTTCACATATGTCTGAATTTAAAAATATATTTTGCAATGATGTGATAAAATTTCAGTGCCTTAGGTCAATGTTGTAAGTCTAGTTGACATGTGTGAATATGTGATATGGCAGTTTCCTGATACCATTCTGTAAATTGTTACACACTGTACTTATTAATCCCATAGCATGTCCCTGTCTTTGATGTGAATAAATTTCCTTTTTCCACAAAGTCAATAATGTTGTAATGGGTTGCCTGTTAACATTGTTGCATGGTGCATAATTGAGTGGATGGATCAAAGTGATGTAATGCAGATATCTGAACTTGAATCATGCACTTGGCTACCACAGAAGTACAATAATGTGCTTACACATGTACATAGCTCACCACATTAGATCACCAGAAAATAGTCATCATAAAAAAGTCTAATATGGTACACTATTGTGGAAGAAAACCACTAACATATTATATTTCAGTTACAGTGAGGTGACCATACAAAAGTTACACACACGTGTGTCTCTGGATTTATCCAAACAAAGCTTCATCACAACAACAGCAATTTTGAAGACAGTAAGCTGACACATTCAGAACTACTGTGCAGTAACACTGACATCAATTTTTTGTAGAATCTGTGACATATTCTGAGCTCAAATATAATGAGGTATCCGTAACAAAGTGACTTTCCTCCATGCCAACAAGCATGGATTCCAAAAACATCAATGATGTGAAACTCAGACTCACACTTCTTTCAAATGACGTACTTAAAGCTTTGGATCAAAGTAGTCAGGTAAATGCAGTATTCCTTGATTTATGAAAACATTTGATCCTATATGACATCTATATTTATTGTCAAAAATGTGATCATGTGGGATGTCAAGAAATATTTGTGACTCAATTGGTGATTTTTTAGTAGGGAGGGGAGGCACATTATGTTGGATGGAGAGTCAGCATCAGATGTACAATAGAAGTAATTTTGCGTATACCCCATAAAAGTGTGTTGGGACCCTTGATCTTCATGTTCTATATTAATGATCTTGTGGACAATATTAATAGTAACCTCACACTTTTTGCAGATGATGGATTTACCTGTAGTAAAGTACTGTATGAAAGAAGCTGCATACTTATTCAGTCTGATCTTGATAAGATTTTAAAGTGGTGCAAAGATTGGGACCTTGCTTTAAATGTTCAGAAGTGTAAAATTGTGCACTTCACAAAATGAAAAAATGTATTATACTATGATCTTTCTTTTTCTTTTTTTACATAGAGTCAACAAAGATGACTTTTGCAGATGTCAGTGTTGTTTTACATTGATATAAATTAACAAAACTGCAACATAGGCACACAAAAGAGAATATAAAGCCACAAAAGTAGGTATACAATTAAAATATTTCTCATTTCTAATAAAAACTGTAAGATCCTGTTTCCAGCTGAAAATATACCAATGAGCCACAGCTGGAGATGGATAACTCCTACAAATATCTGTGTGTAGCACTTTGTATGGATATGAAATTGACCAGGCATGGACATATCAGATGGTAGACTTTGGTTTACTGGTAAAATAGTGGGAAAATGCAGTCACAAGAATGCCTGCAAATCACTCATGTGACCCAGTCTGAACTATTGCTCAAATGTGTGGGACCCGTACCAAATAGGACTAACAGGGGATGTTGAGTGTATATAGAGAAGAACAGTATGAATGGTAATGGGTATGTTTGACCCATGGGAAAGTGTAACAGAGAAGCTGAAGAAACTCCACTGGCAGACTCTTGACATAAGCTATCTCAAGAAAGCCTACTTACAAGGTTTCAGGAAATGGCTTTAACTGATTATTCTGGGAATATGCTGCAAACCTCCTAACACCCAGAGGTATTCAAACAACCATCCTTCCCTCATTCAATACGTGAATAGAACAGAAAGAAACCCCAATAACTGGTACAGTGGAATGTATCCACTGCCATACATTGCACAGTGATTTGCAGAGTGCAAATGTAGGTGTAGATGTGTGGATCCATTCATGAACATTTTCTTTATTTTTTCATTGACAATTTTAAGTTTGTCCCATAGTATCTCTATTTCGTACATTATGAATGACACTACTGCCACTTTGAATATTGTCATCGCTGTGCTTTTTGATAGACTGGTTCGGAATATTGTGTTAGGTTTTGGTGGCTGCTGCTACTCTTTCCTGAATGCATATACCAAAAACTGTTCTTGGTGTCTATAATGTATTTCCCAGTATTTATATTTCCCTACTATTTGCAGTGGTTCATTGTAGAGAGCTGTACTGTCTTTGGGTGATGTTTTTTCTCCCTTCCTGAATGTCATTTGAACTGCCTTCTTTTGGTTTATTTTTCAGTCATTTTCCTTTTCCTCAGTTTCCAGTCTTCATACTGCCTTCTGCATGTCCTCTCTCACTGTTAACCCTATCATCATGTCTTCTGTGTACATAATCATTTATGCTTGTGAATCTTCTGCTATTATGTTTGTCATATCTGCTGCACATATGCTGAGCAGCACTGGACTCATAGAGTCCCCTTAAAGAACTCCATTCATCTGTATAATTTTCACTAAGATTTCAAAACTGTAATTTATATGAATCAAATTTTGTTGAAGGCATGCCTTGATTGTTGTTATTAGTAGGTCTCACTCTCTGGTCATCCTTTTCAGTCTCACCATTAGTTTTTCTCTATTTACCGAATCAAAACATTATCCTGAGATCTACAAAGACTTCATAGTCCTTTCCCTTTTGGGGTCTCAGTGTGTCTTCTATCATGACTGTCAGTATTTTAGCTGTCCGTACTGTGCTCCTGCCCCTCTTAAAGTGAAACTGGCATCACAAGATGTTTCCCTTGACTGTGCTGAGTAGTCTTTTGTTGAGTATTTGAGTAAATATTTTGAAAGATACCTTTTCTAGTGCCACTCCTCTTAACAAATCCAGAGATGTTCTGTCTCCTTTCCCTTTGTACAGGATCTTTAGTGTTGCTTTTCCCAGTTTCTAGTGATTTTTCCTGTCTGTAGGCACTCGTTCATCAGGTCTTTCCATATTTTTTCCATGCTGTCAATCGAATCTTTGAGGAGCTACATGTACATGTTGTCTGGACTTGTCACTTACTTGCTTCTACCTTCTTTTATTGCTTTTCTGATTTCAGTATTTGTTATTAATTAAAAGATATGTGTGGTTCCCATTGCTTCCATTTTATATGCATTGTCTTTTTTCTGTTTATTCAATATTTCTGAGAAATGTGTTTCCCATTTCTTCATGTGGATTTTCCCTGTGCATCCATCCTTAGTTTTCTTGCCTCCTTCTTCATTTATTCTGCTGTTTTCCTTTTAGTGGTAGATTTATATTTCCCTCTTTTTTCTTCATATGTAGGTAAATGTCTGTTGTCTGTGAAAACACAGTAATGCGACCATTTTATAATAGCTGCCTTCTACCTACTGTAAACTTAACTGAGATAGTGTAGTTTGTATGAGATTTAAACATATCATTTTGTTGTCAAGGCAGTGAAGTTCATATACAGCAAAAACTATCTATACTCACATTGTTACAGCATTTGAAACTGGATGATAACATGAGAAGAAGCATGTATAACCCAGGGATCCTTACTTACATACATACTCTGCAAACCACTGTGGTGTGCATGGCAGCATCTGACATTTTTAGCTAGCTGGAAAATAGCAATAAACAGCAAACTACAGGGTGTCCCACTTTCAATATGCTGTAGAAGGAGAGTCAATGCTCAGAATGACATCATCTTTGAACAGCATTGATTGACGCAGGAGGAATCATCATGTAACAACAAAATTAATGAAAATTGACCAATTGATGGCACTGTACATGTCAGAATATACATACTAACAGACAAACGGCACATGGCTGTTCCTCAGTTTGCATCTGAGATGCCCAACATTACTGTCTCCATGAAGGATGGCATGCTGCTGCTAAAGATCTTTTACAAGAGGTGTGACTGTGAGCCAATAGCCCTGCAGAAGTTCTGGACACTCAAGAGTAAGAAGAAAGGCATTGGTCTACTAAAGATCTAGTGAAAATGATTACAAAATTTGAAAAGACTTTTTTTAAAGTGTTATGTGGTAGAAGTAGGAAAGCAGTTGATCTGACATCTGTTGAAGCTGTGGCCACGAGCACTGCATGAGAGGTTGAGCTGTGGTGTGCAACCATGCAGTGCACAGGGAACTGCCTGAACATTGGACATGCCTGCAACCACAGTGCATAAAAACCTATGAAACATCCTGCATTGCTATCTATACACAATCACACATGTTCAGGAGCTGTTTCCTGCTGAAAAAAAAGAGAAACTTTCACACTGGGCTTACTTGCTCACATGGAGGTGGACAACACATGGAACACTCTGTGGACAGACGAATCCCATTTCCATCTCCACTGACATGTCAATATGCAAAACTGAAGAATACAAGCAATAAAAATCTGTACGCACATCAACCAGTACCACTTCATTGTGCAAAGGTGATTGTGGGATGCAGCGTGATGGCAGTATTTATCATATTGTTGTTGTTGTTGTTGTGGTCTTCAGTCCTGAGACTGGTTTGATGCAGTTCTCCATGCTACTCTATCCTGTGCAAACTGCTTCATCTCCCAGTACGTACTGCAGCCTACATCCTTCTGAATCTGCTTAGTGTATTCATCTCTTGGTCTCCCTCTATGATTTTTACCCTCCACACTGCCCTCTAATACTAAATTGGTGATCCCTTGATGCCTCAGAACATGTCCTACCAACCGATCCATTCTTCTAGTCAAGTTGTGCCACAAACTCCTCTTCTCCCCAATTCTATTCAATACCTCCTCATTAGTTATGTGATCTACCCATCTAATCTTCACCATTCTTCTATAACACCACATTTCTAAAGCTTCTATTCTCTTCCTGTCGAAACTACTTATCGTCCATGTTTCACTTCCATACATGGCTACACTCCATACAAGTACTTTCAGAAACGACTTCCTGACACTTAAATCAATACTCAATGTAAACAAATTTCTCTTCTTCAGAAACGCTTTCCTTGTCATTGCCAGTCTACATTTTATATCCTCTCTACTTCGACCATCATCAGTTTTTTGTGCCCCAAATAGCAAAACGCCTTTACTACTTTAAGTGTCTCATTTCCTAATCTAATTCCCTCAGCATCACCTAAGTTAACTCGACCAAATTCCATTATCCTCGTTTTGCTTTTGTTGATGTTCATCTTATATCCTACTTTCAAGACACTGTATATTATGTTCAACTGCTCTTCCAAGTCCTTTGCTGTCTCTGACAGAATTACAATGACATTGGTGAACCTTAAAGTTTTTATTTCTTCTCCATGGATTTTAATACCTACTCCAAATGTTTCTTTTGTTTCTTTTACTGCTTGCTCAATATACAGATTGAATAACATCGGGGAGAGGCTAGAACCCTGTCTCACTCCCTTCCCAACCACTGCTTCTCTTTCATGCCCCTCGGCTCTTATAATTGCCATCTGGTTTCTGTACAAATTGCAAATAGCCTTTCACTCCCTGTATTTTACCCCTGCCACCTTCACAATTTGAAAGAGAGTATTCCAGATAACATTGTCAAAAGCTTTCTCTAAGTCTACAAATGCTAGAAACGTACGTTTGCCTTTTCTTAATCTAGCTTCTAAGATAAGCCTTAGGGTCAGTATTGTTTCACGTGTTCCAACATTTCTACGGAATCCAAACTGATCTTCCCTGAGGTTGGCTTCTACCAGTTTTTCCATTTGTCTGTAAAGAATCAACATTAGTATTTTGCAGCCGTGACTTATTAAACTGATAGTTCGGTAGTTTTCACATCTGTCAACACCTGCTTTCTTTGGGATTGGAATTATTATATTCTTCTGGAAGTCTGAGGGGATTTCACCTGTCTCATACATCTTGCTCACCAGATGGTAGAGTTTTGTCAGGACTGGCTCTCCCAAGGCCGTCAGTAATTCCAATGGAATGTTGTCTACTCCCGGGGCCTTGTTTCGACTCAGGTCTTTCAGTGCTCTGTCAAACTCTTCATGCAGTATCGTATCTCCCATTTCATCTTCATCTATATCCTATTCCATTTCCATAATACTGTCCTCAAGTACATCGCCCTTGTATAGACCCTCTATATACTCCTTCCACCTTTCTGCTTTCCCTTCTTTGGTTAGGACTGGGTTTCCATCTGAGCTCTTGATATTCATACAAGTGGTTCTCTTTTCTCCAAAGGTCTCTTTAATTTTCCTGTAGGCAGTACCTATCTTACCCCTAGTGAGATAAGCCTTTACATCCTTACATTTGTCCTCTAGCCATCCCTGCTTAGCCATTTTGCATTTCCTGTCGATCTCATTTTTAAGACATTTGTATTCCTTTTTGCTGCTTCATTTACTGCATTTTTATATTTTCTCCTTTCATCAATTAAATTCAATATTTCTTCTGTTACCCAAGGATTTCTACTAGCCCTCGTCTTTTTACCTACTTGATCCTCTGCTCCCTTCACTACTTCATCCCTCAAAGCTATCCATTCTTCTTCTATATATTTATCTATATAAATTTATCATAGTTTTTTTTTCAAGGAGATGTGTCCTGAAAGTCCAGTTACCTGTCCTATTATGTAAACGCCATCATCATTCCAACCTTTCAACAGAATGGATGTACTGTGTCAAATTCCTGCACATTTTCCCTACACCAACTTTTTTTTTCTTTTGGCTTTGGTGTTGTCTGTCTTTGCAGTTGGGAAGTTAATGATAATATGGATTTAGTTAGCTTATTTGTCAACCTTTATAGTGGAGATGAGGGGGAGGAAATCTTCTTGGATAGGATGAGTATTTGGTTAGAACACGTTGGCAATTTTCATGGAATTGGCAGGATTGTTCTTAACATAATGTCAAATGCTTTCAATAATCACTAGGAAGGACCTTTATCAGAGACATGTGCTTTCACTGCCACTTGGTTTGCTAACTACTGTCCACTTGACCTAAATAATAAATCATGAACATTTTGAAATAATACAGTGTCAGTCAGGGTCTACTTTCCCTGTGGTACAAGAGACAAGTACCAATCAGTAACTTGTTCCTGCTATCCACTGAAAGTCCTCTAACTTAGTGCTTAGAGAAAGAGATAGGCAGTCTCTGCTCAACGCTATTCCAACGAATACTGGAAACTGCTACTTAGCTTGCAGTGTCCATATGTGCACCAGAGTCTATCATCATCTTCTCATAGTTGAAGTGTCTATTGCTCCATCAGATGCTGCTGGGGAGCATCACTGCACTCTAACTGATTGGATTACTTGCTGAATCTCTCTTCTTTGCTACTGCTGTTAGTCCATAGTCACTACTCTTTAATCTGCCACTCACTGATCTAATATTTTGTTTTTCATTGATTCTGCATGCACATAGCCCTCTGTGATATCTGGATAAAATCTTCTCAGGTTTCAAGCCACGCCATTTCCAATAATCCAATAAAATCTTCAAGCTTCTGATGGCTAGCTCTGCCATTGTTGCCAGGAGTAAAACTACTGACTGCTGGGACCGGCACTATTTCCCACTTATATACCTATGATTACAGCCACTGGCATCAATCAGAGAGGGCTGAACTGATGCATGTATAGAAGGCGAGTTGGGCAGCTGATAGTAGATTTGGGGGGACCAAGTGATGTCAGATGGTGTGGGGGGCCCGCGCCATTTTCTGAAACTGCCACTCCTGCCTTCCTACAAGCATTAAGCATCTGCTGTTGCTTCCTTTTGACATACAATGCCCACCCCAGGCCCTACTTAGTGTGTAGTCCTTGTCTCTGTTGAAGATAATGCTGTTCGTTCTAATCTCCGCTGCCTCTTTTACAACTGAGTCCCAGTATGTTGATACATGAGCTGAGACTCATGTGTTCTCAAACTGTATTATTTGTCCATTTTTGACGCAATGCTCAGCTATGGCCAACTTGTCGAGCTCCCTTTGCTTAATATGTCTCTTGTGCTCAATACAATGCTCTGAAACTGTGCAAATTGTCTGGCCTATATAATGCTGCTGCACTCACGAGGGACACCATACACACTGGACATGCAAAGAGCTACATCATCTTTAACTGGGTGCAACGTATTTTGTATCTTGGGGGCAGGCCAGAACACTGGTCTCAATACATGTCTCACTGAGCGAGGTGGCGCAGTGGTTAGACACTGGACTTGCATTCAGGAGGACGATGGTTCAATCCCGCATCCAGCCATCCTGATTTAGGTTTTCCGTGATTTCCCTAAATCTCTCCAGGCAAATGCCGGGATGGTTCCTTTCAAAGGGCACGTCCGACTTCCTTCCCCGTCCTTCCCTAATCTGATGGGACCGATGACCTAGCTGTCTGGTCTCCTTCCCCAAACAACCAAACCAAACCATCAATACATGTCTCTGCAGTAAACATCCTAACTTCCTGCTTTTTCCCCACAGTATGGCAGGAAAGCTGCCAGCTTTACTTCTTCTGCTGATTCACAAGGCAGCCTTCTTCATTGACACCTGAAAGTGTTTGCAATTTCTCTTCTGCTGTAGCCATTCTCCCTGAATACATGCTTCAAGAGCTGCAATCCAGACTGTATGTGGTTGTCATCAGAAAAAGCTTTGTCTCTGTGTATTAACAAGTTCAGGGCTGCTTTCTTGTGCACAGGATGGTGAAAACTACCAGTTTTCAAATATCGATCAGTGTGTGTCAGTTTCGTGTACACTGACTCATTTTGAATTAGCTCTAAATACTTGACAATTTGTACTGGATTTACAGTGTGAAGGGCAAGAAAACCCTTTTAATCATGAGTTATCACACTTACTAATTGCTCATATTCCCTACACACTTCATTAAATAAAACCTGTAATTGCAAAAGTTGTTCACTGATGGTCATGAATGTGGCTGTTCTCCTGAGACCATAGTCTGTGAGCCTCAAAGAATATGTTGTGGCAGAACTGCCAGAAAATATTAATATCTTTGCTTTTTTGTACTTCTTTTTACTTACTTTGGTTGTTGACTAGTTGGTGTGAGACATTCGTCATGACTGTTACCGTGATTGTCGAAAACTATTTCTTTGTGTTTTGATTTATCTTGTGCCAATAAAAATATTGCATAGTGAAAGTAAATGGTGTTTTCTATGTTATAAGTATAACATACGCCATACTGGTGTCCTCTGACATGCAGCATACATCCTATTCGACAATGTGGCCATTTACTTCGATATCTCCACATCGCTCACCTTCCGCTCCTTTCAGACTACAACATGATACTAATGGTGCCTCTACACTGTCTTTCCACAGTTTCCTACGTACAACACCACCAACAACTGGGATAAAATTGGAAGATAAGTACAATGCCGTGGAGTTTTCAACATCGTCAGTGATGTCACCTGCTATGAAGTGTTTTTCTACGTTAGTCTATAACAAACCAATCATGAGTGCTGTGCCCAAATTTGTGACTCACAGTGCATCGTATGTGCAACCTCCTGTGACATGTAGTGTGCAACAGTGCCCCAACACTATGGACCTCACAGACTTTTTGAGCCCACAGATCACTTGGAGCTCCCCATATATTGCTGATAAATCGGTTTTGGACACATTCTCACTACAAAAACAGATGGGTACAAATTTCAGTGACAACAATTACTGGTTGGACAGTCATCCCGCCCCGATTGTTTCTGCAGCCCTGGCTGCGCCTGCCGTGCCTCCCGTGCCAGCTGTGTTTAAACCAGCTGCCGCGAACACCACGAGTGACAGCTTCATAAACACTCCGCCACTCCCGTCCGCTGTGCTATCAAATCTGTTACATCCACAACACAAGAGTGAGAAAATTCCTAAATTAGCAAGGTTCATGATGGACAATCCGCATACATGGTTTATTTTGGCAGAGACTATATTCACCGCCCTACACATTGATTCAGACAGTGCTAAATTTATTGCGCTTATTAATGCCCTAGAGGACCACGCTGAGTGGGTACAGGACTTAGTGCTCTTGGTGGCTCCAGCAAATCGTTACACATTGGCAAAACAACAGATCTGCGAATGTCTAGCTAAGACTATGCAAGAGTGTTTTATACATACTGCGAGATGTACATCTCAAAGACTCGACTCCTTCACAACTGTGGTGACGTATCAGAGCAGTCTTCGATAGCAAAACTATGCCAGATGAAGCTTTACTTTCTTTCTGGGTTGCAAAGCTGCCGCAAGCTATCCAACTGCAGCTCCTATCACACGACCAGGAAGCTCTACAAGTGAAATTATTGCTGGCCGACGCCGCATATAAGATAATCAACAGAAGAAAGTTATCTACGTGTGCCCCCTCGATATTACACCTCCCCCGCATGGCAGAGGCCGATCTTTCCAAAACAACAGACAGAGTACACTGGCTGACCACCAGATTACACACCGCCCTTCACCATCCCATACCACAGCTTCAAGTGACGTCCTTCACCCGGTAACAACACAGGATCAGCAAGTTTATCCTCTCTGCTGGTATCGCTCCGTTTATGGTAATACAGCCAGGAATTGCCGCTCACCCTGTGAAATGTGCCCAAACACGCACGGCGGGCCATTATAGGTGCACCGGTCTGCACTGTGACGTCCAGTCGCCTAACATATCACAGGCTAGTACTTCCGAATTATTCTCTCGGACATTTGTATATCCAGGATATAGCTTCTCAGAAATGGTTTTTAGTGGACACTGGTGCCAATGTGAGCATCATTCCACGTTCAATGGTCACTTCTACAATCAAGCAATAGCCTCACCAAATCAGAGCAGCCAACAATTCCTCATTAAAGGTTTATGGTGTAACGCAACTTCGCATTTACTTCAATGATACACATAATTATGAATGGACATTTTCGGTAGTAGAAATCAATGAGCCAGTATTAGGATTGGACTTCTTAACTGCTCATAACTTTTCTTTGGACTTAATTACACCTGCCCTCTGCTCAGTGGATTTTAAACAAAAATTTTCGGCGAGATTTTCCCCATCCATGCCGACAGAATGCAGCTCAAATACGTCCTGTCAACAAGACAAAGAGAAAGTTTCTATTCTATCTGAGGAGGTCAAAGCTGCCGTAGTGAACTTAGTTACGCAACGCCTTGAAATCGACCAATTGTCTGAAGACAATGCAAGGCTACTCCAACATTGTGATGCCCTGACAGATGAATTGCGCGGGTTTAGAGAGGAGATCAAGATTAAAAGTAATAACATGCACGAAATTACACGGGACCTGCATACCACACAGCCACAGCAGCGCCTGCCATGACCCGGACAGTGAAGGTGGCAACCCACCCTGCAACCTCCCCCCCACCCTGCACTTCACCATCCGCCTTTCATCAAAACACAGAGGCGACAGCTGTTACAGGCGATGCTGCGCATGCGCACGCAACAATTCCTTCGTGCAGTAACACCATAGTCAATGGAACCCCGCCGGCTGTTGCACAGCGCAGCTCCGCAGACAACACTGCAGCTTTCACTGAACTACCATTCAACGATAACGTGTCTCAGGTTAGTTCCCTTTCATACTTACCATGCACCGACGATAACGTCACTCCTTCCTGTGTCCCTCCACGTATTTCGGCCACACCTATTCACAAAATCAAGGCCATTACTACGGGTGTCTGCCAACGCCTCAATGCAAAAAAACTTACCGCTGCCAAAGAATGCATTAATGAAATTTTACACTTGAGTATAGTCCACCCCTCGAACAGTGCGTGGTCTTCCCAAGTACATGTCGTTCCCAAAAAGGACAATTCCTTTCGACTCTGTGGAGACTATAGGTGTTTGAACGCCAGAACAATACTTGATAACTACCCTGTCCCACACCTCCACGACTTTTCACAATCCATGTTCGGTGCCAATTTTTTCGCTGTGTTAGACTGCAAAAAGGCATACCATCAGATTCCGATGCACCCAAAAGATATCCCCAAAACCGTTATCATCACCCCATTTGGACTATAGGAATATTTGTTTATGCCTTATGGATTGAAGAATGCCGCTCAGACCTGGCAAAGATTCATTGACACCATTCTACGTGGCCTTAATTTTGGCTATGCCTACCTAGATGACATTATTATTTTCTCCACAACTGCAGAGGAACACAAACAACAGCTCCAACAGGTTTTTGACAGATTGGCACGACACGGAGTTGAGATTAATCATGACAAATCCCAACTGGAGAAGCCAGAGGTTATTTTCCTGGGACATTTGGTCAATAATGAGGGCATTCATCCCACCTCAGATAGAGTACAACAAATACTTGACC
Source organism: Schistocerca piceifrons (assembly GCF_021461385.2). Classification (NCBI taxonomy): domain Eukaryota; kingdom Metazoa; phylum Arthropoda; class Insecta; order Orthoptera; family Acrididae; genus Schistocerca; species Schistocerca piceifrons. The sequence goes on along the minus strand of NC_060143.1, from coordinate 315,899,009 downwards.
TACCCCTCCATCAAACCTATAAAGAGTTACGTAGATACCTCAGAATGGTAAATTTTTTTAGACTCCACATTCCACATGCGGCATCTCTTCAAGCCCCTCTCACTGAGGCCTTAAAGGGAAAGAATACCACAGGCGACAGACACATAGAATGGGATCAGATCATGCAGCGAGCCTTCGACTCGCTTAAGTACGCCTTGGTGAACGCTATTACCCTGTCTCACCCTCACCCTGATGCCTCCCTGACAATAACCACAGACGCTAGTGATAATGCCATTGGTGCAGTTTTGCAACAGACCCTACCAACAGGTACTATACCCCCGCATTTCTTTTCAAAAAAGCTCACCGAAACGCAAAGGAAGTGGTCCGCATTTGATCGTGAATTTTACGCCATTTATGAGGCCGTAAAGTACTTTCATACAGATATTGAAGCCCGACTTGTGACAGTTTACACAGATCACAAGCCCCTTGTCGAGGCTCTCCGCAAACCAGCATTAGATGTACTACCCAGAAGGTTCCGCCATATGGATTTGGTATTACAATATGTTTCAGACTTTCAATATATCAGGGGTAATGACAATGTTGCAGCAGACTACCTGTCATGCCTGTCCTACCTGAAGGCAGCTATTGATCCTCACCACTTAACACGAGCTCCAGCTATCCGACCCAGAGATACAGCACCTTCTCTCTGACTCTGATACTTCCTTACAAATTGCTCTACTTCCCTTCCCCAATGATGATTGCTCTTTGTATTGTGACATTAAAACAGGTCATCCTAGTCCCTAAAGCTCTTAGGAAAGACGTTTTCGACACAATCCACAATCTCGCTCACCCGAGCATTCATGTGACTACGTGCCTCATTACAGAGAGATATATTTGGCCTAATGTAAAAAGAGATTGTAATCGGTGGGCGAGAGCATGCATACCTTGCCAGAGAGCCAAAATACACAAACATACTAACCCCCATTAGGCAAATTTACTGTGCCCTCAGGTAGATTCTGTCATGTCCATTTGGACATTGTCGGTCCGTTACCGATATCTAACAATTTCCGTTACTTACTGACCATGATAGATTGTACCACACGTTGGGATGAGGCTATCCCCATCGTGGACATTACGGCCGACACTGTAGCTAATGCTTTTGTCTGCCATTAGCTTTCTCGTTTTGGTTGCCCTACTTCACTTACCACAAACCACGGGAAACAATTTGAATCTAATCCGTTTAATCGCCTCTGTCCACTGTGCGGTGTCAACAAATTCAGAACTACAGCCTATCACCCGCAATCTAACAGCCTAATAGAATGATGGCACCGTACCCTGAAGGTCGCTCTCATATGTCATTCTTCCTCTTGGACTGAGGCACTCCCCTGGGTCCTTTTAGGTTTGAGGACGGTTTTCAAAGAAGACCTTAAAGCGTCAGTTGCTGATATGGTATACGGAGAAAACCTCGCACTTCCGGCGGATTTTCTCGATGATCCTACTCTACTTTCCGAGAATCAACTTCCCAAGTTGGTACGACAGGTTCGACAGCATATCACCAAGTTACGTTTTCCGCAACCTCGATCGCATGCTACCCCTCCGGTTTTATTCACCCACACCTCAGTTCTTGTAACTACATGATGCTTAGAGAAGATGCCATGCATCCACCCCTTGCTCCACCCTACATTGGCCCATACCAGGTCCTGTCACGCTCTGAAAATACTTATACGATCCTCTTTAAGAACAAACCATCTGTCATGTCCATTGAGCGATTGAAACCAGCATGGATCCTTAACGACACCAACATACACGATAATGAATTTGTTTTGCAAGAAACTTCAGAGGCCTGTCCTAACCCTTCTCCACAAGCTAATCAAACACTCTCTGCAAGTCAAGGCCCCTCTCTTCTGTACTTCACGCGTCCGAGTGCCAGCAGTAATGAATTAGTGTTTCAAGTGAACTTGTGTGACTATGATGTGGACTCTATAAAAATACAACTTGTGGACACTTTTCTTCTTTTATTTGAAATTCAAAACAATTCTGTGCCATCTGACAAGAAAGACATTAAGCTATTACAGTGCTTCAATGTGGCTCCTGGTACTTCACAAAATGACATTTCAGCCTATGTAGACCCAATAATGTTTTATTTATAAGAGTAACCCCCCCCCCCCTCTCCATCGTCTTCCCCGAATCCTCCTACCCCTATTGCCATCACCCGTGCTGGCCGCACCATACGGCCACTTCTCAGACTTCAACATTACGTCATGCCTTAAAGGTTTACCTTCCCTTTATCACTTACTCCTCATCACTCCTCCTATGCACTCCGCGCTCCTCGCAGGGGGAAGGGGGGGGGGGGGGGCGCCTCTGTGGCAGGACTGCCAGAAAATATTAATATCTTTGCTTTTTTGTACTTCGTTTTACTTACTTTGGTTTTGACTAGTTGGTGTAAGACATTTGTCATGACTGTTACCATGATTGTTGAAAACTATTTCTTTGTGTTTTGATTTATCTTGTGCCAATAAAAATATTGCATAGTGAAAGTAAATGGTGGTTTCTGTGTTATAAATATAACACACGCCATAATGTAATAAACTGTTCTAAATTATTCATTCCATTTTTGAGCAATTGCTCATTGGTCATGACTGAATCTTAAGTTTTATTTAAATTTGACAATGTGGCTCTGGCTACAGTCACTTGTTCTTTGAACAATTTAAGAAACTGTTCTATCTCGACTCCATACTATCAATGTGTGTTTTGTAATAAGCAGCATCTGCCTTGTCCAAGGTTATGAATAAAATTTTACTAATATCCCCTACAGAATTAATAATTACTCTCTCTTGTCTCCTTACTGTTTTTGTTAACTGATTTATGAGAGATTTGGTCTCTTGCTATCATTCTACATTGTGCATAAACCCATTAACTAGGATATTAAATGCCACTTGGCTAATTTTTAGTTGCTCCAGTCTCTCTTTACATTAATGAATCATTTTTAATCCTACCTGTAGAACAGTGTGAAATTTGTCATCCAGTGCTTTCAAACTCACATAGGTTACCAATCTCCAATTCATACTGGTTACATCAACATTGCCTTTATGATGGTAGTATATCCCTGGCCGTGTCTTTATCATGTGAATCTCCACAATACCATACATCTCTTCATACCTATGACAACTGTAGGTCCACCATCCACCAGAGATCTTCAGAATCCACATCACTGCTGTTGACGGCATCATGATGGGTCTATAAGTGAAAAGCTAATCTTACATTTCTAACTTCATTTTAGTAATAAGGTTTCAATCTATTACTGTGTACTTTCCATTCTTGTCTCCTGTTTGCCATGATTACTACATTAGGCTATTTGACTTCTATTATTTCATGTGAGCCTCTGAAGTGGGAATCCAACTTTTTTGATCTTCCATGTATTAGTGTCTCATCATACAGAAACACTCTGTCTTCTACCTGAAATATTCTCTTATGCTCAATCTTGTCATAATGAATCTTGTTTGCTTCTTTGGCCTCTTTTATCTCTAACTACTTGATGTGTTTCTTGCATCCTAGCTTTGAACTGATATACATAATTCTCATAATCATATCCTGTTTTGGCTGTCTCTTTTTTTTAAATTCTGGGTAAATTGTTCTTTCAAACCTTAATCCAAAAGGGGCATATCCTGTGTTGTGATGTGGTGTAGTATTGAAAAGAAAAATAACTATAGGGGCCCCATTTGTCCCAAATGGTATGATCTTCAATTATAAAATGCTTCAAATATTTCACTAACACCCAATGTGTCCTTTCCAATGTTCCATTCACTTGTAGGTGGAAAGTGGCTGTCTGTATATTCTTTGTTCTCAATAATCTGTGTACTCTCCTGAAAATTTGACATAGAAAATTTGAACCTTGATCTGTCAACGCTACTGAAGGAATACCACACTTTAATACAATTTCTTCAATGAATTTTTCTGCTATTGTGTCTCTCTATCAAAACTGCTACAGTAAACTTGCTCATATCATCCTGAAAAGTTAAAATATATCTGTTGCAATTGGTGGTTACATCTAATGAATCAACTATTTCCATATAACATATATCAAACATTTTTTGCTGTGTCCTTAATAATTAGTGGCATCTTCATCTTACTTTGAGTAATTTTTTTTTCATTGACATTTATCATATTTTCTAATGTATTCCTCGACACCTCCTTTCCTTCCCTTCCATGAACCATATCTCTTTAGACAACCCAAGGTTCTTTGAAGCTCTTGCTGCCCTCCTAATAGATTGTCATGTACTTCCTTTCTAATCCTGGCCTCTGTTCCTTCCTCAACTATTCTTCATTTAACTCAGTAATCTCAGTTATCCTTCTAATGGGCTCTCTGTTTTCCATGACCTGTGCCTCTTCATTACTTTGTTGCATTCTACTTAATGGCATTCAGTAATCCTGGCTTATATATAATCTCGTATGAATATTCTTCTAGTTTCAGTCTCCATTTTAAATGTGATGATGGGCATTTCACAGCAAAAATCCACATTAATGGCTTGTGGTCTGTTACTATTTTTAATTTCCTTTTATACATATATGGTGAAATTATTTTGTTGTTCATACTAATGCTAAACACTCCAGCTCAGTTGCTGAGTAGTTTTTCTCTGCTCTATTTAATGACCTGGAAGCATATGCTATTGGTAAGTCACTTCCAACTTTACCTTATGATAACATTGTGCCAAGTGCTGTTTCATTTGTGTCCATCTTAATAATGAAAGGTTTCTCAAAGTCAGGGTACTGTAGTATGGGGGGACTGAATAAGTTTGCTCTTAATCCATTGACTGCTTCCTGCTGTTCGTTTTCTTTTAGCAACTTATGTACAGAAGCTGCAGTTCTACTGAAATCTTTTACATATTTTTGATGGATCCTGCTAGACCTAGATATCCTTTCAATTTTTTCTTTGTCTTTAGCACTTCTCTATGTTCGACTTGTTTGACTGTACTCCTGTATCAGTTATCTTATATCTCAAAAATATCACTTCCTTCTGTAAAAATTCACACTTGTCTGGCTGCAACATCAGCCTATACACCCTTAGTCTGTCAAAAATCTCTCTTAATTTCTCACTATGTTCTCCTAAAGAACATCTGTAACAGGTAATATTGCCCGAACATTTTGTTCCTTGTAAACCTGACAGTGCAATATTTATTAATTTCTGATATTGTTTTCCATGCCCTTTTCATATCCATAGACATCCTCTTGTACTCATAGTGTCGGCCGGGGTGGCCGTGCGGTTCTAGGCGCTACAGTCTGGAACCGCGCGACCACTACGGTCGCAGGTTCGAATCCTGCCTCAGGCATGGATGTGTGTGATGTCCTTAGGTTAGTTAGGTTTAAGTAGTTCTAAGTTCTAGGGGACTGATGACCTCAGAAGTTAAGTCCCATAGTGCTCAGAGCCATTTGAACCATCTGTACTCATAGTAAGCATTAAATGCTGTTTTCTCCCTGTCGTGGGGTTCCTTCAATATCTGATGATATCCACTGGCTAAATCCAACATGGAAAATTACTTAGCTTTCCCAACTGATCCAGATTATCAGTCACCAAACTATATTTTTGTTTTCGACTGGCATTGACTGTTTCGAGAATTTATAATAGTGGTGCATTCCATTGGCTTTGACTTTCTACAATAATATCATCCACTAACATTTTCTCTACATGTTCGCATAATATCTCCTTCTGGAAACTTGGTACCTGATATAGTCTGATCCTGGCTTTGTGCTTGGGCAGTATCAGAAGTCTATGTTCTACTCTCTGTAAATGACAAATGGTCCCCTTTTAAATGAAGCACATCACCAATAGCTCAATTCATGGAATCAATACTAGAAATAGGAATAATCTTCACAAGGATTTAAAGTCACTTAGTCTTGTACAAAAAGGTGTGCATTATTCAGGAACACACATTTTCAACAACTTGCCAGCAGCCATAAAAAGTAGTTCTAAGTTCTAGGGGACTGATGACCTCAGAAGTTAAGTCCCATAGTGCTCAGAGCCATTTGAACCATTTGTACTCATAGTAAGCATTAACCGATGAAATTCAGTTTAAGAGAAGCCTAAAGGATTTATTGGTGGCCAACTCCTTCTACTCCACTGATGAATTTCTCAGTAGAACCAACTGATTTGTGTGTGTATATACAGGGTGTTACAAAAAGGTACGGCCAAACTTTCAGGAAACATTCCCCACACACAAATTAAGAAAAGATGTTATGTGGACATGTGTCCGGAAACGCTTAATTTCCATGTCAGAGCTCATTTTAGTTTCGTCAGTATGTACTGTACTTCCTCGATTCACCGCCAGTTGGCCCAATTGAAGGAAGGTAATGTTGACTTCGGTGCATGTGTTGACATGCGACTCATTGCTCTACAGTACTAGCATCAAGCACATCAGTACGTAGCATCAACAGGTTAGTGTTCATCACAAACGTGGTTTTGCAGTCAGTGCAATGTTTACAAATGCGGAGTTGGCAGATGCCCATTTGATGCATGGATTAGCACGGGGCAATAGCCGTGGCACAGTACGTTTGTATTGAGACAGATTTCCAGAACAAAGGTGTCCCGACAGGAAGACGTTTGAAGCAATTGATCGGCGTCTTAGGGAGCACGGAAATGGATGAGGCAATTCTTCATGCAGTTGACAATAACCCTATGTCAGTGTCAGAGAAGTTGCTGCTGTATAAGGTAACGTTGACCATGTCACTGTATGGAGAGTGCTATGGGAAAACCAGTTGTTTCCGTACCATGTAAAGCATGTGCAGGCACTATCAGCAGCTGATTGGCCTCCACGGGTACACTTCTGCGAATAGTTCATCCAACAATGTGTCAATCCGCATTTCAGTGCAAATGTTCTCTTTACGGATGAGGCTTCATTCCAACGTGACCAAATTGTAAATTTTCACAGTCAACATGTGTGGGCTGACAAGAATCCGCACGCAGTTGTGCAATCACGTCATCAACACAGATTTTCTGTGAACGTTTGGGCAGGCATTGTTGGCGATGTCTTGATTGTGCCACATGTTCTTCCACCTTCGCTCAATGGAGCATGTTATCATGATTTCATACGGGATACTCTACCTGTGCTGCTAGAACATGTGCCTTTACAAGTATGACACAAGATGTGGTTCATGCACGATGGAGCTCCTGCACATTTCAGTCGAAGTGTTCGTACGCTTCTCAACAACAGATTCGGTGACCGATGGATTGGGAGAGGCGGACCAATTCCATGGCTTCCAGGCTCTCCTGACCTCAAGCCTCTTCATTTTCATTTATGGGGTCATTTGAAAGCTCTTGTCTACGCAACCCCGGTACCAAATGTAGAGACTCTTCATGCTCGTATTGTGGACGGCTGTGATACAATACGCCATTCTCCACGCCTGCATCAGCGCATCAGGGATTCCATGCGACGGAGGGTGGATGCATGTATCCTCGCTAATGGAGGACATTTTGAACATTTCTTGTAACAAAGTGTTTGAAGTCATGCTGGTACGTTCTGTTGCTGTGTGTTTCCATTCCATGATTAATCTAATTTGAAGAGAAGTAATAAAATGAGCTCTAACATGGAAAGTAAGCGTTTCCGGACACATGTCCACATAACATATTTTCTTTCTTTGTGTGTGAGGAATGTTTCCTGAAAGTCTGGCCGTACCTTTTTGTAACACCCTGTATAAGTACAGTATAACTTCTGCACAATTTCAGTGCAGTATTGTGTTCATTGTAAATAAGTGTGTGTGTGTGTGTGTGTGTGTGTGTGTGTGTGTGTGTGTGTGTGTACAATCTAACTTCTGCACCAGTTCAGTGCAGTAATGTGTTCATTGTAAATAAGTAATTGGTAGTTGTATTACACGTTTATCACCCTTTAAATAAATAAAAAACTTTTATTTTAAATTCAATGCATTAGTATTTGTACAATGATTCTTTCATATAGCGTTCATTAAAAAATGACGACCATGCCACTTGGGACCTGTGGAATGGTACATTAGCTTATTTGTTTGTGTTGTAAATATTTGTCATGTATTGTTGCTTTTCTGACATGTTCTACATCCTGGAGGACCTCCTCACTACGGATCAATTGGAATGAAAGTAAATCTAATGTAATCTAATCTAACAAGATTCACAAACCTATTTTTCTACTTCATGTTTCTCTTCCTCATTTAAGTGCTCCATTTGTAAGAGACCACTGACCTGTGCTATATGATTCTTGTAATACATGCCTGTTCCAGTATTTCTCTTGCCCTTCTTGCTGTTGCTTCATTGTATATGGGCACCATAATTAAGCACACTGAATTTACATCACACTCCACCTCATTAGTGAACAACAATACTAATCATGAATTAACCTTGAGTACTTTGTAGTAGAGCTTCTGGAAAGTAAACACACTGAAGTAGTTCTTGTTTCAGCACTATTACCTCTTGACCTTCCAGAATCATTTCCTGTTGGATCCTCATGCTATTTTCTTCTTGGGGTCCTATCATTGCCATTGTTCATAACTTTTCCTTTCCTTTTACAGGTGTCATTCTAAACGACCCTCCTTACTGGGCCTTTACTTTATTCTGTTACCTCCCTTGGAACACCACTGTCCTAACTTCTTAACCCACTGTTCCCCCTCATGGAACTCATATAACTTACTCTCATCTTTCAGATCTCATTTTGAAGATCCCTTTTGTATCTTACAGTTTTGAGGTTGCCTTTATCCTGACAATGCCTCCTCTTCTGGTACTGTCAATAACAGAATTTCATACCTTGTCACTGTTGTTTGTCTCCAGTTACAAGCATAAATCAGAAAGACTTTGCCCTTACTTTTTACAAGCTGAAGAAAGATACTTACAGGAAATGACAAATATACATACTATTCTACATACCTTACACTATTTTTTTACATAGTCCCAACACTGGTTCACACGTTTCTCACATCGCAGCACTAAATTTGAGATGCCGCTGCCACAGAATTCTGCCAGCTGACTATGGAACCAATCTCAGACTGCTGTTTGGCTTCATCATTACTTGTGAATCACTGTCCTGCCAGAAACTTCTTCGGTGGTTCTAAAGCATGGCAATCACTATGGACGATGTCTGGACCATATGGTGCATGGTCCAGAATCTCCCAGTGAAATGCCTAGAGCTTTTTGACGGTTCTGATTGCCACATGTAGTCTTGCACTGTCATGGAGCAAAATCATGTAGTCCACATCAAGAACACCTCGGCGCAGGTGTGGAACAATAACTGTCAGCATTGGTGGTCACACCTTGTAGCATGAAATCCAGCAGGAGCAGTCCATAGCTACCCCAGAAAGCCATTAACATCATTTTGCCAACAAATGACTCTGAATGGAATTTTTTTGTCACAGGTGAACCTGAATGTTTCCATGACACACTCTGCTGCTTGGTTTCCAGCGTGAAATGCAGTATCAACATTTCATTGAGAGTAACAACGTGATCCAGGGAACCTTCACCCTCCTTTGAGTACCGTTCCAGATGATTCAGTGAAGATATTATTCACTTGCCTTTCATCATGTCATCCAACTGCTTAAGCTCTCACTGACATGAAACCTTCTGGTGCCCTAAGAGCCCCTGAATGATGACATAAGCACTCCCAAATGATATGCCAAGCTCCTGGGAAATGTTCATGATGTGCACATATCAATATGCTTTCACTATTGCATCCATATGGGAAATGTTGTCGTCAGTCAGCGACGAATGCGGCCTCTCCAACTGCCCATTGTTATGTAAGACTTTACAGCCTTTGTTGAACTCGCAACACCACCACCCACCACCTCATAGTTCTCAAAGCAAGACAGTTTTCCACATATGTGGGCTGCATTTCCCTGCAGATCTCAATAGGTGTTCGTCCTTTGCTCCATAGAAAATGAATCACACTTCATTGCTCTAATGCCGTGGACGTGTGAAGAACAATCACCATCTTTAACAACTGACTGCAAACGTCATGCAGTGGAGCTACCAGCAGCAGATAAGGCTGGCATGAACCAAGAAAGGTTGAATGCTGGGAACAGATATATTGACTTTGCATTTACAGCTGTAATTTGGCCAGAAAAAAAATTAGAAGCAAAGATTTCTGATTTGCCCTTCTGTAAGCAATGATGACTCTTTGCTGTTGTAAGAATTTTCTACCCACCAGAGCATTATAGGGGACATCTGTTCCTTTCCTTAACATATGAGAAGTATACTTGCCTAACACCTTTGCTATTGCTATTCTTAAATTCAGTTTTGCTGTACTCGGCGTATTCATTGTATCATGTGCTACCCCTTTTAACCTCTATACTTCTTGATGATTTACTGGTATTTTAGTGGTTGTTTTTCCTCCTTGAATAAACTTATATGTGCACCTGCATTTGTCAAAAATTTCGATTCTCTACTGAATTCCTTGCAATATGTAATCATTACATTGTTTTCTGCCTCGTAGCCTATTACTCTCCCCTTGGGCCATTTGACAGTGGCTACTGTGACTGCTGTCCATGCCACCTGTTTTGCTTTCTATTCTTTTCTTTGGAATCTTTCTGATTTATCTCTACAATGTGGTGCTGTATGCTCATATTTTGTACATCTATAACATTTGGGAGTTCAGTGGTCCATCTCCATGTGGCTCCGCCTTTGGCATTTTTCACGTGTAGTAATCCCGACACATTTTGCATCTGTATATCCTGGCTTGACACAATGATAACAACAATTTTGGAACTTCTGTGCTTTTTCTGTCCTGTTACATATCTGTACCCATCTTACATAGGTATAGTGAAGACAATGTTTGGCTACATGCCGCGTTTTACCACACATGTTATGTCTTACCTGTCTTGGCTGTTTCTTACTATTATTAAGCCAACTTATTCCCCTTGAAATCTGATTATTGTCTCTCATTAGTATAATCATGCTCTCTTCTTGTTGGACTACTTCAATGGCCTAACCTACAATTCATGTTTTTGCATCAGCTGCACTCAATCACCTGTATTCTCTTCTTGGATAACCCTTGAATAAAACATACATAGCCTAGTGCATAAGTTAATTCTACAGCACCTTTTGGTTGTTTCCTATCCATTACTCTTGTGACAGCAACAGTGAATAATTTGACAAGACATCTGCTGGAGAGGGATACGACTTTCTCAAATCCTGCCCTGAAATGAGATCCATCCTTCATTAAATCCTCCCCACTCCACCAAGAGTGTCTTTCCGCCGTCCACCTAACCTTCATAATATCTTAGTTCATCCCTATGAAATCCCCAAACCACCTTCCCTACCCTCTGGCTCCTACCCTTGTAACCGCCCCCGGTGTAAAACCTGTCCCATGCACCCTCCCACCACCACCTACTCCAGTCCTGTAACCCGGAAGGTGTACACGATCAAAGGCAGAGCCACGTGTGAAAGCACCCACGTGATTTACCAACTGCCCTGCCTACACTGTGAAGCTTTCTATGTGGGAATGACCAGCAACAAACTGTCCATTCGCATGAATGGACACAGGCAGACAGTGTTTGTTGGTAATGAGGATCACCCTGTGGCTAAACATGCCTTGGTGCACGGCCAGCACATCTTGGCACAGTGTTACACCGTCCGGGTTATCTGGATACTTGCCACTGACACCAACCTGTCAGAACTCTGGAGATGGGAACTTGCCCTTCAGTATATCCTCTCTTCTTGTTATCCGCCAGGCCTCAACCTCCACTAATTTAAAGTTGCCGCCGCTCATACCTCACCTGTCTTTCAACAACATCTTGGCATCTGTACTTCCCCCTCGACTGACATCTCTGCCAAAACTCTTTGCCTTTACAAATGTCTGCTTGTGTCTGTGTATGTGTGGATGGATATGTGTGTGTGTGTGTACGAGTGTATACCTGTCCTTTTTTTCCCCTAAGGTAAGTCTCTCCGCTCCCGGGATTGGAATGACCCCTTACCCTCTCCCTTAAAACCCACATCCTTTCGTCTTTCCCTCTCCTTCCCTCTTTTCTGATGAAGCAACCGTTGGTTGCGAAAGCTTGAATTTTGTGTCTCCATCAACCTCCTGACCCCACCGACACCCCGCACCCCTACCTTCTACCTTCTTCCTAAAATTCACAAACCCAATCATCCCGGCCGCCCCATTGTAGCTGGTTACCAAGCCCCCACAGAACGTATCTCTGCCTACGTAGATCAACACCTTCAACCCATTACATGCAGTCTCCAATCATTCATCAAAGACACCAATCACTTTCTCGAACGACTGGAATTCTTACCCAATCTGTTACCCCCGGAAACCATCCCTGTAACCATTGATGCCACTTCCTAATACACAAATATTCCGCACGTCCAGGGCCTCGCTGCGATGGAGCACTTCCTTTCACGCCTACCTAAAACCTCTTTCCTCATTACCTTAGCCAGTTTCATACTGACCCACTTTTGAAGGCCAGACATACCAACAATTAAAGGGAGCAGCCATGGGTACCAGGATGGCCCCCTTGTAAGCCAACCTATTCATGGGTCGCTTAGAGGAAGCCTTCTTGGTTACCCAGGCCTGCCAACCCAAAGTTTGGTACAGATTTATTGATGACATCTGCATGATCTGGATTCACAGTGACGAAGAACTCCAGAATTTCCTCTCCAACCTCAACTCCTTTGGTTCCATCAGATTCACCTGGTCCTACTCTAAATCCCATGCCACTTTCCTTGACGTTGACCTCCACCTGTCCAATGGCCAGCTTCACACGGCCGTCCACATCAAACCCACCAACAAGCAACAGTACCTCCATTATGACAGCTGCCACCCATTCCACATCAAACGGTCCCTTCCCTACAGCCTAGGTCTTCGTGGCAAAAGAATCTGCTCCAGTCCGGAATCCCTGAACCATTACACCAACAACCTGAAAACAGCTTTTGCATCCCGCAACTACCCTCCCAACCTGGTACAGATGCAAATAACCAGAGCCACTTCCTCATCCCCTCAAACCCAGAACCTCCCACAGAAGAACCACAAAAGTGCCCCACTTGTGACAGGATACTTTCTGGGACTGGATCAGACTCTGAATGTGACTCTCCAGTAGGGATACGACTTCCTCAAATCCTGCCCTGAAATGAGATCCATCCTTCATGAAATCCTCCCCACTCCACCAAGAGTGTCTTTCCGCCATCCATCTAACCTTCGTAATATCTTAGTTCATCCCTATGAAATCCCCAAACCACCTTCCCTACCCTCTGGCTCCTACCCTTGTAACCGCCCCCGGTGTAGAACCTGTCCCATGCACCCTCCCACCACCACCTACTCCAGTCCACTGTGACGCATTCTATGTGGGAATGACCAGCAACAAACTGCCCATTCACATGAATGGACACAGGCAGACAGTGTTTGTTGGTAATGAGGATCACCCTGTGGCTAAACATGCCTTGGTGCACGGCCAGCACATCTTGGCACAGTGTTACACCGTCTGGGTTATCTGGATACTTCCCACTGACACCAACCTGTCAGAACTCCAGAGATGGGAACTTGCCCTTCAATATATCCTCTCTTCTCGTTATGCACCAGGCCTCAACCTCCGCTAATTTAAAGTTGCCGCCGCTCATACCTCACCTGTCTTTCAACAACATCTTTGCCTCTGTACTTCTGCCTCGACTGACATCTCTGCCCAAACTCCTTGCATTTGAATATGTCTGCTTGTGTCTGTATATGTGTGGATGGATATGTGTGTGTGTGTGTGTGTGTGTGTGTGTGTGTGCGAGTGTATACCCGTCCTTTTTTCCCCCTAAGGTAAGTCTTTCCGCTCCCGGGATTGGAATCCTTCCCTCTTTCCTGACGAAGCAGCCGTTGGTTGTGAAAGCTAGAATTTTGTGTGTATGTTTGTGTTTGTTTGTGGGTCTATCGACCTGCCAGCGCTTTCGTTTGGTAAGTCACATCATCTTTGTTTTTTTACAAAATATATATATATATATATATATATATATATATATATATAGAGAGAGAGAGAGAGAGAGAGAGAGAGAGAGAGAGAGAGAGAGAGAGAGAGAGAGAGACATTCCACGTGGGAAAAATATACATAAAAACAAAGATGCTGTAACTTACCAAACGAAACCATTGGTATGTTGATAGAGACAATAAAAAACACACAAACACACACACAAATTTCAAGCTTTCGCAACCCAAGGTTGCTTCATCAGGAAAGAGGGAAGGAGAGGGAAAGACGAAAGGATGTGGGTTTTAAAGGAGAGGGTAAGGAGTCATTCCAATCCCAGGAGCAGAAAGACTTACCTTAGGGGGAAAAAAGGACAGGTATACACTCGCACACACACACATATCCATCCGCACATATACAGACACAGGCAGAAATATGTAAATGCAAAGAGTTTGGGCAGAGATGTCAGTCGAGGGGGAAGTACAGAGGCAAAGATGTTGTTGAATGACAGGTGAGGCACGAGCAACTTGAAATTAGCAGAGGTTGAGGCAGGGTGGGTAATGGGAAGAGAGAATATATTGAGGGGCAAGTTCCCATCTCCGGAGTTCTATCTTCTTCCACAGACTGTCAACTGATGAAAAACCAGTACACTACCTTTGCCCTCCTGGACTTGATTCATGGTGCAATTACCACAGTGCCCAGTACCAAAACAGTTCATATAGCCATAAACATTCCATCCCAGCAGCAGTCTTGGATATCATAAAACCTATTTACAGAGACTTTACAGAGATCTGGCAAATCCTGAATTTCTGAAGAAGTGTCTGCAGGGTCAGACTCGAAATCCCAGTGAGTCGTTCAATAATCTCTGATTTTGTTGGAATGAAGACACTAAAGTGGGGGGTCAGTGATGCTGTTATTGCTTTTAATGATGGCAACATTGGTAGGGTGAAAGTGCTACAGCATATGGGAATTAATCTTGGAGCAAACTGCATCAGAGAACGTGAATGGATGGACAAGGTTCGTATTGATAAAGCAGAGTATGAAGCACAATTGGCCACTAAGGAGTCCAGAAAGAAGAAAAGCAGAAAAAACTTGGAAAAAGATCAGGAAGATGATATACAGTATGGTGCAGGGTGAGTAACTAAAAATAAAAAATTAAGCATGTATTAAATGAGTTACAGTCTTTTGAAACTTTAGAAGCCATTCCTGAAAATTTGCATTTTCTGTTGCATTTTTCCCTAAATCTCAGAAACCACTTTGAGTAAAGTATTCAAATTTTCAGGGAGTAATAACATACATATCCTGGGTCTATTGAACTGAAAGAAGAACATAATGTTATGTATAATTAAAATTATTTAGGATAACGTACAAAAAGTACACAAATTTTTACCGTGTAGTTAAAAAATTGTATTTCCAAAAGCAGTGACTGAAATGCAATTTTTGTAGTTCAGTAGACTCAGAACATACAGTTTAATGTCCTGTAAAAGTTTCATGTCAATGGCTACAGTGGTTCCTGAAATACAGGGAATCCAAGTCACTAAATTTAACATTTTTGGGATAGGGGGTTCCAACACCCTTAAGAGTATATCAAAAGGACAGGCAAATGAGAAATGGAGGTGGTGTATTTGTTGCAGTAGACAAAAAACTAAAATCCACCAAGGCAGAAATTTAAGCTGCATGTGAGATTGTTTGGCAGGACTCAGTATCATGGATGGGCAAAAAATGATAATTGGATCATTCTATTGGCCACCAGGATCGTCTCCTGATGTCACTGAAAACTTTACAGAAAGCTTCTGTTCACTTATAAATACGTTCCCCAATCATGCTGTGCTCATTATGGATACCTTAATCTCCAACAATTAATTGGGAAAATTACACTGTTGTTAGTGATGGGCATGATAAAGACGTCCTGTGAAACTTTACTAATTGCCTTCCCTGAAAAGTATGTAGAAACGTAGAACAGATAGTTAGGAACCCCACTCATGATGGAAACATATTTGAACTAATGGCAACAAATACACCTGATGTCCTTGAGGATGTCCACACAGAAACTAGTATCAGTGACCCTGATGCTGTCGTGGCAACAAGGATAACCAAAGTACAAAGGACAACTAAAATAAGCAGAAAGATATATATGTTCAGTAAACTAGATAAAAAAATCAGTAGTGTCATATCTGAATAAGGAACTTGAAACTTTCAGCATAGGTCAGCAGCTTGCATAGGAACACTGGCTTGAGTTTAAAAGAATAATTGACCACGCACTGGGCAGATGTATACCCAGTAGGACAGTTTATAATGGAGGGAACCTCCATGATACGCAGTCACTGTAAATAAACTACAAAGGAAACAGTGATTATGGGATGATAGATGAAAAACAAAGTGCAGGGCTATTGATAGAGAAATGCTGAATGAAACAAGCGTGTTTGGTTGTCAAGAGAGCAATGCATGATTTCTTCAATGACTACTGTAGTAGAATATTGTCAAATGACATTTTACAAAATCCAAAGAAATTGTAGTCATATTTAAGGGCTGTTAGTGGCACCCCAAAGATAGTGTCCAGTCCCTAGTGAATGAGACAGGAACTGAAATTGAGGGTAGCACAGCAAAAGCTGAAATGCTTAACTCCGTTTTCAAATTTTCCTTTACAAAGGAAAACCCAGGAGAACTGCGCAAATTTAATCCTCGTACCAATGAGAAGATGAATAAAATAAGTTTTAGTGTCAGTGGTGTAAAGAAACAGCTGAATTTTTAAAACTGAACAAAGCTCCAGGACCCAATGGAATCGCTGGGAGATTCTGTACTGTGTCTCAGTTAGCCCCTCTTCTAACTATAATCTTCATAGATCCTTGAACAAAAGCCTGTTCCCATTTCTTGAAAAAAGTCACAGGTCACACCCCTCTAAAAGAAAGGTAGTAGAAGTGATCCACGACACTACTGTCCAGTATCCCTGACACTGATTTGTTGTAGAATCTTAGAACATATTCTGAGCTCAGACAAAATGAGGTATCTTGAACAGAATGACCTCCTCAATGCCAACCAGCATGGATTTCGAAAACATTGATCATATGAAACCCAACTCTCACTTTTCTCACATGACATACTGAAAGCTTTGCATCAAAGCAACCAGGTAGATGCACTGTTTCTTGATTTACAAAAAGCATTTGACTAGTACCGTACCTACTCTTAATGTCAAAAGTATAATCACATGAGGTATCATGCAAAATTTGTGACTGAAGGAGGACTCTTTGGTGGGGAGGACACAGCATGTTATCTTGGATGAAGAGTCATTTTCAGATGTAGAAGTAACATTGGGTGTGCCACAGGGAAGTGTGTTGGAACTCTTGCTGTTCATGTTGTATGTTAATGACCTTACAGACAATATTAACTGCAAAATCAAGCTTTTTGCAGATGACGTAGTTATCTACAATAAAGAACTATCTGAGAGAAGCCGCATAAATATTCAGTCAAAACTTGATAAGATTTCAACATGGTGCAGAGATTGGCAACTTTCTCTAAATGTTCAGAAATGTAAAAATTTGTACCTCACAAAACAAAGAAAGTAGTTTACTATGACTATACTATCAATGAGTCACTGTTGGAATCAGCCAACTATACAAATACCCGACTGTGACAATTTGTAGGGATATGAAATGGAATGATCACATAGGTTCAGTCACGGGCAAAGCAGGTGGTAGACTTCAGTTTATTGGTAGAATATCGGAAAAGTGCAAACAGTCCACAAAAGAGATTGCTTACAAATCACTCGTGTGACCCATCCTAGAACATCGGATAGGACTAACAGGCGATATTGAATATATACAGAGAAGGACAGCATGAATGCTCACAGGTTTGTTCAGTCTGTGGGAATGTGTCACAGATATACTGAGAACTCTTGAAGATGACCATAAACTATTCTGAGAAAATCTATTAACAAAGTTTCAAAATCCTTCTTTAAATGATTAATCTAGGGATTTACTACAACCCCGTATGTACCACTCCCACAGGGATTGTGAGGATAAGATTAGAATAATTACTGCATGCATAGAGGCACTCAAAAAATTATTCTTCCCACACTCCATATGTGAATGGAACAGGAAGAAACCCTAATAACTAGTGCAATGGGACACACCCTTTGCCATACACCTCACAGTGATTTGCAGGGTATAGATGTAGATGTACACGTAGAAGTGCTTTCACTGCCACTCTGTCTGCTAACTGCTTTCAATAATCACTAGGAAGGACATTTATCAGAGATGACTGCTTTCTCTGCCACTTGATTTGCAAACTTTGCCTAAATAGTAAATTATCAACACTTTAAAATAATTCACTATCAGTCAAGGATCACTTGCCCCAAAGCTCAAGAGGCAAGTACCAACCAATAACTTGTTGTTGCTATCAACTGAAATTTCTCTAACTTAGTTCTCTGAGACAGAGACAGACAGTTTTTGTTCAATGCTATTCCAATGAACAGTGAGAATTGCTACTTATTTTGCTGTTGCTGTGTGACCACCAGAGTCTATCATTGTCTTCTCATAGCTGAGGTGTATTGACCCATCAGGTAGTGCTGGAGCATCACTGCACTCCAGCTGATAGGGTAACATGCTGAACCTCTCCTCTCTTCTACTACTGTTACTCCTGCTGTCACTACTCTTTAATTATCCCCTCTCTCAGCTCTTCTTTTGTTCTGCATTAATTTTGGGTGCACATGACCCTCTGCAATACCTGTTGGGAATATTCTCTTGGAAGCTTTCCTCGACATGTGATCACCTTAATGTTTGACTATCACTCTAAATAGTACTCATGGTTCTTTCATTATGTGTATTGTAAAGTTCCCTATCATTCTGTTGACCTAGACCCTCAGTGCTGAGTGACCTCTATGAAGCAGATTGTGTCATTCTGTTTTGAGATACATTATCTGCTCCTAATATCCTGTTTAACTGGCCTCTGTCACACATGTCGGCCATCTTGCATATGAAACCTGACTCACTTCTTATGTTATGATCTGACATGTAATTTAAATTATTAACGTTTTCTGATCTGCCATGAAATTAAAAGAATTAACATTTTCTATGGTCACGATGGTGGGTACGGTCATTTTTATGCGAGATGACACTCCTCCACACATTGCAGCCAGTGTAGCAGCTGCTGAAGAGGTATTTTGGAAGCACTAGAATTGTCAGCCATCATTTCTCAACAGCCTGGCCATCCAGATCATTTGATCTTAATCTAATTCACTTCTGGCTGTGGGGTCTCAGTACTCCAATTATGAAAGTAGCTGAACAGAAGACACATCTCCTCCCACCTTTATCTCCCTCTGCCTCTCTGTCTACCTCATCCTCCCACTCCTATCTGTCCACCTTCTCCCCATCTCTCTGTTCATCCTTTCCTGCCCTGATCTCTACATCCATTTCTTCCTTTCTTGTTCTCTCTGTCAGTTTCAACCTGTCTCCCTCACGATAACCTCCTCCTGACCCTCTATTCATTTCTTCTCGCTCCCCTCTCCCTCCCCACCTTCACCTGCTCCCTCGCCATTAATCTCCTCCTTCTTCCTATCTATTGCCTCCTCCTGTCTTGAAAATTGTTTTTTCCTCTAGATGTGTGGGCTGTCCTGCAAATTTGGTCAATAAGGCAGGCCAATATTAAGCCAACACAACATGCCTGTCTTGCAGGACAATCTACTTGTTGGGGGATTGAAAAGTGTTGTTGCTCTTGATGTGTAGGTTGTCCTGCAAAGCAGCTTGATAAGGCATTCTGATACGATTCCCACACAAAAGGTCTATGGTTCATGGCAGCGTAAATGCAGTGACTGAAAAATCTTTTTTTTTTTTTTTCTTGTCTCCACTCTTATGAGAGCAGGAGGTCCTAACCCCCACGAAGCTGATATTTGTGTAGCGTACTGTACCAGATTTGGTTGACCATGTTTTATTCCTGAACACATTTCCCTCCTCCTCCTTCTTCCCACCATCTCTCTGTCCACCTCATCCTCCCACATCTGTCTAGCAATCTTTTCCTTCCATCTCTCTGTTTCTCCATTTCTTCCCACTCATCTTTCTAAGATCATCTCCTCTGCCCCCTTTTTGTATTGATCTTTTTACAAAAGCACTTCTCTCAACTAACTGTTACCTGTCATTACCTATTATTATTTGCACAGACTCTTTTGAACCAAGAGTGCAACTGTCTTTGCTTCCTCAGCATTTTCTGAAACTTTACACATAATTCCCCTACACCCTTCATATTGGAACTACATTATATCAGTTAATTCTCTAAGTATGATGCTAACATTTGCTTATCTAGAAAACATATTCTCCTAGCCTTCTTGATAACTTTAGTAACCATCATTGCTATAATCTCAGGATCACTGACATTGCTATAATCTCATGATCGCTGATGTAATCCCTGTATCTTTACTTACACCATCGATAATGTCAGGCCTGTTTGTAGCTACAATGTCTCAAATATTTCCACTGCATGTGGGCTGTTGATATAGTTTCTTGAGTCATTTTTGGAAAACATGTTCAGAAGTACTTTACAAGAATGTGTGTCTGTAGCCTCTGCAATCAATGTGTAGAAAACCCAGTCTACATTCAGTGTGTTACAGTCACCTTCAACTAATATTGCATGAGATGGGTATTTCCATGCTACTAACTGTACACTTTATTTGACTGTTCTAACACTGTCACAGCAGAATCAGTTGGCTGGTAAAAACATCCAATAATTATCTTGATTTCACATAGACCTTTTATACACATCCAGATAATTTCACTTTCAACTCGATAGAAGCAATATTTTTGTCACCTGTGACAATACTCCCTCTACTATGATTTTTAATCTGCCTTTTTGATATACATTCATTGAATCGCTAAATATCTCAGAGTTTTCTACTTCAGATTTCAGCCAGTTATCAGTTCCTACAATAATTTTAGTATGAGAAATTTCCTGCAGGGCATTCTGTACATGAAGTGATTTCACTATATGTGTATCAGCTGTTGAGTGTTCATCAGCATACCTCAAACTACTGCCTAGGCTAAAAAATCCCATATTCACTCCACAAGTACTTCTCTAGCCAAGTAGCTGCTTCCTTTACATAATGCACTCCTGACCCATCAAGGGGAGTGCTACAACTCTCCACCTCATACTGCAAGACCAGAAATCTGCAGCCAAGACTGTCATGGAATCAACAGTGCTTTCAGTTGCAATCCTCCATTTGGCTCCAAACCAAAGGATCCCAATCAACTCTTTGCCCATTTCCTTCTCCCCCTCTCTCTCTATCCATATTCTCCTGCCCCTCTCTCTGTCCATCTCCTCATATTCCCCTCTCTCTACCTATCTTCTCCTGCCCCCCTCTACCTGTCCACTCCCTCCTCTATCCATCTCAACCTTTCATTACTCATGCCGATCCACATCTGTAACCCCCACAAAACAGGTCAATAAAGCAGGCTGATACTACCGCAACACAACAGACCAGTCATACAGTAAAACCTACACATCTTTGCATTGAAAACTGTTTCTTGCCTCTGACATCTAGGCTGCCCTGTGAAGCAGGTTGATAAGGCATGCTGATATATTGCCACACAAGACAGAAGCTGCACAACAGATTAAAATAACACATTCTTGGCATATCTGCATGCCTATTTGAGTTGTACAGTTATAAATTTCACAGTCTCGATACTCATGAAGTTTGCGATTGTGCGCCACATTTGGCGGGAAGCAATCCAGAGGTCTGGGAGGAGATCTGGGACATACTTACAGCTTACTTTGTATATGTATAAGCGTTTCTCCCATGGCTTTGCCTGTGTACATGTATGTCAAATGTTATGCTCACATCTCTCATCCCATCACCTCCTCTCCCCTCTCTGCCCACAAACTCCTTGCCTACCTGTCCGCTCATCTCCTCCTCCAACATCTCAGCTCATCTCCTCTTCCCTCCACTCTCTCTGGCAATCTCCTTCCCCCCTTCTGTCATCCTTCCCTACCCCTTTCTCTATGTACATCCCTTGATATTCCTTCTCTCCCTACCCATCTCCTTCTCCCCCCCCCCCTTTCTCCCTGTCAGTCCCACCTGGCCCCTCCCTCTCTCCATCACCAACCTTCCCTCAGGCAGAACCATCCACATGTGTAGCCCCTGCAAGAGACACCAACAAAGTTGGCTGGTACTACTACCACAAAATGCCTCTCATGCAGCACATCCTATATGCCAAGTGCTTGCGAAAATTTTTCCCATGATGTGTAGGCTGCCTTGCAAAGCAGGCCAATAAAGCAGGCTGATACTATTCCAATACGCCCACCTACTGTGCTGAGCACTCTACACACTGGGGGCTCGAAAACCGTTTCTGGCTCCTGACATACAGACTGCACTGCAAAGTTGGTCAGTAAAGTAGGTTGATACTATTTCCATACAACACATCTGTTGCACGGGGCAGTCCATATGGCAGGGGATTAAAGACATGCACTTTTGTATCTCCATAACTACACTCCTGGAAATGGAAAAAAAGAACACATTGACACCGGTGTGTCAGACCCACCATACTTGCTCCGGACACTGCGAGAGGGCTGTACAAGCAATGATCACACGCACGGCACAGCGGACACACCATGAACCGCGGTGTTGGCCGTCGAATGGCGCTAGCTGCGCAGCATTTGTGCACCGCCGCCGTCAGTGTCAGCCAGTTTGCCGTGGCATAAGGAGCTCCATCGCAGTCTTTAACACTGGTAGCATGCCGCGACAGCGTGGACGTGAACCGTATGTGCAGTTGACGGACTTTGAGCGAGGGCGTATAGTGGGCATGCGGGAGGCCGGGTGGACGTACCGCCGAATTGCTCAACACGTGGGGCGTGAGGTCTCCACAGTACATCGATGTTGTCGCCAGTGGTCGGCAGAAGGTGCACGTGCCCGTCGACCTGGGACCGGACTGCAGCAACGCACGGATGCACGCCAAGACCGTAGGATCCTACGCAGTGCCGTAGGGGACCGCACCGCCACTTCCCAGCAAATTAGGGACACTGTTGCTCCTGGGGTATCGGCGAGGACCATTCGCAACCGTCTCCATGAAGCTGGGCTACGGTCCCGCACACCGTTAGGCCGTCTTCCGCTCACGCCCCAACATTGTGCAGCCCGCCTCCAGTGGTGTCACGACAGGCGTGAATGGAGGGACGAATGGAGACGTGTCGTCTTCAGCGATGAGAGTCGCTTCTGCCTTGGTGCCAATGATGGTCGTATGCGTGTTTGGTGCCGTGCAGGTGAGCACCACAATCAGGACTGCATACGACCGAGGCACACAGGGCCAACACCCGGCATCATGGTGTGGGGAGCGATCTCCTACACTGGCCGTACACCACTGGTGATCGTCGAGGGGACACTGAATAGTGCACGGTACATCCAAACTGTCATCGAACCCATCGTTCTACCATTCCTAGACCGGCAAGGGAACTTGCTGTTCCAACAGGACAATGCACGTCCGCATGTATCCCGTGCCACCCAACGTGCTCTAGAAGGTGTAAGTCAACTACCCTGGCCAGCAAGGTCTCCGGATCTGTCCCCCATTGAGCATGTTTGGGACTGGATGAAGCGTCGTCTCATGCGGTCTGCACGTCCAGCACGAACACTGGTCCAACTGAGGCGCCAGGTGGAAATGGCATGGCAAGCCGTTCCACAGGACTACATCCAGCATCTCTACGATCGTCTCCATGGGAGAATAGCAGCCTGCATTGCTGCGAAAGGTGGATATACACTGTACTAGTGCCGACATTGTGCATGCTCTGTTGCCTGTGTCTATGTGCCTGTGGTTCTGTCAGTGTGATCATGTGATGTATCTGACCCCAGGAATGTGTCAATAAAGTTTCCCCTTCCTGGGACAATGAATTCACGGTGTTCTTATTTCAATTTCCAGGAGTGTATTATATAAATATTGTAGCTAGAGGCCTGCCCTCTCAGGACAGGCATCTGTGTTTCAAATTTGGTCCACTTCATTCCCAGACACACATATATATTCTATGATTTATGTATATTAAGACAAATGATATCTTGGAACTATTTGATCTGACTCAAAGAACTAACATATGTGCATATAATAAGATGGTACAGAAACATGTTTAAGTTAAGATAGGGTAACTAATGGAGAGGTATTGAACTGATCATGCAGAAAAGAAATTTATGGCACAATTTGACTATACAAAGAGACTGGTTGATAGGAAACATCCAGAGGAATCAAGAAATGGTCAGTTTGGTTGTGGAGGGGTAAAAATTGTGGAGAGAGACCAAGGCTTAATTGTAGTAAGAAGATTCAAGTGGATTTAGGTTCCAACAGTGATTCAGAGATGGAGATGCTTGTGCAGGATAGACTAGTGTGGAGAGCTGCATGAATCCAGTCTTTAGACTGAAGGCAATTACAACACATGATTGATACAATGAAATTAGAAAAGCTTGAATAAGAAATGTGCTTGTTTTCTATTAAATGAAGTGCAATTTTTGTGAATGTTTTTCATGAAGTGAAGCAAGATGACTTTTGATCAAAAAGAGAATTCAAAAATTCTGTAGTTGAAGAAAGAGATACAAAAGAAGGAAATACTCTGAAAGGTACCAAATCTATAAGAGGCGGTCAAAAAAAAAAGAAAAGAGACAGACAGGAAAAAATGGTTGTACCCAGGCAAGCAGCTCCTTGTTTAGAGACTGTGTCTCTTCGTGTCCTGGCAAAATTTCTGCAGCATACTTGAAACAATCTTTGCAGCATGTGGATGTACAGCATGTTAGATTTGTTAAAACTATTATGGATATTCAATTTCTTTAGAGACAAGCAGCATGGAAGATCTGTGTCAGCTTGAGAAGGCTGATGATTGCGATATGAACTCTTCGACTACTTAAATGACCTTATTATCACTGTCTTGAGCCTGGAACCATTATTTCCTAATCCATCTACTTGTACTGAGTGCCTTGACTTTGGGCCACTACAAACTGCTGAGTTATTAATGTGCTTAATATTTCTGGAGAGTTGATAGAGCTGACTCTAGTTGCTTGAGTTTCATCACTGTCAAGACTAACAAAATGCAGTAACAGTTTAAATTATTCATATAAATAATACCATTTCATCTGATTTTTTTAACTTCTCTACATATTCATTACTGTAATAGCAAATCTACTATGATGGATAGTTGGGTCGGGGATTTTCTCTGCCCAGGGGCTCGATGTTTGTGTTGTCTTCATCATTACATCATCACTCAGGTAAGTGGCAAGACTGGACAGTGAAAAGATTGGGAATCTGTTTGGGCACTGATAACCATTCAGTTGAGTGCCCCACAAACCAAATATCACCATCATCAACAACAACAACTATGTTGGAATTTTGTTTTCATTAGGAATTACACGTTTATCAACAATTTTCTATGTGATTTTTCTATGGCTATTCTAATAAGTCATTTCAGGATCATTTCATTTATTCACTATTCCTTTCTTGCCACCTGATAATAACACGTTATTCTGCATGTTATCACCACTGTGTTAACTCAAGAAATAATTAAATGTGTTAATAGGTATACACAATTTTTGGATCAGTTGTCACGGGCTATTGTTTGACAGAGCACAAATATGCTGTTTGCTATGCAGTGTGTGAGGGATGTGAACCATCAAATATATAGTGGTGAAGACCACTTGTCATATCACTCAATGAACTTTGCACTCATTTTTATCTACAGAAATAACTTTCTCTCTCCATTCTTCCTGAATGAAACCTGTTTTATAGTGACATACATGATTTGTTCTATAGACTGTAGCAGAATGAGCATTACTTCACAGGAGAACCAACTTCTTGTGCATCACTCATGATGATTGGCTGCATCTGAGTTATCCAAGCAGGTTGTCTCACCTTGCAATGATTATTTGAAGAACACTGATTGTGATGATTAATTTTTATAGTTCTAAGTAACTGTCAAAATAAATGCTGTATAATAGGTAGGTACAATCTTTCCTTTTTGTCTACTAGTGCAATAATTTATCTACAGGTATTCTTAAAAGCATTTATGAGTCAGATAAGTAATTTGAAACACATTAAACTGCATTAAAACAAAAAAGTTTATATTTTTTTGCTGTAAATACAATTCCACATCAGGACTAGATGATTACTTATAGATTTTATGTCCAGTCTGTCAGTAGCATAATTCATCTAAAGAGAAAGTTGAAGACAACAGTAAGTTTTCCAATGTGGTCCATACACTACACATGTACTTCCCTCTCTCATTTCCTTAAGGGTTGCACACTGACATTTGCAAAGCTGTAAGTCTATTAGAAATTCGTTTTTATTTTTAAAATTATATTTTGTAAATATAAGTAGAGCTATGTTACCATTTCCATACTGTTAATTATTCCTAATTTTTCTTTGTATAGAAAGGCACAAAAAAGGATACAGAATCATGGTATGTTGCATTGGTTTTTGGCACACTTTATGTTTCAACTGAACTGAATACACGATATCATCACACTTTTGTTTTAGTCTTTCCTTATAAAATCATCTGCAAATTTAAGAATTCTCCTCATTAGAGTACTACCACCTTTTCTCCATTCCACCGCACAAGTGTCTGTAAATTCTCTTAACAGAAAGACATGAAACTCTATTATTTTGCTTCTGTACTTTTCCAGTATAATACACTCATTTCGCTAAGATAAGTATTGAACATCTCATGGATAAAGCTGTACTGTACTCGAGTTTTAATCATCAAACTACAACAGTTTCATTTTTATATGTCTTCCTGCTTCACACATTGACTGACAGACAATGTATCAGTTGATATAAGCTAGATTTCTTCTGCATTTTTATATGTTGCACTCGTTCCTAAAAACATACCACATATGGTGATTCCACATATGTGAAGCCAGAACAACATGTTCAAGCTTGAATACCAATTTGTAGAAAAATCAATTTTGATTTAATGGAGTGCATTTTTAAAAAAGATAATACCCTTTCAGCTACAAGATACTTTAACCAAAGAACAGCTTTTAATGTGGATAAAATTCATTGTCAGATGCCTTAAAACTGTTTTGAATGAATGTTCTGCTCCAGTACTGGCAAAGGTGAACCAAAGCAATCTCAAAAATACCACAAAGTACAGTTAGAAAAAATTTCATAAAAAAGTGGAGTGTTCAAATGAACATCTAACTTTTCACCTAAGCTAAAAATGACAAATATCAAAACAACAATGAAGTTGGTTAAACTCTATATCTTTCGCCTTTAGCAACTGAATTCGCTTAGCCTTGCATGTTGACCTTGTTATATGAATCGAATCAGTTGGTTTCCTTTTATTATAAAAATTCTCAGACCTTATAATCAACACAGTTTGCATCTGATACATTTTTACGTATTTTTTTAAATATTTTGTCCAAGCAAAAATATCTGTTTTCATTCAGCTTCAAAATTTCAGCTGTGAGTAAAACAAGATATGTCTCCGGGAAAAATTACAGTTGTAGTATCCCCCTGCTTTCAGCTGTTCGCAATACCAGCACAGCAAGGCCGTTTTGGTTAACGTTACAAGGACAGATCAGTCAATAATCCAGACTGTTGCCCCTGCAACTATTGAAAAGACTCCCAAAAATTTAAAAAGCTCAAATGGAAGCTGTCTTGAAATGGCCTCGAAGGAGTTTCTTATGAATAAATCTTGTTATAGAATTAAGGAAATCCTTTCAGAGGAGTAGAATACTTTCATTAGTACAAATAGTGTTTACATATACCAGTAATCAAGCTACACAACTTTTTATCTTTATTACATTACTTGTAACTGTCTAAACAGTTATGAGAGGAAGTGTAAAATATTTACATAACCCACAGAAATCCTTATATTTTGTTTAAGGAGAATTAATAAATAAATAAATAAGAGAGGGTTGGTCTTTGTTTAATAGAACAGTTGAAATAATCTAATCCATGAAGGGAGAGGAAGAAGAAGATGATGAAGAAGAACTTCACTAATTGTTCAACCATCTAAGGACAATAAAATTTCCCTTTTATGAAAGTTCCCTGAGAGAAATTGTTTGCATTCCACTTAGTTGTAGTTAAGCATTAATTTGTTCTCAGAAAGTCATACTGATGTTTCTAGTTACTCTATTAGCTAGACCACTTACACTATCTTCAGTGTGTTTCACAATAACATTTGCATTCTCTGCAAAGGGAAAAATTTTGAATCATCTTTCTGGGAAAGAGCTGTAACAGAAAAAGATAAACGTTTGGAGGAATAGTTTTATATTCGTTCTTGATATTGTCTGTACTGTAGATTTCTTGTGAAGTTTGTTCTTCAAGATTGGCTTTAAATATTTGCATATTAGTGGATTTATTGCTCTAAATCTTTTGTTTACAACTGTGAGATATGTTTTTTCCATGACTCTTTACTATTTGTACATTGTGATATGGCAGTCCCACATACTTTTCTCGGACTATGTCCATAAGTTAAATAACAATCTGTGAAGACATTCTCCATGGCTGAGTTGCCATTTTCCTGAACTCTAGTTGGAAATTTTACCATCTACATCAGGTTCCAGGATTCAAGGAAATTTATTAATGTTCTTTTTGCTAGAGAGTAAGTAGTGCCTCTCTCTCATTCTGAAGTCTAAGTGACTTCCCCTTCCTTTCTAAGCTCCCCAACCTATTGCTGTCTCCTCCCCAAAGAAGAAAGTAATAATTCCAAATGATGTGATAGTGTCACATACCTTTTAATATGTTTATTTGCTGTGCTAATTATTTTACTTCCTAATGGTTATTAATGGCCAACAATTCTGTCTTCTAATTCTATAGTTTTCTTGAAGACCTGGTTAGTAATAAAATGATAACCATATGAAGCCAAATCCTGGAAAAACACAAGTTTTTTGCATTTCATCTAAGAAATCAGAAAGCTAAAAGAAAACTGAACATCACTTAGACAGAAGAACAACTTATCCATTGCAATACTCCCAATCATCTTGCAGTAATCTTGGAACATTCCCTTACATTTAATGCCCACAGTAAAGAGATAAAGATAAAAGTATCTGCACAGAAACATCATCCATAAACTTACAAGAACCACCTGGAATGCTCAACCAAAACTCCTTCAAACATCCACCCTTGTACTATGTTTCTCTGGAGTGGAATATTCTGCCCAATCTTGAAAAATTCTGTAAATGCCAAACAGTTGATATAACTTTAAATGAGACTGGACATGTTGTAACACACTGTCTACAAACAACTTCTGTTTGTAAACAGTATCAAATTATGGTGATAGCATCATCACATATTTGCAGTAAAACTGCTTCAGAAGTGAGGAAGAAAAAGAAAACTGATCCCTGACATCCCTCATTTGGGCAAGAGCCTCAATCACCAAGACTCACATCAAGAAAGAGTTTCATGCAGACAACTACAACAATTCTTTCATCACCTGGAAGTCAATCAATGGAATTTTGGTGAGGTACTTTGAGAAAACTGATCCCTGACATCCCTCATTTGGGCAAGAGCCTCAATCACCAAGACTCACATCAAGAAAGAGTTTCATGCAGACAACTACAACAATTCTTTCATCACCTGGAAGTCAATCAATGGAATTTTGGTGAGGTACTTTGATTGAGTCCTGATCCTACTATCTCTAGGATTTCTTCCTCTCCACAAAAATGGTGATGTTTCACTTTTTATCACAATGATAATGAAGAAATAATACTAAAATGGCAAAACAAAATAAAAGCCATGAGTGGCTGGAAATATCTAGAAGAGACCTCAACAATAAACATCTGCAAATACTCCAACTAAAGAGCCTGAGGTTTGAAGAGTTACTGAATGAATGGGGCAGAAATATGTTTGTGTATGTTAAGATGTCCACTGCAATCTGAAGACAATTGTGTAGTGCAAGGGATCTGAGAAAGACACAGACAACTGTATGCTAAAATGCCCACAGTATCCACATCTACATCCATACCTGGGGATATGTATAATTATGTAACTACTGGTATCGGAGCAGTCATAAACAGTTTTAAAACCTGCAATGACAAATCCTATATGGACTTTACTATTAACCACAATGGCATACTCATAAAAGACCAACTGAAAATTGTAAATATTTTTAATGAATATTTTTCTTCCGTAGGGGAAGCCATAAATGACAAACATAAAAACATGCACTGCAGTTTTAAAGGTAATGCATGTGACCATAGTATATATCTAGCCCTCACAAACTGTACAGAAATAATGAACATCATTAGCTCTCTAAAACCCTCTAATTCAACTGGGAATTATGGCCAAAATATTAATGTTTTAAAAGCCTGTAGCCAAAATGTCTCTGTATCTCTGTCTGTAGCAGTAAACAGTATAACAGAATCAGGCACCTTTCCAGACAGACTAAAAATAGCACAGGTAACACCCATTTTTAAAAAAGGTGACAATAACAAAATAGAAAACTACAGACCAATCAATCTTTCCTGTCTATTCCAAACTAGTCAAGAAAGTTATATACAACACGATTATAAACTTTCTTAACAGACACAACCTGATTTTTGAAAATTAAAATGGATTCCTATAAGGTAAATCAACTAGCACTGCAGCTGCTCAACTAATTGGAAAGGTGTTAGGGGATATCGAAAGCAATGTACATGCTGTGGGTGTATACCTAGACCTGGAAAAAGCCTTTGATTGTGTGAATTGCCAGGCTATGGAACATGGGCAATAGAGGTGCTGCTTATGACCTAATAAATTGTTATATCAGCAATAGAAAACAGTTTGTTCTGCTTAAAACAGAAAGTGGTGTCTAAAAATCAGAGATCACTTACATAAGATATGGCGTGCCCCAGGGCTCCGTGTTGGGTCCCCTTCTGTTCATGATCTATGTAAATGATATTAAATACTGTACTATAAATTCCAAAAATTGTTCTGTATGCCGATCATACATCCATTGTGTGTAAAAAGGAATCATGTAATGAACTAGAGGCCGAGTGTAATAATGTGACAAAAGAAATTGTTCAGTTTTTTAATGAAATCCATTTAAATGTAAGCACCAGTGAAACATGTTTGATGGAGTTTAACAAAAGTAGTTTGAATAATGAAATTAAATTATACATTGGCAACAAATTGGTAAAGAAGGAGTCTAGTGTAAAATTCCTTGGCCAACAATCCAAAGCAACCTGAAATGGGACACACATATTGACTCCCTAGCAACTAAGTTGTCAAAAAGTAGGCCTGTATTTGCAATCTGCAAGTTGTGTAATGACACGGTAGTCCTAAAGACTGCATACCATGCTCTTTTCTCCTCTCACTTGAACTACAGTTTTTAAATTTTGGGGGGGCAACAACCAAAGCTAATCTAGATAAGCTACTCATTCTTCAAAAAAGGGGAGTGAGAATAATCTGTGGAGCAAAATGTAGGGAGGGAATCTTGTCATAACTTGTTTCCAAAAACAGAGGTGTTATCTATTATAAACACATACAGTCTAAAAGCCATATTGATTGTGAAAAGTCTGCACCCAAACACTTATTCGGGTTTCCACTAGAACAATACTAGAAATAAAGATAGATTTTACATCGGCAGCCACAGAGCAACACTTTATGAAAAGGGGCCTCAGTATGCAGGTATAAAATTAGCTAATGCACTGCCTAGTGCAGTCATGGCTCTTCCTACAATTAAACTGAAATATCAGCTTAAGAAATTTTTAGTAAAACACCCTTTCTACACATTAGAAGTGTACCATACTTATATGAAGAACAACAAATGCTTTGTGAAATTATGTAACTAGAAATCGGTAAACAATTTATTGTAATTTTGTTGTAAATTAATGATGTATTCAGAAGAATGTATCTTGTGTATTGTACAAATAACTGTAATCATTACTGCTTCTTCGTACATGAGCAGTGTACCATTCGATGTTGAATAAAGCTATTATTATTATTATTATTATTATTATTATTATTACTCTTTTGATGTCCACACTAGTCAGAAAGTGAATGAAAATTACATTTATAGTATGAGTGAATCAGTTGTGTTATCATATGCTCCACTCTCATGTTAAAGTAGCCAATATTATGATAATAATATTATGTCAAATGATAAATTTGCTATCAGTTTTTGCATGGAATCATTCGTATTTTATAATGCACAAAGAGTGTGAAATATAATACTTTGAATTAAAATTATGTATTTTTTTCTTGGCCTACATGAAAGTTTCTCTCTTTTCTTAAATTATAAAATGAATAAAATCATCGTAGATGTTACTTTCACTACCCTACACAACAGTTTCTTTGAACCATCCATAAAATGGTAATGTGTACTACTCTGAAACTAAAAACTACATTCTACTTTAATGATCAAAATTAATTTAAAGTGTAATGATTTCTTAGTACTTCCTTTATTTCATATCAGATATCACCCATTGAGTAACAGTTTTAATTTTCATTAGACTACTCACTTTATTTTGAGCTTCAATATTTTCTGCATGCTTTGCTGAAACCTTGTTTGAAAGGGCATCTTCTGTAGCTTCAAATTTTTTTATTATTATTAACTCATGGTGCAGAGTTAATACATGCAACTCCATCAATTTTGCATCAACTTCCACATTTATCTTTTCTTCTTGTAGTTTTCTGACAGATTCATCAAATTCATTTAAGGAATCATAAATGCCTTTAATTATTTGATCTTGCTCAAAGACCTTCCTGACAACAAAAAGAATATTTCATTTAAATAAACATAAATTACATCTTCTCTGTATTGTCTTGTATCTTTAAGATGTAGCACAAATTTGTAGTATCTGAAAATATATATAAATCATAACTGCTGTAACCATGTACATCATATCTGGTTATGCACTGTGGCACCAGGCCACTGGTGCGCTACACTCAAATACTCAGCCAACAGCATCTGTGCAGTCCAGCCACCAGAGGCCCCCTGTGACTTGTGCATAGGGCATGGCACCCGCCATGCTGTCCACTGGAGCTCTCCTCTACATAAGCACAGTGCGGCAGGTGCCCATCCTCAGATTGTGTTCTACTGCTTATTGTACTGTTTCTACATTGTTTACTTGAATGTAAATAAATAAACTTTTGTTCTTTGTGGTCATACTGTTATTTGTGTCTAGCATTATGACAATAACATTTTTGTGTCATTTTGGCACATTGCTCGAGATACATAAATTCCACAAAATAATGAACAAAATCTCAAATTATATCACAGTAGATGGATGGACACTCAGCATACATGCTGGTACTTGATTTGGCATCAAAGTGAAGTGAGTATAACCTTTCTGTGTACATGTAGCATATTTTAAAGAGGAATGTGCCTGTCCTTACAAGTTGTAAGTGAGTATAAATTAGTCACAGATCAGTATGTCTCCCCAATGCCTCTGCTATCTCATCAAGTTCATAAAATGCTGAGCAACCATTGATATGAGAGTGAAGAAGAGTGGCACACTCTAGTAAGGATATGGCTGTTATTCTGTAACTTTAATGAAGCTCATGGTCTGCAGTACTGTCCCTGTCACCATCATCAACTGTTTCAGTGATGAGAGGAAAGTTTAAACAACTTAAATCACTATTTTGTATTTATTCTTTGATTAGGCAGCTTTCCATCAAGTCCACATAATGATTATTAGAGTTGGGGGCCATGGAAGGAAGCAGTAGTTGAAGAGGGAGTGAGACAATGTTGTAGCATATTCCCAGTGTTATTCAATGTGTACATTGCTCGCAATAAAGGAAACCAAAGAAAAATTTGGAGAAGGATTTCCTGAAGCATTAGTGTAAGATTCAAGGAAACGCCCCCCCCCCCCCCCTCTGCCCCCACAGAGATTGAACTATTAAAATCAATTGCCAAAGCGTAAGCATAAGCCATAGTTTGATGAGCTCTTAATAGTTTGTGGAACTCACTTAACATTGTGTACAGAAAGCTGCTAGCATCTGAAGCTGACAGCAGTGATATTGTATATTGTTTTGGTAAATGTAAAGGATAGGATAGTGAAATATCAACAATGTACAAAAGATAGATTGCCACTTGCCACAAAGATGACACATTAAGTTGCAGACACATATAATTACAAGACACCTACACATAAGCTTTGAGCCACAGCA
This sequence comes from Schistocerca piceifrons, assembly GCF_021461385.2. Lineage (NCBI taxonomy): Eukaryota > Metazoa > Arthropoda > Insecta > Orthoptera > Acrididae > Schistocerca > Schistocerca piceifrons. The sequence continues at coordinate 315,865,107 of NC_060143.1, read as the reverse complement.
TTTGTCAGAAAAAAGAGAGAAACACACACCACTCATTCACACAAACAATCACACCTACCCACACATGACCCCCAACTCTAGCAGCTTGGATCAGAATGCAAGGCCTTCACCACTGACAACCACTATCCCCCAGACAAAGTCCACAAACAGATTTTTCATGCCATTTCCCCCTCACACACCTAACCCCCCCCCCCCCCCCCAAAGAACCAGCCACAAAGGAGTGCCCTCTGTGTCACCCAATATCACCCCACACTGGAACAATTGAACCACATCCTTCACCAGGGCTTTGATTACCTATCACCATGCCCTGAAATCAGTACCATCATTCCCAAGATCCTTTCCACCCCTCCTGAAGCGGTGTTCCATTGCCCACCAAGCCTCCCCAACATTCTAGTCCATCCCTATGCCACTCTCAATCCCAAACCCTTACCCCAAGGATCATGTCTCTGTGGAAGATACAGGTGCAAGACCTGCCCAATCCACCCACCCAGCACTTTCTATTCCAGTCCAGTCACAGGTGTATCATCCCCATCAGGTGTCAGGCCACCTGTGAAAGCAGCCATGTCATTTACCACTTCTGCTGCAATCATTTTACTGCTTTTTATATAAATATGACTATCAACCATCTGCCTTTTTTGGCACAACATGCAGCTAAACATAACGTGCTTGATTTCATTGGCTGCTTTGCTACCCGAGCCATCTTGATCCTTCCCTCCACCACCAGCTTTTCTGAACTGTGCTAATGGGAGTTATCCTTGCAACACATTCTCTACTCCCATAATTATCCTGCCCTCAACATACAGTAACATACTATCCCCACACCATTCCACCCAACAGTTTCCACACACTCTGTCCTATCACCTCCTCCTCCCCTTTCTTGTCTCCCATCCTCTTTGTTTGTTACCATCTGCCAATGCATCCACCCATCTTTCCCCACTCCTCATCTTGTCACTCCGTTTTTCACACCTCACTGCTCCACAGCTTCCTGACACTGTGCTTCTCAGCATTCTAGTCCCCACACACTTTGCCAGACAGCACTCCTCTCTCCTCCCACCTAAAAAATTCTATCCTCTTCTCTTCCTCCCTCCCCCCAGAGTGCTGCTTCCATGCCACATAATAGTTGCATCCTGGTCCAAGCTGGCGGAGTTAGCGGTCATGTGTGTATAAGATGTGATTGCTTGTGTGAGTGAATGGTGTGTGTTTGTTTTTCTTTTTCTGTGACCAAGAGTTTATGTGTAAGCGTCTTTTAATTGTGCCTGTCTGCAACCTAATGTGTCATCTTTATAGTAAACAGCAATCTATCTTTTCCTATGTTGTTGATATTCCAACCTGGAGATTCAATTGCTTTACAGGCTAATAAAATACAAGGGTAGTGTATTTGTCATAGCAGACACAAAAATTCTAATCTTTGACAAACAAACTGAAGCTGCACGCATGATTCTTTGGGCAAGATTCAGTATCACTAGCAGGCATAAACTTCTAACTTGTCTTTCTACTAGTCTCCCCCCCCCCCTCCCCCCCCCCCCCCCAATGGAACCAAAAACTTTAGAGAAAACATCTGCTCGCAAGTGCATGTTCACCAATCTCCTTATAGGAGGAGACTTAAATCATCTATCATTGGACTAGGATAATTACAATAAGTGTGTTCGTGTGACAAGACAACTGAGAAACAATAGCAAATGCATTCTCTGAAAACAACTCAAAACAGTTTGTTTGGAAACATACGAATGATTGAAATATTTGACTTCTTTGACAATGTTGTGGTTGATACTGGTATAAGTGGCAATGAGATGGCACAGGGCTATACAAATTCAAGTTGAATGCACTTGGCTGTCAACAGGGCAATGCATGAAGCCAGCAATGATTACTTCTCGAAACATCACCCACAAAACCCAAAGAAATTCTGGTCATGTTTAAATGTTATATTTTCATATCTTTCTTTTTAAAGGAAAATCTAGGGTTATTGTCCTAATTTAATTCTCCCAGTGCAAAAATGAGAGATACGGGTATTACTGGCTGTGGTGTTGGAAAATAGCTGAAATCACTAAATTTTAACAAAACACCAATGGCTAATGGAATATCTGTAAGTGCTAAACAGAAGTTGCTACTGAATTAACCCCACATTAATCAACAACAAAATATGCCTTGCAGTTGGAAGTAAGCACAATTAACAATCATTTACAAGAAGAGTTGTGGAAGTGGTCCACAAAACTACTGACCAATATTTTTGTTATCAATCTGTAACAGAATCTTGGAACAAATCTTTAGCTGAAATTTAATGAAGTATCTCCAACAGAAAGCCCCCATCCTTGCCAACTAGCATGGATTCCAAAAACACCGAACATGCAAAACCTCACGACCCCCTAAAACTTATGTATCGAGGTAGCCAGGTAGATGCAGCACTTCTTGACTTTTGTTAAGAGTTAGACTCTGTACCGCAGTGATGCAAAAATTAATGTAAGTACAGAGGCAAGAGTTACCAGGGAGATTTCTGACTGGGCAGAGGATTTCCTGAATGGAAAGTCAACCACAGATATAGAAGTCATCTCAGGGAAGTGTGTTGAGATCCTTGCTGTAAATGTTGCATATTAATTACCTAGCAGATGATATTAATAGTAACATACATTTTTTTAGATGATGCAGTTATATACAATAGAAGACTATCTAAAAAAGCTGCACAAATATTCATTCAGGTCTTGGTAAGATTTCAGAATGGTACAAAGATTGGCAGCTTGTTTCACACAGTTAGAAATATAATATTGTGCACTTCACAAAATGAAAAAAAAGTACTGTCCTATAACTACAATATCTATAAATCACAACTGGAAACTTTCAACTTTTAAAAATATCTTGAAGTAACAGTTTATAGGGATATGAAATAACCTGCAAACCACTGTGAATTTCATGACAGGGGTATTTCTTCTATTACCATGTATTACAGTTCTTTGGATTCCATTTGTGTATGGTTTGAGGAAAGGACAACTCCTTGATTGCCTGTGTGCATGGTGCAATTAGTCCAATCTTCTCTTTGCAGTCTTTACAGGAACAATACATAGGAGCTGTAGTATATTCCTAGATTACTTGCTTAATTGTTGTTCTTGGAACTTTGAAAATAGTCTTTTATGGGATAGTTTGCATCTATCTTGAAGCATTTGCCAGTTCAGTTATTTCAGTCTTCCATGAGACATTTCTGTTGGTCAAACAACTAGTGGCCAGTCATGTTGCCCTATTTTGTAATCAGTTACTTCCATGTTCCATGGACAATTTGCAAAATAACTTGTAATGATGTGGAATGAATCATTTTACATAGAAATCACAAATGTATTTGTAAATATGGCTACATGCTAACCATTTATAAGCCACTTCAAAAATAAAATATAAATATGAGAGTTAATAATTCCTACCCACCACCATTTACACTTTATAATAATACAAATTCTTGTAGAGAACAGAAACAGTTATCAAAGAGAAACTTTTTCAGATTGTTTTCAAATTCTACTTTGCTGTTTGTCAGACATTTTATATCTTGTAACTGGAAAAGGGAAATGTATCTGAAAGCAAGAAAGAGTAGTGACCCAGAAACTATCAAACATTATAAAAACTACTGTGCTATATTAAGAAAAGGTATTAAAAAATCCAGAAGTATTTGTATCATGTCTGAAATCAGCAACTCTGATAGTAAAATTAAAACTATTTGGAATATTATTAAAAGAGAAACAGGTCAACCAAGAGCACAGGAAGACAGTATTACCATCAAATTGAATGAAAACTTTACGAACAAAAAGCCAGAAGTTGAAAATATTTTTAATAATCATTTTCTAAATGTTGTGGATATAGTAGTATCCAGGTGTTCATTAGAAGATGCTAGGCTGTTAATGGAAGAGGCCATACCTATGCAATTTGATACAATTGAAATCTCACCCACTTCTCCCTCTGAAATTAGGAAAATAATAAACTTGCTTAAAAGCAAAAACTCACATGGAATTGATGGCATTTCCAGCAAAATATTAAAAGCTTGTTCTCAACAGTCAACTGTGTAATAGCTCTCTGGAACAGGGTACTTTCCCTGATAGACTGAAATATGCTATTGTTATACCTTTGCATAAAAAAGGGGATAGATCTGATGTCAACAATTACTGTCCAATCTCCCTTCTAACAGCTTTATCCAAAATTTTTGAGAAAGTAATGTATTCAAGAGTAGCTTCACATATCTGTAAAAATGAAGTACTAAAAAATGTCAGTTTGGTTTCCACAAAGGTTTTTCAACAGAAAATGCCATATATGCTTTCACCAATCAAATTTTGAATGATCTGAATAACCGAACACCACCCATTGGGATTTTTTTGTGATCTCTCAAAGGCTTTTGATTGTGTAAATAATGAAATTCTGCTAGACAAGCTCAAGTATTGTGGCATGAGTGGGACAGTGCACAAATGGTTTAATTCGTACCTAACTGGAAGAGTGCAGAGAGTTGAAATAAGCAGTTCTCATAACATGCAAAGATCAGTACATTCCTCAAACTGGGGAACTATCAAGAATGGGGTTCCATAAGGGTCGGTCTTGGGTCCTTTGTTGTTCTTAATATATATTAATGACTTGCCATTCTATATTCATGAAGAGACAAAGTTAGTTCTCTTTGCTGATGATACAAGTATACTAATCACACCTGAGAAACAAGAATTAACTGATGAAATTGTCAATAATGTCTTTCAGAAAATTACTAAGTGGTTCCTTGTAAACAGACTCTCACTGAATTTTGATAAGACACAGTACATACAGTTCTGCACAGTAAATGGTATGATGCCATTAATAAATATAGACCTTAATCAGAAGCATATAGCTAAGGTAGAATATTCAAAATTTTTAGGTGTGTCCACTGATGAGAGATTAAATTGGAAGAAACACATTGATGATCTGCTGAAACGTTTGAGTTCAGCTACTTATGCAATAAGGGTCATTGCAAATTTTGGTGATAAACATCTTAGTAAATTAGCTTACTACACCTATTTTCACTCGTTGCTTCCATATGGCTTCTCAGAATATATACTCTCTTATGAAATTTGTTATTAACAACCAAACCCAATTCAAAAGTAATAGCAGTGTGCATAACTACAATACTAGGAGAAAGGATGATCTTCACTATTCAAGATTAAATCCAACTTTGGCACAGAAAGGGGTGAATTATACTGCCACTAAAGTCTTTGGTCACTTACTAAATAGTATCAAAAGTCTAACAGATAACCAACAAGTATTTAAGAAGAAATTAAAAGAATTTCTGAATGGCAACTCCTTCTACTCCCCAGAGGAATTTTTAGATATAAATTAAGGGAAAAAAAAGAAGAAGAAAAAACAAACAAAAAAATTATAAAAAAAATTTTTAAAATAAAAATGTTGTTATATTAACTTAATTATGTTGTTAAATTAACTTAATATGTCATGTAATGGAAAATTTGACTTGTTCCACATCATTACGAAATATCGTATTCATGATCCATGGAACTAATATTAATCTAATCTAATCTAATCTACTGGGTAAGTGATTAAAAAATTTTGCAGCATTGTGCACACCTTTCTGTGCTAAAGACAACCATGATGTGGAGTAATGCATATCTGCCTTGCATGTTGTAATTATGTAAATTATTGCTTCTTTTGAACTGCAATTGGTTATTTTCAACAAACTTTATGAGGGAGTAAAGATACTGTGAAGCATCAGTTAAAATGTCTCACTCCTTAAACAGATGTCTACAAGATGATTGTGGGTGAGCACAAGATATTATTTCTATAGCACTTTTTTGAGCAATTAAGACTTTCTTTCTCAGAGATGAGTCACGCTAGAGCATTACTGTATATGACGTTACTGAATGAAAATATGCAAAATATGTCAACTAACTGATTCAGCCTGGAATCTCATTGACTGGAGTACAATTGTCTTCAGAAATCAGTCCCACTTCAATTTGACTCCTGATGACCATTGAAGATGTGTCTGGAGAAGCCCCTACGGAGCACTGGGATACCACCTTTCTGTTCCCTGTCCTACAGCAGAACAACCAGGAGTGATGATCTGGGGTGCCATTTCTTTTCATAGTAGGACCTCTTCGGTCATCATCCACAGCACCCTAACGGCAGAGCAGTACGTCGACGATATTCTACACCCCATTTAGTTGCCCTTCACGGCAATCCATCCTCAGTTTACATTTCAGCTACATAATGCACATGGCTAAAGTTTTTCCTGCTTATCTACGTGCTTGCCAAATCCTACCTCGCCTCACCAAATCTCTCCCCAGTTGAGAAACTTTGGAGCATTACAGGCAGGACCCTCCAGCCAGCTCGGTATTTTATGATCTAACATGCCAATTGAACAGAATAATTTATCAACTAGGCACAAACAAATAACGTATAACCATTTTAACAATTGTTAAGCACTCAATTCTCTGGAACCTTAGAGAAATTTTTATATATTATTTTCTTTATATTTTTTTTTCAAAAGCATTAATGACTGTATACCAATAATATTGTAATAATGAGAAGGCTTTCTGTTGGATTTAGAAGCATCCAACCCACCTTACATTTCAAGGTGGTGGTTTACTCTGTACTGATAAGGAAATAAATAAATAATTGAACAGAATTTGGCATGATATCCCTTAGGAGGACGTCCAATAACTCTGTCAATCAATGTCCATCCGAATCAAGTACAACAGTGGATCTAACATTGAGCCTTGGGGAACTCAATGCATGATTTGAAAACTGCTGAAAATACCTGACAAAGGGAAGGCAACTGTGCCCAATGTGATACCATCTCATTTGAATGATTTATTTATAAGAAGGATGTGGAACAAGTCAGTTTAGAGCACATATAATGAATCATTTAAACATACAATGCCTACTGTAAGCTGCCTCCCCCCACCCCCTCCCATGCCATGCACCCCATGAACCATGGACCTTGCTGTTGGTGGAGAAGCTTTGCATACCTTAGAAATACAGATAACCGTACCATAGGTACAACCACAATGAAGAATATCTGTTGAGTGTTTCCTGAAGATGGGCAGCAGCCTTTTCAGTAGTTGTAGGGGCAATAGGCTGGATGATTGACTGATCTGGCCTTGTAATATCAATCAAAATTGCCTTGCTGTGCTGGTACTGTAAATGGCTGAAAGTAAAGGGAAACTACAGCAATCATTTTCCCTGAGGGCATGGAGCTCTACAGTATGCATAATGATGATGGGTAAAATATTCCGGAGGTAAAATACTCCCCCATTTGGATCTCCAGGCAGAGACTACTCAGGAGAATGTCATTATCAGGAGAAACAAAACTGGCATTCTACGGATCGGTGCATGGAATGTCAGATCCCTTAAGCAGGCAGGTAGATTAGAAAAATTAAAAAGGGAAATGAATATGTTAAAGCTAGATATAGTGGTAATTAGTGAAGTTCAGTGGCTGGACTTCTGGTCAGGTGAGTACAGAGTTATAAATAAATAATAAAATAGGGGTAATGCAGGAGTTGGTTTAATAATGAATAACAAAACTGGAACACAGGCAAACTTCAATGAATAGCATAGTGAATGCATTATTGTATCCAAGTCAGCAATGAAGCCCATACCCCACCACAGTAGTACAAGTTTATACACCAACTACCTCTGCAGATGAGGAAGAGATTGAGGAAATCTGTGACGAGATAGAAGAAATTATCCAGATAGTTAAGGGAGATGAAAATTTAATAGTCATGAAGAACTGGGAATCTGATAGTAGAAAAAGGAAGAGAGGGAAAAGTAGTAGGTTAATATGGACTGGAGGAAAGTAATGAAAGAGGAAGCCATCTGGTAGAATTTTCCACAGAGCATAAATTAATCAAAGCTGAGACTTTAATTTTATCCATATTTTGCAGCTTCAAACGTGACTGTACTCAATACACTCGAGGTATGAATTAAAAAACGCCTTCAGTCACAATTTTTCGTGTTTTATTCAGTACACGATGCATTTCAGACCCTGTGTGTCCATCTTCAGGTGTAATTCATCTTAATGCATGATTTATTTGCTCTCTTGAATGAGATGAAACGCACATTCGCAAGGCTTGCGAATGTGCCTCTTGAATGAAGTGAGATGCTTAAAAACGATGGAAAAAAAAAACTTATATTGTTACTAAAATGTTGAAAACACTTTTCTTGGATTATTTGGAAAACGCATTTCATCTCATTCAAGAGAACAAATAAATCATGTATTAAGATGAATTACACCTGAAGATGTAACGCATCATGTACTGAATAAAACTAACACTTGTTTTAAGAGTCATGAAAGAAGATTCTATACATGGAAGAGACTTGGAGACACAGGAGGGCTTCGGATTGATTATGTGTAATGGTAAGACAGAGATTTCAGAAACAGATTTTAAATTGTATGACATTTTCTGGGGCAGATGTGGACTCTGACCACAATTTACTAGTTATAAACTGAAGATTAAAACTGAAGAAACTGCAAAAAGGCAGGAATTTAAGGAGATGGGACCTGGTTAAACTGAAAGAACTGCTGGTTGTAGAGAGTTTCAGAGGGAGTGTTAGTGAATGACTGACAAGAACAGGGGAAAGGAATACCATAGAAGAAGAATGGGTACCTTTGGGAGATGAAACAATGAAGACAGCAGAGGACCAAGTAGGTAAAAATATGAGATTTAGTAGAAATCCTTGAGTAATACAAGAGGTGTTGAATTTAATCAGTGAAAGGAGAAAATATAAAAATGCAGTAAATGACGTAGGTGAAAGGAAGTACAAATGTCTCAAAAATGAGATCGATAGGAAATGCAAAATGGCCAAGCATGAATGGCTAGAGGACAAATATAAGGACATAGAAGCATACTACACTAGTAACAAGATAGATGTTGCATACAGAAAAATTAAAGACACCTTTGGAGAAACAAGAACCACCTGTATGAATATCAAGAGTTCAGATGGAAAACCTGTCCTAAGCAAAGGAGGGAAAGCAGAACGGTGGAAGGAGTATATAGGGAGGTCTATACAAGGGAGATGTACTTCACAACAACATTATGGAAACTGAAGAGGACGTAGATGAAGATGAGAAGGGAGATATATGATACTGCATGAAGAATTTCACAATGCACTATAAGACTTCAGTCGAAACAAGGCGCCTGGAGTAGACAACATTCCGTTAGAGCTACTGATAGCCTTTGGAGAGCCAGCCATTACAAAATTCTTCCATCTGGTGAGTAAGATGTATAAGACATGTGAAATAACCACAGACTTCAAGAAGAATATGGTAATTTTCATTACAAAGAAAGCAGGTGCTGACAGGTGTGAATATTGCCGAACTATCAGTTTTAATAAGTCATGGTTGCAAAAGACTAACACAGCAAGCTGATATGATTCCCACACAACACACATGTTCTGCACGGCAGTCTTTATGGTAGGAGCAAAGAAACACGTGTTTGCCTGCATGAACCCCACAGTGATGATACTCATGAAACTTGCTAATTCTGTGCTGAATTTGGCTGTAATCGACCCAATCGACCCAGAGGTTTGGAAGGAAATGCCACACACACACACACACACACACACACACACACACACATATGCTGCTTCATATATAAAGGGTGTCGCTCCTAAGAGTCATCAGGTATATTCTACCTGGTGCTTCAGCAGAAATTTGCTATTTTATTTTGGCAATGTGCAGCTGGAGTCAGTCCAAACAAATGCTGCTCATCCTGTCTTTAATCCATCTCCCAGTGTTAACAGAAAGTGTCAGTTTGTTTCCCGTTACAGACATAATGATTTGTAATGTAAAATTTAATGTTCCCATTGGGTAGTGTGCTCCCAAATTAGTCTAGTATGACATTCATTTTATCAATATCTATTAAAAGGAACATCAAAACACAACAAATAATTAACACTCCAGCAGCAACTTGTGTGGCACTCTGGCTCATGGTTACTGCTACTGCCAGTCAATTCTGGAGTACTGGTTATTCTTTAGGTTTTATTGTCCATGTTCATACATATCACTACAACAAATATTGCACTAGACTAATTTGGGGCACTCTATTGAACTGAAACATAAAATTCCACTTTAAAATGTAATTTTGTTTGTAATGGAAAACAAACCATTGCTTCACATCAACACTGCATGTCTCGTGAAGGACATGAAAAGCAATATTTATTTAGGCTGACTTCAGCTACAAATTGCAAAAAACAAAATTGAAACATATCTCTTGAAACACCAAAGAAAAACTGCCAGGCAACACTTAGGACAGACACCCAGTATATAGATTACCTTATAAATTACCTGGTAGGTAATGTTCTTACCTCTCCAATGCTATTCACGGATCACAAACTTATACACCTGGAGATCATGTCAGTAGAATACTGTCATGAAATGCAGGAAGACAGAAGATGATAAAGGCTCTAATAAATCATTGGTACCTCCAGCAACATCTATTTTTTTTATTACTTTGATTTATTTTTGTGCTCAGTCATCATATGATGACTTTTGTAAATGTCATATTGTTTAAAAATGTATAATACATATCATATTAGTGTAGAAATGTTTAATACTTAACTGATTTATCTACAAATGGTAATACATAATAGATATAGCTATGAGTTCTCTCAATGAATACACATATCTCCAGAATGAGATTTTCACCCTGCAGCGGAGTGTGCGCTGATATGAAACCTCCTGGCAGATTAAAACTGTGTGCCCGTCCGACTCTCGAACTCGGAACCTTTGCCTTTCACGGGCAAGTGCTCTACCATCTGAGCTACCCAAGCACGACTCACACCCGGTCCTCACAGCTTTACTTCTGCCAGTACCTCGTGAGTCGTGCTTGGGTAGCTCAGATGGTAGAGCACTTGCCCGCGAAAGGCAAAGGTCCCGAGTTCGAGTCTCGGTCGGGCACACAGTTTTAATCTCACAGGAAATTTCATATCAGCGCACACTCCACTGCAGGGTGAAAATCTCATTCTGAAAACATCCCCCAGGCTGTGGCTAAGCCATGTCTCCGCAATATCCTTTCTTTCAGGAGTGCTAGTTCTGCTTGGTTCACAGGAGAGCTTCTGTAAAGTTTGGAAGGTAGGAGACGAGGTACTGGCAGAAGTAAAGCTGTGAGGACCGGGCGTGAGTCGTGCTTGGGTAGCTCAGATGGTAGAGCACTTGCCCACGAAAGGTAAAGGTCCTGAGTTTGAGTCTCGGTCGGGCACACAGTTTTAATCTCACAGGAAGGTTCATATCAGCACACACTCTGCTGCAGGGTGAAAATCTCATTCTGGAAACATCACCCAGGCTGTGGCTAAGCCATGTCTCCGCAATATCCTTTCTTTCAGGAGTGCTAGTTCTGCATGGTTCGCAGGAGAGCTTCTGTAAAGTTTGGAAGGTAGGAGACGAGGTACTGGCAGAAGTAAAGCTGTGAGGACCGGGCGTGAGTCGTGCTTGGGTAGCTCAGATGGTAGAGCACTTGCCCGCGAAAGGCAAAGGTCCCGAGTTTGAGTCTCGGTTGGGCACACAGTTTTAATCTGCCAGGAAGGTTCATATCAGCGCACACTCTGCTGCAGGGTGAAAATATCATTCTGGAAACATCCCCCAGGCTGTGGCTAAGCCATGTCTCCGCAATATCCTTTCTTTCAGGAGTGCTAGTTCTGCATGGTTCGCAGGAGAGCTTCTGTAAAGTTTGGAAGGTAGGAGACGAGGTACTGGCAGAAGTAAAGCTGTGAGAACCGGGCGTGAGTCGTGCTTGGGTAGCTCAGATGGTAGAGCACTTGCCCGCGAAAGGCAAAGGTCCCGAGTTCGAGTCTCGGTCGGGCACACAGTTTTAATCTGCCAGGAAGTTTCAATACACATATTTATTTACAAGAAAAGATTTTAAGTTTGTTTCCAATGGACTCACAGTATCTAATCTTATGGGTTTGGCAATTTGTTGTACTACAATGAGGCATTGATATATAGACCGTAGTCTCATACTTTTTGTTCTTTGTCTAAAATAACTGTGCTTATTACTTGTGTAGTGGTTCTCCACATCATAGCATTTTTGTGAGTTGCTCTGATGTCTTACAAAGAGTGTGATAGCTCTACATATACACAGCGAGTATACAGCAAGATATTTATTTTTGATAAGAGACTCATGATATGTCTCCCTATAACCCAGACCATCAGTTAACAAAACAGATCTCTCCTGTTTAGACTTGGTCTGCACCTAGACAGGAGGGGTAAACCTAGGTTGACAGAGCTTCTTGCAGATAACATATGAGGAACATGGTGAGATGTGGGGAATAGGGTACGATCACTCAAAACAAGAACTCTGTGGTTACTGACATCAGAGTGGCACTTTTTTAGTTTAGACTCAGGGTTTAGGCACCATGTTTTGAAAGAAGTTAGAATAACAGAAGAGCCTGACAAAAAGGTTAGCTTATTTCATCAAAATATTTGAGGAAGGAGTAATAATGATTTGTTTTTGGAGAGGGTCCAACTTGAGTAAAACACAGTTTTACCTACCTCCTTTTTTACAGACATGTTTCACAGAGGTTCCAGCATTACCAGTGAGTTTTTATTTTCCTTCTATTAACAAGAAAAACACTCTTAACTACTTGTTCACATATAAATTTGAGTTTTTATGACAGTACAGTATAACTCCACTTTTACGTTCCCAGAATTAACATTTTCCCGCCGTTTATGACATTTATTATCGGTCCTGTGAAATTTCGTATGCCCACAATGTTAATTTGCAACTGATTTTACGTCAATATATTAATAATTTTCCTGCAATTTACGCATTACAAAAAAAAGTTTGTGGAGAAAATATGATGCTGGCATAATGTTGACAGTTCAAGTGTTCACAAATATTAAATAGTTAAGTTTCTTGACACCAAGGCACTCTATTCAGAGGATTTGAATGGATAAAAGAGTAAAAGTTGTAACAAATCGTGTCGTATCTCCTATCACTTCCAAGCTCTACATGGTGTTGAGGCTGATGGGAGTAATTAGATTCATTTGAAAGAAGAGATCATGACCACTCACAACGATTTCCAAACTGTATCTGCTGTGCAAATGCAGTTTCGTGATTGTTGTGATCATTGTGACACCTTTTTTGAACCATATTTAGCGTGAGTCTTCAGTTTCTCGAAGTGTATTTGTTGCTCGAACAGTCCACGGGTATACTGCCGGTTATTAGTGTCCAATGGGCACAATATTTCGGTGATCAGACATGTCGCCATCGTCAGGTGCACTGACGAACTAAGCTCCTGAGGGCAGGCAGCCGATTTAAATTCCCTTCCCCCGTGGGCCGCTCACTCCAGTATCCGCGCCCGCGTGTCGGCGGTCGCGAAGGCATGGGTGTCAGAGTCTGTCATAGCATCGATGTGCTCGCTACGTCTGCCCTGGTCATCAGTTCGTACTTCTTGCTGAGAGTCTTCTTAATTACATTCAATGCCGGGTCCCAAGCCTTGCTGAGATTGTAGCTGCAATCTTGGTTGGTAAGATCTTCCCTGGTGCGAATTTCGATAGCCTCCCTTATAATGCTGTCCCAATAATTAGAGGTCTGAGCCAGGATCTTGGTATGCTCATAATCCATCTCGTGTTTCTTGGAGAAACAGTACTCTGCTACCACCAACTTATTTGGATATTTCAGTCGTGTGTGCCTTTGATGTTCTCGGCAACGATCTTCGATGGTGCGTACTGTCTGTCCGATATAAGTCTTCCCACACTCACAGGGAATTTGGCATATGAATGCCTTCCTCAAACTGAGGTCATCTTTCACATTTCCCAGTAATGCCCGTGTTTTATTGGGTGGGCAAAAGATGGTTTTAACTCGGTGTTTCTTTAATATACGGCTGATTTTCCCTGATAGTGCGCCTTTGTACAGAATAAAGGCAGTGGCTACATCTTCTTCCGTGACTTCATCTGTCTCAACAAGTTGTGCTGTGGTGGTGGGACGGAGAGCATGTCTAATCTGCCATTCCGAGTACCCTTTTTTTCAGAACATGGTTTTTAGGTGTTCCAATTCCTGGGGCAGATTCTCTGTGTCTGAGATGCTGTGCACCCTGTGTACTAGTGTTTTAGTACTCCATTCCTCTGAGAAGGATGATGGCAGCATGCAGGTACAGGTCAGTGTGTGTTTTCTTCCTGTACACACCGTGGCTCAGGGTACCATCAGCTCTTCTCTTGACCATGACGTCCAGGAATGGTAATCTTCCTTCTGCTTCGGTCTCCATAGTGAATCTGATGTTTGGATGTATGGATTTTAGGTGTGTAAGGAAATCCAGGAGCTTGTCCCTACCATGGGACCAGATGATGAACGTGTCATCAACATAACGGAAGAAACAAGTAGGTTTCCAATTGGATGACACCAAGGCTTCCTCCTCGAAGTACTCCATGTACAAATTCACGACCACCGGCGAAAGTGGGATGCCCATTGCGACTCCCTCCATTTGCTCATAGTATTCCCCATTAAACAGAAAATGCGTTGCACTCAAGACATGCCTAAAGAGTTCATTGGTCTTCTCATCAAATTTCTGCCCAATAAGCTCGACTGACTCTCGTAGAGGCACCCTGGTGAATAGTGAAACCACTTCGAAGCTCACTAGGATATCAGTGTCTTTCAGTCTGAAGTTGTCGAGACGATTCACGAAATCCACAGAATCATGGATATGGTGAGGGCATTTACCTACATAGGGGCTACGTAATTCAGCCAGATATTTTGCCAGCAAGTACGTAGGTGCCCTAATGTTGCTGACAATCGGGCGCATAGGTATCCCCTCTTTGTGGACGTTAGGGAGTCCTTAAAGTTTTGGTGGTACAGGTCCTTGTGGTGACAATTTCTTGGCGTCCCCCTCTGGTAGATCCGTGTCCTTGAGTAGAGCCCTGGTCTTGTTCTCCACCTTCTTCATCGGGTCAGCGTTGATCTTCCTATAGGAGTCATCATCTAGAAGGCGCTGCATCTTCTCAATGTAGTCCTTATGGGAAAGAACAACAGTGGCATTGCCTTTGTCAGCAGGTCAGATAACAATCTCAGAGCACTCTCTTAGGTCCTGAATGGCCAGCCTCTCTCTACTGGTAATGTTAGTCTTCGGAGGTTTAGTTCTGGTCAGAGCCCGGCAGGTTTCCCATCGCACTTATTCTGCTGCTTCAGGTGGTAATCGCGCTGCAACCTGTTCCACTGCACTGACAATGTCCGTGACCAGCGTGAACCTAGGGGTTGGAGCAAAGTTGAGTCCCTTCTCCAGAACCGAAACTGCCTCATGAATCAGCTCCATGTCAGTGAGATTGATGATCATCTTGAATGGTGCCTCCAGCGATGGTTTATCCATTCGGGAATCATTACTGTTGTCAGAAAGTCCTCAGGCCATTCACCACTGTCATATATTTTATTACATAATCTCAATATTTCTCTTATTCCATCTTAGTTCAAGAATTTTAATATTTCTTCCGGTATTGTATCTATACCTACCGCTTTGACATTTTTCATTGCAGCTATGGCAGACTTTACTTCTTCCATTATGATGGTTGGTCCTTTCTCGTCATCACTTACACTGTTGTGTGATTCAAGTTCCAGAGTTTCTGGTTTGCTATTTGTGTCATATAGCTCTTTTAGGTATTCTTCTTACTCAAAATTTCCATAGTAGCATTTCCTGCTCTGTTTCATTCCCATGTCATAGTCTTTACTCTGTTGTATAGTAGGTCGTATCTTCCCTTCCTGTCCAGTTCTTCAATTTCATCACATTCCTCTTTTAGCTATTTTTTCCTGGCCTGCTCTGTTTCTCTTTGCAGTTCATTATTTAACCTTCGGTATGTCTTTCTTGCATCTTCAGTGCTCTTGTTTTTCAATTTTCTTCTCTCCTCCATCTTGGAAATCATTTCTTAATATTATTGTCTTTTAAACATGTCTGCTTGTGTCTGTATGTGTGAATGGATATGTGCGTGAGTGCGAGTGTATACCTGTCCTTTTTTCCCCCTAAGGTAAGTCTTTCCGCTCCCGGGATTGGAATGACTCCTTACCCTCTCCCTTAAAACCCACTTCCTTTCGTCTTCCCCTCTCCTTCCCTCTTTCCTGATGAAGCAACAGTTTGTTGCGAAAGCTTGAATATTGTGTGTATGTTTGTGTTTGTTTGTGTGTCTATCGACCTGCCAGCGCTTTCGTTCGGTAAGTCACCTCATCTTTGTTTTTATATATAATTTTTCCCACATGGAATGTTTCCCTCTATTATATTCTCTCTATTACGTTAGACGTTTCCTCTACAATTTGGTCATCATATTCTGAAGTCGGCATATACACCTGGACAATCAGTAAATCTTTTTGTGCTCCTTTCAGCCTTACACCAATAACCCGGTCATTTGCATAGTCTACATATTCCACACATTTAGCCAATTCTTTTGTCATAATCATTCCTACTCCATTCACTCCTTTTACTTCTCCTCCTGAGTAGTACAACACATATTCATCTGATTGCAACTCTCCATGTCCATTCCATCTTACCTCAGCAACTCCTGCGAGGTCCATATGATTCTTTTCCATTTCTCTTTTAAGGTTTTCAAGTTTTCCTGCTTGTAGCAGTGTTCTAACATTCCAGGTACCAATTCTTGTTTTGATTTTTTGCCTCCTTTCAAGTTGTATACCCTGGAGACCGAATGGGGGACTATTTTACCTCCGGACACTGATTTAACATGAGAGGAAGCCATTTTTGTGCGTAGACATAGTAGAACCATAGTTGATTATGTTTCCTTTGGTGAGGGTCAATACAAGAAAATAAATGTTTATCCAGTAACAAAGTCTCTCTCTGATCGTGACGCATGATTATTTAGGATAAATAACAGAGTACCTCACATTATGGATGCTCCTCAGTGGAAGTCAGTTCGAATAATTAATGACTCCAGCACAAAAGTTTTTAAGAATGGTTTCCTGGCAGGAAATTTGAATAGGACCAAATGCTAACAGAAAATGTAATCTATTCCATGATAAAAAAAAATGGAAATGTCGTGTGGCTAGGGCCTCCCGTCGGGTAGACCGTTCGCCTGGTGCAGGTCTTTCGATTTGACGCCACTTCGGCGACCTGCGCGTCGATGGGGATGAAATGATGATGATTAGGACAACACAACACAACACCCAGTCCCTGAGCGGATAAAATCTCCGACCCAGCCGGGAATCGAACCCGGGCCCTTAGGAATGACAGTCTGTCACGCTGACCACTCAGCTACCGGGGCGGACTATTCCATGATAAATTCATATCATTATTTGAAAACAGCTTTCTGCATAAGCTGATCAGACACAACATTAAACAGGCAAGTAAAAAACTATGGATCTCTAGAGAGATTCAGGCATATTGTAAAAGGAAAAGGGGACTGTATCTGTTGGCAAGAACAAATACAGATCCTGCAATAATTGCAAACTACAAAAACTGCCCAAAATTAGTAAGAAAGGCCATCAAAAATCAAGGAAATTCACATAATGCCAAAAACAACAGACTTAAGGCTATATGAAATATAGTGAAACAAGGGACAAAACAACCAGCCATAGAACAGGATAACATCTCTACTGAATTGAATGGAAGAGCTATAAATGACGAGTCACAGGTAGCAAATACTTCTGATAACCATTTCTCAAATATAGCAAAAAATACAGGCATAAACAGTTGAAGAGCAGATTTGCAACAGTATGTTGAAGAAGTAACACTCATGAAATTCAATCATATAAGTGTATCACAAACTTCTCCTTCTGAAATTAAGAAAATTATACATTCTCAAAAAAAAAAGGAAAAGAAAAAAAGAGAGAGGGAATGCTTATCTGCTTTTGATGTCATAAAAGTATTAAAGATTTGTTTCCACATGATAAGCCCTTTTTTATCTAAAATATGTAATTTATCACTAATTCAAGGCATTTTTCCAGAGAGACTGAAGTATACCACTGTTGACCCCTCTTTAAGAGAGGTGATATGAGAGATGTCAATAACTACCTACCTGTTTTACTGCTCACACCAGTTTTCAAAATTTTTGAGAAGGTGATGTATTCTAGAATAGTATCACACCTTAGCAACAATAATATCATCAACAACTCATAGTTTTTGTTTCAGGTGAGTTGCTGTACCAAGAATTCCATTTACATATTAACTCACCATATTTTACAAGTTTTAAATAATAAAACAACACCAACTGGTATTTTCTGTGACCTGTCTAAGACATAAACTGTGTTAATCAAATATTCTTCTAGATAAATTGAAGTTTTACGGGACTGATGGTACAGCCAACCAATGTACAATGCCATATTTATCTACAAGAAAGCAGAAGGTTGTACTTAGTAACTCAACCAATATAGTCTGGAGGTGTCAGTGTGATGGGGGAGGAATCATGTATGGGGGCTCTCCCAAGATTCAGTCAGTTTTTCATACAACAAGCAGAATTAGTTCTTTTCGCAAGTGATCCTAGTATTATAATCAGTCTAAGCATACATAAGGAAACAGAAGAAATGGTGAACAATGTTCTTAAATGAATCATTCATTGTCTAGTTTTCTGTGAATGGCCTCACACTCAATTTGGAAAAGACACAATATTTACAGGTCTGCATATACAGGGGTACTACACCAACGATAAAAGTAACACATGGTGAGGAAATAATAAATAGGTTGGAAAGAAACTTACTGGCAGATGAAAACTGGGTGCCAGACTGAGACTCGAAATCGGAACCTTTGCCTTTCATGGGCAAGTGCTCTACCGTATGAGCTACCCAAGCATGACTCACACCCCATCCTCACAGTTTCAATTCTGCCAGTACCTCATCTCCTACCTTCCAAACTTCACAGAAGCTCTCCTGCGTACCTTGCAGAACTAGCACTCCTGCAAGTTTGGAAGGTAGGAGATGAGGTACTGGCAGAATTGAAACTGTGAGTTGTGCTTGGGTAGCTCAGACAGTAGAGCACTTGCCCGTGAGGGGAAAAGGTCCCGAGTTCGAGTCTCAGTCTGCCACACAGTTCTAATCTCCTAGGAAGTTTCATATCAGCACACACTCCACTGCAAAGTGAAAATCTCATTCTGGAATAGGTTGGAAAGTTCAAAATTCTTGGGTGTCCATATTGAATACAATTTAAACTGGAAAAAGCACATTCTGGAACTCCTAAAACAACTTAGTTCAGCCACATTTGCACTTAGAGTCATTACAAACCTTTGAGAGAGAAATCAGAAAGTTGACATGTTTTGCACATTTTCAATCAATAATGTCACATGGGATAATGTTTTGGGGTAACTCATTTTTAAGATAGATTGCTCAAAAACATGATGTAAGAATAATATGTGGTACTCACCCATGATCGTCTTGCACGTATCTAGTTAAGGTGTTGGCCATTTGGCTACTGCTTCAGAGTATATTTATTCCCTCCTGAAGTTTGTTGTAAATAGTCTACTATATTTCAAAATGAACAATACTGTACATAATTACAATACCAGAAGAAAAAATGATATTCATTACTCCACAGAAAGGTTGTCTTTAACACAAAAAGGGGTGCAGAATGCTGCAGCAAAAACTTTTGATTACTTACCAGCAATATACAATGTCTAACAGACAGCAAAGTAAAATTTGAAGTAAAACCAAAATAGTTTCTCCTCGATAACTCCTTCTATTCTGTAGAAGAATTCATATTACTGTAATGTGTAGTAGGTGGTGGGTAGAAATTAGTAACTCATATCTGTAAATATTTTTGAAAATTAAGGAAGAAAAAAAAATCCAAAAACTTATAAATATTCAGCATGTAGCCATATTCACAAATTAATTTGTAATGTAATGTAAAATGACTCATACTATGGCATTATGATTTATCATGCATGACACAGAAAATTAGCATGGTTTTACCACTGGAGATTGCCATCCAAGACCAGTTGCGGAAACCTAAGAATTAACCATTTTCTTTGTAAATATATGAAATTCCACAATATTTCCTACACATTTGTGACATCTGTGGTATGAGTTGTCTGCTTTAAACTCCAGTAACTGTGATCTGGCATTATTGACTTTTAGCTCCTGATTATTACAACATCTAGTCCCTTCTGATGTTCCATGTGTTAAAAAATGTGTTAAAACATGTGTTATATCCTCTTTGTTGTCACCATAATACACCAGAAAGGTGTCATCGGTGTACTGAAGTGATTATGTCAGAATTAGGAAGATGTACAATATCATTTACATATTCAAGAAAATGATCCAAGTATTGACTCCTGTGGCACATCCTGTATTACTATTACAGTCATGGATTGAACGTTGATTTTTTTCACTGTATTTTTATAATTTGTATTGGTGTATTGCTTATGGCATTTTAGCTATGTAGACAGCAGTTCCCCCCCACCCCCCACCCCCACCCCCACACCACCCACCCCCCTTTGAACCATGGACCTTGCCGTTGGTGGGGAGGCTTCTGTGCCTCAACGATACAGATAGCCGTACCATAGGTGCAACCACAACGGAGGGGTATCTGTTGAGAGGCCAGACAAACGTGTGGTTCCTGAAGAGGGGCAGCAACCTTTTCAGTAGTTGCAGGGGCAACAGTCTGGATGATTGACTGCTCTGGCCTTGTAACACTAACCAAAATGCCTTTGCTGTTCTGGTACTGCGAACGGGTGAAAGCAAGGGGAAACTACAGCCATAATTTTTCCCGAGGGCATGCAGCTTTACTGTATGATTAAATGATGATGGCGTCCTCTTGGGTAAAATATTCCGGAGGTAAAATAGTCCCCCTTTCGGATCTCCGGGCGGGGACTACTCAAGAGGACGTTGTTATCAGGAGAAAGAAAACTTGCATTCTACGGATTGGAGCGTGGAATGTCAGATCCCTTAATCGGGCAGGTAGGTTAGAAAATTTAAAAAGGGAAATGGATAGGTTAAAGTTAGATATAGTGGGAATTAGTGAAGTTCGGTGGCAGGAGAAACAAGACTTCTGGTCAGGTGAATACAGGTTTATAAATACAAAATCAAATATGGGTAATGCAGGAGTAGGTTTAATAATGAATAAAAAAAATAGGTGTACGGGTAAGCTGCAACAAAAGCCATAGTGAATGCATTATTGTGGCCAAGATAGACACAAAGCCCACGCCTACTACAGTAGTACAAGTTTATATGCCAACTAGCTCTGCAGATGACGAAGAAATTGAAGAAATGTATGATGAAATAAAAGAAATTATTCAGGTAGTGAAGGGAGACGAAAATTTTATAGTCATGGGTGACTGGAATTCGTCAGTAGGAAAAGGGAGAGAAGGAAACATAGTAGGTGAATATGGATTGGGGCTAAGAAATGAAAGAGGAAGCCACCTGGTAGAATTTTGCGCAGAGCATAACTTAATCATAGCTAATACTTGGCTTAAGAATCATGAAAGAAGGTTGTATACATGGAAGAACCCTGGAGATTCTAAAAGGTATGAGATAGATTATATAATGGTAAGACAGAGATGTAGGAACCAGGTTTTAAATTGTAAAACATTTCCAGGGACAGATGTGGACTCTGACCACAATCTATTGATTACGAACTGTAGATTAAAACTGAAGAAACTGCAAAAAGGTGGGAATTTAAGGAGATAGGACCTGGATAAACTGAAAGAACCAGAGATTGTACAGAGTTTCAGGGAGAGCATAAGGGAACAATTGACAGGATTGGGGGAAAGAAATACAGTAGAAGAAGAATGGGTAGCCTTGAGGGATGAAATAGTGAAGGCAGCAGAGGATCAACTAGGTAAAAATACGAGGGCTAGTATAAACTCTTGGCTAACACAAGAAATATTAAATTTAATTGATGAAAGGAGAAAATATAAAAATGCAGTAAATGAAGCAGCAAAAAGGAATACAAAGGTCTCAAAAATGAGATCGACAGGAAGTGCAAAATGGCTAAGCAGGGATGGCTAGAGGACAAATGTAAGGCTGTAGAGGCTTATCTCACTAGGGGTAAGATAGATACTGCCTACAGGAAAATTAAAGAGACCTTTGGAGAAAGGAGAACCACTTGCATGAATATCAAGAGCTTTGATGGAAACCCAGTTCTAAGCAAAGAAAGGAAAGCAGAAAGTTGGAAGGAGTATATAGAGGGTCTACACAAGAGCGATGTACTTGAGGACAATGTTATGGAAATGGAAGAGGATGTAGATGAAGATGAAATGGGATATATGATATTGCGTGAAGAGTTTGACAGAGCACTGAAAGACCTGAGTCGAAACAAGGCCCCCGGAGTAGACAACATTTCATTAGAACTACTGACAGCCTTGGGAGAGCCACTCCTGACAAAACTCTACCATCTGGTGAGCAAGATGTATGAGACAGGCGAAATACCCTCAGACTTCAAGAAGAATATAATAATCCCAATCCCAAAGAAAGCAGGTGTTGAGAGATGTAAAAATTACTGAACTATCAGTTTAATAAGTCACAGCTGCAAAATACTAACACGAATTCTTTACAGACAAAAGGAAAAACTGATAGAAGCCGACCTCAGGGAAGATCAGTTTGGATTCCGTAGAAATGTTGGAACACGTGAGGCAATACTGACCCTACGACTTATCTTAGAAGAAAGATTAAGGAAAGGCAAACCTACGTTTCTAGCATTTGTAGACTTAGAGAAAGCTTTTGACAATGTTGATTGGAAAACTCTCTTTCAAATTCTGAAGGTTGCAGGGGTAAAATACAGAGAGCGAAAGGCTATTTACAATTTGTACAGAAAGCAGATGGCAGTTATTAGAGTCGAGGGGTGTGAAAGGGAAGAAGTGGTTGGGAAGGGAGTGAGACAGGGTTGCAGCCTATCCCCGATGTTATTCAATCTGTATATTGAGCAAGCAATAAAGGAAACAAAAGAAAAGTTCGGAGTAGGTATTAAAATCCATGGAGAAGAAATAAAAACTTTGAGATTTGCCGATGACATTGTAATTCTGTCAGAAACAGCAAAAGACTTGGAAGTAGGGTATAAAATGAACATCAACAAAAGCAAAACAAGGATAATGGAATGTAGTCGAATTAAGTCGGGTGATGCTGAGGGAAATAGATTAGGAAATGACATACTTAATGTAGTAAAGGAGTTTTGCTATTTGGGGAGCAAAATAACTGATGATGGTCGAAGTAGAGAGGATATCAAATGTAGACTGGCAATGGCAAGGAAAGCGTTTCTTAAGAAGAGAAATTTGTTAACATCGAGTATTAATTTAAGTGTCAGGAAGTCATTTCTGAAAGTATTTGTATGGAGTGTAGCCATGTATGGAAGTGAAACGTGGACAATAAATAGCTTAGACAAGAAGAGAATAGAAGCTTTCGAAATGTGGTGCTACAGAAGAATGCTGAAGATTAGATGGGTTGATCACATAACTAATGAGGAGGTATTGAACAGGATTGGGGAGAAGAGGAGCTTGTGGAACAACTTGACTAGAAGAAGGGATCGGTTGGTAGGACATGTTCTGAGACATCGAGGGATCACCAATTTAGTATTGGAGGGCAGCGTGGAAGGTAAAAATCGTAGAGGGAGACCAAGAGATGAATACACTAAGCAGATTCAGAAGGATGTAGGTTGCAGTAGGTACTGGGAGATGAAGAAGCTTGCACAGGATAGAGTAGCATGGAGAGCTGCATCAAACCAGTCTCACTACTGAAGACCACAACAACAACAGACAGCAGTTCAACTGGTAAGTGTGTGATACTGCCTGCCCTCAGTTTCTGCAAGAGAAACGCATGGTTGACCAGATTGAAAGCCTTTGCTAGATGTAACAAAATGCCCACAGTGCTCTTTTCTTCATCTATATAGTTATAGCTGTTGTGCATGAATTGTGTGACAGCTGTTGTGAAGTGATCTTTTTGAAATCCACATTGTGTTTCTGCAAGATTATTTTATGTGAAATAAGGCACTCATATGTGCCAGCATCAAAGAGTCAAAAATGATCCTAAATCTAGGTAACAGTGATACTGGTCTGTTGTTTGTTGCTTCCTTCTTTGATCCTTTTTATGTATGCTCTTGCATTGCTCCTTTTCAGTGCATTGGTAAACATACCTCCTTTGACGATACAATGGATGAGACATGCAACTGGTTAAACCACCACATTTGAGCGTTTTTAAATTACTGTGCAGGAAAGACCATCCCAACCACTTGAGTGTTTGCTTTTTAACTGTAGAGTTATTTTGTTTATTCCTTGTTCTACTACGTCCTCAAATTCAAAGCCCTTATGTGTTGTGTAGTAGTGTACTGAGTTGTTGAGAGGATCTGTGTCTGGAATTATGGTGCCAATTGGGGAGATAAAATGCTTGCTAAGAATGTTACGAACAGATTTTTGATCTTGCATCTGTGGATCACGTGTGATATTTATTGCCTTCCAATACATGTTCATTCATGTTTTACAGCATTTATTAATGAGGTTCCAGCAGGCATGGATTTCATTTGCTGACTGTACCACAGATTCAGCATGAGCTCGTTTTCTAAAAATTAGCAGTTCTGATATGAAACTTTGCTTGGCATTTGCATATTTTTGTTTGAAAATGTGCAGCCCAGATGATATGTACACTATACAGATGGTATGGATATTTTGTCTGAGCTTGATTAATCTAGCTGGTAATTTTAACTTAATTCTTTTTTCCCCTGATAGGGAATTGTTCTTATTTTAGTTGGTCAACAAGAGTCAGATAGCCTCAACAGAATAGAACTGAATTATTCCCATTTATTATTTGATTCTTCTAACAAGTAGACTCTCTCCCAACTCTCCCTAGTTAATGTATTTTTCTATGTGATTGTGTTTGTAGTGGTTAGGCTTCACTTCTGTTGAAATATTTTTGCATTTATGAAGGATCCACATTTAGGTAATCAATTTCCTGGCAATGATATCAGGGAAGTGGAATTCTATAAATGTAATATAGTGTACTTATGTAGCAATATTGTCTACGTACAGTACATATCAAACAGTCACTGGAACCTCTCGCAAGAATAAAATATCTAGGAACGTCT
Organism: Schistocerca piceifrons; assembly: GCF_021461385.2. Taxonomy (NCBI): domain Eukaryota; kingdom Metazoa; phylum Arthropoda; class Insecta; order Orthoptera; family Acrididae; genus Schistocerca; species Schistocerca piceifrons. Next base: position 315,840,186 of record NC_060143.1, on the reverse strand, counting down.
TTTCAGGGTGATTTATAATGGACTGAGCATCCAAATTTAGCCAAAGATAAGGCAGAGGGCCAGACTGCGATACAGAAAAAAATCATAAAGAAATGCTTTCCCTACACAGAACACCACTGCTGAAACATTTGTTTGACCAGTTCTTCCTCATTATTATTCAGCCTGTGACATATATCACATTTTGTTAATGGATGAGGAGGAGAAGTTTGAGGGAAGAACTGCACACATCATCACGAGTTTTTTTAGTCTGTACCAGAGCACCACAATAATGATCAAAAATTCTAATAAAAGAAGTTCAAGAGAAACCCACTGTCCACTGCAGAGTGCCTTACCCTCAAAATCTGAGAGCCTACATGCCAGTATACATCATCATAACCTATTACTTCTTAAAACATATATCATGTAATTAGCACAAAAAACATTAAAACATTTAAGGCAAATACAGCTCTTTCGGTGTGTGTATGCATGTGTGTATGTGTGTGTGTGTGTGTGTGTGTGTGTGTGTGTGTGTGTGCAGTCGTGGCAGAGGGAACTGGTTGGTGGTGAAAGGGAGAGGAATGGGGGAAGGATACCAATGATCTTTCTCCCGACTCACCATCCATAAATGGAGATGCAATGGAGGGTAAAGGTTTCTGGCACAATTCACGACCCATTTTGTACCGCTTGACAGAAGACAGATGCACAAGGAAATGTAGATATAAATGCCACATTGAATGCTAACTTCTTATTACCTAATCATGATACCAGTGCTAAGTGCATTGTGATCTGGCTGCCACATCATGTTGAGTTACCAACACAGCACTTCTCTTTCTGAGCTCAGTATTTCTGATTGTTGGAAGTGATGAGTCCTTCTGTTATTCTAGTAAACAGTGCAGATACAAAAATTATTTGATTGCTTTTGTAACTTTCAAACTTTTCTGTAGATGAATTACTTTTATAACTTTTGTTATTCTGTATATGAATTATTGCACAAATTGATATTGTGACAAGAAATTATACCTTCTAGTAGTTTCTGACAGAAATTTGGCTATTTGTTAATCAACAGTGCTATCTTTGTTAGAATTATTATTTTCTTAACATAAGTATAATCAAGTAAATATCAGTGAAACTGGTGGTAAACCAGGGATTATTACTTTACTGTAGAACTCTGAAAAACTGTCCTTATTAATGGTAAAATAGTCAAACACCGAATGTCTGGCTCATCTATTTGATACACTGGGATGGAGTGTAATTCTGTTCCTCAGTCCTGTCACAGAACTGAGTCGAAATAGAGTGTTAATTTATTTATTTTGGGTTTATTCCATCATTATGGAATATATTGTCCATGGTCATCTATTTTATAAAATTAACTACTCTCCAAACCCACTAGTAAAATACAGACAATAGTGCTTCTGCTCTTGCTAGCACACTACTTCTCCATCACAATATCTTCAGTGCTAGAGGCTTGCAGAAAGCTGGAATCCTTCTTGATTTTACATATTGACCAAATTCAGTTCTTCTTTCAAGACCAATCTATTTAAGCTTCTTCACACACTGAGTTCATCATTGTTCAATATGTATGTCACAATCATATCACAAATGTTTGGATACAAATATCTTGGACAAGAAGGATCATTTTTGACAATCAAAATGACCAAGAATGTAGGACACAATGACAATTTTAAAACTTCTTTTGTTCTTGCAACATCTAAGAACAACATAACTACAACACACTTGTAAGCCGCAACATCTAAGAGAAAGTGGACTTGCTAAACTTGTCGTCCCATGTGTTTTCTCCTATGGGTTATCTAATTATTTATAACTAATTAAATGGCACTCGATATATTTCTTGTAGCTACCCTATGTACTTTTATAGTATTTAGGATCAAGAAATTCTGGTGTGAATTTCTCCTGCGTACCACGCAACCATTTTTTTTTTTTTTTTTTTTAATAATTGGGTTCATGGAAATCATCCCAAGATTTAAACTCTTCTGAATGAGCAGTTCCCCATTTCATCACATCACCCTCCATGTAACTAAGTGCAAAATCTATTTCCTTAGAATTTTCCCACCTCTTTGATAATTATCTAGTGAACACTCATAAAAATTAGGTTAGATGTACTTCACTATTTGGTTAGTAAACTATTTTGACAAATTCATCCCATTCCCTAGCTGAAGTCCTTCTATTAAATCTCCGGAGAATCCATTATTATATTTAACATGCCTTTTGCTTACTACTTCTCTTGTTTTTTCCAGTTCTGGCAGAATTTTTTAAATTCCTTTTCATTTTTAACTAAATGTTCTGCAGAATTAGGGGTGCTTACAGTTTAGTCAATTCTCTAGAGTAGAGTAGAGTTTCATTGGTCCTGGTAATCATACAGTACACAAATAGTACATTCTGATGTAGGGAAAGTCAATGTATAACAAAATATAATGGTAAATATGTATTAATTTAATTATTTCTGCATTATTTATTTTATTTATGGATTTATTTAACCTGGCAAGATTAGGGCCATCAGGCCCTCTCTTACATCTAACCAGGCACTCTACTTATTTTACTTTCATATGTTTTATTAGGCATGTTAAACTACATCTAGAGTTTATGTTCATAGATGATAAGTACTGCTATAATTAGACATTATGATAGAGAGATTTTAGATAGGAGGGCTAGCAGCATGGGGTATGAGGGAGACTGATGGTGAAGGGAGGAGAAGAATAGGGGCATTATGAAACATCATCAAGGAAATAAAGGAAAAGAAGATTGTGTGGCTAATGGAGATAGATGAAGAGGAAGAAGAGAAAGAAGCAAATAGACACTAGCTTTGCTATTTGACAGAGGGGAGGACTAGCCTCGTACATTAATTATTTGGAAAACATTATGAGGATGATAGTAGGAAATGCTTCAATTTCTTCTTAAAAGCAGCAGGGGATTGAATTTTGCACAAGGTAAGGGGCAGTTTGTTCCAGTGGCAGACAGCGACAACTGAGAAGGAGTTTGAAAAAGTTTTATTTTTGTGAGTGGGCACAGTTAGGAAACCAAATAATAGTGACCTTGTGTTTCAGTTATGATGGCATGAAAGGTGTCTAATCTCTGAAGCAAGGTACTGGGGTGCTTGCGCAATGAGGAGCCAGTGAAGTAGACATAGAGTGTGGTAGTCATACAGTTTGTCTGGTCGCAGCCACCCTAGCTGGGAGTATGAAGCACTAACATGATCATACTGGCGAATGTTGCAGGTGTAACGCACACAGACATTCATGGTTAGTTCTAACCGCCTTTGTTTTCACAAGTCATGCATTGTTGAATTACATCACAATAGTGGAAGTTTGGTAGAATGAGTGCCTGCATGAGCTGGCATTTCACGTCCTGTGGAAATATGTTCCAAAACTTTTTGAGAGCACAGAGACAAGTGGACATCTTGTGGCATACTGCGACCGTATTCTCTGCCCAGTTGAGATGCTCATCCAAAGTTACACCCAAGTTCTTAACTGTTTTCTGATATGGTATTGGAATAACATCGAGCAGAATAGGTGGCAGCCATTCGCGGAAGTCTGAACTTATTTATTTCTGATGAGCTATTAAGATTACCTGTGTCTTTTTTGCATTTAGTTTTGCACATGTCACCACTGAAGACAGATCATCATTCATCTGAGCAATTCCAGTGTTTGTATGCAATGGAGCTTTGATTTTACATTCTCCAATTTTAGGTTGTTCTATGCCTTAAATTTGTGTCCCTTGAGAGGGGGGGGAACGGATTTCAATGTGTTAGATACTGATGCTTTTCACCGTACTTCACAGTTTTCAGTTTAAATCACCACTTTCATCAATTTTTCCTTTTTTCTGGGTGAGCACAAAGGAAAAAATTCCTCACAAATGTACGCTTTGAGATATCATTTGTTGTCGTAGTATATCAGAAAATAGCTCGATTACCTTGTACCCAGACACCAGTTTCAATTTTTCAACGAGTTTTTACTTGCTGTTACACATCTGTGATTTTTTAAGAACTGATGAAATTCATTAGCACAAATTATTACATAAACATTGTATTGTACATTTAATTTCCTTCACTTATATAGATTTTATACAATGTACTGTTGGAGGTTTTAATATCTTCCTTGTTCTGCATTTTCAACAATTTTGTGTTTTTTAAGTTTGGATTGCATGAAACTTAAAAAAATAGGAGTTTCACTTTTAATGAACTATTTCTCTGACAATATGCTATCCAAAACCTAACTGCTAATAAAAACATTAATTAAATGCCATGATCACCCTTCATCATTTAGAAGGACCGAGAGTGTGATCCATCATTTTCCTCAACGTGATGTGTTACGTCTCACAGGATAGCTCACTGTACTACACAATGTATACCCTCTTGATGTTCCCTTCACAGAAATATCTGAAGCTTCATTTATCTATTTATTCTGTTGAAAGTATTCTTTGTAACATCTGACGAAGAACAAATTTCTTGTAGTTGGTGGACACATTGGTGCCCACATAAGCCTTGCAGTGACAGCAACTTCACACTCCTTGAAGCTCATATTCTGCAATTCTGGCATTCAGTAGAGCTATACCAAGAAAATGTAATATTATGTGAAGCTATCATTTTAGTTTCATTTGCATAATCTGAGGTTAGTCACTTCTGAATAACTGGTAATTCACTGAGTAACTGATATAGCATGTCAAGAATCAAGCAACAACAGCACATAAAACTAAACTCCCACAAGAAACTACTTACAAACAACAGAGTACATGAGAAGCATGAGTTATAACAGTAATTTCAAACCCAGACAGATGGAAAAAGTGTGGTACTGAACACCAAGCTCTGGAGATGGCCTCTAGAGGTCTTTAACTACTGATAAACATCAAGGTAAGCTACATAGTCAACCTAAAAATGTGATTTCATACAGTAATCCCCAGTAAACACAGGGTTAATAATCAGTAACGATCTTTTGATACATGCCAGTAGTATAGTGTTCTTTCTTTGTTGATGGTCCACAACACCTGCTGTTCTGCATTCATTTCTTAATGTAGTGACTCAGGAAAAGAATAAATCTGGTATCAGTTAAGTTGATATTTTGGGGCCATTCACCATGAGTCATTATTTCATGCAGTGCAATTAATCTCCATTTCACTATATGTGAGAGATGGTGATATGTGAAAGACAGCAGGTATCCATGCCATGGCTTATTTCATGGTGTTTTTGTAATCCAGAGCATTCTATTACATTGTATATATGTGATGGAGATTCATTTATCAATTATGATACACTTATGTATTTGTGTTCATTGTGACCCAAAGTTAGCCACTGATAAGCTAACAGAATGCTGGTAAATGTGTCATAGCCATACAGTGACAATTTATAATGAAGCAATCTGACCTTCTCATGGAATTAAATACTGTTTTCTATGGTCGACAGTGAGTTCAACAGCAGTGAGGCAAAAAAAAATATGTATGTGGATCTCCCCTACACAATACAGCACTGTGTGTGTGTGTTTGAATGCTGACTGTGTCTGTCTTATTTATTCCATTACATGATTAGCAGACTACATTGCTTTGAAACCTCTAATGCTTAGAAGCTAATTAAAATCTCATCGTTTCACATTAATATATAAGAGTAAGCACCAATACTAAAACAACTAGCATTTTTTCAGCCTGAAAAAATTTCTGTTTGCAAATCAGTTTTATTACTGTTTGTTTGATTCAGTTTTTAAAATTTCATCATTTCACATTAATATATAAAAGTAAGCAGCAATACTAAAAAGACTAGCATTTTTCCAGCCCGAAAAATTTCTATGTTTGCAAATCAGTTTTATTACAGTTTGTTGATATTTAGTTTTATGATATAATTGGACTCGAAACACCCAAAAACTCAAAATTTTACCTGGATTCTCTGAAAGACTTGAATTCCTCTTCCACAGAAGTTGACTGTTTGTCATCATCCTGTAACTCTGTCACCTTTGCTATGTCATATTGTGTACTCATTGTGTAACAACGTGACATTAAATTTGCTAGAGATGAACTGCTTGATTCAGTTCTTGCAGCTTCATTATCTTCAGTTAACAGTATTTCAAAGGTGACATCGAGTACTTCGTTTGTAGTAGATGTTGCATTTACTTCATCAACAACTTGTGTTTCTTGGGGTACAGTATGGGTTTCAGACTCTCCTTCTTTCAACTGCCAAATCATGAAGAAATAATACTCTATAAGCATATGAATTTATGGACAGTGAAATTATTGTTCATATACTAAGCTATGTACCAGATATATTGTTGGCTCAAACAAATACTGCTCATCACATATTTTATTCATTGCCCTACATGAACGGAAAGCATCAGCTTGTTTTCTGTTGTAAACAAAATTATTTTTAAAGCAGAACTTTACATGCCCATTCAGTAGAGCAGTCTGTATTAGTCTAGCAGGGTATTTGGTTTATTGGTGTGTATAGCTAAGGACAGTAAACTAACACGAATAACTAATACTCCAACAACAACTAGTGTACTGCCCTGGCCCAAATGAGTCTAGCAGGATATTTGGCTGAGTGGTGTGTATGAACAGGAACAGCAAACAATAAAGAAAATCCAGTACTCCAGCAGTAACTAGCGTGCTGGACTGGCCCACCATGACTGCTGCCACCACGCAGCAGGACAATTAAGTCACTGCTGCATCACTGGTTATTCATCATGTTTTACTAGCATCCGCCCCAATAGCTGAATGGTCAGCGTGACGGACTGCTGTCCTGAGGGGACCAGGTTCAATTCCCGGCTGGGTCAGAGATTTTTCTCCATTCAGGGACTGGGTGCTGTGTTGTCCTTATCATCATTTCATCCCCATCCAGCATGCAGGTTGCCCAATATGGCATCGAATGTAATAAGACCTGCACTAACGTGGCCGGTCCTGCTCCGTAAGGGGCCTCCTGGTCATTGACACCAAACGCTCATTTCCAATTCCATGTTTTACTGGCCCTCTTAACATATGTAGTTAAACTGAATATCACACTAAACTAACTTCAGATTACTCTATCAAATGGGTACATAAAATTCTGCTTTAAAAATAATTTTGTTTGTAACAGAAAAAGCTGCTGCTTTCCACTGGCACTGCACATAGCATGAAAGATGTAATGAGCAGCATTTGTACAGGCTGACTCCAGCTACACATTGCAAAAATGCAATTTCAAATATCTTCTGAAACACCAGAGAAAATGCATCTGGTTATTCTTATGAGACAGACCCAGTATATACTTCTGGGGAGGAGAAGATGGTCAGAGGGAGGGTGGAGGAAGAAATGGACAGAGTGCGGGGGTAGGAGTTGGACAGAGAGTGTGAGGCGGAGATCAACAGGGGGGGGGGAGGGAGAGGGGGGGTTGGGAGATGGACAGAGATAGGGGAGATGATGAGATGGATAGAGAGAGGGGGCAGGAGATGGACAATGGGGATAAAGCCACGGGTAAAAGACTAGTGTTATATACAGTTTTGGTCATCATGACTACCAGTGTCGTATGTAGATTTAAAATTACATTATGGCTGAACATGAGAGCAGGTTGATAGCATCGAAAGAGAAGGAGAAGGACAAGAAGAAATAATTAAATGAAATAATTACTGTAATGGGTAAATAAAAGAATTCAGGATTATCTGGAAACAATACTGAGGAGATGAGCACCCATTTCACCTTCACAGAGATGCCAGGGAGCGAACATAGTTCCCATAGAATTATTGCACATTGTTAGAGGCTAGAGTTAATAATGAGCAAAAAATGTAAGAATGAAGATGAATATGAGAAGAAAAGCATAAATTGTATCAACAGAAAAGGGAAAAGGAATGACAATTTTCTTAAATTAATATGTATCCCAATTTAACATAAGTCATACATGGAAGTAAAAAGCTTTTCAACATAAAAATACTACAAAAGAAATGTTATGTGCCTAAAGAAAGAAATATATTAACAAAAAAGGAATGTACTTATCAGACCAATGATCTACAAGAATAGATGACTATGAATGAGTGGAAATGCTTGGAGAAACAAGGAGAGCAATAACAAAAGTCCAAAGCTGAAGAATCTAGTCCAAGGAATTGAGGTCATTTGATACATTGTTACAGTAGGAGTGTCAAGTATCAAGTTTTACCTAAGGTAAAGCATAAAGTGCAGGCATAATTGGTTGCAGAACTACACTGTATCTTCCACACAACTCTAATGTTTTTACTAAAGAGATCTTGACTTTACCAGTGTATAGACGGAATTGGATCATTAGACAGGCCAACTGCATTTGCATCAAAACTCCTTAACAAAGTTCAGTGCAACTACTCATGTACTGAGAAGGAGGCTCTTGCTATCATATATGGGGTGACCAGATTCTACCAATATCAAAATGGCTGAAAATTATACCTTGTGACACATCACAGGCCTCTCACCTCAATGTTCAATCCTTCCATGCCAGTCACTCCATGCATAGTGCAAAAGCCGTAGTGTTGGTCTCTGCTCCTTTACAATTACCGGTACAAAATTATTTGCAGGTCAATGGCTAAGCATTTGAACATAGATTTCTCCTACTAGTTGGCATTGATTTGGTGATCAGCATCTGAGAGAACTCATGCTTCCACATTGATGCTTAAAACAATATATCACTTGACAGTTTTTCAACCGACCACCATCAGATTGCTCAGGCAAATGCTGCAGGCCACAGTCTCAAGATTCCATAGCAACACCTCATCAACAGTTAGCTGCAGTCCATTAGACAGATTAGTGATCCAGTTGTATGCAATTATTTTGCACTTTGGCACACCTTATCAGCCCAGCAGGGTGTTATCCTATTACTTACAATGATCAATCTCCGTGGTAGTGTCACATTTGCTTCAGAAGGAAATTCTTTGCCTTTTCCATCAAGAAAACTGGGGCATTGTATGCACCAAGCAGCTTGCCCAATTCCACTGCACATGGTTCTGCATGGACATCCAAATCAAACAATTGGATTCACAATGTCCAACATGTGCAGAATACCATGCTGCTCCACCACAGAAACTTTTTGATTGGCCCAGGCCCAGAGCCCTTGATAGCATTTGCATATTGGCTTAGCTGGTCCCTACTGCAATTCTCGTTAGCTTGTTGTGGTAGATGCCTTTAGCAAGTTTCCATTTGTAGTGTCACCATCACCCTCACTGCAGCCACAGCCTGTGGCCCACCTCCACACTGCCACCTTCCAGTGGAACACCCTGAATCCTCCAGGTGCTATTGGGCTTTACCAATGGAAGATGTTCCATTTCTGAGCATGGGTGTGCACCCTATGGCTGGTTTTCTGACTGATGTTTCTGGCCGTTCCCAAGACAGATGTCGGGGTGCAGACAGGGGCTCAGCAGCAGTTTCGGCTCTTGCCTCTTTACTGGCACCTGCACCCAGGCCTACCCCCCCCCCCCCCCCAATTGTTTCTGCCAGTATTAATATATGACAACAGATATGAGTTTTGAGTTTTGTGTGTGTGGACGGTGGGGACTATGGTGTCGTCCAATATCGGTAACATACCAGACATACATGCATAATGCATCCTGAGATTGGCAATAAACCACGTGACAGCCTCACCAATCCATGGCCATCTTGAAGCTACACATCCAGCTGTATGCACACGTAACTCTAGCATTGAGCTGACGTACAAAGACACTGCAATCAGGTCAGACCAATCGACTAGTGGTCTACGAGTGCAGTCAGTTGAAGTCTCAGCAGTTTATAATAGTTATCTGTGATTGTGCTCATTTTTAACAACTTTGTCAGTGAATGCACTCCCTTGCATCTGCTGTACAAAGAGTAAGTGAACACCTGTGTCCCTCAGATCAAGCATGCTTCTAATCATTTCTGCTTTCTGTCTAAGCACCCACTTATTCCTCAGCATCCTCCTCTAGCAGATCCAACACACTTATTACAGAGAATTTGTGCAGTGGTTTTAGAAATACTTCCTTCTTGGCAGGAGAATGAGGAATAAATCATATATTGTATATGGCAGTGCGATTATTTAGAAAATATTTCAAGACAGTAAATCTAGGGGAACAGCAGTATCCATTAGATTTTTTCTACAAAATAAGTCACAATGTATGGAAATATGCTTCAGTATACAACATAAAACTGTGTTAACTGGTAAGGTGCAGACCTCAAACTCTCTTTCAGGAAATTCTATATCTTCATGGATAGCTGGAACAGGTGGTGGGAATTTAATCATATCATCAGGAATTTCTGTATGTATGTTCTTAATATATTTGTGCAAATGCTTAATTCTGTTGATAAGCTCCACTTTGTTGTTCCTTAGTCCATACAATTTGTCATTGTAATCTTTCTTGATATAATAAAGCTGAAAATAAAATTTAAATTAGAGTGACTAGTAGAATATTAGTTACATTATATTAATTGTACAAATATACATTACAAACTAAAAATAATGGCATTTGGCTAAAGAAAAATAGAATAAAACAAATACTACTTGTAAACAGGTGCAACAACAAGCAGCAGGTATCAAGTTTTTGAAGACCAAACTCACTTATCACTCAACCCTTCCTGGATTAGTCTCTACAGGGCTCAGCTCTTGCATCAAGGGTGTGGCTTTGATCATTTCCATCATATCAGATCAAGACTAGTAAACATCTCCATAACAAAATGCCATCATTCAAAATCCCCACCAAATACAAACTAGATACAAAAACATCCCTAATCATGTTTCATTCTTCCCATTTCAGGTTCATGGAGGATCAGGTACTTTCAGCACATAAAATATTATACCAAAGGTAGAAGACTTCACTTGAGGCCATATAAAATGAAGTTCTTCTTCAATTCAGATATACCTGTGTAATTAGATGCACAACCTGAATGATTATGACTGTAGGTTATATAGTTTTTGGAGTACACAGAGAGCTATAGGAAGGAAACAGAAAAGATATTGTCTTGAAGATGTCAATAGATATGGGAAGAGTATGCTCGGATAAGAGCAGAGGGCTGGAGGTGGAGACACAATGGTGGGTGGGGGGAGGGAGGGAAGGGAGGGGAGATTTCTTAAATCAAACTTGCAGTTTTCAGATGACAGTCAAACGTCACAGATATTTACTTATAGCAAGTGTGCCGAGAGCCATTTGTTACGAAATATCAGAACCACTCTGCAGTCCACAGTTATCTTCTTTGCAAATAAATGCCAGTGTATTTGTGTTTTATGAGCTTGCAGGGGTGCTGCACAAATGTGGCTGTGAGGATCATGCAATAGTCGCATGCAGTTCTTGAATCACAGTACGCCATACATTGCACAAAACAGTAATTTAACCATTCTAGTTAAATCGACAGACTGGTATTCTCATTAACGAATTACTTTATTTTCAACAAAGTGGGAAAAGACAGACTACTGCTTACCATAAAGAGACACATCAAGTTGCAGATAGGCACAGTTAAAAGACACTTACATAAAGATTTCACCCACAGCCTTCATCAGTGAAAGAGAGAGACATGCCATTCACACACAGAAACAAGCACATCCTGGGCCATAAGGCAGCTATCCTGTGGGTGCAAGCAGCAGTCTGCAAGGGGCAGGGAAGGGACAGTAGTGTACGGGTGGGGAGAGAGATGAATGCTGAGTAGAGGAATGTGCAGAGACTAGACTGCCAGCAGGCACAGTGTCAGGAGGTAGTGGTGCAGGAAGTAAATCATTCAGCTTTTTATATTCATATGAGAACAAACCAGCTGTCCACCAGCATGAACAGCCACTGCCAAACTGTGGTCAAGAGCAGAGTAGACCACTCTGTGGTACAACATACAGTTGAACATAACACATTTGATTTCAATGGCTGCTCCATTACCCAACACATTTGGATACTTTCCTCCATCACCAGCTTTTCTGAAGTGCGCAGTGAGAGTTGTCTTTACCACACATTCTCCGCTCCTGTCATTATCCTGGTCTCAACCTATGGTAACATACTGTCCCAATACCTTCCACCCAACAGTTTCCGCCTCCTCTGTCCATCATCTCCTCCCATTCACATCTCCAACCCCGTTTATTTGCAGTCTTCTGCCAACACGTCTGCCTTTCATTTCCCACTCCTCTCCTTTTTTGCTCATTTTTTCCCACCTCTCTGCCCCACAACCTCCTGATGCTGCACCTGTAGCCAGTCTAGTCCCTGCACAGTCCACTGGGCAGTGTTTTTCACTCTTCCCACCTGTACACTACTATTCCTTCCCCTTCCCTGCCACCTACAGATTGCTGCTTGCATTCCACATGATAGCTGCATTCCAGCTTGAGATGCTGGAGTCCAGCCTGAGATGCCTGTGACTGGACTGCAGTAGGAGTCAGGGACAGTTCTTGCACCTGAATCGACCACAAGGGAATGACCAATGAGGTGCAGGATTGGTAGCTGGATCAGGGTAGAGATGGACAAGGATATTCTGTAGGTTGGATGGTCAGTGGACGCTATTTCGGATGGTAGAGAACATATCACACTGATAGACAGGGGATACCAAGGGAGGGGAGAAAAGGAGAGGAAGGCAGAGATGAAGAGGTAGACAAGGATGGGAGAGGGAAATGGGAGAAAGGGGGAGGGACAGGGGCAAGAGAGACAGAGGGGAGATGCCATTCCTCACCCTTATCATAGGTAGATGCGCACAAACAGAAGCACTTTGTTCACCATCAGCATCATCCTCAAGAAAACTCAGGCTTATTCAATATTTTCCTCCCTGTCATTGTCAATTGACCCCAAAACATTCATGCATAAAATCATATTCAAATTTCAGTCCACAGCATCAACATTGTCACTGCCCCTTCCTTGACATTATCTGTTTTACATATCGCAAGCCAGGGTATCCTGCAAGTGTCTGTCTAGGTCAGTGTGCATCAACAACTTCTGCTATCAGCACACTGCTAACTATCTTGCTGAAGCCCAGGGAAGCAAAGGGTGAGATGCAACATCACATGTTGCAACTGTACATTCATGGGTTGATGGTAGATTTCCAGGTGGACACAGGCACAGCCACTTCTCTGATTAATGAGGATACATACTGAAACATTGGATTCTTACAGCTGCAATCTCCTCAGTGCAAAGAGGTGACATACAGTGGCCAGTCAATTCCATATCAGGGACAGATTATGGTCCAAGGTAAGTACAAAAACATTACTTGGCAACTAATCTTACCCATAGTCAACTCTTGGGTAACACATAACATTTTTGGTTTAGACACTTTTGCACCTACTGGTTTTCAAATTCAGGACTTGGTTAATTTGATTTCATCTGTGACCCCATTCACAGAACTTGATGTATTGTGTGCACAAATTAAGCAGGTGTTTGAACATATATTACGTTGTGCAGCTGGGTTCCAGGCACACATTTGCTTAAAGTGATCAACAGTGTCTAAGTTTTTTAGAGCTCATCGGGGGGCTTTTATCATGCTTGAGCAAGGTAAAGCAGACCTAGGTAGGTTGCAAAATGTGTATGTTCTATCTCTAGTATTGTCTAACGGCTGGGCTATGTCCATGGCCTTGTTTCAGATACCTAATGGATTTTAAGTTTACTGTTCAAGCTGAAGCAAATGTCAATTCATATCCACTTCATTGACAGGAGGAATTGTTGGCTAAATTGGCTACAGGTCAATATTTTTCAGAGAAAGGTCTTACTGATGTCTACTTTCAATTGCCTTTAGGTGAGGAGACAAAGCAGTTTTTAGTGCTTAATACACCATTTGGCATGTATCATTACAGCAGGTTGCCATTTAGAGTTGTAAGTGTTCCCGTGATATTTCAGAGGTACCTTGAGCACTCATCCAAGGTATCCCCCCCAGCTGTCTTAATTATTTAGACAATTTTTTTGTTACCAGAGCCACATGGGAGCAGCACCTGCACACTCTCCAGATGTTGTTTGACTGGCTCCAAGCCAACTGTCTGCACTGTCACCTCGACAACTCTAGCTTCTTCACGTTGATTATCAAGTACTTGCCTCATATGTAAAGTGAGATGGGGCCACCCAATGCAGGATCATGTGGCCACAACTGTTGAGTTACCAGCTCCTAAGAAACTCATAGAACTACAGTTGTTCCTAAACAAAGTAAATTATTATGCCAAGTTTATTCCAAATGTGACCTACATTTCCCATACACTCAATAAATTGTGTAAAAGAGGTGTTAAATTTTTGCTGTGTGATCAGAGGTGTAAGAGGCTTTCATGCAACTAAAAAAGTGCCTTTGGTTGGCCCCTTGTTCAGCTGCATTCCACCCTGGCAAGTGTTTCATGCTTGCCGCTGATGCACCAGATTGTGGCATTGATGTGCTGTCCCAAAAATACACAGATGGCACCGAAAAGCTCACTGCATTTGCATCTAAAACATGAGATGTGGCACAGAGAAATTATTCACAAATCAAGCAGGAAGTGCTGACTATCATGTATGGCATCCTAAAGTTCTATGTGTTCCTCTACAGTGCAAAGTTTCAGCTGTTTGCCAATTACAGGACTGTTATTCCACTGCTCAGCACCCATTCAAAACTTCACAATGCAGTGGCATAGTGGATGCAATATTAGGCATAAGTCAGTATTTGTTCTATGAGGTCCATTATCAGCCCACCATGCAGCACTCCAACATGGACATGCTTTCCCAGTTGCAGTGTGTCACAGATGTCAAATTGGATAGTCATGAGGAACTGTGTTTTGCTTTAGACACAAAACAATCAATTAGAGCAGATATGGCCCATGATCCACACCTGGGCAAGGTGTCATCTGCTGTATGGCAGGGGACCAAAGCTGTTGCATGAGGACATTCACCCAGAATGGTGCACCTATTTTTCCTTATGGCACAGGCTTATCAAAATTGAAGGAGTCATTTTCCTAGTGAAGGAGTCATTTTCCTAGCTACAGATGATAAGTGTCGGGTGATAGTTCCTTCCGTGCTCTGCCCTGTATACTGTGCAACACTTCCACACTGCACATTTGGGAATGTACAGAATGAAGGCAACAGCATGCCCGGGGTTCATGTCACCACTGAACACTATCTAGAACTGCACCTATGACCATTCAGCCCCAGTGCAGTGGTTCAACCCTTAGCCATGCCCTGACCAGCCCTTGCAAAGGGTATATGTCGATTTCTTGGATCCATTCCAGGTAGCAATGTGGCTGCTTGTTGTCAGTGCTCTCTCTAACTTTCCATATGTAGCATGTATAGCTACAACTACCAGTGCAACAACTTAGCACACTCTGTGCATCATACTTGTGATAGAGGGTGCCCCTTCCACCCTAGTTCCCCACAATGGCCCTTAGTTCACAATATCAGCATTTCAGGATTTTTTGTCAGCATCCAATCCAGGAACCAACAGGAGGGTCAGGACATTTAAAACACAAATGTGCAAACTGCTAACAACAGCCAATTCCAGCAAAGCACTCATCAGTTTCCTGACCTCCAACTGGTCCAGTCCCATGATGGGACATAGTCTGGTTGCAATTTTTCATGTGCATGGACTCCGAACCCTGCTCAATCTTCTGCACCCAACTCTGCCAGCCCACTGGCCATGCACACAAGTTCATCACCACGTGGACACCCCTGTCTGTGCTTATACTTTCAGCCAGAACCTTGGCTAGGTCTAAGGCAGTGTCACCAACCACAGGTGGAGTCAGATGTCTGAGGCTGATGGTGGCCAGAAGAAGCTGGCCCTGTGCCGCAATTAGCTCCATCTGTAATGTGACATACCACCACCCTATTTCCTGCCACAGCCAGCTAGCCATGCCATCTGTGATCGTCCCACAGTCTGGCCAGCCCACCAGCCTGCCTCTTATTACAAAAACCTCTGCCCTCATGTTAGGTGTTGGCAAGAAATCAACCATGACTAGCATTGGGAGGCAATGCAAATTGAACCCTTTCCTCCCCCTAAACCACTTCCAGCTCCCACTTCCACCACTGGTGGCACACTTCCCCCACCATCAGTGAGTGAGGTGGATCGTTATTGGACTGTGCTGCCTACAGAGACCAACCCGTTCGTCCCAGCTCTGTCCCTTCCAATGCCCACTCCACTGTCAGCTATGCCAGCTGTGCCCCTGACTCTGTTGATCAGCGAAGACTCTCACAGATGGCATTTCCTCTCACCTCCGCTGATCATAATAGGAACCCTCCACAGGCACCTTGTTGGGCTTTCCTACATTCCTCTCTTCCTTTCGTCATTAAAATTGGGAACAGCTGGTTAACTTTCAGCCCTACATGCCAATTAAAGAAGGATTTAGTACCTGAGGGCGATATGATTTCTCCATCTAGCCTAAGTATCATTAGAAAGAACACATCAGGCTCCAACTGACAGACACACCTCATGCCCACATGACACTCAGCCACCACAGCAAGCCGTGAGGTTGGGTCACCCTGTGATGAGTATTTATCAATAAACTACAGCCTGGCAATTGCGGCCAGTCTCTCACTGTTCTTGGAAGTCCTACACATGACACTGAATGGCAGAGTATTTTGACTTTGCCTGACTAACACTTTGTGATATGGACTTATCCCTGGATTGTAGTGTATGTTTCAAAGATTGGGCAACACTCTGGACTTCTGTTGGTTCGAAATTCATGTTGTGATTGATGATCTCCACTGCCAGTCACCACCAGAATCCATTGTGTCTTTCTGCCGGTCTCCTTGTTGCCACCAGTGTGAGTCATCATAAACTGCATTTTTACGTACAAAGAGTACGATAGGACACTTACCAGAATCTTTATTGACAGACAATATCCTCTCCAGCTCATCCATAAACAGATCTTCTGTGCATTTCCTCCTCTCACACCAATAAATCTGTTACCCAGCCACCAACCAGCACTCCCCTGGTCCCCCAATATAACCTTGGTCTTCAAAACCTCAACCACATCCTTCACCAGGGCTCTGATTACCTCTCATCATGCCCTGAGATGAGGGATATCCTACCCAAAATCCTACCTGCATCACTCAAAATTGTGTTCCACTGCCCATCCAACCAACAGAATACCCTTGTTCATCCTTACTCCAGTCCTTTACCTCGAGGGTCATTAATATGTGGTTGACGCAGGTGCAAGACATGTCCCATACAACCAGCCCCACCTCCTACTGCAGTCCAGTCACAGCCATCTCATACCCAATGAAATACAGGGACACATACAAAAGCAACCAAGAAATTAAAAACTTAGGCCGGTATTACACTATCATATTTCTTTGACAAGAAAGATGATCAAATATCCATCAAATTTATTTGACAAAGATCTTTGACATGGTGCTAGAAACAGATATTACACTGTTGTGATATTTTCCACTAAATTTAAAGATGTTGGACAACAACAACTTGTTATTAGGCACTGCAGCTGCTTGTACCACAATTTTATTGCACTGTGTGTGCATTTGGAAGAAAAGCGGTAGAAGAAAAGGAAACATACTTGGCTGAAGCCATGGGTATTACTTTGATACAGTAAAGCATCCAACAAAATTTGTTATGAGAGCTGCAAGTGGAGGATGTCAAGTTTTACATAAATTACTTACAAGGGAACGTCCCCATTGCACCCCCCTCAGATTTAGTTATAAGTTGGCACAGTGGATAGGCCTTGAAAAACTGAACACAGATCAATCGAGAAAACAGGAAGAAGTTGTGTGGAACTATGAAAAAATAAGCAAAATATACAAACTGAGTAGTCCATGTGCAAGATAAGCAATATCAAGGAGAATGTGAGCTGAGCAGCGCCGTGGTCCCATGGTTAGCGTGAGCAGCTTCATGGATCAAGCCTTCCCTCGAGTGAAAATTTTAATTTTTTATTTTCGGTTTATATGACAAACTCTTATGTTTTCATCACTTTTTTGGGAGTGATTATCACATCCACAAGAAAACTTAAATCGGGCAAGGTAGAAGAATCTTTTTACCCATTCGCGAAGTGTATAAGTTAGGTGGGTCGACAACATATTCCTGTCATGTGACGCACATGCCGTCACCAGTGTCGTATAGAATATATCAGACGTTTTCCTGTGGAGGAATCGGTTGACCTATGACCTTGCGATCAAATGTTTTCGGTTCCCATTGGAGAGGCACGTCCTTTTGTCTACTAATCGCACGGTTTTGCGGTGCAGTCGCAAAACACAGACATTAAACTTATTACAGTGAACAGAGACGTCAATGAACGAACGGACAGATCATAACTTTGCAAAAATAAAGAAAGTAAACTTTTCACTCTAGGGAGGACTTGAACCAAGGACCTTTCGTTCCGCAGCTGCTCACGCTACCCACGGTACCACGGCACTCCTGAGTTCACACTATCCTTGATGTTGCCTATCTTGTGCATGGGCTATTCAGTTTGTATAGTTTGCTTATTTTTTCATAGTTCCACACAACTTCTTCCTGTTTTCTCGATTGATCTATATTCAGTTTTTCAAGGCCTATCCACTGTGCCAACTTATAACTAAATCTGAGGGGGGTGCGATGGGGAGGTTCCCTTGTTAGAATGAATGAGAGTGCATTAAAGTGTTTGCTCAGCAGAGTGGCTTCTCATACTACAAACCAGACTACTCACTTGAACAATGCTATATGTGCAGAAGACAGGCTCACTGTGACACTTATGATTTCTTGATACAGGAGAGAGCTATTCCAGTTTACAGTACCGCCCTCGAATACCACAATGCACATTAACCAAAATAATCCCAGAAATGTCTGAAGCACTTATTAAAGTAGTTAAGGGGGAATATCCAAAGATAAATAAATGTTTGGTACATGATATGGGGAATAAGAACAATTTTTATTTTTGAATAATTTAATTAATAGAATTAGTGTTCCAATAACCACAAAATTAATAACAAGTACAAAAGAGATGAAGTGCTATTTAACTTCTGCCATCCAGAGTTCAAAAATATACAAAGTAGAATGGAAAGTTAAGATCTTCTTTTATTTTAGAGAGTGACCACCACCTCTATCCTGGCTTTCTGAAAAGCCGGCTGGATGTTTCCAGATGTAGGGGTGGATGGCTGTAACTGTGATTGTGGATATTAAGTCGCCTGCAGTATATTCCACCTGCACATTGGCACACGATTAATAGCATGCATTGTGCCCTTTGCTGACCCCCTCCCCACTCCCTCCCAGTTGAAGCAAGGTTATTATCAAGAGTTGAAGGAACACACCAACTTAATTTCTTTGACATAAATATTTGATGTATCAACTGTAACAAAGAAATAAGATAGTGTAATACTGGCCTTAAAAACTTCCAACAATGCAAATACAGGACAGATGTAACAATATTATGAAAAGGATAGTTGCTATTCACCATACAGCAGACATACTGAGTCACAGACAGGCACAGTGAAAAGACTGTCAGAAAGTGAGCTTTCAGCCAACAAGGATTTCATCGGACACAGTCAACACATACGCGCGCGCGCGCCTGCACACACACACACACACACACACACACACACACACACACACACACACACACATGCGTTTGCCGAGTGTGTGTGTGTGTGTGGCTGGGTAGGTGTGTGTGTGTGTGTGTGTGTGTGTGTGTGTGTGTGTGTGTGTGTGTGAGAGAGAGAGAGAGAGAGAGAGAGAGAGAGAGAGAGAGAGAGTGTGTGTGTTGTCTATTTCTCCATAGGCCTCCTTTGCAGAAAGCTCACTTTTTGATGGTCTTTTTGTTGTCCCTATCTGTACTCAACATCTCCACTATATGATGAGTAGCAACTATCCTTTTCATAATAAACTTACAAACTTCTTTTATTACACTGCTGATTTTCAAATTTATAGTGTAAGCCAAAATTTATAGTGTAAGCCAGAGATACAAAGCTTCATAATTATGTGAAGCTGGTTGTTTTCATTTTTCAAACTGACAATTTGAGGCTTTTTAATCAATTCCGAAACATCTGTCTTTATTTCACTGATTGTATATTCCATTCCCTGAAACACTGGTTACCACAGATCTAGTCTTCAGTGGAACCAAGCTTTTGTCTCTCCTCCCCCCCCCCCCCCCCCCTCCTCTTGTGGCTCAATATTAAGCAATCATTATGACTCTATATGTAGTCCACTGCATTTCATGTTTCTCATACTTTATTTATTGTAATTCCAAAGGGAAGTGGTAACACACAGTTTTTAAACTGATCTCCACTATTTTTTTTTTTTTTTACTAAGAAAGGGGATTTATGTTTAGTCCATTTTATCTAAATCCAAGCAAAACTTTCTCCAGTTTGGTTTTCCCCAACTCTTGTTTATATTTCATAAGACTGACCTATGACCGTGAAGTGCATGGCGGAGGATAGTATCTAGTATAGGGCCACATCTCAGGATTTCTTTCTGTTTCAACTATATATGAAGCACAGGAAGAATGACTGATTAAACATCTCTGTGACTACTGCAGTTAATCTTGTCTTGACAGTCTCTAAGTGAGTGGTATGTAGAGGGATGAAGAATACCTCTAAATTTTCAGTGAACAGTGGTTTTTTAATTATGAAAGTTGGCTTTCACAGAATAATTGCCTTCAATATTTAGTTCATGTTTTCAACATCTCCATGACACTCTACTGTGGATTAAGCAAGCCTGAGTCCATTCATGCCACTCTTCCCTGTACATGTTCAGTATCCCAGTTAGTGCCATTTGCTATGGGTCTCACTGTAATACGACAACCCTTTTCGGAATCCTGTATCCTTTTCCAGTCTCATCCCCACTCTCTTGAAGAGGGCATACGTATAATATCAGTAATTTACAACAGTTTAACCAGCTACTTTCATTTTTTCTTTTCTGGTTATCTGGATTCGAATACACTTTTGCAGCAAATTAGTAATTTGCACTAAATCAAGCTATTGTATTGACATTGTTTACGTTGGGATCTCACCAATATGCAGAATGAAGGAAACATGTTGGAGTAAAGGCTGACATGCCATCACAATTTGTACATTATAAAAACGTCAGGCACATGGTAGGAATAATTCCGCTACTGTAATTATGGAATAATTAATGATTAATGTTCTGATACTTCATCAAAATACAGCTATTTTTTTTTATATTCAAGCTACAAACAAATTGTATTCCTGATAGAAATATGACATGATAACTTGTTCAGTCAGAATTAAGCATACTTATGTTTTAATTCCCCCCCCCCCATGAACCATGGACCTTGCCGTTGGTGGGGAGGCTTGCGTGCCTCAGCGATACAGATAGCCGTACCGTAGGTGCAACCACAACAGAGGGGTATCTGTTGAGAGGCCAGACAAACATGTGGTTCCTGAAGAGGGGCAGCAGCCTATTCAGTAGCTGCAAGGGTAACAGTCTGGATGATTGACTGATCTGGCCTTGTAACACTAATCAAAACAGCCTTGCTGTGCTGGTACTGCGAACGGCTGAAAGCAAGGGGAAACTACAGCCGTAATTTTTCCCAAGGGCATGCAGCTTTACTGTATGGTTAAATGATGATGGCATCCTGTTGGGTAAAATATTCCAGAGGTAAAATAGTCCCCCATTCGGATCTCCGGGCGGGGACTACTCAAGAGGATGTCGTTATCAGGAGAAAGAAAACTGGCGTTCTATGGATTGGAGCGTGGAATGTCAGATCCCTTAATCGGGCAGGTAGGTTAGAAAATTTAAAAAGGAAAATGGATAGGTTAAAGTTAGATATAGTGGGAATTACTGAAGTTCGGTGGCAGGAGAAACAAGACTTCTGGTCAGGTGAATACGGGGTTATAAACACAAAATCAAATAGTGGTAATGCAGGAGTAGGTTTAATAATGAATAGGAAAATAGGAAAGCGAGTAAGCTACTACAAACAGCATAGTGAACGCATTATTGTGGCAAAGGTAGATACAAAGCCCATGCCTACTACAGTAGCACAAGTTTATATCCCAACTAGCTCTGCAGATGACGAAGAAATTGATGAAATGTATGATGAAATAAAAGAAATTATTCAGATAGTGAAGGGTGATGAAAATTTAATAGACATGGGTGACTGGAATTCAGTAGTAGGAAAAGGGAGAGAAGGAAACGTAGTAGGTGAATATGGATTGGGACAAAGAAATGAAAGAGTAAGCCACCTGGTAGAATTTTGCACAGAGCACAACTTAATCATAGCTAACACTTGGTTCAAGAATCACAAAAGAAGGCTGTATACATGGAAAAAGCCTGGAGATACTGACAGGTTTCAGATAGATTATATAATGGTAAGACAGAGATTTAGGAACCAGGTTTTAAATTGTAAGACATTTCCAGGAACAGATGTGGACTCTGGCCACAATCTATTGGTTATGATCTGTAGATTAAAACTGAAGAAACTGCAAAAAGGTGGGAATTTAAGGAGATGGGACCTGGATAAACTGACTAAACCAGAGGTTGTACAGAGTTTCAGGGAGAGCATAAGACAACAATTGACAGGAATGGGGGAAAGAAATACAGTAGAAGAAGAATGGGTAGCTCTGAGGGATGAAGTAGTGAAGGCAGCAGATGATCAAGTATGTAAAAAGATGAGGGCTAGTAGAAATCCTTGGGTAACAGAAGATATATTGAATTTAATTGATGAAAGGAGAAAATATAAAAATGCAGTAAATGAAGCAGGCAAAAAGGAATACAAAGGTCTCAAAAATGAGATCGACAGGAAGTGCAAAATGGCTAAGCAGGGATGGCTAGAGGACAAATGTCAGGATGTAGAGGCTTATCTCACTAGGGGTAAGATAGATACTGCCTACAAGAAAATTAAAGAGACCTTTGGAGAAAAGAGAACCACTTGTATGAACATCAAGAGCTCAGATGGAAACCCAGTTCTAAGCAAAGAAGGGAAAGCAGAAAGGTGGAAGGAGTATATAGAGGGTCTACACAAGGGCGATGTAGATTATGGAAGGGCAAACCTACGTTTCCAGCATTTGTAGGCTTAGAGAAAGCTTTTGACAATGCTAAGTGGAAAACTCTCTTTCAAATTCTGAAGGTGGCAGGGGTAAAATACAAAGAGCGAAAGGCTATTTACAATTTGTAGAGAAACCAAATGGCAGTTATAAGAGTCGAGGGACATGAAAGGGAAGCAGTGGTTGGGAAGGGAGTGAGACAGGGTTGTAGTCTCTCCCCGACGTTATTCAATCTGTATATTGAGCAAGCAGTGAAGGAAACAAAAGAAAAATTTGGAGTAGGTATTAAAATCCATGGAGAAGAAATAAAAACTTTGAGGTTCGCTGATGACATTGTAATTCTGTCAGAGACAGCAAAGGACTTGGAAGAGCAGTTGAACGTAATGGATAGTGTCTTGAAAGGAGAGTATGAGATGAACATCAACAAAAGCAAAACAAGGATAATGGAATGTAGTCGAATTAAGTCAGGTGATGCTGAGGGAATTAGATTAGGAAATGAGACACTTAAAGTAGTAAAGGAGTTTTGCTATTTGGGGAGCAAAACAACTGATGATGGTCGAAGTAGAGAGGATATAAAATGTAGACTGGCAATGACAAGGAAAGCGTTTCTGAAGAAGAGAAATTTGTTAACATCGAGTATTGATTTAAGTGTCAGGAAGTCGTTTCTGAAAGTATTTGTATGGAGTGTAGCCATGCTAATGAGGAAGTATTGAATAGGAGAGGGGAGAACAGAAGTTTGTGGCACAACTTGACTAGAAGAAGGGATCGGTTGGCAGGACATGTTCTGAGGCATCAAGCGATCACCAATTTAGTATTGGAGGGCAGTGTGGATGGTAAAAATCATAGAGGGAGACCAAGAGATGAATACACTAAGCAGATTCAGAAGGATGTAGGTTGCGGTAGATACTGGGAGATGAAGAAGCTTGCACAGGATAGAGCAGCATGGAGAGCTGCATCAAACCAGTCTCAGGACTGAAGACCACAACAACAACAACATGTTTTAATTGGTGTTGGTTAATGGAAATGTAATTACGACTATACAGAAATGTAAAATTATTACTCATACAAAATTTAATTAACTGAACCAAGGCCTTTTGTTCAATAAAACTAATCCCTCTGTTCACCTGAAAATGATAGGGTGATTATCCTTTAAGTAAGAAACATGATACACACAAATTAACGAATATATTGTTGCAATGATAAAACATGTAATTTGTAGTCTTAATAGAAACAGATTTTTTCCTGTTTTTGTACGAAATTATTCACTTTTAATTCATGTAAATTTCTATGCAATTTGGAAAGACAAATGTAAAAATTTTAACTGTATAAATCTAAAAATTTAATATGTAACAATTTCAGTAACTGTTTAAAATCATATAAATACAGGTGATTTGTACACCACCATAGGTCAGTCCAAATTTAGTCTTACATCAGTTATGAGACAGTGTTAAGTCAATTTTACGCATGTAGTTTGCCACCAAACATCTAGCAAGGGATATAAAACTCTTTGTTAATATGAATTCCTGGAGCTTATTTCTACCATTTCATGACCCCCATGTGGCGATTCAGTAACATCAAGATGAACCTACAGCAGCATTATGAAGCAGCATCCCAGATTACACAAGATATGTATTATTTATTTGGTGGAGGGTGTCTGTAATATGATGTGGTATTCTGTTTTTCTTGTGCTAAGCAATGACAAAAATCCAAAATTTCACCACGCAAAAACATTTTCGCCACATTATATTACAATGTGGTGAAAGGAGCTGGGATGTGTATAAAACTGCATTATATGCTAATACTTATTAAGTAAATGGAAACAAGGACATATATGGAAAAAGTGGATGTGTGAGTCATGGACCAACAGCCAGCAGCCAGCAGCTTGGATTGTCAGATGAGTACCACAGCATTATTTATGTGACAGAGTAGTGAAACAGTGAACTGTTAGGAAATGAAATTGGTTGCTTAAGTTAGGCAAAAATAATTGCATGTGACATACTTCGAAAATATTATAGGAAAGATTTTTTTAATTTTTTATTTTTTTTTAATTATTATTTTTTTAATCATGTCATCAAAGTTGTGCAAAAATCAGTTAAAATGAGTAGAAGCAATATATTTTTTGTATGTGACCATGATGGAATCACAACAAGTTCGGGTCAGTGGCTGCATGAATCAACACCAAATCTAAATACTCAAAGGAAATTGAAAATTTGTGATAAGATCTTATGGGACCAAACTGCTGAGGTCAGCAGTCCCTAATCTTACACACTACTTAATCTAACTTAAACTAACTTATGCTAAGGACAACACACACACCCATGCCCAAGGGAGGACTCGAACCTCTGACAGAGGGAGCTGCGCAGACCATGACGAGGCACCACAGACCGCATGGCTTCCCCTCGTGGCAATTACTCAAAGCCACGAGAACCCATCAAGTAGTTTAACTTTACCTTTCCATGGATTTCAACAATCAGAAAATTTGTTAGATCAACTTTCAAGATTACTAGATAGTAAACTGTCCAAAATCAATTGTAGAAAAATAGACAATACTATCATAAAAATGGACCAGAAACTATAAGCAATTAGGGAAGATGTTAATAAGGCAAATAGACAAATAAACAGTGTAAATGAAAGAGTAGACAATGTAGTATCTGAAGTGGACTGTTTGAAGAAATTTTCTGTTACTGAATTACAGCTAGTTAAGAAACATGTTGACATAATTGAGAAATGAGTAAAAAGAACAGAAAACATCGTCATTGACAAACTCGACAGATGAAAATCAGAGTTGCATAACATACAAATTTATATTGAAACTGAAAATAATTTAATTGATGAGAAACTAAAATTTAATTCCATATTGGTTACAGAGCAAATTTCTTCAGTAAACAGCGAAGTGGATTACGAATCAAATAATCTTCAAACAGTCAACTCTAAAGTTGTAAATTTTTAGTTGTATATGTTTAGTATTATATATAGTGGAAATAACATGTTTCAAAACAATTGCTATAACGTTATTATGAAAATTTTTCTGGGTGATTTTAAACTACACCCTGTCGATTATTTGTGCCAGTGCAAGGGCAGCTTTGCACCGGGCATGCCAGAACATATGAAAGTGAAATTTGCTAAACAATATTTAGATGGAGAGGCATTATATTGGGCTAACCAACGTGCTAACCCAAAAATGACATTTTCAGAGTTTGAAAAATTATTTTTAAACAAATTTTGGTCAGAAAGTATGCAGGTCGAAATAAAAACAGAATTTTTTAATGGGTGTAGATTTCATGAAGACAGATGAGAATGCGAGAATTTTGTGAAAAGCAGCTTACAACATTAGCACACTTAGATAAACCACTTGACAATTAATCCAAACTGACACACTGAAGTGGCGTTTACCTGAGTGTGGAACCTTGTTTACGGACCAGATGACACTATTGAGGAATTTCTGAAGTACATAGTAGAACGTGCTTGGGAGAACAGTTTTCAGAATTGGGGGTCATCACAACACCACCAGAATAACAACAACAGGAACAATAGTAACAGATACGATGGTAATAGAAGTAATAATAATTTTGGTAACATCTGTCACAACCAGAGTAATAATAACAATAATAATAATAATGATAACAGAAATGAGTAGGGTGGAGGTAATCAGAGGAGAAATGGTAACATATCTTATGAAAATAATAATCAGGAAAACAGGTAAACACCTCACTGTGAGCCTGTCAGTTGGCGGTGAAGAACAGTTACAGAAATCAGGCTAGAAGTAAGAGAGGAAGGCGAAGTTCACGTCACAGGCACCACAATAGACACAATAATTACCAGATAAACAGAGTTGATTATGATAAGGCATTTTGGGACTTTATGCTGCTGAAAATGGGTGAAGATACTAGGAAAGTAGAAAATAACTTTAATCTTAGTACAGATGATTTGACTAACTTATTTGATGAGAACGGCGTGTTTAGCCATAGTAACATTTATGATGATGATGATGAGTATGTTTAGTTAGCTTATTTTGTGATGATGAATTTTCAATATTGCCTGAAAAAGATGTGGAGGAAACAAGGATCATATACCTACATTGAATTATGTTTATGTGCCCGTTGACAAAAGTTCTGCTACTTTTGATAGTGATCATGATGTGGAGACGTGTAGTTTAAGTTGAGATTTATGCAGGTGCAGATGATGTTGCTAATGAGTATTTTGAGGCTATTGTTGCTGATGCTGATGTTGTATTTTGTGATGTATTAGATGGTATGGTTTATTTGGAAGTATCAGACAATGATATGAGTAACGGAATGATAGAATATGATGATTTGGAGTTGGAAAAACAGGTGCATGAAAATCAGTTGATACTCATTGAGGTCAGTGAGATATTACATGATTGTTACAGTAAGGAGGATTGAGATAAGCTAATCAGTGATAAGATAATGAAAGTATTGGAAGAGAATGAGGAGTCTGAATGAAAAGGTGATTATTGTGATAGTGTTAAGCGCACACACTCTAGTTGTAAGCTACCTGTAAGTACTTTACAACCTAAGATAGGAAATGAAAATCAAGTAAATGCTTATTTAAAATGTAGGGATATTGAAGATGATTTATTGGCAGAAGAGGGTGGAAGTAATAACCAGGTGGTTAGTGAAGACTTTTCTCAGTTAGTACTGGACAAACTTAACTCGGCAGACAATTTAAGTAGAGATGAAAAAAGTGACTTGGGAGGGATTCCTGTGGGAATATAATAGCGTTTACAGTGATAAGCCAGGCAGGGTGGAAGATTACATGTGTAAGTTAAAACTGAGACCACATGAACCATTTTTCATTAAGCCATGTGGAGTACCTATTTGTAAGAGGAAGGTTGTTGAAAAGGAGTTGGAAAAATTGCAGAATTGGGGGATAATAGAAAGGACTAGCAGTCAGTACAACAATCCTATGGTTGTAGCAGAAAGATGGTGGGGTTAGAATAGTACTTGACTATTGACATTTAAACAAATTTTCAGAAAAGGAAACTGACCACCCAGAATCAATGGAGTAATTGTTATACAAATTTCATAATGCAAATTATTTTACATGTTTGGATCTGACATCAGAATTTCATCAAATTACCTTAGAAACCAATTCTAGGCATTATACTGCATTTTTTATAATGGATAAAGTTTTAAATACTGTGTAGATTAAACTTATCAGTTGCTGAATTTATCAGGGATTTGGATTTTGTTTTAGGAGGTGAGTTACTGTTAAAATTAATCATTTATGTGGATGACATTCTGGTAGTCAGTAAAACTCTGGATGAACATATGGAAATTCTAAAAACAATTGCAATAAAATTTATTTGGAGTGGGTAAGACATTAAAATTAGAAAAATGTAAATTTGGAGTAAAAGAGGTGAAATTTCTTGGGTACACTATTAATAAGGAAGGAATTCTGCCTGATGAAGACAAACTGTTGGCCATTGTAGATTTCCACAAACCAAGGTGAAATGACTGAGTTTCCAACTTGTACAGAGTTAACTGCTGATGAGAGGGAAGAGGTGGTGAAGAAAAATATGGAGGCATCTCATAGTAAGAGGAAGAAGAAGCATGACAAAAATCTTAATGTTACACATTTTAAAGTAGGAGACCTCATGTTGCCTAAAAGATACGAAAAATCAAAAGCAATCAACAAAGAAACAATAAAATTCTTCGATATATACATAGGACCATTCAAGATCTTAGAGATACCACATCCAAATGCATTCAGGTTAATTTCAGGTTAATTCATCCAAAGTCATGTAACCTATTTGGTTTAAGAAACATCACACAACTGAAGCCATATGTTTGAATATGATCAACCCTCTCTGTGTGTACCATGTGTCTGGCAAGCACAAGGGTCCCAGGTAATGTAGTAGCTGCTTGAACATCTTTATATCTCTGTACTACATTCCTTATTTATATTTAGTTTCTTGTCACATGTTCAAAGCAATCCTGGGCATTTGAAAATAGCATCTTATCTCATTTATACTGACAGGAGCTGACAACAATATGAATTTTGAAGAGAAGTATAGCCAACTGGATAATACACATGCTTTTGTCTACTTAACATAGTAGTTGGTCAGCAGGAACTATGGTATAATCTTGGTCACTTGTATAACATTCGGTATTATTTCACATCTCTATGGTTATACAATTCTTCAATTATATGTAAATCTGAAATACCACATAAATGTATGATTGAATGTTCACTATTATAGAGTTCAGTGACAATCAACATAAATTACTTTGCATGCACTTAGCCTGCTATTTGAAATTTATACATGATACTTCAATGATATTATGTATTATTTACTTTATTTTATATCTAAAAACAAAGATGATGTAACTTACCAAATGAAAGCACTGGCATGTTGATAGACACACAAACAAACACAAGCATACACACAAAATTCAATCTTTCGCAACCAACGGTTGCTTCATCAGGAAAGAGGGAAGGAGAGGGAAAGACGAAAGGATGTGGGTTTTATGGGAGAGGGTAAGGAGTCATTCCAATCCCGGGAGCGGAAAGTCTTACCTTAGGGGGAAAAAAGGACAGGTATACACTCGCACACACGCACACACATATCCATCCGCACGTACACAGCACACGCAGACAAATGTCTGTGTGTGTGCGAGTGTATACCTGTCCTTTTTTTCCCCCTAAGGTAAGTCTTTCTGCTCCTGGGATTGGAATGACTCCTTACCCTCTCCCATAAAACCCACATCCTTTCGTCTTTCCCTCTCCTTCCCTCTTTCCTGATGAAGCAACCATTGGTTGCGAAAGCTTGAATTTTGTGTGTATGTTTGTGTTTGTTTGTGTGTCTATCAACATGCCAGTGCTTTCATTTGGTAAGTTACATCATCTTTGTTTTTAGATATATTTTTCCCACGTGGAATGTTTCCCTCTGTTATATTCATATCATTACTTTATTTTACTTTATCTTGACCATAACAAATCCCATTCCCCTGCAGTAAATCTGGTGTTGTCTTTGAAAGCTTTTGATTAATATATCAACAAAGTTAATTAAAGAATGTGATTCTGAGCTAAGTAACATATTAAGCTATCTGTGTAACCAGTCGTTTATCAGTGGAATATTTCCTGAATGGCTGAAATATGCTGAAGTTAAGCCACTGTTTAAGAAGGGAGATAAAGAAATAGCATCAAATTTCCGTCCAATTTCACTGTTACCAGCATTCTCAAAAATTTTCGAAAAAGTAATGTACCTTCGTCTTTATAACCATCTTATCTCAAATAACATACTGTCAAAGTCACAGTTTGGATTTCTAAAAGGTTCTGATATTGAGAAGGCTATCTTCACTTACAGTGAAAATGTGCTTAATTCATTAGACAAAAAATTGCAGGCAACTGGTATATTTTGTGATCTATCAAAGGCATTTGACTGTGTAAATCACAATATCCTTTTAAGTAAACTAGAATATTATAGTGTAACAGGAAATGCTGCAAAATGGTTCAAATCTTATATCTCTGGCAGGAAACAAAGGGTGTTATTAGGAAAGAGCTTGATACATGTCTATCAGGCATCATCCAACTGGGAACTAATTACATGTGGGGTCCCACAAGGTTCCATTTTGGGGCCCTTACTTTTTCTTGTGTATATCAATGACCTTTCATCAGTAACATTACCAGATGCCAAGTTTGTTTTGTTTGCCGATGATACAAACATTGCAATAAATAGCAAATCAAGTGTAGTCTTAGAAAGATCAGCCAATAAAATATTTGTGGACATTAATCACTGGTTCCTAGCCAATTCTTTGTCACTAAACTTTGAAAAAACACACTACATGCAGTTCAGAACTTGTAAGGGGTGTCCCAAGAGTATATGTCTAACATATGATGACAAGAAGATAGAAGAAGTGGACAGTGTTAAATTCTTGGGATTACAGCTTGATAATAAATTCAATTGGGAGGAGCACACCACAGAACTGCTGAAGCGTCTTAACAAATCTCTGTTTGCAATGCGAATTTTGTCAGACGTAGGGGATATAAAAATGAAAAAGCTGGCATACTATGCTTACTTTCATTCCATAATGTCATATGGGATTATTTTTTGGGGTAATTCATCAAGCCAAGCTAAAGTTTTCCGGGCACAAAAACGTGCAGTAAGAATTATATGTGGTGTGAACTCAAGAACATCCTGCAGAAGCCTGTTTAGGGAACTAGGGATACTAACTACAGCTTCCCAGTATATTTATTCCTTAATGAAATTTGTCATTAAAAATATATCACTTTTTCAAACCAACAGCTCAATTCATGGAATCAATACTAGAAATAAGAATAATTTTCACAAGAATTTAAAGTCACTTAGTCTTGTACAAAAAGGTGTGCATTATTCAGGAACACACATTTTCAATAACTTGCCAGCAGCCATAAAAAGCTTAACAACCAATGAAATTCAGTTTAAGAGAAGCCTAAAGGATTTATTGGTGGCCAACTCCTTCTACTCCATTGATGAATTTCTTAGTAAAACCAACTGATTTGTATATAAGTACAACATAACTTCTGCACAATTTCAGTGCAGTGATGTGTTCATTGAAAATTTGTGTGTGTGTGTAAGTATAATCTGACTTCTGCACCATTTCAGTGCAGTAATGTGTTCATTGTAAATAAGTATTACAGTAGTTGTATTACATGTTTATTACCTTATAAATAAATAAAAAACGTTTTTTATTTTAAATTCAGTGCATTAGTATTTGTAAAATGACTCTTAGTGTTCATTAAAAATGACGATCATTCCACTTGGGACCTGTGGAATGGTACATTAGCTTATTTGTTTTAGTTGTAAATATTTGTCATGTATTATTGTTTTTCTGACATGTTCCACATCCAGGAGGACCTCCTCACTACGGATCAATTGGAAAAAAAAAAAAAAAAAAAAAAAAAAAAAAAAAAAAAAAAAAAAAAAAAAAAAAAAAAAGATTTAGGAGTATTTTGCTCGCTATTGTCCAAGGGAGATGATAGAACACCAATTATCCATGGACTTTAAGCTATGTTTCAGTATTTCAAGTGCATTACTCATATCTGCATTATGATTTGTGCTTTTACCTATATTTGATTCTGTATATGTTTTCGTGTCATGTTTTCTATATTGGTTGGTAGCATTCATCATACATGTTCTTTGGTACTTTGATGCTCAACACTGTCATGGGGTATAATGACGCTCTTTTTAATCATTTATATTTTCTGCGTATGACCATCTGACCAACATGTTCCCATTACATAGAATTTCTTACATATAACTCATTATATATACAAAAAACAAAGATGATGTCACTTACCAAACGAAAGCATTGGCATGTTGATAGACACACAAACAAACACAAACACACACAGAAAACTCAAGCTTTCGCAACCCAAGGTTGCTTCATCAGAAAAGAAGGAAGGAGAGGGAATGATGAAAGGATCCATCCACACATACCATTTTTTAATTTTTCCGCAACCAACGGTTGCTTCATCAGGAAAGAGGGAAGGAGAGGGAAAGACGAAAGGATGTGGGTTTTAAGGGAGAGGGTAAGGAGTCATTCCAATCCGGGGAGCGGAAAGACTTACCGTAGTGGGAAAAAAGGACAGGTAAACACTCGCACACACACACACACACACACACACACACACACACACACACACACACATATCCCTCCGCACATACACAGACACAAGCAGACATTTGTAAATTTGCCTTTACAAATGTCTGCTTGTGTCTGCGTATGCGCGGATGGATATGTGTGTGTGTGTGTGTGTGTGTGTGTGTGTGTGTGTGTGTGTATGTGCGAGTGTATACTTGTCCTTTTTTCCCCCTATGATAAGTCTTTCCGCTCCCAGGATTGGAATGACTCCTTACCCTCTCCTGTAAAACCCACATCCTTTCGTCTTTCCCTCTCCTTCCCTCTTTTCTGATGAAGCAACCTTGGATTGCGAAGGCTTGAATTTTGTGCGTATGTTTGTGTGTCCATCAACATGCCAGCGCTTTCGGTTGGTAAGCTACATCATCTTTGTTTTTAGATATATTTTTCCCACGTGGAATGTTTCCCTCTATTACATTCATATCATTACTCTGAACCCAACAATTATGTTTGTTATTGTCACTGTTGCATTTCGAAATCTTTTCTGTCATCTTACTTTCTCTTTCTGTTTTTGCAAGTAGTTTCACTTTGTATTCACCTTCTGCTTTTTACTGTAATCTACCATACAATTTTATCACACCTATACATACTCAATAATACGTAACCCACTTCCAAACCATAACAAAAAAAAAAAAAAAAATTTCCGCTTTCAACACTACCGCTGCTATAAAATCCACCATTTCCAGTTCACAAACAGTTCCTTTCACCTATTAAACAACCATTTTGCCTAGTTCTAACAACTTTTACTTTATTTCCATTTATGTTTTTCCCACATCACTGATCATAATTACGGGCGCTGATAACCTCGGTGTTGTGCGCCCTAAAACACTAATCATCATCTGATCATAATTAGCCGTTTCCCACAGGTTTAAACGTCATTATTTCTTCATCAGACAATTGTTAGCCTTGTTTCATAATCTGCCACCACAAAACCATTCCTTTTAATACATTTACATGCAGTTTTTTCGAAATTTTCCCAAATTTCTCCATCCTTTAACGTGTTTTGGCGGCAACACAACCACCTAACCTTTGTGCATATCGTTGTTTACCAACCCAAGTTCACCACAGGATCAACATAGCTCAGCTTCAACCAACACTTTTTCAACTTTTTTCACACCAGATCTCCAGTTGCTTTCTAGCTCACCTTTATCTTTCCCCATACATTTTTATTTTCATTTTCATTTCAGCCTCATGTTACACTTTCCACCTTCTAATACCATGTCACCCTCACAACATCACCACAACGACCCCACTAAGTTTTATATACATTCCCTCCACAAACATGCCTTCGCCCTAGCCAGATTACGCTCCCATATTTTATTTACTCAGGCTTGTCTGACATTTGGTATTACCCCGAAAGGAATCACACCTAAAGTTCCCATCTCTGGCTGTAACCCTTCTTTCCATCAGTCCCTACACCAATTCCAAACTGAACAATCCATTGCCCTCACCCACCTAATCCTTCACCTACACGTCAACTCAGCCAACGAACAAACCCGTCAACTCCTATCCTTAATAAAAGTCCTCAGTCTTTCCTCTCCCACATCCACACCAGCTGTTCAGAGCATCCTCCTACAGGCCAACCGCAAATTAGAACAGCATGCCACCCTCCACCTCAAAAAACTATCCAATCTCCTGGTTTCCCACCTCTGGAAAGGCAACTCACTCACCCTCCACAACCTTTCCAGCAAACCTCAACCTCCTTTCATTGCACACAGTCCCAGTCTCTCCCATCTACTCAATCTCCAACTTCCAGCTCCACTCCCCCCAAAACCTCAAAATTCTAATCAACACAATCTGGAACCACAACACCCTAATTCAGTAGTTAACCTTTCCTCCAAACCTCTCTCCCAATCCGAAACCTCTGTCCTATCCAAAGGCCTCACCTTCAGCCCTGCTCCCAGATGCAACCAAAAGAGCCCTCGTCAAAGATTTACTGTCCTACACTCATACTCTCTGCTGGAAATATCACTTTGCCACGAAGAAAAATAATCCTAATCCTACTCCTAATGATCCAACTCCCCAAGACACTATCCAAATTGAACCCTGCCTGGAACAGATCCGTCCTCCGTCACAGCGGGACCCACCTCCTCTTCCTCAAAATCACCCTCTCCAAACCTTCCAGGAATTTCACACTTCCAGCCTTGCTTCTCAATCCTTTTTAAAAAAACCTTAATCCTACTCCCAACATCACCACTGCTGAAGCCCAGGCTATCTGTGATCTGAAGGCTGGGCCGATCCATCGTCATTCTTCCGGCGGACAAGGGTTCCATGACCGTGGTACTTGATCGTCAGGAGTATGTGGCTGAGGGACTGCGTCAGCTTTCAGACAACACTACATACAAAGTTTGCCAAGGTAATCCCATTCCCGATGTCCAGGCGGAGCTTCAAGGAATCCTCAGAACCTTAGGCCCCCTACAAAACCTTTCACCTGACTCCATCAACCTCCTGACCCCACTGACACACCGCACCCCTACCTTCTACCTACTTCCTAAAATGCATAAACCCAATCATCCCGGCCACCCTATTGCAGCTGGTTACCGAGCCACCTCAGAACGTATCTCTGCCTACGTAGATCAACACCTTCAACCCATTACATGCAGTCTCCCATCCTTCATCAAACACACCAACCACTTTCTCAAACACCTGGAATCCTTACCCAGTCTGTTACCCCCGGAAACCATCCTTGTAACCATTGATGCCACTTCCCCATACACAAATATTCCGTACGTCCAGGGCCTCGCTGTGATGGAGCACATCCTTTCACGCCAATCACCTGCCACCCTACCTAAAACCTCTTTCCTCATTACCTTAGCCAGCTTCATCCTGACTCACAACTTCTTCACTTTCGAAGGTCAGACATACCAACAATTAAAGGGAACAGCCAGGGGTACCAGGATGGCCCCCTCACATGCCAACCTATTTATGTGTCACTTAGAGGAAGCCTTCTTGGTTACCCAGGCCTGCCAACCCAAAGTTTGGTACAGATTTATTGATGACATCTTCATAATCTGGACTCACAGTGAAGAAGAACTCCAGAATATCCTCTCCAACCTCAACTCCTTTGGTTCCATCAGATTCAACCTGGTCCTACTCCTTTCCTTGACGTTGATCTCCATCTGTCCAATGGCCAGCTTCACACGTCCGTCCACATCAAACCCACCAACAAGCAAAAGTACCTCCATTATGACAGCTGCCACCCATTCATCAAACGGTCCCTTCCCTACAGCCTAGGTCTCCGTGGCAAACGAATCTGCTCCAGTCCGGAATGCCTGAACCATTACACCAACAACCTGAAAACGGCTTTCGCATCCCGCAACTACCCTTCCGACCTGGTACAGAAGCAAATTACCAGAACCACTTCCTCATCCCTTCGAACCCAGAACCTCCTACAGAAGAACCCCAAAAGTGCCCCACTTGTGACAGGATACATTCCGGGACTGGATCAGACTCTAAATGTGGCTCTCCACCAGGGATACAACTTCTTCAAATCTTGCCCTGAAATGAGACCCATCCTTCATGAAATTCTCCCCACTCCACCAAGAGTGTCTTTCCGCCGTCCACCTAACCTTCGTAACCTCTTGGTTCATCCCTATGAAATCCCCAAACCACCTTCCCTACCCTCTGGCTCCTATCCTTGTAACCGCCCCCCGGTGTAAAACCTGTCCCATGCACCCTCCCACCACCACCTACTCCAGTCCTGTAACCTGGAAGGCGTACACAATCAAAGGCAGAGCCACGTGTGAAAGCACCCACATGATTTACCAACTGACCTGCCTATACTGTGAAGCTTTCTATGTGGGAATGACCAGCAACAAACTGTCCATTCGCATGAATGGACACAGGCAGACAGTGTTTGTTGGTAATGAGGATCACCCTGTGGCTAAACATGCCTTGGTGCATGGCCAGCACATCCTGGCATAGTGTTACAGGGTCCGGGTTATCTGGATACTTCCCACTAACACCAACCTGTCAGAACTCCGGAGATGGGAACTTGCCCTTCAGTATATCCACTCTTCCCGTTACCCACCAGGCCTCAACCTCCGCTAATTTCAAGTTGCCGAAGCTCATACTTCACCTGTCATTCAACAACATCTTGGCATCTGTACTTCCGTCTCGACTGACATCTCTGCCCGAACTCTTTGCCTTTACAAATGTCTGCTTGTGTCTGTATATGTGTGGATGGATATGTGTGTGTGTGTGTGTGTGTGTGCGAGTGTATACCTGTCCTTTTTTTCCCCTAAGGTAAGTCTTCCCACTCCCGGGATTGGAATGACTCCTTACCCTCTCCCTTAAAACCCACATCCTTTCGTCTTTCCCTCTCCTTCCCTCTTTCCTGATGAGGCAACTGTTTGTTGCGAAAGCTTGAATTTTGTGTGTATGTTTGTGTTTGTTTGTGTGTCTGTCGACCTGCCAGCACTTTCATTTGGTAAGTCACATCATCTTTGTTTTTAGATATGTATTTCCTACGTGGAATGTTTCCCTCTATTATAACTATATATACATATATATATTTTTCAGTTTTCTCTCTCAATTTAACCTCCATGTGAGAGTTTGTCAAAGAATGTTTGACATCACCCTTGTTGAACCACTTTTGTCGGGATAGTCTTCCACATCAATGTCATGATATTAGTGATATATACAGGTATTGTTACTGTGCTTTTTTTTCAACTGCTTGTTCAGGATACCATTGAATACGTACATTGCTCTTCTTATTGAATCATTTAAGTGCCAACACATGTATTTATCTTCAAACAACCATTCGTGTTAAAATGTGGTATGAAACAATTAGATAGTGTCTGAACATCCTCTAGAAAATCATTTTCGCCAGGTTTCATTACAGTATGGACATGATTAATTTTATTTATGTGGAAGATTTTCCCATATCTGACATGAATTGTAATCATTGTCTGTTGTCTGTTAGACATTTCTTGTGAACCAAACCTCATTGTACAGTCCCGTTCATGGCTCATGAACCTAATTTAATAATCTTCTGTTTCTATGCCCTAGATAAAACGCTTCAGTCCTTATTTTCTGGAATGGAAAGTCATAACTTTCAAATCAGTCCGTGCATCACAAACATGGCTCTTGAACATTTTGTCTGGAACTTGAAGGTCCATATCTTATTAATTCACATATTTGCATACTTATTCCTTACTAGATCTTGAGATCTGAACTAATTAATTATAAACTTTCTTACCGGTTAGTACCCAGCAGTTTTGATTTTTCAAGTTGGTCTGAAAATTCCAAACGTAGGTCTTTAACATTTTGAATTTGGTTTGAGGTGTCTCATGCCAAATTCTAACTTCATGTATTTTTGCGTTTTTCTGTTTTTTTTTTGTTTTTTTTTTTTTTTTTGATGTGATGTTATGGTTTTGGACTTCTTGTATAGTTTTAGGCATCATCATAAGTAAGTCTTGTATTTGATTGTATGTTAGGGAGTAAATAATTTCTTTCAAATATAACTTGTTTTGTGGCCTTATAGTCACTTGTTGCAATCACATTTCCTACGAGTGGATGAAGTCTATACAGTTCTATGCACTACCTAGGATGCATTTAACAGACTGGAGGGATTTCTCCTCTGCATTTTCTGGTATATATGTTAAATTGGTGTTTTTCTATGATTTGATGCAGGATAACTCTTGAATCTGATTTGACATTCATGGAAACAAATATACATTTTGTTTGGTATAGTAGGTTAGATTTTATGTTGCCAACCTTAATTTTGCTTTGTCCTACTATATTTTGCACACAGAATAACTTTTTTACATTGAACAGTTCACCATACTTCTGAATGGGAAGTTACACTATGATTAGAGTAATTAACAATTATGGGATATATGTGCAATAAAGCATCTGGGGTGGATGAAATTAAGTCGGAACTCATCAAATACAGTGGAATGTCAGGTCTTAAATGGATACACAGGATAATTGAAATGGCCTGGGAGTTGGTACAGGTTCCATCAGACTGGACAAAAGCAGTAATCACACCAATCTTTAAACATGGAGACAGAAAAGATTGTAACAACTACAGAGGTATCTCTTTAATCAGCGTTGTGGGTAAAATCTTCTCAGGTATTGTTGAAAGGAAAGTGCGAGTATTAGTTGATGACCAATTGGATGAAAACCAGTGTGGGTTTAGGCCTCTTAGAGGTTGTCAGGACCAGATCTTTAGCTTACGGCAAATAATGGAGAAGTGTTATGAGTGGAACAGGGAATTGTATCTATGCTTTATAGATCTAGAAAAGGCGTATGACCGGGTTCCTAGGAGGAAGTTATTGTCTGTTCTACGAGATTATGGAATAGGAGACAAACTTTTGCAAGCAATTAAAGGTCTTTACATGGATAGTCAGGCAGCAGTTAGAGTTGACGGCAAACTGAGATCATGGTTCAGAGTAGTTTCAGGAGTAACACAAGGCTGCAACCTGTCTCCACTGTTGTTCATATTATTTATGGATCATATGTTGAAAACAATAGACTGGCTGGGTGAGATTAAGATATGTAAACACAAAATAAGCAGTCTTGCATATGCGGATGACTTAGTTGTAATAGTAGATTCGATTGAAAGTTTGCGAAGTAATATTTCAGAGCTAGATCAGAAATGTAAGGACTACGGTATGAAGATTAGCATCTCCAAAACGAAAGTAATGTCAGTGGGAAAGAAATATAAACGGATTGAGTGCCAAATAGGAGGAACAAAGTTAGAACAGGTGGACGGTTTCAAGTACTTAGGATGCATATTCTCACAGGATGGCAACATATTGAAAGAACTGGAAGCGAGGTGTAGCAAAGCTAATGCAGTGAGCACTCAGCTACGATCTGCTCTCTTCTGCAAGAAGGAAGTCAATACCAAGACTAAGTTATCTGTGCACCGTTCAATCTTTCGACCAACTTTGTTGTATGGGAGCAAAAGCTGGGTGGATTCAGGTTACCTTATCAACAAGGTTGAGGTTACAGATATGAAAGTAGCTAGGATGATTGCAGGTACTAGTAGATGGGAACAATGGCAGGAGGGTGTCCACAATGAGGAAATCAAAGAAAAACTGGGAATGAACTCTATAGATGTAGCAGTCAGGGCGAACAGGCTTAGATGGTGGGGTCATGTTACACGCATGGGAGGAGCAAGGTTACCCAAGAGAGTCATGGGTTCAGCAGTAGAGGGTAGGAGGAGTCGGGGCAGATCAAGGAGAAGGTACCTGGATTCGGTTGAGAATGATTTTGAAGTAATAGGTTTAACATCAGAAGAGGCACCAATGTTAGCACTGAATAGGGGATCATGGAGGAATTTTATAAGGGGGCTATGCTCCAGACTGAACGCTGAAAGACATAATCAGTCTTAAATGATGATGATGATGATGATGTACATATGAGTAAATTACTGATGATCTTGTGCTGATATAAATTTGAAATAAACTAAGAAAGAAGTTGGAACAATGTGATGTGCAGTGGAGTACGGTAAACCACTGCACTTTATACTGATATACAGTTTACTCACAGAGGTGAGAGACACTGAAGTTGCAATAACAAAGGGATTATTCTCAGATGCATTTAATGTTGTTTACCGATGTACTTTCACATTTATCTGACCATTAAATTAGGAAGATGATATATTTTTTTCTATCTGTTTGAAATTTTGACATCAAAATTGGTTTGATACAGCATCTATCTAATGTCTGAAAAAAATAAAATAAAAACCAATCCCACTAACAATTTTTTTACAGATAAGACACATTTTTTTGGTTATAATATATAATTTATTGAACATAGTAATAAGAAATCTTATAAAACATTCAATGGAGTGCATCAAAAGGACACGAAGAGGATAAAACTGAAATTTTATACACTTGTATCTTTCTTATATTTCACCTTGTATATGAGAAAGTTGATTGACTACTACACTTTATACATAACATGTATTTTCACACACACTAATCGCCAAACTGTTTGTCTGTTTCACTAGGCATGATTATATTCCCTTCAGTTTAGCCAGAGATTTAGAAGACATTTGTCTCTCTGCGATAGTCAAACCTCTTCAGGGGGTATTGTAATACTGCAACCCTTTTTGGGAGCCTGTATCCTTTTACAGCCTCATCCTCACTATCCCGCCGAGGGCATATGTGTAATATCAGTAATTTACATCAATTTAAATTGCTACTTTGATTTTGTCTTTTCTGGTTATCTGGATTCCAATAAACTGAAGATTTTCTCTTGCAGCAAATTAGTAATTTTCACTAGCTTAAGCTATTGTTTTGACATTGTTTACATTGGGCCTCACCAATATGGAGAATGAAGGAAACATGTTGAAGTAAAAGCTGATGTGCCATCACAATTTGTACATTACACAAACTTCAGGCACATGGTAGGAATAATTCTGCTATTGTAATTATGGTGTAATTAATGATTAAAGTCCCAATATTTCTAGTTATCAAAAGGCAGCTATTTTTATGTATTCAAGCTAAAAACAAATTGTACCCCTAATGGAAATGCCATGTGGCTAAGGTCTCCTGTCGGGTAGACAGTTCACCTGGTGCATGTCGATGGGGATCAAATGATGATCATAAGGACAACACCGATGACATTCCGTCGCGCTGACAACTCAGCTACCAGTGGTGGACATATCTCTAATAGAAATATTAGAGGATAACTTTTTTAGTTATATGGTAGAGTTTGTGGTAGGCACAGATGGATATTTTTCTTGTCTTACAAAATTTCCTACCATAGATAAAATAAACTCAATGTAAAAACGTTGCACAAAGATAATTTGCTTTTAATGGGGACTATGCTGGGAAAAAGTGCATCTCTTACTTGACTAATGCAGATTTTCAGTGCCAGATATCAGCCTTCCATAACTATTTTAGATGATTTCTGAAATATGTACTATTTTTTTGAAAACAACATAAAGCATTAAATAGCCTTTCCCATACTGACATATCAACTGTTGTACATTTACTCTGAAATCCTTTATTTGAATGAAATGTGCCATTCTAGGAAGTTCAAATGGAGCATACCCGAAATTTGATTTGTGATTGTAGTCATCTATGACAAAGACTGAAGGCTCCATATGAATATAAAGATTTGTAAAATAACAACATATGACTAATGAACAAATACCTTTTCCCTGCATGAAAGTAGCTCATCATACTTTTTCACAGTAGTCACCCTCAAATGCTTTGGTACAATGTAATCAACAGCACTTTTTAATTTAAAATCGCCGATTGTTTGTTCAGCAATCTCAATAGCTGCAACGTCATCTGGATGATTCTGTGTAGGATCTGGTTTCTTCTTGTTATGTAGTATCCACTGTAGAGAAACAACATTTTTTTTAAAAAAAAAAAGTTTCTTTGAATTTGTAATAGTTTTCACATATGTAACTGTGTGATAAGTATGCTTGTCCTCCAAGTTAGTACATGTAAAAGTCATTTTCAAAGAAAAAATATTGGCATCTGAATGATAAGTTAGTACATGTAAAAGTCATTTTCAAAGAAAAAATATTGGCATCTGAATGATAAGTAGCAATATATGAATGATAAGTAGCAATATAAACATCCAATAAATATTAGATTGCTGAAACATACATTACAGTATCAGTGAATGAGTCAACTGAACATGAATCAAAAAACCTAATGAGATTGATTACACTTAAAGTAAAATAGTAAAAGCCTTTTCTGCTCAGTTGTGCTCAGTAGTGTCTATAATACATCATCTTGACAAGGTCTTTTTTCATATGGCAAATACACTACTGTTAGACTTTCTTCTATGAATGGTACCTCGACTTCCAGACTAAAATGGTAGTGTATTTTCATAACTTAACTATCTACTATTTCATGGTGTGGACACTGGCACAATACACCAAGGACCAATAAAGTATTTATTCTGCAAAAATGGGCAATAAGAATATTAACATTGTAATGGAATATAAATAATGGTAGGAGTAATGGTGACAGGTGAAGTGTTGAGTGGTCACAGGCATATAAACATATGCTTTCAGATGAATCCTTCTTGAAAGCTTACAGAATACACATGCATCTGCATGGCTACATTGCCCTGGATGACTTCACTGCACCAGCCCAGCTGAGCTGCAGTGTGTGCAGTGTCGCCAACCAGGACGAAGTAATCATGCAGGTGTATTCATACATGTATACTTATTCTGAAAACAAAGATGATGTGACTTACCAAATGAAAGTGCTGGCAGGTCGACAGACACACAAACAAACACAAACATACACACAAAATTCAAGCTTTCACAACAAACTGTTGCCTCATCAGGAAAGAGGGAAGGAGAGGGAAAGACGAAAGGATGTGGGTTTTATGGGAGAGGGTAAGGAGTCATTCCAATCCCGGGAGCGGAAAGGCTTACCTTAGGGGGAAAAAAGGACGGGTATACACTCGCACACACACACATATCCATCCACACATATACAGACACAAGCAGACATATTTGAAGACAAAGAGTTTGGGCAGAGATGTCAGTCGAGGCAGGAGTGCAGGGGCAAAGATGTTGTTGAATGACAGGTGAGATATGAGTGGCGGCAACTTGAAATTAGCAGAGATTGAGGCCTGGTGGATAACGGGAAGAGAGGATATATTGAAGAGCAAGTTCCCATCTCCGGAGTTCGGATAGGTTGGTGTTAGTGGGAAGTATCCAGATAACCCGGACGGTGTAACACTGTGTGAAGATGTGCTGGCCGTGCACCAAGGCATGTTTAGCCACAGGGTGATCCTCATTACCAACAAACACTGTCTGCCTGTGTCCATTGATGCGAATGGACAGTTTGTTACTGGTCATTCCCACATAGAATGCGTCACAGTGTGGGCAGGTCAGTTGGCAGATCACGTGGGTGCTCTCCACCTGTCCAATGGCCAGCTTCACACGTCCGTCCACATCAAACCCACCAACAAGCAACAGTACCTCCATTATGACAGCTGCCACCCATTCCACATTAAACGGTCCCTTCCCTACAGCCTAGGTCTTCGTGGCAAACGAATCTGCTCCAGTCCGGAATCCCTGAACCATTACACCAACAACCTGACAATAGCTTTCACATCTCGCAACTACCCTCCCGACTTGGTACAGAAGCAAATAACCAGAGCCACTTCCTCATCCCCTCGAACCCAGAATCCCCCACAGAAGAACCACAAAAGTGCCCCACTTGTGACAGGATACTTTCCGGGACTGGACCAGACTCTGAATGTGGCTCTCCACC
This sequence comes from Schistocerca piceifrons, assembly GCF_021461385.2. Lineage (NCBI taxonomy): Eukaryota > Metazoa > Arthropoda > Insecta > Orthoptera > Acrididae > Schistocerca > Schistocerca piceifrons. The sequence goes on along the minus strand of NC_060143.1, from coordinate 315,796,581 downwards.
AGGGATACGACTTCCTCAAATCCTGCCCTGAAATGAGATCCATCCTTCATGAAATCCTCCCCACTCCACCAAGAGCGTCTTTCCGCCGTCCACCTAACCTTCGTAACCTGTTAGTACATCCCTATGAAATCCCTAAACCACTCTCCCTACCCTCTGGCTCCTATCCTTGTAACCGCCCCCGGTGTAAAACCTGTCCCATGCACCCTCCCACCACCACCTACTCCAGTCCTGTAACCCGGAAGGTGTATACGATCAAAGGCAGAGCCACGTGTGAGAGCACCCACGTGATCTACCAACTGACCTGCCTACACTGTGACGCATTCTATGTGGGAATGACCAGTATCAAACTGTCCATTCGCATGAATGGACAAAGGCAGACAGTGTTTGTTGGTAATGAGGATCACCAGTGGCTAAACATGCCTTGGTGCACGGCCAGCACATCTTGGCACAGTATTACACCGTCCGGGTTATCTGGATACTTCCCACTAACACCAACCTATCCGAACTCCGGAGATGGGAACTTGCTCTTCAATATATCCTCTCTTCCCGTTATCCACCAGGCCTCAATCTCCGCTAATTTCAAGTTGCCGCCACTCATACCTCACCTGTCATTCAACAACATCTTTGCCCCTGCACGCCTGCCTCGACTGACATCTCTGCCCAAACTCTTTGTCTTCAAATATGTCTGCTTGTGTCTGTATATGTGTGGATGGATATGTGTGTGTGTGCGAGTGTATACCCGTCCTTTTTTCCCCCTAAGGTAAGTCTTTCCGCTCCCGGGATTGGAATGACTCCTTACCCTCTCCCTTAAAACCCACATCCTTTCATCTTTCCCTCTCCTTCCCTGTTTCCTGATGAAGCAATCTTGGGTTTCGAAAGCTTGAATTTTGTGTGTGTGTTTGTGTTTGTTTGTGTGTCTATCAACATGCCAACGCTTTCGTTTGGTAAGTCACATCATCTTTGTATACTTATTCTGTTAGTTCTGAAGAAGGACTTGTCAAAAAGGATAGCAATGTTTTCCATGCCATTTATGCTTATACAAACCACTTGTTGCAATAGTAATATTTACTGTACTTATTTTATTATATAGAGTTGGTTGACAAATGCAGTTGAGAGGCTTTGAACCATCTACATACGTCAGCAGACATAAAAGTTAATGTCACATGTAGCAGGTAATAAAAGTCCACATTGAGTATACATGAAAATAATATCTATGCGACCTCTGTAAGCCAATATAATTTCCAAGATGGAGTTCTTCATTATGAGTTAAATACTTTTTCTCATTGCTTAAATATTTTAACATATATGACTGACTCTAGCAAATTATAACTTAATTCATAGAGTAAGTTTTTATCGGTAAGGACTAAATAGTGTGCCCACTTCTCTTTGATACCAAAATTTACTTTCCATTGACAGTTGTGTTTTTGTTGATTCTATAGTGTGAGTCAGGAGGAAAGGTACACGCTTTAAGGGTACCTAGATTATTGACATGAGAAATGAAAACCCTGAGGAAGAATGTGAGAGGGTCTCATGAAGACCTTTACGGAAGAGTGGAAATGGGAATTTGATGGCGTCATTACCCAGGATGAAAAATGGTGGTTTTTGTACAAATCTGAGGACAAAACCCAATCCATGCAGTGGTGTCATCCTAGTTCCCCTTGGAAGGAGAAACCAAGACTTTCACAAATAGCAGGCCGAAAGGTGGTGACCTCCTTCTTCTGGGATCAGTATGGTGTCATTTTCATCGAATTTTTGGAACCCGCCTCCACAACTAACCAGGACCATTACTGTTTATCACTGGACAAGCTGCGACATGCGATCAAGACCTACAGAGCATGGCTTCAGGTTCAGCTCATCAGATTGCACTATGACAATGCCAAACACCATACACAGGAGAAAATCAGGAAAATTCGTTGGAAAATTGTTTCTCATCCTTCCTACAGCCTGGACTTGGTTCAGTCTGATTTTTATCTCTTTGGTCATCTGAGGGCCCACCTGCAGGGCAAAACATTTGTTAATGAGAAAGATCTTATTTCCTGTGTCAAGCAATGGTGTAAAAGTCAATCCCCAGAATTTTACCAAAGCCCATTTACATCACGGAAAGTACGTTGGGCCAGATGCATCACAGTTGATGGGCCAGATGCATCACAGCCACATTGAGCAGGCTCAATGTATAGCTAAATGTTTCAAGTATGTTCACAAAAAATTTCATTCTCCTCCTGCACAAAATAAGAAATTAGGAATGACTGTGCAAAACTTTTTGAATGCCCTTTCTACAATAAAATACCATAACAAGACCTTAGACGGTTACGCACAATACATATGAGTAAAGTGTCTACCCATGCTCAATATCATCAAGAGGTGTTGCCTAGTGCACTGAAGCGTCAGGGGACTGCTCTTTGTTTTATACGTGCCGACATGCATACATATCAGTTAGTGTAGACACAAGATCAGTCCCCTCTGATACTTCAGGGCATTACAGAGTACCTGCTGGTCCAAAGATGGCACAACAATCCAGCAGCATCCCCACGACAACACTGTAGATCATCAGTGCTGGCAAAACATGAAATATTTTGTCGGTCTAAGGTTACTTACTACAAACATAAAATACAGTTCTCTAGGTAAGGCCTCAATACATACAGGATCAGTACATGACTATAGATGCACTTCATTCCTTTGCCAGAGAATCTGACAGGTTGGTGAATTTTTAGCCTTTTGAGCAATGTTTTACTCACTAATAATCATTTTAGATTGGTTTTGATACTAGTATTTGTTATAAACCATAGACACCAATGCCACATATTAATCCTATATTAAACTTAATTATGTGCATTATATTTGGTATACCTCCTTGGTTTTGAATTGATTATTGACATTACCTAGACACATGTATATTACATTTCTAGAAAGTAACATTAGTTAGACACTTTACTGATATACATATAGGGTGACAATTCTTGAAAAAAAAATTACAATCCATGGCATGCGTGCAATTTATTCAAAATTTAAATGTCACTACAGATATTTGGATTTAGATTATAACATGTTTGATATGCCTGCCATCATATGTGATGATGTAGCACAGACAAATAGTGAAATTCTACATGACCTGCTGAAGTTTCGGAACATCGATGTTGTCGATGACCTTCTGAATGGCTGTTTTCATTTCAGAAATGGTTTTGGAGTAATTGCTGTACACATGGTCTTTAATATTGCCCCACAAAAAGAAGTTGCATGTGCTCAGATCTGGAGAATATGGTGGCCAATCAAGGCCCATGCCAGTGGCCTCTGGATACCCCAGAACCATAATGTGGACCCCACAGTGCTCCTCCAGGACACCAAACACTCTCCTGCTTCGACACGGTTGAGCTCTGTCTTGCATGAACCACATCTTGTCAAAATCAGGGTCACTTTGGATAATTGGGATGAAATCATCTTCCAAAACCTTCAAGTACCGTCCAGCAGTCATCGTGCAATCAAGGAATATCACACTGATTATTCCGTTACTGGACATTGCACACCACACAGTCACCCGTTGAGGGTGAAAGACTTCTTTATCATGAAATGCAGATTCTCAGTCCCCCAAATGCACCAATTTTGCTTACTGACAAACCCATCCAAGCAAAAGTGGACTTTATCACTAAACCAAGCCTTACTAATTCCCATCATGCCTCATGCAGTTTGAATGTCCTAACACAAACCGTTCAGAAGTTACAGCGATTTTATTTCATACTGTTCAATAACTGCCACCCTGTACATGTGTAACCTGTTTAAGGCCTTCAAACACAATTTTATTGTTTCCAGACTGTATTGTATTGCAGGCCTGATGATGTAGAACAGTGACAACAAAATTGATGACATTTGTGTACACAGGCATCAAGAGCACAGCAGTTGGTGAGACATAAATATTATGAATAAAGAGAAGTCTATAATTTTATCCCATTATGTAAGTGATGCGCCCTACAAGAAGAGAGATGTGCCCACGACACATAGAATATGTCCTAATGTTAGGTTCTGAGTTGCTCCTCAAGAAAGCAACTGAAAGGTCATCCTGATATGATGAGAAATTGAACCACTTAATAATAATTCTTGGGTACAGTTTGAGTAGACAGGCTGACATAGTATGGGAACACAACCATAGGCACAGCCTGTATCTGTTACACTATTGATGTCTGGGTTCCAACTGGTGTGCAATGCACTCTGATGAACAGTGATCGCAGAACATCGATGTCGAACTCGCAAACTGGAACTGGAACTAGGACACTCAAGGACTGCCTGGCAAGCTGCTGGGTGGCATCTTATAAAACCAGCCGGCAGAGATGTTGTTCTTGTATTGCATGGCTCATGCAAGCAAGCTAGGCCTGGCAATAGTGGTGGTGAGGTGTCCCCAGGCACCACAGCAACTGTTGCAGATGGGATGAGCTGTGACTGAGTTGTGCAGAACTTGAAGGGTGGTAACCTACGGCTCACTGCTTGTGGTTGGTGGTTGGATCATAAGGTGTCAGCCACAGATATTACATCCCTCTATCCCACACAGGAGATGGCAAAGTCCCCTTGCTGTGTAGTTGGCCACTATGTTGTATGCAGTGGCTGAGGATGCAGCAAATAATATGACACCTAAGCAGCTCAAATTCATCTGCCAATGTATTCCCATTCTCTGCCATAAATACAGCGTGGGTGAACAAAACTGTCTTTAAAGAATTCGGGTCCCCCTCTCAGAGATAATGTTGAACAATATGGTGGAGCAACTGCAGAATTTTCAGAGTCTATGGAAGTCATCAGATTCTCTTTCTAAGCAGGTTGCAGGTTATGCTCATTGTGTTCAAACTGATTTTTCCATATTACAGTATACTCAGACTTCAAAGACACACAAAAGATAAAGTTTTAAAACTGACACACATCTATTGTGTGTTACTTCCCCAAAAGACTGGAAGATTGAAGTGGGTCTGAAATTACAGCTTATTTCAGTTTTTGTTTATGCATATTACTTTATCTAAAATATGCATATTATATGAGTGATTAAGCAATTACAAAGCTCCAATGAGTTCTATTAATGCGACACACATATTTAATACTCTGTTAGAAACTATGTAGTAGTCATAGATTTATCACATTTTAAAAAGACCATGGTTTCTGCAGTCTGTTTATATTTATAAATTAATGTCTTTTTATGGTGTACATAGTACTTTTCAGAGTAAATCTAAATATACTTCATTATGTTTTACTTGTTGCCATTACTATGAAGTATTCGTTGAATTTGGTACCCAATATTTTTATGATTTTATTGTCCAAGTTATCTTTTCTGACACAACTATTATCTGATGCAAATAATGGAAATAATAAAGGTAAAATTTTACCATATAGTTGAGGTACTGAAAGTCTACAGGTGTATAACAATTTTAAGAATAATGTCCTTACCTTATTTGAAAGCTGCTTTCCCTTGAAATTAAACCCAGTTTGACCACAGCCATGGATTACTCAGGTATTTTATATGTCAAAAAGGAAACTCTACCTAATAGTTAAAAACAGCTCTGATGTGCCCATTACAAGGTAGACTGTAAAACACTAAAGCTAGTAACACAGATGTCAAAATAAATGCATCGTAAGCAGAAGATCGTCACATCAGGTAATACAATAAAGATAATACAAGATATACATAATGAAAGAGGAGACTGGTAGATCAGATATGAATAGGAGCAAATAGCATTAAGAGTAAATGATACATTGGTGACAGTTGTGTGCAGTGTTGTGAAAATATTTAACAAGTATTTGTTATCTAAAACTTTTATCCACTGTGGTTTGTAACACTGGAATTGTGATGAATAATTCCTGAAATTACATACTATAAATATCTACCATCTGATGATGACTCGCTAGGTGACTCGAAACCACTAATTGAAAATAAAAATTGAAGAATAAAACAAAAGGTGACTGGCTGCAGTGATTTCTGTAAACCTTCATTTCTTGTCTGTTACTGAAAACTTGGTGTTGTCAGGTTCAGTGTATACTGGATTGGAATATCTCAAACTAGACATCACACACAACTTGAGTAATATGAACACAACCCTCACTACACCATTAGAAGTAATTTCCACCATAAACTCTTTATAATAAAAATTCTAATGGTTATGATAAAATGCAACAAAGTTAATTAAAATGTAAACTTCTGTATTTAGTAAAATATCAAGCTATTTGTGTAACCAGTCATTCCCCACTGGAATGTTTCCTGTCTGGTTGACTTGCTGAAATGAAGCTTCTTTATAAGAAACAGACAAAGAAATACCAGGCAGAGCCAAGTTTTTCAGCCCTTGCTGTACACGCTGCCCCGCATGACATACTTCTTGTGCGGGAATAGTGTCAGCATGCCTTATCGAACCGCTTTGAAGTGCAGCCTTAATGTCAGGGGCAAGAAACAGTTATCAAACCCAGACACAAACATTGCCCTATAAGACAGGTGTATTGTGTTGGGAATAGTATGGGCATTCTTTATCGACGTAATTTACAGGAGCCCCATGTGTGGATTGGCACTGCTGGAGGAAGGTTGAGGATGACAGAGGCAAGAAGGGACTGTGGGAGAGGCGGCAGGAGTGGATGGATAGGGGACAGAAGGAGGGAGGGCAGGAGTAGATGGACAGAGAGAGGGAAAGGAGTAAATGGACACAGGGAAAGAGAGAGGAGCAGATGGAAGGGCATGATGGGCAGTGAGGGGTGAGGAGGAGACAGACCAAGAAGTGTGCACTTTATATGTGACATACACATATGCAGGTGAATTTGCAGGGAAAAGGCTAGTATATATAAAGTTTAATGTAAGTGTATATGTTTCAGAACTAGTACCATCTAATACACAAAATCCTAGCCCTGAGAAGACCAATGTAGAGAAGGCTGTACTGTTCTAGCTCTAATAGTTACGGACAAACAGACATGCATGCCATTTAAGTCTCTGCCACACAGGTTGCCCAGCACAACAGGTGTTTTGTGCTGGATTATTTCAGCTTGATTTGCATGGTAGCCACACATCATGGGGAAAATTGGATTTCCAGACAATTATCATATAGGCTGTGCTGCACAAGAGGCATATTGTGGGACATTACCAGTCAGCTTTATTGCCCTCTTTGACAGAGGCTACACATGTGCAAAGGCATGCCTTGGTGAAAGGTTGAAATAGATAGAGGAGGAAACGGAGAGAGAGTGCCAGGGGGTAGGGCAGGAGGGGAAGGATAGGCAGAGAGGGGGGAAAGGAAATGATGGGTAGGGAGAGACTGGGGCGGGAGAGGATGTAAAGACAGAAAGGGAGGGCAGGAGGTGACTGACAGAGAGAGGGGTGGAGAAGATGGACCAAAAGAGGGAGGGAAGAGGAGATAAGTTGAAAGGTGGAATTAGAAGATGGACAGGCAAGGAGGCTATGAAGTAATGGGCAGAGTGGGGGTACAAGGACATGGACCAAGAGGAGTGCACATTATGTGTGCCATACATGTATACAGGGAAACTGTGGGGAACAGATCAGCCTCAATACATATGAAGTAACACATAAAGAGGACCAACATGGGGCGATTTATAATGCTCTACTTCCAACATTCATGAAGATACCGACAGGTGACATTATTTAATTCCCTGCCATATAGGTTGTCCTGCATGACAGGTGTGTTGTGTGATGACACTATTGATCTGCTCTGCAGGTCAGCCTACCACCACCACCTAAAGAGAAGGCCACGGTGCACTCGGTGTGGCATCACCCAGAGCTGAGCAGGTTTGGTGAGCCACTCCACTGACAGAATCGTGGCCCATGCCCTGCAATCTTTCTCAAACAATTTCACAGAATCTATTCAGTACACAAACTTGAGTCTTATGCTACCTGTAGCTTTATATGCCATTTGTTAAGTCTCATAATTATTGTGATATTTCCTACATAAATGACAAATTCAAAAACATTGCGATGAAAAATAGGTGACATTATAATTTTGCATTTGGTACGTATTGTGACATACGTTTCTGTAAATGAAATTTAGACAAGATATTGACTTTTTCTTCAGGCTTGGGAGGAGGTCTCTATCTGTTTCCAATCTCAAGAAAATGGACTTTAAGTAGCATGTTTACTTCCGATGGCATGATTGCAGGAATGAAACATTCATAGTATCCCTCATATATTGTAAACTGTTTGAGATATCAAAACAAGATTTTGTTCAATGATAGCAAGCAAATTGGAGTGTTTTGCCATATGGTTAACATATGGAACTTTGTCTATGGCAATATAGTACAAGCTACAATTTTCATTTTATTTATTTATTTTATTTTTAATCAGTGCCATAATTTTTTAAAAGAGTCATAGACATGTAGTGGAAAGAGAATTTGCCTAGTATGAAGAACATGAAGTTTCTTCTCTTTTGTTTCTGTAAACTAACAAAATGAAAGTTACCAAAGGATTTTCTTTCTACACATCAGTTATCTTTGACATATACTGCAGATACTGAACCATATTTCTGTTCCTATGCCTGTACGGAGTAATGAAGTGAAACTTCTAAAAGCAAATATCTCTTTAAGTCTTTAGTAAAAATGTCTTCAATGAATAGCTTGCAAGGTTTTGCAAGTCGTTAGTTTTTTTCATAGCCTCGGAGTTACAAAAGAGTTTTACTAACTCAGTTCTAGTCACAGCAAAAATCTAGAATTGTTCTATTGGAAATAACATATTTGTTGCCTGGTCATCTGTGGTTAATAAGGTTATGAAAATAAGACATTCATTACTTTATGAACTGTTTGAGACAATTCATTTAGGTTAAAATAGATTACAAACATATATAATTTATCTTTAACACATCAAAAGATGATTAAAGTGAAGATGTTCACCCCTCGCCCTAACTGGTTGTCGAAATGAAAAGACAATGTCCTATTTGCTGTGAATTATTTCTATATTACTCAAATGAAGAACAGGAAGAAAATCACTTCATAACTTTCAGTCACATCTGTTCACTATTGAAAATATAATGGGTTACAAAATTCTACCAAAATTGCAACAGAATTAGTGTTTTATTTGTGTCTGACATGTTAAGCTTTTCTTTTTTTTTTTAAAAAAAAAAAATGATTTCAGTTATGAGAAACAGCTTCATTTCTTTTGTTGAGATGTTTAATTTTGCTTATTTTGCCAGAACACAGTATAATTGGCATAAAATCACCTTGGAGTAGCTGCTGCAACCTATTGGTGAACAGAGAGGCCAACAGCTTATGGAAAATATCTTGTGTTGATTTGCAGTGACATAAGAGAAGGAATTTCATGTTTTTCATATTATCAAATTCTTTTCACTAGCCGTTCATGACTCAAAAAATTATAGTACTGGTATTAAAAAATAAATAAAATAAAAACTGTAACATCTGCTACATCACCATATCTAAAAGTTCTGTAGGTTAACCATATGGCAAAACATTCTCCTCTTTGTGTGCTATCAAATAAAATATAACCTGTAGCTTCTGCTATATCATCATAGATAAAGTTCCATATGTTAACCATATGGCAAAACACTCTTCTCTTTGCGTGCTATCCTTGGCCAAAATGTCATTTTGGTATCTCAAATGGTTTACGAGATATGAGAGATGTTATGAATATTTTATTCCCATGCTAGTGCAATCAGAAGGGAACATGCAACTTAAAATCCATTTTCTTTATATTGGAGGCAGATAGAAACCTTCTCCCAAGCCTAAAGAAAAATTCAATACCTTAGCTAAATTTCATTCACAGTGACAATTGGTCTAATAAGGACCAAATGCAAAATTATGGAAATTCTGTAAAACTGTTTGAGAAAGGTTGCAGGCCATTCGCATTGATTCTGTCAGTGCAGCAACTTGCCAAATTTGTCTTGATCAAGTGACGTCACCCCAATCAAGCCACGGCCATCTCTTTAGGTGGTGGTGAGCCTACACGTTATGCCCCTAATAATCACTGGAATATACACCCGCCATACACGGGTGTACTCTCCACTCCCCCCCACTCCAGGATATGAACATCAATTCCCTTCCTTCCACAGACAACAATGTGTCATTTCCAAAGTGGTGACCATCATTACATTACAGCAATTGTGCTACATGTACTGCAATTACACACCAGAAGTGTGACCCACATGCCCCTGTAGTCATCTACCGTATTTACTCAAATCTAAGCCGCACTCGAATCTAAGCAGCACCTGAAAAATGAGACTCGAAATCAAGGAAAAAAATTTTCCCGAATCTAAGCCGCACCTGAAATTTGAGACTCGAAATTCAACGGGAGAGAAAAGTTTTAGGCCGCACCTCCAAATCAACGAAGTTGGTCCATTGTGATATGAGACACAATTTAGGTTGAATGAATGACGATACAGCTACAGTAGTTTGGTTGGAGTCGTAAGCTTAGCAGTTAAGCTTTACCAGGTAGCCATTGCTATGCGTCATGCGCTCCATCCGCATTTATACGGGTACCCTTCGTTTTTCACGTGCTTCGTCTGGTTTGAATTGATTGCTTATTTTTCTTTGATCTTTTAAGTGCTGTTCTCTTTGTTATAGGTGTTTACGGCACTCTAAGCTGAAAATGCATTACTGTACTGTGTCATGCATCGTTTGTCGCATTCTGATAATGAATGTTTATGACCTGTCCCACTCGTGGCATGGCTAGCTTTTGCGCGCGCTACCACCGCTTACAATAAAAAAAAGAGAGGTGTTGTCTCATTAGCGAAACAATGGAAAGAGACTGCTATTTGTTGTTACTTACACTGCTGCTTTCTTTGATAATGATCAACAAGACTCAAATAATAGACTGCGAATGATGGAAGATGTTCTGAATGAAAGTTTAGCGAAAATTGTTCTCCGTTTGAAAATCTTTGTAGACGCCTCTTTAGTGCATTACATACTGCACAGAACTTAAGAGTCATCTTAGATTTAAAAATCTAGGGAATATGCTTCATTTCTGACTGTATCGCTATTAGGCATAAGAATAATATGAATATAAACATGACATGATATGTATATTCTTCCGCGTTTGCTGTTGTCTCACCCAAGTTTCGTAGTTTATTAGGCAGACAGGATTTAAACGAGACAGCAGGAAACATGAAAGAATACAAGGCAAAATGTTTATATTTGTATTATTCTTACGGTGAAGAGAATACTGCATGTGATTCACAATTCATAAAAGTTCCTATTAGCAACCATCTCTTCTCACAGGTAGGAAAAAATTCAGAACATAGAGTTGGCCATATTGACAAACATCCCAAACAGTCTTGCCAATCAGATTTTTGTAGTACATTGAAATGCTGCTACATTCGTAGATGAACAATATGGAATTTGTAATGACTTCGTTGGATAATGTGTGAAAATGCAGTGGTCGAAACTCGGAGAAAAAAGCTCATCCTCCACCTTTTTTTTAAATTTATTTACTGACGCAGAGGTTTTGGGGCCAGTATTTATCTTTGTGCCTGCAAAGCATGCCTGTGTAGCGCTACATATATTCGACTGCAGAAGTTAGTTGTGGCGGCACCTACCAACATTTTTCAGGACTTCCGCTTAGTTTGCACTCGATTATAAGCCATAGATGGTTTTTTTGGATTACGAAAACCGGAGAAAAAGTGCGGCTTAGATTCGAGTAAATATGGTAATGTGAAATACCTAGATGTTTTCATTACCTGGCAAGGACGATGTAGTACACTGCTCAACATAGCTGAACAGCACTGACATGCCCAACAACAGACTTTCTTCAGAACTTCTTTACTCAAAACACACACACACACACACACACACACACACACACACACACACATACACACAATGTTGACAGAAGCAACACGCTAAGACTAAATCACATGCCTGTAAGTCAAATGTGGCCCTGTGCCAAATGCAAAACAAAAATGTTATTTGCACAGGAATGTCCTGAGGACATGGAATAATATCAAGCACAGATACGATCAATTGCGGCAACACACAGAACACTGGAATCTGAAGATGACCATGCTGCATGAATTCAACAGCTAAGACACTATGCCTCACGAGACACCACTACAGTGTGAGACATCCCTTGAAAACATGAAACATTGTCAGACAGAGGCACATCCACACCTCTCCATGCTGACCTATCATTATGCACCTCACAAGACTTATGCAGATACTAGATGTTAGTGTGGGTGAAATGTCAGCATCATTTTCACTTTGCAGTGCAAATCTATTTTCTGTCAAAACACCTAGCATGTGTTGTAGAAATGGCTTGGTTAAATGGAATTCCTTGGTCCACAACCAGTCACAGCGTTCCAGATGACATTGTTCACCACAACAATACCATGTACACAAATCAAAGTAGGTCCCATATTCAAGATCCAGGGGCAGAAATGTCAATGTGTAGGGTCCATGTTGCCACCTGAAGGCAATGAACCCAAATACATACAACTGCATTTCTTAGGTAACAAGGTCCTTAAGGCAAAATGCAGATTCAACCACAGCAAACACCCCAAGATCATGATTACATTACAAAAAATGCTGCACATATGCATACACCACACACACACACACACACACACACACACACACACACACACGCACACACACAAAACAGACGAATTGCACAAATTAAAACAGACGAATTGCACAAATTAAAACAGTCTTAGAACATATGCCACATGGTGAGAAAAAATTACTTATAGGATTCAATAAATGACCATCAGTGGAGCACGACTGTCCTTTCAATCTGCCCCAATCACCTGAGACTGCAGTGATCAGAGATGGACAGAGGATGGTGGACAGAGGATGAGATGGGAATAGAGGTGGGAGGAAGAGATGGACAGATAGGGAGGTGAGGAATTGATGGGTACAGAGGGTATATATATATATATATATATATATATATATATATATATATATATATATATAAAAGCAGATTGTCTGCACGTATTTCTGGGATCTCCACCCAAACTGCTGGAATGATTTCACTCAATTTTGGCACACAAACAGCAACCTTCCTGAGCATCAGTACATCATACTACCTCAAATAGGAGTGGAAGTACAGGTCATAACATGTGTTTTCAGCCCCTCCAATACAGGGTGCCCTGCATGAAAGACGTGTTACGTGGACACAGTACTGACCTCCATTACCGATCTGCTTTGCAGGGCAGCCTACATGTCAGGTGGAAAAAAAATAATAAAAATAAAAAAAAAACCGGAACGGTTTTCATACCACTGACATGTAGAGCTGTCTGGCACGAACGGTGTGTTGTGGCAGTATCAGCCTGCTTAATCAACTAGCTTTTCAGGGGCTTTATGTCCAGATGGTCTTAGATGGGGACAGTCTGAGATGGACAGAGAGGACTCAGTTATGATAGGAGAACATAAATAGGGGGAGAGGGTGGCTGAGGAGGATGAACATAGAGAGTGGGGACAGGAGTGGATGGAGATGGCAGTGAGAGTAGAAGGAAGAAGAGATGGAAAGGAAGAGAGGAAGGCGGAAATGGACAGAGAGAGAGATACAAAGAGGAAATGGACAGACAGATAGGGGAGGAGTAGTGGATGGTCAAAGAAGGAAGGGAAGAGGAGATGGACAGAAGGAGAGGTGGCAGAAGAAGATTGACAGAAAGAGGGGTAGGAGAGGTTGGGCACAGAGTTGGGTAGGAGGAGCTAGGCAGAGAGAGGTGGAGGAGGCCATGGACACAGTGGGAGAGGAGAAAATGGACAAAGAGTGGGGGAGAATGAGATGTGTGCAACATATGTGTCGAACACATACACAGGCGAAGCCATGGGGAAATGGCTAGTTATATATAAAGCAGAGTGTATGTATGTGTATGAACTCCTCCCAGGCCACTGGACCAAAGTCGGTAAAACTTGACACCAAAGCCCTTGCCCCTAGACGACAAACACAGGGGAGTTTATTACACACTAGTCCTAATATATAGGTTGGAACTTAAATAGCGGCAACACTGCTGTGGAGACACTATGGAATGGAATCTACTATTGTCGCTGAAAGCAGACACTGTTGACATACCTGCCTTACCTCTGAGCAACTGGACTCACCTGTCCCACGTCACCAGCGTGCGCACAATCGAGGGAAACACAGTCACTTGTGAGTGAGCCGTCTAACGTAACGGAGTCAATATGCTTTCGAAACAGGAACAACAGAGTTGGATCAAGACTGAATGAACCAGAGGTCGTACAGCATGACAGTGTCATCAGTGTCTTCAAGAGGCATGCAGGGAATCGGCATTGCCGTACAGAACAGGGGCACATAGGGGTAAAAGCCTTCAACAAAGGTCGGCAAACTGTGGCAGACATGCATCGGGTAGGTTGTCCTAGCATCTCTGAAGAAGAAGTGCATCCTGTTGCGACCAGCTTTATGAAAGAAGCGGTGACACTTTGTGCACAGCCCACACATCATTTTGCACGAAAATGCGAGGGCGCATACAGGACAAGCTGTGGCTGCTCTGTTCAGTCGATGGGACTGGGAAGTACTGTACCATCCATCATACTCCCTGGACTTAAGTATTTGTGACTTCGATTTCATTCTGAAGATGAAGGAACCACTTTGTGGCATTTGCTTCAGAACTGTTCCAGAGATTTGACAGGCAGTAGACTGTTCCTCCCATCATCAACAGAACAGGCTCTGCTAATGGTATACTACGCCTCCCACATCGCTGGCAACGGGTTCTACACAACACTGGTGACTACTTTGAAGGACAGTAACAGGTGCAAACATGTAACTCTTTTGTATCAGCTGTAAATAAATAGTTGCCACTATTTAAGTTCCAACCCTCATATTTATGGAGATACAGACATACACACTTTCTAAGCCCCTGCTGCATAGGCTGGCATACATGATAGGTGTTTTGTGTTGGAGTTGGAGTAGTGTCAGCCTGCTTTGCATTTCATATACAGGAGTCCCATTTGTCTTGCTCATCCAAAGTAACTTTTTTCTCAAGCATAAAATGAAAAATTGTTGCAACCAATGCTTTTTAATGTCATTGGGTGATTCTTGCTGGGGTACACATTTTAGGAGTCCCCACAGATGTAGGAGGTTTGGAATCATGTACGAGGGTTGTTTTATAAGTAAGGGCCGTTCACGCGTATAGTCCCGTAGTTCGCACGGACGCTGCAACAAGCCACCACGCCACTTGCCGGCATCCTTCCTGTTCACACTGATGCAAGTTGCAGCTCTGTAGCTGACGTGTACGCATCGCTGTGCTACTTTATAATGTTTACGATTATTGAATCACCCGCCGCATGAGAGATACGGTCAGTGATACGTTTTTTGACCACGAGAAGCCTATCAGCTGCAGAAATTCATCGTCAGTTAACAGAAGTTTATGGCTTGAATGCAATGAGTGAAGGTAAAGTGCGTCAATAGGTTAGAGAGTTTAAAAATGGCTGTCAAAACATCCATGACGAAGAACGCTCAGGCCGGCCCTCTGTGATCACTGATGATTTGGTGGCTGCAGTCGAAACAAAGATTCGTGAGGACAGAAGATTCACAATTTTCACTCTTTCTTTGGAATTTGCACAAGTTTCAAGATCGGTTTTGTACAAAATTGTGTCTGAAAACCTAACCTTTATGAAACTGTTTTCTCGGTGGGTACCCAGACTCCTCACAGAGGACCACAAAGGGAAGAAATTTGCCACTTCATTAGACTTTGTGATTCGTTACGAGGAAGAAATGTTGAGTCAAATTGTCACTGGAGATGAAACGTGAGTATCCCATATCACTCCTGAAAGCAAGCGACAATCGATGGAATGGTGACACACAACCTCACCCGTCAAGGTCAAAGCCAAACAGACGCTGTCAAAGCGCAAGATTATGGCAACTGTGTTCTGGGACCGGCGTGGTGTTTTGCTAGTGGACTTTATGCCACAAGGAACGACAATCAACTTAGATGCCTACTGTGCAACTCTAAAGAAGCTCCGCAGAGCAATTCAAAACAAAAGACACGGCATGCTGACAAAAGGAGTTTTGCTCCTGCACGATAACACTAGGCCTCACACCTCTCAAAAGACTCGGGATTTGATTGATTCTTTTGGCTGGGAAGTTTTGGACCATGCACCATACAGCCCTGACCTTGCTCCTAGCGATTTTCAACTTTTCCGGTACCTGAAACACCATCTTGGCGGGCAGCGCTTCAATGACGACGATGAAGTGAAAGCAGCCATGAACTCTTGGCTGTCGGAGCAGGCAGCCGAATTCTTTGAAGAGGGAATTAAAAACTTAGTTGTACGGTATGACAAGTGCTTAAATAAACAAGGCAACTATGTAGAAACATAGGTAAAAGTGTGTAGAATCAGAAAATAAAAGTTTTTTTTACAAAAGTATTTGTATCTTTTTTTAAAAATAAAAATGGCCCTTACTTAAAAAACAACCCTCGTACATTTTATTGAAGAATACACTTACCCTCTCCATGAGCTATTCAAAAATATATCACACTGTACCATTTTTGTCAACAAAACATAGTTGTACAAACAATAAAGGGTGCACATGTTGTGAAGAAACCCAGGTGTTTACTGCCTTTATTGCATACATTATGTACCCAGTGTAGTGCTGTAGAAGAGGTGTGGGTATTGTTTACGATTTCTGACTCATGTAAACACAGCTACTTGCTCCACTTCCCCCTCCCCCTACATGTTTCAGTTGTTGTTGCTTTAGTATACAGTACACTGCATACCAGTGTGGTCATGAAACAGAGTAACTTGGTAACTGCATGGTGGTAGTACACATGGTAAATACAATTTTTGCTGTGTAAAGGTGTATGATGTACACACATGACAATATAAGGCAGAAATGCTGCTGATCTATTGAGAAAGTATGATGACAGGACATAATTTATTAACTTGCATTTTTATGTTCAGTACTGTTAGAGAACGTCATGATTATTATGTTATTATATCAATTTGGTACTGTACCTATCCGTACTGTAATTTGCTGCTGGTGGGTGAAATGCTGTTCAGGTACAACTACTGTACAGCACACAATTCCTTGGCAAGCCATTGCCTTCTCGCTGGATGTTTGGTCATCTCATATCTCACCTACATGAAACGGGAAGTTTAAATGCAAGATCTCGAAATTGTTATAGAAGACGAGCAGACGGGGCTGCTGAGGTCACTGTGCTCATTGCTGTAGCTGTGTATCCTCAAGTCAGCACATGATGAATTCACCACAACGTTGGTGTCTCCAAAATAATGCACAACACGTTCTGAAATTTCATAAACTCCATCATTACCACGTTCATTTACACCAAGAACTTCATGGAAATGACTTCAACAACAGGGTTCAGTTTCCTGAGTGGGCTCAGCAATCAGTTCAGACTAATCTTAATTCCTTCTCAGATGTTCTTTTTACTGAAGAGGCATCATTCTCCCACAAAGGAATTGTCAGTATGAGAAATATGTGTTATTGGTCCATCAAGAATCCACAGTTACTCTGACAGGTACAGCATCAAAGTCTGTAGAACATTAATGTTTGGTGAGGAATTATTGGAGATGCCACCATTGGACCTTCCTTTCTAAATGGCAACCAAAATGGCAGACAATATGCCTGATTTTTAAGACACATTCTTCCTGTTCTCTTGGACACTGTACCTCTGAATCATTGGATGGTCATGTGATTGATGACTACCAAAATGTTGGTGCAACACCAGAGGCCATGCAGCAATGATTATTGATGCTTCTACAGCCATCACACAGGAAGTAGTAGTATGATGTAGGACATCCTTCATCCACAGAGTGAACCTATGTATGAATCCCGATGTCACCATTTTGAGCATGTGACTTAAATGCTCTGTTTTTATGTAGTGGTAGTATCACAGCAAAAGTAATATGGTACTGTACAACAACAGGGTCCAATTACTGTACAGTGCAGTACTGTTGCATTCAGTGTTCATTGGTAATTTGTAAAATGTTGAAAAATGCCTTCGAATGGTTAAGTGATTTAGTTAATGAAATGCAATGAAGTTATACTTCAATTATAGAAGTTTTGTATTATTTTTCATACTAGTTTCATGGATAAAATGGTACAGTGTGACTTTTAATAGTTCTTGGAGGGGGTGAGTGTATTCTTAAGTAAAATGTATATCATTCCATTTAAAAAATTTAGCATCTACCCAGTATCTCCTACATCTGTGGGGATACATAAAATGTATACCTGTATACCCCAACAGGAACTACCCAATGATGTTAAAAACACTGGTTGAAACAATTTTTCATTTAACACAACAGGAAATATATACACTACTGGCCATTAAAATTGCTACACCATGAAGATGACGTGCTACAGATGCGAAATTTAACTGAAAGGAAGAAGTTGCTGTGATACACAAATGATTAGCTTTTCAGAGCATTCACACAAGGCTGGCACTGGTGGCGACACCTACAACATGCTGACATGAGGAAAGTTTCCAACCAATTTCTCATACACAAACAGCAGTTGACCGGCTTAGCCTGGTGAAACATTGTTGTGATGCCTCATGTAAGGAGGAGAAATGCATACCATCACATTTCCAACTTTGATAAAAGTCAGATTGTAGCCTATTTCGATTGCAGTTTATTGTATCGCGACATTGCAGCTCACATTGGTCGAAATCCAATGACTGTTAGCAGAATACGGAATCGGTGGGCTCAGAAGGCTATTACAGAATGCCGTGCTAGATCCCAATGGCTTCATATCACTAGCAGCCAAGACGACAGACATCTTACCCGCATGGCTGTAACGGATCGTGCAGCCATGTCTCGATCCTGAGTCAACAGATGGGGACGTTTGCAAGACAACAATCATCTGCACGGACAGTTTGACGACGTTTGCAGCAGCTCGGAGACCATGGCTGCAGTTACCCTTGATGCTGCATCACAGACAGGAGTGCCTGCGATGGTGTACTCAACAACAAACCTGGGTGCACGAATGGCAAAACGTCATTTTTTCGGATGAATCCAGGTTCTGTTTACAGCATCATGATGGTCGCATCCGTGTTTGGTGACATGGCGGTGAACGCACATTGGAAGCGTGTATTCACCATTGCCATACTGATGTATCACCCGGCGTGATGGTATGGGGTGCCATTGGTTACACGTCTCGGTCACCTCTTGTTCGCATTCACGGCACTTTGAACAGTGGACGTTACATTTCAGATGTGTTACGACCTGTGGCTCTACCCTTCATTCGATCCCTGCAAAACCCTACATTTCAGCAGGATAATGCATGACCGCATGTTGCAGATCCTGTATGGGCCTTTCTGGATACCAAAAATGTTCGACTGCTGCCATGGCCAGCACATTCTCCAGATCTCTCTCCAATTGAAAACGTTTGGTCAATGGTGGGCGAGCTACTGGCTCGTCACAATACACCAGTCACTACTCTTGATGAACTGTGGTATAGTGTTGAAGCTGCATGGGCATCTGTACCTGTACATGCCATCCAAGCTCTGTTTGACTCAATGCCCTGGTGTATCAAGGCCATTATTACAGCCAGAGGTGGTTGTTCTGGGTACTGATTTCTCAGGATCTATGCACCCAAATTGCGTGAAAATGTAATCACATGTCAGTTCTAGTATAACATATTTGTCCAATGAATATCCGTTTATCATCTGCATTTATTCTTGGTGTAGCAATTTTAATAGCCAGTAGTGTATGCACTTGGCATATGGGCTGTGTTGCATGAAACTCATGTTGTGGGAGTAGTACCAGCCTCCTTTATTGGCCTCTTCTGCAGGGGCTACATGTGCAGATGGGTATATGTGGAGGAAGGCTGAGATGGACAAAGGAGGAGCTGGAGAGTGGGAGAGATGGAGCAGCAGGAATGGATAGGGAGGGAGGAGAATGAGATGGCAGAAAGAGGAATGAGGAGGAGTTGGACATACAGAGAGTGGAGGTGGATAAGTGTATAAAGAGGAAGGGACAGAGAAGATTGACAGAGAGAGGGATGAGGAGCAGACAGTCAGAGAGGGTGGTCAAGAAGATAGACACAAAAGGAGCAAGATGGGGTGATGCAGGAGGTATTTGGGAGGTGCAGAGCGGATGTGGG
This sequence comes from Schistocerca piceifrons, assembly GCF_021461385.2. Lineage (NCBI taxonomy): Eukaryota > Metazoa > Arthropoda > Insecta > Orthoptera > Acrididae > Schistocerca > Schistocerca piceifrons. The sequence goes on along the minus strand of NC_060143.1, from coordinate 315,776,597 downwards.
GAAGGAAGGGGGGATGGAGGAGACAGAAACAGGGAGGGGGAGAAGGTGGGCACAGAGGGGGAAGAGTATGAGAACAAATGGAGGTGAAAGGAAAGTATGGTTGGAGAAAAGGAGCGGAGGAGACAAAGTGAGGGAGTAGGAGATGGAGCGACAGAGAGAGTAAGGAGGAGGAGATGCATGGACAGAGGTTTGGAGATGAGGTGAACAGAGAGAGGGAAAGGAATATGTGGGTACAGAAAGGAGAAGAAGGTATGTTCGCATATGCAAGTGAAGCTGCGGAAAAGAGGCAGGTGTGTGTGTGTGTGTGTGTGTGTGTGTGTGTGTGTGTGTGTGTGTGTGTATAACGCAGAGTGTATAAATGTCTGGGATCTCCTCAAAGACCTCTGCTTTGATTTCAACCAAATTTTATACATAAACAGTGCACTTCACAAGCATCAGTGCTATATTGTTTACAACTTCCTAGCTCCAACAAGAGTTGAGATATGAGAAAAATATTTTCAGTCAACCCCTGCCACATAGGCTGCCCTGCACAACAGGTATGTTGGAGTAGTAACAGCCTGTTGCATCAACCTGTTGTTCAGGGACCACATATTGGAATGGGCATGCCTGGGTGAAAGTCGAGATGGATACAGGAGATAATGTACAGAGACTGAGCTGGAAGGGATGGACAGAGAGTGGTGGGAGGAGGGGTTGAATAGTGAGAAAGGGGAGCAGGAGGGGTAGGAAGAGAGAGAGGAGAGCAGGGACAACATAAGAAGTCTGTTCAAAAACTTCCAGAACATTTGTGTTGGAGTGAAATGGGTTGGAATCCCTGCATGTGCCTGTGCTTAATGTGTAACTGCTGAAATTTCAATGTTGTATATCAGTTAGTTATTGTTCAGTCCTGTATTGAGTAGAATATTGTGTCACACAGTTTGCAAATTTTGAGATGGCAGAGTTTGATGAGCAACACGTCCACATTAAAATTTGCATGAAACAAAAAAACCTTTACAGAGACACCCACATATCACAAAATCCTGACACAGCATCTTCGAATGCATTGTGTTGCCACCAAGTTTGTCCCACAGTTCAAGAGTCAAGACCAGAAAGACTTGCAATATGTGAAGAGCTTTTGGAATGAGCTAATGAAACTGAGATGTTCCTTAAGAGAATCATAACTGGTGACGAGATATGAGTCTATGATTATCATGTTGAGACCAAGGTTTAGTCTTCCCAATGGGTCGGGAAAGGTTCTCCAAGACCAAAAAAAGCTCATCAGGTCAGGTCAAATGTCAAAGCCATGCTGACAGTTTTGTTTTCACTTTGAAGGATTAGTTGATCATGAATTCACGCCACAGGGACAAACTGTTTATCGATGGTACTATCAGGATACATTGCAATGTGTAGGAGAGAATGTGATAAGGAAATAGCCTGAAATGTTACAAGATAATTCATGGCTCTTGTATCATGATAGTGCTCCTGCACAGTGTAATGTAATGGACCACTGAAACTACCAATACCACCGGCTGGCGAGGTGTGTGGTGCTGTCAATCAACTTGAAGGAGCAAGTGAACTTTAACTACATAAACATAAAGTGAAATATTATTATTTTGTTACAAAACTATTAATATGAAGATAATAATGAGATATATTACCACAGAACTATATTATAAACACTTTTCATTTTTCATACTATGTTTTTCATATATGTATACGTGTGATGTGTAAAATATCGATATACAACCAAGGTTGGCAGTAGTGCACAGTTTGTAAGCTCAGAGAACAGGAGCCGGTTGCTGGTGGGGGTAGAGACAATGGGCAGTTGGTGTTGAGACGTCTTGTAATACGCATGCTTTGAGAAGGTCAAGGATAGAGAGAACAAAATGATGTATTGTAAAAGCTGTTACATTGAAAATTATTAAATACTGTCATGATCAGCATTTACAAAATAAAAGTTGGAAGTTTAACTAGGTGTCAGTTCTTACGCAGCAAAATACACACCCTGGACCTCAAATTGATTTAACAAACAGCGGATGGCGAAATTCATCACTGGACGACGAGCGTGCAACAACGACCAATAAAGGTAAGAAAGTTATATTACTCTAAATTCAAATTGTGATGTTACCTATCTATCTCCATGTCTTCAACCCTGTATGTACTCTGTTGTTAGAGTGAACAGCATGACAGGAACTAGTGGTCGACTAGGCACACCAGGGAGACAACACAGGTTTAAAATGATAATTTGTAACTTAATATTCTATTCCCCCCCCTGAACCATGGACCTTGCCGTTGGTGGGGAGGCTTGCGTGCCTCAGCGATACAGATGGCCGTACCGCAGGTGCAACCACAACGGAGGGGTATCTGTTGAGAGGCCAGACAAACATGTGGTTCCTGAAGAGGGGCAGCAGCCTTTTCAGTAGTTGCAGGGGCAACAGTCTGGATGATTGACTGATCTGGCCTTGTAACATTAACCAAAACGGCCTTGCTGTGCTGGTACTGCAAACGGTTGAAAGCAAGGGGAAACTACAGCCGTAATTTTTCCAGATGACATGCAGCTTTACTGTATGATTAAATGATGATGGCGTCCACTTGGGTAAAATATTCCGGATCTGCGGGCGGGGACTACTCAAGAGGACGTCGTTATCAGGAGAAAGAAAACTGGCGTTCTACGGATCGGAGCGTGGAATGTCAGATCCCTTAATCGGGCAGGTAGGTTAGAAAATTTAAAAAGGGAAATGGATAAGTTAAAGTTAGATATAGTGGGAATTGGTGAAGTTCGGTGGCAGGAGGAACAAGACTTTTGGTCAGGTGATTACAGGGTTATAAATACAAAATCAAATAGGGGTAATGCAGGAGTAGGTTTAATAATGAATAAAAAAATAAGAGTGCGGGTTAGCTACTACAAACAGCATAGTGAACGCATTATTGTGGCCAAGATAGACACAAAGCCCATGCCTACTACGGTAGTACAAGTTTATATGCCAACTAGCTCTGCAGATGATGAAGAAATAGATGAAATGTATGACGAGATAAAAGAAATTATTCAGGTAGTGAAGGGAGACGAAAATTTAATAGTCATGGGTGACTGGAATTCGTCAGTAGGAAAAGGGAGAGAAGGAAACATAGTAGGTGAATATGGGTTGGGGGGAAGAAATGAAAGAGGAAGCCGCCTTGTAGAATTTTGCACAGAGCATAACTTAATCATAGCTAACACGTGGTTCAAGAAGCATGAAAGAAGGTTGTATACCTGGAAGAATCCTGGAGATACTAAAAGGTATCAGATAGATTATATAATGGTAAGACAGAGATTTAGGAACCAGGTTTTAAATTGTAAGACATTTCCAGGGGCAGATGTGGATTCTGACCACAAATGAAATGCAGATTGAAACTGAAGAAACTGCAAAAAGGTGGGAATCTAAGGATATGGGACCTGGATAAACTGAAAGAACCAGAGGTTGTAGAGAGTTTCAGGGAGAGCATAAGGGAACAATTGACAGGAATGGGGGAAAGAAATACAGTAGAAGAAGAATGGGTAGCTCTGAGAGATGAAGTAGTGAAGGCAGCAGACAATCAAGTAGGTAAAAAGATGAGGGCTAATAGAAATCCTTGGGTAACAGAAGAAATATTGAATTTAATTGATGAAAGGAGAAAATATAAAAATGCAGTAAATGAAGCAGGCAAAAAGGAATACAAAGGTCTCAAAAATGAGATCGACAGGAAGTGCAAAATGGCTAAGCAGGCATAGCTAGAGGACAAATGTAAGGACGTAGAGGCTTGTCTCACTAGGGGTAAGATAGATACTGCCTACAGGAAAATTAAAGAGACCTTTGGAGAGAAGAGAACCACTTGTATGAATATCAAGAGCTCAAATGGCAACCCAGTTCTAAGCAAAGAAGGGAAAGCAGAAAGGTGGAAGGAGTATATAGAGGGTTTATACAAGGGTGATGTGCTTGAGGACAATATTATGGAAATGGAAGAGGATGTAGACGAAGACGAAATGGGAGATAAGATACTGCGTGAAGAGTTTGACAGAGCACTGAAAGACCTGAGTCGAAACAAGGCCCCGGGAGTAGACAACATTCCATTAGAACTACTGATGGCCTTGGGAGAGCCAGTCATGACAGAACTCTACCATCTGGTGAGCAAGATGTATGACACAGGCGAAATACCCTCAGACTTCAAGAAGAATATAATAATTCCAATCCCAAAGAAAGCAGGTGTTGACAGATGTGAAAATTACCAAACTATCAGTTTAATAAGTCACAGCTGCAAAATACTAATGTGAATTCTTTACAGACGAATGGAAAAACTGGTAGAAGCGGACCTCGGGGAAGATCAGTTTGGATTCCGTAGAAATGTTGGAACACGTGAGGCAATACTAACCTTACGACTTATCTTACAAGAAAGATTAAGAAAAAGCAAACCTACGTTTCTAGCATTTGTAGACTTAGAGAAAGCTTTGACAATGTTAACTGGAATGCTCTCTTTCAAATTCTGAAGGTGGCAGGTATAAAATACAGGGAGCGAAAGGGTATTTACAATTTGTACAGAAATCAGATGGCAGTTATAAGAGTCGAGGGGCATGAAAGGGAAGCAGTGGTTGGGAAAGGAGTGAGACAGGGTTGTAGCCTCTCCCTGATGTTATTCAATCTGTATATTGAGCAAGCAGTAAAGGAAACAAAACAAAAATTCGGAGTAGGTATTAAAATTTATGGAGAAGAAGTAAAAACTTTGAGGTTCGCCGATGACATTGTAATTCTGTCAGAGACAGCAAAGGACTTGGAAGAGCAGTTGAACGGAATGGACAGTGTCTTGAAAGGAGGATATAAGATGAACATCAACAAAAGCAAAACAAGGATAATGGAATGTAGTCAAATTAAATCGGGTGATGCTGAGGGAATTAGATTACGAAATGAGACACTTAAAGTAGTAAAGGAGTTTTGCTATTTAGGGAGTAAAATACCTGATAATGGTCGAAGTAGAGAGGATATAAAATGTAGACTGGCAATGGCAAGGAAATCGTTTCTGAAGAAGAGAAATTTGTTAACATCGAGTATAGATTTAAGTGTCAGGAAGTCGTTTCTGAAAGTATTTGTATGGAGTGTAGCCATGTATGGAAGTGAAACATGGACGATAACTAGTTTGGACAAGAAGAGAATAGAAGCTTTCGAAATGTGGTGCTACAGAAGAATGCTGAAGATAAGGTGGGTAGATCACGTAACTAATGAGGAGGTATTGAATAGGATTGGGGAGAAGAGAAGTTTGTGGCACAACTTGACTAGAAGAAGGGATCGGTTGGTAGGACATGTTCTGAGGCATCAAGGGATCACCAATTTAGTATTGGAGGGCAGCGTGGAGGGTAAAAATCATAGAGGGAGACCGAGAGATGAATACACTAAACAGATTCAGAAGGATGTAGGTTGCAGTAGGTACTGGGAGATGAAGAAGCTTGCACAGGATAGAGTAGCATGGAGAGCTGCATCAAACCAGTCTCAGAACTGAAGACCACAACAACAACAATATTCTATTACTGATAATAATTAATATTTGTCCCCTGGAGAAAGAGTTGCATTACAGCAGTCATCCCTGTTGGTGAATGACTATTGCACAAAAAATGAAATCACTGTGCTACCTCATTCTCTGTATCTCCAGTCCTGGACCCTGCAGACTTTTTTTTTTATTTCCAAAGTTGATACCCTGTCGAGAGGATGAAGATTTGCAATGATAGGTGAGATAAAAGAAAATTTGCAGACAGTGGTTCATGCGATCCATCAAGAGGTGTACCAAGACTGCTTCTGGAAGTGTAAACAGAATTGGGTGTGGTGTATGAATTGTGGAGGACAGTATTTTAAAGGAGACAATGAACAATAGGAAAAATGTAAGTGTAGAAAAATTTTGTGGACAAAGTTCTGGATCTTTTGAACAGATCACATGTATTGCTACTTGGAAAAAAGAGGTGAACAGGGAGGAGGAGGAGGAGATTGATAGAGTGGAGGAGATGAAGATGGACAGAGATAGAGGGAGAGTAGATGAACAGAAAGAAGATGGGAGAGGAGCTCGGCAGAGGAGGGAGGAAATGGACAGAGCAAGGGTGAATGGTAAAGAGGAGAAGAACAAAGAGAGTGGGAGAGGTTGAACAGAGAAGGGAGTACAGGACAAACATAGAGAGAGGGAGGGGATGAAGTGGACACGGAGAGTGGGGAGGAGGAGATGGACAGAGAGAAGCAGGTATGTCGTGTAGGTAGGACCAGCATGTCTTGGAGGGGCTGTATGTGTGGATGGGCATGTCTGAGCAGAGAGGAGGAGGACATGGAGAATGAGAAAACAGGCAGCATGAGGTGGGCAAAGAAAGAGGGTGGGAGTGATGGACAGTGAGAGGGGCAGAGGGTCATTAGAGGGAGAAGAGGAGATGGAAAAAGAGCCACAGGAAGGGGAAATGGAGCAACCAGATGGAAGGTATAGAAAGCAAATGGGCAGGTGGAAAAGAAAGAAGGAGGAGGAGAGGGACTGGGAACAGGAGATATGGAAAGAGACAGGGAGAGGAACATATGGTTGGAGAGGGAGGACGGTATGAGACAAACAGGGGGGGAGGCAGATGTCAAGAGGCAGAGAGAGCAGGGAGAAGGAGATGGGGAGATAGAGAAGGGAGCATGAGGTGGACAGCGATGGTGGGAGGAAGAGGTGGGGGAGAGCAACAGGCTGAAGAAGAGATTGACAGGGAGAGGGGAAGGAGATGGACAGACTGAGTACAGGTAGGAAGGGATGGACAGAAATAGTAGGTTGGGAAGGGATGGGCAGAGAAGGTGAGAAGAAGAGATGGGAAGGAAGGTGGGGGGGGGGGGGGGGGAGGATATGGGCAGAGAACTGGGGAGGAAGAGATGGGCGATGAGAGTAGGGGAGGAACAGATAGGAAGAGATGAGGCACAGAGGAGATGTGTAGAGAGGACACGAGGAGGACATGGGCAGAGTAGGGAGGAGGGTGTGGAGGGAGGAATGGGGAAGGAGGAGATGGTCAGAGAGAGGGGAAAGAGAAAACAGACAGAGGGAAATTAGGGGATGACCAAATAGGTATGGGGAGTGGGGGGAAAAGGAGAATTATGCAATATGTCTCTAATACATATGTGGGTGAAGCAAGGGCAAAGGTTATCTGTCTATAAACAACACAGAGTGTATATATGTTCAGGATTTCCTAAAAATGTGTTTTTTCAGCCTCTGCCATACAGGCTGCCCTGTACGAGATGTGTGTTGTGTGAGAGTAGCATTGGTATTCTTTATTGACCTGTGTTGTTGGGCAGCATACATTTCAGGTGCTTTTAGGACCCAATGTGTAGGCTGCCCTGAATGGCAGACATGTTGTGGGAGTAGTGTCAACTTGCTACAATGACCTGCTTTGCAGGGGCCCACACATGTGGATGGGCATGGCTGGGGAAAGCTGTTATGGATAGGTGGAGGATGGGAGGATGGACAGGGAGAGAGCGGACACAAAGTGATGGACAGAGAGAGGAGGCAGGAGGTGATGGACAGAGGGACAGAGTGAGGGGGAGGAGGAGGTGGATAGGGAGAGAGGAGAGAAGCAGATGGACAGAGAAAGTGTGAAGGAGGAGGACAAGGTGGACACAGAGATGGAGGCTGAGGAGATGGACAGACAGAAGAGTGAGAAGTGGATGGACAGATAGTGGGGGTAAATATGGTCACAGAGAGTGGGAGGAGGATATTTACAGACAGAGGGAGGAGGAGGAGGAGATGCAGGCTCAAATGGCTCTGAGCACTATGGGACTAAACTTCTAAGGTCATCAGTCCCCTAGAACTTAGAACTACTTAAACCTAACCAACCTAAGGACATCACACACATCCATGCCCGAGGCGGGATTCAAACCTGCGACCGTAGCGGTCACGCGGTTCCAGACTGTAGCGCCTTTAACCGCTTGGCCACCCCGGCCGGGGGAGATGCAGGTGGAGGTATAGTTCGGTACTGGGCAAGTGGAAAGGGATGAGGCAGGAAGGAGAGGTGAACAGAGAGACAGGAGAGAATACGGTCAGAGGAAGTGGGGAGGGAGATATATAGAGATAGTGGGAAGGAGGAAATAGACATATAGAGGTGATAGGATGAGGTGAACAGAGAGATGGAGAAAGAAGTGGACACAGAGAGATGGGAGAAGAAGGTGTGTGTAATATACACTCCTGGAAATTGAAATAAGAACACCGTGAATTCATTGTTCCAGGAAGGGGAAACTTTATTGACACATTCCTGGGGTCAGATACATCACATGATCACACTGACAGAACCACAGGCACATAGACACAGGCAACAGAGCATGCACAATGTCGGCACTAGTACAGTGTATATCCACCTTTCGCAGCAATGCAGGCTGCTATTCTCCCATGGAGACGATCGTAGAGATGCTGGATGTAGTCCTGTGGAACGTCTTGCCATGCCATTTCCACCTGGCGCCTCAGTTGGACCAGCGTTCGTGCTGGACGTGCAGACCGCGTGAGATGACGCTTCATCCAGTCCCAAACATGCTCAATGGGGGACAGATCCGGAGATCTTGCTGGCCAGGGTAGTTGACTTACACCTTCTAGAGCACGTTGGGTGGCACGGGATACATGCGGACGTGCATTGTCCTGTTGGAACAGCAAGTTCCCTTGCCGGTCTAGGAATGGTAGAACGATGGGTTTGATGACGGTTTGGATGTACCGTGCACTATTCAGTGTCCCCTCGACGATCACCAGTGGTGTACGGCCAGTGTAGGAGATCGCTCCCCACACCATGATGACGGGTGTTGGCCCTGTGTGCCTCGGTCGTATGCAGTCCTGATTGTGACGCTCACCTGCACGGCGCCAAACACGCATACGACCATCATTGGCACCAAGGCAGAAGCAACTCTCTTCGCTGAAGACGACACGTCTCCATTCGTCCCTCCATTCACGCCTGTCGCGACACCACTGGAGGCGGGCTGCACGATGTTGGGGCGTGAGCGGAAGACGGCCTAACGGTGTGCGGGACCGTAGACCAGCTTCATGGAGACGGTTGCGAATGGTCCTCGCCGATACCCCAGGAGCAACAGTGTCCCTAATTTGCTGGGAAGTGGCGGTGCGGTCCCCTACGGCACTGCGTAGGATCCTACGGTCTTGGCGTGCATCCGTGCGTCGCTGCGGTCCGGTCCCAGGTCGACGGGCACGTGCACCTTCTGCCGACCACTGGCGACAACATCGATGTACTGTGGAGACCTCACGCCCCACGTGTTGAGCAATTCGGCGGTACGTCCACCCGGCCTCCCGCATGCCCACTATACGCCCTCGCTCAAAGTCCGTCAACTGCACATATGGTTCACGTCCACGCTGTCGCGGCATGCTACCAGTGTTAAAGACTGCGATGGAGCTCCGTATGCCACGGCAAACTGGCTGACACTGACGGCGGCGGTGCACAAATGCTGCGCAGCTAGCGCCATTCGACGACCAACACCACGGTTCCTGGTGTGTCCGCTGTGCCGTGCGTGTGATCATTGCTTGTACAGCCCTCTCGCAGTGTCCGGAGCAAGTATGGTGGGTCTGACACACCGGTGTCAATGTGTTCTTTTTTCCATTTCCAGGAGTGTATGTATGGAACAAATTTGTGGGTGAAGTTGTGGGAAAAAGGCTAGTAGTTAAATAATATCCAACCCTCTACTTTCAGTGTTCCTGTCTCCTACTCAATGTGTCCTCTATATGGTGAGTAACTACTTGTTATCATTGAGTACAAATAATACATTGTCTCAGATATTTTGGAATCAGATTTAAAACTGTAAGGCATTTCCAGAGGCAGATGTCAACTCTGACCAAAATATTTGGTTATGAACTGTAGATTAAAACTGAAGATATTGCAAAAAGGAAGGAAATAAAGAAGATAGGACCTGGATAAGCTGAAAGAACCAGAGGCTGCTGAAAGTTTCAGAGGGAGAATTAGGCAATGACTGACTACAACAGAGGAAAGGACTGCAATAGAAAACAAATAGGTAGCTTTGAGAGGTGAAATTGTGAAGACAGGAAAGGATCAAATAAGTAAAAAGACAACACCTACTGGAAAAATAGAAAAGATATAGAATTTAATTACTGAAAGGAGAAAATAAAAAAAAATACAACAAATGATGCAGGCAAAGCGAATACAACATTAATATACAAGTTTGTTAGTAAGTGCAAAATGGCTAAGCAGGAATGGTTAGAGAACAAATGTAGAGATACTGTCTATCACAAAATGAAAGAGACCTTTGGACAAAAGAACAGCAGCTGTATGAATATCAAGAACTCAGGTGAAAAACCAGTACTAAGCAAAGAAAGAGAAGCTGAAAGGTGGAAGGAGTATATAGATGGGCTATACAAGGAAAATTAACTTGAAGGCAATGTTATAGGAAGGGAAGAGGATGTAGATGAAGATGAGATAAGATATACAATACTATGAGAATAATTCAACAGAGCACTGAAAAACACAAGTCGAAACAAGGCCGCCAGAATAAATGCCATTCTGTCATACCTACTGATACCCTATGCAGAACCAGCCATGATATAAGTATTCCACTTGGTGCACTTCATGTATGAGACAGGCAAAATACACTCTGACTTCAGGAAGAATGTGAGAGTATTTGACACACCTACTCGGGAAACAAGCACGATGACTGTGTGCCAGAAGATGGCCTGTGGATGGTACTGTGTACCAAACAGGTAGCCAGTAGGCAGAATAAATAAATTACAACGGTAGACACAAACATATACTTTTTCACTACTGTATTGCTGGCTGTTCCATCAGCAATACATCAGAAATGTGTAAGAATGTAGCAATTCTAATTACAAAGAAAGCAGGTGCTAACTGGTGTGAATATTATTGAATTATCATTTTCATATGAGGGACACTCAATTAGTAATGCAACACTTTTTTTCTGAAAGCAGATTGGTTTTATTCAGCATCCCAATACACCATATTATTCTCCACTCTTTTGGCTATAAGGCCCTATTTTTCAACATAATCTCCATTCAGTCTGAAGGTTTGGGAGGACCTGAATGCCCACATGGTACCACTCTACTCGTTGACATTAGAGCCAACATCTTGCTGCATCAATAACATCTCAATCATCAATGTACTGCTTCCTATGTAGTGCATTCTTTTTTGGGCCAAACAGATGGAAACTGGAAGGTGCAAGATCCAGGTTGTAGGATGGTTGTAGTTTTGTGAGCTCCTCTTGGGTGTGCATACTTCTATGATGCCTTGCATTGTCATGGAGGAGGAGAAGTTCATTTGAATTTTTGTGGCAATGTACATGCTGAAGTTGTTTCTTGAATTTCCTGAAGGTAGCACAATACACTTCAGAGTTGACCATTCCACCATGAGGGAGGACATCAAACAGAATAAAACCTTCAGAGTCTCAAAAGACTATTGTCATGACAATACCCACTGAATATGCAGCTCTGAATGTTTTGTTTGGAGGAGAAGTACTGTGGCAGTGATCCATGGATTACCATTTTGTTTCCAGTTTGAAGTGATGAACCGATGTTTCCTCACCTGTGACAATGTTCAACAAAAAATTATCCTGTCAGCCTTGTAATGTGTAAACATTTCTGCAGAGATGGTCCTTTGTTGCAGTTTATGGTGTTCTGTTAGGCAGTGAGAAACCCAGTGAACATGTGCCTTTGATTATCCCAGCTGGTGGATGAGTTTGACAGTGCTATCAACAGAGGCATCCAGTTGTGTAGTGAGGTGTTTGATTGTGTTCTGTCGATCACCTCAAATGAGAATGTCTGCACATTTAAATATTCCAAGAGTCACAGCTGTCTGTGGGCTGGGTGGCACGTGGAAGACTGGACAGGTTTGTGCGATGTTGTAGCAATGGAGACAGATACCTCGCCCAACAACTCATCATGTTTTTGTTCACCGCCACATCTCTGTAGATGTTCTGCTAGTGCCTGTGAATATCTGTGAAGTTTTGTTTTTCTGCTATAACAAACTCAATGATAACTCTTTGCTTGGAACACACCTCCATTACAGACACCATTTCGAAGGCTATGCATAGTGCAGCCACCCATAAAAACTTCAGAAAACTATAGGTGCTGTAGCAGGAATATTCCAAAATGTCTCACAAGAAATCCCACATTTTTTTTAGCCGAAACTGGCTGAGGAAAACAAATTTGTTGCATTACTTATTTATTGCCCCTTGTAAGTCTTCGTTACAAAATACTAATATGAATTTTTACAGATGAATGGAAAAACTGGTAGAAGGTGTTCTCAGGGAAGATCAGTTTGGGTTCCAGAGAAATGTAGGAACATGCGAGGCAATACTGACCCTATGACTGCTCTTAGAAGCTAAGTTACGGAAAGGCAAAGCTATGTTTATAGTATTTGTAAACTTAGAGAGAGCTTTTGATAATATAGCAGGGGTAAAATACAGGGGGTGAAAGGTTATATACAATTTGAGCAGAAACCAGATAGGAGTCATAAGAGATGGGGGGCATGAAAGGGAAGCAGTTTTTGAGAAGTGAGAGAAGTAGGCTGTTATGTATCTCCTTTTGTTACTCAATCTGAACAAGAGCAAGCAGTAAATCAAAACCAAAGAAAAATTTGGAACTAAAGTTCTGGGAAAAGAAATACAAAAATTTAGGTTTGTCAATGACATTGTAATTTTGTCAGGGACAGCAAAGAATAGTTGAATGGATTAGACAGTGCCTTGAAAAGAGGTTATATGATGAACATCAACAAAAGCAAAACATAAGTAATACAATGTAGTCAAATTAAATCAGGCAATGCTGAGGAAATTAGTTTATAAAACACAGCTCTAAATTAATAGATGAGTTTTTCTATTTGTGCAGTCGAATAATGGATGATGGCCAAAGTAGAGAGGATATAAAATGTAAAGTGGCAAAAAAAATCTGAAGAGGAAAGTTTGTTAACATTGAATATAGAAGTCTTTTCTGAAGGTATTTGTTTGGAGTGTAGCCTTGTATGGAAGTGTAATGTGGATGATAAACAGTTCAGACAAGAAGAGAATAGAAGCTTTTGAAAAGTGATGTTATAGAAGAATGCTAAAGATCAGTTGGATGGATAATGTAGATAATGAGGAGGTACTGAACAGAATTGAGGAGAAAAGAAATTTATGGCCCAACTAGACTAAAAGAAGGGACTGATTGATAGGACACATTCTGAGGCATCAAGGGATCACTAATTTACGATTAGAGAGAAGTTTGGGGGCTAAAAATTGTAGTGGGAGACCAAGACATGAGTACAGTATGCAGGTTCAAAAGCATGTAGGTTGCTTTGGTTATTTGCAGATGAAGAGGCTTGCACAGGACAGAGTAGCATGTAGAGATGCATCAAATCAGCTTTTGGATTGATAATTACAACAGCAGCAGCGGCAGCAACAACAACAAAAACAACAATAATGTAAAAGGAAATGATACAAATTATGTCTCCCTGACAGAGAATAAGGGGTGTCAATAGGAAAGAGTTCTGTATTAAGCTATAAAACATCATGTAACTATAAACTAATCACATGTGGTTTCCCACAACTTCCCACTCCATTCCCTTACTTTTTCTTGTCTACTGCAATGACCTTTCATCAGCAACATGTAGAATAATGACTGTTCATTTCTGCAGCATTCTTTAAGCTACACCTGTTTCATGGATGGTGCTAAAGAACAGTCACATTGAGCCACAAATGTAGATCCAGAAGTTGTGGGATCCTAACTGCTTGTGAATTTTCCTGCCTTTCAAACACTTGGACTGATTTATATGAGTATGAAGAAGAAGAAGCATTAGAGTTATTAGACTGTACTGACAAGTGAGTTGGGCATTATTACACAGATCTTCCAATTGAATGTTGAAGAGCTTAGTAGTTCTAAGAGTCAGGTTCTTTCAAAAATTTTAATACCATTCTTCAGGAAACATACACTGAAGATGAACAGCAACAGAAGTCCAGAGGCTTGATCAATGGCTAAGATCTATTTGGAACTCTGTACCACTGACATTATGGACTTGCAACCTATGTGAGAGACAATATCAAAAATGCATCCCCTACCATTCTTTCAATGCTCACAAAAATTGGTCAACTAACAGTGGTAAACATAACTGATGAACATAGGGAAAATTTATCAAACTGGATGAAAGGAAACTATCTGCACCAGATCTTTGATGGAAAAGATAGAAATACCTCCAAATCTACCACCCACAACACAGGAAAAAACCCTGATCTGAGTTTTCCTACCAGCAATTGCAGTCAGATCCTGTCCCCATACATAAGAAGGTTAAGGACAGTTTCCCACATAGTCAACACTGCCCTATCCCTCTGAAAACTGAAATCTTCTTTCTTACCTGTTCCTTTCTGAGTCCCAGTCGGAACCTACTAAAAGCAAATTTAGAACATTTTTTGCATAACATTGACCAAACTCTGCTGCTGATCCCTGCAAATTAATGTAACTACCACAGATTTATAAAGATAATAACAGTAGCTGCAAAATTATATACTCCCTGGGGCTGTCACAAGTTTGTATCCTAGGATGGACTGATGAGATGGAAGTTATGTATCCGTGATTCTTCCATGTTAACAATGATGAAATTGCTGATAAGCTACTATAAATCCATGATGCAACCCAAAGGAGAAAATTGGGAGAAACTACTGAGGCATTAAACTTCACCAAATCAAGCAGGAAGGCATGGAACCTCCTAAGGAAACTCAGAGGTGACAGTGCACCTGAGTGACAAATGCCAGATGTCTTTCCCAACCAGATTGCCTCACAAATCCTATCCTTATCAAGACCTCCAAGAGATGGGAAACATACTACATTCCTCAAGTGCCAACTGAAACTGTTCTGTCAGTTACATTAAGCTCCAAATAATGTTTTCCACTCCTTAATAACTGATGAAGTAAATATTGCTGTCAGTAAAATTAAAACAGGGAAGGACCCAGAATGTGATGTTATCCTCCCTGAATTCCTAATGCACAGTGGCCAGAGGACTAGAAAATAGCTGAGCCAGTTCTCCTCACATTATGCAGAATGGTCAGGTGCCACCTAATTCCAAGAAAGATAAAATAATATCTTTGCTAAAGTCAGGCAACTGTCAATTTCCCTCTTAAGCAACACCTCTAAGTTGTTGGAGGAGCTCATTTCAAATTGCACACAATCAATACTGGAATAACACCTACCAGTGAAGTGAGCTGCCTTTCACCATAACAGAAGCTACTCAGTCTAACTAGTCACATCAAAGTAGTGCTCCAGCAAGGGTTGATGACGACAGCTGTCTTTGTAGATCTCACCGCTGTATATAGCACCATATGGAGAGTTGGTCTGCCATAAAAATCGTACCACACCATCCATGCTAGAAACTCTTACACTTCCCCAATAACATGCTATGTGGCAGAACCTTCCATATAATGTAAGTAGAGTCAGAAAAATAAACAATAGCCTCCCTTAAGGATCTGTACTGGTGCCTGCATTTTTCAACCTCTGCATATCAGACATCCCAGAAACAAAATGACGTAAATTTCGTTATGCCAACCATTTGGCTATAGCTGTCCAAATTAAGTCAATGGAAAATGGTGACAGTCCTCATTCCCAAGATCTTAAACTTTTTGGAAAATTGTAAACTGTCTGGAGACTGATTGTCAGCACAAGCAAAATGAAAACAATGAGCTTTCATCCGAATAATGGTCAAGCTACAAAATCTCCCAAATTATACTTCAACAGTTAAGTACTTCCCCATAGTTAGCTTCCTGAGCACCTTGGTGTCACATTTGATCACACCCTATCCTGTAAGAAATACCTAGAAACAATAGCATTTAAAGTCAATACAAGCAACAAATCCTGCACAAATTGTATGTCAGCAGGTGAGGAGCATGTTTCCTCACTGAGAGGTTCCTATGTAATTTTGTTTTATGGTATGTCCTAAATGCTTGAGGATCAACTTACTATGGAACTATGCTATAAAATACATGTACTTTAATCTAATAAACAAGACTGAAATCACTTCAGTCTTCAGATAATATCCTTCCACAGACCTCAATAGCAAAAATACACATACATATTATGACATAACTGTCCCAGAACAATAAAGCTACACAGGGGAGAGAGTGGGAGGGAGGAGGGTGCACATACACTGGTGAGCCAAAGCATTATGACCACCTACTTAAAAGTGTGTTGATCGGCCTCTGGAACGAAATTCAGCAGTAATTCTGCACGCCATGGATTCAACAAGTACTTGATAGGTTTTTTCAGAGGTTTGTGGCATCAGACGCCTACACACAGGCCACACACTTCCCATAATTTATGGGCAGTTGGATTGTGGGCATGGAGCTGGTGTCTGATAGCGTCCCTCTTGGGTTTCATCAGATTCAGATATGCCAAATTTGATGGCCAAGAAATCAACATGAGTTCACTATCATGTTCCTCAAACCATCAACACAATTCAGGCCTTGTGACATGCACAGTTATCCTGCTGGAAGATGTCAGTACTGTTGGAGAAGACATCAAGCATAAGGGGTTCAGGCAGTCCCTAATAATGTTCACGTAGTCCACAGCTGTTGTGGTGTCTTCAGTTACTACCGCAGGGTCCATGGAAGCCCAGGTGAATGTCCCTCATGACATAACACTGCTACCACTGGCCTGTGTCCATGGCGTACTGGCCTGTGTCCATGGCGTACTGCATATTTCAATCAGCCATTGGCAGGGATGACAGCATATCTGGACAAGACCATCAACCTGGTTCAACAATAAATGGAATTCATCTGACTGTGTGACATGATCTCATTGATCTGCAGTCCAGTCTCAGTGATCCCACACCCACTGTAATCATAAATGACTATGTTATTGTGTCAACATGAGAACACTTACAGGTTCCCTGCTGCAGAACACTGTGTGCCGAATGGAGCACTCCAAAACACTTGTGTCTGTGCCATCACTGTACTCTGACATCAGATCTGCCACAGATCACTGCCTACCCCACTTTAGAGAGTGGGCAAGCCTCTGATCCCTGAGTCCTGTAATGAGGTATGGATGTCCAACTTTTTGTTGCCTACTCATTTTTATACAGCATTCTTCAACCACTTTCCATAAATGCTCATGACGGTAGCCAGTGAACAGCCAACCTGGTTCATCACTTCTGAGATGCTTGCTCCCAGGCACTGGGCCACAACAATCTGCTGTTTGTCAAAGTCACTTAAGTCAGTGAATTTCTTCATTTCTGCCACTTATCGTTGCTACAATGGTTCCCCATTCATCTCTGTTCAGCTCATATACTTCTCTTACCACGTCACATGTCCTCAGTACCACCAGGTAGCATACAGCCTCATGGTTGGCAGAGGTCACAATGTTTTGGCTCATAAGTGTATGTACATATTGTGTCTTTGTTATGAGGAAGGACATTCTCGAAAAGCTTAGCTATCATTTTCATTATTTGTTTTCCACACAGGACACTCCATTATCATATTGAGTTATTGTCTGAGAAGTTGGGCACTTTAATGTTACTACTTCTACTTGTTTCTTATTTAATAATGCTTGTAATCTACATCTACATGACTACTCTGCAACACAGAATTAAGTTGTTGGCAGAGGGTTCACTGTATCACCTTCAAGCTATTTCTCTACTGTACCACTCTCAAACAGTGCATTGGAAAAACAAACACTTAACTCTTCCCATGCTATCTCTAATTTCTCTTATTTTAATATGACGATCATTTCTCCCTATGTAAGTGGGCGCCCTCAAAATATTTTTGGACCCTGAAGACAAACATTGTTATTGAAATTACCTGAGAAGATACTGTTTCAAAGAAAAATGCCTTTGTTTTAATGACTTATACCCCCAATTTGCAATCATCTTTGTTTCAGTTTTTTAATGTTTTATTTTTGAACACAGCAGACCCCACCCACCTTTTTAATTTTTTAAAGAAGCAACAGTTGGTATAATTTTACAATACTTCTTTTTTTTAAAGGAAAATATAAGACAAAGGGCCATATCAATATCTTTAAGAAGGTGCCAAATTTTCCACCACTTCTCTGTTTTTCATTTATGATCTGAAACTAATTAGTATGTTTTACTGTTAACTTCTGACTACCATCTATCTTCTGTATCCATACATACATAAATTAAAGTCCACCACTGTGGTTTTGTCTACGTGTTTGGACTAATCTCAGAAACTACTGTTTGAATTTTGATACAGTTTTCAATAATAGATACTCTAATTCATGAGATTAGATGGGTAGATCACATAACTAATGAGGAAGTACTGAACAGAATTGGGGAGAAGAGGAGTTTGTGGCACAACTTGACTAGAAGAAGGGACCAGTTGGTAGGACATGTTCTGAGGCATCAAGGGATCACAAATTTAGCACTGGAGGGCAGCGTGGAGGGTAAAAATCGTAGAGGGAGACCAAGAGATGAAGACACTAAGCAGATTCAGAAGAATGTAGGTTGCAGTAAGTACTGGGCGATGAAGAATCTTGCACAGGATAGAGTAGCATGGAGAGCTGCATCAAACCAGTCTCATGACTGAAGACCACAACAACAACAACAACAACAGTTCATGTGATAGTTTTGTGAGTATAATAAATATTTTGTGGAAACTGGCTAAACGATGATGCATTAAAGCCCCCTGCTGGTGTGAAAATGATATAACTTTCATCTACCAGTGCGTGGCGGAGTTCCCTGGAAATGCGTAAGGTGACCCGACAGCAGCACAAGGATAGTGCAAGCTATTACTACTGGAAGGCTGGTGCAAGCTACTGCCAACATGCTAAATTACCTGTGATGCAGGAAGTATGGCATAGTAAGCTCACAACGGTTTTCTGCTTTATGTACAGGCTACTCTCAGGAGGTACTGTAGTGGTTTTGAAAAGATTTTCACCAACTGACAGACTGATTTATGAGTAAGGTTTGTGCCACAGGAGGTAGATGTAAGGCTGCCTGATTCCAGTGTCAGGCTGGCACAAGACTGCCACTAATGGGAACTTCCCAAATGACCTGTGATGAAGGACATATAAGGTGTTAAGCTGACAAGAACATATTTTTTTGGTGTAGAGTTAATGTTAAAGGGTAGTGAGGGGAAACGCAGAAAAAGATCACAGATAAAATGTCGTTCATTCTGGACTAGCACTGCATTTGGGTGACCAACAACTGACTGTAGTGCACACAAAACTCGCTCTGCAGTTGGGAGAACCAGGCAGAATGGTAGCTCATAGCTCTCATCATTGCCACAACATGTCATTTTGAACACCAATTAAATATGAAACAGATAACATTTGAGTCTCCTGAGAACTGTTCTGGAGTGCTCTGCTTAAACTGTTTTAAGTTATGTAAAAGTGATGACATTCAATTACCTAACGTTGTTTTCTGAGTTTTAATCATAACTCTATGCAATGGCCTGTAAATAAAATTACTGCTGTGGCAGACAAGTCATCCAGCTGTCAACACTTAGTGTTAGCTGCATAAAGTCAGGGTGGGTCATTAGTTTTCAAATAAACCATTTACTTTTACATCTAAATTACTGGAGGTAGTTGGAAACAAAAACAAATTATCTAAGTCTGTAACATGATGACGTTCACTCCTTTGCCATGGAAAATAAAGCTGGACATAAACTACTTTAGGTATCTTCAATCAGACAAAAAATCAACATTAAAGTCTTCACAAATACTGACTCTTCAGTTACACCAGTAATTCTGCATGAGCAGTCTTGCTCAAACTAAATGAACTGAACAAGCAGTCATCTGAAAATAACATAGGATCGGCATCTATAATGCAGAGAAGGAAGTGAGTGACAAAAAGGTAGACTTCACAATACTATGTCTTCAGAGAGCCCACAACAAATTAGGACTTGAAGAAGTTTTTGCTGTGTCAGAGTTAAGCATATCTATCACTTTCTTTCAAATGACAAAATAAGTTTGAAACCACTGATTAATGGTATCTGTTATGCCATTGAATTCCAGCTCCTGAAGCAACGCCAAGTGACTTACCAAATGAGAACCTTTCGTAACATGAATGATAACGAATGGTATGAGCACAAGATATGGTTGCAAGTACAGGTACAATATATCTCAAAAATACTGTTTATTTACTTAAATGTTTGGTTTTTAATATCTTTCACTTAATAAGCAGTAACAGTATTTACATACTGTCCCCCATACAAACAAAAGTGTAGTCAGAATGTATAAGATGTAACCACTCAACAAATGGAGTTGACCAACTCAGAAAGAATAACTACTGTGTTACCATCAACATCATTTTAGCTATATGTTAATGTGAATTACCTCATCTTGCCTTCTTTCAACTTTATTCTTCTGTTCATAATATTTCTGTACAAGCTTCTTCAGTCTTAGATTTTGTTTAAATTCTGGTGATTCAGTATTCAAGCCTTTAAGAATAGACAGAACAGAGAATTCTTTTCTCCTTTCTAATTCCTCTTCTACTTCTTTTGTTGGTGGTTTGAAGTCATCCCTTGAGAAGTAAGTGAACTGATAAGAACAGAAACACACATGTACAGATATAAAGGATATGCACCCAAAGTTATCCATATAATGGAAAAAATTATTTACCAAATATCTTCAAAAAGCCTTACAAATAAGCATGAGTGCCTGAGATGATAAAATCAGACCAGACCTAGTGTTACTGATCATGGGGAACATTTTATACAGCTATAAGGTCATGTGGAGGATCAATACTTTTAGGATTTTACGCAATGAAAGAGGAGTCTCTACCTACTAATTGCCATGTGAGGAGGAACTTCAATGAGGTTGACAGGTGTATCTAGTTAATTTTGGCAAGCCAGTTCACATCACAGGAGTTAGGCATACTCGCATTTGTCTTGATGCTGTGGAGGGGTGATACATATAGTGTGTAGAAGGAATTAGTACATGGATTCCTCCAGTTATGTAATATAACATACACAGTGAACTGACTATTTGATGTTAGTAGAGTCTGGCTTTCTTGTCTAACATCAGGAGGCTTGTCTCAGGGGGCACTCAGTTAACTTTTGTAACAGGATAAAGATAGTTCATTGTGGGATGGCCCATAATGCAAAATACCATTAAGGAGTTAATTTGGTAATAAAGGGTAGTGTGAGGTAAAAGCTGTAGGGGGAAACTCAGGCTTCACTGCAGTAGGCTGGTTGAAATGGGTATAAGTTGCAATATTCATGCACAGATGTGAAGATACTTGCACAGGGTATACTAGCATGGAGAGCTGCATCAACTCTGTCTGTTGACTGAAGACCACACCAACCACCACACCAGTGCAATCAGGTAATGAGACTGGAGACCTTGCCTGTCGGAGTATAAAGCCATGGCTTCATGGGTTGCGTCCTATTCAGAGGCAAGTCATGGTGATTTCATCGCATCAGAATGATCAGTATGAGGTATATGATGTCAGATTGTTGGTTTCATTAACCATAGTTTGTTGTCCTTCACTGGCAGTCACTATACCTAACACAGCTGCATAGCTCTCAGGCCCCACAGCAAGATGATGAGACGACAGCCTCCTTGGCCACTTGTTCATTTCTCCAGACTGCAACATGTCCTGGTACCCAGCAGAATGATACATGCTTCACCTGTTGTTGAAGGAGCACTTTGTTCTGTATTGTGTGTATAATTTTCTCTGCTATGAATATTTGTTGCAAAGCTTGTAGAGCACTAAGGGAATCATAGCGAATCAGAAACCTTTCACTCTCACTCTCACCTCTTCTACTCCACTGCCTTCTGGATTCCACACAGTTCTCCATTCTGTACAGTGTATTAATTACAAAGACACATCTTGAAGATATGGTCCAAGAAAAGACTGAAAATGTAAACTGGTAGAGTATTTCTTCTTAAAATTTGTTAAATCTAAAACAGTTCTGGTCTCATAAGAAGTAAAGGTGGAGATCTGCTCTGATCTCAGCATACAGCTTCCAAATGAGCCATACTGTATTATTTATACAGAGTACTAATTAAGTTTCTACAAGTTGCTCTTATATGCCTGGACTGAATTAGAGAGACTCAAATCATCAGTAAAGTAATGTCAAAATTCACCACCATATTGTCCATTTTTTCTTCTTTTTTTCAGTCCAAAATCTGTACTGCATTTCTAACACTGTGATTGTAGTGACATCTATGACCACCTAGCACATTGGACAGATTAATTGCCATCACATACAGGATTTGTATTAGCACAGCATTGTACCTGGAATGACAAGTGAGTCAGTAGTAAAGCAGAAGGTGCTTGTGAGTTTTAGCTGCAGAGTTGTCCCCAAATTCCTTACCAACAGATATGACTGTTCTCGGTTGCAGGAAAGTCACCTGAACTAGCATAAGTTGGGACAGACACATTTTTTTTAATCAGGTACAGTCACACACCAAGGATGAGATTGCCAGTTATCAGAAGCTTCAGTGCCACATAAGAACACAGTATACAGATAAAAAAGGGTTGCACTAAATATATTTACTTGGAGACTTTCACATGTGAAGCAGGTGCAAAGTACATCTTATGTAAGTGATTGCAAATTGAATTTATACTGAAACCTATTGTAGTGTTTAGAGAATTTCTGTGTAAATTTTTGAACCACTTGGCCTTCCACCATCTCGAACACACGATATTTTAGATGTGAGTGGGAGAAAGGAACCCTATCTAGAACATGTCATATGTCTGTGCAGGAGTGAAATCAGTACCGAGAAAAAGGTTGACGTGGCGGTTGAACAGCACCGACAAGTACTTGTCGGGTGATCCATGGAAGTCATAGTGAAAGCACACGGAAGAACCAAGGAACTTCTGTGTTATTCTGAGCTGTTTGTAATTTGACTATTGTTAGTGACAAAATTACAATTGAGATTTGGAATTGTGAATAAACACTTCCTTTGGCTTGCTGGAGGCAAGACATATTTTATGATTAATTTGTAATAGAGTTATGGTTGTTAAGCCAACTCTTTGCTAAATGTACATAAATCTGTTTCTAATGTGAAACGATACGAGTGACTTACAAGAAGTTGAATACTTATATTGAAAGTGCGAAATGGTTATTGCGCATAGAGTCCAAATATGCTGATGGTGTTGCTGAAAGAGAACAGTTTTAAAAGATAAGGCCTATTAAAAAAGTCATCACAAAGCCACTGGAATGTGGTGACTAGTGTGAAAGGACTGAAGAAAACAGAAATTTTGAGATAAAAGAGAGAGAAAAAGCTATCAAGTGTTCCCATAGCAACTGAGCATAACAAGAAAAGAGAACCATTAAGAGAAACTGATGCCGGAGTATCCGAAGGAGAAAATTTGTAAAGGCAAATAAAGGAGAATATGTAAGAAAGTCACAGCGTGAAAAAAAAGTCACAGCGTGAAAAACGGAAGAGAAGATCTCGATGTACTAGACTAAGACGAGATACGCCTAGAATGATACGACTAAGAAGATCTGGTGTGGGGAGTATAAAGCTCTCACACACATCACAGGGACGCAAACATGGAAACCAGCCTACATCTGATGCTGCCGGCACCAGCTGCTGTTCACCAGTGCTGACCTGCTCACCTGCTCACCTATACTGCGAGAATTCTATGCCGGGTGATCGCAAAACAGAACTTTAGTACCTTATCAAGAAGTGATATTTAATGAACTTTATTAATGTACTTATTATACTTAAAGTTAATTTTTAAATGCTCACAAGGACTAAAGCTTGTAAAATTATGGATCACGTTCAGCAAATTGAAGAGACATCAGAACCAGCCATGGCTATAAGAACTACTAAAGAAGGGCCTGACTGGTCTGAGTTAGTAAATCTAATCAAAACTCAAAATGCTGCTCTAAGAAAGGAACTAAATTCAACTCTATGTAAAGAACTAAGCTTAGTACATTCTAGTTGAAATGGAAATGGAAATGCCCTGTGGCCTGGCCTCCCGTCGGGTAGACCATTCGCCTGGTGCAAGTTTTTTGAGTTGACGCCACTTCGGCAACTTGCGAGTCAATGGGGATGAAATGATGATGATAAGAACAACACAACACCCAGTCCCCGAGTGGAGAAAATCTCTGACCCTGCCAGGAATCAAACCCAGGCCATTAGATATGACATTCCATCGCGCTCACCACTCAGCTAACAGGGGCGGACACATTCTAGTTTAAATGCTTGGAATGAAGCTTTAGGATTGTTAAATGCCAAAGTCGACTCACAGTGCAAAGAATTAGGTAATCTATAGGAAGGCATGGATGCTTTAAAGACTGAATTTGACACCCTGAATAGTAAAGTAGAGGATTTGAAATTAGACTTAAAGAAAGAATTAACCAATTCCTTATGTTCACTGACTTTAGTAGTAAACAGAATGATAATTTCCAGGAGTTATCAAAACAGTTAGAATTTGAAATTGAGGACAGATGAAATAATGTAGAATCAGAAATCAATGAAAAATTAAGGCCTTTTGAAAATGTGTGTAACATTAAATTTAATGCTGTAAAGCATGGACTGAGTACTTTAAAAGGAAGTGTAGATAAGCAGAGTGAGTTAATGCATGTCATTCAGTCGCAAATTACAGGTGTAAGAACACAAGTGGATAATGTAGAAAGAAGCTCTAAAGAGAAATATCAAACTCTGATATTGTAAATGTAAGTAGTTTGGAAGAACAAGTCCAGGAATTATAGAAAGAAAAGTTACTGAGAGAATAACACCCGGAAACATGTCACCTATGGCTTCTTCCGTACTTACTGATACCAGGAAGGGCATAGATGACCTGTGGAGGGAAGTCAAGCTTATCCAGGACAGAGTAGAAAAATGGGTAACGTCACCTAATGTTGTGTTAGTTAGTGAAGTGGTGACTGATTTACTGTGGGGATACTTTCAAAAGAAGTTTAAAGAGAAATGTGCATAAGAAAAGTTAATATCAGATCCCCCAGGGATGTTAACATTCTTAGTTAACGGCAGAGTGACGACCGTCGGATCCCGAGTTGTTTTCAGTGTTTCTTCCAAAATAGTTTTCCTGCACCAAATTCCTTTAAAATCTTATACTATTCTGTCATCTATTCCTAAAATCTTAAACTATCCTGTAATCCTATATCTTAGAAACCCAGATATGACAGTCAACTAAAAAACAATCCTAGAGAATCACAGGTAAAAAGTGATATTTAGATAAAGTTAACTGAATGGTATATTATGTTTGTAGAAAATATAGTATTGTGTGACTAGTTGAACAACTAATATACCGTAGTATATAGATTTTCTATTTTGTATAGAATATTTTATACCCTTTGTGAGATGTGATGTAGATGGGAGGGTTTATATCAGTTCTGAAAGGGGTGGGGTATTGTGGATAAAAGCATGATTTACAAGAACACATAAATCATGACCTATCGTTTTTTCCCGCTAAGGTAAGTCTTTCCGCTCCCGGGATTGGAATGACTCCTTACCCTCTCCCTTAAAACCCACATCCTTTCATCTTTCCCTCTCCTTCCCTCTTTCCTGACGAAGCAACCGTTGGTTGCGAAAGCTTGAAATTTTGTGTGTGTGTTTGTGTTTTTTTATTCTGTCTATCTACCAGCACCTTCCCGTTTGGTAAGTCATGGAATCTTTGTTTTTTCATAAAATTATCATAAATATACATAAGTATATAAAAACCAAAAACTAGGATGATTCTACATCAAGTATACATAAGAAGGGGGCATGATCAAAGAAAAAGAATGCAAACAAGAGTGGATTTGATTGTGATACTCATTTAAGAAAAGTCAGTATAATAAATACTCTGATTAAGTGACGAATTGTAGGATAGCGGGACTCAAATAGCATAAGTAAGCATATTATCTACTGAATACCGTATATAGACATGGTATCTACTGGAAGTATAGAAGTTGATAAGTAGAGGAGGACTCTAGGGATTAGAGGAAGTATTAAGAAGCATATGAGAAGTGTAGAGTAGATTTGTAACTTTACCAGAAAATACTTAATTATAGTATACATAGGAACATACACTGGGGTAATGAAACCATGAGGCCTACTCAAACAGGATAAGAGGGGCGTATCCAGCATTGACTAAGTTTATGGGACAGACATACCTACCTGTGATCTGAAAAAATAGGAATGTTTTATAAAGGGGCGTACCTACCAGAATAGAAAGAGAAAGTGCTCTCATAAGGTCAATCCAAAAGCACAATTTAGGTACTGATCCTAGGGAAAAGGGACAGTAGCACGACAAAAGTCACAAAATTTTGTAGGGATTATTCTGGAAAGTTTGAATTCTATGCACAACGAGCATTATTACATTTATGTAAGTTCACAAATGTCAAAATGAACACTTTCATTTTGCCCAGAGTTCCTCCAAACTACAACAGATAATGAAGCTAGTACATACTAAAGAAAAGGTAGTACAAAGGATAGAAATAATAGAATACTCAAGTGTCATGAACACCTGCAGCTTATGACTGGAAATAACGAAAGAATCCTCACAATTCTCAAATATTATAAAAGATGACTAAAAACATGGAAAAATGTTCAGGTCTTGATATCAAGGTGAAATAAGAACAGAATAAAGGAATGCTAAGCTAAAGATTCTTCTAGAGAAAAGAAAAGACTGTTGTTGAAGTGAAAGATGTATGTAGAAACATCTATAAGAAAGTATACTGTTATGATATGAAATGTTGTTGTGAGTGATGTTATTTACATAATGATTATGTATAAAATTTCACATGTCCGATCTGGGGAGGGGATATGTAGTGTTTCGAGAATTTCCGCATAAATTCTAGAACCACCCGGCCTTCCACCGTCTCGAACACATGATATTTTAGATGTGAGTAGGAGAAAGGAACCCTATCTACTGCACATCACCTGTCTGTGTGTGCAGGTTTGAAGTTTGTCGTACGAAGACGGTAGACACGGTGGTTGAACAACACTGAGAAGTACTTGTTGATCAGCCCATAGAAGTCGTAGTGAAAGCACATGGAAGAACCAAGGAACTTCTGTGTTATTCTGTGCTGTTTGTAATTGTGACTATTGTTAGTGACAAAAGAACAACTGAGATTCGGAATTGTGAAAAAACTTTTATCTTGGGCTTGCTGGAGGCAAGACATATTTTATGATTTGTTTATAATAGAGTTATAGTTGTTAAACCATCTCTTAGCTACTTAAATCTATTTCTAATGTGAGACAATATATATGACTTCAAGAAGTCTGATGTTTATGTGCGAAGTGTGAATTTTGTTCTTTATGAAGCTCAAATATACCAACAGTTTCTGAAAAGTATTCTTCGAGTACCTAATTATTTTGCAAGTAGAGAGAGAGTATTTAAGGTTCCTGTTTCTAGCATCATTCTTTGGAAAAGAAGTTTATAGAGATTCCAGAAGCTGGCTATCTAGTGAAGAAGATCGGCTGTGTACACCAAGTAAGTCGACTCGTATAAGGAGAAGTGGGAAGCTTGCACATACACTTCAAACACTCTTAGTCTTCAAAATGATAGACTATCATGCCATTGCCTCTACTTAGAACGCAACTTCACTAAGTTCCTTTCACTTACTGGCTGAAACTGTGAAGACTGTTCACATCACTTATGAGGTAGATGTACAGATATTGACTTATATTGTTGTTCCCTGGTCTGATCATGGGCTTTGGTTTGTAGCCACCTGGTGGGATTAAACATAACGCCACATCAATTGTGAAATAATTCCAGGTGCAGATTTCTTGATCTGTGTTTCATGATCCTGAAGAGTTCACGCGTGCTCAGAATTCAGTAAGCCCCAACTTAGGAAGTAGAGTTCATGTCAAAAGGACATGGAGTTTCAAATGTTGCAGAAAATGCAGAGAAAATGGAGTGGAATGCTCCCAGCACTTGCATTAAATGAATTGGAATGCTGCCAGCAGTTAGTAAAAGTAGTAAGAAAAATTAATTCTGATCAGAAAGATAGGCTGGGGCCAAATGGTAACTAGTTGTTTTTATTGGTCTTCTGCATCATACATCAAAGTGGCTGAGTGTTGCTGAGAAAGGGAAATGTTACTGTAGATAATTTTTTCATGTTTCAGTTTCACCTTAACACACAGATTTAGCAGAGGTGGCAGAGACCAAGATTCTTATGATATAGTACTAATTTCCCTCCCAGAGTTATTTTCAGAAATTATTAAGACAACTCTTTCATTGTAGGAACATCAAAGATTATCTGATCACAACAAGGTCCAAGGTTGTCGATGAAATACTTTTATGAGATCATAATTTTGCAGGCTTAATAATCTGATTTAAAATTTTTCTTTTACGTCATTGGCACACATGTTCCTGATGTACTTTAGCAGTTTCCACTGTTCCAAATATTTAGTGTATTGATAATATTCGAAAAGGTTGTATGTGCTTTTGAGTACTCACCAAATTTTTACTTGTGAAAGAGATGGACTAAAGCATTTGCATTAAATTTTACTTGAATGTTGACTATGGCTTTTGTCAAAGGTACTATGCGTAATAGAAGAGTTTATGAGTCATATCAATGTTTGAAAGTGGATCAAAATGATCTTGAACATGATGACTGCCCTGTACGCCCTTGCACATCAGTTACTGATGACTGTGTGGAAGAAATAAAGAAAATGGTTATGTAGAATTGCCAAATCACCATCAATTGTTGATAATGCTGGAATATCCTTTGGCTCATGCCAATCAAGTTTTTGGGATGTTTTGGGCATGAAATGTGTAGCATCAAAGTTCGTTCTGAAATAGTTGAATTTAGAACAAAAATGACATCACTTAGGAATTGCTGAATGAAGTCGACAATGATCCATAATTTCTAAAGAAAGTTACACGAGGTGCAAATATAGGTAGAAATCAAGGTCCAGCTGTGCCAATGGAAACTACCTGAAGAGCCAAGACTGAAAAAAAGTCGACAAGTTCGATCACATATGAAGGTTCTTCTCACAGGTTTCCTCAATCACAATGGGACAGTGCATATGAGTTGCTATCTTATGGTTGTACAGTCAATAAGGAATACTACCTGGATTGCATGAAGTAATCCAAATTAAATGACCAGAATTGTGGTAAAACCACTTGTTTCCACAATAATGCTCCCATCCACACCTCAGTGTTTATTCATAATTTTTTGACAAAAAAAAATCTTTATGTTGTCACACATGGCCCTCTGTGACTTCTTTCTGTTCCTGAGGCTGAAGAGAACATTGTTTTGCCAGTACTGATAAAGTAAAAACAGAATTGCTGAAGGAACTGAATACTGTAATGAAAAATGAGTTCCAGAAGTGCTTTCAAGATTGGAGAAAGTGCTGGTGCAACTGTATTATATCTTAAGGGAATTACTTTCAAGGGGGCAAAGTTAATGAACACATAAAGATTCCTTAAGAAAAAAATTCCTATTACTTTCTGATCACACCTCATCTGTCCAAAAGAACAAACACCATTTTGTGGTCTGAACATGTCCAACATGCCATAGGATTGTTAGTTCTGGGGTGTGGTGTGATGGGTACTGTAGTTTCTTTCATTGGGGCAAATGTAGTGGCGTGGGAAATGGGGACATAAATGAGGCTCACCAGTGGTATTGTAGGATCTGCAGTAGAGATAGGAAAATACTGGAACAGGAAGGGAAAATTCAAGCTTTTCAAGCTGACTTAGACAAGGCAAGGGAGTATCTGGACAGGTTAAAGAGGGAGAAGGGTGAACAGAGGTGGGAAGTGGCAACAGGTAATAGGGGGAACAGGCAAAGGAGAGCATCAGACAGCTTTGCCATAAATCTTGAAAATAGATTTGACCTGTTGCCTCAGTCAGAATTGGATGAGCCTCATGTAGCTGAAGCTGTAGAAAGGGCACAACAAGCTATCAAGGAATTGAAAAAGGTAGGGAAATTTGTAAAGAGAAAGATAGTTCTGTTGTTAGGTAGCTCCCATGGTAGAGGTATTGGCCAACTACTGCAGGAAAATCTAGGTCCAGAGTACCAAGTCACAAACTTTTTGAAACCTAGTGCAGATCTGGGTCAGGTAACAGAGGATGTGGGTTCTATATGCAAGGATTTCACAAAGGAGGATGCTGTGGTTATAGTAGGTGGTCCTGGAAATAGCATTGACGGAGACTCTGAATATTCCATAGAGAGTGACCTGGTGAAGATAGCATCAGCAGCGAAGCATACAAGTGTAGGATTTGTGTCTGTGTTGAGACGCCATGATCGGACTCGTTTGAACTCGTCTGTAGGGAGGGTGAACTTGGAGTTAAGTGGCTGCTTAGGACGGATATAGGGTCCCATATTTGTTTGATTCCTGTGGATGCTATTGATAGGTGGGACTACACTAGGCATGGCCGTCACCTCAACAGGAAAGAGAAGGGAAAACTGTCTGGGTTGATTGCAGAAAACTTAAGGGGGGACACTGTCACAAGTAGTAAAATACCAGTGGTCACAGGTGTCAGAGGGATGCCTTTTTTAGGATAGGGAAGGGGGAAAGAAAATGAGTTTTAAGAGAGATAGGCAGACACACTCAGTTTGAGAAAACAGATGAACAGGAATCAGATTTTAGCATACAGCCTCCATTTAAAGATTGTTTAACAGAAAGTAATCAGAAACTGCCAGTTCATCTTCACCAAAGCAGTTATAATCCCTTTAGTATGCAGTGTCGGTTATCTTTATTACACCAGAACATTACGGGACTCAGAAATAAAGTTGATGAACTACTCATTTGTATTGATGAAATGAATTCATCCAACCAAATTGACATAATATGCCTCTCTGAACATCAAGTGACCACTGGTATAGATATGTTAGACATTTCAGGCTTTAAGCTAGCTTCCTACTTCTGCAGAGGAGATATGAATGGAGGAGGAGTTGCCACATTTATTAAAAACTGCCATAAATTCAAGAACATTGACATTAATAAATTCTGTTTAGAGCAGCATCTAGAAGCATGTGCAACAGAAATAGAGTTCCATAACAGATCCTATATAATAGTAACTGTTTACCAAGCACCTGCAGGAAATTATAATATATTTATAAATCATCTAAAAGCTCTTTTGGGTTATTTAACAGGAAGAAACAAAGAAATTTTGATTGCTGGTGACTTTCATACAGATTTTCTAATGCAGTCTACCTGAGAATGCAAGTTTGTACAGACATATATTCAGGACAGAATTTAACCTAAGCTTCGACAAGCCTCATACTGATACCTGTGTAACTTGTGACAGATTAAAAATGAAAATTATACATGGTACACCTGATGAAAAAAAAGACAGCTGAAGTTGAAAAATAATTTCATCTCAGGAAGGCAGAAGCAGGAAAAGAGGCCAAAAGGAAATTCAAGGAATTAAAGGATGACAACCAGGTTGCAATATGCTTTGATCTTCGAAAGATGTTGCCGACACCACATGTGATGAACTCGAAAGCCTACTATATGTGGCAGCTTTGGACATACAACCTCAATATTCACAACTTAATCAGTGGTACTGCCCACATGTTTATGCGGCATGAAGGACAAGCAAGTAGGGGTTGCCAGGAGACAGCACCTTGCCTGCTGAAGTATATTCAGAGTCTTCCTCATACTGTGAAGCACATGTCAGCCTTCAGTGACAACTTTGGAGATCAGAACAAGAGCCATCTAATAGTAAAATTTTGGTGTTATATTGTTATGAACACCCAAATTGAAACTGTTGATCACTATTTCCTCGTTTCTGGACATTCATACAATGAATGGGATCAGGACTTTGGGATCATTGAACTTAAAAGAAAGAGGAACCAACGTGGCATTTATATACCAGAAGACTCGATGAATCTGGCTGCCGGAGCAAGTTGAAAATTTGTTGTTACTAAAATGACGGATGAAGACTTCATTGATCTTCAACCACCAAACTGGTACTTTGGGAACACCGTGCCAGGGATATGAGGAATGCAGGTACTTCATTTTGAAAAGGCAAACCGAAATAGCATTTTTTATAAGACAACATCAGCTGAAGGTATTCTGCCTCACCAGAAACTGCGAATGAAAAAACAATGAACATGAAAAATGCCTAAAAAACTTAGCAATCTTCAAGCCATTGCTGTGAAGCCAAAGCTAAAATACACAAAATATGATGACCTGATGGGACTTCTGCAATTTTTGCCACCAATACACCACCAATTTTATAAACTTTTATCCCATGAAACAAAGACTGATGAACCATTTGCACCTAGTACTCATGTGAATGATGATGATGATGATGATGCCGCTACAGACTTGGGTGATAACGTCTATGACACAGATGATGATTGTGATACATGTTAATAAGTGTTAAACCTGAATATTTGTACTTTGTAAATCAATCAGTACACTATTGATGCAATATCCTGTTATAACAATAAAGGTCTGTTATGTTAAGTATGTACTCTGAGCATTAGCATTTTATTCTATTGTAAGTGAGAGGTAAAGGGGTCTAAGTGCGTATTTCCCATTCTTTGTACCTATCAACTATAAACTCAATGTTCTACTTATTTATTATCATTGGTAATAAAAGGCTAAGGACCCGAGTATTCATCTGAAATGTTCGAAATGGTGAAAATCTCATGTCCCCTCCTATGAAAACCATTAAACTTTGTGTTTTCTCAAAACTATGATTTTGTCACTTAGACCCGTTGACCTCTGGGGTCCTCATATGTAATTACAGCAATGAAGCCCAATGATCCCTTCAATGCAGTTGCACACCCAACTCGATGCATTTACCCTGTAATGAATGGAAGGTGTAGTTCAGGCCTGATGTGGTTCTGTGATGTTTAGGGGTGTTTTTCACACCATGACCACTCAGTTAGGTAACCATGAACATGAACTGTGAAGTTTATTTCAACATTCTCAGTGACCAAGTGTTGACATTTCTTCCACATATTCGTGGTAAGTGCTCTATGAACACTACAGTCATCCATGATAACAACAGCCATTTTCACAGGGCTGCCTGCATATGTTCCTGGGTTGATGATCAATCCTATCACACTTCAAATGGCAAAATACATCATCCAGTCTTAATCCTATAATAAATGCCTGCTATATTGTGTAAACTGCTATGAAGTATATCCTGGACCCTATTTATGATCGATCTGGTTGTATGCAGGTAAATTGCTTCATTTTAAAATGCAGGGAGACCTGCAGATGATTAATGCTTGGAAACACAATCCCTGCCAATCAGTAGTTGAAGCACAGAGTTGTCGATAAGCAAACATGTAGCTAAACTGTGCCAGCTGAATCTACAATGCCATGGCAGCAGCTCAGCAGGTAGAATGGGCTGAGAGGTTGTGTCAAGTGGGGTGAGTAGAGGCAGAGAAGAAGCACGAAGTGGGAGAAGCTCTTGGGGAAAGGAGGCTGATGATTTGATGGGAAGGCGTGGGGGTGTGAGACATGAATGTGGGAGGAAGAGATAGCAACGCATGATGATGATGACAGTGACAAGGAAGAGTGTATTTGGAGGTGGTGATAGACCAGGGGAAAGGGAGACTGTTTGGTAGCAGGAGTGGGCACAGTGGGTTAGCAGAGACTGACACCAGGAGGGTTTCAGGAACAAAAGGTGTGTGACAAGGCTAGCTCCCATCTATGTAATTCAGCAATGTTGGTGCTTGGATCCAAATGGCATCAGTTGTGAAGTATACATCATGCTGAGTTGCATTTTGTGCCACTAGGTGGTCAATTCTGTTCTTGATCACAGTTTGGTGGTGGGCATTTATTCTGGTTGACAGCTGGTTTTTGGTGATTCACAGAGATTGTAGCACAGTTGGTATGTTAGATAGCTGCTTTCGAAGTTGGGCCTGCCACTGATGGTATAGGATAAGCCTGTGACAGGACTACAGTGTGATGTGGTGGGTGGGTGGATCAAGCAGGTCTTGCATTTGGGTCTTCAACAAGTATGTGACTCCTGTGGCAAGGAAATGGTTGTGGGAGTGGCATAGGGAATGACCAGGATGTTGTGATGGTTAAGTGGGTGATGGAATACCACTTTACGAGGGGTGGTAAGGATTTAAGGTAGGATGTTCCTCATTTGTGGCCATGATGATACATCATCAAAGGTCTGGGCAAAGGATATGGCTCAGTTGCTCCAGTCCAGGGTGATAGTGGGTGACAAGGGATGCTGAGAAGATTAGGGGGGGGGGGGGGGGGGTATGGTACGGGAATTCTGCTTGTTGAGTAGTTTGGATGGTAGTGCCTGTCTGTGAAGGCTTTAGTAAGACCATCCACATACTGCCAGGTTCTTTGCAAATGTGACCTGATTTTTTAACACTGAAATAACATCTATCATCTCAGTCCACAGAGTTTCATTTCATCTTCTCCTCTTTAGGGAGCTTTACTTCTTTGCCAGACAGTCTTTATTTTCCCCTTCAGTCTTCATCGCTAATTTTGAAATATTCTTTCTTTCTTTCTAAAACAGTTGACTATACTGATGCCCTGTCAAATCACTAATTACACTGATAAGAATTCAAAAGTTATGCAGGTCTTTAGAAACACCTAATTTACAAATGACCACATGTACAAATCTTCTGCTTACAGAATATGCAACTTTTCAGGGAAATTTAACAAAAGGTAATCATGAGGACACAGTGACTGAAAATGATATCA
This sequence comes from Schistocerca piceifrons, assembly GCF_021461385.2. Lineage (NCBI taxonomy): Eukaryota > Metazoa > Arthropoda > Insecta > Orthoptera > Acrididae > Schistocerca > Schistocerca piceifrons. The sequence goes on along the minus strand of NC_060143.1, from coordinate 315,742,148 downwards.
CAACAAGACAGCCTGGTAACAAACCAATTATTTAGAAAAAAGTGTAGCAGGAAAAAGATATGAATATCAGTACATCAAACTCAAATAGAAAATGTTGATACAGAAAACTTGTCCAGTTACATAAGTACAGTAACTGTTTTATAGATACATCTCACATTTTAAGCATGAAATTCACAAGTCAAGAGAAACTGGAATATGAAATACCTGACTATATCATTAAGACTCTTCTGACAATGACCGAGAAGTATTTAAAATGAATGAAGTCTTGAAATACAAATTTAGAGCTCTTGGCATATATTGCTTATTTCCAATTTAGTGAAAGAATTTTTCCATACAGTTAAAAAAGTTCAAAAGTAATACCATTATTAAATAGTAACAACAGATAAAAAGTTCAAACCATATTATTTGCCCTGACACTCCGTAAAGCATTTTACTCACTAACAAAGCAGCTAATCACTAAAATCTTAACATGACTACAAGCTACAGATTGGCAATCAAGTAGATCTTGTCCTCACTATAAGGTGTCCCTCTCATCCTGGATCTGAGTAAACTGACTTCCTATTCAATGTTCCCCACCCTACCACTTTCTCCTCTGTGATGAAGCAACTAGTAGTCCCAAAAGCTAGGATAGTGGTATCTCGTTTACTGTTGCATGTGTCTATCAGCAATATTACACATTTTGCCTCTTGATGGTTAGTACTGATGAGCATTGCTATCTTTTGATACGATGAAAATACACACATCAAAAACAGTTTTGCATCACCCTGGTTCCCAGAACTCCTTAAGACAGACATTGACTGTGGCTATTGTATCACAAACACAATCCCTTTGACTGTTCAGAGATGTCACTAACCCACCAAAAGATGTAAGCAACCATGCATGAGCAGCGCCTATTAGACGGAAGGGGACTGACAGCCGATCAGTTCCAGTCATTCCACCAGAAGGAGGTACACGGCTTGTGTTATCTGTAGTTCAATCACGCCTACACGGTCAATACTGCAGTTCGATTGCATCCGCATCGTTACTTTGTACCAGGCACCTCAGGGTGAACCATGATGTTGTTCAGACATGGAGGAGATACAGAGAGATAGGAACTGTTGATGACATGCCTTGCTCAGGCTGCCCAAGGGCTACTACTGCAATGGATGACCACTACCTACAGATTATGGCTTGGAGGAACCCTGACAGCAATGCCACCATGTTGAATAATGCTTTTTGTGCAGCCACAGGACATCGTGTTACAACTCAAACTGTGCGCAAAACGCTGCATGATGCACAACTTCACTCCCAACATCCTTGGCGAGGTCCATCTTTACATCTACAACACCATGCAACATGGTACAGATGGGCCCAACATCATGCCAAATGGACCGCTCATAACTGATGAGTGTCGCATATGCCTTCAACCAGACAATTGTTGGAGACATGTTTGGAGGCAACCGGTCAGGCTGAAGGCCTTAGACACACTGTCCAGTGAGTGCAGGAAGGTGGAGGTTCCCTGCTGTTTTGGGGTAGCATTATGTGGGGCCAACGTTGGCCACTGGTAGTAATGGAAGACGCCGTAATGGCTGCACGATACGTGAATGCCATCCTCCGACCGATAGTGCAACCATATTGGCAGCATATTGGTGAGGCATTCATCTTAATGGATGACAATTCATGCACCTTTCGTGCACATCTTATGAATGACTTCCTTCAGGATAACGACATCACTCAACTAGAGTGGCCAGCTTGTTCTCCAAACATGAACCCTATCGAATATGGCTGGGATAGATTGAAAAGGGCTGTTTATGGACAACGTGGCCCACCAACCCCACTGAGAGAACTACACTGAATCGCTGCTGAGGAGTGGGTCAATCTGGACCAACAATGCCTTGATGAACTTGTGGACAGTATGCCAAGAGGAATACCAGCATGCATCAATGCAAGAGAACATGCTACTGGGTATTAGAGGTATCAGTGTGTACAGCAATCTGGAGCACCACCTCTTAGGTCTTGCTGTATGGTGGTACAACATGCAATGTGTGGTTTTCATGAGCAATAACAAGGGTGGCAATGATGTTTATGTTGATCTCTATTCCAATTTTCTGTACAAGTTATGGAATTCTCGGAAACCAAGGTGATGCAAAACTTTTTTATGTGTGTATATCTGTTTGTGTTTTGAGAGTAAATTAGGATAATACTGAAATATAACTGTAGAATACTTATGTTTATGATACTCTTATATTTTTCTGTATAACTTAACATTTGTAATACCATTTTGTGAGGACAAAGAAATGCTACTACTCACTGTGTCACCTTGGCCCTGATGTCAACCAACTGTGCATATAATATTACATTATGAAATAATTTGTGTATAGCTTATGCAGTATGTGTCATAATCAGTGCTGAGAAATGAATGAACAGTGCAGTGCTATTTTTTTACGTTACTAAATAACTTCTTTGAAAATAGTATTGTATACTAGGGTTAAACCAAGTGCGGTTACACTGTTTTCAACAGACTTTGCTTGTACTTGGAAAGATGGAGGCTCCAGTCTCTGTCTGGCCATCCTAATTTAGAGTTTCAGTGGTTAATTTTTATCTCTTTGTCTCTTTCCCTAACACTGCATCCTCAACTTTCTCCCTGTATTCTCCATTTTTTTCTTAATGTTCCTCCTACCAGTCACCTACCAAGTTACCATACATATCTATTTGTTCCTCTTCAGAACAATTTTTCTTACAACCTTCCCATTCTTTGCTCCCTAGTTCCACACCCCTTACATTTCCACACAATGCCCTTGAACAAATATTGCTACTTACTCTAATCAGTTAGCAGTATCATAAGGAAACAGTGTCTGTGCACATGTCTTTGTTAGCTGCAAAGCTGTCAAAGTGGATATCAAATGAAAGCTGGGAAATTTTTCACCTTTTCTGCGTGTCAATCAATTACACAGAATCTGCCCTATCCTTAGATGTGTAGTCCCATACTACAAGAGTAAATTCCATCTGGATTACACACACACACAAACACACACACACACACATGCAAACACAACTTAATGTCATATACTGAAGTACACATTGGGCTTTATTAACTACATTCTATGAAGAGAAAAAATAAAATTAGTCTACAATTATCTCTATAGGCAAATTGAAACATCTGTGAACCGTCTCTTTTTATAATAAGTAATGTGGAAGACTAGTTAATGAGTTCAAACTCCATTTATTTTTTGGAAACACTTCTTGATTGTTTATTATTGTATGTACACTGTTGTGATTTATATTATTCACTTACCTCATTAATCTGCTCATTTCCTGAAGTTTTTCTCTGACAACTTCTTTTGCTGCTAAAAATAACTCATCTAGTTTCCTATGTCGAAATGTAGACGCCTTGTAAGTATGACTGAAATTATTAACAATTAATTAGAATGTGTTCATTTCTTTCATTACAAACAATTTATTGTAAAACCTCATTTAAATCAGTCCTCAACTAAAGAGTAATCTGCTTTCCACTATATTTTCATAATAATCATCCTCTAATTATCTTCTGTCCAATCAATGCAGACTGTTTTAATATTTGTTATTACTTATATAATGATCATTATTGTTATAGAACCTTCAAATCATAGCACACAGATAGTTTCAAGTGATTATCAAATAAGCTATCAGAACAGAGGCATTACCGTTTACCTTAATGTTCATTACCAGGTAAAGCCCTATTGTTTTCTCATGATCATTCTATTTCAATTGTAGAGCAGAGTTTAAAAATGAAACTATATCCAAACATTGGTTATGTTCTTCTGCCGACTTATCCAGCAGACAAAGAGTTGGTTAACACAAATTTGCATATTATTTAAATGACCAGCAAATTTGCATTCACTGCAGTCCTCTCCAGGGCAGTTCACTGCTGTAGACTAGTGAATGCCTTCCTTTATACATTGTCATTTTTGGTTATCTATAGAACTGGTGTGGTTGCAGCGATGTCTACATTGGTGAAACCCAGGGACCCATTAGAACTCATGTTTCAGAACATGAATGTTACACATGACTGGGACAGAACAACAAGTCAGCTGTAGCAGAACACCACCAGGAATGTGAACCCCATCAATTTTCAAGAACCTCTCATGCCTGCTCGGCAGCCACTGAAATAATTAAATTCACAGGGAGGTTTGCTACAAGTTGGCTGAAAGCTCGTTTTGTGACAGTCTTTTTGTTGTTCCCATCTGCGACTCAGTATCTCTGCTACATGGGGAGTAGCAACTATTATTTTCGTAACATTGTTACATTCCATCATGGATTTTCCATTGTTTGATTACTTATTCTGAGTGCTGTAGTTATCACTCCAATTACTGTTTGATATGACTGAAAATTTGTCAAAACAATGGAAAATCCAGGATGGACTGTAACAACATTATGAAAAGGAAAGTTCCTATTCACCATACAGTAGAGATGCTGAGTTGCAGATAGGCACAACAAAAAGACTCGCACAAAAGCTTTCAGCCATTAAGGCCTTTGTCAACAACAGATATAGAAACACACACACACAATTCACACACATGACTGCTGCCTCAGGCAACTGAAACCACATTTATTTGTAACAAAATCAACAATCTGACCAGTAATTTCCTTAGTTTGAGACATAAAAAAGGAATGGCAGGATTGTTACCAATAACTGCTGAAACAATTTGTTGCAGCATTTGCCACTTAATATATATCATTTCTACAGACTTTTGTGACATTTTAATCCAACAAATATTGAATGAATAGATCAAAATATACAAGGTAGTTTTCCACCTCTATGAAAAATGATGGCACAAAGTACAGATGGAAATTTTAATATGCATCTTAACATTTGTCACATTCTACTGCATTATATATAAGTACCTTCATGATTTCAGCAGATGACTGCACAAAAACTAATGCATGCATTTTGTGTCCTGGAATTCACAAATTGTGACTTAACTGTAACAGTTCAGTGACAGCTTTGTACAAAATGCAAGTGAAATGCTCCAAAAGACAAAACAATTGATAAGTGATACAACACATTTCATGGGATTGGCTGCTTATGTGGTGCACAGAAAACAGGCTGACCAGGACTGTCAATAGGGAAAGTGGAGTGCATGCATGAATCATTCATCAGGAACCTAAAGAAATTAACGACATATGTGAGCAGGCAATTGTAGATACCGCAGTCAACTGTGTGGCACATTCCATGCAAATGTCTGCAAGTAAACCACATCAGCTGCTGCTGTTACATTGGCTGACTGCTCAGAACAACAATATTCTTTTTGGCTTTTGCACTGACTTGCAGCAGCTACTGGAGGAATATGCTGTAGCCATGGGAGAGTGAGTTTGGGTGCCTGCGTGCTTGTGTGTGTTGATGTGAGTATTACTGCTGGGGAAAGAGTTAGTGCATGAAAGCTATTGTGAATACTGTTTTCTATTATATGTGACTATGCTCCATGCATCGAACCCCTGTAAATAAATGATTGCCTTTCCCTTATTTTACATATTGCTCCATCAAGGAATTTCCATTATTGTTCAACTCTATGTCATTTCTTCCTATGGGATATGTCAAGAATGTGTGTTCCTGCCTCCACTGCCACATAATCTAGATGAATTACAAGGAAGAATAATTAATACAGTCACCAATATTGACCATGAGTTGTTAGGACATGAATGGCCGAGTTTCACTATCACATTGACATTTTTCTTGTCACAAACATTGCCCATATTAAGCACTTGAAATCTGAGTTAAGAACTTGTGGAGATGCTCTATCCACTATACATGTCTGCTTTCAGTCTGGCTTGCAGTTTCTGCACAGATGTCTTCTGAAACAATGGAGGTACTTATGAATAATCCTGTGTATGGAATTTGTATCTGAATCAGCCCTTCTTGACAACATACCGTGGATCCCTCAAATGAAACATAGGGCCCAGTAGTTGGAATGAAGGACAGGTCACACTCATCTACCAGAAGGGCAGCAGAAGTGACCTACAATACAGGGTTATTACAAATGATTGAAGCAATTTCACAGCTCTACAATAACTTTATTATTTGAGATATTTTCACAATGCTTTGCACACACATACAAAAACTCAAAAAGTTTTTTAGGCATTCACAAATGTTCGATATGTGCCCCTTTAGTGATTCGGCAGACATCGAGCTGATAATCAAGTTCCTCCCACACTCGGCGCAGCATGTCCCCATCAACGAGTTCCAAAGCATCGTTGATGCGAGCTCGCAGTTCTGGTACGTTTCTTGGTAGAGGAGGTTTAAACACTGAATCTTTCACATAACCCCGCAGAAAGAAATCGCATGGGGTTAAGTCGGGAGAGCGTGGAGGCCATGACATGAATTGCTGATCATGATCTCCACCACGACCGATCCATCGGTTTTCCAATCTCCTGTTTAAGAAATGCCGAACATCATGGTGGAAGTGTGGTGGAGCACCATCCTGTTGAAAGATGAAGTCGGCGCTGTCAGTCTCCAGTTGTGGCATGAGCCAATTTTCCAGCATGTCCAGATACACGTGTCCTGTAACGTTTTTTTCGCAGAATAAAAAGGGGCCGTAAACTTTAAACCGTGAGATTGCACAAAACACGTTAACTTTTGGTGGATTGCAAATTTGCTGCACGAATGCATGAGGATTCTCTACCGCCCAGATTCGCACATTGTGTCTGTTCACCATTAAGAAAAAATGTTGCTTCATCACTGAAAACAAGTTTTGCACTGAACGCATCCTCTTCCATGAGCTGTTGCAACCGCGCCGAAAATTCAAAGCATTTGACTTTGTCATCGGGTGTCAGGGCTTGTAGCAATTGTAAACAGTAAGGTTTCTGCTTTAGCCTTTTCCCTAAGATTTTCCAAACCGTCGGCTGTGGTACATTTAGCTCCCTGCTTGCTTTATTCATCGACTTCCATGGGCTACGCGTGAAACTTGCCCGCACGCGTTCAACCGTTTCTTCGCTCACTGCAGGCTGACCCGTTGATTTCCCCTTACAGAGGCATCCAGAAGCTTTAAACTGTGCATACCATGGCCGAATGGAGTTAGCAGTTGGTGGATCTTTGTTGAACTTCGTCCCGAAGCGGCGTTGCACTGTTATGACTGACTGATGTGAGTGCATTTCAAGCACGACATACGCTTTCTCGGTTCCTATCGCCATTTTGTCTCACTGCGCTCTCGAGTGCTCTGGCGGCAGAAACCTGAAGTGCGGCTTCAGCCGAACAAAACTTTATGAGTTTTTCTACGTATCTGTAGTGTGTCGTGACCATATGGCAATGAATGGAGCTACAGTGAATTTATGAAATCGCTTCAATCATTTGTAATAGCCCTGTACTTCTATCCAGAGTTACTGACATATATCTACTGCAGAATTTCAGAACTTTTTCTGAGTTCAGAGGTAATGTGGTATTCTAATAAAATGTCAACCATCAGAGATTCTGTAACCATCAGTCATGCAAAATGCAAGTCACACTTTATCTCACAAGACATACAAAAAGGCATCAAGGGAATCAGGTGCTTGCATTAGTTCTTGACTTCTGAAAAGTGTTTGACTCAGTACCACAAAAACTCTAATTAATGAAAGTACAATTATATGGTGTATCAAATAAAATTTGTGATTGGATTGAAGATTTGTTGGTAGGGAGAACATACCATGCTGTCTCGGATGGAGAGTTACTGAAAGATGTAAAACTAATTTCAGAAGTTTCACCGGGAAGTGTGTTCGGTATCTTACTTCTCACGTTGTCTATTAATGACCTGGCCAGTCATACCTCAATAAAATTTCAAATTTGAGTAAACGTTGGTGACTTGCTTGAAATGCTAAGAAATGTAGATCTGTGCACTTCGCAAAACACAAAAATGTACTATCCTTAGACTACAGTATCACTGGATCACAACTGAAATCAGTCAACTCGTACAAAAACCTTGATGTAACAATTTGTGGAGGGTATGCAAGGAAATGATCACATAAACTCAAACAGTAGATAAAGCAGGTGGCAGACTTCTGTTCTTTGAGAGGATGCTATGAAAATGCAGTTGATCTAGAAAGGTTTTCGTTTACATAACACTCGTTTGCCATATCTTAGAATATTGTTCATGGGTGTGGGGCACATACAAGACAGAGCTAAAAAGGGATTCTGAGGTTACACAAAGAAGGACATCACAAATTGTCACATGTTTGCGTGAACCAGAGGAGTGTGTCACATAAATATTAAAAAATCTTAAAATGGCAAATACTTAAAGATGTATGGTAACCGTATAACAAACAACTGCTTATGAAGTTTCAAGAAAAAATATATGTGAGGAATCTGAGTGACCTGCTATTTCTTTTTAATCTTGCCCAGATTATGCTTCTCATCTCCCTGACAAACGAACTGTTAATTCCAAAAGCTAGGGCAGAATGTCACTTTTAATTTTATTTCTATATGTGTCAAAATTTGAAACAATAAATTTCACCTCCTGAAGGTTAATATCCATTTTGTCTATTAGGAGTAAAAGTTTTCAAAATCGTTTCTCTATGAGAGCCTCAATTAAATAATAAATATTCCTATCAAATTTCGTATTTCATGGCCATGGTTTAGCAATCGGCATTGACTACATAAATAATGTGATATATTTATCATAAATAATGTGATATGTGATTTATTCATATCATTACACACAATTTTCAAATAATTTGATTTGATGTACAGGAGACATGTCAAGGTTTACAAAAAGAAACTTTTTTCTCTTTTTTGAGAGAAACACAGAAGTTTACATTATATTTTACATTTCTAAGTTACAGCTACACAAGTACATAAAATTATATATAAAAACAAAGATGAGGTGACTTACCGAACAAAAGCGCTGGCAGGTCGATAGACACACAAACAAACACAAACATACACACAAAATTCAAGCTTTCGCAACAAACTGTTGCCTCATCAGGAAAGAGGGAAGGAGAGGGGAAGACGAAAGGAAGTGGGTTTTAAGGGAGAGGGTAAGGAGTCATTCCAATCCCGGGAGCGGAAAGACTTACCTTAGGGGGAAAAAAGGACAGGTATACACTCGCACACACGCACATATCCATCCACACATCTCTTTCCTGATGAGGCAACAGTTTGTTGCGAAAGCTTGAATTTTGTGTGTATGTTTGTGTTTGTTTGTGTGTCTATCGACCTGCCAGCGCTTTTGTTCGGTAAGTCACCTCACCTTTGTTTTTATATATAATTTTTCCCACGTGGAATGTTTCCTTCCATTACATTGAATCAAGTACATAAAATAATACATATAATACAATCCCTTTGTTCAGACTGTGAAGCTGTCCTGAATGAATTCTTCAACAGAATAATAACACTTTTCCACCAGAAGAGTAAAGACCAATCTTGTCATTGAACCAAGCTCCATCATATATTTATTACTGCCTTTTATTTTTTAACCCCATATACTCTGGCATTTGGGCATAAAGTTTTAAATGATATGTTGGAAGTTTGAAATTCTCTCTGTGGTGAGTGCTATAGTTGTGGTCAAAACGGAAAGCGTCTAGTGTATGTTGATTTTTATATAAGAACACCACTACCTCATATACATAAAGCAAGGTGATAGATAGCATTTTCAAATTTTTTAACAGTGGTCGACAGGATTCCTGTTTTTTTGCAAGATACATGTTTCTAACTACTTTCTTTTGTAATACTAGGAGCCTAATGACATTTGTTGAATTTCCCCAGAAGATTATGCCATAATGAATAAATGACTCAAAGGACCAGTGATAAACTATCTTTCTGGTATCCATGTTTGTTGCACCTGACAAAATACACATTGCAGATGCCAAGTTGTTCAGTTTATTTGCTAAGTAATCTATGTGTACCTTCCAGTTTGATTTTTTATCAAGATTTAGGCCTAAGAACTTCAAGTGGTTTGCTTCTGTGACATCCTGATCATTGCCAGTTATTATCTTCATTTCAGTCCTTTCTACTGATTTAGCTTCAGACTGCATCATTTTGGTTTTAGTTACATTTAGTTTTAGTCTGTTTTGATGGAAACAAGATTTGAGTTTTTCTAAAGTATTTTTGGCTTTTTCTGGAATATTTTCAGATACTTCATTTTCAATTAGAACTGATGTATCTTCAGCAAATAAGACTGAATGAACATCAATAGCAAGTGGTAGGTCATTTATGTAAAAAAGAAACAAATAGCGACCCAGTATCGAACCTTGTGGGACTCCTTAGGGAACTGTTTTCCAGTCTGAGGAATAATTGGTTCCTTTTGAAGTTAAAATTACTCTTTGTTTCCTATCTTACAGGTAAGAGCTAAACCATTTTAAAGCAGTGTCCCTGATTCCATACATCTGTAATTCATGCAGAAGTAATGCATGGTTCACTGAACTGAAAGCTTTAGTTAGATCACAGAATATTCCTGTAACCATTCTACCCTTACCTAATGTGGAGCATATTTTTTGGATAAGCTCATTTATAGCATTTACAGTGCTTTTACCTTGTTGGAATCCACACTGGTTTTTAAAAATTATATCACTTACAGTAAGAAATGTATTAATTTGTTTTGCTGCAACCTTTTCAAACACTTTAGAGAAGACCGGCAAAAGAGAGATAGGGCGGTAATTCCCCATATCTTCTGTCAATAGTTCTTTGAACAGAGGTTTGATCTCAGCATATTTCAATACATTTGGAAAGCATCCCTGTTCAAAAGATTGATTTATAATAAATGAGAGTGGTTGAGAAATAATATCGTACACACAACTGATTACAGATGTGGTTATTCCATCCCACCAATGTGAGGTTTTGTTTTTTGGACTTTAAACCCTCTTTACACACCATTGGGGGTTGGATTTTGAAAAATCCTTTCTTACTAGATGCCTACCTCACACACAATGTTCCCTCCAAATTTTGTCAGTCAATGAGTTTCTCCTTTTCTTCCTTTTTGGAAAACTAGACTTTGAAGGAATCATAAGAAAAAAGTGGATTTTAGTTTACATATGACCTATTGTGAAGCTGAGAAAAATTACATGCAGAGAGCAATAAAACAAAACAAAAAATGTGTCCTTGTTAAGTAAATATCAATTCTATTTTTGTTTTACCATAACACTTCATTTCAGTGCTGAAAGTAAAGAAAGAATTAGTTTATACAATCATTCACATATAGTATGCAAACAATTAAACTGAAATACGTACTTCAAGGACAAAACAGTAATAATTTGGGAATCCAAGCTATTTAAGAAATAATCTTGAACTTTATGAAGGCCCAGAGTACTTTTCTCCACTATAAAATCTATTTTACGATGCATCATCTGAAAGTAGCTATCCAGCTCTGCTTCCATATCTTTTCTAATCCTTTTATCGATCTCAAATTCATCATGTGGAATAACTTGAGATTCAGGAAGTTGCTGATTTCTGTGAAGGAAAACATAACATGGAAATGACACCATTCAAACTCCAATGATAATTAGTATATTTAGTATCTGTAGTGTAGTAGCTAACTAAATATTCTGCTTAGTTTTTTCTTTCCTTAATGTACTATTTTGTGCCACTGCTTCTAAGGTCTTTTCCCTATGAAAAATCAATTGAAACTACCAAGACATTTTGTATGAGGTACAGTGCATGACACTATAGTTTTATTGTAAATTCAGACTATTTCATTTAACCTGCCTCTCCCATGCACTTCGCAGTGGTTAGCAGAGTATGGATGTGGATGCAGGTGTAGATCTAATATTAACAACAAAATTGCGTTACTGAATGCGCCAGCAGACAAAGGCAGGAACGTTCATTCATTTTGACAAGGTTGAGTTCTACATCATTGTAACATGGCTACCAATGTCAGACAAGTTTTGGCAACATAAGTCAGACAATGAGGGTCTTGACATTTGAAATGAAACACAGCCATCTATGACAAATCTTGCACAAGTAGACACCAAAATTAGCCACACTCAGTCCTCCACACTGCTCAAAAATACTGCAGGCCCACACCCAAACAGCTGAATCAATAAAAATGAAAACAACTGCAGTTATGTTTTAAAGTACATGTTTCTTGAAACAGATATTAAATTTATATGTACAATAAACATTATACAAACCACTATGGATTAAGATACTTGTGAATTCAGTGTAGAACTGGAGCAAATTCTTCACTCATTAATACAAAGAAAAATCTTTACACATGCATTAAATTAAACTCTCAGTTTAAAACTGCAACATAAAAATGGCCAAGAAAGAAGAAACCTGATAACTGTAACAAGATAGTTGTTGCTGATGTTACCTAGTTGATGGAAAAATAAAACTAAATACATATGCACATCATAAAATAAATATTGTACAAAGTTACATACCATCCCATGAATGGAATACAATAATTTCTCTGACCATTAGAACATTGTGCTCTCCCTGAAAATGCAATCTCAAATTAGCTGAAAAGTTGCATTCTTGCTCATTCCTCAAGCATACAAATTTTCAATTATAAATTCATTACCGCACACACTGCAGACATTCAGATTTACAATTACAGTGCAGTCCTTTTAAAGTAGCAACATTGTGTTCTGATAAAAATCAGTGATTCTTATTGGCTGGAGTGAGTGCCCTATTACATCATGAACATAAGTCAATCAGCAGAAATGTTGGAGTGCAGATGAACAGTGTTCAGTGGCAGACGGAATCTCATTTACTGTAATAGAGGATGTGGAATATCTTTGACAGAATCAAACTGAGCAGTGAGCATGTTTATCCAAGTGTTTATGAAACTAACTTCTTTTATTTGGTCATTTTTGTAGTTATACATGCGTATTACAAAAATATGGAATTTAGGTGATACACCACATTAAAGGTCTTCCCAAAAAACATCATTTTTAGTATACTTTGTTGTGTTAAAGTGACTGAAAATATGGCATCAGTAAATAAAGATGCTGTAGCTCTTGGTATTGTTTAGTAACTGATTATGGGAAGGGAATGTGATACACTCTGTAAACTTTTTTTAGAGAGAGCCTTGGCATCATAGTTCCAGTCAGGTAGCAACAGAAGAACTTAACATAAGATCAAAAATAATAAAAAGACTATAGGAAATAGTTAAAAATGTCAAGTTATATTTTTCTAGTATAGAGCATGATACTTTGGCTACATGTGTCCTGTACTGTTGTAGAGCAATAATAAGGTAATTTAGATATGGAATAAGTACTGTGCACTCAATTTGGGAGTCTGCAGTAATGTTTTAAATGCCAAGTGTATCTGAACCTGTAAGTTGCTTGAGAATTGCACTCTTACAATAGCTGACACCCCTCCTCCCACCCCATCAGATACGGAGCACACAAATTGTCAGCTACTGGAATTGGAAAACTATTTGAGTTCTGAATGTCTGTTTATTTGGAACAGTTGATTATCACTGCCTTGTCTGCCTAACACATTATTTTAACCAACATGTGTTTTGTACAGTTATAGAACACTAATAAAGACAGTTTAGGTACAGGAATACTATTATGACACTGAGATTGAGGGTCCATTGTGTTCTGCATCAAGTGGGCTACAAATATCAAACCTTACTTGTCACTAAGTGTGCAATCCCCGTAAATTAGATCAGTAGTAGATCAGTAAGAGAGCCATGTGTATTTTGTATTGTTATAAAATAATAATACAGACCATTTTTACTTGGAAATGACTATGTGATATTTAATTTGAGGGTACATTCTGCCTTGCAAAGTTCATTGACAACAGCAGTACAGAGAACAAGACTCTGAGGTACATACAGATTGGCCATTTTGTTTTAATGGCCAGTAAAGTAAGAGAGAGATTGGCCTGTTTCCAGTAAAATGGTGTTGCTTAAGATGGAGTTGATAATTGTGATTGGGCTTAAAATGGAGTTGATAATTGTGATTGCACACTAAAATGCTGGGCCATGATTGGGAGATCCGAATATATGAGTATGTTGGCTTAGAAGCCCTGTTATTGGCCTGAATCAAAAAACGGGCATGGCTTAGGGCTTAGAAGAGGAGAGGTGTATGATGTCAGCCTGATGCCTCCGCTCTGCCTCTGCAATGTAGGCAACCCCTGAGAGTTCTCTCGTGTGCTAGCCATGTGAATGGTATCCAGCCTGCCAATTGCTTTTCTTCTTACATGTAACAGGAATGTGGCACAGGTGAGATCATTCTGGCTGCAGGAATAGGGATTTGTGGGCAGTGCACATGACAGGGAGGTGTGGATTAGAAATGGAGATAGCACAGAGGAAAAGGCAGATCATGGAAAAGAGTGGAGTACAAGTGAAGTTACTATCTTGCAGGGATAGTAGTGGGTGTGGGACAGTGGCTAATAGAGAACTAGGCCAATTCCTTAAATGGTGCCTGAGTCACGCAATCCCCCTGAATGGCCTAATTATAAAAATCATCCTCTCTAAATGCCACCCCTTCTTTCACAATGACCTACAAATTTTACCAGTTCCTATCTCTCATGGATCAGATATTTGAGAATCAAATCCCCATGATACAGGTCTTCCTGAACCTCGTCTGCTTCCTTTGCAAGATACTGTTACTGTGCAACCCCAGGAATTCTGAATGTTCAAAATTACAACATTAACTGTACTTTTGAATGAGATTCACATAAAAATGTTTAAGTTTGATAAGAACACAGTTTTTCACAGAAAGTTGTATCATTTTGGTTCACCATACCTTGCCTCTTCAATATTGTCTGGCAAATAGCTGATAAATTGTTTGTAAAGTACTGTTGTTGTTGTGGTCTTCAGTCCAGAGACTGGTTTCATGCAGCTCTCCATGCTACTCGATCCTGTGCAAGCTTCTTCATCTCCCATTCTTCTGAATCTGTTTAGTGTATTCATCTCTTGGTCTCCATCTATGATTTTTACCCTCCACGCTACCCTCCAATACTAAATTGGTGATCCCTTGATGCCTCAGAACATGCCCTACCAACCGATCCCTTCTTCTAGTCAAGTTGTGCCACAAATTTCTCTTCTCTCCAATTCTATTCAGTACCTCCTCATTAGTTATGTGTAAAGTACTATTGCCTCTGTAATATGTGAGCTAATACAGTGTGGTTAAAATAAAATTGGACTGGATAATACTTGAGGCTGAAACAAAATACATTGACTAAGTTAATGAACAAAGCGTATGACAAATTGCCACTGTTGTGTTTATGATGTCAAATTATAATCATACATGTTGCTCTCAGGACAGTTTTATTTTTGATATTCTGTGGTAATTGTCTTGCCCCAATCTGGTGTCAAATTTCTCTTCAAAATAGTGTTCCCTTATAGCAGGCTTAGTATATTATGCCAGTCTATGTGCTTGGTGAGAGTACCTCAGTATATAGTAGTTTGATTACGTACATCCTTGTAACTCATGTACACATTGCACACATCTGAACATATAAGTGTTATCTGAATCTCGTTTACAGATTAAAGTGAAAATACAAATACCATTTAGCTCTATTACAGACATTTTTTGTACAGCCTACTTAAATTAGAATGAATCTGTGTTTGTTGTGCTTAAATAACTGAAATAAGTTTTATATCATCAGCAGTTATGCATTATATTAACTATTCAGTTCAGCCTGATTGAGGTGACACACTGGTTACCATACTAAACTCGCATTTTGGAGGAAAATATTTCAAATCCACATCGAACCATCCTGATTTAGGTTTTCCATAATTTCCCTACTTCACTTGAGGCAAATGCCAGGATGGTTCCTCTGTAAGGGGATGGCTGATTTCCTTCCCCATCTTTGAAACTGTCCAAGCTTGTGCTCTGTTTCTACTGACCCTGATGTTGACACAACAAACCCTAATCTTCCTTCAATCTTTGTTCATTTCAGGCCATTTGCTATCATCCAGGGTTTGGCTTGACATAATTGTATAATCAGTAGAACATAAAATGTATGGTCGTAGTACTTGTTTAGTGATATGTTTATAGTTGGGCCATCTAGTGAAATGTTGTGGGTAAAATAGCAGAAGGTGTCACTGTACTGGGAAATTTGGATATTGTGAGAGTCTCCATCCATACTAAAGAAGTCAAGAGGTTGCACCTTATTACTCAGCATGACCTCAACATGATGAAGGATTTTTGCATCAATGATAATCAGTACTTGACACTGAAGTGCTGATGTACGTGTTGATTCTGAGCACACATACCATAAGATTTAAGATTTGTAGGGCTACTGGAGAAACTTGCCATGTAAAAATGAGTAACCTCTTATGGTGATGCAGAAATCCAGTTCTCACTAATCCAGAAAACAAATAATTTGCTTGTCTGTTTTGGTTCGTACCTTTATAGTATTACATATAGCTAACGACTTTAACTGAAATACTCACTTGAGTATTACAACATTAATTCGACTTAATGTATTCTGTCAACTTCAATGGTTTTGCTACTTCCAATGCATAAAATATCTGTATCCTCTGAAGACCTGTATAAATGTAAATCTGTAAATGTTGTAGTACAGTGTTTGTTGTCATATGTACATCTCCATACTGCACTGCAATCATTACAATTGCATTTTTGCATATTCACTGTTCACTTGTGGCAAAAAATTGCACCAAACCTTGACATAGTTTATTATAAGCACACTTCTATACAAACAGGTATGTAGAAGATGCAGTGACTCTACAAGATACAATAACACAAGCAAAAACTGGTTTCACTCAGGTAAATAGACTTTGGCATTAAATTCATTGTAAGAAACTTGGCCATATCTTTTGATCATAACACATTTCTGAGAGGCACTGTGGGAAAGAATGGCTTAATTTCATATAAGATAGGTTTGATCAGCCTTAAATTGCCTGTAGACATTTGTATAGTAATAACATGCATGAGAAATTAAGTGGGTGATGAACCTAAAATGCCATCTGAAAGCAAAAATGTATAATTGAGGTAAAGATCTCCCTTAAAATGACAATGATGAATAAATTATCAGTGCATTGTAATATAAATGTAAACTGTAGAATTTTCGAATGTTGTGGTAGTTGTTTTTCTTCAGTCCAAATTTGTGCTTCATTTCTATATAAGTGTTACAACCTTCATTCATTTCAACCTGCTTATTGCAGTCAAGCCATGTTGTTCCCCTACAAGTTTTAGTCCCCTCCCCCAAACATGCTCTTTTACCAAACTGACAATTTCCTGATGCTTCAAGATGTATCCTATCAATCAATCTCTTGTTTTTAGTCAAGTAGTGTCATAAATATCTTTACACTACAAACTGATTCAATAACACCTCATTGGCTACCCGATATATCCATATAATTTTCAGCAGCCTTCTGTAACACTATATTTTGAAAGCAACTTTCTTACTCATTCCAAAAACCAACAGACTTCCAGCTTGCATAACCATCTATTTGTTGTTGTTGTTATTATTGTGGTCTTCAGTCCTGAGACTGGTTTGATGCAGCTCTCCATGCTTCTCTATCCTGTGCAAGCTTCTTCATCTCCCAGTACTTACTGCAACCTACATCCTTCTGAATCTGCTTAGTGTATTCATCTCTTGGTCTCCCTCTACGATTTTTACCCTCCACGCTGCCCTCCAATGCCTAATTTATGATCCCCTGATGCCTCAGAACATGTCCTACCAACCGGTCCCTTCTTCTGGTCAAGTTGAGCCACAAACTCCTCTTCTCCCCAATCCTATCCAATACCTCCTCATTAGTTATGTGATCTACCCATCTAATCTTCAGCATTCTTCTGTAGCACCACATTTTGAAAGCTTCTATTCTCTTCTTGTCCAAACTATTTATTGTCCACGTTTCACTTCCATACATGGCTACACTCCATACAAATACTTTCAGAAACGACTTCCTGACACTTAAATCTATACTCGATGTTAACAAATTTCTCTTCTTCAGAAACACTTTCCTTGCCATTGCCAGTCTACATTTTATATCCTCACTACTTCGACCATCATCAGTTATTTTGCTCCCCAAATAGCAAAACTCCTTTACTACTTTAAGTGTGTCATTTCCTAATCTAATTCCATCAGCATCACCCGACTTAATTTCACTACATTCCATTATGATCATTTTGCTTTTGTTGATGTTCATCTACATCCTCCTTTCAAGACACTGTCCAATCTGTTCAACTGCTCTTCCAAGTTTTTATTTCTTCTCCATGGATTTTAATACCTACTCCGAATTTGCTTGCTCAATATACAAACTGAATAACATTGGGGATTGGCTACAACCCTGTCTCACTCCCTTCCCAACCACTGCTTCCGTTTCATACCCCTCCACTCTTATAACTGCCATCTGGTTTCTGTACAAATTGTAAATAGCCTTTCGCTCCCTGTATTTTACCCCTGCCACCTTCAGAATTTGAAAGAGAGTATTCCAGTCAACATTGTCAAAAACTTTCTCTAAGTCTACAAATCTAGACACGTAAGTTTGCCTTTCCTTAATCTTTCTTCTAAGATAAGTCGTAAGGTCAGTATTGCCTCACATGTTCCAACATTTCTACAGAATCCAAACTGATCTTGACTGAGGTCAGATTCTACCAGTTTTTCCATTCGTCTGTAAAGAATTCGCGTTAGTATTTTGCAGCTGTGAATTATTAAACTGATAGTTCGGTAATTTTCACATCTGTCAACACCTGCTTTCTTTGGGATTGGAATTATTATATTCTTCTTGAAGTCTGAGGGTATTTCGCCTGTCTCATACATCTTGCTCACCAGATGGTAGAGTTTTGTCAGGACTCGCTCTCCCAAGGCCGTCAGTAGTTCTAATGGAATGTTGTCTACTTCCAGGGCCTTGTTTCGACTCAGGTCTTTCAGTGCTCTGTCAAACTCTTCACACAGTATCGTATCTCCCATTTCATCTTCATCCACATCCTCTTCCATTTCTATAATATTGTCCTCAAGTACATCACCCTTGTATAGACCCTCTATATACTCCTTCCACCTTTTTGCTCTCCCTTCTTTGCTTAGAACTGGGTTTCCATCTGAGCTCTCGATATTCATACAAGTGGTTCTCTTTTCTCCAAAGGTCTCTTTAATTTTCCTGTAGGCAGTATCTATCTTACTCTAGTGAGATAAGCCTCTACAACCTTACATTTGTCCTCCAGCCATCCCTGCTTAGCCATTTTGCACTTCCTGTCAATCTCATTTTTGAGACGTTTGTATTCCTTTTTGCCTGCTTCATTTACTGCATTTTTATATTTTCTCCTTTCATCAATTAGATTCAATATTTCTTCTGTTACCAAGGGTTTCTACTAGCCCTCATCTTTTTACCTACTTGGTCCTCTGCTGTCTTCACTACTTCATTCCTCAGAGCTACCCATTCTTCTTCTACTGTATTTCTTTCCCCCATTCCTGTCAATTGTTCCCTTATGCTCTTCCTGAAACTCTGTACAACCTCTGGTTTAGTCAGTTTATCCATGTTCCATCTCCTTAAATTCCCATCTTTTTGTAGTTTCTTCAGTTTTAATCTACAGTTCATAACCAATAGATTGTGGTCAGAGTCCACATCTGCACCTGGAAATATCTTACAATTTAAAACCTGGTTCCTAAATCTCTGTCTTACCATTATATAATCTATCTGATACCTTCTAGTATCTCCAGGATTCTTTCATGTATACAACCTTCTTTCATGATTCTTGAACCAAGTGTTGGCTATGATTAAGTTATGCTCTGTGCAGAATTCTACCAGATGGCATCCTCTTTCATTTCTTATCCCCAATCCATATTCACCTACTATGTTTCCTTCTCTCCCTTTTCCTACTCTCGAATTCCAGTCACCCATGACTATTAAATTTTCGTCTCCCTTCACTACCTGAATAATTTCTTTTACCTCATCATACATTTCATCAATTTCTTTATCATCTGCAGAGCTAGTTGGCATATAAACTTGTACTACAGTAGTAGGCATGGGCTTCGTGTCTATCTTGGCCACAATAATGCATTCACTATGCTGTTTGTAGTAGCTTACCCGCACTCCTATTTTTTATTCATTATTAAACCTAATCCTGCATTACCCCTATTTGATTTTGTATTTATAACCCTGTATTCACCTGACCAAAAGTCTTGTTCCTCCTGCCACCAAACTTCACTAATTCCCACTACATCTAACTTTAACCTATCCATTTCCCTTTTTAAATTTTCTAACCTACCTGCCCGATTAAGGGATCTGACACTCCACCCTCCGATCTGTAGAACACCAGTTTTCTTTCTCCTGATAATGACGTCCTCTTGAGTAGTCCCCGCCCGGACAATGGGGGATTATTTTACCTCTGGAATATTTGACCCAACAGGATGCCATCATCATTTAACCATACAGTAAAGCTGCATGCCCTTGGGAAAAATTACAGCTGTAGTTTCCCCTTGCTTTCAGCCACTCACAGTACCAGCACAGCAAGGCCGTTTTGGTTAGTGTTACAAGGCCAGATCAGTCAATCATACAGGCTGTTGCCCCTGCAACTACTGAAAAGGCTGCTGCCCCTCTTCAGGAACCACACATTTGTCTGGCCTCTCAACAGATACCCTACTGTTGTGGTTGCACCAAAGGTACAGCCATCTGTATCGCTGAGGCACGCAAGCCTCCTGACCACCGGCAAGGTCCATGGTTCATGGGGGGCGGGGGACCATCTATTTCATCTTCTAAAATAAACACATTTGGTCATGATAACAGACTGATCTCTAGAATAGCTCAAGATCAGGGCTGGGCGGAAATGTGACAATCAGGTTGCAAGTTTGCAAAGCCAACGAACATGGAAGTGAATAAAATTTGTGGTAGCAAATTCCTCTGCAGCTTAGTATGATGCTGTGCCACATTAAATGCACATTCCATTATAAAAAATAAAACTGCAAGGTAAACTGAAGAAGTCTATTATATAATATACAAGGTGAACCAAAACCTCTGACAAATGTCAGACATTGTTCAGGGACACCTTCTGAGTATTCTGGTACAAGGGGTGCCAGCTGATTATAAAATAATAGGGTAATTGTGATTTATTCCGTTTGTTACCCCAGTCACCTTCATTTCTGTGAAAATACTCTCATATCAATGAAAAGGCTATTAATATGCAACTATTCTAATGTGAAAGGATCCGGTTTCCCATAGGGACCTATATACAGATGTAGAAGTACTGTGATGAAGTCATCATCTCTGCAGGAACAGCTCAGTATAGCATCATAGTGTTGCTCTTTCATAGCATTCAGTGATCCCACACATGATGTCTACACTTCATCAGTAAACCAATCCCTAGTGCTATGTATTATTGTTAATGTACAACTAATATTGTTGGAAAAACAAACCTAAGTCATAATGGAGCAGTACAGAATGCAAGCTCAAGCTCAAGGGCCTAGACTAAAGTGGACATTACTGTTGCCAACGGCAAGTACCATGAGTAAATAGAACAACTGAAAAAAAAGACAGAGGGCGAATACCATCATCTTTTGCACTGTTGTGGTCTACTTTCAGTGCAATACAGATACTAACTCGGGCATAAAAACCACATAAATGAAATAACCCTGTATGAGTCACTGGAGACCATAAATATATTGCACCAAAATACTGAGAATGTACTCCTGAACAACCACTGAAAGTTCATCAGTGAAGTTCTGGTTATGTATATTAGTAACGGCAAAGTTGTGGAATACAGAGTTCTTATGTACACCAGACTGTAAAAATGGAGCATTTCACAGGTTTTGAAGAAAATGATCTTATATTCTGAAAAGTTGTGTAACTAAAGTGCTGTCATAGAAGTGCAATGCAGTGTTCTTACCACAGATGAGACAATTAATTAAATCATTTACATAGTTTTTGAAAATAGTTGTCTTACATTTTGAAATACTGATGTAAAACTAAAGGCACACAGGCAATTTAATTTTCTTAATAAGATAAGATCATATGATTTATATTGCATTAATGAAACAATCGAAAATCCAGCATGGAATGTGACAATATTATGAAAGGAAAGTTGCCACTCACCATATAGTAGAGATGCTGAGTCACAGATAGGCACGACAAAAAGACTGCCACAAATAAGCTTTCGGTCAGCAAAGCCTTCATCACACACATATGCAAGCGCAACTCATACACACGACTGCAGTCTCTGGCAAATGAAGCCACACTGCGAGCAGCAGCACCACTGCATGATGGAAGTGGCAACTGGGTGGGGGTAAGGAGGAGGCTGGGACTGGTAGGGGGAGGAATAATAGGATAGGGTGGGGGACAGTGTAGTGGTGTTGGGGAGTGTGCAGGGATGAGGTGGAGAGAAGGTAGGGCAGCTATGTGCAGTTGGAAGGTTAGACGGAGGCCAGGGTGAGGTGGTTGAGGGGGGGAGTGGAAAAGGAGAGAAGTAAAGTAAAAACGTCCTGTCCACTATCCTTCCCACCCCTCAAACAGTGGTATTCCACTGTCTACCGAATCTACCGATTATACTTGTCCATCCCTACACAACTCCTGCTCCCAACCCCTAACCTAATGGCTCATATCCCAATAACAGACCTAGATGCAAGACCTGTCCCATACATCCTCCCACCAACATTTACTCCCGTCCAATCACAAACATTGCCTATCTCATTAATGGCAGGGCCACCTGTGAAACCAGTCATATGATCTACAAGCTAAGCTGCAAACAACTGTGCTGCGTTCTATGTTTGCATGACAACCACCAAGCTGTCTGTCTGCATGCACATAGCTGCCCTACTCTCTCTCCACCTCGCCCTGCGCACTCCCCAACAGCACTTCACTGTCCCCCACTCCATCTTACCACCCCAGCCTCCTCCTTACCCCCACCCAGTCGCCACTCCCATCATGCACTTGTTCTGCTGCTTGCAATGTGGCTTCAGTTGCCAGAGACTGCAGTCAAGTGTGCGTGAGATGCGTTTCCATGAGTGAGTGTATGTGTGTTGCTATTTTCGATGAAGGCCTTGCTAGCCGAAAGCTTATTTGTAACACTCTTTTTGTTGTGCCTATCTGCGACTCAACATCTCTGCCAAATGGTGAGTGGCAACTTTCCTTTCATAATATTGTCACATACTGCATTAATGATAATTCAAGCCTGCCTTGATAATGTTATCACCAGTGATTAGAAAAATCAGTATGAACTTGTTAGTTCAATATGTATTTTATTATCTGAACATAAAGGTCACTAGTGTGTGAGTGGATTAACACCCACTCTCGCTACCATTTCACACCTAGGTTTTGGCAACAGGCCAATCGGTAGCATATCCAAAGGTCTAGGTCTAGTCTGAAGGCAACAGTTTGGCTGTAAGAGCAAGTGGGCTCCACTACACAACTTTTGTCCAGAAGAGTATACATTTAAAACTAAAAACTAAAATGCCTGCTTCACAGTGCAATAAAATACAACTTCTGAATTACAGGAACACTGCCAATTACAGAACACATTTGAAAATGAGGAAATAGTATCATGTTCTTGAAAATTCTTCTTGAGGATTCATTTACATTATTTATCATTGCAACCTCCGAAATATTTCATCCTGTTGCCTTAAGGTAGTAAAACAGAAATGTAGCAACTGCCAAGAAACATAATGCCACACCTGAGCACAGAGAGATCACAACTGACCTGCAAACACTTAGAATTCTGATGATAATTTCTTACAAAAAACAGAGTATGTCAACTATGTACAGGTAAAATGAAAAGAATAGAAATCAGGTTGTTCAAATGCAAGTTGAATTATGAATACATGAATAGCTCTCAAAACAATATAAAGTTGCACAAAATTTTATCAATATCCAAGTGGGTAGAAGTAAGAATAGCAAAAACACTCCCTCAGGAGATGCTATCTCTCCATATGGTTTCAATAGATTCTTCATTAATGCTTATGAGAAAAGAAAATTAAAAAAAACTAAATTTGACAACATCCAGAATACAAACAATTTTAATCTGAATCATTTGGAACTCATTGTTCATACATTTCATTGGAAGGACATTAATGTAAATTATTACAGAAGTAGCAAAGTTAGGTCACACAAAATCAGAGAACATTTATTGTCCCTCCAATTTTGCAATAAAAAACCTTATGGGTATAACAGCACCCCCACTATGTTCACTGATTCATTAGATGTTTAGTGGAGTCCATTATCCTTGATCCTTAAACAATGTAGTTGTTACACTTCCACTAAAAAAATTGTGACCAGACACTTTCTAATAATTAGTCTCAAATCTCTCTTGTATCCAACCTTTCAAAAGCACTAGAGTACTGCATACAGTTCCAGATCTGTGAACGTCTATCAACAAATAACATTCTCAGTGAGACATAGGATGGTTTCAGGCATTGTCTGTCAATGGAGAAAGTATTTGAAAATATTTTTTCATTTGAACTAGACTCATTTCTGTCATGATTATCTATTAATGCCATGGTAGTGGATCTCAGGAAGGCATCTGAATTGGTCAGCCATATGATGCTGATAAATAAAAACAAAACTCTCTTTCATAATCTCAACCCTGAGTGAGAGAAAACAAATACTACAGTTATACTATAGAAAAATGAATGCTCTGGATGTCATATGTCTTTGCTATTTATAATCTATGTAAGTGATCAGTCAAGTACTATGTTGCAAAAGTCTACGATACATGCATATGTCACCACATTTGCATCACCTGGGTAAGTCTTAGTAGCATTACAGCATCAAAGTAAAAATCATCCCAGAGCAGCCAGTAGACGGTTTAGAAACAATGATCTGATTTATAAAGAATGAATTGTATCTTAACCTTGAGACAACTCTAAGCATTCTCATTAGTTGACCTACTAAAGATGTGCTTCTCCTAAACTACTCAGGGTTCCACTTGACTTAAAGTGTCATGTGGAATATCTGTGAATGGACTTGGCATTTATTAAGTAAAGTTTGGCTTTGTGTTAGTGGCAACCTATTATACACTGCATATTATGCCTTTTTTTCTACAACCACTTGACATATGGAGTTCAGTTGTATGGCAATTCCTCTCAATTAAAAGAAATCTTAATGCCAGTAAAGGGCAGTCAGATAAATTTTTGTAACTCATTAAAGAATCTTGTACACCACTTTTCAAAAAACTGAAAATACCAAGAGTTACATTCCTCTTTATTCTAAATTGTTTGATACATACAAAGGAAAACCAACAGTTTGTTCACCAACATGATAAAACAATGACACCAGATTGACATCCCAATTGCATGACAAAAAGTTCCAGGCCAATTACAGATACCAGTATTTAACAAATGGCCAGCACAGGCATAAGGTGTGGTACGCAGTGTATTCAGACATACTAAATGAAACTGGCTTACACAAAAACAATTTAAACAATAGATGAATTTAAAATGTGTCCTCAAAATGACTGAATACTAATGTTTTAGCATTTATGTTTCATGTGTGTATGTACTTACTGTTTGTCTGATGAATAAATTATATTTTGATAGTAATTTGTTTATTTATGTATCCAAGAACCATATCACAGTGATACAGGGTTTCTCATTATAATGCAAGGAAAATAAATAGCTCTAATATACATACACACAGAATATACAAGTATGTTTTATGAGGATCAGACAGGTGGTTGACTGTGGCCTTGCTGAAGTGATCATCCCGCATTTGCCTATTTACACCAAATATAAAATCTAAGACCAAAAAAAAGGAAACATCGCAAGGAATAATCTAAATGGGATGTAAATCGCTAGATGTGATGTACACATACAGACAAACAAATGACTACAGTTTCAGAAAAACTCAATTATTTATTCAAGAGAAAGAGCCCCACAAATTGTGCAAGTCAATAATGCATTGGTCCAGCTCTGGCCCTTATGCAAGCAGTTATTCCACTTCTCATTGATTGACAGAGTTGTTGGATGTCCTCCTGAGGTATACCATGCCAAATTCTGCCCAATAGGCATGTTACACTGTTAAAATCCTGAGATAACTAGAGGACCCTGCCCATAATGCTCCAAATATGCTCAGTTGGGGATAGATCTGGCGACCATGCTGGCCAGGTAGGGTTTGGCAAGCATGAAGACAAGCAGTAGAAACTCTTGCCGTGTTCGTGCAGGAATTATCTTGCTGAAATGTAAGCCCAGGATCACTTGTCATGAATGTTAACAAAACAGGGAAGAGCATATCATACACATACAACTGTGCTGTAAGGGTATCACGGATGACAACCGAAGAGGTTCTGCTATGAAAAGAAATGACACAACTGAACATCACTCCCAGCTGTTGGGCCATATGGTAGGTGACAGGCAGGATGCTATCCCATCCCTGTCCATGGTGTCTCCAGACACATGTTTGGCCTGGAATCTCATTGACTGGAGTAGAATTGTCTTCAGTGATGGGTCCCACTTCGAACTGAGCCCTGATGACAAGTAAGAGTGTGTCTGGGGATACCAAAGATAGCAGTGTGATACCAACCTGACCATCACCCACAGCAGGAATGGTGATCAGGGGTACCATTTCTTTTCATAGTAGGACCCTTCAGTTTTCATCCACAGCACCATTACAGCACAGTGGAACATTGATGATATTCTATGCCCTATTTTGTTGCCCTTCGTGGCAAGCCATCTTGGGCTTACATTTCAGGAAGATAATACTTGCCTGTACATATAGGCAGTTTCTTTGTGCTTGTCAAACCCTACCTTGATCAGCAAGGTCGCCAGATCCTTCCCCAGTTGAGACTGTTTGGAGCATTATGGGCAAGGTCTTCTAACCATCTCAGGATTTTGACAGTTTAACACACCAACTGGACAGAATCTGACATGGTATACCTCAAGAAGATACCCGACAACTCTGTCAATCAGTATGAAACTGAATAACTGTTTCCCTAAGGGCCAGAGGTGGACCAATGTTTTACTGACTTGCTCAGTTTGTGCAGAATGTTCTCTTGAATAAATTATTCCATTTTTCTGAAATCATAGTCATTTGTTTGTCTGTACATGTACTGATTTCCAAGCCATTTAGATAATTCCCTCATGGTCAATATCTCTTCTTTTCTTTTCTTAGAGTGTATTATAAGATAAAACATAGTTCTGACTGGATTACTATGGATGCTTGCAGGTGACACCTGGATCACAAACATCGCATCTTACCATATCTTCCTCATAAATGTACATGTTTTTATCTGTATTGGTATTAGCTCACAAAATGAGGAGGCTCAACTAAACCTACTGATACTGGAAGTAAGCTCTGTCCCATGACATAATGATGTGGCATATAATGTAATAAAAAACTAAAAACTAAGCTCATGCTGCACAGGCCATGAAGGCCCAAAGGTACTGACTGGCCGCCATGTCATCCTCAGCCCACAGGCGTCACTGGACGTGGATATGGAGGGGCATGTGGTCAGCACATCGCTCTCCTGGCTGTATGTCAATTTCCGAGACTGGAGCCGCTACTTCTCAATCAAGTAGCTCCTCAGTTTGCCTCACAAGGTCTGAGTGCACCCCCCTTGCCAACAGTGCTCAGCAGACCAGATGGCCACCCATCCAAGTGCTAGCCCAGCCCGACAGCAGTTAACATCGGTGATCTGACGGGAACCAGTGTTACCACTGTGGCAAGGCCGTTGGCTATATTATGTAATACATGTGCAAATAGGATGAGAACAGAACAGCGACAGTACTTTTTTTGTTTCTATATTAAGTTTTGGTATGTTGGTTGTGGTGCCAGACTGATCTCTAGCATAGCCCAAAGTATAGATTAGGTTGATAGATGACAATTTGGTTGTAAGTTAATGAAGGCACAGAATGTGAATACACTATCTTAATTGTGGTAATCTGTAGCACACCCCAAGGCCTATGTTAGATTGAAATGTGATTCTTTGGTTGTTGGTTGGTGAAGTGGTACTGAAGGCTTCAGTTAATTGCATTTATATTCTTGAAACTAAACTAAACTTTGTCCAAACAGGCCTTGGAAGGCCCAACAATACTGACCAGCAGCCGTGTCATCCTCAGCCCGCAGGCATCACTGGATGCGGATATGGAGGGGCAAATGGTCAGCACACTGCTCTCCTGGCCGTATGTCAGTTTACGAGACCAGAGCCACTACTTCTCTAATAAGTAATGTCTCAGTTTGCCTCACAAGGGCTGAGTGCACCACTCACTCTTGGATAAAGGTGTGCCTCGATTTTGCATGACCATTTTTGGGGCACAGTGGCTTATTGTAGTAGATGCTTTTAATAATTTTCCTTATACCTCCAGGATATATTTGTTTACCTCCTCAAAATAAATTCAAGCATTATCAAAAAATTTTTCTACAGAAAGGTTACCTACCACTTTGTTTACTGATAACAGTATCCAATTCACTTCTCAGGAATTAGAGACACACACAGGGAAATGGTACCACACATATTCAGCCAGCACCATTTCATCCACAATCCAATGGACTGGCAAACAGATTTGTGAGGTCCTTTATGATTCAAATGGCCAAGCTGTTTAGTAATTACATATTAACAGAGTTCTTATCCACATATAATACCACATGTAAGATGGTCAATTTCCAGTGAATAAGTTAAACTGTTGATCCCACAGGACCCTTCAGTTTATTGTCAAACTGACTGACCATCGTGACCTACCATATATCACGCAGATTCTCAATGTCTAGCTGCATGACCAAGTGTTTGCCCCCATATTTCAACAGAGAAAGCAACTGTGGATGCCAACGCACACCAGCAAGCTGTTGGCTCATTCCATGTTTGAGACTGAATCAGCAGATGAGGCTAATGCCAGGAAACACTTGAATCAGTTACATCCAGGATAGGGTCTTGCCTCAAATGATGGAAATGCTTCCATGTTCTCTTTTTCAGGAAATCTCAGATCGGGTCTCTTGCCTGGTCACCCACAGCACCTGCAGCCAGAATTTCTCATACATTACGACCTCATCTCCATGCACAGAAATATGGTCTAGAGTTTCAACATTGTCCCACTGGAGGTTGATGTCATCGATCCCTACGGGAGAGGGATGCTGTACCCAAGTGGCACTGTGAGTGATCATTAGTGGATTTGTGTGCTCTACTATAATAGTCTTCATAAGAGTTAGAAATGTATTTACTACTGTGCTTGTAAGAAACAGGTAACTTCAGGTCAATGCTGTCACCCCACAGTAGTTTACTACCTTGATAAACACAGATAACAACTTCTGCATTGCATCTACTACAGCCACTTATCAATGGAAGCAAGGACCAGAATTTCTCAAATAGTCAGAGTCACAAGAAAAGTTGGTTATATGCCAGAACCAGTTGTGGCCATATCTACACAATAAGAGCCTATGTCATCTCCCCAACTATAGCAGCCAAAGGTGTAGTAACAGCTGCTTCAGCATTATCACACCAGTATGATTTGTGCCCTCAACAACTACCAGTCCCAGACATGAGCAACATCTGGAATGCAATGGAGATGGCACACCTAAAGATATACACTAAGAACCCTCGTCTTCAGCCCATCTACAGTGGTGGTACAGAAGATGAACTGACAAGCCATTTACTCTCATGGGAATACATTTGACTGTCTTCCACCCTCCTTGGTAATCCAAGTATACATCAGGGTACAATCAGACATATATGTCAATTATAGGTATCCCAGCCAGATCACAGGAAATCACCCAACACAGATGAAAGCCTGCAGTCCCTAGGTGACACTGCCATTACCATATACATAATATGTGGATACATGCCACAGCACCAAGCCACCAATGCATTACACTCAAACACTGAGTCAACAGCATCTGCATGGGCTGGCCACCAGAGGCTGCCCGTGAATTGTGTACATGGCACAGCACTCATTGTGCCATCTTACCAGTTCTCTCCTCTATAAAGGACAGTGCAGCAGGCACCCATCCTCAAATTGTGTACTACACTTAT
Source organism: Schistocerca piceifrons (assembly GCF_021461385.2). Lineage (NCBI taxonomy): Eukaryota > Metazoa > Arthropoda > Insecta > Orthoptera > Acrididae > Schistocerca > Schistocerca piceifrons. The sequence continues at coordinate 315,712,418 of NC_060143.1, read as the reverse complement.
TAACCTGTTTCTGTTGTTTACTTGACTGTGGATAAATAAACTCTTGTTCTTTGTGGCTGCACTATTATTGTGTCTAGCATTATGATGCAGTTGCTAACAAGTGTGGCATTCACTTCTGTGTGCTCATTCTGTTTGGTTTTTCCATCAATCCTCATGTCCATGTAGGCAGTGCTCAAATCTATACTCAAGCAGCTGCAGGCTTTTACATTTGCTGTCACAAACTTGTTGGCCACACTTGCTAGGCAGGCACCCATGCCATCAGCGCACCTACCACCCTTCCCCCCTTACTATGATGTAGCCGATGACTGGGCGGCTTATGAGAAGTGACTTCCTAACCTTTGGTATCACTGACGCACTTAAGTGTACGGCTTTCTTCCTTTCTTGAGTTTTCTCTTCAGATCCATCATTTGTCATGCCAGTTAAGCCTGTTCCAGGAACCTGTGACACATTTATTCAACGGAATGTGTGCGTTGTTCTCAAAATATCACCATAAGATTCACACATGTCACTGTAGCACTTGTAGGGTTCTATTATTGTCATAATCACCCCACCAGTCCAACCAGTCTTGGACTTCCAAACTCCACAGCCTCAGTCACAAATGTCAGTTTGTTACCAATGCTCATCATGATTCCTATGCTTATTCTATGGTCTGTGACACCATCATTTAGTTGGTTCCTGACAAAGAAGTGTGCAAAGAAACCATCTTTGGTTGAAGTGTTGAATATTGCTCAATCTGTTGAGGTGTCTCATGCCGCTGGTGATCAGATTGAGGCTGGAGATGACATCAATGCAATGGCTCCTGTTCCTGGTCGTTGGGGGTCAGTTAGTTCTTGGGGGAGGACGACATGGCAGCCATAAGAAATGCAGCCTCTGTGCCACACTGGACAGTGACATGCCAAACAGCACCCACAGCAGTGGGAGCTCCCCCACCTAGCCTAAACTGTTTCACGCAAAATGACAGTGCCACAACCCCTAACCACTGTGTACAACAAGAGTCAGAAGAAAGGACATACAGTGTCTGTGTGTCATTCCCAGCACTCTCCTGTGGATATGAACATCGATGTTAATTGGTTGTCTCCAGTGCTCATGAATAATAACAAATTGTTTATTGAAGTGTGACTGATGGACAAGAGTGCTCAGACTATAAGTGGACACAGGTGAAGCTGTGACACTGCTTAACTCCAAACTTATGCAGACTTGTGATCTCTGGCTTTGCTTCAAGTTACTAAAGATTTTGTGAGTTGCAACAAACAGAATATCCCAATTTTGGGACAATTGATGGCTCCGGCTGAGTATAAATCTGTGGTTCACTCCTTGACTTTTCTGGTAGTGGATGAGGTGCCAACATCTTGTTCGGCCTGGATGCTTTCAATGGTTTTGGTTTTTTCTTTACAGATGTGGTGCACTTTGTTTCTGGCAAGGTCCCTTACAGCAGGTAGAGTCTCTGTGTTCTGAGTTCTCATCTCTTTTTTCAGAGGGGCCAAGTCATGCCACTAATTTTAAGCCCACATTACCTTGAAACCAATGGCACAGCCACACATCTTGCATATGCTCCCTGTTTCAGTGGCTTTGTGTGATCAAGTAAAATCAGAATTGAGCAGGCTGATGTCATTCGGGTCATACAACTTATTACATCCTGTGAGTGGTCCACCTACTCATGATTGTTAAAAAACTGAATGGCCAGCTTCACCTCTGCCATGACTTTAAAGTTGCTGTTAACACTCAGTCCGTAACTGACACCTACCCTTGGCCCCATTAGGATGAGTTTCTGGTCAGACTCACAAAGGGCCAGTTTTTCTGTAAAACTGATTTACCTGAAGCCTATTTACTGATTCTGTCAAATGAGGATCTGAAAAGATTCCCTGTCGCTGGCATGCCCTTTGGGTTCTACCAACATCAACACCTCCCCATTTGGTGTGGCTAGCGCCACAATGATGTTTCAGCATTTTCTGGAACAACTGACAATGTCAGTTCCAGGATGCATCAACTATCTCAATGACAACATGACAGGTGCATTCCCAGAACAGCATTTACGCATCTTACATTCCTTGTTCACAGTCTTACATGCTGCAGAATTCAATTGCAACTTGGCCAAATCCCACTTTTTTCATGTACTTGGGGTGTCTTGCTACAAATATCAAATACATATTTGGCCAACTGACAATGCTGATACACTATCCCCACATCCGATGGGTCCATATCCTACTTTCGATCAGGATGAGCTCTTTCGTTTTCACTTAGATATTCAGGGGCTAGTCGAAGGATTTCCTCTTATGCGCTCCTGGATCACAGTTACTGTTTGTGCTGATCAAATTTTGCATCAAGTTATTCACGTCATTCAGCATGGTTCACCAGACAGGCCTCTGGGCAAGGCTTCTGATCCTTTAAGTAACTATTATGCCCTTCATCACTGCCTTAGCTATGGATGGGCTGTAGCACAGGGTTTTGATCTCGTCCGCACTATGGCAGGATGTGCTTCAGCTCCTACACCTGGAACACTGGGGAGTCTCTCATACCAAAACAATGACCTGTTGACATGTGTTTTGACCCAGCATTGATTGTGACATTGTTTATCTTGTCTCTATCTGCTCTCAGTATGCTACACAACAGTTATCATCACAGGCAATGCTCTGCAGTGCCTGTGGGAGAACATCCATGTTGATTTTGGGACCCCCTTTCAAAATTCTTACAGGTTATTGATTGTTGATGCTTTCTTGAAATTTCCATACAGTTTCCACTGTACTTCCATGTCAGCCATGCCTGTGGTTCAGGGCCTCTCAAAAACTTTCTGCTGGAGCATTGCCTATATACTCTTGTGACGAATAATGGTCCACAGTTTGTCTCACAGACCTTTGTGATTTCTGCACCAACTGAGGCATTTTTTATGTGACTGCTCCTTCTTTTCACCCCCAATCTAATGGTGAGGCAGAACAGCTCTATCCTCCATCAGCACCTGTCCCTGCCTCATGGGGCATCCCTGCTTTGAGGACAGACCCACCCTCCTTGTGGACGTCTGTGCTTCCTGCCTCTGCTCAGGGGGCCCGGTGCCCTGACACATGATACTGGCCCTTCCTGTGATGATTTCCTGTCACCTGTGCTTCTGCCACCACCTGGGCCAGTGCCACCAGGTCCCTTACCACCAATGTCATCAGCACCACAACTCAAATGGTTAGTGCAGTTCCACCATGTTGAGGACACAGATGTGAAGATGCTACCAATACCTTATTACTCATCCTCTCTTAGGGTACTCCATGGGGGATGGGGGAGTCACCGCATATGTCTGTGGCCATGTTACTTCTGTCCTACTTGACAACTTTGTCCCAGAATCTGCTTCTGCCACCATTATTATCACCTGCAGCACCCACTGCAAAGACCATGGCCGTGTCACCATCCGCCTCAAAGCCTACATCAGATGAGTGCCCTTTCTCCAGGGCAGGAATGCTATAATCCTGTACATCAAAACTGGATATGTGCTGCAAAACAATACTGTTGGTGCACTACACTCGAATACTCCACCAATAAATCATTATGTAATGAAGACACAAGTGCAGATTAAATAAATTTCTATTTAGCATTGAACTTGTATAAGAATGGAGTCAAATGGGGCAAGACATTCAAAATTCTGAGAAAAATACAGTCAAAATACAGGGAGAGACAGGTAACTCACAACATGAACAAGAGTCAAGAGGGAATAATAAGAGTGGAAGACCACAAATGAAGGATTTGGATTAAAAAGGTGTAAGACAGGGCTGTTGTCTCTCCTCTTCTGTTCAACTTATACATCAAAGAAGCAATGATGGAAATAGAAGAAAGATTCAGGAGTGGAATTAAAATTCAAGGTGAAAGGATACTGATGATACAATTCACTGCTGACATTGCTATCCTATGCAAATATGAAGAAGAATTACATGATCTGCTGAATGGAATGAGCAGTGTAATGAGTACAGACTATGGACTGAGAGAAAAGTGAAAAAAGACAAAAGTCAAGAGAAGCAGCAGAAATGAAAACTGTGAGAAACTTATCATGACTGACAGAGCAAGGAAGAGATCAAAAGTAGTCTAGCACTGGCAAAAGGGGCATTCCTGGCCAAGAGAAGTCTACTAGTATCAAACATAGGCCTTAATTTGAGGAAGAAATTTCTGAGAATGTACGCCTGGAGCACAGCATTCTATGGTAGTGAAACATGGACTATGGGAAATCCAGAACAGAAGAGAATTGAAGTATTTGAGATGTGGTGCTACAGACAAATGTTGAAAATTAGGTGGACTCATAATGTAAGGAATAAGGAGGTTCTCCACAGTATTGGAGAGGAAAGGAATATGTGGGAAACACTGACAAGAAAAAGGGGCAAGATGATAGGACACAGCAAATAATTCAGGACATAAGGTGCAGCTGAAACTTTGAGATGAAGACGTTGACATAGGAGACAAATTCAGCACAGGCCACGTCAAACCAGTCACGAGACGGACAAGCCAAAAAATACATAAATAAATAAATAAAAATTGGAGTCTGTGTTTCTATGATGCTGATGGACTCTGGGCATTCCTTTGGTACATCTGGTATTACTCTATGGTTTGGCAGTCACAGGTCCTACAGTCATGTTGCTTGTATTAATAACACAATACATACAATAACACATACATACATACAGTAATACATAATTATTAATAATGTATTAATAATATGTTTTGCGTGTCTATTGGATGTCAGTAGTGATATCTTGTGGCTAAAGTTACAAAAAAGGAAAATAAGTGGAAACATTGCACAATGGGCTGCAAAACAAGGTGTCATTATGAAATCATGTACAAAGAACTGCTTCAATTAGCACTGTATCTATTATATATTTCCTTTTAATCATTTATCTAAAAATAAAGATGATGTGACTTACCAAACGAAAGCGCTGGCATGTTGATAGACACACAAACAAAAAGAAACATACACACAAAATTCAAGCTTTCGCAACCAACAGTTGCTTCATCGGGAAAGAGGGAAGGAGAGGGAAAGAAGAAAGGATGTGGGTTTTAAGGGAGAGGGTAAGGAGTCATTCCAATCCCGGGAGTGGAAAGACTTACCTTAGGGGGGAAAAAGGACAGGTATACACTCACACACAAACACATATCCATCCGCATATACACAGACACAAGCTGTGTACACCTTGTACAACTTCCGGGTTACAGGACTGGAGTAGGAGGTGGTGGGAGGGTGCATGGGACAGGTTTTACACCGGGGGCGGTTACAAGGGTAGGAGCCAGAGGGTAGGGAAGGTGGTTTGGGGATTTCATAGGGATGAACTAAGAGGTTACGAAGGTTAGGTAAACGGCGGAAAGAGACTCTTGGTGGAGTGGGGAGGATTTCAAGAAGGATGGATCTCATTTCAGGGCAGGATTTGAGGAAGTCGTATCCCTGCTGGAGAGCCACATTCAGAGTCTGATCCAGTCCCGGAAACTATCTTGTCACAAGTGGGGCACTTTTGTGGTTCTTCTGTGGGAGGTTCTGGGCTTGAGGGGATGAGGAAGTGGCTCTGGTTATTTGCTTCTGTATCAGGTCGGAAGGGAAGTTGCGCGATGCGAAAGCTGTTTTCAGATTGTTGGTGTAATGGTTCAGGGATTCCGGACTGGAGCAGATTCGTTTGACACGAAGACCTAGGCTGTAGGGAAGGGACCATTTGATGTGGAATGGGTGGCAGCTGTCATAATGGAGGTACTATTGCTTGTTGGTGGGTTTGATGTGGACAGATGTGTGGAGGTCAATGTCAAGGAAAGTGGCATGGGATTTGGAGTAGGACCAGGTGAATCTGATGGAACCAGAGGAGTTGAGGTTGGAGAGGAAATTCTGGAGCTCTTCTTCACTGTGAGTCCAGATCATGAAGATGTCATCAATAAATCTGTACCAAACTTTGGGTTGGCAGGCCTGGGTAACCAAGAAGGCTTCCTCTAAGCGACCCATGAATAGGATGGCGTACGAGGGGGCCATCCTGGTACCCATGGCTGTTCCCATTAATTGTTGGTATGTCTGGCCTTCAAAAGTGAAGAAGTTGTGGGTCAGGATGAAAAATGAGGAAAGAGGTTTTAGGTAGGGTGGCAGGTGATCGGCGTGAAAGGAAGTGCTCCATCGCAGCGAGGCCCTGGATGTGCGGAATATTTGTGTATAAGGAAGTGGCGTCAATGGTTACAAGGATGGTTTCCGGGGGTAACAGATTGGGTAAGGATTCCAGGCATTCGTGAAAGTGGTTGGTGTCTTTGATAAAGGATGGGAGACTGCATGTAATGGGTTGAAGGTGTTGATCTACGTAGGCAGAGATACATTCTGTGGGGGCTTGGTAACCAGCTACAATGGGGCGGCCGGGATGATTGGGTTTGTGAATTTTAGGAAGAAGGTAGAAGGTAGGGGTGCAGGGTGTCGGTGTGGTCAGGAGGTTGATGGAGTCAGGTGAAAGGTTTTGTAGGGGGCCTAAGGTTCTGAGGATTCCTTGAAGCTCCACCTGGACATCAGGAATGGGATTACCTTGGCAAACTTTGTATGTGGTGTTGTCTGAAAGCTGACGCAGTCCCTCAGCCACATACTCCCGACGATCAAGTACCACGGTCGTGGAACCCTTGTCCGCCGGAAGAATGACAATGGATCGGTCAGCCTTCAGATCACGGATAGCCTGGGCTTCAGCAGTGGTGATGTTGGGAGTAGGATTAAGGTTTTTTAAGAAGGATTGAGAGGCAAGGCTGTAAGTCAGAAATTCCTGGAAGGTCTGGAGAGGGTGATTTTGAGGAAGAGGAGGTGGGTCCCACTGTGACGGAGGATGGAACTGTTCCAGGCAGGGTTCAATTTGAATAGTGTCTTGGGGATTTGGATCATTAGGGGTAGGATTAGGATCATTTTTCTTCGTGGGAAAGTGATATTTCCAGCAGAGAGTATGAGTGTAGGACAGTAAATCTTTGACGAGGGCTGTTTGGTTGAATCTGGGAGTGGGGCTGAAGGTGAGGTTTCGGATTGGGAGAGAGGTTTGGAAGAAAGGTTAATTACTGAATTAGGGTGTTGTGGTTCCAGATTGTGTTGATTGGAATTTTGAGGTTTTGGAGGGAGTGGAGTTGGAAGTGGGAGATTGAGTAGATGGGAGAGACTGGGTTTGTGTGCAATGAGAGGAGGTTGAAGTTTGTTGGAAAGGTTGTGAAGGATGAGTGAGTTGCCTTTCCGGAGGTGGGAAACCAGGAGATTGGATAGTTTTTTGAGGTGGAGGGTGGCATGCTGTTCTAATTTGCGGTTGGCCTGTAGGAGGATGCTCTGAACAGCTGGTGTGGATGTGGGAGAGGAAAGACTGAGGACTTTTATTAAGGATAGGAATTGACGGGTGTGTTCGTTGGCTGAGTTGATGTGTAGGTGAAGGATTAGGTGGGTGAGGGCAATGGATTGTTCAGTTTGGAATTGGTATAGGGACTGATGGAAAGAAGGGTTGCAGCCAGAAATGGGAACTTTAAGTGTGAGGCCATTGGGGGTAATGCCAAATGTCAGACAAGCCTGAGAAAATGAAATATGGGAGTGTAACCCGGCTAGGGCGAAGGCATGTTTGCGGAGGGAATGTAAATAAAACTTAATGGGGTCATTGTGGGGGTGTTGGGAGGGTGACATGGTATTAGAAGGTGGAAAGTGTAACATGAGGCTGAAATGAAAATGAAAATAAAAATATATGGGGAGAGATAAAGGTGAACTAGAAAGCAACTGGAGATCTGGTGTGAAAAAAGGCGAAAAAGTGTTGGTTAAAGATGGGCTATGTTGATCCTGTGGTGAACTTGGGTTGGTAGAAAACGATGTGCACAAAGGTTAGGTGGTTGTGTTGCCGCCAAAACACGTTAATGGGTGGAGAAATTCGGGAAAATTTTGAAAAAACTGCGTGTAAATGTATTGAAAGGAGTGGTTTTGTGGTGGCAGATTATGAAAATGAGGATAACAATCGTCTGACAAAGAAATAATGACGTTAAAACCTGTGGGAAGTGGCAAAAAATGATCAGTGATGTGGGAAAAACGGAAATGGAAATAACTAGCCGAAATGGTTGTTTAATAGGTGAAAGGAACTGTTTGTGAACTAGACACTGTGTAAAAAGGAGAAGGTGAATAAAAAGTAAAACTAGTGGCAAAAACAGTGAGAGAAAGTAAGACGACAGAAAAGATTTCGAAATGCAACAGTGACAATAACAAACTCAATTGTTGGGTTCAAATTAATGATATGGATACAATAGAGGGAAACATTCCACGTGGGAAAAATATATCTAAAAACAAAGAAGATGGGACTTACCAAACGAAAGCACTGGCAGGTCAATAGACACACAAACAAACACAAACATACACACAAAATTCAAGCTTTCGCAACCAACGGTTGCTTCATCAGCAAAGAGGGAAGGAGAGGGAAAGACGAAAGGATGTGGGTTTTAAGGGAGAGGGTAAGGAGTCATTCCAATCCCGGGAGCGGAAAGACTTATCTTAGGGGGAAAAAAGGACAGGTATACACTCGCACACACACCCATATCCAACTGCACATACACAGACACAAGGAGACATTTGTAAAGGCAAAGAGTTTCGGCAGAGATGTCAGTCGAGGCAGAAGTGCAGATGCAAAGATGTTGTTGAAAGACAGGTGAGGTATGAGCGGCGGTAACTTGAAATTAGCGGAAGTTGAAGCCTGGCGGATAACGAGCAGAGAGGATATACTAAAGGGTAAGTTCCCATCTCCGGAGTTTTGAAAGGTTGGTGTTGGTGGGAAGTATCCAGATAACCTGGACAGTGTAACACTGTGCCAAGATGTGCTGGCCATGCACCAAGGCATGTTTAGCCACAGGGTGATCCTCATTACCAACAAACACTGTCTGCCTGTGACCATTGATGCGAATGGACAGTTTGTTACTGGTCATTCCCACATAGAAAGCTTCACAGTGTAGGCAGGTCAGTTGGTAAATCACATGGGTGCTTTCACACGTGGCTCTGCCTTTGATTGAAGGCCAGACATACTAACAATTAATGGGAACAGCCATGGGTACCAGGATGGCCCCCTCGTACGCCAACTTATTCATGGGACGGTTAGAGGAAGCCTTGTCGGTTACCCAGGCCTGCCAACCCAAAGTTTGGTACAGATTTATTGATGACATCTTCATGATCTGGACTCACAGTGAAGAAGAGCTCCAGAATTTCCTCTCCAACCTCAGCTCCTTTGGTTCCATCAGATTCACCTGGTCCTACTCCAAATCCCATGCCACTTTCCTTGTCGTTGACCTCCATCTGTCCAATGGCCATCTTCACACGTCCGTCCACATCCAACCCACCAACAAGCAACAGTACCTCCATTATGACAGCTGCCACCCATTCCACATCAAACGGTCCCTTCCCTACAGCCCGGGTCTTCATGGCAAACGAATATGCTCGTCCGGAATCCCTGAACCATTACACCAACAACCTGAAAACAGCTTTCGTATCCCGCAACTACCCTCCCGACCTGGTACAGAAGAAAATAACCAGAGCCACTTCCTCATCCCCTCAAGCCCAGAACCTCCTACAGAAGAACCCCAAAAGTGCCCCACTTGTGACAAGATAGTTTCCGGGACTGGATCAGACTCTGAATGTGGCTCTCCACCAGGGATACAACTTCCTCAAATCCTGCCCTGAAATGAGATCCATTCTTCATGAAATCCTCCCCACTCCACCAAGAGTGTCTTTCCGCCGTCCACCTAACCTTCGTAACCTCTTCGTTCATCCCTATGAAATTCCCAAACCACCTTCCTAGGAAAATAGAAATGCGGGTAAGCTACTACAAACAGCATAGTGAACGCATTATTGTGGCCAAGATAGATACGAAGCCCACACCTACTACAGTAGCACAAGTTTATATGCCAACTAGCTCTGCAGATGACGAAGAAATTGAAGAAATGTATGATGAAATAAAAGAAATTATTCAGATAGTGAAGGGAGACGAAAATTTAATAGTCATGGGTGACTGGAATTCGAGTGTAGGAAAAGGGAGAGAAGGAAACGTAGTAGGTGAATATGGATTGGGGCTAAGAAATGAAAGAGGAAGCCGCCTGATAGAATTTTGCACAGAGCACAACTTAATCATAGCTAACACTTGGTTTAAGAATCATGATAGAAGGTTGTATACATGGAAGAACCCTGGAGATACTAAAAGGTATCAGATAGATTATATAATGGTAAGACAGAGATTTAGGAACCAGGTTTTAAATTGTAAGACATTTCCAGGGGCAGATGTGGACTCTGACCACAATCTATTGGTTATGACCTGTAGATTAAAACTGAAGAAACTGCAAAAAGGTGGGAATTTAAGGAGATGGGACCTGGATAAACTGAAAGAACCAGAGGTTGTAGAGAGTTTCAGGGAGAGCATAAGGGAACAATTGAAAGGAATGGGGGAAAGAAATACAGTAGAAGAAGAATGGGTAGCTCTGAGGGATGAAGTAGTGAAGGCAGCAGATGATCAAGTAGGTAAAAAGAAGAGGGTTAGTAGGAATCCTGGAGAAAATATAAAAATGCAGTAAATGAAGCAGGCAAAAAGGAATACAAACGTCTCAAAAATGAGATCGACAGGAAGTGCAAAATGGCTAAGCAGGGATGGCTAGAGAACAAATGTAAGGATGTAGAGGCTTATCTCACTAGGGGTAAGATAGATACTGCCTACAGGAAAATTAAAGAGACCTTTGGAGATAAGAGAACCACATGTATGAACATCAAGAGCTCAGATGGAAACCCAGTTCTAAGCAAAGAAGGGAAAGCAGAAAGGTGGAAGGAGTATATAGAGGGTCTGTACAAGGGCAATGCACTTGAGGACAATATTATGGAAATGGAAGAGGATGTAGATGAAGATGAAATGGGAGATACGATACTGCGTGAAGAGTTTGACAGAGCACTGAAGCACCTGAGTCGAAACAAGGCCCCCAGAGTAGACAACATTCCATTGGAACTACTGACGGCCTTGGGAGAGCCAGTCCTGACAAAACTCTACCATCTGGTGAGCAAGATGTATGAAACAGGCGAAACACCCTCAGACTTCAAGAAGAATATAATAATTCCAATCCCAAAGAAAGCAGGTGTTGACAGATGTGAAAATTACCGAACAATCAGTTTAATAAGCCACAGCTGCAAAGTACTAACACGAATTCTTTACAGACGAATGGAAAAACTAGTAGAAGCCGACCTCGGGGAAGATTCCGTAGAAATGCTGGAACACGTGAGGTAATACTGACCTTACGACTTATCTTAGAAGAAAGATTAAGGAAAGGCAAACCTACGTTTCTAGCATTTGTAGACTTAGAGAAAGCTTTTGACAATGTTGACTGGAATACTCTCTTTCAAATTCTAAAGGTGGCAGGGGTAAAATACAGGGAGCGAAAGGCTATTTACAACTTGTACAGAAACCAGATGGCAGTTATAAGAGTTGAGGGACATGAAAGGGAAGCAGTGGTTGGGAAGGGAGTAAGACAGGGTTGTAGCCTCTCCCCGATGTTATTCAATCTCTATATGGAGCAAGCAGTAAAGGAAACAAAAGAAAAATTTGGAGTAGGTATTAAAATCCATGGAGAAGAAATAAAAACTTTGAGGTTCGCCGATGACATTGTGATTCTGTCAGAGACAGCAAAGGACTTGGAAGAGCAGTTGAACGGAATGGATGGTGTCTTGAAGGGAGGATATAGGATGAACATCAACAAAAGCAAAACGAGGATAATGGAATGTAGTCGAGTTAAGTCGGATGATGCTGAGGGTATTAGATTAGGAAATGAGACACTTAAAGTAGTAAAGGAGTTTTGCTATTTGGGGAGCAAAATAACTGATGATGGACGAAGTAGAGAGGATATAAAATGTAGACTGGCAATGGCAAGGAAAGCGTTTCTGAAGAAGAGAAATTTGTTAACATCGAGTATAGATTTAAGTGTCAGGAAGTTATTTCTGAAAGTATTCATATGGAGTGTAGCCATGTATGGAAGTGAAACATGGACGGTAAATAGTTTGGACAAGAAGAGAATAGAAGCTTTTGAAATGTGGTGCTACAGAAGAATGCTGAAGATTAGATGGGTAGATCACATAACCAATGAGGAAGTATTGAATAGGATTGGGGAGAAGAGAAGTTTGTGGCACAACTTGACCAGAAGAAGGGATCGGTTTGTAGGACATGTTCTGAGGCATCAAGGGATCACCAATTTAGTATTGGAGGGCAGCGTGGAGGGTAAAAATCATAGGGGGAGACCAAGAGATGAATACACTAAGCAGATTCAGAAGGATGTAGGTTGCAGTAGGTACTGGGAGATGAAGAAGCTTGCACAGGATAGGGTAGCATGGAGAGCTGCATCAAACCAGTCTCAGGACTGAAGACCACAACAACAACAACAACAACTTCCCTACCCTCTGGCTCCTACCCTTGTAACCGCCCCCGGTGTAAAACCTGTCCCATGCACCCTCCCACCACCACCCACTCCAGTCCCGTAACCCGGAAGGTGTACACGATCAAAGGCAGAGCCACGTGTGAAAGCACCCACGTGATTTACCAACTGACCTGCCTACACTGTGAAGCTTTCTATGTGGGAATGACCAGCAACAAACCGTCCATTCGCATCAATGGACACAGGCAGACAGTGTTTGTTGGTAATGAGGATCACCCTGTGGCTAAACATGCCTTGGTGCAAGGCCAGCACATCTTGGCACAGTGTTACACCGTCCGGGTTATCTGGATACTCCCCACTAACACCAACCTGTCAGAACTCCGGAGATGGGAACTTGCCCTTCAGTATATCCTCTCTTCTCGTTATCCGCCAGGCCTCCACCTCCGTTAATTTCAAGTTACCGCTGCTCATACCTCACCTGTCTTTCAACAACGTCTTTGCATCTGTACTTCTGCCTCGACTGACATCTCTGCCGAAACTCTTTGCCTTTATAAATGTCTGCTTGTGTCTATGTCTGTGTATGTGCGGTTGGATATGGGTGTGTGTGCGAGTGTATACCTGTCCTTTTTTCCCTCTAAGGTAATTATTTCCGCTCCCGGGATTGGAATGACTCCTTACCCTCTCCCTTAAAACCCACATCCTTTCTTCTATCCCTCTCCTTCCCCCTTTCCCGATGAAGCAACCGTTGGTTGCGAAAGCTTGAATTTTGTGTGTATGTCTGTGTTTGTTTGTGTGTCTATCAACATGCCAGCACTTTCGATTGGTAAGTCACATCATCTTTATTTTTAGATATATTTTCCCCACGTGGAATGTTTCCCTCTATTACATTCATATCTTTTAATCATTTGTTTGACCTGAATGAATGCAGCAGAATGAAATACACAAACTGAAACAGTTAATCCAAGATTTTGTTCAGTTTTTCATAAATAGTGATACATAGCACACCAGTGCACATCAGTAGATACTTCTTAGGCAAATAAAGATTAATAATACGATAAGAAGAAAATATCAGAAATTATAACCTCTTCAGTAGTAACTCAAATGTTTGTTGGTAACTTTTGAGTAAATCCAAAACTCCTTGTTTTCTTTGATTTGCAACTTCCATTTTTCTGTCATACTCGGCTTGAAGTTTTGTTTCTTCAAGACTAGAGCATTCTTCACCAATTATGTCTTCCACTATGTCTTTTGGCTAAAAGAAAAGTGCAACAATACAATTATGCTAGCAGCTGATTTACATATTCTCGTACAGAAGTACAGTCAAATAAATGCTATGAAGAACCGGTTACAAAATTTGCCTCACAAATTTTCAGAACAGATTAATACCATCATAAAAATTTAGAATAAACTGGTCACAATATATTTCTTAACAGGCTTCATAATTTATACACATTCGATTATAATCATAAAAACATCAGAATCACATCCTTACAATATGAATCCAAATGCATTTGAAGCGGTCTTCTATATTTGTTTACTGCAAAAAGGAGTTAACTTCACTTTGAAGAATAAATGGAATAATTTATAATATATGACCATAAACTAATGCTAGGTGTAAGTTTGGGGTATACTAGATTTTTAAAAAAGCAAGAAACTATCTTAAACTGTGCTCTTATGATATGATATGTACATCAAAATCAGTGATAGCAGATCAGTAATTTATTAGAGATTTGTTCTCATGCTTAAGCAGAAGGCAAACATGGTTTAGTTTCTCTGCGGCAGTATGGAAAATTATTTTCAAAAATATTTTGAGCAGGTACAGAATGAATTACATTTGTGTGGTTTCAAATGGGTCCTATTTTGGATATGACCACTGCTAATTGAACGTAGTTTGTCAGTACACAAATCTGAGAAATCAGCCTAATTTCTTTCATATAAGAAGTCAATGTGACATTTTCTGGTGTACAAAAAAGATTGTTTCCACAACATTTTTGTATATTGCTTTACACTGGGTTGTGCAGGAACTTCCACCATTTTTGCTCCCTTCCAATAAATTGCAAGAACATGTCCGTAGTAAACTATTCCTTCTTTGCTACTGATCTGACTCATTTTTACGAAACTTCTCACAGCATTACCACACAACTTGACATCGCAGAAGTCATGGACTACAATAGCACAACAGATAGTAAATTAGCAATGGAAGCAGTTTCACTCCCTTTGTACCTTGGAGGGATATCACACCAAACTATGAGAAACTGTGTTAATTCTAAAACATGATCACAAAAAAAATTAAATAAATGTGGGCATAAATAACAACAATAATTAACATAACCTGAGTAATGAAATTTTCAGCAAAAATTGAGTAACGACTAGGATTCACCTCCTGTGGTATGACTAACAGTGAGCAAATGATCAGCAACAGCTCTACAATGGGAGCTTAAAACCAAGAAACTGGACGGAGAAAATTGAAAAAGAAAACAAAGAATTGAAAGTATTAGAGAAGTAGAGGGACACATGGAATGAGCTGTGAGAGAAGAAATAAAAATAAAATAAAATAACAAGATGATAGACAATGATAGAGAGACTGAGAGAGAAGAATGTGAATACAAAACAGAAGGAAAGAAGGAAGGCTGCAGTGTCCTAACTTTAAGGTCAACCTTAAGGCGAGATAGATGGTGTTTTTCTTCAGCTCCAGATGACAGACAGATATGGGTCTGATGTTTCCCCAGCATATTTCTACCTTGTAGAATTCTTGGGTGTCTGCCCAGGTCTCATCATAATTCCACCATCAAAACAGCCATGGCTAATCACAGTATAAAAACCAGTCATACATAGATAATGACAACACCAAAATACTTGAGCAATCTTCCTGCTTCTGGGATTGCTTGATTAGAGATCACTGAAATTAGGGTTTCAGATGATCTAACCAACAGAGATAGCAGCCTACAACTGGGTTAGGCATGGAGCCCTGCACTGAACCAAAAAAAAAAAGAACAACCCCATACAGTTAAGTCTGCACTCTACAGCATTAATGTGTACACTGGAGGCCATAGTTTGGAGCCAGGCACCACTCTCTCCACCACTATCATCATCCATGGTGCGGGGCTCCACAGACAGCAATAGGAGCAAAGTGCTGGATGGGGTAACAGCCAACATGCATATGACACCAACAAGAGCCAAGCACCAGTCATCAGGAAACACCAGAACATTGCAATGAGTCTGTTTATTGAACTGTCATGGAGGAATTACAATAGCATCCAGGTGGACATCTGAGAACTCTACATAGTTTTGAAGATCACACTTCAGACATGGATTCACGAAATATTGTAATAACCAGCAGCAAATTATTCAGTTTGTGTATCTCATGTCCATAAGTAGTACTACATTTTTCAATTTGTATGTGGTGTACTTTCCATTTGCTATACCGTACTACCATCTGAGACCTACCCAACAGACATAGAGTAGAATAAAACTACGCTTTCTATTGTTTCACATGTTTTAGACCTTCTTCAAATAATACAACCATGTAATCCTCCTGTACTGTGGATCAGAGTATGTTTACAGTAATTCCTTTCAACACAAATTCCATTCGCCTTCACTACTACATAAATGTTATGTTTGCTGTTTAGTCCCATAGATGAGGACTACTGGGAGAATCTTCGTGCTTCTAAACAGTTGTTCATAGAGGTAGAGAAATTTGGTACTCTGCTCATCCTCAATGTTCCCATCTGCAGGAAAAGTTCTACATATCCTATTCTCAATTTATGCACAGAAACAACCCAAACAACTTTTATTTCCTTGTGCTTAGGTGTATCTTCTGGTATAGCTGTAGAATATGGAGAACATTAGTACAACAAGAAATAATTATATCTGATGCTAAAAACCTATCCAATGAACACGGCCAACTACAGAAATGTGATCAGGATCAGTGGGTAAAGTAATCAACAGATATGTCAATCTGCAAGGAGAGCAACATCAAACAATACGTCAGCAGTGTACCTTTCGTCATTTTGCACCTCACTGGCAAGATAAGATAAAGCTTGACAGTAAAAGATATTATACCAGTTTGTTCCAATTGCAGGCACTTCCAAGGGCTGTCAAATGTGACAACTGAATCAGAATAACTGCTATATACCAAACCTCAGAAATATGGACTGTTATTGGTACTCAAACTAACATCATCTTATCTATATTACCTTTTTTAAATAAATATTTACAATCTGCAGTTTTCTCTGCTGCACTCAAAACTGCTAAAGTCTACATCTACATCTACATCAGTACTCGGCAGGCCACCATATGGTGCATGACAGAGGGTACCCTGTAGCACTACTAGTCATTTCCTTTCCTGTTCCACTCATAAATAGAATGATGAAAAAACGACTATCTATATGCCTCCGTATGAGCCCTAATTCCTCATTCTTATATTCATGGTCCTTAAGCACAATATACGTTAGTGGCAGTACAATCGTTCAACAGTCAACTTCAAATGTCGGTACCCCAAATTTACTCAACAGTGTTTCTCGAAAAAAAAAAAAAAACATCACCTTCCATTCAGGGATTCCCATTTGAGTTCCTGAAGCATCTCTCTAACACTTACATGTTGTTAAAACTTGCCGGTAACAAATCTAGCAGCCTGCCTCTGAATCACTTCGGTGTCTTCCTATAGTCTGACCTGGTATGCGTTCCAAACACTTGAGCAGTACTCAAGAATAGGTCTCACTGGCATACTATATGCGGTTTCCTTTACAGGTGTACCACTCATTCCTAAAATTCTCCCAATAAACTGCAGTCAACCATTCATCTTTCCTGCCACAGTTCTCTCATGCTCGTTCCATCTCATATCGTTTTGCACCGTTATGCCCAGATATTTGAACAACTTGACTGTGTCAAGCAATACTGTATCCGAACATTACAGGTTTGATCTTCCTACTCACCAGCATTAACTTACACTTTTCCACATTTAGGGTTAGCTGCCATTAATCACACCAACTGGAAATTTTGTCTAAGTCATCTTGTATCTTCCTATAGTCACTCTACTTTGACACCTTACTGTACACCACGGCATCATCAGCAAACAACTGCAGATTGCTGCCCACACTGTCCACCAAATCACTTATGTACATAGAGAACATACTCCCTGAGAGAACACACTTCACTGGGGCACTCCTGATGATATCTTGTCTCAGTGATGAGCACTCACCGTCAAGGACAACAAACTGGGTTATATTATTTAAGAAGTATCAAGCCACTGACATATCTGTGAACTTATTCTATATGCTTGTAACTTCATTAACAGCCTGCAGTAGGGTCACAGTACCAAATGCTTTCTATAAATCCAAAAATATGCAATCTACCTGTTGCCCTTCATCAATAGTTCTCAGTATATCATGTGAGAAAAGGACAATTTGAGTTATGCATGAACAATGCTTTCTAAAACCATGTTGATTCACATACATAAACTTCTGTCTCAAGATTGTTTATTATATTTGAACTGAAAATATGTTCAAGGATTCCGCAACAAATTGAAGTCAGGGGTATTGGTCTGTAATTTTGCAGAGCCATTCTTTCACCCTTCTTATGTACTGGAGCCACCTGTGTCTTTTTCCAGTCACTTGGGACTTTGTGCTGAATGAGAGATTCATGACAAATGCAAGCTAGGTAAGGAGCCAATGCTGTAGGGTACTCCTTGTAAAATCAAACTTGGATTCCAACCAAACCTGGTGGTTTATTTACTTTCATTGGTTCTCTATGACAGCGATTCTTATTACTATGTTGTCCACATGGGAGTCTGTCCAATGGTCAAATGATGGTATGTTTGTACAATTCTCCAGTGAGAACAATTTCTGGAATGTGAAATTTAAAACTTCAGCTTTCATTTTGCTATCTTCAACTGCCACATCACTTTGGTCAACAAGGGGCTGAATGGAAGCCTTACACCCACTTAGTGGTTTAACATAAGGTCAGAATTTCCTCGGGTTTTATGCCAGGTCTTTTGCTAGGGTATGACAGTGGTAGTTGTTGTATGATTCACACATAAATCTTTTCACAGACGCCCGAATTTCTACTAACCTTTGTATGTCATCATTCGTGTGTTCCCTTTTGAACCGAAAGTGCAACAGCCTCTGCTTCCTCAGTGTCCTCTGAATTATGTTATTAAACACTGGTGTGACTTTTCCATCCTTTATCTGCTTACTAGGCACATAGCTCTCCAGACCACAACTTACAATCTGCTTAACTTTGCCCATAATTCCTCTACATCCATCTTACTGAAACTAAGTGATGCGAATTCACTGTCTAAGTGAGATGCTAATAACTGCTTATCTGCTCTGTCTAATAGAAACACTCTCCTAGTCTTCTTCACGGCTGTATTAACTTTCCTAGTCATTGTTGCTGTAATGACATCATGATCAGTAATCCCCACTTCTATACTGACATTGTCAGTAAGGTCCAGCCTATTTGTAGCTAAAAGGTCTATGATATTTCCATTGCATGTGTGCTGCCGAGCTAGCTGCTCAAGACAGTTTTCAGAAAACATGTTCAAAAGTATTTTGCATGACTTTCTGTCTGTACCCCCTGCAATGAATTCATAGACATCCATGTCTACACTTGGTAGGTTCAAGTCACCTCCAACTGGTATTGCATGACCTGGGTGCTTATGTGCTATTTCCCCTAGACTGTCTTTTAATGACTCTAGAAGTCACACCAATCTTCAAAAAAGGGATTTAAGCATCTGCCCCACAACTACCGGTCAGTTTCTACAGTTCTTTCTCCATGTCTTTTAGTCTCTTATGAACAACGAGCTAAAAAAAAACTATTTCAAAAAGCATGATCTCCAAGTTAAAGTTAAAAACCAAGTGCTAACTGCACATGAAAATAAAAATTTGGTATCTGTTGCATTTTGTGACCTCAGAAAGTTTTTGACTGTATACCCCATCTTACTTGCAAAATAGTAATTTTACTACACTCAGAACTTCTCTTTAGATGTGATCGAATCCAATTAGAAAAAAAGAGGCAGTTTGTCCCTGTTAAAATTAGATGTTCTCCACTGAAGGTAATTTGGACTGGTGAGCCACAGGGCTCAGTCCTCAATCCATTATTTTCCTTTGTTGTCTTACCAGACAGGATGAGAAGGAAAGATTGCTTTTAGGTGATTGCACTGGATGAGATTTCAAAACCTGAGAGCTTAAAGGAGGAAGATAGAGTAATAAGCAAGACAGAGGTTACTGACAAAATATCATGCAAGAGTTAACAATAGCACACAGCTAAGGGCATTATACATAGTAAACAGGTGAGTTGGGGGGGGGGGGGGGGGGGGGGGGGAGGGGTGAGGAAAAATAGACAGGTCGGAAGGTAAAGGATGTAGAAAACTAAAAATGAGCAAAGAAAGGAACACTTACTGTAAATAAATGCTGAGTCCACAGACTTTAACATAAATTAAGGACATTTTGTAATGCCAGTTCCGCCCCCTTCATAGTTCTGAGAATCTGGTGTCAGGGGGGAGAATCCAAATGGCATATGTTGTGAAACAAGCACAGAGGTCACAACTCTCAAGTTGTAGAGCATGCTCTATCTATGCCCATTCATTCTAATTGGTAACTTGGTGGCAGTTGTACCAATGCAGAAAATCAGACAGTGTTTGTTGTATTTCAAAATGCACAGACAAGCATTAAAATAATGTTTTAAGTAATCTAAATTTCAAAAACACACACCGTTGCCCACTTTGAGGTCACAGTACCAGAACCTCTTTTTTAACAAATCAAGCACTGTCTTATACTATCCTGCCACTTTCCTCATTCGCTAATTCTCTGATCCCCTCATTTCTTAAGCTATCTGCCTTTATCACTCCAACACTATAACTCATGTATTTCATCTGACTAGCTTGTATTTTGCTTCTTTCTCTTCCTTTCATTATCTAGGTCTCCAATGCATATGTCATGATTGGAATGCAGTATGCCTGATATCCAACACCTTTGCTGTTTGAGGAATATCCTTACTCCACATCAGACTTCTAACACTGTTCTGGAATGTTTCTGATTGTCTCCCCCACTCATTTATTTCTCTGTTTTTTTCTTCCATTCCCCTTTATTAACCCAGATACTTGGAACTCTCCACCTTCATTAGTTGTTCCCCACCAACTGTTATTCCAGTTGTGACTAATAGACAGTCCCTCTACTTTCAAGAATGGAACCAACTAACAATGTATGGTGAGAATTTTGTGTTGTTACGTTATGAACTTAGAATATTCCCACAGAGATACCATCTCAAGTTAAAGTTACAGGGTACTAGTTGCAGTTCGAAAACATATTCTAACTATTTAAAATATTTGTTTATAAACAACATTTTGCTATCTGAGGTGCATATGCACAAATTTTTCAAATTTCCTCCTTGAGAGCAAGATACATTTAGTTGATTGTGAGAGAGGCAGGAGTCTTTGAGGTTGATGCTGCAATAATTTAAAGTCTGTCCTTACACTTTGTTACTTGTAAAACTGTAGGCTTATTTGATTAGAAACTGCAGTCTTTTAAACTGGAATGACAGTTCAGAAGAGATCAGTGGCATTCTGGGGATGAATAGTGTCTGTCCTTTGTACTTTCCAGTCATAATTTTGGCTTTTGTTATGTTGTTCGATAATTGTTTGATGATCATTCCCAGTCCATCACATAGTTGTGGTGAGTTGAAATTTCTGAGTAGTGTGATTGGAGATCCAGTTTTAAGTTGAAGGCAGTGCCCTGGTACTTGTAAGGAGCCTACAAATTCTGTTCAGAAGTTCACACTTTCTTCAATGTTTAGCATCATGTCAATTGATTTGTATAGACTCTCTTCACCGAGAATTTTCTTTTGAATATTAAAGTTGATATCATCAACGATATTTCTTAAGTTGCCAAAATTGCCCCTTCAAATAGCCAGTCCTGGTTGGTATAGTTGTGAACAGTGTTAGTATAAATTTGATCAGTGAGTTCATTTTCAGCAGACTATTTTTGTGTCGTCTTGTTGTCACTGTAGACTTGTATCATGGGAAGCAAGAAGTGGATGTTGTTGGTGGATGGAATCCCCTTTTCTGTAACACAACAGCATGCATTTATGAATAGGGTTCTTTATTAATATAAACAAAGAGCTACTTAAATTAAGCTTCCATGTGCTGTGGTACTAGTCTTCCGTAGTAGTCCGCATTAGCCACACTGCTGGTGAAGAACAAGTCTGCTATGCACACTACTCTTGCTGCTATGGGTTGCTTGGCTCTGAGCTAGAGGCTGAGCTAAATGCAACTATGACTCTCATTGGGCTGCGACTGATGCCTCGACTCATTGGCTCACTAGATAACTGATTGTTACTGGGCCCTCCGGTCTGCAGTGGCCGTCTAAATACTGGTGCTGAGAGGGCACTGGCAGGGTGTTTCTTGCAAGTCTGTCTTTGGCCTCTATCAATCTACTTGCAACCTCTTTGCTGCCCAGAGTGCTTATGCCAGCACAGCTGTGTTGCAGAGAGAACTGTTGAGTTTAATGAGACCGGTCAGTAGGATATGTTCCCTAAAGTTGTTGAGCAAAATGTGTGGTTGTTTCATCTTTGGATGCTTAAACTCTCATATATCCAAGTACATAATTCCACCAGTGTTGTTGTCAATCCAGTCCATGATAACGTTGTAAATTTCCTTTTGATTGTCACTGAGGAGTGGTTCATTGTGAGCAATGTATTGAAGTAGTTCATTTTTCCTTAGTAATTTTGTAGTTTAGTACACTGATAGCATCTTTTCATGGTGCTTGTATTCCAAGTTGTACTAAGGTGTGACTGTTTATTGCTAAACATTTATCTTCTAGGCAAATGAGTGTTTTGTTGAAGATGTTGATGAATTCAATGGTGTATGTCATCATTCATATTCTCTTTAAGTGCCCCAAGTCTCTCATGTGTTCAGCTGAGGCTGAGAGCGAGGTTTATTGTAGTGTTAATTCCCAGTGGTTGTCATTTTCCAGTAGCCCTAAGCATTAGCATGGTTCTCTGTTTGTCTGTCATAGGTAACCATCAACAGTCTTGACATCTGTGAAACTTGTTGGTCTCCATATTTCAGCATTTCATGTAGCAACATCCAGAGGCAGAAACATTCAATGTTGTTCAGATGTACAGTGTATACTCGGTCTAGTGCTCTAGTTTTCATGATTTGTGGATGATCTTCTACTGGAATTTCTTGTTTTTGTTGTTGAATGATTTTCCTCATGTTCCACATATAATAGGTAGGGACACCAACACAAAGTAATGTTTTCACAAATGGATCCTTTTGGCACAGTTGGTAAAGAGCTGTTAATGTTGTGTTCTGAGGTGGTTCACTTGCAATTTTTCTGCTGGTGTCTTTTGTGAAGTAGACTCTCTCCAAATGTACTGCTAGATGTTGTACAGTTGCTTTGCATTCATGTATGGGAAAATCAAAAATCCACCATGCTGCTTCTTTCCCATTTCGTGAATGAGGATGTCATTGAACCCAACATTTTTCATTTTTGAATGATTGTCTTTTGTATTTGGGGTAGCCACAAACTTCAGCTTGTGTGTCATCCAAGTTGTCTTCTTCTTCATCATCTTTTCTCTTATTTGTACATGTGTTAATTGGGGCTTAATGGCCCATGAATCATATTTTTCACTACTACGTCACACAGTTCCAAATGGGGAAATTCTGACACGTTCCACATCCTGGAGGACATCCTCACTACGGATCAATTGGAATGAAAGTAAATCTAATCTGATCTAATCTAATCTAATGATATTGTCATTGTCTGTGGGATGAATTGTCGTGTGGCCTGCTGTTTGATTGTGTACATCCAGCATCTAATGGTTCCAAACATGTGGTATTTTGTGATGACTTCAATAAACCTTGTTTGTTTTTGTCAGAAAATTGAGGCTGTTGTGTCATGTTGATGTATGGGGGTTTGCCTGTATCTGACTTGTTCTTTGATTTCCACCCACAATGAGGCATGTGAATGTTATGAAGTGGTCAGATCATCTACATTTTCTTATGCAGGTCATGGCATCTTGAGTGTATTTCTGCATGTGCCTTGGACTTCCTATGTATCTTGACGGTAAGATTACCATTGTTCCAATGTCATCAGTGTTTCCATCATTTACGATTGAATCTCAAAAGGTGGATGTATTCTTCCATTCATAGTTTCTTCTAATTCAGTCTTATTTAAAGCATCCACTCCAGTTCTATTTTTGCATATGTATCTACCAGGAATTGTTGGAATAAACGGCAAGTGTTGACAATGTGATTGCATGTTTCATTGTATCTTGATCATTAAGCAGTAAGCAAAGAACTCCTTGGAAGTGACCTTTTTGTTTGTTTCTACACATGTTTCAGGTTTTTCAGGTTGGATTTGTTTCACATCAAGATGATATTTATCCTCTTGTACAGAAATATTAACAGATATTGGAGGGCATCATGTCAATGATGTGTCTCTGCAATGCCTTGTAGTCCTTCTCTTCTTTATTGTACAATTATGTCACGGCTTGTGTTTCCACTGTACTCTATTACGATGGTGACTTCTTCTATCTGAAGTGATTTAAATCAACATTCGTATTCTCCATGTATTATAACTTTATAGTCATCAGAAACCATCCAGTCTAATGGTGTTTTGGATATCTGAATCAGATGATTACATTCATGTAAGATCCTCTGCACATCTTGGGCTACTTCTCATCTCAATCCACTGATATTTGTGCATCATTGATCAACTTCTGTTTCTTCATCTCCAATTAAATATATCTGCAGAAATTTATGCTCTTCATTGAGTAGTGGTAGTAACGATAACATGTTGGGATAGGTTTGTCCATGAATGTAAGGAACAGATACGATTTCACCTCTGTTAGTGAAGGTCAAAGTGATACTGAAAGAAGTCAGTTAGAAGCAGGCATTGTACACTTCAATATTTTGAAGAAAGGCTTTGATTCTGGAGATTTCCTGGTCATGTTGTTGTTGTTGTTGTTGTTGTTGTTGTGGTCCTCAGTCCTGAGACTGGTTTGATGCAGCTCTCCATGCTACTCTATCCTGTGCAAGCTTCTTCATCTCCCAGTACCTACTGCAACCTACATCCTTTTGAATCTGCTTAGTGTATTCATCTCTTGGTCTCCCTCTACGATTTTTACCTTCCATGCTGCCCTCCAATACTAAATTGGTGATCCCTCGATGCCTCAGAACATGTCCTATCAACCAATCCCTTCTTCTAGTCAAGTTGTGCCACAAACTTCTCTTCTCCCCAATCCTATTCAATACCTCCTCATTAGTTATGTGATCTACCCATCTAATCTTCAGCATTCTTCTGTAGCCCCACATTTCGAAAGCTTCTATTCTCTTCTTGTCCAAACTGTTTATCGTCCGTGTTTCACTTCCATTCATGGCCATACTTCATACAAATACTTTCAGAAATGACTTCCTGACACTTAAATCTATATTCGATGTTAACAAATTTCTCTTCTTCAGAAACACTTTCCTTGCCATTGCCAGTCTACACTTTATATCCTCACTACTTCGACCATCATCAGTTATTTTGCTCTCCAAATAGCAAAACTCCTTTATTACTTTAAGTGTCTCATTTCCTAATCTAATTCCCTCAGCATTATCCGACTTCATTCGACTACATTCCATTATCCTCATTTTGCTTCTGCTGATGTTCATAATATATCCTCCTTTCAAACCACTATCCATTCCGTTCAACTGCTCTTCCAAGTCCTTTGCTGTCTCTGACAGAATTACAAAGTCATCAGCAAACCTCAAAGTTTTTATTACTTCTCCATGGATTTTGATACATACTCCAAATTTTTCTTTTGTTTCCCTCACTGCTTGCTCAATATAAAGATTGAATAACATCAGGGATAGGCTACAACCCTGTCTCATTCCCTTCCCAACCACTGCTTCCCTTTCATGTCCCTCGACACTCATAACTGCCATCTGGTTTCTGTATAAATTGTAAATAGCCTGTCGCTCCCTGTATTTTACAAATACCACCTTCAGAATTTGGAAGTGCGTATTCCAGTCAACATTGTCAAATGCTTTCTCTAAGTCTACAAATGCTAGAAACGTAGGTTTGCCTTTCCTTAATCTAGCTTCTAAGATAAGTCGTAGGGTCAGTATTGCCTCACGTGTTCCAATATTTCTACGGAATCCAAACTGATCTTCCCCGAGGTCAGCTTCTACTAGTTTTTCCATTTGTCTGTAAAGAATTCACATTAGTATTTTGCAGCTGTGGCTTATTAAACCGACTGTTCGGCAATTTTCACATCTGTCAACACCTGCTTTCTTTGGGATTGAAATTATTATATTCTTTTTGAAGTCTGAGAGTATTTCGCCTGTCTCATACATCTTGCCCACCAGATGGTAGAGTTTCGTCAGGACTGGCTCTCCCAAGGCCGTCAGTAGTTCTAATGGAATGTTGTCTACTCCTGGGGCCTTGTTTCGGCTCAGATGTTTCAGTGCTCTGTCAAACTCTTCACGCAATATCATATCTCCCATTTCATATTCATCTACAGCCTCTTCCATTTCCATAGTATTGTCCTCAAGTACATCGCCCTTTTATAGACCCTCTATATACTCCTTCCACCTGTTTGCTCTCCCTTCTTTGCTTAGAACTGGGTTTCCATCTGAGCTCTCGATATTCATACAAGTGGTTCTCTTTTCTCCAAAGGTCTCTTTAATTTTCCTGTAGGCAGTATCTATCTTACTCTAGTGAGATAAGCCTCTACAACCTTACATTTGTCCTCCAGCCATCCCTGCTTAGCCATTTTGCACTTCCTGTCAATCTCATTTTTGAGACGTTTGTATTCCTTTTTGCCTGCTTCATTTATTGCATTTTTATATTTTCTCCTTTCATCAATTAGATTCAATATTTCTTCTGTTACCCAAGGAGTTCTACTAGCCCTTGTCTTTTTACCTACTTGATCCACTGCTGCCTTCACTACTTTATCCCTCAAAGCTACCCATTCTTCTTCTACTGCATTTCTTTCCCCCATTCCTGTCAATTGTTCCATTATGCTCTCCCTGAAACTCTCTACAACCTCTGGTTTAGTCAGTTTATCCAGTCCCATCTCCTTAAATTCCCACCTTTTTGCAGTTTCTTCAGTTTTAATATACAGTTCATAAATAATAGATTGTGGTCAGAGTCTACATCTGCCCCTGGAAATGTCTTACAATTTAAAACCTGGTTCCTAAATCTCTGTCTTACCATTATATAATCTATCTGAAACCTGTCAGTATATCCAGGGTTCTTCCATGTACACAACCTTCTTTCATGATTCTTGAACCAAGTGTTAGCTATGATTAAGTTGTGCTCTGTGCAAAATTCTACCAAGCGGCTTCCTCTTTCATTTCTTAGCCCCAATCCATATTCACCTACTACGTTTACTTCTCTCCCTTTTCCTACTACCGAATTCCAGTCACCCATCACTATTAAATTTTCGTCTCCCTTCACTATCTGAATAATTTCATTTATTTCATCATACATTTCTTCAATTTCTTCGTCATCTGCAGAGCTAGTTGGCATATAAACTTGTACTACTGTAGTAGGCATGGGCTTCGTGTCTATCTTGGCCGCAGTAATGCGTTCACTATGCTGTTTGTAGTAGCTTACCCACACTCCTATTTTCCTATTCTTTATTAAAGTTACTCCTGCATTACCCCTATTTGATTTTGTATTTATGATCCTGTATTCGCCTGACCAAAAGTCTTGTTCCTCCTGCCACTGAACTTCACTAATTCCCACTATATCTAACTTTAACTTTCCCTTTTTAAATTTTCTAACCTACCTGTCCGATTAAGGGATCTGACATTCCACGCTCCGATCCGTAGAACGCCAGTTTTCTTTCTCCTGATAACGACGTCCTCTTGAGTAGTCCTCGCCCGGAGATCTGAATGGGGGACTATTTTACCTCCGGAATATTTTATCCAAGAGGACGCCATCATCATTTAACCATACAGTAAAGCTGCATGCCCTCAGGAAAAATTACAGCTGTAGTTTCCCCTTGCTTTCAGCCGTTCACAGTACCAGCACAGCAAGGCCGTTTTGGTTAGTGTTACAAGGCCAGATCCATCATTCAACCAGGCTGTTGCCCCTGTAACTACTGGAAAGGCTGCTGCCCCTCTTCAGGAACCACACGTTTGTCTGGCCTCTCAACAGATACCCCTCCATTGTGGTTGCACCTACGGTACAGCTGTATTGTTGAGGCACACAAGCCTCCCCACCAATGGCAAGGTCCATGGTTCATTGGGAAGGGGGGTGGGGGGGGGGGAGGGCAGGGGAGGGGGGGGGGAATTATTACTGAATATTGATTGTTGAAAGCAGTTGCCTGGGTAGATGTAGGTTGGGAGGGGTAAAGAAGGGCAGAACAACAACGCAAGGAGGAGTTAGTGGATAATATGAGGCAAGTCTTTCAACAGATGACAAACAGATAAGACAAAATGGGGCACAACACATAAAAGATAGAGAGGAAGAGGGATGAGGGCACAAAGGGAAGGAGAGGAAGGTGGTGATGAAGAGGGAGACAGGCAGGGGAGAGGGTAAGGGAAAGGAGTGGAAAAATGGGGGTAGAGGAGCGACAGACACAGGGAGAGAGAGAGGGAGAGAGAGTTCACAAATTGGGAGGGGAGGGCAGAGGGTGGAAGAGTGGTGTGAGAATTTACTACACGATCTGGATGGGGAAGGAGTGGTGTGAACAGAAGAGAGAAAGAAAAGGGTATGCTGAGGCAGTAGGAAAAAAGTTAATGGAGGTTTAGGCTTTAGGCCAGGGGGAGTGTGGAACTGCAGGATAGGCTGAAGGAACAGCTGCCACCTGCAGGGTTCAGAGAAACTTCTACTGGAAGACATTATCTAAATGGCCTGCATAGTGAAGCAGCTGCTGAAGTATTTCAGCTGTGATGCACAGAATGTTTGGCAATCGGATGGTTAAGTTTGTAGTTTGCCACAGTTTGGCAGTGGCCATTCATGTGAGTGGGCACTCGATTACTTGTCACATCCACACAGAATGCTGTACAGAAAATGCAGCACAGCTGATACATAACATGGTTGCTTTAACGCGTGGCCCTGCCATTTATTCAGGAGATGCCAATAACTGGACTGCAGTAGCAAGTATTGGGTGGATGTGTGAGACAGTTCCTGCACCTTGGTCGACCACAGTGATCAATGGGATGCAGGATAGGGAGCAAGATTGAGGCGCAGATGGACAAGGATGTTCTGTAGGTTGGTTGGTCAGCAGAGCACTAGTTTTGGTGATGTGGGGAGGATGTTGGGTAGGATATCCCTCATCTCAAGGCACAATAGGAGAAAGTCGAAGGCCTGGTGCAGATGTGGCTGACCATTTCTAGACCACAATGATACTGAGTGACTAGAGGAGTGGTGGCTGGTAACAGGTTAACAGGGTTACTGGTGTTAGAAGAGGAGATTGTACAGAAGATCTATTTATGGATGAGCTTGATAGACTACTGTCTGTCAAAAAAAGCTCTGGTAAAGTTATCAGTGTATTTCAACACTTTCTGCTTTCCATTGCAAACACAGCATCCACAAGTGACAAGACTGTATGGAAGAGACTTTTTTACATGAAATGGGCGAGAGCTGTAAAAGTGGAGATACTACTGGTGCTGGTGTGCTTGATATAAAGAGACGTATTTACTGAGTCATCTGAGAGGTGGAGACTGACATCTACAAACGTGGTTTCTGAGTTGAGATGGACCAGGTAAACCACATTTTGGAAAAAGTGCTTAGGTTATGGAGGAAAGCCCAGATCATAAAAATCTCATCAATGAATCAGAGGAGGAGTAGGAGATTAGTGTTTAACATCCCATCGGCAATGAGGTCAGATACGGGAAGGATGGTGAAGGAAATCGACCATGCCCTTTCAAAGAAAGCATCCTGGCACTTGCCTGAACTGATTTAGGGAACCGATTGAAAACCTAGATCTGCATGGCCAGACGAGTGTTTGAATCATCATCCTCCCAAATGCAAGTCCACGTGCTAACCACTGTGCACCTTGCTTGGTAATGAAT
Source organism: Schistocerca piceifrons (assembly GCF_021461385.2). Classification (NCBI taxonomy): domain Eukaryota; kingdom Metazoa; phylum Arthropoda; class Insecta; order Orthoptera; family Acrididae; genus Schistocerca; species Schistocerca piceifrons. Next base: position 315,683,044 of record NC_060143.1, on the reverse strand, counting down.
CTGAACCAGGCAAGGGGTTTCAGGTGTTGACTGGGCAGGAAGAATTCCTCCAGATGGCCCATAAATAATTTACATAGGATGGGGTCATGTGAGTACCCATGGCAGTACCATGGACGTGTTTATAGATTTTTGCCATCAAAATTTAAATAACTGTGGGTCAGGATGTGGTTAGACAGAAGGATTAGGAAAGATATGGTGGGTTTGGTATCAGGAGGATATTGGGAAAGGTAGTGTTCCATAGTTGCAAGGCCACGAGCACATGGGATGTTGAATGAGATTTTCACTCTGCAGCAGAGTGTGCACCGATATGAAACTAGACATGAGGATTAGGAAAGATATGGTGGATTTGGTATCAGGAGGATATCGGGAAAGGTAGTGTTCCATAGTTGCAAGGCCATGAGCACATGGGATGTTGAATGAGATTTTCACTCTGCAGCAGAGTGTGCACTGATATGAAACTTCCTGACAGATTAAAACTGTGTGCCGGACCGAGACTCGAACTCAGGACCTTTGCCTTTCACGGGCAAATGATTTACCTTCTGAGCTACCCAAGCATGACTCATGACCTGTCCTCACAGCTTCAATCCTGCCAGTACCTTATCTCCTACCTTCCAGTTTGGAAGGTAGGAGACGAGTTACTGGCAGAATTGAAGCTGTGAAGATTGGTCATAAGTCATGCTTTGGTAGCTCAGTTGGTAGAGCACTTGCCTGTGAAAGGCAAAGGTCCTGAGTTTGAGTCTCAGTCCAGCACACAGTTAATTTGTCAGGAAGATTCAAATCAGTACGCTCTCTACTGCAGAGTGAAAATCTTATTCTGGAAACATCCCCTAGGCTGTGGCTAAGCCATGTCTCCGCAATATCCTTTCTTCCTGGAGTGCTAGTTCTGCAAGGTTCGATGAAGTGTAGTCAATGGCTGCACAAGCTTCAGACACATCGAAATAGAATCCTCTGCACCACTGCAGGAGCGGACTGATACATGCCCAGACACAAAGTGATGCATACAATCACTTATATAATCAACAACAGTGGTTTCCAAACATCATTCGGCCATGTTAGAAGATAGACAGGCAAAGCCCTCTGGTGCATCTTTGTCAAAAAAATTCAGATAAAGCTAGTAAGTACTTTTGCTCTAGCAGAAGGAGAGGGGGGGAGGGAGGGGGGGGGGAGGAACTGAGGGAAAACCTTGCACCCATAATAGATGGTGTGCCCTTCTGCACCTTTCCCTGGAATCTTTCCTTGAGAAGGCATAAGTATTTTTATGGTAAAGAAAGTATCTGAAACTACTCTGGATAGAGAGTTCCCCACTGAATGTGAAATGTAGTTTTATTTTGATATTTTACCCTGAAAACAGCCAAAGGGTTGATACCAAAAAAGAACAAGATGTGATATGACCACAAGTTCCTGAGAGGATACCCAGAGTATTTTCCAAAGCAATTGATGAAAAGCATGATAAATAATGCTTATGACATAGAGAGTGAGGACTTCTCGTTACTGTTGCAGCTCAGAATGTTTAATTCTTTAACTACCATTGCGAAGAAATGCAACAAATTTTATATTGCTGAAGCTATATCTTGCTCTTCTGAATGATGAATGATATCAAATACCAATGGAAATAAAGCTTTTATCCCATGTCTTTGGAGGATGAAATTCACCTGGTCAGAGGATCTATTAAGTAAATGAAAGGATTTACTTCCTATTCAGGCTAGTTTATATGTATGTCCTAACAGATACTTTCTATGGGAAAGCGTTACAATCTGAATGATTTTGGGTGACAGTTCCACCCAATATAACATTTTATACTATAAGTTTATCTATTACAGTTGCTAATAAAGATTAATTTGACGAAACAGTTACTAAAGAAACACTCTTGCTGTACTTGGTGCATCTGATACAGGCTATGAGAGATACACACTTACATATGTATATAAAGCTAAACGATTATTGTTGCTTGTGAACAGTATATTCAAAACTGAAATTGTTTCATACATAAGTCTCTCAATCTTCTGGTAAATACCAACAGTTATATGAGTAAACCCAGCATTGCCGAAATAGTGAATGCTTTCTTTATGTGAGCTATAGAATTACCAGAAAAAATTAAAGAAAAATACATAAGAAAAGATGCAATTGCTGTGCATCATTATCTCCATAATCTCCTACTTAATTACATTATTATACTAGCTTAGCAGCCACTGCTTCACTCATGTAGCCTGCATGGCCTGCGACGATTTTCTTTTTTTTTTTTTTAATTTTTTATTATTTAATTGAATTTTTATGTTGTTCACTAACTACAACACCTTCTCAGCTTTTCGTGCTAGGTAAGGCCATATAAGCATTGTCTCTTCCGAGCATACTTCTGCCCATAAAGTGGTCCTCGTAGCTTGGTAGCTGGAATCCAAACTTTTGTTAAACATGCCTTTACCATTCTTGTGACAATATTTCCATAGCAACTTTCATCCCCTAATAAATATTTCTTCATACATATTCAAGACATGAAATACCAGTTTTCTTAAATTTAGCTTTACTTTTTTAATGCACAAAGTGTTTCTCAATAATATTCATCCTCTGTTGCACTCCCTTGCGGGTTGAATTTCCAGAAACCCTGAAATATGTTTTTTTTTTTTTTTTTTTTTTTTTTTTTTTTTTTTTTTTTTTTTTTTTTTTTTAAAAAAACCGAGAAGTCAAATACCAGTTATCATAGATGTACCTTATACATCCTTAAGTAGGATAGGCATTAAGACTCATTGAATTCAATTACAAAGTCATGCATAGGCCAAGCAAGACACATGGAAATGTAGAAGCTTTGAGTAGAAAGGTAGTAAATGCTTGGCCGTGCACTTGCTGAATGACTAGCTGTGCAGAATGCTGAGGGTGACTGCAAGCTTTCCAGGAAGCAACAGCAGTTCAGCATGAGTGATGGTCTTATGTGTAAGCTAACCAGGTAACAAGGTTTGGTCTGCGGGTAATGTTGCCGGCTAAGACAAAGGAGGAAGTCCTGAGAAAGGCGCATGATCACATTTTGTCTGGTCATGGATGGTGCAAGTCAATAAACCATAAGGTGGCTGTGAGATATAGATAGAAGGGAAGAAAGGGAGATGCAGATCAGTATGTCAGAAATTGTGTGCAGTGTGTGACTTGAGTTATAAATGAATACCATACCATTACAGAGACTGCCACAAGTGTCAAAGCCATTTCAAATGATTGAGGTAGATGTGTTAGGACCATTTAATGGGACTCTGTCAGGAAACTGTTTAGTGTTGAGAATAATAGCTCACTTTTCTCACTATAGGGAAATGATTGTTATGCAGAACCAGCAAGCAGTTACAGTTGCACACGCAATGTTCAACAAGCTGGATACTGAGTGTTAAACAATATGCGTATGCTATGGAAGCTGATGACTGAAGTGATGGAATATGCAACGCTTTCAAAGGACACTGTAAAACCAGACTTGGGAATCATGCAAGCACAGGTGGATGTGTTTTATGTAAGTCACTATAACAAGGCTGTTACAATCACTAGCACACAGTATATGGGTAATAGTGAGCTTACATAAAGTTATTTATCACACAATTCATGGATGGTCATGTACCATACTGTTCTCGCCAGAGCGAAAAGTTCAGGGGGAACTGCCACCAGAGCTGAGACTGATTACAGTGCTCAGTAGAGAAATTTATACATGTAAGGGCAGCTGGTGAATTGTTAATCTCAGAAGGAGACAGACATGTAATAATGTCAGAGGGGAACTAGAACACTGTCAGAGAGAGCAGATTGCAATGTGCCTGGCCCAACTGCTTCAAACTGGTGAAAACACGTGTGCAGTGCAGCTATTCTTGGGCAGAAAACATGGGAACAAGACTATCTGTCAGACATTGTGGTATCTAATTGATTTTTGCAGCTTACAGTGTTAACTGTATTTACTCAGAATATGATGTGGTAGTGGTGCTATGAACAAGCAAGGCTCACAAAGGCATGGGGAGTGAAGCTGAGCTGTAGTGGGTTGTTGATCAGTGAGACAGCAAGTGACATATGGCCAGCCTTCCATCTACCAGCTACAGTTGTGCAAACTGCAAAGCTGAACATCACACAGACCACACAGACACAGTTGTACCGGCCAGATCAACCACTAGAGGTACTTCCAATGTAGAATCAAACCATCCTTAACAGTACATTGAAACTACATCTGATACATTCCTTGAACCAATTAATAGAAGCACAAGAGGGGCAGATTTCAGCAGAACAGTTGACACCACATGTTAAGCTATTTAGGGAAGGGTAATGATAAGCAACTGTGACCTTGAGCATTACACTACATAGCACCATAGTGGCTCTGATTCTTCTATGCATAGCCTTTATCTAATTTAGATGGAAAGGCACATGTCAACCTGATCCACTTGTGGACAGATTATGGTAGACAGGATCCCGAGGGCATAAAAGTGAGTGTATGTGGAAAGTTGTAGCGTGAATGTTGATGATAAATGTATTTTCTACAGTTTAAGAGAATACGAAGATACAGAACAAGCCATGTGAGCATGGAGAGAGAATTGCCAATGGCATATGACTGGGAGGATATGAAAGTGTACAGGCGCAATGTGTTGTGGGTTCCAAAGGAATTAATGAATCATAAGGGGGTTAGCAATAAGTAGCCTAGTAGTGTAAGAGGAAGTCAAAGAAGTAAGCTTTGTAAGTTAAATACGGTCTCTGAACCTTGCGCATTAAGCCCCCAGATACTGTTATAATGGAAATTTATCTGTAAATGTAATACATTGTTGTAGATTGGTCTAAAGTGGGAGCCTGCAAGCTGGGTCTTCCCATGGAGGGGGGATAGTGTAGTGTCTGTGAAAATATGTGTTTAAGTACTGCAGCAGCCACTGGTAGCTGGCAGACATGAGCTGTTGGTATTTAGATTACAGTAACAGAGCTGTTGAATTATTGCTAGGGGTATAGCTTGCTCAAAAGTTGCCAACATGACAGTAGTGCACAGTTCTTGCAGGACAGGAAAAGGTTTTTCTCCATTGAGGGTTTCAGTACTGTTGTACACGTGACTAGAAGTGGTACAGTGGCAGGACAGGTGCACTTTTAACCTGTACAGATATTTGTGTTTTTTGTAAGTCACCAATGTGGTGCCTACTTTCTGCACTAAGCTTACTCCCAGATATTGAGCCACAGCACAGCAGGCCATCCCAGGCTCATGCTATCAGCAAGCCAAATTCCTGCCCAAGGGGCACCAGATTGCAAGAGAAGCCTAAAGGATTTATTGGTGGCCAACTCCTTCTACTCCATTGATGAATTTCTGAGGAAAACCAACTGATTTGTATATAAGTACAACATAACTTCTGCACAATTTCAGTGCAGTAATGTGTTCACTGAAAATTTGTGTGTGTGTGTGTGTGTGTGTGTGTGTGTGTGTGTGTGTGTGTGTGTGTGTGTGTGTGTAAGTATAATCTAACTTCTGCACCATTTCAGTGCAGTAATGTGTTCATTGTAAATAAGTATTACAGTAGTTGTATTACATGTTTCTTACCATATAAATAAATATAAAACTTTTTTATTTTAAATTCAGTGCAATAGTATTTGTAAAATGACCCTTAGTGTTCATTAAAAAATGACGATCATTCCACTTGGGACCTGTGGATTGGTACATTAGCTTATTTGTTTTAGTTTAAATATTTGTCATGTATTGTTGTTTTTCTGACATGTTCCACATCCTGGAGGACCTCCTCACTACGGATCAATTGGAATGAAAGTAAATCTAATCTAATCTAATCTAATCATCACACACATGGCAGCCATCTTTCACCATCATGCTGTGGGCACCACTGCACTACACACCAGCGGCCGCTGGAATGCAGTCATTCATCACGGAGCTGGCTACTGCAGCTAAACACTCCACTGACCATTGTCTGTGGGCGCAGATGACACAAGATGCTTATCGCATGACAGATGCAGTGGGGTTGTGTGCCATAGTCTGAGTACAAGCGTCAGAAAAGCTGGGAATGCATGTTGCAGTCACCTTCCTGGACACTGGCTGTCATCCCGCAAGTCACACGATCTTCTACATGTGCTGTGGGAGTAAATATCACTACCCCATGCCCACAAAGTACAGATGTATGAGTAAAATGAACTGCTAAAGTTGTCATCAATTTTCAGACAGAAAACTCCCAGGGTTGGTTGCAATATATTTAATACAGTAATATCCTTAAAGTAAGCAGATTTCAACTTACTATTACTTCCTTATTTAATAATGGGCTAAAATTGTGACTTAGTTAAAGTTAATACAACTTTAAATAAATAAAACTTACAGCTCCCATTCGCATGATATATTTTATATCTGTGGCAACATCCATTGGAATTTCTAGATTGAAATTGTACATATATGTATTTCCATCACAGCCACAAGAAAACATGTATGAAAGATCATTACTGAAGCAGAGACGTGTGATAACTCCATTATCATTATCATGCATTGATAATAGCCAGTAATCTGTCATATCACGATAGTTTGGTTTAACACGGTTAATGCGAATTTTTCCATCTTGCATGCCAAGTATGACATATTGGTTGTCAGGGCTGAAAAAAATGCAAGATTTCTTTTAACTTTGTAATGAGATGTAAAAGTACTGAAATATGCTAATATTCCCCTTACTTATAATTTTTTGTCAGACAGACAAAGTGACCACATTTCATAAATTATAAAAACTGGGAGCAGTAGAACTGACTTGTGATCAATAACACATAATCATCTTGGGGTTGAAGCTCTTTTAACGTGTTTGCTTTAACAAAACATATGTTTTTGGATGGGGTCTGCCTTGTCTACATTAAAGAGTATAAGGTTGCAGATGACAAAACGTGAAAGAAAATAGTCACTGTAAAAATGTAATACATCAGGAAAACCACACTATGTGGTAAAAAGGTATGAATTCATAATTTATGTGTTTCTCCAAAAATCTGTAATTATTATTTTAAAAACTAAGATTTACATGTACACAAAGAGTAAAGAACATTCTTTATCTTTAACTGCCATAAAATAAAAGCCAACTAATGATGCTGCAACTGCAATGAAACATGTTTTGGATGAAAAACAAAATTGTGTTTTGCTGAAGGTGGGCCCCATCCAAAAAAGTATGTATCAATAACACAATTAATTTGTCAATAAGTAGTCATCTCCATAAGCATTTTGAAACCTTTCTTGGACCACCACTGATACAGTTGTAAAAACTAATTTCAAGACTTTCTATGGTGTATCATGTTAGACTTCAGTTAAAATTATATTAACACACTTATTGGCATAAGTATGGCACATGATGTGCTTTCACTTTCGATCAATGGAAGTAATTTCAAGTGGTTTAATGATTTTAAAACATTTCTAGTAAATCCATCAAATATTGTGGATTTTTATGTATGTTGTTGTTGTTGTGGTCTTCAGTCCTGAGACTGGCTTGATGCAGCTCGCCATGCTACTCTATCCTGTGCAAGCTTTTTCATCTCCCAGTACCTACTGCAACCTACATCCTTCTGAATCTGCTTAGTGTATTCATCTCTTGGTCTCCCTCTATGATTTTTACCCTCCACGCTGCCCTCCAATACTAAATTGGTGATCCCTTGATGCCTCAGAACATGTCCTACCAACCGATCCCTTCTTCTAGTCAAGTTGTGCCACAAACTTCTCTTCTCCCCAATCCTATTCAATACTTCCTCATTAGTTATGTGATCTACCCATCTAATCTTCAGCATTCTTCTGTAGCACCACATTTCGAAAGCTTCTATTCTCTTCTTGTCCAAACTATTTATCGTCCATGTTTCACTTCCATACATGGCTACACTCCATATGATTACTTTCAGAAATGACTTCCTGACACTTAAATCAATACTGGATGTTAACAAATTTCTCTTCTTCAGAAACGCTTTCCTTGCCATTGCCAGCCTACATTTTATATCCTCTCTACTTCGACCATCATCAGTTATTTTGCTCCCCAAATAGAAAAACTCCTTTACTACTTTAAGTGCCTCATTTCCTAATCTAATTCCCTCAGTATCACCCGACTTAATTAGACTACATTCCATTATCCTTGTTTTGCTTTTGTTGATGTTCATCTTATATCCTCCTCTCAAGACACTGTCCATTCCATTCAACTGCTCTTCCAAGTCCTTTGCTGTCTCTGACAGAATTACAATGTCATCGGCGAACCTCAAAGTTTTTATTTCTTCTCCATGAATTTTAATACCTACTCCGAATTTTTCTTTTGTTTCCTTTACTGCTTGCTCAATATACAGATTGAATAACATCGGGGAGAGGCTACAACCCTGTCTCACTCCCTTCCCAACCACTGCTTCCCTTTCATGTCCCTCAACTCTTATAACTGCCATCTGGTTTCTGTACAAATTGTAAATAGCCTTTCGCTCCCTGTATTTTACCCCTGCCACCTTTAGAATTTGAAAGAGAGTATTCCAGTCAACATTGTCAAAAGCTTTCTCTAAGTCTACAAATGCTAGAAACGTAGGTTTGCCTTTCCTTAATCTTTCTTCTAAGATAAGTCATAAGGTCAGTATTGCCTCACGTGTTCCAGTATTTCTACGGAATCCAAACTGATCTTCCCCGAGGTTGGCTTCTACTAGTTTTTCCATTCGTCTGTAAAGAATTCGTGTTAGTATTTTGCAGCTGTGACTTATTAAGCTGATAGTTCGGTAATTTTCACATCTGTCAACACCTGCTTTCTTTGGGATTGGAATTATTATATTCTTTTTGAAGTCTGAGGGTATTTCGCCTGTTTCATACATCTTGCTCACCAGATGGTAGAGTTTTGTCAGGACTGGCTCTCCCACGGCCGTCAGTAGTTCCAATGGAATATTGTCTACTCCGGGGGCCTTGTTTCGACTCAGGTCTTTCAGTGCTCTGTCAAACTCTTCACGCAGTATCGTATCTCCCATTTCATCTTCATCTACATCCTCTTCCATTTCCATAATATTGTCCTCAAGTACATCGCCCTTGTATAGACCCTCTATATACTCCTTCCACCTTTCTGCTTTCCCTTCTTTGCTTAGAACTGGGTTTCCATCTGAGCTCTTGATATTCATACAAGTCGTTCTCTTATCTCCAAAGGTCTCTTTAATTTTCCTGTAGGCAGTATCTATCTTACCCCTAGTGAGATAGGCCTCTACATCCTTACATTTGTCCTCTAGCCATCCTTGCTTAGCCATTTTGCACTTCCTGTCGATCTCATTTTTGAGACGTTTGTATTCCTTTTTGCCTGTTTCACTTACTGCATTTTTATATTTTCTCCTTTCATCAATTAAATTCAATATTTCTTCTGTTACCCAAGGATTTCTACTAGCCCTCGTCTTTTTACCTACTTGATCCTCTGCTGCCTTCACTACTTCATCCCTCAAAGCTACCCATTCTTCTTCTACTGTATTTAATTCCCGCATTCCTGTCAATTGCTTCCTTATGCTCTCCCTGAATCTCTGTACAACCTCTGGTTCTTTTAGTTTATCCAGGCCCCATCTCCTTAAATTCCCACCTTTTTGCAGTTTCTTCAGTTTTAATCTACAGGTCATAACCAATAGATTGTGGTCAGAGTCCACATCTGCCCCTGGAAATGTCTTACAATTTAAAACCTGGTTCCTAAATCTCTGTCTTACCATTATATAATCTATCTGATACCTTTTAGTATCTCCAGGGTTCTTCCATGTATACAACCTTCTTTCATGATTCTTAAACCAAGTGTTAGTTATGATTATGTTGTGCTCTGTGCAAAATTCTATCAGGCGGCTTCCTCTTTCATTTCTGTCCCCCAATCCATATTCACCTACTATGTTCCCTTCTCTCCCTTTTCCTACACTCGAATTCCAGTCACCCATGACTATTAAATTTTCGTCTCCCTTCACAATCTGAATAATTTCTTTTATTTCATCATACATTTCTTCAATTTCTTCGTCATCTGCAGAGCTAGTTGGCATATAAACTTGTACTACTGTAGTAGGCGTGGGCTTCGTATCTATCTTGGCTACAATAATGCGTTCACTATGCTGTTTGTAGTAGCTTACCTGCATTCCTATTTTCCTATTCATTATTAAACCTACTCCTGCATTACCCCTATTTGATTTTGTGTTTATATCCTTGTAGTCACCTGACCAGAAGTCTTGTTCCTCCTGCCACCGAACTTCACTAATTCCCACTATATCTAACTTCAACCTATCCATTTCCCTTTTTAAATTTTCTAACCTACCTGCCTGATTAAGGGATCTGACATTCCACGCTCCGATCCGTAGAACGCCAGTTTTCTTTCTCCTGATAACGATATCCTCTTGAGTAGTCCCCGCCCGGAGACCCGAATGGGGGACTATTTTACCTCCGGAATATTTTACACAAGAGGACGCCATCATCATGTAATCATACAGTAAAGCTGCATGCCCTCGGGAAAAATTACGGCTGTAGTTTCCCCTTGCTTTCAGCCGTTCGCAGTACCAGCACAGCAAGGCCGTTTTGGCTATTGTTACAAGGCCAGATCAGTCAATCAACCAGACTGTTGCCTTTGCAACTACTGAAAAGGCTGCTGCCCCTCTTCAGGAACCACACGTTTGTCTGGCCTCTCAACAGATACCCCTCTGTTGTGGTTGCACCTACGGTACGGCTATCTGTATCGCTGAGGCAGGCAAGCCTCCCCACCAACGGCAAGGTCCATGGTTCATGGGGGGGATTTTTATGTATATAACAATGAAAATAATCAATTATTGACAATATAATTAAATGGATAGATAAAAAAATCTACTCACCCAGTGGCAGCAGGAGAATACACACACAAAACAGTTTAACTTTTACAAGCTTTCAGAGCCAGTGGCTCCTTCTCCTGCCAACAGAGTTGAAAGGGAAGGAAGAGGGGTGAAGAAAAAGGACTGGAGAGGTTTAGGGAAAGGGGTACAGTTCAGAAAAGTCACCCACAATCCTGGGTCGGGGAGACTTATTGGACGGGATGAGAAGGTGAAAAGTCTCTCCATCTCATCCTGTCCGGTAAGTCTCCCTTGACCCAGGAGTGTGGGTGACTTTTCTGAATTGTACCCCTTTCCTTAAACCTCTCCAGTCCTTTTCATTCACTCCTCTTCCTTCCCTTTCAACTCTTTTGCCAGAAGAAGGAGCCACTGGCTCTGAAAGCTCATAAAAGTTAAACCTTTTTGTGCGTGTGATCTCCTGCCACTGCTATATATACAATGACTCATCAACACTTCAATCAAAATGAATTTACGATTTTCCATATTTAAGATAATCACATTACAAAAAAATGATGATACTCTTTTGAAACAAGGCTCATGCAAATTTCTACCAGTAAATATTATTGATGAATGATCTCATTCCTATTGTAACATTAGTATGCCCTGATCCACTTCTTTGTTTCCCATCTCTGCTGATAATTGCCAATATGCATCTCTCTGTTGGCAGCTGGGAAACCCTCACTGATTTCAATGATTTTTTGTAGTAAAGCACCTTACCTCACTTTCGTGATTGTAAGTTTTCTGTCTGAGACACAGTGGAATCTACCATCAGTAAACTCTGTTCATTTTACTCCAAGACCTCTAGATCACCCAAATGCTTTCTCAAAATCTATGAATGCAAGACAATGCAGTAATTCATACCCATTACTCTATTCCATAATTTTGATCACAACTTGTAAATTGTCTGTTGTGCTATGTCCTTTTTTATAGCCAGCTTAGTTATTTAAAATACAGTGTTTTTTATCCAACAACAATTTTTATGAATATCTTGTATAATGTAAACACAAGGTTGTTAGGTTTATAGCTTTTCATGTCATATCTCTATCTTTTTCGAAAACAGAACAACTATGACATTGTTCAACTTTTGGTGAGTTATCTTATTGCACAAACATTCTGTAAACAATTTTGTATTATTTTCTCAAACAATGGAAACTCCAGGTAGGAATATGAACAATATCCTAAACTGTTGTGTTACTTTCTTAAAATCGTAACCATCTACATTAAAATTTCATCATCATCTTTCCTTTCTTCAGACTTCACATGGCTTAGTACTCATCAACTTGCATTACTTTCATGATGCCATTGGTTTCATTGTTAACCAGACACTTTTCTTTTTATTTCTTGAACCACAGAAACATTTAAGGAGATCTTACCACTCTGTAGTTTGTTTCTCTGCTATCTAGAATCTATATCTACACATACATACATACTCCATAAACCACTGTGAAGTTCACGGCAGAGGACAATTAGTGAGGTACCACATGTAAATATTCCTTCCAGTTACGTTTTAAGTGCAGGAGCAATGACTGTTTGAATTTCTCTGTGACTGTTGTAATTAGTCTGATCTTGTCTGTGAGGTCCCTAAGAGAGAGATATGTGGGGTGATGAAGAAAATTTCTACATTTTTCACTTAATACTGGTTCTTGAAACTTTAAAAGTAAGCTTATATGGAATAATTTGTGGCTATTTTCAAGCATTTGCTGATTCAAGTGCTTCAGAATTTCTATGATGGTCTTCCTTGAGTTGAACAAATCTGTAACCATTTGTGTCACTCTTCTCTGTATATGTTCAATGTCTCCTGTTAATACTAATTGGTATGGGTCCCATAAACTTGAGACATATTCTAAGATATGATGCATAAGGGATTTGTAAGCAATTTCCTTTATAAACTGACTGCATTTTCTCAGTATCCTGGCAATAAACTGAAGTTACCAAGCCCCCACAGAATGTATCTGCATACGTAGATCAACACCTTCAACCCATTACATGCAGTCTCCCATCCTTCATCAAAGACACCAACCACTTTCTCGAACACCTGGAATCCTTACCCAATCTGTTACCCCCGGAAACCATCCGTGTAACCATTGATGCCACTTCCCTAAACCGAGCGAGGTGGCGCGGTGGTTAGACACTGGACTCGGATTCGAGAGGACGACGGTTCAATCCCGCGACCGGCCACCCTGATTTAGGTTTTCCATGATTCCCTATATCACTCCAGGCAAATGCCAGGATGGTTCCTCTGAAAGAGCACAACCGACTTCCTTCCCCATCCTTCATTAATCCAATGAGACCGATGACCTCACTGTCTGGTCTCCTTCCCCAAACAACCCAACCCAACTTCCCTATACACAAATATCCCACACATCCAGGGCCTCGCTGTGATGGAGCACTTCCTTTCACGCCGATCACCTGCCACCCTACCAAAAACCTCTTTCCTCATTACCTTAGCCAGCTTCATCCTAACTCACAACTTATTCACTTTTGAAGGCCAGACATACCAACAATTAAAGGGAACAGCCATGGGTACCAGGATGGCTCCCTTGTACGCCAACCTATTTATGGGTCGCTTAGAGGAAGCTGTCTGGGTTACCCAGGTCTGCCAACCCAAAGTTTGGTACAGATTTATTGATGACATCTTCATGATCTGGACTCACAGTGAAGAAGAACTCCAGAATTTCCTCTCCAACCTCAACTCCTTTGGTTCCATCAGACTCACCTGGTCCTACTCCAAATCTCATTCCACTTTCCTCATCGTTGACCTCCATCTGTCCAATGGCCAACTTCACACGTCCGTCCACAAGAAACCCACCAACAAGCAACAGTACCACCATTATGACAGTTGCCACCCATTCCACATCAAACGGTCCCTTCCCTACAGCTTAGGTCTTCGTGGCAAACGAATCTCCTCCAGTCCTGAATCCCTGAACCATTACACCAACAACATGAAAACAGCTTCTGCATCCCGCAACTACCCTTCCGACCTGGTACAGAAGATAATAACTAGAGCCACTTCCTCATCCCCTCAAACCCAGAACCTCCCACAGAAGAACCACAAAAGTGTCCCACTTGTGACAGGATACTTTCTGGGACTGGATCAGACTCTTGAATGTGGCTCTCTAGCAGGGATACAACATCCTCAAATCCTACCCTGAAATGAGATCCATCCTTAATGAAATCCTCCCCACTCCACCAAGAGTGTCTTTCCGCCGTCCACTTAACCTCCATAACCTCTTGGTTCATCCCTAAGAAATGCCCAAACCACCTTCCCTACCCTCTGGCTCCTACCCTTGTAACCGCCCCCGGTGTAAAAACTGTCCCGTGCACCCTCCCACCACCACCTACTCCAGTCCTGTAAGACGGAAGGTGTACACAATCACAGGCAGAGCCACGTGTGAAAGCACCCATGTGATTTACCAACTGCCTGCCTACACTGTGAAGCCTTCTATCTGGGAATGACCAGCAACAAACTGTCCATTCGCATGAACGGACACAGGCAGACAGTGTTTGTTGGTAATGATGATCACCCTGTGGCTGAACATGCCTTGGTGCACGGCCAGCACATCTTGGCACAGTGTTACACCATCCGGGTTATCTGGATACTTCCCACTGACACCAACCTATCAGAACTCTGGAGATGGGAACTTGCCCTTCAATATATTCTCTCTTCCCATTACCCACCAGGCCTCAACCTCCGCTAATTTCAAGTCACAGCCCCTCGTACATCACTTGTCACTCAACAACATCTTTGCCTCTGTACTTCCATCTCAAATGACATCTCAGGCCAAACTCTTTGCCTTTACATATGTCTGCATGTGTCTGTATATGTGCCGATGGATGTGTGTGTGTGTGTGTGTGTGTGTGTGTGTGTGTGTGTGTATGAGTGTATACCCGTCCCTTTTTCCCCCTAAGGTAAGTCTTTCCACTCCCAGGATTGGAATGACTCCTTACTCTTTCCCTTAAAACCCATTCCACATGGGAAATATTCCTACTTCCACGAGGATCTTCTCAGCACGGATCTATGGAACGAAAAAATAATGTAATGTAATCTAATCTAAATTCAATCTAGCAATAGGAGACTCTGTATTCTGTGAAATTTGCACCTCTCTGAAATCTTATGAAGATTTCACTAAATATTTGTGCTGGGTTTTCTTCAGATAGTACTTCATTATAGAAAACTCATCATCCACAGAATGTCTAAGATTACTACTAACACTGTCTGTCTGATAATAAATCTACAAAATGAACAACAAGTGTCCCATCCTATGACCCTGGAACCCTTCTTGACAATTATTCTCCATCTAAAATAACATGTGTGTCCTTCTTATCAAGAAATCCTCAGTCCAACCACAAATAAGCATTGGTGAGATACAGTTTTAATCACAAGTTTTCAGCTGGATAATCAACTTATAGTGTGATCTACTGTCATTTATGAGTTTATACAGCTCTTCATAGAGGTCTTCTACCTCATCATTAGAAAGTGTACATAGATTTTAATAATTTCCTTATGTTTTGCTTATGTGTAAAACAAAATCTGGCAACCTGCTCAAGATTCATTTAACACTCTAATATTTAATTTTTTCTCTTTTCTATGGCATAACCCTCACATTAATTACCACAAAGGTCTGTTCCTCAGCATTGAATGTTCTGAGTTTAATTCTATTTCATCTCTATCTTTCAAGTACACTTTTGACAACCTTCTTGCCTTTCAAGCCATAGAGTTCTGCAAAATATTATCCCTAACTAAAAAGTAAGTTTCTATGATCCATTTTAATGTCTACGTAACCAAGCTTTGCATATCAAGATGTGGGCACCAAAGTAGCCTGAAATTACTATCTTAGTTCCCTTAGTCTACAATTCTCAATATTCATTTGCTTCACCAGGAAACTGACATACCAGGAACTCAAAAGAACTCATGAAGTGTATTTGCTTCAATGGTTTGAGAACTTTCACAGTTAGTAACTTTCACTTCCTGAATGTTATGTACCTTAAGACTGAGTGAACATTCTCTCCTACATGAAAGTTCTTAGCACACTCATCTTCACATAAATGTGGTGAGTCTATTTTATGATCTTGTAATCTACGTTGATTACATATGTATTTGCCTTTAGGTGCAACATTAGAGTGCCCAATCCTCTGCTATTTGTAGAAGCCCACATGATTTGGCATGAGCAGTAACAACTCAAGACAAATATGAGGTCTGACAAAGGACTGAGACTGCTCACACTGCCAAAGAATTACTTATCATGTGTATTAGTGTGTTGTTCTTTTTGACCTCGTAGTGTGTCATTATGCTGTGACAAGTTCAACTTGCTTGATCAACTCAGTCACAGTTCACAAGCAGTTCGGTGCAGATGTGGTTTTGTACTCTGACACAAACTAAAAATAACATATGGTGTATATTTCAGTATTCACTAAATATTTTCAATTTTTAGTGGCAGATTTCAAAGTAGGGCCCATTTGAGTCCATGAACAATTGTATACATTCCTTTCAATGCTAAAACCATTTCTGCTTGTCATTTTCTATACAGTTGCAAGGACACTCCTTCACATTCACCTTCTGATGGAGGACAAGAGCAAATCTGTAGTAAACTGTTTGGCCACTGCCACTGAGCCACTGAGCAAGTTGAAATTTGCCACAACTTAACACAAACAGTGCACATTTAAAACCCAGTCTTGCACTAATATGCTATAATACATTAATCATCATCAGCAAAACCAGAGCAATAGAAACCTAGTAATTGCAGCTGAAACTGCAATTTTTTGTTTAATTCCAAGAATGGTATGCATAGAAACGCTTCACAGTAAAAGTTATTTCAGGAACTAACCTGTACAAAAAATAGTTTATTTCAATATCATCTGCATCAGCTATCATAGTGGAACACACAGGATCTTCTTCACCAAATTTATATTCATACATATAGCCTGCATCATAACCTCCCATAGATAACCAAATTATATCTGGTGCAACATACACAGCAAACAGTACAGAGTTTGGTACTTCTGGGAAGTACAGAGGCTCTAATTTTTCTTCTGACTCTGAGTCCTCTGTGAAAGAACATTTAAAACAAGCATTATTCACTACAGATTTGGCTCACTCTGCAATTGACAAGTTAACACGATACTATGATTCAATTAATTCTCTTCAGTTATTTTCTGCTCATAGAATTACATCCATTCCATTACTTACAATCTTTGTTAATAAGGAAGGCAGTTATTTATTGGACTCTTATGTGCTATAAGCATTTGCATAATTACTCATCATTACCAAAAAATGTTTCCTCATCAATATCTAGATGTGGGTTTTCCTCCCTCATCTTTCTTAGCTCTTCTCTTTTTTTCTCAAGCTTCTTTTCTTTCTTAGCTTCTATTTCTTTGATTTTAATCTCTCTTCGAATCATTGATTTCACAGACTTGAACTGTAAAACTCTTGATTCAACTCTCAATCTGAAAGTTTTCTTTGTGTAAAAGACAGGTCTTTCAGGTAATATCATTTCCATATAGTGCCCAGTGCTACAGCCAACCATTAAAGTTGAGGCCTGGATAAAAAAAAACATCAAATAAGATCAGATTTCTGTTGATACAGGTCAATAGTAAACAAATAAAATCAGTAAGTATTAATTCAGAGAAGGATAGATACACACAGACACAGTTTCTTCTTTAACATCATGAAATTAATTTTTTTGGTCACAAATAACTAAGCAAAGGAGTATGAGACAAGGATTATTAAGCGTGGTAAAAAGATTCATTAAATAATGACAAATAAGACTATGTTTTGGACCTGCATAGCACAAATCATATTAAAAAAGCAAAACACGGCCACAAACTGCAAACAGAGTATTATGTTGTGTTGTTACAACATTGCATCCATTTACCTAGGGTACTTTGTTAGAGAATGTCTTCCGACATGTACATCTTATAGTGAATGCTTCCCAGTAATATTTTCCTGATATTAAAACAAAATAAAAGAAACAAAAAAGGCAATGCCTGAGTTTTATAAAATTGTGTTAGTAACATGAGTCCATTCACTACCTAAGTCTACCGCTAATTTGTAGAAGGTGAATGTTGAACACCACATTGCTGGATGGATTGTGTCATTAATACCTGGGGTATTAAGCAGTACAAGAAGTTATTTCTCTGCCATATTCAAATTCAATCATGGGCATCTGCAAGAATGGACAAGAGGTGTTACTGCTGCCCCCCCTCCCCCCGCATGCCTATGATTTTCTAAACTGCAGGTTTAGGTAATCCTGGCATGAAGTGGTTAACTAAAATCTGAAATTATTTGAAAATCTTGTATGCTTGGCACTCTGTAGCTTGTATATATTAGTTAAAAGACATCTTGTTAACATAATGAGTTGTTTTCTATCTAGGAATACACGGGAACAATGGCAATAAAAGAGATACAATTCATTGGCTCATGGAGTGATGTCAACAAGAATACAATGAAAGTATTTCACACATCACAAACATGCTTAACAACTGATTTCCCAGAGGCCTGCACATGACGTTATAAAGATGCTATCTGCTGTGGTGCCCAGGGTCACTAACTGGAACACACGATACTTATTTTGCGTAAGTCATGGAAAGCAAAGGGCATATGGTCTGTGGCATCCACTAGGTACCTCACCAGGCATCAGCAAGACATGTTGGCCACATTGCAAGACCATGCCTATAACCAGTCACAAGTTACTACAGGGCAGTACGTCTCTTCCTGGAGAACAATGACAATATTATGAAAAGGAAAGCTGCTACTCACCATAAACGGAGATGATGAGTTGCTTATAGGCACAACAAAACACTGTCAAACAAAGCTTTCAGCCATACAGACCTTCATCAGAAAAGGCATTGTATTGTGCCTATCTGTGACTCAGCATCTCTGCTATATATTGAGTAGTAACTTTCTTTTTCATAACATTGTCATAAAAAAACAAAACAAAAAACAGGAATCATTGTGGTCATTTATTGTCTATGAGAACCAGCCAACTCATGCACTGACTGCTTGCAGACTCTTAATTAAGCTCTCATCGACGTGCCATCAGTGACAACAACGTAATGTCAAGAAGTAGGCTTCTGTGTTGGAAAGCAGTTTTCTTCAAGTGCTGATCATTTCAGTGTAAATTCCAGCCCCAGGGAGTTAGCTGCAGCCAAATCCATAGAATTATATTTTTTTGGAACTGCAGAAGATGCAAAGTTAATTTGTAATAATAAATTGTGATGAACAGATTTTTAGTTTTCAGTAGGACAATTAAGAAGATATAGTACTCCTATTGCGGCTCTCCCTCTCAATTAAAAAAAAAAATTTAAAAAAACAACAGATTTTGCACTATCCATGCCAGGTGTCGCAGGTGCAATGTTGCACATGCACAGCAGACTAGTGATGGTAACAACCAAATGAAAAAAATTGATTATTTTGGTTGTTGGAAAACAATCAACTCATTCGGTTGTCGTTTTAAGTATTGGTTGTATAATTCGTTCATTCTTTTGAGTGAAACTAGTCTCTGACAGCAACGGAATGAGAACAGTCATTCAGTTAGTCAGACAACTCATTTTGAGTGAAACCAATCTGTGGGAGCAATCAAATGAAAACAGTTGATCCATAAAGTATGAAAACATTCAACACCATTGTAGCTTTGAATATTGATGGAATTATTCAATCTTTATTTTCAAGTGAAAACAGTCAGTAGCTTTTCCAACTGTTGAACTATGTGTTCATTCTTTCATCTGAAACCACTCTTTAGTAATTTAGGTGTCTCAGCTATCCAGGCATTCTTCTGAGTGAAACCAGCCAGCAGCACTTTCATTAGCTGAACTAAAGCAGTGCAACATTATATTGCCAGAAGGCAGCCCTACTCCCACAGGTAAGTGAAGACATATCTCAGTGGGTATGCCAAAGTGCCAAAGTTAAAATAAGCATTACATATGTTCATTTAATTATGTACTGATTGGAGAATTTTTTATTTTCATCATTTAAAACCAATTCGTATACTGTTGCGGATTAAGTAGTTCCAGATGCTATTAATGTGAAACTAAGTAAGCTAATGTACCACAGGGGTAGGCTTGCCATCACTTTAATTGCCAGCCCCGGACAAAAACTTCAAAAACTGTGGATAACTGGGTCAAATCTGATTACCAAACGCACACAGTCTGTACATGATAACTGTCCAATTGCCACACCAATGACACTTTTTCCAGCAGTGGAGGCAAAGTCACCCACCACAAATGCTGATAGTTCTGGCCTGTTAGGCAATGTGGAAGGAACACTGGTCCCAAAATATGGTCACCAATGATCCCGGCCCACTCATTCCAGTTGCACTGTGCTGATGATTGCTGTCACCATACCATGGGGGTTCTGCACGCTTTCAGATGACTTTTATGAAAGCTGATGATACCACTCTGTCTAAAGGTGGCCTCATCTGTGAATAGAATGGATGGCACAAATCCTGGAATCATGGTTCCATGGTGAAGAAACCAACAAAACTGCTCCCAATATGGAAAGTCTGTTGCTAGTAAGCCATGCACACTCTGTAAGTGGTAAGGGTGGTAACAATTGTCATAAAGAATGTTCCACATGGTCATATGGCTTTCCCTGTACTGGCAGGCCAACTGCCTGATACTGACTCAGCCATCACCATCCACAGTGTTAATCACGTTTTCCTCCAAGGCTGGTGTCTGAACATTTCGGTATGTCCTTCACAATTTCCTGCTTCCTGGAAGGATCCTGTCTCAGGCAAATGGTAAAACACTGTTGCAAACACTGAACGCTGTGGTTGTTGCCAGCACCGATAGGTCTCCTGATACAACCTTGTCTCCCGCCACCCATTGTCATGTGCCTTACTGTATGTAAACACCATGTCAGCAAGCTATCGATTCAAATACAGAATCATTGTGTACAATGCTGTATCACATCCACTACAAGGTGAGTCAGCAAGAGAAGTGAATTGTATACAAAATTACCAATTATTATGGCAGGAGAGAGCAGTAAGGCATGTGTGAGGAACAGTACCACCCTCTAGGAGGAAACCATGCATACTGCAACTGTGGCTACATAGTACAACACGTGTTAGACCGCAGCCTCTGTAATAAAGTACCATTGAATAAATGGTCTCTAGCATGGAAACCATGCATTTCTGGACATAAGTTCATTAGATCTTTTTTGTTCCGTGTCCTCTCATTGATCAATCCCTAGAATTTGTACCCAATGGAAAAAATCACCCTGTATATCAAATGACATGGGTACCAATTATACATTAATTCTCTATTATTCAAAAACCAGTGTTCACCAAGAAAACATAGAATCCCATGGATATTTAAAATGTAATTGTAACCATTTCTATATGGTTACAGAAGGAGCAGGAGGAAGAGGAGGAGGAGGTGTTTAATGTTATGTCAACAACGATCTCATTAGAGAAAAAACAAGTTTAGATTAGGGAAGGATGGAGAAGCAAAGCAGCCATGCCCTTTCAAAGGAACCATCATGGCATTTGCCTTAAGCAATTTAGGGAAATCACAGAAAACCTGGATGAGGGTGGCTGGATGCAGGATTGAACCATCATCCTCCCCAATGTGAGTTCAGTGTGATTGCAATAGGATCAAAGATCTGTCCTAACTCTCACAGTGCACAAATCATCATGCATACATATTACAGCCGTCAAAATGTTAAAGCGGTGACATTTCCAGCTCACATTGGACGCTGTCACAGGATGTAAACATGGAGCTTATGGATACGACAAAGAGTCTATATAAGGTGAAAAGGTAGAATCTAAAAATGGCTTTGATCCACCCCTAATTATGAGGTCATATACCAAGAGACAGAAGGAGCAAATTATAACAGAGATCAAATCACATTAGAAAAGAGTGAGGAAATCGAAAAAGATGAGATTATAATTTTACCCCACCGGAATCACATCGCGGATAATATAAGTCATTTGTTTCAAAAACTTAGGCTAGTAATTGGCTTCAGGACAGAGAACACAACCTTCTTGCCTTTCAAGCCATAGAGTTCTGCAATATATTATCCCTAACTAAAAAGTAAGTTTCTATGATCCATTTTAATTAATGCAAAAAGCTCTGCTTCAAATGTTGGTGTAACAACAGATAGAACTTCTCATGGTCATGTGACAGGCCATGCTGGTGTTACTCTCTCCCTCTTCATCTACAGCAATGTTTCCACTTCCATTTCCACTGTCTGATAAGGCAGCAGAAGATTGAGAAGTGTATAAGCACTGCCTACAGCAAAATTTCCATACCTTCCAAGTTGTGGATGCAGAGTTATATCGTACACTGTTTTTGTCAGATCTTCTTCATTGTCTTTTGACAATTTTTGCTAGTTGTTGTATTATCACTGCTGCATGTGCGGTCTGGCCACATGTGTTGAATTCTACCAATGCACAAAACAGACCATCAGTCTTATTGTGCCTGGCCCATGAGTCTCCACGGCCTTAGTAGCAAGTTACATTTTGTCATGTCCAAGTCAAAAGAGTCATATGCAGGCATCAAAGTTCATGGTGTTACAATCCTCTCCACTCTGGATACAAAAGACTGCTGGTGGGAACTCCAATCAGAAAACCATTCTCTCAATGAGATGTGATCCATTGCCCAGTTGTATGAGGTCTCACACTCTCGAGGACAACTTAGAGGCAATGCAAGCTGACTGGTCCAGTGGCTCCCACGCAGCATGAAGACAGTGTTCTAGTCACAGCTCCCTGTTGCCATTGAGTATGTCTTGTTACTCTCAACATGATAGGTCAGAGTGTCCCCAGCACTGGGCCACCTGTCATAAGCATCAGAAAAAAGGTCACATTATGGAAGTCTGCCACTCAACAGCATAGAACACAGCATCAGAGAACATGGATATGGATCCCCAGGAAGCATCATGATCAGGGCCGTTTCCCGATCAGGAGTGCAGCAAGCTTTTTTATCAATGTTTTGGTTCTTTCACTGCAACTGTGACTGCTGGTGGACACCGGCGCAGCCATTTCCCTGCTTAATGCCCGCATATATTCAGACCTCAGCTCTCCTCCACTGCCACCAGTAAAAAGGCACCTGTGGGAATATGATAAACACCAGATCTGTTGGCTTGGCCAATTCACTGCTGACATTATCTATAGATCAGTAACTTGGCATACTACCTATAGTGTTCTTAATCAATCATTGGAATCTCTGTGCCCTAAATTGGAGGATATTTTTTTGGAAGGCCTAGGGTGCACCACAGACTTTAAAGTCCACATAACCTTGAGGCAGTCAGCTCACCCTAGATTTTTTTGTGCTCAGCTAATCCCTATAGTTCTCTGCTCCTTCTCTGCTCCAAAGCAAAGTCAAGGTGGAGTTGGACCAGCTCTCATATCTTAGGATCATGGTTCCCATTTTCTCTAGTGAATGGGACACACCCCCTTGTTATCATGAATCAACCCTCTGGTAAACTGTGACTTTGTGGTGATTTTGAAGTCACTATGAATTCACAGTCCATGGTCAACACACACCCGCTGCCAGATCTGACAGAGCTGTTCACATGCTTAACAGATCAATTTCTCTCCAAACTTGATCTTTCCATCACCAGTTACCCTTGGACAGGATTTCCAAATGTATCATTGTTCTTAATACACTTTTCAGGCAGTATCAATACCAAAAGTTTTTGTTTGGCATAGCAAGTGCCCCACAATTTTTCAACGTTACCTGAAACAACTCACGTCCCCTAATCCACACTGTTTCAACTACCTGGATGACACTGTCATTATCAGACATACTACAAGCAACCACGTGCTCAATCTCTGGGCCCTTTCTGAAGAACATGGTTCTGCATTTCAATCTAGAGAAGTCTAATTTTTTCCAACCCTCTCCAACATCCTATAACAGCTGGATGTTTAACCCCTAGTGAGCCTGTTCAAGGGCATTATGTATCTGCTGTCTCGCTTGTCGTTGCATGAATTGTAGGCTTTCTTCAGTGAAATACCTTATTAGCACCAATTCATTTCTGGGGTGATCACCATTGCATGCCCTCTCTGCCTTCTTCACAACAAGGGTGCTTCCTTTTGTTTGTTCTCCAGCATACAACCAGGCCTTCCCCATGCTGAAGGACTGTCTCAGGTCAGCACCATGTCCAGCTACTTTTGATCCTAACAAATCACTGGCTTTGGCTACAGATGTCTTGCAGCATGGTGTGGGGTCAGGTCCCTGATAAGGTGGGCCTCATAGCCCTCCAAATACCACTAAGATATTCATTTTTGCCCCACTGGGCACCATGTCAACCCGTACACCTTATCCATGCTGCCAGTCAATTTGGACCCCAAGTTTGATTGGATTGAGGATTGGAAGGGATCACTGATGCCACAGCATCTAACCACATCCTCAAGCAGGTCCTCCACCTCACCCAGCAGGATTGGTTGTTTCATCCTCCTGACTGTGCTTCCAAATCGCTTCATAACTACTTTGCCTTGCACCATTGTCTCTTGGTCTTAGACAGTGTCCAGCTCTTCTTCATGGACAACACACCTCCCAGGATGGTCATTCCCACGAGTTTGCAGTGTGAGCCTTACAGCTTTTGCATAAGGGTAACTTGGGCGTTTCCAGCACCAAAGGCTTGGCTTGCAAACATGTGTACTGGCCCAGCATTGAAAGGGAGCTGGAGCATTTGGTTTCTGTATGACCCCAGTTCGTTAGTCAACAGGCGGCGCCCAATGTTTTATTTTCCCTGCTTCTCAGGGCTTCAATTTACCCATGGCCTCCAGCATCCATTTCTGAATGTGTTTTGGCTGATTGCCACTGACATGTTTTTGTGTTTTCCATATTTACTTTTTTTTCCTTTCCTCCTGTGGAAGGTCTCTCAGTTACTCTCATTCCTTGCAACAGACCTCTGTTCCTGTCCTGTCCCAGGAATTCTGTGATTTTTGTGTTGCTGTAAGACATTTGTCATGTTTGCTACTCTCCCTTCCACTCTCAACCTAACAGGGAGGTTGAGCACATGTTTCGCACCTTTAAGAAACAGCCAAAAAAGTATCTGCAGGACCTACCTGCTGAGGAGGCATTACTGTTTCTTCTGATGCGCTACCAGATGACTCATACTGTAGCTTTGCAAAGTTTCTACACAAGTGCCAGCTGTGGACACTGCTCCACCTCCTCCATTTGGGTTCTCGCATGCCATAGTACGAGGGTAATCCCAAAAGTAAGGTCTCCTATTTTTTTATAAGTACAGAACTTTATTTGTGTGGCAGTTGGTCACACTGTTATGAAGAGTGCTTCATGTGCTGTGTGTAAACATGCGCATACCATGCTGAGACGCTCAGTCTTGTCTTGGCAGCCATTGAGAATGGAGTGCCCATTGGATATTACCACCAAGTGCAAATTGTGCACAGTTATTCGGTTTTTGAATGCAAAGGGCACTGCGCTGATTGAAATCCATCACCAATTGACAGATGTGTTCAAAATTCAAATGGCTCTGAGCACTATGGGACTCAACTGCTGAGGTCATAAGTCCCCTAGAACTTAGAACTACTTAAACCTAACTAACCTAAGGACATCACACACATCCATGCCCGAGGCAGGATTCGAACCTGTGACCATTGCAGTCGCGTGGTTCCAGACTGTAGCGCCTAGAACCGCTCGGCCACTCCGGCCGGCGACAGATGTGTATGGAGAGTTGTGCACAGATGTCAAAAATGTTTGTAAGTGGTGTAAAGAGTTTGCAGCTGGTCGTAATGAAATTCACAACAAACAAACGAACAGGAGACCATCAATTTCTGAGGAGACAGTGCTGAAGGTTGAGCAAAGCAATGCATGTGTGAAGATCAGCGGATCACCCTGGATGACCTCTGCACGTTGGTGCCTGAGGTTTTCCGAAGCACCGCTCACAGAATTTTAACGGAAACATTGAATTACCGGCAAGTGTGATAGGTGCCATGCATGCTGACTGAGGACCACATGCAGCAAAGAGTTGATGCTTCCCGTGCATTTCTTCACTGCCTTGCAGCCGAACAGGACAACTTTCTGGACTCGGTTGTCACGGGTGACAAAACCTGGGCATACCACTTTACACCTGAGACCAAGGAACAATCACACCAGTGGCGGCACCCTTCTTTGCCAAAGCCACAGAAATTCAAACAAACACAGTCTGCCAATAAAGTCATGACAACCGTCTTTTGGGATCGGAAAGGGGTCTTGTTGGTCGACTTTATGGCCACTGGGAGCACAATTAACACTGACAGGTCTGTGAGACTCTGAAAGAACTCAAACGGGCAATTCAGAACTAAAGAAGAGGAATGTTGAGCTAGGGCGTACACATTCTCCATGACAATGGTCGCCCACACATCACTCGGCAAACTGTTGCTGTCCTCAAACAGTTTCAGTGGAACATAATCACCCACCTACCCTATAGTCCTGACTTGGCACCCAGTGACTATCACCTGTTCCCTAGGTTAAAAGAACATTTGGCCAGAAAGCGATTCAGTTCCGACAACGAGGTGAAAGAAGAGGTTCATAACTTTCTGAACAGAACGGTGGCGAGCTGGTATGACATGGGCATACAAAAACTGCCACAGTGTCTACAAAAATGCATCGACATAAATGGTGGTTATGTCAAAAAACACCTAAATGTTCAATCTGTAAACTGATGTAAACCATTGTAGAAATAAACAGGTCTATGTACTTACAAAAAAAATAGACCTTGAAGCTTCCTGGCAGATTAAAACTGTGTGCCGGACCGAGACTAGAACTCGGGACCTTTGCCTTTCGTGGGCAAGTGGTAGAGCACTTGCCCGCGAAACGCAAAGGTCCCGAGTTCGAGTCCCGGTCCGGCACACAGTTTTAATCTGCCAGGAAGTTTCATATCAGCGCACACTCCGCTACAGAGTGAAAATCTCATTCTGGAAAATAGACCTTACTTTTGAGATTACCCTCGTACTACACTGTACCATTCTTTACACCATGGACAGCAATCTTTGTGTGTGGTTTCGGTTGGTTCCCCTCCTGGTTACTGGCAACCATCATGCATCAGACCACCCACCATGTCTACACTCTACAGACAGGAGACCCGGAGGTCTGGTGACATCAAAATCAGCTCCAAGTCTGGGTGGGCACCAGCCCACCCATCCTAGGTGCACCACCACCTTCACCTATTTCCTAGTCACTGGGTGCCACCTATCCACCAGTACTCCAGCCTCAATTTCTGCCTATGTCACCACTGCCCAATACAACATCACAGACTCTGGTAGCAGTTCCAGTGCCCCTCCAGCTAGTAGACATGCACCTTGCCGGTTCGATGTCTCCTGCATGGCATCAAATGTGGTGGAGTTGCCTCCACCTTCCCCACCGCTACTGGACATCACCATGAGCTCAGCTTTGACTGGCCATCATTGGTCCTGTCATCTTATTCTCCCACAGGTGGCATGTTGGAATACTCCTCATGCTAGCCACTTTGGCCCATATTCCAAAGTTTCCACTGATTGGGAGTTTCTCTCCTCTCTCACCTCCAAGGTCTCCACAGATGTGGATGCTATCTGCACAATGCAGCTGTTCACTCCTTGCCTGGAAAACCAGCAGCACTCAGACCCAAGGGTGAGGTGGGTACTGACCACATAAGATTCCACACCTGCAATCTGGACATGCAGACACTAGAGCAGGCGTCACGTATCTTGGCGGGTGGTAGGGGAGTTCTGTGCAGCCAGCAGTTAGTGGTGGGGGGAGCCAGCTGCCAGCCATGGCAGTGTAGTCACACTATGCTTTTCCGCCCCATTCGACTGTCGGCTACATGCAGGAAAAAGGACGAGTGCGGTAATACCTACCATATACATCTTTGTGAGAAAGGCGTTGTCATTGAATTGTCTGCCTTTAAAATATGGAGTTGTATAAAATGTGTAAAAAAAAAGCTATGAACATTGGCAAGAATAATAGACAGACTTGCACTGTTTATTGTGTCTGTCGATTAACACAAGAATACCGTGTTGAGTAACTGGGAAAACTGCCGCGCATTTATTTATCTTTCCTACTCTAACTCAGAAAATACAATCTCCTTGTGCTGCCTTGAAAAATAAAATTAGAAAAGTAGAAGAAACCTCTTGAAAAAATGTATACCTACTGATACTCAATAAGATTTTTATAATACACATAAAATGTTTTGCAATACATGTGAGTACTGGGAAAAATCGTGGCACATACAGGGGTATTTCTGTCTCCCTTTCAAACCCAGAGAATACATTCACCCTGTGATGGCTTACCATCTGTAGTCAAAATTATTTATTTGGACTGCAGGGGAAATATTCGCACATGTGAAATTTTTACATACCAGTTTTTTAAGTGACCTGAGCAAACGTCTGAGCAGTCTACATGCAGAGCATCTTTTCGGCACATAGCTGAAAGAATCATATTTCAGAAAATATAAAAAGAGCCTGTCATACATTAAAAATCATTATTATTAAAAGAACCAAAGGCACTTTCTGTTTCAAGACACCTCACTTAACAACAAATAATTTATAGTTGTTGATATTGTGTCTACTGTACACAGTTATTGTCTACATAATATAAAACAAGTTTCCACGTGCTGTTTGTTGGGACTAATTTTCGGGAAAGCAAGAACAATTACTTTTTCAGAAATGAAGACAGTAGTCTGACTAGCATAAACACAAACAAAATTTTACATATTTTGACGGATAATTCAGTAAGAAAATCGAAGAGTGTAATCACTGAAGACAAGCTTTAAACAAAGTCCACAACGAAATTGCGTAAGAAACTAAAATATTTTTATAATTACTTTACCAGCCAGGCAAACCTAGACTCAAGTTATATAATATAGGCTTATGATTTACAATATATGTTTAAATGCTTACTGCATCATTGCAGTACTGTCACAGGTATCCCAAAACATCATCTTCATCCTCACTGTCTGATAAAGACAAATCCGAATCGTGAAGATTAATTATGAAAGGCTCCATCACCGAGTCTCTGTCGATTTCCTTTTTAAAATCTTCTTCCTGGAGTGTTTCTGAATGACTGATGAAGTTTGTCCATGTGGATATGCTCACGTTGTCCACTGCTTCATGTTGTGAGTCTTTCCACATCAGCAATTCGGAAGGTGTTGTTTCTTTCTGAGATATGGGCTTTAACTTGCACTAATACCAGCTCAATAGGATTGTAGTGGCACTGATATGGCAGTAACCTGATTACTCGGTGACCATGCTGTCTTTCCAGTTCATCTAACTCATAAATGCGGTATTTAGCCTTGAATGCATTTACGAGCATGAGTAACTCTGCCCTGGTCTGTGACGCTGAGTGAGGAATTCCATTAGACGAGAACCATGAAATAATTTCATCCTTCCTGGTATTTGAAGTAGGAGCCTTATTCATCTGTAGAGAGTGCACGCTTGCATTGTCCATGACAATAACAGAATTCTCTGCCATGTATGGAAGTAGCTGCCTGTCTCTGCAGAACCAGCGTGAAGCACAATAAGGCGTCCCCTTTTTCCCACAGGAACCTTCAGGCCACCAACATCATCATTTGTCTTCCAGCACATTGGTCTTGAATGGTTCTGGTGAACATATGTTTCATCGAGATAATAAATATGTGCTTTCCTGGCTTGTTTTATCTCACATATTTCTCTCAAGAACACAATTCTTGCTGCTACAATGTCACTTCTCTCTAAGAGCAATTTTCTTCCGTCATTGCTCTTTCTGTATTTAAATCCCATTTCCCTTAATATTCTGAGCATGGTAGATTTGCTGCCATTGAAACTTTCAGCTTCTTTCATGTAGGAACATAATTTATCTGCCGTAGGATATTCGCCTTGGCTATACATGTCAAATATTTTGCGTCGTAACGCATTCTTGCTGAAATCATCGAGCTCACTTACGAATTTCTTTCGATTTCGGCACTTACCAGGTGATTTAAAAATAGGTGATTCATTCTCTTCATTAGATGCTTTGGCTTCGCTGGTGATCCGTTGTACAGTTCTCAAACTGATACCACACGCCTCAGCTGTTCATTCTTGGCACTTGGCAAGACTGGGCGACACTTTTTTTGTCAGCTGTGACTGCCGCTTCCAGCTCCTGTCTAAAGAACCGATACACACGAAATATTATTTCTCTCGCCTGCCTATGTAATACTGGGTGAGATTTGCTGTTGCCACTCATATTACCACAATGCCTTGCCAAAAAAGCATGGCACACAATGCTAAAACCAGCCGTAAACTTGTTCTGCACAAAACGATATTAAATCGGGCGCTCACTACGGCTGACTGACTCCTATTGTTCGGCAGGTCACATGACTTCAATGCTACTGCGCATCCAGTCCTCACCCACCAAGTTACATGATGCCCACTCTAGCCCCAGCAGAGGCTTCTATTCCTAGATGCATGTGCAGCCTCTCCATACTGAACTGTGCCAGTTGACCGACAGCCTAAGTCGGGCCTGGCCAGCCTCACCCTCAGTCATATATTGACATTTGGCCTAAGTGTCTCGGATTAGTATTGCAGCCACCTCATGGCAAATGTTTTCCTGTACCAGTATTCTTGAAATAATAAAGTGTTCTGTTTTTATTATCTGTGTGTTCTTGTAGTCAGAAAAACAACCTTAATGAACAGACAGAATTGTAAACTAAGATGTGCAAACATAACTTTGAAAGTGTTTCAAAGTCTTCTAGCCAAATAAGTTCAGATGAGAGTGTGTAAATGTGACTAATTTGATGTAAGAAGTTTGGTTCAGCATTAGATACAGGTCTGAGTTAAAAAACTCATTGTATGGTAGACACAGACTTTGCATTACATCTAACTTACTCACTGTGTTGTTTGTTAAATAGAAATCAATTTTTATCTATTTGCATATAATCTACACTTACATGTCTTATACATTCTATACTTATACACTAATTGTCCAACCACAGATTTAATGTATATGTCAATGCATGTCACAGATATACAGGGTGTAACAAAAATGTAAAGCACAAATTGGAGGACACATTCCTCACACATAGACGAAGAAATTATGATATGTCAACATGGGTCTGGAAATGCTTTGTTTCCATCTTACAACTCATTTTCTCCAAGTCATTAATGATAGGAAACATGAATATCACAATCATCATGTATGGTAGGACGTCAATCCTCACACAACTGTTGAAACAAGTCATCTACAAAGCTGATGTTTGGGCCCGTGTTGTTGGTGACTGTTTGGTAGCATCTCACTTTCTTCCACCCAGGTTCAATGGACAAATTTATCATAATTTCGAAGAGAATGTTCTTCTTGATCTATTAACATCTGTGAATTTAGCTGTGCAACAAAATGTGTACTTCATACATGATGGAGCACCTCCTCATTTTAGTGTTAATGTCCATCGGCTTCTAAATAACATGAATGAATTAAGTTGTGATAACTTCTACCTAACAAATGAAAATTCAGTGCTGCAAAAACTTGCCTAAACTGCAAGACTGGAAACAATTAAGTGCTGTAAAAGCAAGAAAGATATCAACCACGGCACATGACCTGAAGTTTTTTGATAAAAACAGGTACAGTATACTCTCAATAAGTGGTTGCACTGATGGCAGTAAATTTACAGAACTCGATAATGAATGTAGTACATGCAATTTTTAAAGAAACATGGTGAAAAATACACAAATAAGATACAACACCAGATCCTCAGTAAAAAGTGTAGTTAACCTCTGATAACTACCATAATGAAGTGTAATGAGCACAAAAACAAAAAAACAGCATACAAGATGCTGACTTGGAAGGTAAAATGCTGTTTAGCAATGATTTTGTAGTTTGTGTAAGTGGTGCGAATGATGTGAGAAGCAATGAAGCTGACATCAGCATTGAAGTTCTGAAGAATTTCCTTGTCGTTACTGTCCCACATTGGCACGATCTGACCTATAACTTGTACATAAACAAGGAAATAATAAAAACTAATATTAGAATTAAGGCAGTATCTTCAAACTATGGAAATATCCTACATATAGGAAAGTTGGATAGAGGCCAACACGGTAACCACAGATTGCACTTGAATTATGGAGGTACACATTATTTGTGTGAAAAATAAAATCAAATAATAAAAGAAAGGATTGAACTGAAAATCCTTATAAATAAAAACAGTTCGTTCATAAGTGGAAGTAGTAGTAGTAGTAGTAGTAGTAGTAGCAGTAGTAGCTTTATTCATCCATAGATCTCTTCTTGCAAGGATATAGGACATGTCAAAGTATTTACAAATTTAGATCAATTTCAAATTAGCTAATTCGTATTACACATATATTTACAGACTTCTAGTTAGAGACAATCATTATATATACTACTGGTATAGAATACTTTTTTTACAAATAACTTATTAAATAATGTAATGCCACACTGTTCACTCATATCTCACTATTAGTCACTGCACACACTATACACACATTGTTTCATAACACTTCACTCACTACACACACACACACACACACACACACACACACACACACACACACACACACACTCGCGCGCATACACACACACACACACACACACACACACACACACACACACACACCGGTGATTTCTGGGTCATTTTCCATACCGCAACTTCCCATTTGCAATGCTGAAAACCTGAGTCAGCATCCACCCATAATGAGTGATATGTTGAGCTCAGAAAGAGGAAGAGGTGTTAGTACTGTGCTATGCATAGCTTGGGGGTAAGTATTTCTAGAAAGGAAAAAAGAAGGAAAAAACATAAAGTGAAGGTGTTATGGGGAATGTAAGATATTTTATAAAATCATTATTATTATTATTATTATTATTATTTACCTGTATAACATTTTTTTATGAACCACTACTGTTTTAGCTAAGTAATCCTCCGATGTATAAAATGTATTGCATAACAGGTACTTTGCAGCTGTCTTTTTAAATAAGTGTATTTTTGCAATTTCTTTAATCCCTTTTGCTAATTTATTGTACAGTTTTATTCCTTGGTAGAAAATGCTGTTTTGAGTTTTATGTTTATTTTTTATTATTAAATATAAATTTAGTCTCTCTTGTAGCATGGTCATGGACAGAGCTGTTTGTGCAGTAATTACCAATATTATTTTTGATGTGTACAACTGACTGGTAAATGTATTCACATGGAGCAGTTTAAATCCCCAGTGTTTTGAACAGATCTTTACAACGAGCTCGACTAGTATTTTCGGTTATTATTCTTACAGCTCTTTTCTGGAGTTTGACAACTGTGTTCATATTTTGTGCATTTGTTCCCCAAAAAAGAATGCCATAGCTAAGAATTGAGTGTAAATATGAATAATATGTAACTAAAAGACACTGCATGTTACACACTGATGATAGGATTCTAAGGGCAAGGCTGTTTGCAAATACCTTTGTGTGTTTACATCAGTTCAACCAAGATACAATATTCCTTCCCAGAAATTTTGCATTTGTTACACAGTCATTTTTTCTCTTCAAACTGAAATTCATGTCATTAATTTTTTTATGTTTAATGTCACTTTATTGCTTACTGACCAATCATAAACTTCCTTGAGAGTCTCATTTGCTTTCTCAGAAAGGAGTTCTCTTGTTTTCTCAGTGACTATAATATTGCTGTCATCACCATGAGTAACACTACTGGAAAAGTCATTGATGTATATCAGGAACAGTATTGGTCCGAATATGCTACCTTGCAGAACCCCTATATTAATATATTTTGGTTCTGATAAGTGTTTTACTAAATGTTTAGATCTATTTGAAGTATGTGTTATCTCTATTCTTTGTAAGATTGAAACCAGTCATTATCTACCCATCTTATTCCTAATGCTTCTAATTTATTTAATAAAATTTTGTGGTTGACTGTATCAAAGGCCTTAGAAAGATCCAAAAATATGCCTGTGACACACTCATCTTTATCAAGAGCATCAAGTACAAATTTTGTGAATTCTACTATGGCTGACTCCATATTTTTGCCACTTCGTAAACCAAACTGTGATTTGCTTGAAAGATTGTATTTATTCAGATAAGTCATTAATCTGTCTTTCATAATTGCTTCTATTATTTTAGAGAATAGTGACAGCAGGGAAATGGGCCGGTAATTTTCTGTCATCTTCATTACCTTTCTTAAGCAAAGGTACAACTCTTGCCTGTTTTAACTGCTCTGGAAATGTCCCTGATGTGAAGGATTCATTTATTATATTTGTTAAGAGGCCTTGTATAATCCCTATGCATTGTTTCAGTACACACAGTGGTACTTCATCTAAGCCTACTGACTTTTTTATTTTTTAGTTTTTGAACAGTTTTATTGACTTAATTTTCTGTCATTGGAAGTAACATCATTGTATTTAGTGCAGCATTATTTACAGGTGTTATATTTGTTTGGGGCAATTTTTGCTGTATCTTCTCTGCAATACTTGAGAAATGCTTGTTTACATAATTTGCTAAGTGTTCTGGAACATTTATTACTTTATCCCCCTCCCTTAGCAGTATGTTATTCTGCGTTTGTTTGCCTCTCACTGTTTCCTTTTTTATAACATCCCACACTGCTTTGCTTTTATTCTCTGCATTAGATATTATTTTGTCATTAAATGACTTTTTTGGATCAATCAGCAATTTCCTTTAGATATTTTTGTATCTAAGTTAGAAATTTAAGAACTCTGGTTCATTGCGAATCTTTTTCATGGAATTGAGGTGTTTAAGTGTTTGGGAGGACTTCATAATACCTGCTGTTATCCATCTGTTTTTGTGTATGTTTATACAGACATCCATACTTCTGGAAATGCCTTTTCAAAGTTCAATTTACACAATGTGGAGAATTTCACATTGGTTTCCTTATACACTTCATCCCAGCTTTGTTTTTCTAGTTCTTTTAAAAAATCTTTTACTTTGATTTCTGAGAGATGTTGTTTGTAGGTGTGTAGTTTAGGGAATGATTTGATGCCTGATTTTACTATTGTTATTTGACAGAGATGGTCTGACAGCCTGAGATCTTTTACAGCTACATCACATTTTTCCCTGTCCATATTTGTGGCCACATGGTCAATTACTGATAAAGTCATTGTAGTAACCCTTGCTGCACTACTGACCAATAGGGACATGCCAAAACTTTGAAGGATGTTTATGAAGGTGCTGCTGGATTCATTTATGATATTACTGTTGATGTTAACGTCCCCACACAGAATTATGTTGACTTTTGTACATGAGACTTTATCTACAACTTCTGTTAACTTATTGAAAAAAGTGTCCACACTACTACTGGGAGATCTATACAAATACAAAATGATTAATTTATTGGTGATATCAAGCCCTGTTAATTCAATAGCTGATATTTCAAAGTGTTTGTCTTCACTTACTGTATTGAGGTCATGTCTTGATTTGAACTTTGTTCCTTTTCTGATATAACTGCATGATCCTCCACCTCTTGAAGTAGTCCTGCAGTAAGAGTTTGCCTTTTCATACAATGATAATACTAAATGTTGGATTTCTGTGTCTCTACACCAGTGCTCAGTAATACTAACTACTGTGCAGTTCAAAGATTGGAGCTCAACTTCTAATAGTCGTATTTTTTTTTAATTGCATGTTTTGATGGAGGATTGTTAAGCCTCTTAACTGCTCCATGTTACTCTTTCCAATAGTTTGTTTTTATTTGTGAAATCTGGTATATGAGATATTTAAGGTGTTAAAATCTGTCTTGCAAGTGATTGTTTCAGTATTTTTTAAAGTGCTGGAGATACTCTTTAGGCAGGGGAACGTATTGTCTGGATTTATCCTAAAAAAGATCTATTTTTCCTACCTTTGACAACAGGTATAGAAACCATTTGTGGCCCGAGATCCATATTTTCATGAATCAGCTGTACCACTCTTCCCTTCCCAGTCCTGTTTAAGTGTAGGCAACTCCTAGTGAAACACCATCTGCTGATAGTCCCGACGGGCACCAGAGAAACATGAGCAAAGTTGGCTGCGCTCAGAGCTATCCCTAACACCACACTGATTCACCTCACATCTCCATCAAGGTGTGGTCGATCATGATCCCAGAACAACTCAACAAAGTGTACGTTGGTGCCATGAGTCAGGGAAGCTATTTTGTCCAGGTCACCACCTATGTCATATGCCCCATCCCTGTCCAAACCGTTTCCCACCCCACCCACTATCACTACATGGTCCTCTTTTGTAAAGTCCTTAGATACAGACCCTAGGTCCTCTATCACATGGCTTAGCCCTGCATTTGGATTGAAGATACTGGTGGCCTGGTATGCTGCCCCTAAACTTTCCTGTAACTTAGGGCCTACTCCTCACCCATGGCTACTATATAGCAGCAGCACTTTCTTCTTCGTAAGACTTTGTACATTCCTAGGCTTCTTGGCCTCGGTTGAAGTGTGTTGCACATTTCCTGCTCTTTGTTCAACCTGAGGCTCTTCTCCACTAAACTCTGGCAGTGGTAGATACCTGTTTTTGGTGTTGATGATAAAACTGTCATATCATGTTCTCTTTCTTCCTATCCTCGCACCATCAGCCAGTTCCCAACCACCCTTATCCCCCTATCTCCCTTGGTCCTTATGAGTTCCTTCCTTGCTTCCTTCAACTGCTCTTAAAGGGCACCTCTTAAAGGGCACAGATTTTCCTTTCCTGTTGCCCAATCAGAAACTCTTTTAGAGTAAACAGCCTTCATTATGCATATGTGAAGTCAAAGTACTTGACAACAAAATCATAAATGACAGTAAACTCAAAAAAATATCACAAAAGCCCAATATATTACCAACAAAACTGAATATATTGATGAATTTCTAAGTGATAGTAGTCCTTAGATTCATCTCATGAATGAACTAGGGTGCAAAACTGAAGAAATTTATAGCATTAATTTAAGTAATTATAAACTGTCAGTGTGTATTGTAGGAAACAACATAAAGGTGGTGGTGTTGATATTTATGTCAAAAATAATGTCCAGTGTGAAAAAATTGACTGTGTAGATAAATTTGTATGTGAGATGGTTTCTGAAATGCTGCAACAAGAACAAAGCTCAGAAATAGCAGCTTAATAATACATATCCCCCAACAGTAATATGGAAGAATTCTTTTGTCACTTATAGGAACTTGTTGTGAATCTCTCATCTCATAAAAAACAGACTGTAATAGTAGGTGATGTGAACATTGACTCCTTCACTAATAGTACTAATTATCTTAAACAATGGAAAATCCAGGATGGAATTATATTAATTATCTTAGATATATTGACATGTTATACTCCTATAATTACACCCATGTGAATTCAAGAGCAACAAAAATAACATGTGACTCTCAACATGTATTTACCACGTTATTACAAACTTAAACAAGAAAGATCTTGTAGTTAGAACCACTGAGAACCATATTTCAGATCATAGTGCATTACTCATAAAGCTCCATACATATTAAGAAATAGTATCTCATGGGGACCTACTTACCTATAAGAGAAAGCTAGACTATCATACATTAAAGGAGACCCTGGCACACAAAAACTAGAATCAGATAGGCCTATACGAAACAGAAGATATTAACGAAAAGTGGGACAAATTTTATACAACATTAACCCATTGTCTTAATCAAGCATGCCCAGTGATCAAAAAACTAAGAAAACCTGACACTTCTAAGAACCTTGAACTTCCCCCCATTGTGATAACATTGAAGGAAGATATTCTTTTTAGAGACACCAAACTGCAGTTCTTCAAAAATAAATAGAAAGCATGTAGAAAAACCTACAGGGAAGCACTTAAGACATTTAAAAAATTGCTGAGTGGCACAAAGGAAGTATGTGAGAGATTCATAGACGAGTAGGGAGGAAGTGATATACCCACCACAGGTGCTAAATCCCAGTAACATCAGTAATTCATTCTTCCTGGAGTGTGCTACAGAATTGGAAATCATGAAAACCATTTCCAACTTAAAAGCAAATACATCCAGTGGCTGAGATGACATCTTAGACAAAAATTTGAGAGAATGGAGTAATGAATTAATAAAGCCACTACAACATACAATAAACAACTCTTTCAGTCATGGCTCATTTCCTGACTTGTTAAAAGTCACTGAAATAATACCAGTAGACAAAAAGGGAATAACTACTGATATGCAAAATTAGAGGCCTGTTTCTTTGACATCAGTACTCAGTATGTTGTTGGAAAGGCTACTTCTCGATCAACTTCAGTCATTTTTCTGCAACTACAATCTACTAAAAAGCTCTCAGCACAGTTTCAGGAAAGGCAGGTCTACAATAACAGCTGTAGCTACATTTTTTCAAGCAGTACTGGATAAACTTGATGATAGAAACAAAGGAGCTTTTTAGACCTATCCAGGGCCTCTGACTCTGTAAATCATTCCATTCTCCTATATAAATCAGAAATTCATGGAGTCAGAGAAGTGGCATTAGACTTGTTAAGATCATACCTCACTGGCAGAAGACAATGTGTTAAGCTGTATCATAAAAATGGGGTATACACATAAACAGTAAAATCACCTTATAAAATTCTTAGCTGTGGAGTCTCTCAGAGAAGCATCATCAAACCTTTTTTGTTTATTGTGTACATCAATGACAATAATTTCACAAAATTCAAGCCTAGTAAATTATGCCAATGATACCTCCTTCATAAGCTGGGGCTCTGCAAAACAGGTAACAGTGCAAAATAATACAGAGAACATTACCCCCATCACAGAATATCTCACCAAAATCAAATTGGCACTAAATAAGGACAAGTGGATATTGAGCCAGAGTATTCCATTGAAGCAATTGATAAACATAAATTCCTGGGTATTTATTTATTTATTTATTTTATTTATCCATCTGTTGACAATAAATATTGTAGTAGATGAACATCTTAAGTGGAAGGAGCACATCAGCTATACATGTAAAAAAATCTCCTATAACACCTACCTGCTAAAACACCTTTCTAGCATATTAGTGCCACCTGTCTTTAGCCAAATCTGTTTTGGAATCACACTCTCTCACCTACAACATTGTATCAAGATTTGGGACGGGACACCAATGGTATACATGGATACAGCTTTCAGAGCCCAGAAAAGAGCATTTAGGATAATAGCTAATATTAGTAAAGAACAGTCCTGTAGAGAATACTTTATTACGTATAACATACTAACATTGTCTTCATTGTATGTTCCCTGGGCTATACTGTTTGGAAAAGAAAATACAGAACATAGTATAATCAATAGTGAAATCCATAATAATAATACCATACAAGAAAAAGAGAGGATTGCCACATAAAATTTAGTAATAAAAGAGCAACAGATCATAGTCCATTTTCTGCTGGAAGACATTTTTATAGCAGACTGCCAAATAACATAAAACTGTTAAATGGAAACATATTTAAGACAAAATTAAAGCCACTGTTAATTGCTAAATGTTTGTACTCCATCAAGGATTTTTAATGATATTCTGTATAATTTATCTTTATTTATAAACTCTTATTAATATTTGTATGTTTATAACCAATGTCTATGACTGTAAAAGTTATTATTGGCAAATAAACCACTTATTTTATTTTATTATTATTTTATTCAGTAATAGATGGATAGGTAGAGGTGGATCAATTACCCAGCCTCCATGCTTCTAGACCTAAACCAGCAGGACTTTTATTTGAGGGAACATTTGAAAGGTCTTGTGTATAGAACACCAGTACAAGAAGTCTCCATGCCCGTATTATGGAAGGCTGCAAAACCATACACAATACTCCACGGACACATCAGAGCATCCA
Organism: Schistocerca piceifrons; assembly: GCF_021461385.2. Lineage (NCBI taxonomy): Eukaryota > Metazoa > Arthropoda > Insecta > Orthoptera > Acrididae > Schistocerca > Schistocerca piceifrons. The sequence continues at coordinate 315,643,629 of NC_060143.1, read as the reverse complement.
AGATTCACTATGATGGCAGGTTTGATGCCTGTATCGATGCCCACAGAGACACAGAGAGCATACTGAACATCTACTGTTAGAAAAAGTTGCATGTGGTATGCTGGTGCATTCTGTTCATGTGTGTTCTCCTTGATTAGTGAGTTGAAAAAAATGAGCTGTAAGATGGAAACAAAGCATTTCCAGACCCATGTTCAAACAACATAATTTCTTTGTCTACATATGAGGAACATGTCCTGCAATTTGTGCTGAAAAATTTTTTTGCACCCTGTACAAAGATATAATCTGAGAAACAATAACAGATCAGTAATACAGACTCTTTGTACTAACTGTTAGATCCAAATTTACATTCTATGAGGGTAGTGTCCAATATGCCCCGGAAATGTTGTTGTTTAACATTTAGCATACTTCTAAAAAATTGAAGTTATGCCATATAAGGTATCCTTCTATGTGTCTTATAGTAACATACCTGTTGACTTGTAAGCAATGCACAAAACTGACAATTATGAATATAATAGAGGGAAACATTCCACGTGGGAAAAATATATCTAAAAAGAAAGATGATGAAACTTACCAAACAAAAGCGCTGGCAGGTCGACAGACACACAAACAAACACAAACATACACACAAAATTCTAGCTTTTGCAACCAATGGTTGCCTCGTCAGGAAAGAGGGAAGGAGAAGGAAAGACAAAAGGATATGGGTTTTAAGGGAGAGGGTAAGGAGTCATTCCAATCCCGGGAGCGGAAAGACTTACCTTAGGGGGAAAAAAGGACAGGTATACACTCGCACACACACACATATCCATCCACACATACACAGACACAAGCAGACATGTCTGCTTGTGTCTGTGTATGTGTGGATGGATATGTGTGTGTGTGCGAGTGTATACCTGTCCTTTTTTCCCCCTAAGGTAAGTCTTTCCGCTCCCGGGATTGGAATGACTCCTTACCCTCTCCCTTAAAACCCATATCCTTTTGTCTTTCCTTCTCCTTCCGTCTTTCCTGACGAGGCAACCATTGGTTGCGAAAGCTAGAATTTTGTGTGTATGTTTGTGTTTGTTTGTGTGTCTGTCGACCTGCCAGCGCTTTTGTTTGGTAAGTTTCATCATCTTTCTTTTTAGATATAAACTGACAATTATATTAGATGAGAAAATTATAAACTTTTAATCCTCCAGTGAAAGGGTTGTGCAAAACTTTTACCTCATTATAAGCTATGCAGATGACACCTAAGTCTTGCTGTATTGTAGGGAATATAAGGAACTATAATCTTCAATGATCAGGGCCTCAATTAGAATGTCACAAATCTCAGTTATTTGTTTAAAACTGATTGTTCTCATCAGTCCAGTGTAAGTAATTTTGGCAACAAAAACGAGCAGCTGTAAATTTCTAGGTGCTTATGTTGAAGAAAACCTGCAAAGGACAGATCACATTAATTTTGTATGTGGGCAAGTCCTTAGCCAGTTCACCGAGATAGTTCTTACTCAAACTTTAAAAAATAGTTTACTATGGAACAATTTACACCTTTCATAAGTATGGGACTGGATTATGGTGTTGTCCACTTAGAAAGAACATTGCAATAGGACTTATACATAGGATAGACCACTGACAACCATGTCGTGAAGTATTTGTGCAGCACAAAAATTGTAGTCTTGGAAAATCTAGCCAGTCCTTTTATATCCACGGCATTACTGAGACGGACACCCTAGCAATCATATCAGCACTTCGACCAAAAATATCTTGTGGCTGGGATGACATTTCACCTAAACTGCTAAAGGAATGCAAGGATGAATTAGTGAAACCCCTGACTCACTTGGTAAATACCTCCGTCAGAAATGGAGTATTCCCTGACCTTTTCAAAATTACTGAAATTATACCAGTGCATAAAAAGGGATTAAAAACTGACACTAAAAGCTACAGGCCAATATCATTAACCTCAGAACTGGACAAATTGTTAGAGAGAGTAATACTAAATCAAGTTGAATCATATTTCACCAAACACAATCTGTTAAACAACCTACAACATGGATTTAGAAAAGGGAGATCTACTACAACAGCAGTAGCATCTTTTATACCTGAAATATTAAATAAGCTGGACAAAAGTGACAAGGTAATAGGCACTTTTGTAGATATGAGTAAAGCCTTTGATACTGTGAATCATACCATTCTTCTGTGTAAGCTAGAAGAGTACGGGTTGAGAGGACTAGCCTTGAAACTACTTACCTCCTATTTGAGAGACACGAAACAGTGTGTAGAGCTAACTTATCAAAATAATGAGCAGCTCCTAACAACCAAATCAAACTTCAGGACACTTCAATGTGGCGTGCCTCAAGGAAGCATACCTAGGGCCTTTTCTGTTCCTTGTATATGTAAATAACTTATTTAAACCCCAAAATTGCATGGTTGTAAGCTATGCCAATGACATATCCTTCATCAGCTGTGGCAGTGATATGCAGTCTGCAGCTAACAGTACCAAGATCAGTTTCAATAGTCTGTCCGCATACCTTACAGCAAACAAGCTTCTTGTAAATAAAGACAAAACGGTAATAATGAAGTTCATCCACAGTTATAATGCTGCCACAACTGATACTGTATTTACATCCCCATTGGGTCTTGCATATGCAAATTCACATAAATTTTTGGGCATCATTGTTGATGAACACTTATCATGGAAAGACCATGTAGATGATATTTGCAAGAAAATCAGTAGAAATGTGTATCTACTGAAACGGGTCTCAGCCTTCTTGGACCATGATACTTTAAGGCAAATATATTTTGGGTTAATTCATCCACACCTTCAGTATGGTATTGAGATGTGGGGTGGGGCATCAGCAGTTCATATAGATAGACTTTTTAGATTACAAAAAAAGGCAGTAAGAATGGTAGCCAAGGTAAAGAAGAGAGAGCCTTGTAGAAACATCTGTAGAAAATATAAAATTCTTACAGTGTACTCAATGTATATACTGCAGACAGTCATGTTCTTGAAACAAAATACTGAATTTAATATGAGAAACAGTAATGTACACAACTATGATACATGAGGAAGGGAAAATTTTCACAGAATTGTGACCAATAAAAAGGCAATCGACCACAGCCCACACAGGATGGGAGCAATTTTCTACAATGCACTACCCTGTGAACTCAAGAAAGTAAATCTAAATATGCTAAAGAGTAGACTGAAGAAATTATTAATAGAGAAGTGTTGTTACTCTATAGAGGACTTTAAGTTGTAGTGCCATCTTGGAAAACAGTGTATATAGACATGTCTCCGGTCTATCAGTGGTATGAAAGAATGTAATTATACACTGTATTATGTGCACTGTACTATTATAAATATAAGCTAAATTGTATAATACTATAGAGGAATCTACTTTTAGAGCCCTTTTGAAAAATAATGTGTACAGACATGTGTCTGATGTCTGATCCATATGTTGTTATGAAAGAATGTAAATATTTTACTGTATATGTGTAATGTAATCCAAATTTTCCTGACAATGTCCGAAAACTTTTTGTTATATGGACAGAAAACAAATAAATAAATAAACAATATATTCTTCACACACATATAAATTACTAACATTGTTTTCTGAGTCAAGCAACGGAATTTATCATGTGCTGTGATGTACACACCACAACATCAGAACAAGATATAAGTACTTTCAGAAGAGAACAAAAGTAAAAATGATAGATAGGAGCCCATACATCAATGATTTGATTTAAATTAACGAAATACCACATTATTCAAGAACACTTGAGGGTATTGATTTTAACTATTAATTAAAATATTTTTATAATAGAAGGAAACTTCCACGTGGGAAAAATTATATATAAAAACAAAGATGAGGTGACTTACCGAACGAAAGCGCTGGCAGGTCGATGTGTCTATCGACCTGCCAGTGCTTTCGTTCGGTAAGTCACCTCATCTTTGTTTTTATATATAATTAAAATATCATCACATAAAAAAATGATTAGATTTAAGATAATTGTCATTTATTGTTCTGTCTCAGTTACACACTTTTTTAATCACTCTGGATCATCTTCAGATCTAAGATATTGCATCAGCAACTCGCCTGTCAATTCAGAACAACATGTCAGAGTAGTGTAGTTCTGAGTAGACAAAACTGGTTGCTGATGCTATTACTTAGCTCTAAATATGATCCAGAGTGATCAAAACATGTAACAAATTCAAAAAGTGTGCAATTGAGGTGTAACAATAAATGACAATTATCTTAAATATACACTCGTATACAGTTGCTGAATGCTATCAAGACCGTTATGTCAACTATAGTGAGATAAATGTTTATTTTCATTCAACTAATTCTAAGACACTGCTTATTAAATGAATCAGCATATCTGCCATAAAGTAATTAATGTATAAAACAGATGCAAGATGCAACTATTGTAGTATGTCACAATTTTATAATTTTTGTTGTATTATTAAATCTGATAGTTGCAAAAGCTATCACTGTGCTGGTTCCATGCAAAGAAAATATAAATAAATCCATACATCTTACAAAAATTGATGTGTGTGTGTGTGTGTGTGTGTGTGTGTGTGTGTGTGTGTGTGTGTGTGTTTTTCACATCTCCTAAACCACTGAACTGATTTCAACCAGACGTGGTACACATATCCCTTACTGTCAGGCAATAATTGCTGTGGGAGTAAGAAGCATTTAAATATCACATCATAGTTCAGCAGATATAATGTCATAAACAATGAGATGTGTGAAGAACATCTGAATCACACAGGATGCTTAATTCTGTGCTACTAAATGCATCCACAATAAATTTTATAGATGGTATCCACATATACTGCTAAGCACCTACAAAAGTGTATCACATAACACATACAGTTAAGGAAATATGACGTCATAAACACTGAGATCTTTATAAAAATTCTGCATTCTACATAATGTTTAAATCTATTACTTCTTTTCTTTCACTCTGTTCACGACAAATTTTGCATATAGTACCCACATGTCACTGAATGTACCTACAACATCATGTCATTGTATGACATATAGATCAGGAGACATGATGTCATCACTACCGAGATGCATGAAAACTGCCACATCATGCATGAAGTTTTAATAATTTATTCTTTACAACTATGACACTCCTATAGTCAAGTCAATTTAATGAATTCCTTGAGACATGGCAGCACTTTTGATAGCTTTCAACTGCAAACTGAAAATGGTTGTAGGTGAAAACTACACAATTTCTAGAACTATGAAGACGTGTTGCCACAAAGATATTTACATAACTGCATTATATACATGTGATCTAGATGTGCCAAGTGTACAGAAATTGCCCAGGAGCATGTTTCTTAATTTGGATACCAGGCTTCCACATTTGTACATTATGCATATTTCTTCATACAAGTGTTTCATAATTTCAAAGGTGTTTTCACAAATATATGGTACAAAATTTTTTTGAAAACGCAGTTCCGCACCCCCCCCCCTCCCCCCCCCCCCCCCCCCCCCCCCCAATACAAAATGCAACATTAACACCCAGGCAATCCCGGGTTTGTCAGCTAGTAAATAAATAAATTTGACAGCTGTAACACATACACAAAATAACCTGTACATTTTGAAGCAGGACAGATCTTAGATCCTACCATAATCGCATAGATATGGTTATTGTTAGATTTTAAGTATTCACAGGTTTCTATGTTTCCTGAATCAACATCAATTTTGAAATCATAAAGAATTTAAAACTGTCGCCCACAATGTTTGGAATAGGGGCATAAAGGTCCACAAGGGGGGAAGGGGGGGCACAGGAATCTGGAGTACAGAGTTTTTATTCATTACATAATTCTCATACATTTCTTGTAAAAACAATTTACAATAATTCCACAAAACCTCTCATTAAACCTAGCTGATTGCAGTGAGGCAATACTATAACAATTACCATCTTCTCTTCAGAAAGTGCAATACCAGATGTTCAATTATGGAGCAAGATCTTCATTCATTTGTGAGTCATTCACCCTCTCATAATAACGGGCATGCTGTTGTACTGCGGATCAAAGGAAAGCAGAGGAAAAGCTGCTCTTGTTCGCTGTGCTAACGTCCTTTAAGACTTCTTCTAAGTATTGTTGTCAAGATGGCTGCAAAATATTCCCCAACTTTAGCAGAATTAAATTCCTTGCCACAGTCTTCAACAATTACTAAACACAGTGCTTCCTGAAGCATTGTTTGATTACACAGACTGCCATGAGCAGTACCATGTGCATTGCACTTTGCCTCAGTGATTGCTTTTGTAGCAAATTTATCATGTTCATCACGAGAACACATACATTTCATAGTGTTGGAAGGAAGTATAGGGAAGTGTAGCCTACATAAGGAGTTAGTTTAGTATATAATGCTTGTTTAACAACAAGGGAACACTACAGCTAGCTCCATACATTCAGAGTCCAAATGAGGCTAATTCCAGGGATTTCAGTAGGCTAAAGCCAGAAACACTATCATTCACATTTTTAGGGCTGCAACAGCCTGATAGGAGTCAGCAACTGATGTTTTAAAAAGTAAAAAAATTATAAGAAAGGACAGGAATACAGCAATCAGTCTCAATCCCATTGGTTTTTTATTATTCTTGCAGATCCAGATTACAGCTATAAATCACCATCTTCAGAGTCCACCTGCTTAGCTGGCTGGTAACATGCTTGCCTCCCATGCACTGGGCCCGGATTTGATTCCCAGCTGGGTTGGAGATTTTCTCTGCTCGGGGACTGGGTATTGTGTTGTCCTCATCATCATTTCATCGTCATCGGCCACAAGTCACCCAATACGGTGCCGACTGAAACAAGACTTGCACTTGATGGCCAAACCCGACTGGGACATCCTGTCCAACAATGCCATACGATCATTTCATTTTTACAATCTTCAACGCATTTAAGTGAGTTATAATACAACAAACTCCCAGTAGCACATGTCACCATAGGACTTTATTGGTGTAATAATACAAATAATTAAAAAAACAATGTGATTGCAATTTATCACTGTAATCCTATCCTTTCTTGTAATAATATACAGTTTCTGTGCACAACAGTTCTGTATGAAGTAAAAAGTCATCAGCTGAACACATTTCTAAATAATTCGGATTTGTGGAAAGAAGAATTTTTGTAAAAACATTCTCTTCTGATACACATCTTTCGAGATTCTTGATTTGGCTTTGGGTGACAAAGTCCCTACAGGTAGCTACCAATACTGTGAGTTGTGCTCTATGGGTTTTGTCAAAATGCAATACTGATTAGGTTTACTCTGCAATTTTCTACATGAATGATTACCATTATTTTTATCGTTGAGACTACTTGCAAGATACACTTGATAATTTACAGCTCAGTAAAGATAGTATTCCTTAGCCATAAGTGGCTCAAAAACATTATAATACTGATAACTTATTATCTGAAGCAACAGTGTGGTATTGGTATGATCTTTGGTCAATAGGAGCAACTGAAATTGTTGAAAAAAATACAGCAATTTTTCTACTATGAAGAAGGCTGTATCAATTGCTCTTGATTTGACTGCTACCACATGCACAATTAAATGATCTTTCATTACTCTAGGAAGAATGAAACTGTGGTTGTGTTGATCAGTGAGAGAAAACAGGCTATGTGAGTTGTACATGCTATATATGTTCACAGGTGAAAACTAACTGAAAAACCTGATTCTACTAACTTAATCATTAACCTTCAAACAAGACTGTGTATAATATCACATTTTGCGTAGTTTCATATCACATGTTATTCACATCACTGTTAATCTTTCCTTCAACAGCAACTGTAAGGAAAACAGTTAAGCATTTTTAAAATTTGTTCTCTGCATTTTCACATTCGAGGAAGATTAGTCACAGGCTTTTCATGACTGGCCATTTTTGTTTATAACCAACAGTATTCTCATTTATGATTTTTTCCTACTTCAGAATTTTCACATTCAATATCAGTCTAACATTATTCGTATATGAATAAAAGTATCTTTTCTAAATACTGCATGGTTTATTTTCTAACTCATTTATCATTTTTTTAACACCTTATGTGTCAGATTTAATCATGAAAGGCTATGATTTCAGAACATCAACTACAAATGGGTCACATCCAACCATAGTCATTTTAATAATACATAAAAATTTACTTACACCTTTCAACTGCAAAGAGCAAAAAGTTATTTGTCCTTGGAAGTGAAAATGCAGAGAAAAAATTTTAAGAATGCTTATACACTGTTATCTAAAACTCTGCTTGCAAAAAAATGGATCCATTCACATACATTCAGTTTACATTTACCTAGAAAAAATACAGAGTGGATAACTTTTGCTTCTCTGAGATTTCACAATAAACGTCAATTTCCTTGCCTCTGCCTCCTCCCCCTCCCAGAAAAATTTCTGTGGACACCCATGTATTGTTATGCACTCAAAATTTGTTACGTCAACAATTATGAAAAGGACAGATTGCTACTCACCATAAATATTACACATTTAGCTGCAGATAGGCACAACAAAAAGACTGTTACACACTGAGCTTTCGGCCGAAGTCTTCTACAGAAAAGAGAGGAAAACACACACACATGCACACAAGCAGGCACACCTCATGCACACGTAACAACAATCTCCAGTCACTCTGGACAATGTGCAAGTCCTGCAGTCTGCCCAGAGCAGCCAGAGATAATGGTCCTGCATAGATGAATGTGTGTGTGTGTTTTTGTTCCTTTCTGAAGAATACTCTGGCCAAATACTCAACGCATAACATATTTTTCATTATGCCTGTCTGTATCTCACTGTTGCACATGTATGGCGAGTAACAAACTATTCTTTTCATAATTGTTGATATTCTGACCTGCACTTTCCAATTGTTATGTTGTAGACACAGATATGCACATAACTGTTTGTCTTTCAATCATTATCATAATTTGAATTGAAACAAATGATAGCTAACTGAACAGCATTATTGAAAATATTCAGCACATTAAAGAGTCTGGAAAGACAGTGTCTCCTGATATGAGGATCCAACAATGACAAAAATTCCCACTTTAAGACATTTTTAATGGCACAAGCAGAATACGTGGCAGAATTAAAATATGGGTTGCAAACGGGTGGTTACAAATTGCTGCACCACATACCCACATGTAATTCTTGAGCTGATGGTAACTGCAGTCTTATCAGGAATTACGAATAACATAAAAACTAAGAAGATTTGACAGTGTATGAGTATTTCATCGGATTTTTTATTACAGATAGTGCTTCAGCAGAAACTTTGTTTGATCTCATCAAAGACATTTCAATCTGGCACACACTATCACTCAGAAAACTCAGAGGCCAGTGTTGCAATAGTACATCAAATGTTTCTGACAAAGCCCCAGGATTGCAATCACGAATAGCAAAGAAGAGTGTTGAGCATTGGTTGTGCATTTTAATGATAATAATCCTAATCTTCTTAAGTGGGATAGAAAAAAAAAGTTTTACCAGTAATAAAATTTTTTGAAATAATGAAAATTTTAATAAAATTTATATGGGACTCGCCAATGAGCTGTGTGCCACTCAGGGAGCTGCAGATAGAAACTGAGAAAGGAACAGAAAAATCTTTACCTTCTCTATCAACCTACTTTCCAACAAGGTACATATTATAATGAAAATAATCAATTTTTGAAAATGTATTATAACTGTGTACATAAAAAAATCTATTCCTCAAGTAGTGTCAGGAGAATACAAATACAAAGGCATTTAAATCTACAAGCTTTCAGAGTCAGTGGCTCCTTCTTCTGGCAGAAAGGTTGAAGGGGAAGGAAGAGGGGTGAAGGTACAGGATTGAAGGTTTTTAGGAAATGGGTAGAGTTCAGAAAAGTTGCCCAGTACCCCAGGTCAGGGGAGACTTACAAGACAAGTTGGGAAGGAAAAACTGATTCCAGAATGAGATTTTCACTCTGCAGAGGAGTGTGCGCTGATGTGAAACTTCCTGGCAGATTAAAACTGTGTACTGGACCGAGACTCAAACTCTGGACCTTTGCCTTTAGTGGACAAGTGCTCTACAACTGAGCTACCCAAGCATGACTCACGCCCCTCCTCACAGCTTTACTTCTGCCAGTACCTCATCTCCTACCTTCCAAACTTTACAGAAGCTCTCCTGTGAACCTTGCAGAAAGTTTGGAAGGTAGGAGATGAGGTACTGGCAGAAGTAAAGCTGTGAGGACGGGGCATGAGTCGTGCTTGGGTAGCTCAGTTGGTAGATCACTTGCCTGCGAAAGGCAAAGGTCCCGAGTTCGAGTCTCGGTCCGGCACACAGTGTGAATCTGCCATGAAGTTTTGAAAAACGGATTGTTGGGGACTCCACCAGATGAGTTTTGAAAACCTGAGAGCTTAAAGGTGATAGATACAGTAATATGCATGACAGAGATTACTGCCAAAACTTCATTCACACATTAATAAGAGAAGAAAGCTAAGTGCATTGTATGTGATAGACATGGGCAGGGTGAGAGGGGGTGGGTGGGGGTGAGGATAGACAGGTCAGAAATTAGAAGATATAGAAAATTAAAAGGGAGAGAAAAAAGGAATATATACTATGAAGAAATGCTGAGAGTGAAGAAATTAATGTAAATTAAGGCCAGTTGGGTGGCAAGAAACAGGACATGTAATGCCAGTTCCCACTTATGGAGTTCTGAGAAACTAGCATCTGGGGGACGAATACAGATGGCTCAAGTGGTGAAGCAGGCACCAAGATCAAGACTGCCATATTGTAGAGCAAGCTCTGTAAAATAATATTGTGTGTTGCCAGTACCCCCCCTCTGCCCATTCCCATGCCCATTCATTCTAATTGATATGTTGGTGGTAGTCTGCTGATATAAATGACCGAACAGTGTTTATATAGCAGTCAGTATACAACATGTATCATTTCACAGGTGGCTCTCCCTTTGATAAATATGCTTAGCCAGTATGGGTATGGATAGAAGGATGTATGGGGCAAGACTTCCACTAGAAATGGTCATAAGTGTAGGGGCCACAGGGTAGAAAAATGAGTCTGGAAGAAGCATAGATGTTTTACATCAGCATAACTACCATCAAGTCTGTTAGAATGAAAGGGTGTAGCAGAGGGTGTATGCTGACAACACACAATACCCTGTTGCACAGCATGCTGTATAACATGACAGTTGTGGACCTCTGTGCCACACATGTCATCTGGGTTCTTTCACAGACACCAGTTTCTCAGAACTCGTCAGGTGGGAACTGCTGTTAAAAAATGTCCTTGGTTCTCACCACCCACTTGGCTTTAATTTATGTTAATTTCTTTGGTCTTGTCATTTCTTCACAGTAACTACGTCTTTCTTCACTCTCTTTTAGTTTTCTATATCTTTCTTTTTCTGATATGTTTATTTTTCACCATCCAACTCCCACCTCTATCACATACAATGCACATAGGTTTCCACTTTTATTAACTCATGCACAGTGTTTTAACGTAATCTCTGTCTTGCATATTACCTTATCTTCAATCTTCTAGCTCTCATGTTTTCAAATCTCATCCAGTGCAGTTCCCTGCAATCAGTCTTTCCTTCACATCCTGTCCACTAAATCTCCCCTTACTCGCGATTGTTGGTAACTTTTCCAAACGCTCCTCATTTGCTAAACATCACCACTCCTTTCCTTCAACCCTCTTTCTTCCATTTCAACCCTTCTGCCACAAGGAGGAGCCACTGGCTTCAAAAGCTTGCTAATTTAAATACCTCTATATGTGTATTCTCCTGCTGCCACTTGGTGAGTAGATTTTGTATCTATTGAATATCTGTGCATATATAATGATTAACAATTTTATTGAACTGTGTTTGGTATTTTATGGTTATATTTACAAATAGTTTTATTATACAGATAGTGGTATGAGTAAAATCTCTGAAGGACAAACGGGCAATTTATAAGTAATTCATGTAGTTTCTGTGTAACCACTCCATTGAGAAGGGAATTGATTGAATGGTATCATCCAAAGCATCAGGAGTCTATGATTACTTGCAAAGATTTATGTTCTATTTTAAATTAACAATGCTTACTGAAGTTTTTTATCAAGTAGAAATTTTAAATATAGGTTTACAGACATCTAACCTATGTGTCATTAAATTTTTCGGAAAAAACAGAAGCAGTCACCAATGTTTTAAATGCTCCTCACAATTTTAAATTTGAGGAAATTTGTGCAAAAAGTTTTAACTCCTTCTGAGCTTGACCTTGAAGCATCTAAACTTCTATGTAAGCACAAAACTCTAAAACATTTCGATACAGGTAATAACGAAAAAGTCAAAATCTAGCCTAAATGCCCCAAAAACTGTTCAGATAATCCTTTTTGAGGATTTACATCAAGTGATTGCTTTACTCAGGAGTTGATCTGATAATGAGTCCACAAAATTTTTTAAATTGTTGAAAAAATTTACTACTGGGCATCCTACAGACATGGATGACATTGTAAAATTTTACAAAAATTACCCCTTTTTCATGGAGACATACTGATAAGCAATAGATATATGTTTTTGTAACTTTTGAAGACATGAAATGAGCAGGCAAAAAACTTGAAAGAAGTTATGGAGTTTTTAAAAACTATGACTGAACAAGGGGACTAATTCCAGGGTTTGTGTGGCTTTTTTGTTTACTTGCTATGGCCCTTAGACCACCGTATTCTAATGAATGACGTTTTTCATTTTTACGTCAATCCACATTTATTTAAGGTGAACAATGTAGTAAAATCAATTTAATCATATTGCAATTTTGCATGTTTACTGTGACATTACTGATACAACTAGATTTAGATGATATGTTAAATTCATTTACTTTGTGACACACAAAGTGAAACATAGTTTTTGTGTTGTGTAGGCGACTTTTTGCTTTGAACAGCATTTAATTAAACAAATAACACTTTAAGAATCATTTTAAATTTAATTGTAATCTTTATCCCCAAAATGTCTACTTTTAGGAACTTTTGTTCTGTTTACTATTTGTAGGGTAAAGGTGGGGTAGGAACCCTTAATGGACAGTTACCCAACAAGATACAATATGAATTGCCATTCCTGTCTCTGGGTCAAACGTGTTCATAAAGCTCTGATGACTCATTCAGAGAAATGTGAACAATTGAAAAGTTTATTTCAAATTGTGATTTGTGAAGATACACTATGTGATAAAAAGTATCCGGACACCTGGCTGAAAATGACTTACAAGTTCGTGGCGCCCTCCATCGGTAATGCTGGAATTCAATATGGTGTTGGCCCACCCTTAGCCTTGATGACAGCTTCCACTCTCACAGGCATACCGTATTTACTCAAATCTAAGCCGCACTTTTTTTCCGCTTTTTGTAATCCAAAAAACCGCCTGCGGCTTAGAATCGAGTGCAAAGCAAGCGGAAGTTCTGAAAAATGTTGGTAGGTGCCGCTACAACTAACTTCTGCCGTCGAATATGTGTAACGCTACACAGGCCTGCTTTGTAGGCACAAAGATAAATACTGGCGCCAAGACCTCTGCGTTAGTAAATAAATTAAAAAAAAGGTGGAAGACTAGATTTTTTTTTTCCGCCCCGAGTTTCGACCACTGCATATTCATACATTATCCAACGAAGTAAATACAAATTCCGTATTGTTCATCTTCGAATGTAGCAGAATTTCAATGTAGTACGAAAATCCGACTGGCAAGACTGGGATATTTGTCAATGTGGCAAACTCTACGTTCTGAATTTTTTCCTACCTGTGAGAAGAGATGGTTGCTAATAGGAACCTGATGAAATTTGAATCACATGAAGTATTCTCTTCACCATAAGAACAATATGAATATAAACATTTTGCCATGTATTCTTTCGTGTTTGCTGCTATCTCATTTAAATCCTGTATACCTAATAAACTACGAAACTAGAGTGAGACACCAGCAAACGCGGAAGAATATACATATCATGTCATGTTTATATTCGTATTATTCTTATGCCTAATAGTGATACAGTCAGAAATGAAGCACGGCAACTGACTAGATTTTTAAATCTAAGATGACTCTAATTTCTGTGCAGAATTTGATGTACTAAAGAAGCGGCCGCAAAGATTTTCAAACGGAGAAAAATTTTCGCCTAACTCTCGTTCAGAACATGTTCTATCATACGCAGTCTATTATTTGGTTCTTGTTGATCATTATCAAAGAAAGCAGCTGTGTAAGTAACAACAAATAGCAGTCTATTGCCATTGTTTCGCTAATGAGACGATTCCTCTCTCTTTTTTTTTTTTCTTTTTAAATTTTAAGCGGTGGTAGCGCGCACAAAAGCAAGCCATGCCGCGAGCGGCGACAGGCCGTAAACACGAACTATCAGAATGCGATGAACAATGCATGACGCAGTACAGTAATGCATTTTCAGCTTAGAGTGATGTAAACACCTACAACAAAGAAAACGGCACTTATCAGATCAAAGCAAAATAAGCAATCGATTCAAACTAGGTGAAGCACGTGAAAAAGGAAGAGTACCCGTATAAATATGGACGGAGCGCCAGGCGCATAGCAATGGCTACCTGGTAAAGCTTAACTGCTAAGCTTATGACTCCAACCAAACTACTGTAGCGGTATCGTCATTCATTCGACCTAAATTGTGTCTCATATTACAATGGACCAACTTTGTTTCGATTTGGAGGTGCGGCCTAAAACTTTTCTCTCCCCTTGAATTTCGAGTCTCAAATTTCAGGTGCGGGTTAGATTCGGGAATTTTTTTTTTTTTTTTTCCTTTATTTCGTGTCTCATTTTTCAGGTGCGGCTTAGATTCGAGTGCGGCTTACATTCGAGTAAACACGGTACGTTCAATCAGGTGCTGGAAGCTTTGTTGGGGAATGGCAGCCCATTCTTGATGGAGTGCTGCACTGAGGAGAGGTATTGATGTTGGTCGGTGAGGACTGGCACAAAGTCAGCATTCCAAAACATCCCAAAGGTGTTCTATAGGATTCATGTCAGGACTCTGTGCAGGCCAGTCCATTACATGGGTATTATTGTCGTGCAACCACTCTGCCAGAGGCCATGCATTATGAACAGGTGCTCGATCATGTTGAAAGATGAAACTGCCATTCCCGAATTGCTCTTCAACAGTGGGAAACAAGAAGGTGCTTAAAACATCAGTATAACCCTGTGCTGTGATAGTGCCATGCAAAACAACAAGGGGTGCAAGCCCTGTCCATGGAAAACACGATCACACCATAACACCACCACCTCCAAATTTTACTGTTGCCACTACACACAATAGCAGATGACGTTCACCGGGCATTCACCATACCCACACGCTGCCATCAGATTGCCACATTGTGTACCATGATTTTGTCACTCAACACAGTGTTTTACCACTTTTCAATCGTCCAATGTTTTCGCTCCTTACAGCAAGCGAGGCGTTGTTTGGCATTTACCGGCGTGATGTGTGGCTTATGAGCAGCCGCTCAACCATGAAATCCAAGTTTTCTCCCCTCCCGCCTAAGTGTCATAGTACTTGCAGTGGATCATGATGCAGTTTGGAATTCCTGTGTGATTGTCTGGATAGATGTCTGCCGATTACACATTACGACCCTCTTCAACTGTCAGTGGTCTCTGTCAGTCAACAGACGAGGTCAGCCTGTATGCTTCTGTGCCGTACATGTCCCTTCACATTTCCGCTTCACAATCACATTGGAAATATTGGACCTAGGGATGTTTAGTAGTGTGAAAATCTCATGTACAGCCATATCATCAAGTGACACCCACTCACCTGACCATGTTTGAAATCCATGAGTTCCGCGGAGTGCCCCATTTTGCTCTCTCACGATGTCTAATGACTACTGAGGTCACCGATATGGAACACCTGGCAGTAGGTGGCAGCACAATGCACTTAATATGGAAAACATATGTTTTTGAGTGTGTCCTGATACTTTTGATGACATAGTGTATAATGTGCAGAGGTGTGAGCTTGTGATGCATGTTGCCACTGTTAAGGATCTTAAAGTGTATGTACTTTCCTGGTCTTTGTGAGACATAAACAGAATTGACACAGTCATCACCAAAACATACTTTGATACTAATAAGTGTGAAGTAATTTCAAATTTAAATTAACAGGATCATCCATCATTTGACTGTTAGGTTACAGCTCCACCCTATTTCAGAGAACAAGACATCAAAACATCTGGCTATACTGAGGAGCAACAGCAGCAGTAGTATGACTACATTAGTATCTTCACAAAATTATCTTCCTGTGTCAGTTCCTCCAATTGTGTCTAAAATATTTGAAAATTTGCTGTTACCCAAATTTAGAGCTTTACTGCAAAATATTTCACCATCCTAAACAAACATTCTGTTTTTTAATAAGGAAAAACACCAGGGATACAGTAAAGAGTTTTGTTGAGAAAATAAGCACATCATTAGACATGAATAATGAAGCTGCAAGAATCCTTTGTCACCTCACAAAGGCTTTTGATTTTGTAAACCATGCCTTGCTTATTTATAAGCTTGATAATAATGGAATTAGGGGCAGTGTCCTACAATGGCTTGAATCCTACTTATGGAACAGAAAACTAAATTATCATTGCTTGAGTGGGCCAAATTATTACAGTAAAACCCCACTTAAATGAATTTGGGTCAACTGAAACCCAGTTTATCTGCAATGCCTCTGAAGATAGCACTCCGACTTCAGGTCACAAGTGGCACATTGGGACCATCCGACTGCCGTGTCATCCTCAGCTGAGGATGCAGATAAGAGGGGCGGGTGGTCAGCACACCACACTCCCGGTCATTATGAAAGTTTTCTTTGACTGGAGCCACTACTATTCGGTCGAGTAGCTCCTCAGTTAGCATCACGAAGCTGAGTGCACCCCAAAAAATGGCAACAGCACAAGGCAGCCCAGATGGTCACCCGTCCAAGTGCCGGCCACGACCAACAGCGCTTAATTTCGGTGATCTGACGGGAACCGATGTATCCACTCTGGCAAGGTCGTTGCCACCTTTAAATATAGCAAATAAATAAATAAAGTAACTCATTCTCCACTGAAATAAACTGAGGCAAGTGTATGCTGGGTTACAGAGTCACCAGTCTAAATGCCAACAATAGTGCATTGTAGTGATAATTTCATTCTGTTGCATATGTATTTTTGTGCCTTGGAGACAAAAGCAAAAGCATGTTGTAATTACCTACTTTTGCTGATAAATTAGTGCTTTCAATGAAGTTGAAAAAGGAAATCGATTGAAAACTGTTGCAGCTCATTAAGCAGTAGGTGTTTCAACCATCTGAGAGTGACTAGAGTCAAAACATAAACTTCTATAGTCTGGGAGACGAGTCTTTGGTATTAACAGCTCGGTAGCGTCTTTCCGTTGCCTAGCGACCGCAGGCAGGCAGCCAATGATGGCCTGATTTTGAGCGGGTAGCAAGGGCCACGTTGCCGCTCTGAAACCCGGTCACGTGATGAAACTTACCAGTGTCTTGCGTGCAGGCGGTGCGGTCGTTCGTCGTTTGTCTGAAGTTGAATTCACAGTTTATTTCGTTTTTGTTGTTTTTAGTGTTTCTTTGTTTATGTTTCACTGTAAACAATGTCTAGTGCGGCGGGTAGTACCAGCCCAACACAAGAAGTGAAACGGAGGAAGAAAAGTGTGCTACACACCCAGGCCCGTGAATTTGTGTGTTCTGTGAGGGATTACTTTGAGAAAGAAAAGGACAAAGGTGGGCCCTTAATTCCTGTTGTTCAGGTTGTGAAGAGAACTGCAGCAGCATTGAAAATAAGTAAGAACACTGTTGTAAAGATAGGGAAAGAACAGTATAGTGTAGATTGTGACGAGAGTGGCACAACAAAGCTGCACACACCAGGAAAGAAGCGACCGAGAAATAAGCAGGTGACAGCTTTGGACGATTTTCAGAAAGACGCTATTCGTCGTTATATATACAGCTATTATAAGAGAAGGGAACATCCCACTCTATCTAAATTACAGGTGTCACTTCAGAAAGATGATCTTTTTAAAGGGAGCAAATTTTCATTGCGTACAGTGTTGAAAGACATAGGCTTCAGCTATTCACTGTTTAACGGACGCAAAATATTAATGGAAAGGACAGATGTAGTTGCATGGCGGTGCAGATTTCTGCGCAGGATCATGGGTGTGGAATTCGAAAGTATAGTGTGGTTAGATGAAACTTGGGTCAACGCCAGCCATTCTTTACGTAGAGGCTGGAATGATGGAACGCCCGAGGGGACAATGGCAGTGCCTGTTGGCAAAGGAGGGCATATTATTGTCTTACATGCAGGAACATCGAAAGATTTTGTGCCAAACTGCTTGAAAATGTTTCGGTCAAAAAAGACAGGAGATTACCATGAAGAAATGAACAGTGTAGTATTTCAAGAATGGTTCGAGACATCGCTTATGACGAATCTGACAAGTCCATCAGTGATTGTTATGGACAATGCGCCTTATCATTCCATTGTTCACGATAAGGCACCAACCTTGGCAACAAAAAAAGACGATATCATTCAGTGGCTGAAACGGCGAAAAGTAGATTTTGGAGAAGATTTAAGGAAGGCGGAACTGCTCGAAATTGTGGCACAAAAGAAACCCCAATTTCCAACATATGTAATTGACGAGATTGCTAAAAGGCACGGGCATGAAATCGTTCGGCTTCCTCCATACCACTGTCACTTCAATGCAATTGAAGGAGTGTGGGCGCAGATAAAAAATTACATTGCTGCAAACAATAAAAAATTCACGATCTCTGAAGGGGAAACTCTCCTTCCAGCAGCTATCCATAAAGTGACAAGCGAGACGTGGGCTAAAATTGTAAACAGCACTGCAAGTGCCATCAGAGAGGCTGCCAAAACCGAAGGGGTTGTGGAAGAATGCATCAAAAATTTAATTATACATCTGGGAGAGAGCAGTGATAGTTCGAGTAGCGCTGAGGAAGACAATGTCAAATCAGATTCTGACAGTGATGTAAGTGGTGTTTTTCCATTACAGTAACTACAACGTATTCAGGAATGTAAGGAGGGAGTTTGCTATCGATCTACAACCAGATCATCATATTGTGAGTACTTTCTTCAGATTATAACTCTTAATACACTGACCAATTAGTCTGTAGCTTGTAGTAGAACAAATTAATAATGCTAATACTTAACAATGGAAACCAAAACTGCAAATGTTCAACAACTTGTGAAAATAGTTTTCATTTCAGTTGTGAAGTTTAACAAATAACTTTATTATGTTTCAGCATCTTAGATACTTGTACTAAATAGCTCTTATCAGTTTTCAAGTTAATATATTTCAAGCATCAACTTTAAATAAATTCACGCGTACCAATACGACTTGTATTTTGTCTCGCTTTTATTTCTGCTGCTAGAGAATGCGTGTAGCAGACAGGGCGCCGCGTGCTGTGAGCCACGTTCGGCAACAGAGCCGTCTGCCCGCCGGAACTGTCAGTACCAATCACTCGTCTCACGGACTATAGAGCAAGGTGTGAAAAAAACTCCTCAAGACTGAAAACACCTGACTGAAAAGGTAGGTGAAGCTCTTTATCTTCGACTCATCCACCAACAAGAAAAAGGGATGCCTCTGACTGGCCCAATATTGCAAGAAAAAGCTAAAATGAGTTGCCAGGTGAGGTAGGAAAACATATTTCTTCAAGCTCTGGTGTTTAGACAGGTTTATAAACAGATATGGCATTTGGCAATGTACGACAAAAAAAGTTGTTCGCTGACCCAAACACAGTTCATGGTTTCAAAACTGAGTTTGAAGATTATACCCCAGGCTACACAAAAGACCAATGAAATGAGAGTTAATCTCAAGATTTTGTCTACAAAAATCTTAGCTTCCTCAAAGTAATGTTTGCTTAAGCACACAAAATGAAAAAAGAAAGGATAATTGCTGTTTTGGTTTCAGATGCTTATGGTACTCATACACTGCTCCCATTGTGTATCAGGATGTCAAAAAAACCTCAATCCTTGAAAATGCACGACCAGTTTTCTTATGGATCCCAAAATAGTTCGAGGATGTTTTGTGAACTGTTTGCTGAATGGTTTCATGATCACTTTGTACCAAAATTTGAAAGTTTTTAACTGCAAAAGTTAGCCTAAAAGCCTTCTTATTAACTCACAATGGCACCTATGCAGTCTTGCGATTTAACTTGTGATGATATTATTGTGCGTTTTCTTCCCCAAGTGTTATCAGACTATTTCAGCCACTGAATACTAGTAAAAGTAATTCCCAGATGCAAAGACATGGATTTGTGTGAGGTGAATGAGTGGATTGTCATAGACAAATCGGAAGAAGTTACAGACTGAGAAATGGTGATGGAGTCAAATGCTGATGTGACCAAAGAGACTGAAACAGTAGTGGTGTAGCGAGGGGGATGGAGGGGCAAAGGGGTCTATCATGACCCAGGTGCCACTTGCAGAGGGGCATCAAAAAGTTCTTCAATACAAACAAGATTTTTCGGAAGGTATATAATTAGTAGAGTAAATGCTATATATTATATTACTGTATGTGTTTCTGTGGCAGAGGGGGGTTGTGAGCAATAAAGTTCAATGTAATACCCCAGCCAGGTGCTAAGGATGTGGGGGAGGGAGGGTGAGTACCAGTAAAGTGTTGAGCCCAGGTGCTAATAGGGGGGGAGCACCAATGGAGTTAGGTCCACTGAAAAGACAGATATACAAGGCAATGGTACTGAAATGCTATTACTCATTGGACAAATACATGCAGACTGATAACCTCAGCAGTTAAGTCCCATAAGATTTCACACACACAAATACATGCAGGATGAACTGTTAATTTGAGTTAGATACATGTTATTACATATCCCACTACAACAGGGAAGGCACAGCACGGAAATCACTGATTTGGCTCAAACTTTGTGAATAGAAGCAGGCAGTTGGCCCTTAAGATTCCTCTTCTGAGTGGGATATAGGAAAA
Organism: Schistocerca piceifrons; assembly: GCF_021461385.2. Classification (NCBI taxonomy): domain Eukaryota; kingdom Metazoa; phylum Arthropoda; class Insecta; order Orthoptera; family Acrididae; genus Schistocerca; species Schistocerca piceifrons. The sequence continues at coordinate 315,622,764 of NC_060143.1, read as the reverse complement.
GGTAAGATGTTCTCCAAAGATTTTTGAGTAGGGTCTATAGTGGTACATAGCAACACATCTCGCTTTCCTTTTACTAGATCAATGAAAGATGTGCATGTGAAAAACATGACTTTAATCAGTAGTGGTGGTAGGAGGGTGTATGGGACAGGTCTGGCATCTAGGCCTATTACAGGGGTATGAGCCATGAGGTAAGGGATTTGGAGTAGGGGTTGTATAAGGATGGATAAGTATATTGTGTAGGTTCGGTGGACAGCGGAATACCACAGTAGGAGGGGAGGGAAGGGTAGTGGGTAGGATATTTCTCATTTCAGGGCACAACAAGAGGTAATCAATCTCTGGCAAAGAATGTAATTCAGTTGTTCCAGTCCTGGATGGTACTGAGTTACAAGAGGAATGCTCCTCATGGCCGGGCTGTGGGACTTTTGGAGATGGTGGGAGACTGGAAAAATAAGGCATGGGAGATTTGTTTTTGTACAAGGATGGGACGATAATTACGATCAGTGAAGGCTTCAGTGAGACCCTTGGTATATTTAGAGAGGGACTGCTCGTCACTGCAGATGGGATGACCACCGGTGGCTAGGCTGTACGGAAGGGACTTCTTGGTATGAAACGGGTTGCAGCTGTCGAAGTGGAGGTATTGCTTGTGGTTAGTAGGTTTGATATGAACGGAGGTATTGATTTAGCCATCTCTGAGGTGGAGGTCAACATCTAGGAAGGTGGCTTGTTGGGTTGAGTAGGACCAGGTGAAGCAAATGGGGGAGAAGTTGTTGAGGTTCTGGAGGAATGTGAATAAGGTGTCCTCACCTTCAATCCAGATAGCGCAGATGTCATCAATGAATCTGAACCAGGTGAGGGGTTTAGAAGTCTGGGTTTTTAAGAAGGATTCCTCTAGATGGTCCATGAATAGGTTTGCATAGGATAGTGCCGTACTGCGGATTTGTTTGTAGGTAATGCCTTCAAAGGAGAAGTAATTGTGGGTGAGGATACAGTTGGTCATGGAGACTAGGAAGGAGGTTGTTGGTTTGGAATCCATAGGGCGCCTGGAAAGGTAGTGTTCAATAGCAGTAAGGCCATGGGCATTAGGAATGTTAGTGTACAGGGAGGTGGCATCAACAGTTGCCACTCCCATCATGCACTGGTGCTGCCTCTCACAGTGTAGTTTCAGCTCTCTGAGACTGGAAACGTGTGTGCAAGTTGCGGGTTGCATGAGTGTGTGTGTGTGTGTGTGTGTGTGTGTGTGTGTGTGCGTGTGTGTATGTGTGTCTACTGCTGACAAAGGCCTTAATGGCCAAAAGCTGTGATTGTGTGAATCTTTTTATTGGGCCTATCGCGACTCAGCACCTCCACTAAATTAATTTATGTGTTGCTTATAAGACAAGCCACACTGTCTCTAGTTGTGTAGGTTATTCCACTTGACATCTTTCATCTTAGAGGGGTTATCTATAGTGGCAGATGTTGCTATGAAGCATAGCAACATGTCTCACTTCCCTTTTATTAGACCAATGAAAGACATGCATGAGGAAAGAATGACTTTAATTAGTAGTAGTGTAAAGAGCAGCTACTATGCCCAGGTTTTTTGAAAATTATGTGCAGATGTGAGAAAGAAAAAATGCAAGCACAGAGCAGAAAGTGATAACAGATGTGTAATTTGGACTGGCTAGTGAGGGATCATTTCCACTCTACAGTCATGTTTTGGGGCTGCTGTGGACTCCAAAGAAGAAAGGGGCCTACAACATTGGTCAAGTACTAAAGAAAAATAAATATTGTTAGACAGAATCAACGCTATGTTATCTCAAGTTAAGTATGAACTTATGGTTTTGGTCAAGCATGTATAAACATGTTATCTGAAAAGCTTTGTTAATTATTAGTTGTTGTGAGCTGAAAACTTATATGAATATAGAAGAATTACAGAAACCATGTTTCATGAGATGCAGAAACTCTCTTATAGCCCTCACCCCTCTGCAGTCAGAAAAGAAATCAGTGGTGAAATACATGGCACTGCATATCAGGAGAGAAAACAAGGCAGCAACCAAGAAATTAGGAAAAGAAAGTAGCTGATACTACACGGAATGGGGAAAGACTTGGCATCTTGCAATATATCAATCACTTAAAATCAGCTCACAAGAAAAACCACCTCAGGTTTGAGCCGTTATTTTTCAGTAATTTTCAAGTCTGTGGCATGGGTCTAAGGTCAAGCACACTGTATGGCAACTCACCAGTGCAAAAAAATGGTTCAAATGGCTCTGAGCACTATGGGACTCAACATCTGAGGTCATCAGTCCCCTAGAACTTAGAACTACTTAAACCTAACTAACCTAAGGACATCACACACACCCATGCCCGAGGCAGGATTCAAACCTGCGACCGTAGCAGTCCCGTGGTTCCGGACTGCAGCGCCAGAACCGCACGGCCACCGCGGCCGGCTCTCACCAGTGCAGGTTCTGTTCTCGCTACTACTGTTCAGTTTAGTTAAGATCACTTTAATTTAATTAGTTAATGTATCTAAACAGTTAATTTACATAATTGGATGAAGTTCTGAATGAAAGAAAAATTTCCAAAAATTCTAGCAGTTGACTACCAAACCACTTTTTATTTGTTATTAGATGGTACAGTAAATTGTTTATGGTGATACTCATTAAAGAACCTTCAAAGATAAATATGTACACATCATACACATTGGACAAAAGCATTTTTGGGCAATAACATTTTTTCAAAATATGTTTCAATGGAAGCCACACTTCATTCAAGTTTTTAAATGAGAAGGTAGCAGTAAGAATCCAACCTGAGGCGGTGAGTTGCCAGACTGTGTGTATGAGCACTCTGCCACGCCACTAACTTGAAAATGATTGAAAGAAAATCCCTCACATTCCACTCAATAATCTTTAGAGAGCATTTTACCTTTTTCTATGGCCTACTCAGGGAAGAGATTCTAGGAATTTGAAAGAAGCACATACTTGCTTCCACTCACACAGTTTGAGCCCTGTCATACACCCTTCCCTTGTAAGTTAATATGGCCATTCATAGAATTATTATTTTAGTGTTACATTATTTTTTGTGCAAAAAACATTGTAACTATAATGTACATTTTTGGCAAGACTCCTTTGTGTAAACCAAACTGATTGCAAACATAAGTCATGAGATGAATACAGAACTGTTCACAATTCACAATTAATGTTGCAATTACTGTCTCATCCACTAACAGCACTGCTGATTGCAACTACAGGCTAAATGTCTTACTAAAAAGTTACCAAACCATATGTTTTCCCACTTTAACACTGGAGTTCTTCTCATCTCCCAAACCAGTTCATGATATATTTTTTTCTAGCCATCCTCACCCATCTCCAGCAAATATACCAAAGCTAACCCTAGAACTTGTCCTACCTGTGATCCCGATTCATCTTACAATCCATCCAAAACAACAAAGTGAGTAACAATACAGTATGTAAAGTCTGTCCTTGAACAAATAGACATAGGTAACAAGGAGATAAAGATTAATGGTTTAACTTTCTGTAGATGGCAGTGAACTTGTAACAACAGTCATAACCAGTAACCACCCTCCTCTACCCTTTATTCTTTAAAGAATAGAGCTCCCATGTATGAAACAGCTTCATACATCCAGTTACTTTGCAAATGCATAAATGTGAAGCATGTAAGGGAGAAAAGTTTTTAAAAAGTTTTAAAATATGTTTAATGTTTATTGGAAGCAACTAAGTGCTCTCAATCATTTAGGTAATTCTTTTAAGCAAAAGGGAGTTTTTCACATAAAATCACACAATGACATAATTTTGCAGGTACATTCAGTGATACATGTGAATCCTGTCTGCAAAATGTGTTGTGAATAGAGTTAGTATTAAAGAAGTAATAAATTAAAATATCCTGGCTGGTGCCGAAGTTTTGAGGTATGAACAGCGAAAATGAAGTAACCTGTAAACTGTTTTCCTTTCCTCATTTTATGTGTGTGTGTTGCGGGGGAGTGGGGGAGGGTTAGTGCTAGTGCTAGCAAGAAAAAGTTTTGTTAAGGTTTGAAATTACGTGCAAAGTTTGTTGGAAGTTGTTAAGGGGGTAGGACGACAAACGGGCCGACTTGGAGCAGGAGAGGCACCACAGGACATTTTAATTTCCACTGTCTATGCTTTTACAAATAAATTCATAAAACATAAAACTTTGTCAGCATGACCAGGAAGGATTCAGAATTCACACTCCTAGCAGTGGAACTTCGAAAATAATAACGAAATAATTTTTTTTACATGTGAAGTTTCATCTTTTTTTCACTTATTAATGGCAGCATTTGTTGCTATAGGTACACTTTTCCTCATAAGTATGAGAGATTCTTCGATGAATTTTGCACAGCATACAAAAGATACTTAAAGGTGTATGAAACTCTAGAATTTTCCAAATCTATTAAAAACTGTTGTAAAAATTGAGGTAAATAACTATAAAATTTGTGTTTTTTTTCTAATCATGAAGTTTAAAATATAACAGCTCATTCATTTTTTCATAAATTAAATAAATTCTAGAGTTTCATACACCAGTAAGTATGGTATGTATGTTGTGCAAAATTCATCAAAGAATCTCTCTAACTTATGAAGAAAAGTGTACCTATAGCAACAAATGTTGCCATTAGTAAGTGAGAAAAATGATGAAATTTCACACGTAAAAAAATTTATTTTGTTATTTTTTCGAACTTCCACTGCAATGAGTGTGAATCCTGAATCCTTCCTGGTCATGCTGACAATGTTTTATGAATTTATTTGTAAAAGTCTAGACACTGGAAACTAAAATGTCCTGTGATGCCTCTCCTGCTCCAAGTCGGCCCGTTTGACGTCTTACCCCCCATAAGTACTCTCATTCTCAAATACAAGATAAATAGAGTCTGAGTAATGTATGCACTGTTAGTTATGCTGCATAAAGGTGTATATACAGTTTCTAACTGTAATACAGTCTTGTGTTACTGTGTTAAGCCTTTAACATAAGATTACTCCTCTTAATGAGTACATAGTAAAGCATTTTAAATTTATAAATTATGTCAATAATTAAATGGAGTACTGAAAATTAAAGTTCTGTTGCCTCTGTAGCCTGCAATTGGGCCAATGTACCGGGTTAGCCTTTTAGTAACACAGGTGATAAAAACACACTAAAATATAGAGAGTCTAATGTCTATAAAATCATTCATTAAGTATTTTTCAGAGTTTTCTTTCCATTTCCTGTAACAATATGAGTATTTATAAGAATGGAGGAAGGAAATAAACAGTACTAAGATCTATTTTGAAAACATGTTTCTGCTACTGAGAGATTTGCTACTGAAAGAAATAGGATGAGTGATTTGCATGTTCAACTTCTAGTGCCTGCAGCTTTTTGTTGCATTGTGATAGATACTACATGATTATTTAATGGATTAAATTACCTCATTTTCTTTCCAACCTAAATATGAAACACCACCTGGTGTTGGTACAAAACCAATAGGATTTAAAGCCACAACATCTCTTCTACGCTGAATCTGATAGACAAACACAGTTGCATCTTCACTTCCTGTAACTATTAAATTTCCTTTCTTGTTGATAGTTATTTTTGTTATTGTTTTTGAGTGGGGCTTGGTTGTTTCAATTAGATTTACATATGCATCCTGATTCTCTCCACCATACATCTCATACTCTTGTGCAGATACAACAACAATACGTAAAACACCATCAGACATGCCAACAATAAGAATGCTTCCTGTTCTATCCAACTGAAAAAAATCAAACAAATATTTAATTTGTTTTTGTATTTCACTTAGCAATAAATTAAAAACATAACATGCTTAGTGAATAGCAGCAGACCTATAAACACATACAGCAACAACAGGTGTTCAGAAACTTTAGCAATCTGGAGTTCCTTCATGTTACAGAGGAAAGTTTTAAAGGAAGTAATATTGCTGACTTCTCTCCCAAAATGGACTGCTGTATCTGACAGATCTGCTAGAGTCACTTTTCTGCTCAGCCTTTGTCATGTTTCAATGTCTTCAACACCTAAATTTTATTTTTTTCTGTACAGAGGAATGCCATGGCATGCAAATCAGTGAATCTATCAGTTTTTTTATAGGTCTGACAATTTCCTACTCTTGGTGGATATTTTTCTACTTGTATGTGGTTTTGATTCCTTCTTGATTGTACTTTGAATTGAAATCAAATTTAAATTTAAGTCATGCAATCATGAAACATAAGCCTCCCATCTAACAGACACTACCCAAGTCTTCCACCCGAGAGGTAGTTTATAAGATACCGATCCTTGATAGTTCCTGAACATTTTTGAAAACAATTTAAAATATTTATTATAACAGTCTCAGTTTCAAATAGTCACATTTGATCGCTAGTTTTGATCACAAGTAATGAACTAATAGTAAAATAACACGAAGCATTAATAAATAATTATTTCAAACATTATGGATGTTATTGTTGTTATTCCAAGCTGGACTTCTCATTGTTTTATTTCTACAGATGACACAGGTTGAAAATATTTAAATTTTAAAACTGTACCTGAATATGTAGACAACATAATTGACAATATTTAAAATTTTAAAACTCTACCTGATCCATGATGAGTTGTGAAAAGTCAAAATTCTCCAAAAAGAGTACAATAAAGGTGATAGCATACTAGTAAGCTTGTGACAACATTCCATGGGAGATAGCATTTTACTAAACACACAATGCATCATATAGGCCCAACATGAGGAATAATGGGTAAGGAAGAGAAGAAGGTGGGAAGGGGAACTTTTTCTTGCACAGCGAATCTGGATGTTTCCATTCCATACTCTGCCATTTACTCTCCAGCTTGTAATGATGGATCCATGTTTCCTCGCCAGTAATGATCCAGTCTAAGAAGTTGTCCCCTTCGTTACCACAGTGTTCCCAACATTTTTTGCAGATGTCCAAGCACATTTGTTTATGCAACTGTGTGAGTTGTTTTGGGACCCATCTTGCACAAACTTTATGAAACCCAAGTCTGTTGTGGATGATTTTGTAGTCAGAACCGTGACTAATTTTCAGACAACAGTTAATC